>NC_090921.1:1272873088-1274310738 GCF_040938575.1 Ambystoma mexicanum
GACCTCCCCTTGCTATAGTGACTCGGACCAAGTCGTGGTCAGACCAGGGGACGGGGTCGACCCTGTGGCCTGAGGTAAATGGGTGTAGGGTCTCGTCCACCAGGATGTAGTCTATCCTGGAGAACGACGTGTGGATGGCTGAATAACATGTAAAAGAGGGGGAGTCTGTTCTGGGGACGGGGATCGTGTCCAACAGACCCAGTTCTAGGTTGACTTTTTGGAAAGTGCGCGCCATGATCTCGTCCGCTGCCCTGGAGGACTGCGGACCTGCACGTCTCCTGTCCAGGACGGGGTCCAGAACCATGTTGAAGTTCCCCCCCCCCCCCACCCCCCCCCCCCCCCACAACCACCGTGCCATGGATGAAGTACTTAAGTTTGTCCCCCACCTCCTCCCAGAATTGGGCTTGGCCTTTGTTTGGGGCATAGATGGCAGCTAGGGTCAGTGGGGCCCCCTGCAGGGACCCCCGCACCAGCAGGTAACGGCCCTCTGGGTCTTTCAGCGTGGCTTCATTCTCAAAGCCCACATGCTTCGCTACTAGGATGGCAACCCCTCTCTTTTTGCACTTGTGGGATGCACTATGAACCTCGCCAATTCCCCCTCCGCGCAGTTTGGGCTCCTTCCCCCGTGGCCAGTGAGTCTCTTGCACGAAGAGAAAATCCAGGTGTGCCCTTCTAAATTCTTTACAGACCAGGGACCTCTTGGTGGGGGTATTTAAGCCACGAACATTAAGTGAGCCCACCCCCAGGGCGGGCAGCCTGTCAGCCATGGTCTCTATGTTCCTCTCTCTCGGTCAACTTCTTCCCAGCGCTCTTCCCCGCATGCTCTGTTATTTCAACTCTGTGTTCCCCTTCTCCCCCCGCCCCCTCCCCCCGGGTGGGCCTAAGACAAAACCCCAACTGCCCCCCTTCCCCGAACCGTAACTGAACTTCCCCCAACTCCCACGTTCCCTCCCACCCGGCGTCCAGCCAAGTAGTTCTTCCATCGCTGGCTTTTGGCCGAACCACCAGCCTGCCCACCTCGGCCAGGCAATCTGCATAAGAAGCTCATCTCCTTGAGCCCCCTAAGATCCCCCGCGGCTGTGACCCCTCTGCAAACCCCACCTACTTGCAGGTCGTAGGGACGTCGATAGTAGTGAATCCTCTGAGTCTGCGTCCCTCCGACCAGGGCACACCAGATGCCCCCGTGCTCAGTCCTCGGAGTCGTTACGTTCTCCGTCCTTTGATGGGGAGGGGGCGTTCATTTTCCTGAATTTTCTCGCGCCGGTGCGCTTTCTCCTCTCGCCGGACGGTCCAGGGCCACCGGGTCTCCCGTGCTCCGGCCCCGACGGGACCCTCCGGGGGTTTGTGTCCACTGTATATTTTTGTATGGCTCCCCTTATGTCCAGGGATTTATTTTTAAGGCTACTTAAATAGTCATTTGAATTTTTTTTTTTCCACATATCGGAATAGCTTGGTAGTGCAGTTGTATTCTTTTAATAGTTTTTTTAATTCAATTTTCGTGGTAACCTATGTAAAATGTTATTCTAGTGTAGACTTGCCATACCTCGATCTGCTTACCCGTGCTCGATTATAAGTTAACCAAAGTATTGGGTCTAAGTCTTAGGTCTTTATTGAATCATAAATTGTTGAAAACGATAATGCCTGCCTTCGCGTGACAGGGGGATTTTCGATTGGAGTAAAAACAAATATTGGACTGTTCCTTGGGTTAATAGCCAAGTCAATGGAGCCCTTTCTGCCACCATAACTAAAACCTATTTTATACACACTGGGGCACAGGTAATTTTACTTCAACTAAAACAAGTGTTATAGTCACTTTACAACAGCTCACAGGTTTACTTTCTGCTCTGGTAAATTTGGGTTTTGTTTTTGTACATCAGCATTGCTTTGGGTTCAGATGAATCACCTTTACAGAAGGTTTCATTACAGTTCATAAAATCGGGGGTGAGAGAGTTGTAACCCTGGAGCATGCCACTTGATGAATTTATCATGGTCGAAAATTTGGAAGACTAAATGGGCTGTAGTTTTGAATGAATGATTGTAACCACTTTACAGTAGTGCCTAATTTTCTTGTTCAATTATATTGGTTCAAGCAACGCCTACACAGAATTTAATTACCTTGACATGTATCACTGAAAGGTAGAGGAGAATTAAGCTGCACTGTTATTTTCCTATAGGGATATGTGGAGATGTTCTCTGTTTGCTAGTGCGTGCTGACTGGTGCAAATTCTACTTCTCTTATTTTATTCATGGCTTCTTTACATTAAATCTGCCCTCCCTTCCTCCACCTCCTCCAACATTGAGTTAATTTTAACAGTGATATGCAAGTCTCTCCTTTAATAGCCTTGATCACATCTGACGACACTTGATTCATATTTATTTACTTCATTTGTAAAGGACACATACAACCCAGAGACATTGAGGCGCTGTTGCAGGTACATGTCAAGGAGGCACACTTAGTCATATAATAAAGTATTAGTAGCAAAGACAAGGAGCATAGGTAAAATTACATTGGTTACATTGGGTCATAGGATTCTCATGCATATTGGTTGTACTGTACATACTGTAGTAAAGTTTGGAAAAAAAAATAGCTGACTGAATGGGAAGGGTGGGCAGGTTAGGAGAAGAGCTGGATTTTGAGGGCTTTACAAAAGATCCAGTAATATTTCTTAACCCTCGGGGACGGGTTGATGTAATTCCAGAGTTTAGCAGCGCGGTAGGGGAAGCTGGAGCCTCCAGCTTTGCATCTTCTCACTTTGAGTGAGCCTATCTTCTGGCTTTGGAGATGTGTTCTCTTTTCGGGATATATTAACATGCTAGTCAGCACAATGGACTGCAGGAACCGCGTTCATCCTGGGAGTTGCATTAAATTGATTAAGACTGACACTGCCCATATGCAGGATCCTAGAGCACTTCAACATTGGAGAGGGAGCTCTCCCTGAGTGTAAAATTTAATACATAACATAAATACTCTTTATTGGAAAATGTCCACTTCATAAAAGAAAGATACTGTTTGAACTGCGTTTCCAGATACTTTCCATGCAGAAATAAGAGACCAAGATACCCTTAGCAGAAACTTGTAAAAAATTACTCCACCCCTTTATGGTCGGAGCAACAGATTCCATCATGCACTACAATGACAGTCTGTTTGTTCTTTTTCTGGTCTGTGCCAGAGAATCTTTGAACACAACTGTTTTTCAGTAACTTTTTCACAGAATTTCAAAATGCTTATTTGCCGTCCTGTTCTACTTTTTGGATTGTTTTTTCCTGAAAAGGTAGGACATTTATATTGCCTTTTTAGCAGTGTTGGCTGTCCTGTAGGTCACAACGGGCTAGGATTTGACAAGTGTGGTGCCTGTAGAGGGGGAAATCCACATCTGACAGCCATATGGTGGTGTGCTCCATATGCCAAACAAAGTATTGCTTGGACTCGCCCCCTCGCTAGGACGCTTCCCCCCCTCTCGCCCCCTTGCTAGGACGCTTCCCGCCCCCTCGCTAGGACACCCCCCCCCCCTCGCCCCCTTGCTAGGGCGCTCCCCCCCCTCTCACCCCCTTGCTAGGATGCTTCCCCCCCTCTCGCCCCCTTGCTTGGTCTGCTACCCCCTCTCGACCCCCTCGCTTGGTCTGCTCCTCCGTTGCTCTCGCCCCCTCGCTTGGAGGCTGCCCCCGCGTTGCTCTCGCCCCCTCGCTTGGAGGCTGCCCCCCCGTTGCTCTCGCCCCCTCGCTTGGAGGCTGCCCCCCCCGTTGCTCTCGCCCCCTCGCTTGGAGGCTGCCCCCCGTTGCTCTCGCCCCCTCGCTTGGAGGCTGCCCCCCCGTTGCTCTCGCCCCCTCGCTTGGAGGCTGCCCCCCCGTTGCTCTCGCCCCCTCGCTTGGAGGCTGCCCCCCCGTTGCTCTCGCCCCCTCGCTTGGAGGCTGCCCCCCCCGTTGCTCTCGCCCCCTCGCTTGGAGGCTGCCCCCCGTTGCTCTCGCCCCCTCGCTTGGAGGCTGCCTCCCCGTTGCTCTCGCCCCCTCGCTTGGAGGCTGCCCCCCCGTTGCTCTCGCCCCCTCGCTTGGAGGCTGCCCCCCCGTTGCGCTCGCCCCCTCGCTTGGACGCTGTCCCCCCGTTGCGCTCGCCCCCTCGCTTGGACGCTGTCCCCCCGTTGCGCTTGCCCCCTCGCTTGGACGCTGTCCCCCCGTTGCGCTTGCCCCCTCGCTTGGACGCTGTCCCCCCGTTGCGCTTGCCCCCTCGCTTGGACGCTGTCCCCCCGTTGCGCTCGCCCCCTCGCTTGGACGCTGTCCCCCCGTTGCGCTCGCCCCCTCGCTTGGACGCTGTCCCCCCATTGCTCTCGCCCCCTCGCTTGGACGCTCCCCCTCCCTTGATCTCGCCCCCTTGCTTGGACGCTCCCCCCCCTCGCCCCCTTGCTTTGATGCTCCCCCCCCCCCCTCTCTCCCCGGGTGCTCTTGGGTGTTAAGTAATACTTCAATACAAATCAATTGATCATTAATTTAGCAAAAACATATGTTATGACTTGCAGCACTCGCAGATGTTACAAAAGATATGTATGGAAACGGAATAATGTGGAAGTAAAGTGTAGTGGTTGTACTACCTAGGTTATATAGTGTCATTAAGAAAGCAGCTGGAAAGATTCAAATTAAGGATGGAGGAAAAGATCTTTTCATACCTTTCATTAAATAAATCTGTGAAAGGTACATTGTGTGCATACTCATTGGTCCCCCTGATCGGATTTTATAGGCTCATGGTGTCTGCTATTGTATTGAATGGCTGTGAACTGCTGAATTTTAAGAATGAAAAATGTTTTGATGTACCGAAAGGTAAAATTCTAAAACGGGCCGTGGGCCTTCCGATCTCTGTTCCAATCAGTGTCGTCAGGTTGGAATTGGGATTGATGTCTTGGCAGTCACAGTACTTCAAGAGGAGCCTATCCTTACAGAAAGTTATCATGGTCGATACCTTGAGTCTTGGTTATCATTTAAATGCTTTATTGGTGAAGGGATCAAATCCCTTCTTGCAAATGTTCGAGAAGCGTGATATGATTGATCTTAATGGGTCTGAATCAGATGACGTGGTGAAAAGGAAAACCTTAGTTGGACGGATCAATGAAAGTCCAGGATCTGGGTAGATTAAACCTTTACAACGGGAAAGACATTTTTCATCTACCCCAGCATGATTTAAGAATTTACCAACTTTTGTGTTAATTGGTCCTAAATTAGGACTTCCTACGGCACTTTGAAGGTGTACACTCTGTGGTATGGAATCCTTGGAGACTTTGCGCCATTTGGTGATGAATTGCTCTTCACTACCAAATCAAAGGATCTCGAGTTTGGGACCTCTCATTCATTCAACTTCTCAGGTTCAAACGGAAAGCCTATAATAGACTAATGACAAGTCTCCAGCTTTCTTTTATATTGACTTTGGTAAAATTGTTGGTGGAAATATTCATTGAATTGAGTAAGGTTGTAATGCAAGATTAATATGACTTCAGACAGATCTATGATGTATAATTAATTTCCTTTTACCAAAATAAATGAATTTGAGACAATTTGATATAAGATCAACTGCTGCTATGGGTATTTTTATTATGATGTATTTATGTATTTTATTTTTATTGCTGTCTTTTTGAAATGTGTAATTGTACAATCTGTACTAACAAAACACAAAGAAAATAATTGCAGAACACCTTCAAACTATGCATGAACTTTCTCTTTGAAGTTTTGTGGCGTTGATGGGCCGGGTGGCGAGATCGATCACACAAAACCCATTGAGTGATTTGCAGGACAAAGGTTCCAATCCCGTTTGCACATCCCAACATGAATCCTCCTTCACCCACAAACCTTTTTTTGGCAGAGTTGTGATTGATGTAGAAGGGTGAAGACTGCTGTTGGGCTTAGACAGTGAGCACAGTTGCCTGAATACACTGTCAGACTCACACAGCACACTACACACTACAAATCCTGGCAGTTTCTCACTATTCCCCGGAGACACAGAGAAAGCCCCACAAAATTGCAATCTCCAGTCCAATAACGGAAATTAGCCAGCTCTGCTCTGTCCGCATCAAAATGTCCAGGCATATCCCTGTTCAGAGGGTTCACTTTCTAGGGGCAACCCTGGACACTTTGAGGAAATGTTATCAATAAATTCGACATCCCCTGCAATATCCCTTTTTTTAATTACTCATGTTTGGTCAAGTACTGGTGCTCATACGTTCTGGTGACAAAGCAGCAATGTGATTTCTGGGAGCAGGGACCACCTGTTTTACAAACCCCATCCATCTAGTCAGACTAGACACAGCCCCCACAGAATCTTTTTAGAATCTAGAAAGTTTTTTAAATTGGCTTACTCCGCCACTTTCTCTCTGAAGTTTTCTCTGTGCCCTACACTCTTTTACCTTACACCCCCAGATGTCTCATTGGCTCACCCATTACCTCACCACCAATCAGACCCTACTATAATTGTTAAACCCAGGATGCACTATACAGAAACTGACCATGCCCATGTATTTCACTTCATGAGTGTACTTTCCACCCCTTGTCACCACTATCCTTTCCCTGGTTGACCAGTGATCGATCTGCATGCACTGCTTTTTATTTTGATTTTCTCATGGCTTTTATGTCTGGGTATCAGGAGTAAATCACACTGTGGGAACTCCTAACTCAAATCCCTCATCTGGACCGACCACTCAGCCCTACCCTTCTCTATCCACACACCTACCCCACCACCCCACATCCACCCAATCTCACCAGAAGACCACAAATGCTGGAACATGGTCAAGGTACTTCCTGACCTAGCTGAAGCCCTGCTACGCTCACTCCCGCCCACAGACAGACCTCTACCTATTGAATCATTTGACTCTTTGCTCAGTGAAACACTCATCCCTCTGACCCCTTCACGACCCACCTGCAAAGGACCAATCCCCAAATGGTTCACACACTACCTGAAATCTGTCAAAACCCATAACCGCTCTCTCGAGCGCAAATGGCGAGCAACTGACTCCTTGTAGCAAATCCCTGTTCCCTTGCCATCACGAACTACAAAACCGAGATCCGAAAGGCCAAAAAGCCCTATGATAATAAAAGAATCCTAAACTGCCACAACAGTAGTAAAAAGCTCCACAGGGTCATCACAGAATTGTGAAGCCTACTGGCACCATTGCCCAACCACGCCCCTCTGCGACTCTCTCCCATCATTTCTACAGAACAGCACTTGACAGGACAGCCGCCCTTAATGCCAAACTCGCCAACCCCCCTGCCAACTGTCCCCCACACTCCCCCCTCAACACTGACCTTCAACTTCTACAAGCCGATCTCGAGTGAGGAATTCATCAAACTACTGTCCAGCAAAAAAGACACTGCAGACTCTGAAGGATGCGCCGCTCTGAGTCTGCTTGATCTTTCAGCTGCCTTTGACAACATTAACCACTTGACCAACTCCACTCCCTTGGAATCCGAGACCTGACTCTCACTTGCATTGCCTTATTCCTTAGCAACAGAAAACAAATCATTACCCTTCCACCTTTTGCCTCCTCCGCTTGCCCAGTGAACACCAGAGTACCGCAAGGCGCTTGCTTCTATGCCCTCCTGGTCAACCTTTGTTACTTGGCATTTATATAGAGCTCTATATATCATTGGTATGGCCTCAAATCGCTGGTAGGTTTAACGCCCTCAGGAACCGTAGTTCTGGTCGTTTGAGAGGTAGTCATAGGGTGCGTGGGTGCACCAGTTATGTGCGCAGCTGATGTAATTGCATGATGGTAGCTGCATCCTAGCGTTAGGTGTGGTGCTGAAGATATCAGTTGAATTGTGCAGCCTGGTGGGTGGACACCCAGACTGGGCTCTGGCTGCGTTAGTCCTGAAGGACGCATATGTGAGCAACCAGGCCGGAATGTGCTCGGCTAGCTCCGTTTTATAGGGTGATGAGGTGTTCATGGGGTCATATTCATATGTGAACAGCTAGACCGAATTAATCGGAGGTATAGTTGTCTTCTAGTTGTATGATGTTATAGTAAAGAGTAAGCATAGTGATGTGATAAGATGGTTATCTTTAAAGCGCCGGAGACCAGGCACGTGAACAGGATGGCGGGGAATGCAGCGACACACGGTCACGATACAGGGTGTCATGTTAACATTTGCATTTTTATCTAGAAGCAATTCAGGATAGTGTTCACCCAGGTGTAGGGCGTGCTAATATTTGCAATTCTATCAAGAATCGAACTCGGGCCAATGTTTGCGACATCATCCAGGCGTGGCACATGACACCATTCGCAACTCCATTCAAGTGTGGCACATGCTAACATTGACATTTCTATCTATTTACATGACCCAACTGCCAGGGATCATCCACTCGCACCACCTCAGTTATATTGACCAATGGATGACTAGAGACCATCTCCTTCTCAACCCGGGGAAAACTGAAATCGTGTAATGTGGCAACACTGCTCTACTCCCATGGCCACCCTCCCTCCCCCCCTCCCCCCCCGAACCACCAGCTCAGTCAAAAACCTTGGATGCATATTGGACTTTGACCTAACCCTGTGCCACCAGATCAATAACTTATCCAAATCCTGTCACTACCACCTCAGGCTGCTGCAACGCATCTTCCCTTATCTCTTCCTTCCCCAACAGATTGACCTCTGTCTAAATTGCTCAGACTACACTATGCGAATACCATATACCTAGGCGCTCGGCCATACCAACTTAACAAACTCCAAAGAGTCCAAAACTCAGCTGCTAAACCCCTGCTTGCTCTGGCTTACCATTAGTGGAAGAGCCACTTTCAAAATCCTATGCATCACACACCGAGCAGTGCACAAGTCTGGCCCATCATACCTCCAAGAAAAGACTATACGCTACCAGCTCGGCCCTCCTAGTGATCCAGGCCTCCAACTCCGCTAGACTGGGAGGGTTGGCCTTCTCAACCTTGACACCAACCATATGGACTTTGCTACCTCCCTGTATCCATCACACACATGATTCCATGGCCTTCTGTAAAGCAGTAAAAACATTGTTTTTCCCAAATCCATGAATGATGCTCTGAAGGCCAAAAACCAATCCCCAATTACCAAAGTCCAGTGAGAACAAGAACTAACCTAAAACATAACATGTGAGACATCGAATAGCAGTAACCAATAAATTAACTCACCGCGAAAAGCAGGGCAGTCATGACACGGAAATCGGGCCGGCGACCGATACATTTCCTGCCTTTTGCAGCTAAAAGCTACTCGCTGAACCCAGCCTCCAAAGTACTGCTGTTGCTATAGTATCAATAGAGGCAACCTCTACACAGGAATGATAACTAATAAACCCTGTACCGGCATGAGAGAAGCAACCACGCTTGGCTAAACGCTCTCAAGAGATCATATATAACCCAAGAAGCACTCCCACCCAGCCTAAAAAAATCTGTAAATGAACCGGAAATAGGCCCCCAAGAACAACTCAAGAGTGAAATACATTACCAAGAACCCCTCTTGCAGACTCCCCCTGCGCACTGAGCTCCGTAACATCCCATATAGTGATGCCACCCACCGGCAACTGCATACACTCGTTCCTACCATTATGCTCACCCTCTACTTTACACCAACAAACCATAGAATGCAGCTACACCACTAGATCAATTCAGCCTAGCTGCACACATACCTACATCGCTCGTATACCACCCCCACAACCTGGTAGAATGCAGCTTTACCCCACAAGAAAATCGGCCCAGCAGCACACATCTCTTGCGGATGCTCCACGTCAGCCAGAATGCAGACTCAGAGACCACCCTCCATGCTGCGCACTTGACACTGATCTCTCACATCCACCCCACTACACTTAGCACTAGAACGCAGCCTACATGCGCAATCCGCACCGGCTGCACACATACCAAGACGTCCCTAGCACTATATGCTACACTACTCAACTACGGACCACGGTCCCTGAGGGCGTTCAACCCACAGCGCTTTGAGATCATACCGATGGTACATTAGGTGCTATACAAATGCACTATAACAAAACATTCTTTGTGGTCCTTTACACATTCACCTGAAACCCAAATGGTCTTTACCTAAAGTCTGTCATTGGCTCGCGCTCACTTCCCCATTCACTCTACCTTCATCCATTCAGTTAACTCTTCAAGCACCCATCAGGATGGCCTTCCACGCTCAAAAGATCCCTCTCCAACCTTTTGTTTCTGCTGTTTTTCAACTTGCGATATCTTACTCATGCCACTTTGTCAAGACTACCATCACCCCTAGTGCTTCGCAAATCTAGTGTCCCCTAACTGCCTCTGCAACCCTCCTGTGCTGCATACAAATTCAGGTTTTCATAACCTTTTGATTTTTTTGTAAGATCAATCCAGATACAATCACTCTTGTTCACAGCCTACAGAGAAACCGATCAAATGTGAAATTCCCAAAATATAACAGTCATAAATACACACTCTCGAGCTTAATGAAAAGTGTCTTGCACTCATTAAGTACACATATATTTCTAAAGGGCATAGAGCTATACATTACTTTACTTGTGCATCTTGCCTGCTTTCATAAACCCCCCACTAAAGAATAAAGCTGGTTTCAATAGACCCCACCCAATAATGTGTTTAAGATGTAAATCTGCTCCTGACCTAAGAATTTAAGTCCTTGAGTTAGTTCCGAAACAGATACATATTTTAACACACTAGCAATGACATTGCAATCCAATTCTAAGAACATAGATTCTTAATTATTACATCATCTTAAAGTTTAGGGCAGAACCTTTACTTTCATCGCACCACAAACCGAAAAATAATGTACAAAGTTATCACTAGTAGATTTATCACTGAGGTAAAACTTGTACTCCTATGTCCCGTCCCATTTCCTCCATACTTTTGGACATTCCGTCCAGACGGGACTGGAGCACTTTTGTAAAAAAAAAAAAATGGCATCAAATTGAAAAATGTGTCGTCCTCTTTTTACACAGGGTACTGCACGTGGCCGTAACCCCGCCCTCCTGAGCTCTGCCCCACGCGCCGCCCTTGAGTCCTTTTCTCCGCACGGTCGGGGCTGGACGCATTTGCATCAGCGGAAAGACATTTTTCTTAATTCCCGTTGTCGTCCTCTCCTGCTCCGGTTCTGCAGTCGCGTAGTCCTCAGTCTATGCCAGATCGTTTGGGATTTCTCTTGTCCTCTTGTGAACGTCGCTTCGCTAGGGTGGATCCCCATTCTTTCTGTTTGGAGTGTCTGGGACCGGATCACTGTTGGGACTCTTGTTTCTACTGCAACTCCCTTTTGGTCCGGGCATTTCAGCGTTGTCTTCGTCGGTGAGAAGAGGTCTTCCAGTGTGTTCCTCCACCGCATTTTCAACTCTTCGATGAAAAGAAGAGACGCCCAGTAAGTTGTGTGTTTTTTTTTTTTTTTTTAAAGGGCAAAGGGCACCCCGGCCGGGGGACTTCTTCCTGGGGTCCTCCAGGTCCAGGGGGGGCTTCAAGAGCTCTGCTACCAGGGTTTCCCCTGAGGTGCCTTGCAGGCCTAATAGACGTACCAGGGTTTTCTCCAAGGGTTCCCGCGAGGGGCCTGTCGACGCCAGATTACGATCCGAGGTTCACCAATCAAGTGCTAATAGTCAGCCCAGTCTTACTGAGGTTTTGGGTACCAGAGTTCGCTCCGAGGTCTCCTTGTTTGGAGCTTCCCATACAGACAGGTGGATTCCTCAACATTCCTGCGCTCGCGGCGATTCCAGTTCTGTTGAGGGGGCACGGGGAGAGGTCTCTGACCGTAACTGCTCTGTTACCGACTTTGCCGAGGTTCCTCTCTTAGAGGCTAATTCAGGGGGCCCAGTCAGGATGTCCAATAAACATCTGAGGCCCCATAGTACCAGCTCTGCCGAGGATCCTTGTGTCAAGGCTAAACTTTCAATCAAGTACCCTTGCCAGTCTGTGGAGATACCTGCCTAATCCACACATGTGACGCAGTTCTTCTCCGATAACAAAATGGCGGGCCTTCCTGCGTGGTCTACGGCGGCCATTTTGGATTCTTCCATTACATCCACACTATCGACGACTGGTCCTGGGAGCCTTATGTTTGGTGGACAGCCTTTTCCACGGGACAGTGTGAATCCGTTCTGCCCTTCTTACGACTGGCGCGCTCGGATGCCACTACTGCATATGGTCTCGCTTCCTCCTGCTACTGCCCCTTTGGTCTATGTAGACCCGGTTGGTGGCAGGCTCTCTTGGCAGCCTTCCTCACTACGTTTGTGGGGGTACGCCCCTTTCGAGTGGCCTCTGCCCACTCCAGTGCCTAAAACTTTGCCATATGCCTTTTTTGGGGACGTTTCATAGTCTTATGAACTCTGACCCCTTGAGGGAGTACTTTAAGGGTCTTTTTAGGGAGATCTACCTTCCGGTGCTGCATGCTACCCCAACAGTTCCAGCCACGGCACCTGTCGCCCGGCAGTGGTACCGCCTCTACCTCCTGGCCCACCTCCAACTCTTCCGCCTCTGCCTCCTTTGTCTCCGGTAGACAAGACTCCAGCACGGTGATATGTCAATTTGACGCCAGTCGCATCGCAACGTTCTGCTCCTGACGTACTGGACGACCCTCAGGCAGATCAGGATAGTGAGGACCAGCCCCGCTCTGTCAGAGCATTCCATGATCTGGTCTTGGACATGTCTCTCCTTGACATACCAGTACCTGAGGCACCCGCTCCGCACAAAGTGGTGCTTTTGGGAGCGCTCACCCTGTCTCCGCAGGAGCGCACCAGCCTGTTCCTTCAAAGGGTCGTTCTGGCCGTGGCCTGCAAGGTCTGGGATAAACACCACACTGGGCTGCATATCAATAAAAGAATTGATGCCTGTTAAAGGCTTTGCACCTCCGAGGAAGTAGCCTTGGCGTCATGGCAGTTCCCTTCCTCAATGGTGCTAGCTGCCGCAACTCTGCAATCCAAGCCGGCCTCTGCAACTGCGTCTCAAGTTCTGGCCAAGGAAGACAAATTGCTTGATTCCTTGGGCAAGAAGATTTTTGCCAACTCGGTGCTGCAATTGCCTCAGGCTGACGCAGAGCACATTTTGGCGGCGGCGAATATGAAACTGTGGAGGGAGTTGGCTGATTTCCAGGAGCTGATTCCTGTGGACAGGCTTGAAGACTTTTTTTAAAGGCCGTTTGTCAGATGCCAGGGTATTGGTGCACGATATGCTGGAGGCTGCTGCGCATCATATTGATACCTCAGCTCGAGGTCTTATGTTGGGGGTAGACACCTCTCGTCAAGCTTGGCTTCATGCTTTTATGTTTTTGAAGGAGGTACAAGATAAAGTTCTGGACCTGCCATTTGACGGTAAAGAGTTGTTTCATTCTTCAACGGATGACGAGCTTAAAAAGACTAAGGTGAGTACGCAAACTGCCAAGTCTCTGTCGCTGTTAGTGAAGCCCCCAGTCAAAGCTAAGAGATCTGGAACCCAGTCTCTGCCCTCCTCAAGCTTCAGAGGGTTCCAGGACTGCAGGTCACGCAGAGCTGATCCTCAGAGTAGCTTTGTCGGAAACGGCAGCGGGGTCGATTTTTCTCTATGGCCTTCAGCCTCCTCTTCATGGACAGGTAGTCTCTCCGACAAAAAGGGTGCCGAATGATATTTTTTGGTGCTCGCACGAGACTCCGGTGGGAGGACGGATCTCGTCTCATCTGGAGGCGTGGCAGACCATCACAGACGACTGGTGGGTTTTTGTCCATCACTCCGGCGGGCTTCCGCTTGCCCCTGCCCCCTACCCCACCCTTCAATCCTCCCTTTCAGCAGTCGGGAACGCCCTCCCTCCGAGCCAAGGCCCAGAATATTCTAGACCTCAGGGTGGTGGAACCCGTTCCTCTAGTGGAGCGAGGGGAGGGTTTCTACTCTCTTCTGTTCATGGTGCCCAAACCCAACCAGGCTGGCCTGCGCATCATCCTCGACCTTTCCTAGTTCAACCTTTCTCTTCCCCAAGTGAAATTCAAGATGATCACACCTTGCCAAATTCCTGTTTGGAACGGCGACTGGCTCAGCATTGTGCACCTTCAAGACGCATATATTCATATCCTGATTTGGAGCCTGCATCGGAAATATCTGCGGTTCTCCTTGGCAGAGGAGCATTTCCAATTCTGAGTGCTCCCTTTTGCTCTTAGCTTGGCGCTGCGTGTCTTCACGAAGATGTCGGTCATCGCAGCTTTTCTTCGGCTACAGGGCATTTATTTGTATCCATATTTGGACTGGCTTCTGCGCAGTCCTTGTCCAGTGAAAGCCTCGAGCAACGTTCAGTCTCTCCTCCAGCTCCTGTGTTGCCTTGGGCTGTCGGTGAATTGGCAGAAATCCTCCATGACTATCTCTCAGGACCTGATATTTCTGGATTTCCGTTGGAACACGATCGACTGCAGAGTGTACCTGACTGGACAGGATGGCGGATCTGTTGGCCACATGTCATGTTTTCATTCACTCAAAGAGCATGTCTGCCTGGTGGTTCCAGAGGCTTCTAGGCCTCATGGCCTCGTGCGTGCTTGCTCTTCCCCTTGCGCGTCTCAAGATGAGACGCACACAGATGTCTCTTCGGAGCTCTTGGCTTCAGGGAGTGGACCCGGACACCAAAATGATTCCGGTTCCACCCTGTATGATGACAGATCTCCTATGGTGGTCATCTTCCAGAAATCGGTCGGTGGGTGCTCCTTTTCAGGAGCTCTGCCCTTAAACAACCATTATGACGGATTCCTCCCTTTTGGGGAGGGGCTTAACGTTTGATCATCTTCAGGTTTTCGACCTATGGTCGCCACAGGACAGACAATTTTTAACATAAATTATCTGGAGCTTCTGGCGATTTTCCTGGCGCTCCAAGCTCTCAAGCCAGTTATTGTGAGCAGTGGTCTGCATCTGTACAGACAATGTGGTATCCATGTTTTACCTCAACAAGCAGGGGGTGGGGGCGTACCAGGTCACCTTCCCTTGTAGATCTGGGAATAAGCCATTCAGCACATTGTTTGACTGCTGGCTGTACACATTCCGGGCCAACTGAATGTGACTGCAGACTCTCTCAGCCTACGGTCGGTGGTCAGCTACGAGTGGGAACTGAACACGGAGATCCGCTCTGACTTCTTTCGCCATTGGGGCACTCCAGAAGTGGACCTCTTTGCGACGTCGTCAAACAGGATACTTCCTCTTTATGCTTCCAGGAACATACTCTGAGCTTCTTCCCTAAGTGATGCTCTTGAAATTCCGTGGCACAACATGAGGGCCTATGTCTTCCCGCCTCTTCCCCTGATTTAAGGGTCTATTGCACTCTCCTGTTCATAGCCCCTTGGTGGCCAGCCAGATTCTGGTTTTCAGAGCTTCAGCATCTGTCAGTGTGCTTCCCGATCAGGCTTCCGCTGATTCCCAACCTGCTTCATCAGAGCGATCAGCAGGCGTGGCACCGCTCCCCACAATCATTCAGCTTGGCGGCCTGGTGCCCGAGTTCAAATCCTTAAAAAGTTTCAACTTGTCCGCGGATAATATGCGTATTATCCAGGTGGCTAGAAAACCTTCGACAAGGTCTCAGTATAGGAGCAAGTGGCTTTGGTTCTGTCATTGGTGTTAAGCTAAGCAGCTGGACCCCAGAGATGCTACCATTGACAGGCCTGTCTTTCGTTTCTCATCTGGCAAAATCAGGCATTCATGTCTCGTAGAACTTATTTTTCGGCTTTTGCCGCTTACCTGTCCATGGATGCTTGCTCTTTTTCATTGACAGACCCTATCATTAAAAGGCATTTTGCAGGTATATTGTATCTCTATCCACCTGTATGCAACCCGCATCCAAAGTGGGAGCTGAATCTGGTCCTCACTGCCTTATGCCATAAGCCTTTTGAGCCCAAAGCTATGGTGGACTTCAAGTTCCTTTTTGTGGAAAATGGCTTTTCTGAGTGCAGTGACTTTGGCAAGGCGTGTAAGTGCGCTTCAGGCCTTGTCTGTATCCATTCCTCACCTTTCATAAGGATTAGGTTGTCCTCCGGACTAATCCTTCTTTCCTTCTAAAGGTGGTATCCTATTTTCATTTGAATCAGTGTATTTCGTTACCCGTCTTCTTTCCAGACCCGGCCTAAAATGCCGATAGGGTATTACACAATTAGGATGTCAGAAAAGCTCTTAAGTTTTATTTGGACAGAACATCGAAACTTAGGAACTCTTCCCAGCTTTTTTTCACCTTCGGAGATCCGAAAGGAAAGCCAGCCTCGAAAGCAACAATCTCCCAATGGATTGCTTCCTGTATATCAGAGGCGTATACCGTTCAGGGCCTTCAGCCTCCAAAAGGAATTCATGCCCATCTTGTGCAGGGCAAGGCGGCTGCCGTTGCCTTGCAGAAATATGTTGCCTAGGAAACCATTGCCAGAGCAGCTACGTGGGCTTCCCCATCAGCTTTTTGTAAGCATTACTGCTTGGACCTGAGCTCCAGAGCCGATGCTCAATTCGGTCAGGCTGTTCTTAAAAACCTCTTTCAGTAAGGGATTTCCATCCACCCATTTTTCCTGTGAGGAGTGCTTGGTAATCTCCCAAAAGTATGGAGGAAAGGGGACGTTCCGTAGGAGTATAACAAAGTTACTCACCGTAGTGATTATCTTACCCCAAGTCCATAGTCCCCTTTCCTCCATATGCCCGCCCACCGTCCCCTCTAATAAGTATCCTCTATTATTGCTTAAAGGTCTCAGACCTGGCAATAGAAAAGGAATGAATTGCGATGCGCGGGCTGAGCTCAGGAGGGTGGGGTTACGGCCACATGCGGTACCCCGCATTATAAAAGGACACATTTTTCAATTTGATGCTTTTTTACAAAAGTGCTCTGGTCCCGTCCCACTGGACTGAATGTCCAAAAGTATGGAGGAAAGGGGACTATGGACTAGGATTAAGATGGTCACTACAGTGAGTAACTTTAATTTTTCTGCTCCACTCGTTCCAACGTTTTGAGAACAGTAGTGGTTGAATTCAATCTTTGCTGTCGTTGTAGATGTTTTGTCAAATAAGATTTGATATTTAAATCTCTACATTAATGCCATAATTGGTTAGAAAGTGCTTATCCAGCCTTACAAAAGAAAAACAAAAGTTGATGACTGCAAGGTTTAGAATTAATCTTAAAATCTGACATTCATCTGGGCAGCTCCCCAAACCATCTATCTTCAGCCTCCCAAGCCATTATAGGGAAGGTAAAGACCATATACAAATCAGGCCTGGTCCAACCCCAAAAAGGGCATCTAGACTCAACTGCTTGGTCAAATGCCTTCTGCACAAGACCACAAGCAACTCCAGGCATATTCCTGCCTCTTTGGGTGTCATCAGTGAGGTATAGCTTGGATCTCTAAACCCAGTAGGTTACGACCCATGTCTTGGCATACCCTTTCCCCCACTGGGTTATTAGAGCAAAATAAGAGGTGATGGCTGAAAGGTTTAGAATTAGTTTTAATCGCTGGCATTAATCTGAGTAACCCACCAAACCATTGTTCTTCACCCTGCGAAGCCATTACAGAGGGGCGGGGGGGGAAGACCATATGTTAATCAGGCTTGGTCCCACCTAGCCTGATTTGCATATGGTCCTTCCCCTTTCTGTAATGGCGAATGCTAATACATTGATATAAGTGTACACCGTTGCAAAAGCATTGAGTCAAGCATATGGAACCCAGAGGAGGGTAACGGTGCTAGGTGTGCTAATACCAGCATTGTCTTTAAAAGTCTTATGAGTTTTTTTTTTATTTTTACTTTTGACAACACCCAGACCCGTGGGTATAACAGCGTTATTACAACATAGCAGTGAGAGCAGGTACAGTAGAGATGTATACACTAAAAGTCCTTATTCATATAAGGCCCACAGGCTAGCGGCGCGTTACGAAAATGTTTATAAATATTTGTCAAAAAGCCATGTTTTAGTTAGTCTTTTAAAAGTAGAGAAGGATTGTTGATTGCGGATATGAGCGGGTACTGTGTTCCAGGGGGTGGGTGCATGTTGGGGTGTTAACAGTGATAGGTGAGGTACTGGGGGCGTCTTTGTGCACACAATGGAGTGATGGAAAGTGTTTTGAATTCTACTCGGGCTTTGATCAACAACTAGTGGGCTGTGCGTCTAACCGCAGAGATATTGTCCGATCGTTTAAGACTGAGGGCGGCGCGCAGAGCTTTATTCTGGAGAAGTTGAGTTTTAACATGTTGGCTTTTAAAGTGTTCATGAATAGGACATTGCAGTAATGGAGTTTGGAGAGGATTAATGCACATACTAGCGTGATGTATTTCCTCGGAGAGGAATTGCCTGCACAGGGAGATGTCTGGCTGTGTATGCAGTCGATGATGCAAGGTCATTATCTGTCTGTTCTTGCTTAGATCGGCTTTGAGGTGGACTCCTAAAGTTTGTATCTGCTTCGAGACTGGAATGGGAGTGCTGTCAATTTAGAAAGATGAGGAGTCAAGGTGTCTGATCCTGTGAGGGGGATCCGATGACCAGGAGCTCTGTTTTCTCATCATTCAGACATAGGATTTGGGTGGTCATTTAGACTTAGTTAATTTTAAGGGAGTTATTGACATGGTTACCAGAGAGTCAGGCGAGGATCATTCGAGAAGTTGGTGTAAATGATAACACTGGCATCAAGGAGGTCAAAAAGGGTCTTAATATAGGTATTGTAAAGTGTGAGCGAGTATTGTGGAACACCCAGAGGTGCTGGGATAGCATCAGCAGCTGAGTCCCCTATGAACACCGGAGTGGTCCGTCTGCTAAGTAAGGATTTAATCCCAGCAGTGTCTTCCGGTGAAAACTGGTAATGTTGGTTGAGGTGCTGGCAAAGTATATTATGATCAACCAAATCAGTTTCCCCACTTCTCTCAAGCATTCTCCTGTACACCTGCTGCTTAAACGACTGCTGACCCTTCTATTCTGGCAAACTATCGCCTGATTGCCATCACTCCTTTCCTGAGCACACTCCTGGAGAAGTTGTTTCTCGTCTTACCCTCCACTCTGAATCTGTTGGTTGTCTCCATGACCATCAGTCTGACTTTAGAGCATCCAGAGGCACGGAAACGTCTCTTCTGAAAACCTGTGAAAACCTGCTCTCAAACGTCTCCCTCTGTCCTCATTCTTCTTGACCTCTCCTCTGCCATGGATGCAGTAAACCACAAGATCCTGATCACCCCCCTGATGCCCTGGGCGTCACTAATCGGACCCTGGCGTGGCTAGCGGGCTTTCTTTCTGACGTCCTTCCCAGGTGGAACTTGGGTCCTTTCTCTCCGCTATCACTCTCTACATGTGGTGTTCCCCAGGGATCTAATCTATCCCCCTGGTTTTTCAATGTCTACATGGCCCCTTTGGCTCACAGGTTCTCTGCCTTCACCTCCAACTTTGTGTTATGCGGATGACACACATCTCTTTCAGGCTACACTCGGCCTCCCCCTTGCTCATTCCTGACTGTCCAAAATTCAGTCCTGGTGTTCTGCTAATGATCTCTGCCTTAATGTCAGTAAATCGGAGATCGTCCTCATTGGGACCCCTGTTCCCGCTTTCCCACTTTCACTCTGGCCGGCCTCTCTTGGTCCTGTGCCCTCGCCAACCATTGAGGCAAAAAATATGGGGGTCATCTTCGACTCTCTCCTTCTCTTGTCACATCTCAGACACCACCTAAAAGTCTGACTATCCACTGCACCTCCACAAAGGCATTCTACCTTTTTCTCACCTTCCCCCAGAGGCTCACCATCTCCAGAGCCCTGGTTCTTTCCAGAATGAACTACTGCAGCAGTCTTTCTCAATCTTCCTACTGCTACTCTCCAACCTCTTCAACTTATCCAGAACAAAACCGTGAGACTTATCCTTGGCCTCATGCCAGGGACTGTATCTCTCCGGTGCTGAAATCTCGCCACTGTCTGTGGCTGGCAAGAATCAAGTTTAAGTCCCTCTGCGTAATCAACCAGGCTTTCTGGGGCCGGGGCTCGTACTATCTATAACGCTGTTCCTAAATACTCTCCTTCTAGAGACCTCTGCTCAGCCTCCTCCAACTCTTTGCGGGTGAGCCGTTCCTGCAAGCAGAGATTTGGGGGCAGATCCTTATCCTCTGCCTCTCTCCGTCTTGACCCGGAACTCCTTAAGTTCTGGAAACTCCTCGGGTCCTTCCTCTTCTCTCTCCCTCCCCCCTGCTAATTAATCTCCTTTCTCTTCTCTCCTGCTTCCCTCCTCCTTTCTCTTCCCAACTTGCTCAGTTTGCAGACTGGCCGCCTGGTGGCCTCCCAGAGGCTCACAGGTCCCAGGCTCCTCCTCCAGTCTTGCACTTGCCCCCGGGCCTCTGCACTCTGCTTGGCACTACTGCATGCGGAATACGCTCCATGAGAGGGGCAACCACTCTGTGCTTAACCCAGGCACTTGCTGGAGTGGGAGCACTTGTCCACCACCCCCCGCACTTCCTGTCTGCACACTTGCATGACCGTGAACGTGCTAGGCCTAGCAGGTCTGTCTGTCTGTCCTCCCTCTGCCTCCCTCCCTTGCTTGGTTGTACCTGAAATAACTGAGCATTAGGCGTATTGGTGACTGTAGTTTGTTCTGTATGTCCTTTTCCCTCATTCCACCCCACCCCCTTCTCTCCCCACTCTGTTATGCACTTGCACTATCTGACAAGTCGTTGGCATAGTACAGTAGTTTGATTGTATGCTCTTCTCCCCCCCATACTCCCTTCCACTCCCCCTTATTCCTTTCTGTCATGCACTTGCATTAGTGGAAATGCCTCTGACCTAGTATACTAGTTATTTTTGTTTAGATCATTTGGAATCTTCAAGGCCGAAGAATGACTGTATTCCCCTGATCCCTTCATGCCTTGAAGCTCTTTGAAACACTTCACTTGTGTATAAGCGCTTTACAAATAAACCATTACAAAGGCCGCAGAGTGATGGAGAAGGAGGATCACTACGTTGCCAGATTCTCTGATGGAATCCATCTGTATTTGAGATGGAGAAGGGCAGTTTGTGCTGTGCCTAGGGCGAAAGCCAGATTGTCTTTTACACAGTAGGTGGTTACTTTGTAGGAATTGTTGTTTTTAGAAAGAAAGGGTCAATAGTTTGTTGAAATGGTGGGGGGGGTCAAGGGAGTTTTTAATTTTTTAGGAAGGGGCTGTCCCGTGCAGATTTAATGGAAGTGGGAACAGTGCTGGTTGCAAAAGATGCATTGGCAAAATCGGTGATGAGCACGTGTGTGGGTGTAAAGTTTCACGATATGGACAGGGCAGAAGTTTCCTTTATAGTTGGTAGGTTTGAGAGCTGATGGAGGCTGCTACTTGTTCAGGAGAGATTTTGCTGAATGCGAACAGGGGAGTTTTCGAGACGGTCATTGTGAGGCCGGATGTTCGGGTCGATCCCTTAGGATTTGCCGGGGAACAGGGCTTTTTACCATTAATCTTGGATAGTATTGAATCGATTTTGTGAGTGAGGGCATTTTGTATAATGCTACACCAATCTTTGTTAGTTCGTATGCGGACTATGGGGTGAATGGGTCTTTCCAACTCTTGAAGGATTGCAAAAAGTTCTTTGCTATTGGAGCTGGCATTGGTGATTATTTCATTGTAGCCGTTTGATTTACAGTTGAGGACAGCTTTTTTTTTATATTTGATGGCCAAGGTAGCGAGGGTATGACACTTCTTGGGAGAGTTTTCTGCAGAGGTGTTTGAGGGATCTTGTTTGCCTGCGTAACTCGACAAGTTCCTCAGAGAACCAGGAGTTGTTTGAGGTACTTTGGATTTGAGTGGGGCTTGAATGTTGAGGGTTTGGAGCAAACAGTTATGATATAGTTGCCAGATCATTGGTGGTATGGTTAGGATTTGGTACGTAGGTGCCAAGTGCTCTAAGTAGGGTTGGTTTAAGGTCGTCCTGTGTCGGCTTCCATTTGTTGCAGACAAGAATGAGGCTTAGGTGCTGAGGCAAGATTTTGTGGAGCTTAGTGAGGGAGATCGAGAATTTTAGAGAAAGTGATCAGACCAGCAACTGGATCAATTACTGTGATTACAGTGGGTATTGAATCCAGTTGAGGATTCTTCCTTTGTCATGGGCGGGTGTGGAAATAAGTTGGGTAAAGCACATGTCGCTAAGGGCAGTAGCTTGGTGTCGGTGGCATCATTAAAAAGAGGTTGATGTCCCCTAAAATAATACATTTGGTTGCGGATTTCATGAGGTGAGTGATCAGTCGTGGGATGTCCATGTCAGGGGAACTGGCTCCTTTGGGCTGTCTATGTATTGTGAGCAAGTTCTAGTTTGTTCGGGGATCGGTCGTCCGTTTCAAAAGTAGCATTTTGTATCCTGCAATAGGGCGTAGGTTCTGAATTGAAGTGAGGTTTTGGAGATGAGGGCAACCCCACATCTTTGTGCATTCACTCGGTCAGCACTGTATATGTTGTAGTCCTGCAGTATGGTCCGGGACATGAGCGGTTTGGCGGCCTCATGGAGCAAGGACTCTGTGACGGCTAGGAAGTCTAGGTGCAGCTCAAGGATGAGGTCATGCATTTCCACAGCGTGTGCCCCTAGGAATCTAGCATTGATGAGTGTCCGAGGTTAGCATCGTGGCAGGACTTGGAGAGTTGGGTGTCATCAACTGTGACTTGGGGGTTCGCATTATCTTGGGAGTGGAGATATTGTGTACTCTATGCAGTGATGAGAGCAAAGCTGAGTTATGGGGACAAGTTCTGGACCGGAGTTTGTCTGCATTGAATGCCTAGGGATGGGGCTGCCTGGCTCGTTACCGGGATCCTCGAAGTGGGTGGCTGGTGTTGGATAGCATATAGCATTGGCGAGGCGTTTGCAAGTTTTCTGAGGCAAGGTGGCTATGTGGTGAAGTTTGAGAGGTTTTGAATGTGCAGCTGGGAGGTAGCCAAGCTGGGCTTGGTCTGTGCGGGTGGGAGACCCCTAGATAGTTCCACAGAGGTTTTATGGTGCAGTGCGACACTGATCCATTTAAGTATGGTCAGAAATGTGAAGGGTGGCTTTGGGGGGGGGGGGGAAACACCGGCACAAGGGAGCTAGGAGCCTCAAGGCGTTCTGTATTATGATTGCATAGGGCAGAGGGTGCTGAAGGTTTTTTGGTGGCAGCGAGTAAGGAGATGGCGGGGACCCTGCCATACCAACATGCCGCTTGACATGCATGCCTGCAGTTAAGCAGAGCAGGTGCGGTCAGTTGGGGTGCAATAGGCCATGGAGCAGTAGAGAAACCGCTATTACAGTATGCTGCATAATACATGTGTGTGCAATTTGGATCAGGAACTGCTGCACGCAAACACTAAAGCAGATGAAACCTCACTGCTGAGGCATGCCGCATGATGCATACACAAACGAGTGGTCAATGCAGGAGCTGCTGTGGTTAATTTGGGTGCAGTAGGCAGTGAAGCAGGTGAGAGATCACTAATACAGCGTACCGCACATTGTCTGGCCATACAGTTAATCAGGGCGGAGGCTGCTGCAGGCAGTCGGGGTAAGGTAGGCAGTGGAGCGGGTGAGGTATTCTAGTTAGGGCATGCCGCTTAATACTTGAACATGCAATTGGTCAAAGCAGGGGTTGCTGCCGACAATTGAAATACAATGGGCTACGAGGCAAACAAAAAAAATCAGAATTCAAACGTATTGTTTGATATGTGAACATACAGATTGATAATGCAGACTCTGATGCGGGTAGACAGGGAGCAATAGACCTCATAGAGGGATGACGTACAGTAGTGTGCTTGGGGGAGAGAAGTTTATTTTTGTGGATCGGGCGCAATGGTCCGAGATGAGCAATGTGCTGGATGTTGCACCATGTGGGAGGCAACGTCTGACTAGGGAGCCGCGTTTGATGATAGTCAGGGTGGATGGTTTGCATGGGTCGCTTGGTTCGGAATAGACCCATGGCATCACTTTAGTGGATTGATGTGTCAGACCATGTGTAGGAGTTTGCAGGAAGGGTTGTACAGCGGGTGAGGTAAGGGAGGATCTGGGCTGGGTGTGTCATTGGGATGCCTCTGCGGGTGGCAGTCCAGTGATCGAAGAAATCTTGAGGGGGGCTGGAGGGGAGAAGTATAGCGCGGATGACCATGTGGAGTGATCTCAGCAAATTCCGCTTTGGCAGGAAAGCCGTAAATCCTGGTAATGGGCGGGTGGATGGGTTCGGTGAAGGAAGGAGTAGCAGGAAGGGGATGTCGGCATAGGGCAGGGCAGAATCTAAATGGAGTCCTTTCCATAGCAGAAGGGAAGGGTGACCAGACCAAAAAGGAAAGGTGGAAAAGAGGAAAGACATCATAGCAGTATGGCAAACCCCAAGCCCACTCTCCCTACTGTGTAGGCCGGCCAGCAGGCCCGACCACGTGGAGGTCTGAACGCTGGATCTTGGCTGCCAGAACCCACAGCCGTAGATGATTCCCCCGTAGTCTTAGTCGAAGATGTTCTTGATAGGCGAAGTGACTTAACAGGGATTAAACCGACAATTCGGTAAGATAAACAATGTCTCATGAAGAGCTCCGCTATAGGGCGACCAGTTATCTGGGCGGAAAAAACAATCGGAGGGACCTCCGCGCGTGAGGGATTTTGGGTACTACACACGTCACGATAGGGATAGTGTTTCAGACACGCCTATGCCGACGTCCCCTTTCGGTCCCCCGAAAGACAAGATGCAATACTCTGCGGGTACCACTGGATGTCGGACCATATGCACAACATGTGAATCTAAGCAGATTAACAAGCATCAGAAATGCTTTTACGGTAAGTAATGCATGTCATCCTCGTTGCCCCGGATTGGGCCAGGAGAACGTGGTACCCAGACCTTCTGAATATGTCCATCTGTCCTCCGATACGTCTTCTGCAAAGGGAGAATCTTCTCTCAAAAGAGGGTCGGATTCTCCATCCAGAGGTCAACACTCAACCTTCACACTTGGTTTCTGAAAGGTTGAGGTACAAGGATTGGGACCTCCCTGATGACCTGATGGAGGTGTTGCTTTCGGCAAGACGGCCAGCAATGAAATCTATGTACCGTTGCCGTCGGAATACGTTTTGTGACTGGTGTAGAGACAAGAATGTTGATCCTTTTCAGTGTACGACACAGTATGTTCTATCCTTTCTGCTTTCAATGGCACGCAAAGGTCTTCAGGTTGGCACCATTAAGGGTTACCTGGCAGCACCCTAGATTTTTAAGCGCTCTTCAGGGGAATGTTCCTATTTTAAGATCCCTCTGATCACTCGGTTTCTAAAAGGGCTCGCAAATGTGTTCCCGTCTTGTACTTTTCATGTTCCGTTGTGGGACCTCAACCTGGTATTAAAATTTCTGATGGGTTCTCCTTTTAAACCCTTGCACTCATGTCCATTGAGTTGATTGACCTTTAAGACTATATTGTTAATTGCTCTTACATCTGCAAAGATAGTGAGCGAGCTTGAAGTGCTTTCATCCAAGCCACCCTTTACTGTATTCCACTAGGACAGGGTTGTTTTTAGAGTGAAACCCTCTTTCTTGCCTAAGGTGGTTTCGGACTTTCACCTATGGCAGAAAATTGTGCTGCCAGCATTCTACCCTCCTCCGCATCCTAGTAAGGAGGAGGAAAGGCTACATCGGTTGGACCCTAGGAGAGCGCTGAGCTTTTACATTTCCAGGATGTCCAAATTGAGAGTGGACGACCATCTTTGTAGGGTACACCGGACACAGACTGGGCCAGGCTGTTTCCAAGCAGACATTGTCTAGGTGGATCATCCTTGCTATTTCTCAATGCTACAGGCTGGCAGGCAAACACCCCCCCTGAGGGTTTGCGTGCCCATTCCACCAAGGGCATGGCCACTTGGACAGCCCTGCAGAGAGGGGTCCTTATTAAGAACATCTGTGATGCAGCACACATTTACTAAGTATTACTTGGTGGATACTTCCCACGCTCAGGATGTGGCATTTGATAAGGCAGTCCTTTATTCTGCCCTCTGACAATTCGGCATGTCTAAATTCTTCTCCCTCCTCCTATCATGGACACTCCTTTGGGAGTCTGTCAAAGATGAGGAAAACGTTGGAGGAACCAATCCATTCGAAGAACAAGTTACTTAACAACTGGTAACGTTCTTTCGACTAGATGTTCCTCCAACGTATTCCTCATCGCCCTCCCAACATACCCCTCTGTAGAATTTCCCATGCTATTGCAGCTGTCGCTCTTGCAAGATTGCATACTGTCCTGCCCATAATTATGGGCGCTCCTGATACACAAGGAGGGAAAACAGACCTGAGGCCAACAGGCACCGTGCGTGCTACTTATAACATCGGATGACATCACCTTCGACGGAGGCCTTTGAGGGACATCAACTTGACGCCATAGCCGCAGGGCGCCCTCTGCGAAGCTGGCCATTACATGTAAAAGATGAGGAATATGTTGGAGGAACATAGTCGAAAGAACGTTACCAGTTGGCCAGTAACTTGTTCTGTGCGTTTTTTCGAAATTCTCTTTCATTGTCATCTACACCGTTGACTCTTCGGTTCCTGTTTGAAGAAATGTAAGACTGCGTATCGAAGATATCCATAACCGACCCGTATCGAATCTGCCTGTGGTGCCTCGGAGAGGGCCACGATACAGAGGCATGTTCCCAGTGTCCGTCCATGACTGGAAATGCTTTGAGGGAAGGAAAGGGGAAATGCCAAGTAGCAAAGGTATCCAAACCCCTTAAGTTCTGACCTGTTAGGCCTTCAACCGATGAGTCGAGAGAAGACTCTCCTCGGAGGAAGAAGGCCAAGCGTTCTTGGCCCAGGAGTGGCTCCCGACAGTCATCCTCTTCTTTGAAGAGGTCGAGGAGAAGTCACCGCAGGTGGCCGGTTCCCCCTTGTGGATGGCATGCCCGTCCAAAAAGTCAACACCTGCAGAATGGGAAGCTTTTTGCGTGGAAATGCTGAAAATATTTGAGAAGCAACTCAAATTTGAGAAGGACTCAAGACTCCTCGAGGCCTCGATCGGATTAAAAAATCCATGGATCACTCGAGATTTGAGGGAGAGATCGAGGTCGTTGACACCTTCAAAGCCCTCGATGCCGTTGGAGCCTAGACCGCGTAGCGGGTCGTCTATCCCTGTTAGGCCATCAACGCTGGTGTCGACATCAAAGCCAAAATTGTCCACGCCAGTTGTGCCCATTTTGCCAGCTCAGCTATTGATGCCTAGTTTTGCTCTGAAAAAGGCACTGGCTAAGACGAAGTCGTTGATTTTGATACCGTCAAAGCCTCTTGGTTCTACCCCAGAGAAGATGTGTATACTCTCCCGAAAAAGGATCTTTTCAAGCCTCTGACTTCCATCTTTGAGGAGGTAGAGCAGTCATATGAGGAGGATGCCACTTTTGGGCATCAGTTTGGCACACCCAATGTGCTTAAGTTGCTTATTTCAGAGGAGAGTAAGATGCAAGATCTTTGTAACAATTTTCACAATGCTAGTGGCATTGACCCCTCTCCTGAGTCGAAGTTCGGAAGGCCAGAACCATGGGAGCATGCAGACTCCTCAAATCGCCAACTCATGTCTAAGGTTGTGGAGTAATTGGGATGGTCTAGACATCCAGTACCTTTATGATCAGGATGACCTGACTGACATTCTGAACAAGGGTCTGCCTACTGAGCCAGTCTTGCCTTTCCATAGAAAAGGGTGGCCATGAATTGGGAGATTCCGGAAACTAATCCGATAGTTGACAAAATTCTCACAAAGAAATACAGCCCCTCAAGTAGCGACCCTGGCTACTTGTTCAACCACCCCACTCCTGAGAGTCTGGTGGTTCAGGCAGCTTTTCTACCTCCAAAACGGGCAGCATACCCTACCATCTGTCCTGATGGGGATAAGCATGTGGATGGATGGGCACAAAACGTATTTTCTGCGGGGAGCATGGCATTGAAATCGGCCAACTCCACTTATGCCCTTGCATAATTTTCGTACATTCTGTTGGAGTGCATTTCTATGGCGGCAGAGCATATTCCTGATGGGGAGGAAAGGGACGGCTTCCTGGCTATAGTTCAGTACGGCAAGGAAGCCCATTCAATCTGGATTGGATTCTGCAGATATCAGCAGATCCATGGCTACAAGCACCGTGATGCACAAATTTGCGTGGTTGCGGAAGTCGGATTTTGCACCTGCTGTGCAGGCTAGACTTCTCAACATGCCTTTTGACGGGTCTCATCTTTTTGGCAACAGGCTGCTGAGAACCTTGAGGTTACAGACCTCAAAGGCTGTAGCCAAGTCTTTGTGCACCGCTGTTAGGCAACCTCAGCTTTTTCATGCTAGCGGAAAACCTTGGAGGGGTAGATCTTTTCGCTACTACTCATTTGGAAGGGGCAGAGGAATGGCCAGTCAAAGAGGCCAAAGAAGATCTCCTCGTTTTGGACGAGTTAGAGGTGCTAAGCCAGCTCACACAACAGCCGCTTCAAAACCACTCCGAGGGCTTGAGTCACAACTTGCCAGTCGGGGGCAGGCTGTCTCATCTGGAAGCATGGCGAGCCATTACTTCCGATGCTTGTGCTCTGGACACTATGGCCCACGGTAACTGCCTTCCTTTTCTCCAGAAGCCCCAGAACAATCCACCGGGGAAACACACTCTGAAGATTCCGGCTCCGCTCCTTGTGCAGGAATTAATTTTTAAAAAAAAATAAAAACGTTTATTTAACTTTTGCACTTAAATTACCTTCCATACAATTGAATTATATCTTGCACTGGGTTTACTGTATATTGCATATTTGGGCAATCATTTAAACAGGCATTATGATACTTCGTCCTGACTGTGTCCCCCTTCCACTTTTATTAAGCAGGTATTGCCTGAATCCATCCCATATGTCCTTCGGGCGATTTGTTAAGGGCAGTAGGCTGGAATACACTTCTTCGTTGTCATTTGCCCAGGACATATCTTTCACCCAGTCTTCCAAAGAGGGGGGGGGGGGGGGCACCCTGCTTTTCCACCGCATCAATATAGCACGCTTAGTCAACAACAGACCTAGATTAAGGAGTGTGCGCTGCGCAGGGTTAATTTTACATACAAAGCCCAGCAAACGGGACCCATGATCCCACCTTACAGGCTGGTCCATCATTTCTTCAGTGCATTACACACATTCTCCCAGTACTCAGTAAGTGCCCCACAGGACCACAGCATGTGCAATAAATCTGCATCCTCATTCCCACATCTTGGGCTCTTTCCTTAAGTCGTTACATACATTTTCTTAAGGCGGGCTGGTGTGAGGTGCACCCTGTTCAGTATTTTAAAGTGGATTAACATGTACCTGGAATTGCATGAAATCTGTTTTGTCAACCTGCATATCTGTGTCCGGTGCGTATCCATGAGAGTGCCCCCCAGGTCCCTTTCTCACTCCCCTTTAATGTCTTGTGCTAGTACCCTTCTGGGGAACAGCGTCCATTTATATAATGACGCTGTCTTTTTCATTGTGCCAGGCGTGAGTGCATACCTCACTCTGGTGGGAGGACGGTTATCGAGGGAATTCATCCCACAGTAATGCCAGTGCAGAGCGTAGTCTAAGATACTACATCTTCTATAATGGGGTGTCGCCAATGCATGTCTTAATATCATCCGAGGTTATGAATTGTGGAACAGATCCCTAAAGTGAAGTATGTCCTTGTCTCTCCAATGTGCAGCCAGGACTTCGTCTCATGATGGGGGCAGGTATGGTGTGTCCCAGACCGACATAACCGGGTTGTACATTATGGTGTCCTTGGGATGGCAGACCAGTCTGGCCCATGCTTGTTGTGTAACCAGAACTGGGTCCATTTGGTTGTCCCTCCTTGACTTCCCAGCAGCCAACCCGTGCAAGAGGAAGGCTGTGTCTTTCCCTTGTTTTTCTAGTGCTTCTGAGACGCGCCCGCTCCACCCTCCGTCCAGTATAATAAGCTTGTGCTGCCAGTAAGTACAGTTGGAAGGGAAATCAGGGGTTGACACCCACCCCCCCCCCTGTTCATATCGCATTTTAAGATGCTTCCAACTAGTTCGCACCTGGCCCTTCCATACAAATGCTGAACATGCCCCTTGTGTTCTCGAGAGGAAGGATCTTCCCGGCCACAGTGGTATTGTGCTGAAGTGATAGAACACTTTAGGGAGTATAATCATTTTCACTAGCGCAACCCGGCCTATAAGTGAAATAGGGAGATGATTCCAGCGTTCAATCTTGGCGCAGAGTGCATCAGCCAGGGTATCATAATTAAGGGAGCGCACCAGTTGAGCTGTGTGTGCTATCTCAACACCTAAAGTATTTCACCCGCTAGGGGGGGGGCACCTCAACCCAAACAGCTCGCTGGGTTCACCAGTTGTGTCTGTGAACAGAAATATTTCTGATTTGTTAGTATTCAGTCTAAGTTTTCTTTTTGAAAAGACACTTTTGTGGGTTGCGCTTCTGGTAGAAACATTATAAACACAAATTTTGTTGTTTTTACAAAAATTGTATTTGTTCTTTTGTGTATTCTTGCTCATATTTTCATTACACAATTGGCAATTTCTTTCTCTATTGCATTAACTTTCGTGCAGATCCAATTTAAATTTTTCTCATTTGCATTAATTTCCACGCAGCTCTGGTTTTCAATTCACACATTTTTTCCCAAAAGCATTGACTTCTTTATATTTATTTCTCTCAACACGTGTTTCCCCACGGTATGTGCCCTTGGTTCTTCAGGAGAGATACTAAGAAAAATGTGTAGAAGAATAGAATAAGAATCATTAATTAAATCCAAATAAATGATTAAAATGTTGGGGTAGGAGAATAAACTTATCAGGTTATGTAGCCTGTTTTGTTGACTACATACAATGAAATTCTCTTTCTTGTTCTAAATGTAGGTAGATATGTCTTTCTGAATTCTTATGTATATTTTTTCATTTTTGTTTCTCTCATTTTTTTCTTTTTCGCTTTTATCAAAGATATTCAAAGTGCTTATATCTGAAAATAGTTTAAAGCAAAAAATGTGAACCATACTTAGAGTTAGTTTTATACATAAAATTTGAATACCATTTTGTCAATACCAAGTTGTCAAGAATACCATTTTCTTTCAAAGGCTACTGCTTTTTTCCAGGTGACAAGGCTTCTATTATCTCCTGTTCTGACTCCCTTTTTTAGGAAGTTAAAGAAAGTCCAAGAAAAACATTTCCTAATTTTTCTTAAATTTGATTACCTTTCAATTCTTTGTTCTTTCCTCAGTTTGATTGCCACTGGGACGTGGCAGGATCCGCGCTGTTTGATTGTCCGATTCTCTTTGTTTATAAATCCCGCGATCGCATGACGTCACCGTGCAGCGTGATGACGTCACGCAAAAACGGCAGGCGGCCATTTTGGATTGTATGTTTTGATGCTAATTGCTTTAGCTCCCGCGTCAGTATTATAAAGCAATCTTGTTTAAAAAGCAATCTTTTTTAAGTAAAAGGGATTATTAATTGGAAAACTTTATTCTTCTTCCTGAATAATTTATGACGTAAATAAGAATTATTTTATGTGAAAAAATGTGTGTATATATGTATGTACCTATATATTTCTGATGTTTAATATGCTTAGAATCACATGCTGTGCATAGGTCCGACATCCAGTGGTCACTGCGGAGTATTGCATTTTGTTTTTCGTAGTCGAAAAAGGGGACGTCGACAAGGCGTGTCTGTGTAACACTATCCCTATAGTGACGTGCGTTGTACCCACAATCCCTCACGCGTCGAGGTCCCTCAGATTGTTTTTTTCCGCCCAGCGTCTGGTCGCCTTACGCGGAGCTCCTAGAGAGACATTGCAAATACTTACTACGGACCTCGGTCCTTAATTATACTTATTATATTGTTAAAGATCCCTCCCCTCGACGTTAGCTGTGAAGCTGTTTCTCTGCCGAGCAAGTTTTCGACGGAGGGGAAGAGACGGAGGAGATCCTTTGGCTCTGCCGAACACGTGGCCTGGCCTCGCCGGCCAACATACAGTAGGGAGAGTGGGGGTTCGAACTTTTATCTTCTCTTTGAGAATGTCTTTCTTTCTCCCCTATCTTTCCCTTGGGGTTGTTATCACCAGTTATTATTGCCTCAGCTATGGAGAGGACACCTTTTAAGTTTTGCCCACGCTGTAGGGGCAAATACACTTGGAAGGACAAACACAAGCTCTGTAATCGTTGCTTGCCCCTCGATCATAAGGAGGACAGCTGCGCGGCCTGTAAGCTCTTGAAACCAAGAACTCTTAAAGAACGTAGGGTTAAGAGGTGGGCGGACTACGCCATGTCGAAGTCAGTTTCCTCACCCGCCGCCGCTGTTACAGAAAGTGACGACGAGGGTGATAACTCGACGTCCGTTACGGAAGTCATTAACCCCCAGAAGGAGCGCTCGTGCTCCTCGAAGTCCGTCCCCGGCCCCGACGGGCTCGGCCCACGCCCTGCTTATGGGGATGAACACCCCGGCGACAAGGACGCACATAGACCCCATAGGCCTAAGCACACAACCCACGGCCCTTCTTCGTCAAAGACGAAGGATCCATCAGCGCCGAAGGGGACGCAGGGCACTCCGGCGTCTACCTCAGACCGTAAAGGTCTCAAGCCCCACCCGCAAACGCAGCCGCGACCAGTGATTGGGCTTTCATCAAACACGGGCGCTACCTCAAAATCATCCGACGTAACGCTCCATAGAGCGGCCGTCGAGGAACAACGCGTAACGCAGGCAACGTCGACACCAGAGCCCTCTACTGACAAACTCGTTGTCGAGAGCCTGGCGAGAATTGTTTCCGAAGATAAACGTAAGCGGATGACGAAACAAACATCGAATACCACACAAAAAGCTATGGAAACGCAGAAAAAGCGCAAGAGTAGCCAGGAACTGCCCCCTTCATCTAAGGGCACTTCTGAACTACCGGAGGGCTTTTCAGAGGGCGATGGAAACCTTTCTTCGACGTTGTGGGAGCGTTCTAAGCGTTTTGAAGGTGAAGACACTGATTTCCCCCCTGTAGACTATTCAGGGGTCCCCCATGAGACCCTTGAAAGACTCCATTCTTGTATGGAGAAAATGGAAAGGTTTTTGGGAAGCCAAAACCCACCCACACCCAAAAGACCAAGAGAATGGCCCCAGGATGACCCTAGGGTCAAGATTCCTAGGCTGTTTCCCCCTTCTACAGACGTATATGATCTCACTGAAGAGGAGCAATACCTCCAGGAAGATGAGGAGTGTTTGGGTGGAGAGGAAGAACATGAGGAAGAGGGGTTTGAAGAAGATCCTTACACTAGTGCAGGAGCTTTTGAAGAAGATACAGCTACCTCGCAGCCCTGGCAATCCCCATCAGTGCAGCCTTGGCAATCCCCATCAGTGCACTCAGACACTGATGTCTTTCACCCTTCTCCTCCCAAGGATTCACCTTTTGGAAACACCTCTCCCATAGATGACCAACCTTCACTTAATGCACTATTGTGCAAGGCAGCAGCGCATTTTGAAATAGACACAGGGGAGACTCTTCCTGACATAGACTTTGTAGAGAAAGTTATTAAAGAAAAAGCCCCTATTAGTCAGTCTATTCCGCTCCTGGCTTCTATAAAGAGAAGAATAACTCCTTCCCTTTCCAATCCTGCCTTAGTCAGAGGAGTCAACCCTTGGATAGAAAAGCGCTTCAGCCCTTCGTCCTCTGACCCTTTGTACATCAGAGGACATTCTATTCCGGACTCCCTCGTAGTTACTAATACAAGAAAAAGAGCGGGGGTACCACTATCCACTAGTGAGGCACCACCTGACAAAGAGGGCAAGAAGCTCTATGCACTTGGGAAGAGAATCGCGACCTCCGCCGCCTTCTCAACTAGGATTGCAAATAACAATTCCCTACTAGCTAGCTACGCAGATGCATAGTGGAGCAAGCTGCGCAGCCAAGCAGAGGACGCACCAGAACCCCTGCGTTCACGTCTGTTAGCTATAATCTCAGAGGGAACTCTTGTAAACCAGGGCATCGTAAAGAACTCCTTAGATGCCGAAGAGACTGCTTGCCGTTCCCTGGTTCAGGGAATACTTCTCAAACGCCATGTCTGGCTGCGCAATTGGGATTTAAGCCGGAAACCCAGGCTTCCCTGATAAATAAGCCCATAGAACAAACACATCTGTTTGGGAAAGCAGTTGATGAGGCCCTAGAACATGCGAAGAAAGAGTTTGATGCCATCAAGACTCTTGACCAAATTTCTAGGCCCCCTAACAGATGCAGCTATGGCAATAGACGCTCCTTTCGTGGCCAACGCCAGCAGCAAAACCAACAGCAATTCTACTCTGCTACCAACTGGCCCTCTAACCAGGGTAACAACACCCAGTTCAGTCAAAGAGGCCAACGCCGTGGCAAAGGAAGAGGTCGCGGCTCCAGCCCCAAAGGTTCCATGCCCAATACCAACAAATGACCCGAAGATTCGGGTCCCCTCCCATGCATCACCGGTCGGGGGCCGGCTAACATCGTTCCTTTCAGCATGGGAGGGAATATCGTCAGACCGCTGGGTATTATCCACCATAGCCCACGGATACTGCATCGAATTCAACGGTTCCCCGAAGTACAGACCCCCACGGAACCGACGTATGACACCGGAACACCTCACCATTCTTCTTCAAGAAGTAGAAGAGCTACTGAAAAAAGAGGCTATAGAGGCTGTCCCCCTATCTCAGGTAACAGAAGGTATTTATTCAGTGTACTTCCTTGTACCCAAAAAGGACTTGACCATGCGCCCTGTATTAGATCTGCGCCCAGCAAACAAGTTTGTCAAACCCCAAAAGTTTCGTATGGTGACCTTGCAGGAAGTAATCCCACTGTTATCACAAGGGGATTACATGACAACACTAGACATGAAAGATGCATACTTTCATATTTTAATGTTGCCAGCGCACAGAAAATACCTCAGGTACAAGATAGAGAACAAACACTACCAGTTCAGAGTACTACCCTTCGGGATAGCATCTGCACCAAGGGTATTCACGAAAGTAGTGGCAGCGGCCCACCTGCGCAGGTTATCCATCCCGGTATACCCTTACCTCGACGACTGGCTCATAACAGGGGATTCTTACGAAACCTGCTTCTCCAATACCCAAAAGACCTTTTGTCCCAACTGGGCTTCTCCATCAACGAAAAGAAGTCCAGCTTAGACCCCAGCCAAATCAAACAATTCCTAGCGGCTCTAATTCGAACAAAGGACGGCCTCGTCTTCCCCTCCAACGAGAGGGTCCAGAACATGCTGTTTCAGATCCCCCATTATGTGGCAGGTCGAGAGGTGACGGTACGCAAAGCAATGCGCTTGCTAGGGATGATGGCGTCATGTATTTATTTGGTACCTCAAGCGCGCCTGCGCATGCGCCCAATGCAAGAGTGGCTCTACAGCCAGTGGTGTCAGGCCAGCGGACAATGGGACGATCTAGCAGTGGTCTCGCAGGCCTTGGTTCTCTCGCTACGGTGGTGGACAAAAGAAAACCTGTTCTTAGGGAAAACTTTTGCCACACCCGCAGTGGAAGCCACTCTAACCACAGACGCATCCCTTACAGGATGGGGGGGGCTCACCTATCCCATCAGACTGCTCACGGAGCGTGGACTCCGAGCTTAGCATCCAAGCATATAAACCTGCTGGAACTACTAGCGGTGTTCAAAGCACTGAAAGCCTTTCAGGAACACCTACAAGGAAAGACAGTGATGGTCCTCACAGACAGCACCACAGCCATGTACTACCTCAACAAGCAAGGGGGCACTCACTCTCCAGGACTGTCCAAGCTGTCCCAGAATATATGGAAGTGTGCTCTCAAACACATGTTCCTACTATCACAACATGTACCAGGGGAATTCAATCTGCTAGCAGACAAACTCAGCAGAGACTTCCCCCTGCCCGAAGAGTACGAATGGCAATTGCACAAAGACATCGTCTTGGACGTCTTCACGCAATGGGGGTTCCCGGAAATAGACCTGTCGCAACTCTGGAGAACTCACAATGCCAAAGTTACGCCTCCAGGTACCCCCAGAACCAGTCCAAGGGGAACGGTCTGTCGATTCAATGGTCAGGGAAATTTTTTAACGCCTTTCCCCGACTCCCCTTCTCAAAGTGGTGCACAAGATGCACCAGGAGCAGGTTACCATGATACTAGTGGCCCCAATGTGGGCTCGGCAGCCGTGGTTCGCTCACTTGATGGAGATGTCCCCATCTCCCCCAGTGAAACTTCCCTGCCCGTACAACATGCTGTCACAGGACAAGGGCAGGACACTGCATCCATGCCCTCAGACCATGAACTTAGCAGCCTGGCTCCTGAGATCATAGAATTTACACATTTACAACTCCCGCAGAGATCTATGGACATCCTCAGGGAAGCCAGAAAACCTAATACTCGCCACTGCTATTCTAGCAAGTGGAAAAGATTTGTCATCTGGTGTAGAGGTAAGAGCATCAACCCGGTTGACTGCTCTCCCACTAACATTGTTCTGTACTTGACCCATTTACTGGATTCAGGTCTAGTCTTCAATTCCATTAAAGTCCACCTAGCGGCACTTTCTGCATACACCACTTAACAACTTAAAGTGTCGTGGTGGAAGATACCAGTTATCAAGGCCTTCATGGAGGGGGTAAAGAGAATACACCCTCCGATAGCTAACCCAGCTCCCGGATGGGACTTAAATGTGGTACTTTCTAGACTCATGGGCCCTCCTTTCGAACCCATGCACAAGGCAACTCTTAAAGACCTCACTCTTAAGACTGCTTTCCTAATAGCTATCACCTCCATTAGGACAGTAAGTGAACTACAGGCTCTTTCTGTACTAGACCCCTTCGTAACAGTTCACAAGGATAAGGTGGTTCTACGCACACACCCAAGGTTTGCACCAAAATTCATCTTGAAATTTCATGTAAACCAGTCAATAGAACTACCAATGTTCTTTAAAAACTCTTCCAGCTTGGGAGAAAAAAGTCTGCATACACTAGATGTACGCAGAGCTGTCATGTTCTACATGGAAAGAACCAGACCACTGAGAAAGACTAATCAGTTCTTTGTCTCTGTGGCAGCAGGAAGAGAAGGAGATGCAGTTTCAAAGTCCACTATATCTAGATGGATTGTTCAATGCATCACTCTGTTACACTCTTGCTAAGAGAGAACTACCCTTCAAGCCAAGAGCACATTCCACTCGAGGCACTGGGGCTTCCATAGCGTTCATTGCAAATGTTCCCCTTGAGTCCATCTGCAAAGCGGCTACCTGAAGTTCTGTGCACACCTTTACAAAACACTACTGTCTAGATGCACACTCTAGATCTGATTCCCAGGTTGGGCAGGCAGTATTAAGACATCTTTTTTCTACTGTTCCTTCTCATAGCCCACCGCCAACTCCGGGTACTGCTCGCTAGTCTATGCACAGCATGTGATTCTAAGCAGATTAACAAACATCAGAAGACCATGCATTACTTACCGTAAAAGCATTTCTGATGGTTGTATCTGCTTAGATTCACATGCGCCCACCCTTCCTCCCCGCTCGGATGGAAGGAACATAGACATCTTTCTACATCTCTCTTTTCTGTACTCACTCTCGGCTAAAAGGCTCCCTCAGGGCAGAAAAATACAAACAAACAGAGGGACCTCGACGCGTGAGGGATTGTGGGTACAACGCACTTCACTATAGGGATAGTGTTACAGACACGCCTTGTCGACGTCCCCTTTTCGACTACGAAAAACAAAATGCAATACTCCGCAGTGACCACTGGATGTCGGACCTATGCACAGCATGTGAATCTAAGCAGATACAACCATCAGAAATGCTTTTACGGTAAGTAATGCATTGTCATATATGTATATATGTGTATATATATATATATATATATATATATATATATATATGAGGCTTGTGGAATCTGCTTAGATCACATGCTGTGCATAGGCCGACATCTAGTGGAAACTGCAGAGTATTAGTTTGTTTTTCGAAACTCGAAAATGGGCGTCGAACTTCGACACTCAACGCCGGCTGGAGAAGAAATCGACCGTCTGCTGCTGCACGACGGATTTGGGCCTCGGAAGGCCTCTGGCCTCGGCCCGGGCCTTGGAAGGCCTCGGCCCTGCAAGTAGGGATAGTGGGGGGTTGTACATACTCTACACTCTTGGTATATAGGTACACCTTATACATTTCCTACATTTAACAGCCCGCTGCCTCAAGGGGCGTATGGAGGGTACCCTTTTCAATTCTGCCCCAAGTGCAATCGCAAATACCCTTGGGTCGACAGGCACGCCACGTGCAATCTCTGCTTACCGAGGGACCACCCCGAAGCGAACTGCAGAGCGTGTAGTAGGTTTAAACCTAAGACACTTAAGGACCGTTCGACAAAGCGTTGGGCCCACCACGCCAGGCAGGGGGCCATGGCAGCGGAGGGCGCCTTCAGCGACGCCGTACTTTCGGACGGCGAGGGCATTACGGCGTCGAAAGACAGCTGAGCGCATGTCCCCGACCTCGGAAGGTCGTCCGGCAGGGCGGCTGTGGGGAAGACCCCCGGCGACACAAGCGCTTCACACACTACACACACTAAACACACAAAGTCCAACCGAGACTCGACGACGTCGAGTTCTCGGAAAGAGGCACAAACAGAACGGTCCGATTCGGTGTCCTCTGGGCGCTCTCGATCAAGATCGCTGCATGACTCCAGGCAATCATCCACTCTTGCCAAGAGTGCCTCCCTTCCTTAGGCTAACAGAAGTCTGATCGTCGGAAGACGAAGACTACTTCCACCCCCAGGCCGCGCTCCAGGAGTCGGAGCCCGCAGTTAAAATTAGCGAGGCCCCACGCTCGAAGGACAGGGACCCCACCCCCGATCTTCGACGCCAGGCGTCGAAAACCTCCGGAGCTACTACAGGAGAGGGAAAATATTTTTCCACTCACGGGGAGGGGGGAAAACAGCAGAAGAAGCAGCCTTTGCACTCTTCCACACCTGTGAAACACACCACTCCCCCTAAACAGACAGACAAAACCAGGTCTGCTGATATGTCTGAAACCAGCAAATCTACTCAAGATAAATCCCATAGACTTGCTGAGAGAGTCATTCCCAGTTCCAAAAAATGGTCGAGTGAAGACATAGATAGGTGTCAAGGATGTCTTCTTTGGCTGATTTTTATGATAAAAATCCAGAACATTTCCTCTCGTATGATCTACAAGGGGCGACACCCTCAGGCTCTAATGATCCTATTCCCCCCCCCCCCCCCGAGTAAAAAGCCCCGGTTTGAAACACCGATGAGGTCAGACCCCTTCGAGTTACAACCATAGTCAAGACCATACTCACTGTATCAAGGAGAGGCCTACTTTGGTGAGGACCAAGAATTTGGCATGGTAGAAGAGCAAACCGGGACGGGCTACTATGGGGATGATGATGATGAGGACCAGGAAGAGGAAGACCCGGAAACATACAGAGTAGATTCCCCGGTAGAGAACGAAGCCCCGGTTACCGACTCCCCGGTCGATAACCAACCCCTCCTAAACGAGGTTCTCGCACTTACAGCAGAACATTTCCATATTGACACCCACGGTGTCCAGGAGGAGAGGGACTTTGCAGAAGAGTTAGTGGGAGAAAGGAGGCCTGTTGCCCAGACCATCCCTATCCTTAAGTCCATTCAGCGGAAAATAGACCCGTCCCTGGTGAACCCGAACCTCACCAGAGCAGTCAATCTCAGAGTTGAAAAACTTTTCAGGGCGGCCCAGTCTAACCCTCTCTATATAAGAGGACATCTGAACTCCCTAGTTGTCACTAACACTCGTAAGAGGGCTGGAACACCCTTGTCATCGTCCGAAGCTCCTCCCGACAAGGAGAGCAAAAAACTATACGGTTTCGGCAGGAAAGTAGCCTCAACGTCCGCCTATCAAGCAAGGATTGCAAACGCCATCACCCTGTTGGCCAGCTACAACTGCCATCAGTGGGAAGAAGTCACAGCACTCATAGCCTCTGCTCCTGAACCTTTAAAGGGCCAGTTAGCTCGGATTTCCGCAGAGGGTAGAGCCGTGTCTGGTTGCATTTTGAAAGCAACCTTCGACGCCGCGGACAATGCAGGCAGATTGATAGCAGAAGGCACTGTTATCAAAAGACATGCGTGGTTACGGCAGTCTGGTTTTAAGGCAGAAACCCAGGCATCATTGTTGGACAAACCAGTGGAAACCGATCTGTTTGATAAGGCGGTCGAAGACGCACTGAAGAATGCCAAGGACGAATACGAAACACTCAAGTCCCTTGGCCAGTTAACCAATAAACCCCCTAACCAGAGAGGGAATAGTAATTTTCGTCGCCCACGCGGCCAAAATTCCCAGAGAGGATCTAACTATTCACAGTGGCAGGGTACACAGTGGAACAACCAACAGTCTACCCAGGGTTACGGCAGGGGTAATAGGAGAGGTCGTGGTAAAGGCAGAGACAGCCCCAGCAAGGGAGGCGGCACGCCTCCACCAAAGCAGTGACGCTCAGTTCAGGGTCCCTTCTCATGCAACCCCAGTAGGGGGACGCATTTCCAACTTCACCCAGGCTTGGGAAGGGATCACATCAGACAGATGGGTGCTGTCAACAGTATCCACAGGATATTGTATAGAACTACTGCAGCGTCCCCGGAACCATCCTCCACGACAAAGAGTACACTCTTTAGAACATCAGAAGATTCTCCTCGAGGAGATCGCCATTCTGCTAGAAAAGGACGCGATAGAACTCATCCCGGGACACCAGGTAAACGAGGGTATTTATTCAACTTACTTCCTTGTGCCAAAGAAAGATTTGACAATGCGCCCAGTATTGGATTTACGGCCTGACAACAAGTATGTCAAGCCCCAAAAGTTTTGTATGACCACGCTACAAGAGGTAATCCCCCTCCTAAAAAAGGGGATTACATGGCAACCTTGGATATGAAAGATGCTTATTTTCATATTTCCATGTTCCCAGCGCACAGAAAGTACTTCCGCTTCAAGGTGGACAGTCGACACTAACAATTCAAGGTACTGCCCTTCGGGATAGCTTCGGCACCAAGGGTATTCATCAAGGTAATGGCGGTGGCGGCTGCATACCTACGCAGGGAGGCAATCCCGGTGTACCCTTATCTGGACGACTGGCTCATAACGGGGGAAACCCCAGGAATTTGCAGGACAAACATTCAAAGGACTATCGACCTCCTCCACGAGTTAGGCTTCTCAATCAACGCGAAAAAGTCAAGCCTGGTGCCAAGCACCTCCAAACAGTTCCTAGGAGCTATCCTAGATACTCAAGAGGGGTTGACCTTTCCTTCAGAAGAAAGAATTTGCAATATACTACTGCAAATTCCGCATTAATCAGTCCGGTCAACAAATAACGGTACGCAAAGCAATGCGTTTACTGGGCATGATGGCGTCATGATATTTACCTGGTCCCCCACGCGCGCCTGCGCATGCGTCCCATGCAGGAATGGTTGGCGAAACAGTGGTCTCAGGCAAGTGGTCAGTGGGACGATCTAGTGGTCGTTTCGCCAACACTGGTACAAAGCCTTCACTGGTGGACAAGAGAGAATCTCGCACAGGGGAAACCCTTTTACGATCCCGAAGTACAGGCAGTAGTCACTAAAGATGCATGTCTGACGGGGTGGGGAGCTCACCATCTCCACCACACAGCTCAGGGTCTCTGGTCTCACTCAGTGGCCAAGAACCACATCAACCTGCTAGAGCTTCTGGCAGTATTCAGAGCGCTTCAGGCGTTCGAGCACCACCTACTAAACCTATCAGTGCAAATCCGGACGGACAGCACAACAGCCATGTTCTACCTGAGCAAGCACGGAGGGACTCGCTCGCCAAATCTGTCCAAGCTTGCCCAGAAAATCTGGATATGGGCACTCAGACGGAACATCTTTCTGTCATCACATGTTCCAAGGGAGCTCAATTCCCTAGCGGATGCTCTGAGCAGAGACTCCCTCCCAGAGGAACACGAATGGGTTCTACACAGAGAGGTCGTAGAAGACATCTTCTTTCAGTGGGGTTTCCCCACTATAGACTTATTCGCCACAAGCGAAAACAGACAATGCCCAGGATTTGCATCCAGGTTCCCCCAACCAGACTCCCAGGGGAACGCCCTGTGGATGAACTGGTCAGGGATGTTTGCGTACGCTTTTCCACCAACTCCTCATCAGGAAAGTGGTGAACAAGATGAACAGAGTCGATGACGCTCGTCCTAGTTGCTCCCATGTGGCCAAGACAACCGTGGTTCCCACACCTACGCAGGATGGCGGTGTGCGAGCCCATCAAACTTCCAGCCTGGTATAACCTACTGTCCCAGCACCAAGGTCAAACAGTGCACCAGCAACCCAACTCAATGAACCTGGAAGCATGGCTCCTGAGGTCATAGAGTTTGGACATCTCAATTTGCCACAGAGGTGTATGGACATCCTAAAGGAATCTAGGAAACCAAACACAAGGCACTGTTACTTTGACAAGTGGAAGAGGTTCGTTATCTGGTGCCAGAGTAGACAAATCAGCCCGGTTGATTGTACTCCTTCCACTATTGTTCCATACATGCTCCACCTGCTAGATGCAGGATTGGTTTTTAACTCACTGAAAGTACACCTGGCAGCCCTGTCGGCTTACACCACTTCCCATAGCAAGGTTTCGTGGTGGAAAGTACCAGTAGTTAAAGACTTCATGGAAGGAGTAAAGAGACTACACCCTCCTATTTCAAACCCACCACCAGGGTGGGACCTTAATGTGGTGCTAGCCAAGCTCATGGGCCCCCCTTTCGAACCCATGCATAAAAGCAGTCTCAAACACCTGACTTATAAAACAGCCTTCTTAGTAGCTATTACTTCTATAAGAAGGGTCAGTGAAATTCAGGCTCTGTCAGTGCAGGATCCCTTCTTTACTGTCCATAAGGACAAACTGGTTTTACGCACATACCCTAGGTTCTCACCTAAATTTATATCTAGCTTCCATGTAAACCAGTCCATCGAGCTTCCGGCTTTCTTCCAGGACCCGCAAAGCTCGGCTGAGGTGAAACTACACACCCTAGATGTGCGTAGGGCGGTCCTCTACTATGTAAATAAGACCAGACCGCTAAGAAAAACAGATCAACTGTTTGTCTCCATAGCTACAGGCAGAGAGGGGGATCGCGTCTCTAAAGGTGCCATCTCGAAGTGGAATATTAACTGTATCCAGCTGTGTTACTCACTCTCTGAAAGAACTCTGCCTTTCACGCCAAGAGCCCACTCTACTAGAGGCATTGGGGCCACTCTGGCTTTCATTGCAAATGTACCGCTTGACACCATTTGCAAAGCAGCTACTTGCAGCTCTATTCACACTTTTACTCGCCATTACTGCATTCACACCCATTCCAAGGCAGATACACAAGTGGGACAAGCGGTTCTAAGACGCTTATTTGCTCATGACGCTTCTCACATCCCACCTCCTCCAGGTACTGCTTGCTAATCTATGCACAGCATGTGATCTAAGCAGATTCCACAAGCCTCAGAAGGGATACATTACTCAACGTAATCGTATTTCTGATGCTTGTATCTGCTTAGATTCACATGCGACCCACCCTTCCTCCCCTCTGAGAGAAGGCGCTTGATTGCTTGTAGTCTTATCTTTCTATCTATCTGCTTGGATTATCTGTACTCGCGCTACTTCTCATGCTACCTCATGTCAGAAAAAATACAGTCTGAGGATCCTAGACGCGTGAGGGATCTTGGGTACAGTGGACGTCACACTAGGGATAGTATTACTGGCACGCCCTGTGTCGACACCCATTTTCGAGTTTTGAAAAACAAACTGTAATACTCTGCAGCTTCCACTAGATGTCGGCCTATGCACAGCATGTGAATCTAAGCAGATACAAGCATCAGAAATACGATTACGGTGAGTAATGTATCCCATATGTATGTGTGTATATATATATATATATTTCTGAGGCTTGTGGAATCTGCTTAGATCACATGCTGTGCATAGGCCGACATCTAGTGGAAGCTGCGGAGTATTACAGTTTGTTTTTCGAAGATCGAAAAATGGGCGTCGACACAGGGCGTGCCAGTAATACTATTCCTAGTGTGACGTCCACTGTACCCATGATCCCTCACGCGTCTAGGATCCCCAGATTGTTTTTTTCCGCCATTCTGGTCGGAAGCACTTCATCGGAGTTCCCTGGCTTTGCCATATTTGCACTCAAAACTAATTCTAATTTGCCCCGTTTTGTCACCCTTACGTCGATCAACATCTCGACGCCAAACCGGGGAGGAGATCAACGTCGAATACCCGACGGATTGGGCCTTGAGGCTTCCGCCTCGGCTCGGGCCTGGGCCGCTGGCCTCGGCCCTACAAGTAGGGAGAGTGGGGGGTGGTACACTTCCACACTCGGTTATATATATATAATCATATAGACACCTTCTTACCTACACACACTTGCCCGCTGCCCACAGGCGCGTATGGAGGGTACGCCCTTTCAGTTTTGCCCCAAGTGTAATAAGAAATACCCTTGGGTAGATAAGCACGCTACGTGCAATCTTTGCCTGCCCAGAGACCACCCCGAGGCGGGTTGCAGGGCCTGTAGTAGGTTTAAGACCAAAACTCTTAAGGACCGCTCCACCAAGCGTTGGGCCCACCACGCCAAGCTAGCAGCTATGGAGGCGGGAGGGTACCTTCAGCGACGGCAGCGACGCCAGACTTTCGGACGGCGAGGGCACCAAGGCGTCGAAAGACAGCCTAACGCACGTCCCCGGCCTCGGAAGGTCGTCCGTCCCGGCGACTATGGGGAAGTCCCCCGGCGACAAAAGCGTTACACATACACACGCTAAACACAAAAAAGCCACCCGAGATTCGACGTCGTCGAAACCTCGAAAAGAGGCACAGAAGGAGCGGTCCGAAAGGACGTCCTCTGGGCGGTCGAGGTCGCCGCACGACGTCAGGCAAGCCTCCACACTTGCACATAGTGCCTCGCCCATTAACATCACGGAAGATCACTCGTCCGGAGACGAACACGACTTCCATCCCCAGCCTGCACCCCAGGAAAAGGGTACATCACTTGGAAGTAAGGAGGGCCCAGTTTCGAAGCCTAGTTCGAAACACAGGCATTCCACCTCCGATCCTCGACGCCAGGCGTCGTAAGATAAGGGAAATGGTAAACACACTTCCACCCACGGGGAAGGGGGTAAGCAGCAATGGAAACAACCCTTGCAATCCTCCACAACAAGAGAACTGACTTCCCCGTCCAAGTCTTCTCAGGGACAGTCCAGTTCCAGCAATGTCACCCCAAGCTCCAAACTCTGGTCATGCGAGGACATTGACAGAGTAATGTCAAGGATGTCTTCCTTGGCAAATTTCTTCGAAAGGCACCCTGACCAACTCCTAGCTTTAAACCCTCAGGAATCTTCTCCCTCAGGTTCAAGGGACCCTATCCCTTCAAATAAAAGGCCCCGGGTCGAGACACCATTAAAGGCTTCAGACCCCTTTGAGGTCCAACCCTATTCTTGCCTTTTCCCTACAGGCCAAGGAGACTCTTCCCTTATAGAGGGTCAGGAATTTGAGACGCCAGAAGATCTCGCAGTGTCAGATTATTACGGGGAGGACGAAGACGAGGATGAGCCAGAAAATAGCCCAGATATTTTCAGAATGGACTCACCAGTCGAAAGGGAAGCCCCAGTGTCTGATTCCCCAATAGATAATCAGCCCCTCCTGAATGAACTGCTCTCTCGGGCAGCTAACCACTTCCACATAGACACACAAGGTGTCCAAGAAGAGAGGGACTTCGCGGAGGAACTAATAGGGGAAAGGAAGACAGTAGCCCAGACCATTCCCATCCTGAAATCTATTCAACGCAGAATAGCAACATCCCTTATCAACCCAAACCTGACAAGACCTGTAAACCCGAGAGTAGAGAAGCTGTTTAAAGCAGCCCAGTCGGACCCTCTATATATTAGAGGTCAACTTAAGCCAGACTCTCTAGTCGTAACTAACACCCGCAAGAGAGCTGGAACACCATTATCTTCCTCTGAGGCTCCCCCCGACAAGGAAAGTAAAAAACTCTATGGTTTTGGTAGAAAAGTAGCTTCCACGGCAGCCTACCAAACCAGAATCGCGAATTCCACCACACTGTTGGCCAGCTACAACTGCCATCAGTGGGAAGAAGTGGCAGCACTAATAGATTCCGCTCCCGAACCCCTTAAGAGCCAGCTATCTCGCATTTGTGCAGAGGGAAGAAACGTCTCAGGCTGCATTTTAAAAGCAACTTTGGACGCCGCAGACAATGCGGGTAGAATTATAGCAGAGGGGACTGTCATCAAAAGACATGCTTGGTTGAGGCAGTCGGGATTCAAAGCAGAAACATAAGCTGCACTCTTAGACAAACCAGTGGAAAGTGATCTCCTGTTTGGAAAGGCAGTCGAGGACGCTCTAAAAAACGCTAAGGAGGAATTCGACACCCTCAAATCCCTTGGCCAGTTAACTACAAAACCACCTAACCAAAGAGGGAACGGCAATTTTCGTCGCCCCCGCGGCCAAAATTCCAATAGAGGAAATAGCTATTCCCACACCCAGGGTACACAGTGGAACACCAACTCACAACAGTCTACCCAGGGGTATGGTAGGGCTAGTAGAAGAGGACGTGGTAGAGGCAGAGGCAGCCCCAGTAAAGGAGGCGGCACGCCTCCACCAAAGCAGTGACGCTCATTTCAGGGTCCCTTCCCATACAACCCCAGTAGGGGGACGAATATCCAGCTTCACCCAGGCATGGGAAGGGATAACATCCGACAGGTGGGTGCTGTCAACGGTATCCAATGGGTACTGTATAGAACTACTGCAACGTCCCCGAAACCATCCTCCAAGACAAAAAGTCCACTCTTTAGAACATCAGAAGATCCTCCTCGAGGAGATCTACAATCTGCTCCAAAAGGACGCAATAGAAATCGTCCCAAGCCACCAGGTAAACAAGGGTATTTATTCAACTTACTTCCTTGTTCCAAAGAAAGACTTAACAATGCGCCCAGTATTGGACTTGCGGCCTGCCAACAAGTATGTCAAGCCCCAAAAGTTTCGTATGACTACACTACAAGAGGTAATCCCCCTCCTAAAAAAGGGGGATTACATGGCAACTTTGGATATGAAAGATGCCTATTTTCATATTTCCATGCTCCCAGCGCACAGAAAGTACCTACGCTTCAAGGTGGACAGTCAACACTATCAGTTCAAAGTGCTGCCCTTCGGGATAGCTTCGGCACCAAGGGTATTCACCAAGGTACTGGCGGTGGCGGCTGCACACCTACGCAGGAAAGCTATCCCAGTATACCCTTATCTGGACGACTGGCTCATAACGGGGGAAACCCCAGTGATTTGCAGGACAAACATTCAAAGGACTATCGACCTCCTTCACGAATTAGGCTTCTCAATCAACGAGAAGAAATCAAGCCTAGTGCCAAGCACCTCCAAACAGTTCCTAGGAGCTATCCTGGATACTCAAAGAGGGTTAACGTTTCCTTCAGAGGAAAGAATTCGGAATATACTACTGCAAATTCCACAATATCAGGCCGGTCGCCAAATAACGGTACGCAGGGCAATGCGTTTGCTGGGCATGTTGGCTTCATGCATTTACCTGGTCCCCCACGCACGACTGCGCATGCGTCCCATGCAGGAATGGTTGGCGAAACAGTGGTCTCAGGCAAGGGGTCAGTGGGACGATCTAGTGGTCGTTTCGCCAACATTGGTACAAAGCCTTCACTGGTGGACAAGAGTAAATCTTGCTCAGGGGAAACCTTTTCACGATCCCGAGGTACAGGCAATAGTCACTACCGATGCATGCCTCACTGGGTGGGGAGCTCACCATCTCCTCCACACAGCCCAAGGTCTTTGGTCTCCCTCAGTAGCCAGGAACCACATCAACCTGCTAGAACTTCTGGCAGTATTCAGAGCACTTCTAGCATTCGAGCCCTACCTGCTCAACCTGGCAGTGCAAATCCGGACGGACAGCACAACAGCCATGTTCTACCTGAACAAGCAAGGAGGGACTCGTTCACCAAATCTGTCCAAGCTTGCCCAGAAAATCTGGATATGGGCACTCAGACGGAACATCTTCCTGTCAGCACAACATGTTCCAGGGGAACTCAATTCCCTAGCGGATACTTTAAGCAGAGACTCCCTCCCAGAGGAACACGAATGGGTTCTACACAAAGAGGTCGTAGAAGACATCTTCTCTCAGTGGGGTTGCCCCACTATAGACTTATTCGCCACAAGCGAAAACAGACAATGCCCAGGATTTGCATCCAGGTTCCCCCAACCAGACTCCCAGGGGAACGCCCTGTGGATGAACTGGTCAGGGATGTTTGCGTACGCTTTTCCACCAACTCCTCTCATCAGGAAGGTGGTCAACAAGATGAACAGAGAGTCGATGACGCTCGTCCTAATTGCTCCCATGTGGGCAAGACAACCTTGGTTCCCACACTTACGCAGGATGGCGGTGTGCGAACCCATCAGACTTCCAACCTGGTACAACCTTCTGTCCCAGCACCAGGGTCAAACAGTGCATCCTCAACCCAACTCAATGAACCTCGCAGCATGGCTCCTGAGGTCATAGAGTTTGGACATCTCAATCTACCACAAAGATGTATGGACATCCTAAAAGAATCTAGGAAACCAAACACAAGGCACTGCTACTTTGACAAATGGAGGAGATTTGTTATTTGGTGCCAGAATAAACAAATCAACCCAATTGAATGCACTCCTTCCACTATTGTTACATACATGCTCCACCTGCTAGATGCAGGTCTGGTTTTTAACTCACTCAAGGTGCACCTGGCAGCTCTATCAGCCTACACCACCTCCCATAACAAGGTATCGTGGTGGAAAATACCAGTGGTTAAAGCTTTCATGGAAGGAGTAAAGAGACTTCATCCTCCAATTTCCAACCCACCACCAGGATGGGACCTGAACGTGGTGCTATCTAAACTCATGGGCCCGCCCTTCGAGCCCATGCATAAAAGTAGTCTCAAACATCTGACTTATAAAACAGCCTTCTTAGTAGCCATTACTTCTATAAGAAGGGTCAGTGAAATCCAGGCTCTGTCAGTGCAGGATCCCTTCTTTACTGTCCACAAGGACAAACTGGTTTTACGCACACACCCTAGGTTCTCACCTAAATTTATCTCTAAATTCCACGTAAACCAGTCCATCGAGCTTCCGGCTTTCTTCCAAAACCCACAAAGCTCGGCTGAGGTGAAACTACACACACTAGATGTGCGTAGGGCGGTCCTCTACTATGTAAACAAGACCAGACCGTTACGAAAAACAGATCAGCTGTTTGTCTCCGTAGCTACAGGCAGAGAGGGGGATCGCGTCTCTAAGGGTGCCATCTCTAAGTGGATTGTTAACTGTATCCAGCTGTGTTACTCACTCGCTGAAAAGACTCTGCCTTTCACGCCTAGGGCCCACTCTACAAGAGGTATTGGGGCCACTCTGGCTTTCATTGCAAATGTACCCCTTGACACCATTTGCAAAGCAGCTACTTGGAGCTCTATTCACACTTTTACTCAGCACTACTGCATTGACACTCATTCCAAGACAGATACACAAGTGGGACAAGCGGTTCTAAGACATTTATTTGCTCATGACCCTTCTCACACCCCACCTCCTTCTTCAGGTACTGCTCGCTAATCTATGCACAGCATGTGATCTAAGCAGATTCCACAAGCCTCAGAAGGGATACATTACTCACCGTAATCGTATTTCTGATGCTTGTATCTGCTTAGATTCACATGCGACCCACCCTTCCTCCCCTCTGAGAGAAGGCGCATGGTTGCTTGTAGTCCTACCTTTCTACCGATCTGCTTGGATTATCTGTACTCACGCTACTCCTCATGCTACCTCATGTCAGGAAAAACACAATCTGGGGATCCTAGACGCGTGAGGGATCATGGGTACAGTGGACGTCACACTAGGGATAGTATTACTGGCACGCCCTGTGTCGACGCCCATTTTTCGATCTTCGAAAAACAAACTGTAATACTCCGCAGCTTCCACTAGATGTCGGCCTATGCACAGCATGTGAATCTAAGCAGATACAAGCATCAGAAATACGATTACGGTGAGTAATGTATCCCATATATATATATTTATTTTTCTGAGGCTTGTGGAATCTGCTTAGATCCCATGCTGTGCATATGCTGACATCTAGTGGAAGCTGCGGAATATTAGTTTGTTTTTCGAAACTCAAAAATGGGCGTCGACACAGGGCGTGCCAGTAATACTATCCCTAGTGTGACGTCCACTGTACCCATGATTCCTCACGCGTCTAGGACCCTCAGATTGTTTTTTTACGCCATTCTTGTCAGAAGCATTCCGCAGAGTTCCCTGGATTTAAGCCATAATTCTGCAAATAGTATAATATTTCCCAGTTTCTTCCATTTCCACGTCGAGTCACCGAATTTCGAAGCTTGACGCCGGCCCAGAGAAGAAAACAACCGTTGAGAGCTGCACGACAGACTTTGGGCCTCGGAAGGCCTCTGGCCTCGACCCGGGCCTTGGAAGGCCTCTGGCCTCGGACCTTCAAGTAGGGAGGGTGAGGGGTGGTACATACTCTACACACACTAGCCCGCTGCCACAGGGTGTGTATGGAGGGTACCCCTTTCCAATTTTGCCCAAAGTGCAACCGCAAGTACCCTTGGGTTGACAGACAGGCCACCTGTAACCTCTGCTTGCTGAGGGACCACCCCGAGGCGAACTGCAATCAAGGCTAAAACTCTAAAGGACCGTTCGACCAAACGTTGGGCCGACTACGCCAGGCAACGAGAGGCCATGGAAGCGGAGGGCACCTTCAGTGATGGCAGCGATGCCGTACTATCGGACGGCGAGGGCAACGTGGCGTTGAAAGACAGCCAAGTGCAAGTCCCCGACCTCGGAAGGTTGTCGGGCAGGGCAGCTATGGTGAGCACACCCGGTGACGCGAGCGCTACCGCACCACTTCCACTAAAAACTCGTCCAACCGAGACTCGACATGCGTGTCGAGTTCTCGGAAAGAGGCACGCAAAGAACGGTCCACCGAATTGGTGTCCTCTGGGCGTTCTCGGTCAAGATCGCCGCATGACACAGGCAACCATCCACTGTTGCCAAGAGTGCCTCACTCACCAAAGTCATGGAGGTACAATCGTCGGAAGACGAAGCCGCCCTCCATCCCAAGGTTGCACTCCAGGAGTCGGCGGTTCCCGTTTCCCGACGTCCTCACTCTAAGGAAAGGGACACTACCCCCGAATCTCAACGCCAGACATCGAAAACCTCAGAGAAGGTGAAAACACGAGGGAAGCACTCTTCCACTGATGGGGAGGGGGGAAAACAGCAGAAGAAAACATTGCCGCCGCCTTCTGCACCTCTGCTACACAAAGACAGTGTTAAGTCTTCTGATAAACAGCTAGCCAAGACCCCTTCACAAGCCCATAGGTCCAGTCAGGTCACAGCAGGGAAACACTCGCAGGAAAGGGTAATCCCCAGCTCCAAAGAATGGTCCAGTGAGGATATAGACAGTTATGTCTAGAGTGTAATCCTTAGCAGACCTCTATGCCAAGAACCCAGATCACTTCCTCTCCTATACCCCTGACAGGGCTACTCCCTCAGGGTCTAGAGAGGCGCAATCCCCTGGTAAGAAACCCTGAGTTAAGGCACCAACGCAAAGTTGGTATTCTGACCCTTTCTACGTACAGCCATACACTCAGTATAGTGAGGATCCACTACAATATGAGGATCCAGAATTGGTAACGTTGGACGACCAAACTGGGGTGGACTACTATGAGGAGGAGGAGGAGGAGGAGGAAGATGACCCAGTAGTCTACAGAATAGGCTCCCCGGTAGACAAAGAACCTCAGGTTACCGACTCTCCAGTCGACAACCAACCTCTCCTAAATGAGGTTTTGTCTAGAGCGGCATGCACTTCCGCATAGACACTCGGGGAGCTCAGGAGGAGAGGGACTTTGCCGAAGAACTAGTAGGAGAAAAGAAACCCATTGCCCAGGCCATCCCTATTCTCAAGTCTATACAAAGAAGAATTGATCCTTCCCTTCTCAATCCTAACCTCACCAGGGCGGTAAACCCCAGAATCGAAAAATTGTTCAGGGCAGCCCAATCGGACCCGCTTTGCATAAGGGGCAATTGAAACCTGACTCCCTGGTAGTGAATAATACCCGGGAGAGGGCGGGAACGCCCCTATCTTCACCTGAGGCTCCCCCCGACAAGGAGAGCAAAAAGATTTACGGGTTGGGAAGGAAGGTAGCCTCCACTTCCGCCTACCAGGCAAGGATTGCCAACTCCACCACTCTGTTGGCTAGTTCAAACTGCCACCAGTGGGAGCAAGTTGCTGCACTTATCGACTCTGCACCGGAACCTTTAAAGGGCCAGTTGGCACAGGTTGCGTCGGAGGCGAGAGCCGTGCCAGGTTGCATCCTTAGGGTAAACTTTGATGCCGCGGATAACGCCGGCAGGCTAATAGCAGAGAGCACTGTCATAAAGAGGCATGCTTGGTTAAGACAGTTGGAGTTTAACCCAGAGACACAAGCATCCTTAATCGATATGCCGGTGGAGCCTAATCTACTGTTTGGCAAGGCGGTAGAGGACGCATTAAAAAATGCCGAAGACTAGTATGAGACTCTGAAATCCCTGGGACAGTTGATCAGCAAACCCCCTAATCGAAGAGGGAATGGCAATTTTCGTCGCCCACGTGGCCAAAATTCACAAAGATGCTCCAACTATTCTCAGGGGCAGAGTACATCATGGGGTAACAACCAGCAGTCTACCCAGAGTTACAACAGGGGAAACAAGAGGGGCCGTGGTAAGGGAAGAGGCAGCCCCAGCTGAGGCAGCACGCCTCTCGCAAAACGGTGACGCCCAGATCAGGGTCCCTTCCCATGCATCTCCAGTAGGGGGACGCATTACCAACTTCACCCAAGCTTGGGAAGGGATCACATCAGACAGATGGGTGCTGTCCAGTGTCCACAGGATACTGCATAGAACTGCTCGAGCGTCCCCGAAACCGCCCCCCACGACAAAGTACATTCCTTGGACCACCAGAAAATCCCCCTCGAGGAGATTGTCAATCTTCTAGAAAAGGACACGATTGAACTCGTCCCGGGCAAACAGGTAAACAAGGGTATTTATTCAACTTACTTCCTTGTGCCAAAAAAGATCTGACAATGCGCCCAGTCTTAGACTTACGCCCTGCAAACAGGTATGTCAAGCCCGAAAAGTTTCGCGTGACTACTCTCCAAGAGGTAATCCCCCTCCTAAAAAACAAAAAACAAAAATTACATGGCAACATTGGACATGAAAGATGCCTATTTTCATATTTCCATGCTCCCAGCGCACAGAAGATTCTTGCGCTTCAAGGTGGACAGTCAGCACTACCAGTTAAAGGTGCTGCCCTTCGGTATAGCCTCGGCACCAAGGGTATTCACCAAGGGTCTGGCGGTGGTGGCGGCATACCAACGCAGGGAGGCAATCTCAGTGTACCCTTACCTGGACGACTGGCTCATCACGGGGGAGACCCCAGTAATTTGCAGTTCAAACATTCAAAGAACGATCGACCTCCTCTTCGAATTGGGTTTCTCCATAAATGAGCAAAAATCAAGCTTGGTGCCAAGCACCTCCAAACAGTTCCTAGGAGCTGTACTAAACACTCAAGAGGGGTTGGCCTTTCCATCGGAGGAAAGAATTCGGAATCTTCTACTGCAAATTCCTCTATCTGCCCGGTCGGCGGATAACGGTGCGCAAAGCGGTGCGTTTGCTAAGCATGATGGCGTCATGTATTTACTTGGTCCTCCACGCGCGCCTGCGCGTGCGTACCATGCAAGAATGGTTGCCGAAACAGTGGTCTCAGGTAAGTGGTCAGTGGGACGATCTAGTGGTTGTTTCGCCAACACTGGTACAAAGTCTTCACTGGTGGACAAGAGAGAACCTGTCAAATGGGAAACCCTTTTACGATCCATAAGTACAGGCTGTAGTCACTACAGATGCATCCCTGTCAGGGTGGGGATCACACCTCCTTCACCACACAGCTCAGGGTCTATGGTCTCACACAGTGGCCAAGAATCATATAAATCAGCTAGAGGTTCTGGCAGTATTCAGAGGCGCTTCGTGCGTTCGAGCCCCACCTGTTGAACCTGTCAGTGCAGATCCTAACAGACAGCACAACAGCGATGTTCTACCTAAACAAGCAGGGAGGGGACTCGTTCGCCAAATCTGTCCAAGCTTGCCCAGAAAATTTGGATATGGGCACTCAGACGGAACATTTACCTGTCATCTCAACATATTCCAGTGGATCTCAATTCACTAGCAGACGCCTTGAGCAGAGATCCTCTCCCAAGAGGACACAAGTGGTCTCTACACATAGAAGTCGTAGAAGACATCTTCTCACAGTGGGGTTTCCCCACTATATACCTATTCGCCACAAGCGAAAAAAAGACAATGCCCAGACTTCGCATCCAGGTTTCCCCAACCAGGCTCCAAAGGGAACTCCCTGTGGATGAACTGGTCAGGGATAATGATAATAATAATAATAAATGCTTGGATGTTTGCTTACGCTTTTCCACCAACTCCTCTAATGAGGAAGGTGGTCAACAAGATGCACAGGGAATCGATGACGCTCATCCTAGTTGCTCCCATGTGGTCGAGACAACCGTGGTTCCCACACCTGCGCAGGCTAGCAGCATGCAAACCCATCAGACTCCCGTGCTGGTACAACCTACTATCCCAGCACCAAGGTCAAACAGTGCATCCTCAACCCAGCTCAATGAACTTGGCATCATGGCTCCTGAAGTCAGAGTTTGGACACCTCAACTTACCACAGAGGTGCATGGACATCCTAAAGGAATCTAGGAAGCCAAACACTAGGCACTGTTATTTTAACAAATGGAAAAGATTTATCTGGTGCCAGGATAAGCAAATCAACCCAGTTGATGCACTCCTTCCACTATTGTCGCCTACATGCTCCACCTGCTGGACGCAGGGTTGGTATTTAATTCACTAAAGGTACACCTGGCAGCATACATCACCACCCATAACAAGGTATCGTGGTGGAAAGTACCAGTGATTAAAGCCTTCATGGAAGGGGTAAAGAGACTCCACCCTCCAATTTCTAACCCCCCACCAGGATGGGACCTTAATGTGGTGCTGGCTAAACTCATGGGCCCCCTATTCGAGCCCATGCATAAAAGCAGTCTCAAACACCTGACATATAAAACTGCCTTCTTAGTAGCCATTACATCCATAAGAAGGGTCAGTGAAATTCAGGCTCCGTCAGTGCAGGATCCTTTCTTTACTGTCCATAAAGATAAACTGGTTTTACGAACACACTCTAGGTTCTCACGTAAGTTTATTTATAAATTCCATGTTAACCAGTCCATTGAGCTTCCGGCTTTCTTCCAAGAACCCCAAAGCTCTGCTGAGGTGAAACTACACACCCTAGATGTGCGTAGGGCGGTCCTATACTATGTAGACAAGACCAGGCCGCTAAGGAAAACAGACCAACTGTTTGTCTCCGTAGCTACAGGTCGAGAGGGCGATCGCGTCTCTAAAGGTGCCATCTCTAAGTGGATTATAAATTGTATCCAGCTGTTACTCCCTTTCTGAAAAAACTCTGCCTTTCACACCAAGAGCCCACTCTACAAGAGGCATTGGGGCCACTCTGGCTTTCATTGCAAATGTACCCCTTGAAACCATTTGCAAAGCAGCTACTTGGAGCTCTATTCACACTTTTACTCGGCAGTACTGCAATGACACTCATTTCAAGACAGATACTCAAGTGGGACAAGCGATTCTAAGACATTTATTTGCTCATGACCCTTCTCACATCCCACCTCCTTCTTCTAACACTGCTCGCTAATCTATGCACAGCATGTGATCTAAACAGATTCCACAAGCCTCAGAAGGGATACATTACTCACCGTAATTGTATTTCTGGTGCTTGGATCTGCTTAGATTCACATGCGACCCACCCTTCCTCCCCTCAGAGAGAAGGCGCATGGATGCTTGTAGTCTACCTTTCTATCTGCTTGGATAATCTGTACTTGCGCTACTCCTCATGCTACCTCATGTCAGAAAAAATACAATCTGAGGGTCCTAGACGCGTGAGGTACCATGGGTACAGTGGACGTCACACTAGGGATAGTATTACTGGCACGCTTTGTGTGGACGCCCATTTTCGAGTTTCAAAAAACAAACTGTACTACTCAGCAGCTTCCACTAGATGTCGGCCTATGCACAGCATGTGAATCTAAGCAGATAGAAGCATCAGAAAATAAGATTACGGTGAGTAATAAAGGCAAATGTGATTTGGTCAAACAGTATAGATTTTTTGCACCATTCATATAATGATGGTTTCACTCTAACTATAATCAGTGTAAATATACAGTATAGACATTAAGGAACATTGGAACAGAATTCTGACTTTCATAACCAATAAGCCATCTCATGTTCTGAATTCAGGCCAGAGTGGCACGTGTCCAGAGTACATATCCATTTTGCTTCTCTCCTTCTTAACAGGAGTTCTGTTTCCTCCTCTCTCCGGGGTGTCAACTCTTTCTAGGCCAAGAAATGTAATCTTTTTGATTTCAGTTAGTTGGTGTTCTTGATTATAATGTATTGCCATCGGATATCTTGTGTCATTATTTTTGATGGCTCTCAAGTGTTGAAGTCTGATATATTTTTTTAAAAATATTTTTTTATGATCTGATGGTACTTCCAACATATATTTTCCCACAGACTGCAATCTGGCAATCAAAGTATTCAGTCTAAGACCTGAATATTTCCCACACTCTTTGACTGCTGTGAGCACCCTCTCCAGGTATTTCTCGGGTTCCCTTACATACAGCATAATGTCGTCTGCATAAAGAGTGGTCAACTCCACCATGCCAGCTATGGTTATCCCGGCCTGTGCATGCCGTGCTCTGACAAGATCTGTCTGTGTTTCTATCCGCAACGCAAACATTAATGGGGAGAGCGTGCATCCCTGCCTAGTGCCCCCCACTAACTCCAGGATCGAGGCGAGCACTCCGTTCACACACCCACGTGTATGGCTGCGTATAAAGGATCCGCACCCATTGAATAAAGTGCAGGCCAAACCATCGTTATGCAATACCCTGAATGCAAAGGGCCAGCATACGTAACAAATGCTTTTTTGCATATCTAAGGATCCTATGGTGTCCTGTGGGATCCTTGCTAGTATATTGTAGCACCTGCGTATGTTGGATGCTGTTCATCTGCCCTGCACGAATCCCGTTTGGCCCTCGTGCACCATGTATGGCATGAGTGGGTTTAGTCGGGTAGCCAATATCTTTGCATCAATGTTAATAAGGGACAGTGTGCGATATGACCCACAGTCCCCTGGTGGCTTTCCAGGCTTCAGCAATAGGGTGATGACCGCCTCCTGTGTTGTACCTAGCAGGATGCCAGTTTCCAATGCCTCATTCAACATTGATGAAAGACTGGGAGCTACTACATCCACGAATTCCTTGTAAAACTCGGCACCCGGCCCGTCCGAGCCCGGGCCTTTACCACCTGGTAAGTTCTTAATGGCTTCATTTATCTCAGCTCAGTGTTATCAGTGTTTCTAGTTCATTGCAGGCTTCTCATGATTGCAGCGTAGTGGGTAGTTTAGCTAAATATTTGTCGATTTCGTGGTCTGTAGCTACACTTTGAGGGGAGTATAATTTAGCATAGAAATAACACAAAGCGGCCCTCTTCCTTTTTAGTGACTGTCACGCCTAGTGACGCACTGAATGTTCGTGTTACCCCTCTCTTTGCGTACCATGTGTGCCAAAAGCGTACCCAATCTTTCCTGTTTCCCCATATCTGCGTGCAGCTGCTTGCCCGTCAAAATAACGCTGTTCGCAGGTCGCTGCTGCCCGGTATTCATCTAGCTGTGTTTTAATATCCGCGCTAGTCTACGCAGTCGGACCACGCGCATATTCCATTTGTAGTTTTGCCAGTGATTCCGCCCTCCTCTTGAGTTCTCGCCTAATATCACGGAGTACCCCGAGTTCTGTGGACATAGCAATACCCTGTAAGTAAACTTTGAATGCCTGCAATAGGACAGCCTGCTGGGACACTGACCCCTCATTATTCTCAAAGAAATCAGTGAAGTGTTGACAAACTCGTCCTAAACATGGGGTCAAGCAGGGCCGCTGCCTTAAACCCGTCATGGTGCTCTCTGGGCGGTTCCCTCTGGGATATCCAACAGGAGAGATACAGGGGAGTGATCCTACAGTGTTCTGAGCAGTATCTTGGTTTCTGTCACCCAGCCCAGTACTCTTTGAGAAATTAACCAGAGATCTATCCTAGAATGCATGTCATGCACTGACAAATAAAACGTGTAGGCCCTTTGAGTCCTCGTAGCAAGCGCCAGGCGTCCCTCAAGCCCCGATCTGCACTATGAATGTGTGTCATGTGTGCTGCGTTTATCAGGGTTCTTGGTCTATCAGCCATCATCTCTCATACGTTCTCATTCCGCCTTGATAATTTCATAGTCTTCCAGCGTGATAACATGTTCCAGTCACTCTGTGCGTTTTTCTAACATTTTCACCCCAACTTCCCACATGTGCTCCCTCCCCGAACCTCGACTATGCTTTGCCCAGTATCCACACCCCTCCCCCTTTTAACTAAATGAAATGGTGCACTTGCATTGGGGGCGACCGCTGCCGTGGCGGCCAGGGTCCCGGTTCGTAACATCAAAACCATGTCCAGTCTAAGTCTTTCTTGACCATATAATAACGTGACCAACACACATTATGAATTGCTCTAGCCTACAGGGCACGTTTCAAATCCCACCTGGCATCCCTATATACATGCAGCGCTGCACGCAAGTCACAGTATATGGCCACCGACCTAGGCCCAGTCTCTGATTCAGTGTGGGGCAGACAGTGGCGCAACCTTGGGTGTGAATGTCAAATGGACCTTGTGGGCAGAGAGTCTATAGCACAATTAGTGTTGGTGCATGTACATGCGCTGCCTCCTGTTCATAAGTTTCCGGCCGGCTAATAAATTCCCCACGAACCTGCTTGCCTGGCACCCTCCGTAGACTACTTCAGGCTATTACGAGGAACAGTGCTATCCACACAGCCCGCTTCACCCAAGCCAGCCACCCACCTCCCGCACTCTGCATCATTTACAGTAATGTTGTGTTGCTTACGCAGCTGGTCTAGTGTCTTCACTGATATTATAGGTCATTGCATTACATTTACTCCTTCGTCTTCAGGTGGCTGTTTGTCGGGTAGAAGGCTATTAGCTTCTACGAAAGTGGCTGCTTCCTCAGGAAACACAAATTACATGCGCAGCTTGGCCGGGCACAGCATCGCATAGGGTATCTTGCGTTCTCTCAGTAGTTTCTTCACTCTGAATGTGCATCTTTCCTGCTGGACTGCCAGGTATCCCTGTCTCTGTAGTTCATGAGCCATGCTATTATCGGCTGGGGGAAGGCGCCCGGCTTGGGTTTTGCGGCGATAGATCTGTGTGCCCTAGCGACAACCAATATAGACAGCCTTGGTCCCCTAGCAGATCTTTCAGTAGCTCCTCGACGGCCTGCTCTATGGGTTCTTCAGGGCATCCTCGGGTACCCCTATGATGCGTACACTATTTCTGCGTGATGTTAAGGATTTCAATCGGGCGACGCACACCTTGGTCTCGGCCTAGTATGTAGCACACAACCGAGATGCTTTTCTGCATATTTATGCAGATTCAATTTGCGATGGTACACACTTCGTATCACACCCCCTTTTCAAATACCCCAGGTCACAATGGACCATGAACCAGGCTGGTTGGTAAAATGCAATGTTTATTTATTTTAAAATTCAATAGAAATCATAGTTTTTAATATGGGGCAGCAATCACCAATGGCGTGATAATTATGAGGATTTAAGCAATACACTTGGTTTAACCTTCTAGTGGAACATATACAAAACACCAGGGAATAGGGGCACTTTTTGATCTAGGAAAGATAGCACCCAAGTTAGGATTCCCCCTGCAATGTTCCCTCAACCCACAAATCAATTCTGAATGGATAGAAAGAGACTGCAGGTAATCAGGAATAAGAGGCAGAAAACAGAATCAAAATCTGACCTTCTCTCACAAAATAAGAGTGGAAAACGGACTTTAAGCCCCTTGCAAATGTTATGAGATGACAACCGGAAATGGACAAATGAATGTGTGTTAACCTGGAAGCAAATACAATTCCTCACTAAAGCAACAATGCAAAGACATTAACAATCACCGGCAAGGGATTATCAAGAGCATATAATTCGAAACTTAATGGAAAATGTAAAACAAATTGCAGCCAAATGACACGTGTAGAAGTTTCACTTCCCTTCAATTTCCATGTAAACTTACTCAAACGGTTTCCCTTCAAAACGGGTGAAATATTGCAAATCGTGATGCGGTTTTTAGTGTGAGGGATGGGGGTACATCACCGGGATATTACAGAAGTGAAAGAATGGGGGTAGCTGGTGAATTGAGAGGGATTTGGATGGTAGTGAGGTTCATTTTTAAGAAAATATAGCAGTGAAAAAGAATCGGTTTTAAAAGTGAAAGGCAAATTTTACTTAAACTAGATTTAATGGCTAAGAAAAGAGGAACGCCACCCGTGAATATAAGTTGCGCTGCAGTTGTAACCCTTCACGCAGTGTACCCCTTTTCTTTAGGAAAAATTAATTTATTTAAACACTATCACTAATGACTTATGATCTATGCAAGACGGAAACGAAGAGAAAAGTGGCGCTAACGCTTTGAGATGAAGGGCAAGAACACAGATAATTCTGACAGTTTTAACAAGTTACCAGGATAAGGATCGGATGGCTTGGAGTGTGGGATAAGGACAAATGCAAGACAAGGTAGACTATGGATTTCTATGGGGTAGAGATTATTTACTTTCTTATATTTGGTCTGAATTAAACAAGCCAGTTGAATAAAATAACCCATGTGTGTATTTTCCCCAGCAACAAACCCCTTCACGTTGCTAGATAATGGCAGGCTTTCATTCAACAGTTTACTTTAAAAACGGGCCTTTCTCTCCTTGAGTTTGCAAAGCCCATTTTACACGTGTGGTGTAAAGCTGGCATTTCTTTTTAAATTTGGTTTTGCATATCCCTCTGGATTCCCAAGCTGTCTTGCAGCTATAGTTATTTCTTGTATGCAGGAGTTTTGTTTGAAGCAGAGATGCCTTGAAATTGACATGGCTCAGATAGCTGGAGTTTCTTTGAACTACTGAGGTTTGATACTTTGTGATGAAATTAAACGTGTTTTCCAGTTCCTTATTTTTTTTCAGAATTGATTTGACAGGGCCTGTCTTTCAGAAATCATGCCTGGTTTTGCTGAAGTGTAATGAGATATACTGGGCATGGCAAGGCCTTATTAATTGCAGTGGTTTATGGAAGAACAGATACAAATAGTGTCAGAGCAGCATTTTTTTAAGGTGAAAAAGTTTCCTTTTTAATGGGGATTTTGGACTTGCAGCAAGGCAAGGCTGCTTTTTCACTTTATTCCATTTCAATATGTCAGAACACACTGGCACGCTCTCTCATTGTCCCCTTGTTCCATCCTGCCCAATGTATGCTTGGCAAGACGGTGAAGCCATCTTTTTGTTGCTGCAAAACGCAGTTTTAAGGCCATGATGCTCACAGGAGCCAGCGCAACAATTTTGCTGTTTCGATTCTGTTCAGTGGGTCAATGTAGTCCAAAGTGATCTGGCTTCCAAATCTTTGCACTTCATTTTGACAGTGCCCAGGTCTTTCCCATGCTGGTCACTGTGTTCTGTAGAGCCTCTATTGCGTTTCCTGCTGTGCCAATCTGCGTTTCCGCGTTTGTGTTGCGCTGCATGGCTTTCTCCAGTTGGGCTTGAATTGTTGTGACATTGATGGTGATACCATCCAGCTTGTTATTTATGGAAGCAAACCCTTGTTGCACAGTGGTGAAGAAGCTCAATAAATCCATGGGGGCCGAGGGCAGCGTTGATGCCATCGTTTGTGCCGTTAGTCCCTTCAAAACCCATGCTAGTCTGTTTGGTGGCTGGTTTGGTAATTTGTCCATCGCCCCGCACTTCTTGGAGGCTGCTCCTTTAGGCATTATAGTGTGGCACTTGGCATTTGCACAGTTCAACTGCGCATGCTCTGTGGTGTGGGCCAATCCGGACACTGTCCCACTAGTGTCAGTTCAGGGTGTGTTCATTCTTATAATGTTCAGGAGTTGAGCCAGGTGTGCCCCACACTAGTGTTCTATGTGCCCTATGCCTTTTCTTTTTAGTCAGTTCCTCAGCATAACCTAGTACATCGTCATGTTTAGACCGTCCGATTGATGAATTATGGCGTGTGTCCCTGTTCTACTCTTCCCTCGCGTTGCCAGACGGGGTGTTGTCACAGAGCCAGTCTCTCCCCATGTGGCTTGCCCTCAAAATGCAACTAAAAGTGCACCTCTTCTTGGTCGATATTAAATTTTATTTATATCGCTCTCGTACACAAGTGTTTCAGAGCGCGACCAGGCAAAAGGGAGGGGAACAAGGGAGAACAAAAAGAAAACGGCAATCTTCCTAGGCCCAGTGAAATTTAAGAAAGCGCAAGTGCATGGAAAAGGGGGAAAAAAGGGAGAAAGTGCATGGAAGGGGGGGTGCAGAACAGTGGAGAGAACAGAATAAAAACAAAAAAATAAAGTGAATAAATAAGGGCAATAAACCATGGTAGTGCGGCCAGCAAGTGGCAGGTGAGAGTTAGTCAGATAAGGGATATCTGATAAGCGCAGGAGAAAAGTGGGAGGGGGGGGACTGTATGGGTACAGATACAGAAACCCAGTGCAAGGGGTTGCCTGGAGGCAGTGCAGGAGGTTGGCAGGGTGAGCAGGTACCTGTGCCCAGTAACAGAGGGTGTCCAGGTGCACGATGCCAAGAGAAGAAACAGATCAACAGTGGATAAGGCGGGGGGGGGGGGCGCAGAGGCAAAGAGGAAAGTTTTGAGGTGTTTCTGAACCGGAGATGGTTTTCCTCAAGTTTCAAGGTCGCCAGCCGAAGAAAGAGATCTACCCCAGCTTGTTTTTTTGCAAAACGACTAACCCTGAGTGAGTTGGTGGTATGTCTGTCTGGTTAAAAACCGGACATTTTTACTGCTAGCATGTTCTCCCGGAACCCCAGCACGCCGACGGAGCTCACACAGCCGTGCATGCGACTTCGAGCGCAACAGTGCGCCCCCCCCTTGGTGCAGGAAATGTTAACCCTGCTAGAGAAAGACGCTATAGAACCAGTGCCTGTGGCAGAGAGGAACGAGGGTTGGTATTACTCCTATTTTATTATTCCAAAAAGGACTGAGAACAGAGACCCATCTTGGACTTGAGATATTTGAACAAGTTCCTCAGGAAGGACAAATTCGAGATGGCCACTCTTTCTCAGATCCTTCAGACTTTCCAACTCCAGGATTGGTTGGTGTCATTGGACCTTCAGGATGCTTATTTTCATGTACAGATCCATCTCAAGCACAAGAAATACCTGAGGTTCGCAGTTGGCGGCTTGCACTTTCAGTTTAGAGTCCTGCTATTCGTGTTGACCTCCGCCCGAGGCTTTTCACCAAACAGGTGGCGCTGGTGGCAGCGAGTCTCATGAGGGGGGAATTCATGTCTAACCCTACCTGAACGATTGACTGATCAGGGCGGGTTCTCACAAACAAGTTCTGGATCATCTCAACGTTACCTGCCACTTTCTTCAGACTGGGCTTCTCCTTCAATTACAAGAACTCCCATATGACACCATCCCAAAAGCTCCGATACATCAGAGCTGTGTTAGATACATCCTTGGGAAAGTGCTCGCCACCCAAGGTGAGAGATCAAGACATTCTTCAGATGGTAAAGTTTCAGAGTGTCCAGAGTCTTCTGTCTTTCAACTTTTTGAGGTTACTCGGCCTCATGGCATCCTGCATTTTTCTGTTGGCGGAGGCCCGCCTGAGATTGAGATCCCTTCAATGGGCTCTAAGAACACAATGGTCCCATTTTTCAGGGAAGATGTTGGACCGACTTCAGATTCCAACCAGAGTCTCACAGGATCTTCTGTGATGGGCCTGCGAGGAGAATATTCTGAGGGAAGAACCCTTTTGTAAACCATGACCGAAGATAACGGTATTGACGGACACCTCACTCACAGGGTGTGAGAGCTCATGTCAACGACCTGACCATCTGTGGTTGTTGGTCTCCATTGGAGTCCAAACTACACATCACCCTTTTGGAGCTGAGGGCAATCGGACTAACTCTGATGGCGTTCCTGCCCTTGGTACGGGGAAAGAATGTCCTGATAGTGCATGGCCACGGTGTTATCCATCATTATCTTAACAAGAGAGGTGGTGTAGGGTCACTACCTCTGTTCAGAGAGGCAATGCTGCTCTGGTACTGGGCTATTCACGAGGAATCTTCCTATAGGCGGTTCACCTGGCCGGAGAGAACATAGCGGCAGATGCTCTGAGCAGGCAGAGCAGAGTCTCCCACGAGTGGGAACTAGCTCAGGAAGTCCTTCAAGAGATCTTCACCCTTTGGTGGATCTGTTCACGACCGGTGCCAACCGGAAGTGCGAGCTGTACTGCTCAAGGGAATTTCCTCCCAAGAGGAGCTCTGGGAGACACATTGATGGTGGACTGGGAGTTCCCACTACTGTATGCGTTTCCTCCAGTTCCTGTCATTCCTCATGTAATCAGGAGATTGCAAAGGTTCATGAAACACATGATTCTAATTGCCCGGGATTGGGCCAGAAGACTTGGTATCCGGACCTTCTGGACATGCCCATCTGTCCTCTGATGCGTCTTCTGCAAAGGGAGGACCTTCTCTCGCAAGAGGAGGGTCGGGTTCTCCATCCAGAGGTCAAGAATCTCAGTCTTCGCGCTTGGTTTCTGAAAGGTTGAGATATAGAAATTGGGATCTCCCGGATGATGTAATGGAGGTGTTGCTTTCGGGCAGAAGGCCAGCAACAAAACCTTTGCCGTTGGAATATGTTTTGCGACTGGTGCTGAGAAAAGAATGTTTATCCTTTTCAGTGAAAAGCTGCGGCTGTTAGATCATGTTTGCTTTCATTAGCATCCAGTCTCCACCACCTACCTGCCGTCTCAACAACCAACCCGTGAGGCCTTTGATTCATGGCTCAACGCATCTTTGATGCGGCTCACACCCCCGTGCAAACCATCAAACCGCCGATTTTCGGCATTTTCCCCAGATGGTTCACTCCTGAGTTGAAGACCACTAAACAACAATAGAAATACCTAGAACGCAAATGGCAGAAAGACAAAACCCACGAGAGCAGGACCACCTTGGCCCGACACCTGTATCGGTACAAGGCCGAAATCCGGAAAGCAAAAAAAGCCCACTACAACACCCGAATCCAAAACTGCAAAAACCCAAGCAAAGAACTCCACAAAATTATCTCCGAATTCACCAATCCGGCTTGTAACACAACCGTCCCGTCTCCGTCACAATCACTGTGCGACTCACTCTCCCTCCACTTATACACCAGGGCTATCGAAAGGACAAAAACTCTACCCACCAAACAGGCTCTCTTACATCCACCAGGCAATCCTCCGCCTGTACCGGGCAGCCCATCAGCTGCGACCTCTACGCAACCAACGTTCGAATCCTTTAGTCCAATATCACCAGAACTATTTCTCAAACTTCTATCTGCCCGCAAACCATCTGGATCATCACTGGACCCTTGCCCAGCCACAACCCTTAAAGAAATTTTCGCTTCCACCTGCGCAGGAGAACACGCAAGATCTATCATAAATGCCTCCCTTTCTTCTGGTATCTTTCCTGACGCATTCAAAATGGTGCACGTCAAACCTCTGAATTAAAAAACCTTTGCGCGACCCTCTCGAGCCCAAAAACTACCGGCCCATCTCAAACACAAGGTTCCTTGCCAAACTCATTGACCGAACTGCCTACTCTCAACTAAATGCCTTTGTCGAAGCCAACAATCTCCTAGACCTCGCCCAATCAGGTTTCAGGACACATCACGGAACTGAAACCACCCTAACCTCGATCTGGGATGACCTTAAAATGACAGCAGACTCTGCGGGATGTGGCGCATTAATCCTACTCGACCTATCGGCCGCCTTTGACACGATCAATCACTCAATCCTCCTAGACCGCCTCCAATCCCATGGAATTCGTGGAACCACTCTTAAATGGATAGCTTCATTCCTCAAAGACAGGCACCAAATAACGACACTCTCCAGCTTTACCTCCCTAGCCCGACCAGTCGACACGGGAGTCCCACAAGGAGCATGTCTATCCGCCCTCCTGTTCAATCTCTACCTGATCACCCTCCCACCAATAATTCGTTCACACAACATCCTGTGTTACAACTATGCCGACGACGCTCAACTAATTCTAAAACTCCTGAACGCGAAACCCAACTCCCGACCGGACCTGGAATCCTGCCTTCTTAACATAGAACTCTGGATGACCCAAAGCCACCTATTGTTAAACCCCTCCAAAACGGAAATCATGGTTTGCGGCAACTCCGATCTTCTTCCGCACCCACTACCCTGGCCACTCGCCATGGGCAACTCACCGACACCCTCCAACTCAGTGAAAAATCTTGGATGCACCCTGGACTCTGACCTAACACTCTCGCGCCAAGTCAACAATGTCTCAAAGTCCTGCCACTACCACCTTAAAACCCTTAGGCGCATCTTTGCATACCTCTCATTTCCCAACAGACTCTCCTCGGTCCAATCAATCGTTATATCAAGACTGGACTACGCAAACCCCCTATACCTCGGAATCCATGCCTACCAACTGAATAAACTCCAAAGGGCACAAAACGAGGCGACCAAAATGCTACTTGCGCTCGGTCCAAGAGACCACGTCTCCCCAGCCCTTAAGACACTGCACTGGCTTCCTGTAGCCCCGTAGAGTGGCTTTCAAAACCTTATGCCTCTCCCATCGAGTACTGCCTAAAACTGGACCTCAATATCTTCAAGACAAGCTAATACCTTATCATACCACTCGCATGCTAAGATCAAGCTCAGCCGGCCTCCTAGTAATTCCTAAGACAAACTCAGTCAGGTTAGGCGGATCATCATTCTCAGCCCTGGCCCCAACCCTGTGGAGCTCGCTCCCACCCCACATTCGCCTAACTGAGGATTTAGTGTCCTTGTGCAAACTACTGAAAACCTGGCTCTTCCCCCTAAAACCAACCGGTTTTCCAAACTAACAGCATCACAATGACACCGACCCAACAAACGACATGATGCGAGAAATTGACAGCTAATAAACTTGAATGTAAACTAGAAAGACGAACAGAACTAAACAAGTAATGTAGATCAAAACAGTGAAGTGGATAATATGAATAAATCATTGGGAAAGTAAGGAGATCTAAACTGATGAAATGGACATAATGAATGAGGAGGGAACGTAGTGAATGGCGTGGATGAAATAGTTAGAATGGATGAAGCGTATAGAACAGATGAATGCACTAAGTGGGAAGAGTGCCTGAGTGGAAGAACAAACGACTAGATAGATCAAATGAGTATGGAGATCGGATGAGTGTATAGAATAGATGAACATACAAAAGCCGATGAGTGTGTAGAGGGGTTGGGTGTGTAGAGCGGACGAGTGTGTAGAGTTGATGAGTACGTAAATACAGAGAAGCAAATAGAATGCAGGAGGGCGTAGAACTGATGACTATACTGAACGAACGAACGTATAGACCAGATGAGTGTGTAGAGCGGCTGAGTGTGTAGAGCGGCCGAGTGTGGAGGCAGACAGGAGTGCAGGCGCGGGGCACACTGGAGAACGAGGGATAGACTAGAACACGCAAGGTGGACTAGAGTGCGTGAGTGTGTCGGGCAATCTTGAACGCCTGAAATTAATAAAAGTGCATAGAACGGACTTGATCGCATAGAATTGCGTGACGTACATAATATGCTTTGGAATGCAGTGAACATTTAAAAGAGCATATATCATACCACACCCCACGCTTACTCTCTTCTTTACACCACCATTCAACTAGAACACAGATACTATGACACCATTCGGTATAACTGTTCTCATATCAACATCTCCCGCTCACTCCCCATCACTCCCCATCACAAGTAAACACCGCTGGTTTCACACCCCCCAGCCAGGCGTTCTCCTCAGGCCTAACGCAGCCACACTCGATAATAAATCCTGCCAGAACGAACACATAGTCCTGATCTCTCAACCACCACACCTACCGCTAAGAAGCAGCTACTACACGAATTCCGCACCAGCTGCACACATACCTGGTGCGCACACGCAACTTTGGCCTCTCTCTACTCGCTCTACTGACCCGAACTTCGGTTCGCAAGGGCGTTCAACCTACCAGCGCCTTCAGACCATACCAATGGTATATAAGGCGCTATATAAATGTAAAATAACATAACATAACAGCCTTCAGGATGGCTCGCTTAGGGGCTAGTTAGCAAATGTTACCAATCTTTAAGCGCTCCTCAGAGGAATGCTCCTATTTCAAGATCCCACTGGTGACTCAATTTCTAAAAGGGCTCACTAATGTGTTCCCTCTTTTCAGGTTCCGGTTTGGGACCTCACCCTGCTTTTAAAATTTCTGATGTGTGCCCCATTTGAACCTTTGCACACGTCTGTTAAGGTTTTTAACCTTTAAGACAATACTATTGGTTGCTATAACATCAGCACGTAGAGTGAGTGAGTTGTAGGCATTTTCTTCCAAGCCACCCTTTACCATATTACACAAGGACAGGGTTGTGTTAAGGGTAAAACCCTCCTCCTTGCCTAAGGTAGTCTCTGACTTCCATTTATGTCAGAAAATGGTGCTACCGGATTTCTATCCTCCACCTCATCCTGGTAAGGAAGAGGAAAGGCTCCATAGGCTGCACTCTAGGAGTGCGTTAAGCTTTTACATCTCTAGAATGTAAAAATTGTGAGCAGATGACCAGCTCTTTGTAGGGTATACAGGACACAGACTGGGACAGGCTGTTCCCAAACAGACTTTGTCTTGCTGGATAATTTTAGCCATATCTGAATGCTACAGACTGGCAGGCAAAGACCCTCCTGAGGGTTTGCTCATTCCACCAGGGGCATGGCTACATCGACAGCCCTTCAAAGGGCTATCCCTATTAAGAACACATGTGATGCTGCAACATGGTCCTTAGTACACACGTTTACCAAGCATTATTCTCTGGATGCTTCCCATGCTCAGGATGTTGCTTTTGGTATGGTGGTACTTTATTCTGCCCTTTAAAATTCGGAATATACAAATTCTACTCCCTCCTTCAATCATGGGTACTGCTTTGTGAGTCTTTCAAAGATGAGGAATACGTTTGAGGACACAATCCATTTGAAGAACAAGGTACTTACCAACTGGTAACGTTCTTTCGACTGGATGTTCCTCCAACGTATTCCTCATCGCCCTCCCAACCTACCCCTCTGTAGAATTTCCCATGCTATTACAGCTTTTGTTCCAACAAGGTTGAGTACTGTCGTGCCCGTATTTATGGGCACTGGGGCTACTCGAGGAGGGGAAAAACAGAACTGAGTCAGACTGGCCTGTGCGTGCTATATATAACCTCCGATGACGTCACCCTCAATGGATGCCTTCGAGGGACATTGACTTGACGCCATCTGCCGAAAATGTTTTCCGAAGCTGGACATTACATGTCAAAGATGAGGAATACGTTGGAGAAACATCCAGTCGAAAGAACGTTACCAGTTGTTAAATAACTTATTCTTCTTAATCACCAGGGGTTGCCTCTTGCATCTAGACCCGACCATGAAGAATCCTTGCAGCCACGGATCCTGGGCACCTCTTACTTGAACCAACGGCGGTTAAGCCAAATCCCAGCAATCCCCCCAACCCACCCACACTCCATTGTCGACCCATCAAGTAATTTGGGAAAATCGGAGTCATGGGGCAAAGTAAACACAAAGCATGCGTCTCCCCCTGTCCTCCATAGGATAACAATGAGAGCCAGTCCCTTAGTATACTAACATTCCGCTCCACTGCCTTTTTTTTGTTGCATCTTTTATTTTGAACCATCACAATTAACTTAACTTGCAAAAAATACATTCTGGGCAGAAGCAGTGTGGTTCCTGTGACTTTTGGGCACAAAACCCTATTTTTCTTAGATATCGGACTGCTAAAGCTTTAGAAAATCACTTGTGAATTGGTTCCATTGTTAGTGCATTACTTTACCTACCTCTTGTGGTGCTTAAGTCCTTTGAATGCATTTTAAGAACCTATGGTGAATGTGAGCATTGTGCAATAATATCACCTGCTAGCTTAATTTTTTTGTGTTTCAAGGCTAGCATTAATATTGTATTTCTGTACATTCCTGTCTAAATTGAGTCTCATTATATTGCCATTGAGCATAACATATTTGGAGGCATAAGTGTCTATTTAACCCAGTCATCTTTGCCCTTTTTAACCTTTTAACTGCCATGGGCCCGCACCGTGCGAAGGCCTTGTTTTGGGGATTTTGGTATTTCGCCATTCAATGCCGTCTAACATTTTGTGTTTCATTAACCCCTTAAGTGCCAAGGACGAGATATCTCGTCCTTGGCAACAGGGAGGTAATCCCAAGGACGAGATACCTCGCCCCTTGGCACTTAGGGGGTTAAGAAGCCTAGTTATGTGCTGTCTTTTTAATTTAATTAAGACGTCTGGAATATTGCATATACACAAGTAGGGGAATGGACGTGATTCTACATGTATGTATTTTGGGGAGGCAATTGAGCGTTCAAAACATGTGGTTATGCTCTGCCCAATTTTGATGATTTTACATAGGTTATGTTTTGGTGATTTTATAAATGACCACGCATTTGTTCTCAGGGAAAGCTTTTGGGTTAGAACTCTACAAGGAAACTCCTTAAGGATAATTTATGCCATGATGTGTTTTCTATCAAGGATACATTTGACATCTAATGACAAATGTAATAATGCGAGTAGACTTGCTGACGACGTGTGGAGTGTATTTTGGGAGTTATTGTAGCTTATGTTTTTGATACTTTTTAAAAGCTTTTTTTTTAAAAATGAATGCTGATGAACATTGTGATGTTTTAACAGAGTTTATTTAATTTGTGATTTAGTGTAAGGTTTGTTTTAAACCATGTACACTAATAAATATAAAATATTGAATTGTGTGCTTCGCTTGGTGGACTCCTTGTGGACCCTTGCCCCACTCACGTCCTAAGAATATCCTTGAATGCTCTCCATGTTTACCTTAATTCGGTTTCAGCTAACCTCTGAGTTCCCTGCTCACTATAACTAGATTGGCCTCTTAAAATATGTCCACCAGGCTGGATTCTTGAAATCCATTTGAAGAGTTCTTTCATCATCTCTTGTGGTTGGTTGGTGTGGTGTTCCAGGCAGGTGGCTATTTGAACACATTTTAATAACCCCTGTGGGAATGATGTGTTAGGAAAGATTCCTCTTTACACTGTACCTTAATGGCACTGTCATGGTCCAAGGCCCTCAGGCCAATCTCCTCCTTTTCGATAGGCTTTTCTCTTGCATCATCAATTTCCTCTAATCACCTGCTGTCCCCTCTGGTTCGCCCTTGGCTTCCTTGCCACCTCTCTCCTCCTCCTCGGCCCCTCGTAGGGCTCCTTCTCCTCTGCAGGTAGTACCTCTGATCTGTACCCCTCCCTGGAAGGTCTGTAAGGCTGGCAACCTTCCTCTTGCCACTCAACTCTCGCTCTCACTCCTCTGACATCTGCCACCTCCTTGAAGAACTAGACCTTAATGTCCTTGGTCTTACTGAGACATGGTTCACGGCCAGCTCTGTCACGACCTTTGACCGTCTCCGCCCTGATGGCTACAAGATCCTCTCTGCACCCAGATCCTCCCGGTCTGGTGGGGGTGTAGCTCTGATCTTTCCTGCCTCTACCATTCCCACTCAGACCTACTCTTTTGAATGCCTTGTCTGTAGGCTCTCTCCTACCCATTCTCTTACTGTGGCTACCATCTACCGGCCACCTGGTCAAATCAACTAATTTCTCAACTAAAGTGGGCGGACCTCTTCCTCCCTCCTGTCCTCTACCACTCAACTCCTCTGTGACCTCAATATGCATTTAGACCAGTTGTCTTCGAACTTTTTTGGCCTGGGCCCCCCCTGAGCAAAATTTGGGCAGGCCGGGCCCCCTCAAATGTGCCAGATGAAATTTTGCGCGCTGTCACCGCACCCTACCCCCAGTACAGACCCTGGCCTCTCCCCACCACTATCCCAGTGCTCCCGCCCATCCTGCTCCCACCACAGTCCCATACCACAATCATACACACATCCATACACATTTAAATAAAAAATAAATCACCATAAACGTACCTTCTGCAGCGGCCTGTGCGTGGTTGCTAAAATGCCGCGCTCCAGCTTGCTCTGCCCGTATGTGCGAGGAGGCGCAGGAGCACCCTCTCGCACATACATACATGCAGTGCCCCAGCCAACATTTCCAATGAGCTATGCAAGGCTGGCGAAGCAAAACGCCGCCAGCATTGCATGGCTCATTGATCATGTGCGGCTGGCTAACTGAACTGTCAAAGGCAAACGGTGTTTCCCTTTGACAGTTCAGCCAGCCCAGGAGCACTCCCTCAGCCGGAAAAAGCAGCTGAGGGAGTGCTCAGTGTTTCACTGGGCTGGCTCTTCGGCACCTCCATAACTGGTGAGGGGGCCAGTGCGTGGATGCCCCCTCACCCATTATGGATGAGCCGCCAGACTTGGACTGACCTATAGGGCAATAGGGCGATGACCGTACACAAAATGCAAAATGCTAGTGTAGGCCAGTCAAAATGGGCTACTTTTTTGGCCAATATGGGCCAGTTTGAGGAGTTGCTTCACTATGCAGGTAGTAGTTTTTACCATTATTGCTGAATAAACATACTTTAAATATCACAATTTGTTTACATTTGAACACAAAACACCCCCTTGGGTACTATTCAAACAGTCAGTGACTAAAGGACTGAATATCCATTTGCAACTGCTGGCCACTTTTTCATCGGTGCCTAAGGCCGTTGTATGGTCCGGTCTGACCATGTGAGCTACCCGTGCCCATTTCCTCAATCTAAAACTTTTTTTTTTTTACACATTTCATGCTGGGCTCTCACGGCCCCCCTGTGATGCGGCCGCGCCCCCCTGCGGGGCGCGCCCCACAGTTTGCAGACCTCTGATTTAGGCTCTCATTGTTCGTCTTCCTTGACTCTTCTGTGACCTCTGCGACTCCCTCTCCCTGGCCATCCTACCCTCTGGCCCGACTCACTCTGCAGGGCACACACTCGATGTCTTGATCTCTTCTGACCTCCCCATCTTCATCCCTCAGACCACTCCCCTCTCCTGCAGCGATCATTCCCTCACCCTAACATTGCCACCTACTTTCTCAGACATCCGGCCCATGAAGCGTGTCAGTTGATGCTTTTGCCACCACCTTCTCTCCCCCTCCGTTCCACCCCCACTCCACCTCTGGCTGACTCGCATCCTGACACAGCCCGATCTCTGCTCTACTCTTCTATTTCTGATACTCTTGATGCTGTCATGAGGATCCGTTTGAAATCCAAAGCCAAGTGCAATTCTTGGTATGACTCAAACTACCTCTCCGCGGCTGAGAGGAAATGGTGGGCTTCTTGTTCTGACAACCTGGCCTGTCGCCTGCTCCAAAGGCAATACCGACTCGGTCTTCCCCAAGAAGAGTCCACATTCAAGCCTGTGTCTCTGAGGCATCTAACAAATTGGCGGAACTCTTTAAAATCTGCAAGGAGCTGGCCATCCCTGCTGCAGTCTCTACCCCTCCTGTTGCCTCCCAGGTTCTTTGCAATGCCCTTGCCACTCACTTTATCTCAAAAACCCAGGACATCCTGTCCACCCTCTTCTCCTCTCTGCATGATAATCTTCCTTCAGCCACCCTCTTTGTCTTCCTTTCCTCTTTCCTCGCCTGATGAGGTCGCTAGACAAGTCCGATCTATGAAAACCTTGTCAAAACAGGTTGATTTCTGTTCCTCTAAAACCATCAAGGACCACCTAGATACCCTTGCTCTGGCCCTTGCCGATTTTTGCACCCTCCACTTTGCCTCAGGATCCTTACCCTCCCTTCTGAAGCACTCCCTTGTGCATCCTCTTCTCAAGAAACCCACAGCTGATCCTTCTTGTCCAGCTAACTATCGCCCAATTTCCATTACTCCCTTCCAGGGCAAACTCCTGGAAAACTCATTAGATTCTGTTGGTTGCTTTCTGGGGCCTAGGTCCAAAATTCCTTCAGCTATCCCTTCTCAAATACCTCCCCTCTCGAGCTCTTTGCTCCTCTACCTCGAACTCCCTCAGGGTCAGTCGTTTTTCAAAGAAACGAGCTGGAGGTAGATCTGTCTTCGGCTGGGGCCTCCCTCTGGAACAGCCTCCCTGCCACTGAAACTTGAGGAGAACCATCTATGGTTCCTGAAGCACCTCAGGACTTTCCTTTTTGCTTCTGCTTTCGCCCCCCCCCCCCACTTTCCCCTCCCCTGCTGATCTGTTCTCTCAAAACCGTGCACCTGGCCACCCTCACCCTGCCACCCTCCCGCACTTCCTCCGGCCACCCCTTGCACTGGGGTCTGTATCTGTACCTGTACAGCCCTCCCCCTTTTCTTCCTGCACTTGTCAGACCTACCCTGTCTGCTGCCTTAATCCCAGTAAATAAGAAACCGGTACCAAAATACAGGCCAGCTTTATCAGATCCAGAATATTTATCCAAACATCCATCTCCTGAAAGTCTAGTGGTGCAAACTGCAACCTCCACTAGGCAATCGGCTTACCCATCAATGCCACCACACAGGGACGATAAAGTTGATGCTTGGGCCCGGAAAGCTTTTTCTTCGAGCAACATGGCCCTGACATCGACCGTCACTTGCACATTATCCAGATTTACTTATACCCTGTGGGGCTGCATGTCATCAGCGGCTGAACGCATCCCGGAAGGTAAGGAACGGGATGGTTTCCTGGTTATAGTGAAGGATGGTAAAGAGGCTAAGGAGGAATGCCTTCAGTCAGGATTGGACACTGCGGATAGTATAAGCAGGTCCATGGCATCTAGCACGGTCTTGCGCAGATACACTTGGCTAAGGAAATCTGGTTTTGCACCTGAAGTGAAGTCTAGATTACTTAATATGCCTTTTGACGGCTTGAGATTGTTTCGATGCAAGGTGGACGAGAGCTTGGAGAAGCTGCAGACCTCGAAAGCGGCAGCAAAATCGCTTAGAGATGCTATAAAGCAACCTCAACACTCTTACGCAGGCTCATCTTCCTGCAAGAGTCACCCCTTTCCCTTCTATTCCTCTTTTGGAAAAGTGAGGGGGCAGGCCAGTCGGAGGCCAACAGAGAACCCTTTCGTGGTGGAAAAGGGAGAGGTGCTAGATCAGCCACAGCAGCGGCTACTACCTCCTCAGCTGCAGCCTGTGCAAAGCCACTTTGAGGTCTTAACCCACAAAACCCCGGTGGGAGGCAGAATCACTCGGTATGTAGATGAATGGCGGGGCATTATGTCAGATGCCTGGGCACTAGAGATAGTGACCCATGGTTACTGTCTTCCTTTTCATCAAAGACCTCAAGATCATCCACCGGGAGCCAACTCTGTAAAAATTCCAGACCCGCTCCTTGTACAGGAGATATTAACCCTGCTAGAGAGAGGTGCAATAGAACATGTACCTGTAGCGCAGAGGAACAAGGGCTGGTAATAAACCTATTTTCTCGTCCCCAAAAAGGACGGAGGATTGAGACCCATCTTGGACTTGAGAAGCTTGAACAAGTTCCTCAGGAAGGGCAAGTTCAAGATGTTGACCCTTTCTCAGATCCTTCAGGCTCTTCAGCTTCAGGACTAGCTGGTTTCATTGGACCTACAGGATGCTTACTTTCATGGACCAATCCATCTCAAGCACAGAAAGTACCTGAGGTTTGCAGTTGGTGGTTCTCATCATCAGTTTCCGGTTCTACCATTTAGGCTGACCTCCGCCCGAGGGTTTTCACCAAACTGATGGCGGTGGTGGCAGCGAGTATCAGGAGGATTCACGTCTACCCTTATCTGGATGATTGGCTAATCGGGGCAAGTTCATCCGAACGAGTCCAGGAACATCTGGCCTTGACCTGCCACTTCTTACATAGCCTGGGCTTCTCCCTCAATTACAAGAAGTCACAAATGATTCCAAGCCAAAAACTCCAGTTCATTGGAGCGATCCTGGATACTTCCTCAGGGAAAGCCTTGCCTGCTGAGGAAAGAGCTCACCACATTCTGCAGATGGTAATGAAGTTTCAAAATGCCCATCATCTACCGGCTTTCGACTTTCTAAGGTTGCTAGGCCTCATGGCATCCTGCATTTTTCTGGTGCCAGAGGCCAGATTGAAGATGAGATCCCTTCAATGGGCCCTCAGGACTCAATGGTCCCAGTTTTCAGGGGAGATGTCAGATCTTCTGCAAGTCCCGACCAAAGTGGCTCAAGATCTCCTATGGTGGGCTTGCAAGGAGAAGATCCTCAAGGGGGAACCTTTTTGGCAACCATGGCCCGAGATGACAGTAGTGACGGATGCAACCGGAAGTGCGGACTGTATTGCTCTAGGGCAGCGGTATTCAAACTGTGGGTCGCGACCCACTAGCGGTCCGCGGGTGCATCCCTGGGGGGCCCTGAGAGCTCAGCATGAATTATAAAAAAAATTAATAATAATAATTTGTGTTTTTAGATTTCAAAGAAATGGGTGGCTCACATGGTCGGGCTGAAGCATGAAACTGTCTCATGCAACAATGAAAAAGTGGCCCACAGTTGTAAATGGATATTCATTCTTTTAGTCACAGACTAGGCCTCATTACAACTATGGCGGTATGGTAACAACGGTGCCGGTAAGCTACTGGCACCGTTGCTACCATACCGCCATAGTAAGAGTTGTGCTTGCGGGTGCCTGACAGCCCACCAGGTCTGACCTGGCAGGCCGTGCGGCACCTGCGAGCACAGTTCGTTGGATGCACCGGCACCGTTCTTAACGGTGCCGGTGAATCCGAGCTCCCCATTCCCATTGAGCCCTATGGGGCTCAAATGGGATTGGGGATCTACCGGTACCGGCACCCCCGAAAGGGCAATTATCATGTCCGCCTAATTCTGCATGACCTGGTAATTGCCTATTTGCGGGTGCCAGACCCGGATGCAACTCCAGCGGCAGCCGTGCTGGTTTTACTGGCACAGCTACCGCCAGAGTTGTAATGAAGCCCACTGTTTCAATAGTACCCAAGAGGGTGCTTTGTGTTAAAATGTAAGTAAATTGTGATATATTCAGCAACAATGGTCAACATTACTAACTGCATAGTTCAGCAACTCATCAAAATGGTCCACATTGGCCAAAATCGTGGCCCATTTTGACTGGCTGGCCCACACTAGCATTTTACATTTTTGGTACAGGCATTGCCCTATAGGCCTGTCCGAGCCTGGCGGCTTATCCATAATGGCAAGGGGCAACCACCCAGTGGCCCCTCACCCATTATGGAGGAGCTAAGGAGCCAGCCCAGTGAAACAGTGAGCACTCCCTCAGCTGCTTTATCCAGCTAATGGAGTGCTCCTGGCCTGGCTGAACTGTCAAAGGGAAACACTGTTTCCCTTCAGTTTAGTTCCCCAGCCGCGCATGCTCACTGAGCCATGCAATTGCTGGGGCGTTTTGCTTTGCCAGCATTGCATAGCTCATTGGAAATGCTGGCTGGGGCACTGCATGTCTGTATGTCCGAGGGGGAGCTCCTGCGCCTCCTAGCACATACAGAGCAGCTGGAGCAGGCTGTTTCAGCACCCACACGCAGGCCAATGCAGAAGGTACGTTTATGTTCATTGTTTTTATTTAAACATGTGTATGGATGCGTGTATGTTTGTTATGAGTGAGTGTATGGTGATGGATGCTCATGTGAATGATAGTGATTGCTGTATGAATGTGCAGCGCCTTGCATACACACATAATCATGTTGATTGTGTTAGGACCAGTGGGGCCCAGGGGAAGGGGATGGTATCTTTTTACTGGACATCTATCATTCAAAACCCTCTGCATTGTCCACAAGGCTTTCTGGTGCCTGGATCCAAAATACCTTCAGCTATTCCTCTGCATATACCTCCCCTCTCGAGCTCTTAACTCCTCTACCTCCAACTCCCTCAGGGTCAGTCGTTTATCAAAGAAACGAGCTGGGGGGTAGATCTGTCTTCGGCTGGGACCTCCCTCTGGAACAGCGTCCTGCCACTCTAAATCTTGAGGAGCACCATCTTTCTTCCTGCACTTATCAGACCTACCCTGTCTGCTGCCTTAAACGTAGCACTTGCAAATTGCTGGCTGCACTACCACTTTTTGTTGCTTTTATTATTTATTTATGGTTATTTATCTGTTTCTCTTCTGCTTCGCACTTTCCACTTCTCCCCCATACCATGCACTTTTCCTCTCCCCTCACACTTGCGCGTTTTCAATGTCACTGGGCCTAGTAAGATCGCTCTTTTTATTCTTCTCTGTTCCCCTCCCTTGCCTTGTCGCGCTCTGAAATACTTGTGTATGAGCGCAATAGAAATTAAATATCCATATAAATATCAATGCCTGCCCCCTGGACTCCCAGCACCAACTGCAAACTGTTTGGCTATTTACCCATTTTTTGTTAAAAGTATGCTCTACAATGCAACATTTTAACCTATTATTTAAAATAAATTCACAGGGGGGGAAACCCCCGAACCCTCCCTTATTGGTTCGAGCTCCCTCACTATGCTCGGTCGCTATTGCATTTTTGGCGGAAATAGTTATGCTCCTCAACTTAAAAAAGAATCACCAGCCGCACTGGCCCTCAGACTGTGTTGGGAACAGGATGGGGGGGAACCCAGGGACTATGGTGTGAGCACAATGGGCGGGAACCATGGGATAGTGGTGGGAGCAGAGTGGGGAGAGCCCAGGGTGTGTGATGGGGTGGGGAGAGACCAGCGACTGGGTAGGAGTGGGATGAGGGAGCCCAGCGACTGTGATGAAAGCAGGTGACGGCGCGCAATATATACTGTCCATTTGGCATTTCGGGGGGGGTCCCGACCTGTCCAAATTTTGCTCAGTGGGGCCCTGCCAAAAAAGTTTGAAGACCACTGCTCTAGGGGATGCGTTTGTAGTGGACTGGGTATTTCCACTCCTTTACGTGTTTCCTCCAGTCCCTGTGATTCCTCACGTAATCAGGAGGCTGAGAAAGTTCAGGAAAACCATGATCCTAATTGCCTCGGATTGGGCCATGAGGACGTGGTACCCGGACCTTCTGGACATGTCCATCTGCCCTCCAAAACATCTTCCACAAAGAGAGGATCTTCTCTCGCAAGAGGAAGGTCGGGTTCTCAGAGGACAAGACACACAGCCTTCATGCATGGTTTCTGAGAGGCTAAGATATAACGATTGGGACCTCCCGGATGACGTAATGGAGATTTTGCTTTCGGCCAGAAGGCCAGCAACAAAATCCCTGTATCAGTGTCATTGGAACAAGTTCCCTAACTGATGCAGAGATAAGAATGTGGATCCATTTCCTTGTAATACTCCAACAGTACTTTCTTTTCTCTTACACTTAGCCAATTTGGGGCTCCAAGTTGGAACTATAAAAGGTTATTTAACAGTGCTATCTATCTTTAAGCGCTCCTCGGAAGAGGTGTCCTATTTTAAAATGCCTTTAGTCATTAAATTCTTGAAAGGGCTGACAAATGTATACCCTCCGACACCTTTTCAGGTGCCCATCTGGGATTTAAATCTAGTCTTAAAATTCCTGAAGTGTGCTCCTTTCGAACATTTACATTCTTGTCCATTAAGACTGCTCACTCTTAAGACAATTATGTTAGTGGCTATAACATCAGCCCGCAGGGTAAGTAAGTTGCAGGCACTGTCTTGTAAGCCTCCTCACACCATTTTCCATAGGGACAAGGTTATTCTAAAAGTCAAACCATCTTTCTTGCCTAAAATAGTGTCTGATTTTCATCTGTCACAAAAAATTCTTACCTTCCCTTTATCCTCCACCTCACGCTAGTCAGGAAGAGGGAAGGTTGCATAGACTGGACCCAAAAAGGGCTCTGTTTCTACATTTCCAGATTGGCAAATCTCCGACGATGTGACCAACTATACGTTGGATATACTGGGAACAAATTGGGCCTTGCAGTATCTAAACAAACTGTATCCAGATGGATAATTCTAGCAATCTCTGAATACTATAAACTAGCTGGGAAAGAGCCTGCAGATGGATTAAGGGCTCACTCAACCAGTGGTATGCAATTTCCACGGCTCTTCAGAGGGGTGTCCTGGTGCAGGATATTTGTGCTGCGGCCACCTGGTCGTCGATGCACACCTTTGTAAAGCATCACTGCTTGGATTCTACTTCATAACAAGGACTTTTTGCAAAAGCTGTCATTCATTCAGTCCATAATAAACATTTCTAGTACTCCCACCTCCCAAATTACCACTGCTATGGTAATTTGGAAGGTGGGAGTACTATCATAAGATGAGGAATACGTGGGAGGACACAATCCATTCGAAGAACAAGTTACTTACCAGCTGTAATGTTGTTTCGATTGGATGTTCCTCCCACATATTCCTCATCGACCCTCCCATCCTACCCCTGTGTACAGTTTACACCAATTGCACTATAACTTAAGAGCCTGAGGACTGAAAACCTGATCAGCTGATGCGACCATGAACACCGTAAAAACAGAACTGAGGTAACAGGCACTGCTCGAGCCCTTTATACAGCGGATGACGTTGCCGCCCGACAGCAGCCCTCGAGGTACTTCGACTCCGCGGTCTCTAACACTGCACCCCCTGGTGAAATTATTTCCAAAGCAGCTGAAGCTGGGATACGAATATCATAAGAGAAACCCCCCTCCCGCTTGGGCTGCCCCCCCCCCCCCCTGCCCTTGGCCCGCACCCTCTATAGTGCTCTCCGTTTCCCCCATCTTCTCCTAACTGCTATTCTATTGGCTATCTCTCGCACTAAGTCTGGTACGAAGAAGCTCAAAAAGGACATCCTTGTCTTCAATCTAGGCCTCCCTATCACTGATACCTACACCAGTGCTTCCTCCAGACAGACCCTCACCGACATCCTCTTTGTCGTTCCCTCTCCAGGCCTATGGACCCCCCATATGGTCTGGTCTCTCCTCCCCCTCCCCCCCTCTCCCAGTAATGGTGGCACCCAGTGGGAGGCCCTCTGGGCCCTGTTCCACTCTTCTAAGACCATAATTAATGTCTACTTGTATGTACCGTCTTGGGTCCAGGGCCATCGGGCCAATCTCCTTTTCTATAGACGCTTGCTATGTCTGCAGGGTGTATCTCATGTCTGTACCCCTCAACTGAAGTCTGGCAAAGGGGGCAATCTCCTCCACGTCGCTACTCTTAACTCTTGCTCTGCAGTCAAACACTCCTCAGACATCTGCCCTCTCCTAGAACAGCTTGATTTGGATGTACTCTGTCTCACCAAGACTTGGGTCACGGCCAGCTCTGTCACAAGTTTTGACACTCTCCTCCCTGATGGCTACAAAATCCTCTCTGATCCCAAAACCAACCGTCCTGGAGGGGGAGTAGCCGGAGTGCATCCTATGCAGGCCTACCCCTCCTTTGAATGCCTGGTTTGCAGGCTCTCCATCTCTCTGCTCACTGTGGCCACAATCTACAGGCCGCCTGGCCAGGTCGCGCTATTCCTCTCCAAGAGGGCTGACCTCTCCTCCCCTCTTGCCTCTAACCTCTCAACTTCTCCTCCTCGAAGACCTCAACATTCACTTGGATGCCTCTAGCCCCTGCTCAGGGCTCTTTGCAAACCTCTGACACTCTCTAGTCTTCCCTCTGGCCTGACTCGCTCTGCAGGGCACACCCTGGATGTTCTGATCTCATCAGATCTCCCCCTCTCCAGCCCTCTCGCCACTTCCCTCTCTTGGACTAACCACTTGCTTCTCTCCTCTCACCTGTCGCTCTCTGCCTCTCAGGTTAAGCCGACCCCAGCACTGCCACCGACCTTCTCGGTCATTCTGCCCATGAAGTGTGTCAGTGGAGGCACTCACGCTACTTTATCTCCTCCTCCTACACCTTCAGCTGACTCCCACTCTGACACAGCCCTTCCCAACCTCCATATCTCAATCTCTAATACTCTGGATGTCCTTGCCCCTGTCATGAGGATACGGTTGAAGCCTGCATCCAAGTGCAACTCCTGATATGATTCCGACCTCGCCACCCTTAAGTGTAAGTGTAGGATGGTTGAGAGGAAGTGGAGAGCATCAGGCTCATCCTCTGACAAACTGGCCTGCTGCCTGCTCCAAAGGCAATACAGACACTGTCCTTTCTAAGAAGAGAGCCTACATCCAAGCTCGTGTCCCTGCAGCCTCTAACAACTGGGCCGAACTTTTCAAAATCTCCAAGGAGTTGGCCAATCCTGCTGTAGTCTCCACCTCTCATGTTCCCTCCAAGGCCTTTTGCAGGGCTCTGGCATCTCATTTCACCACTAAAACTCAGGACATCTGTCCACTTTGTTCTCCTCCTCTCCCGCTACCATTCCATGCCCCCTCTTATGCCGTATCTCCTCTCCCTTTCTCCCCGTTCACTCCCAACAATGTTTCTAGACAAGTCTGATCTATGAAAGTCTCGTCAAAGCAGTGTTCCCCTGCTCCTCCAGAACCATTAAGGACAAATCAACACTCTTGCTCCAGCCTTGGCTGATTTCTGCAATCACTCTTGCCAGTGGAACCTTCCCACTCCACCTTTAGCACTCCTTTGTGCACCCCCTCCTTAAGCTGCCGTCTGCCGACCCTTCCTCGCTGGCAAACTACTGCCCGATCTCCATCACTCCTTTCCTGGGCAAACTCCTGGAAAGGCTGGCCATCTCCCTGCTTAATCTACATATTGAATCTGTTGGTAGTCTCCATGACCACCAGTCTGGTTTTAGAGCAGCCAGAAGCATGGAAACTGCTCTACTGAACACCTGGGAAGACTTGCTCTCTAATCTAGGCTCCAACCTTCCTTCTGTTCTCATTCTCCTTGATCTAACCTCTGCTTTCGACAGCGTCAACCACTCCATCCTGCACAATCGTCTCTGTGACCATCTGGGTATCTCTGGTCAGGCCCTGGCCTGGTTGACCGCCTTTCGCTCAGATCGACCCTTCGAGGTCCAACTTGGGTCGGTCTTCTCTTCCATCGCTCTTTCTATATGTGGTGTTTCGCAGGGTTCTAACCCCTCTCCTTGGCTCTTTAACCACTACCTGGTACATCAGAACTACCGCATCGCTACCTTCGGTTCTAACTTTGTTATGGGGCGACACCTAGCTCTCCTTCAGGCTCCCCTCAGCCTCTCCTGCTCCTTCTCCCATAACCGACCGTCTGCAATTCAGGAATGGTGTGCCTCCAGCTATCTCTGCCTTAATGCCAATAAGACTGAGATCCTCCTCACTAGGACACCTACGCCCGCCTTCCATCTCACTCTGGCCGCCCACCCTGTGCCCACTACCTGCACCTTCCTGTGAGGCTAAGAACCTTGGTGTCATCTTCGACTCCACCCACTCCTTCTCCTCCTCACATCTGATGTCTCTACAAAGTCACTATCACCTGCACCTCCACAGAGGTACTCTTCCTTTTCTCACTTTCCCCCAGAAGCTCAGCGTCTACAGAGCCCTTGTCCACTCTAGGCTGGACTACTGCAACAGCCTCTTTCCAACTCTGCCTGCCTCTACTCTTCGCCCTTTATGAATAATCCAGAACAGAACTGCAGCACTTGTCCTTGGCCTCAAGCCCAGGGATCGTATCTCTCCAGCCATGAAATCTCTCCACTGACTCTGTGTCTGCAAGTATCAAGTTCAAGACCTTCTGCCTAGTCCACAAGGGTTTCTGGGGACCACACTACATCCAACGTTCGCTTCCTAAGCATCTTCCTTCTCGAGCCCTCCACTCATCTAACAACTCGGAGGGTCAGACGCTTCTCCAGGCAGCGAGTGGGGGGAGGGGTAGATCTGTCCTCTGCTGGGGCCTCCCTCTGGAACAGCCTCCCTGTCTCTCTCAAATTTGAGTAGTGCCACCTAAGGTTCCGGAAGCAACTCAAGACTTTCCTTGGTACCGGAAGCAACAAGACCTTGCTTGGTTCCTTCTGCTTTCTCTCTCTCTCCCTTGTTGATGCTATCGTCTGCTGTGCATACTGGTTACCTGGCCCCCCACTGAACTTACGGGACCATGCTCCTGCACGACCAGTTGCCCTTGCACTGCCTTCGGGCCTCCCAACCACTTAGGGATTGTACCTGCAACCCTAGAGTCCCGACTCTCTGCACTTATGAGCCACCTGCCTGGCAGCACTTGCATGTTCCTTTGCACCTCCCCAGCACCTCTCCCCTCCCACGCCCTGAACTTACGCGATCTGAATGACAAGGCCTAGTAAGATCGTTATTTTGTCCTTCTGCCTTCCCTTCTTTGTCTTGTCGCACCTACAAACACTTGTGTACAGGCACGTTATAAATGAATTATTTCATATCATATCTTCTTCGTAGCACTCAGAGCTGACGTTGAGAATGGATGTTCGCTCCACTCCAAGGGTTGCAGTTACTTTGCAGGACTGTTGGAGATCTTCCAAAAGGGCTCTAGCAAGGCAGCAGCAGAAAGAAGTTGGCAGTCAATTCTTCACCCGGGTCAACGGTCTCCTCGCAAGTCTTGCAGATGGACAGGAGACTTGGCTCCTTCAGGTTCTTTCAGGATCTATCCAGAGTGAATGCAGGGGTCCTCTTAGCCCAAAAGCCAGCTAAGATCAGCTGCCCCCACTAGCCAAAGACAACTCTGTCCGACACACACCCCAGCAGTGGTCCAATCATGACCACTGATGGAAACTCATGCATACCACTCAGACACACTGGCACGAGGTTGTGGATTGGGACCAGACAGTCCCAGCCCACTTGCTGGCAGCAAACACACATAGCCCTCCAGTAGCCTGCCCAAAGCCTCTGCTTTCCCGGGCACTGGAAGTCCATGTAAGGATTTTTCTGGCCTCACACGACAGGAAGAAGGCTAAAAAACAAAATGGCCAGTGGACAAGCGAAAGACTTCAAGGCATGGCCATGTTTGACCACTAGCCACAGTTAGTAGCCATACGCAGTAAACACAGTAAGGCTAAAACCAAATGCACACAGAAAATCGTAAAAAGTCACTGCTGCCACCAGCTTGTCCGTTTAGCACACCTAGAGTAACCAAAAATCCTCTGAGTGTTAGTCTAGGGCAAAATAAAAAGTGTACCCCATTGTACTGAATTGTACAATGATAAAAAAGTTACCACAAGTGATAGTTACGATTTCATTTATAAAGTGTGCAACAACCCGAGGGATTTGAGGCGCTGTTACTTGTAGGTGACGCATCAATAACATCAGATAACAGTATGTGAGGTGGGGGTTTAGGGGGCCACATGCTAGTGGCAGACAGGAGGGAGGCACACGGGAGTCTCGCACCATAGAGGGGGCAACAAGTACACCACAGAACAAAAAAACTGGAACCTTGCAGGGCCCTAGAGTGAGTGGAGAAAACAGTGCAAGCAACAGATGTACACTACAATGGTACTCAAGGGCATGAGAATGCAAGTACAATGCAGAATATGCAACCGGTAGTCCTAGGGGACCTAGAGGGGAAGAAGAGAAATGCACAAGATGCAGAACATAAACAATACAATGGTTACACTACAAAACTAAATACGCAACACTGGTAATCCACGGAGACCTGGAAGTCAGAGGAAAATGCAAGCGATGCAATAGAATGACCATACAAAAGTCGCAGTACTAAAGGGTGTGGAATGCAGAGACGCAAGCAGGGAACAATACACTGGTCGCGGCTCAGGGGAGCCTGAAGAGGAGGAGGGAGGAGGAGGGAAGCAGGCCAGGGTTCCGTGGGGAATAACGATGAGAAGGATGCCCAGGGCCGGGGGAACGGGGACAAGTTACGTGGCCGGGCAATGCATACCGGGATGGGATAGGCCAGGGGAGCGGGGCAGTTGCATGGGGAGCAACGCAAGGAGGATTTGGAAGGCCGGGGGAACGGGGACAAGTAACACAGGGAGCAACAGAGAGGGATATGCTAGCCCGGGGGAAGGTTGCGTGGGGACGCACATGGCGCCAAGACAGGGGGTGATGGGCCTAGTTGCAAGGGAATGCACGTGGCATGCAAGACGGGGGATGCAGTGCCTAAATTGCAAAGGGAGAAAACGTGGGGAAGGGAGCTGGACGGACACGCAGGCGGCAGAAGCGGGGAAACAGTTGCATGGGGGACACGGTGTGGCAAGAGGGAGAATGGGACAGGCGTGCAAGGCCAGGGAGTTGCGTGCAGTGCAGCAATGTTGCTCTCCCTCCATGCACCTTCTGTTCAAAGTTCCTATGGCAATCTGCCTTAATTTATTAAAGACCGAGAACTGGGCATGGGGAAACCTGGATTGGTTTACTATGTTGGAAGGACTTTTAAATGGAAAATCACTGGGCGAGCACAGCCAACCCCAGTAATGGTAATCAATGCTAAATTGTGACTTTACGTCTTGGTAAATCTGAGCTTTGTTTTAGATGCATTAGCCTAAACATACTTGTTAAGTAAGGAGATGGCAATATCTAATTCACCATGGGCTAAGGATGGTAGATTTAAGATCGAAAGTAAAAAGATGGGAAGAAAATGAGACCATCTTCTCATGTGGGATTAAAATCCATACTGACAGAGGGAACAGATTAATAATGTCAGAACAAGTAGACATTTTAAGGCATCATGTGAGGAATCTAAAGGATAATAAAATGGCAACGTATGAGATTATTCCCTTCTAGGAATTGATGGCAGCAATTTGTATTGTTTTGGTTTAATCAGTTGTGTTAACATTGCAAATTCTTGTAGCATGAAACAGAACTCTGCAAACTCAGAGAATTTTTGATATGGATGGTTTTAGAGATAAAATCGAGACAGCAAAGCACCTATTTGTTGAACGTCCCTATTAAGAGACATTTAATATTTGGTAATTGTTGCCCCAGTTTTAACTGGTGAGTGAGAGTTTATGGTTTCAAGTGATGCAAATTGATGTTCAAATCATTACTGCAGTTTTGTGATTTAAGGATATTCTTAAATAAGTTTGTGCTCATCTCCCTGAGCTGGTGGCAGTAGCACGCTGAACCTTTTCCGACTGGTAGATGCCTCTAGGGGATGGTTGTGGGACTTCCTTTGTGTGAAGCTCCTCCCTGGGTGTTTGGAGATGCTGGAGTTGATTGCTAGCTGTTTGCTGGCTGCCAAATGTTTACATGTAGCTTGGTGTGTGATGGGAGGCTGAAGTCAGCCCCAGCCCCAGTGTGTGTAATAAGTAATAATCCTTAGCCACTCACCTTGACTTACTACTGAAACACAAACCTACAATCTTGATGGGCCTGCTTGTCGACAAAGGGGACCTGAGCGCTTCATCAGTGTTAGTTAAGAGTGTATGCAGTACCCTGAGGGTGCACTACAACAACGCTGACTGCCTGTATACCCAATCTTTGGTAGAGGGCTGTACTACACAGGTTGGTAGTGTGGACGAGTAGCCAGGCTTTTCTCAAGAAGGGTCAATGTGAGCTGTAGGGGAGTTGCACAGAGGTGCACAGTGACAAGTATTCAATCAGACACACACAGGGTTTCTTGATAAAAAAAATTATTAATTTATTTACCAGTCAGTTAATATAAGCCTTCTTCAGAAGGGAGCACTAAAAAACACCACACAAATATACTTCAAAATTACACAACCCCTTAGTTCAGAATCAGTAAATACCCATTTGGGATGGCATAGATTATTAGAGCAAACAAGATTCCACATATGTTTCTTAAGCAGTTAAATACTTTCAGATCCCCCAATAAGAGTCAGTCAGTTAAAACCGGCTACGCCAAAGTCAATAGGCAGGAGACTATATGGGCTGAAGCACTTCTTTGACGATGGGTAGAAAAGTCTTTGCACAATGTTTCAGAAGTCTTTGAAGAAAAAGATGAATCAATATAGGGCCACAAGCTGTTAGACTTGTGGTAGTAGAAGATGCAAGCAATTCTATAGCAAGAGATATGTTCTCTTAGACTTTGTACAGTACCTTTTTAAAATGAAGAAAAGATGCAGCAGATGACTCCTGTTCCTGTGCAAATCTCACTGTTCCTGGGCCTCAGTCGTGGGGACAAGAGGGAGGACGCCGGGGGACTCCTGCACTGGGACGGTCAAAACTCACAACCGGCAAACAGCACTTTCAGTGGCTGTTCAGTGTTTCAGCTACTAGCGCCTACCGCAAATAGCAACACTGCGGTTCCTGGCTGTCGAGATGGACTTTCCTTGCTTCTGGGGTCCCGCACTCTGCTGAGGGGGCTCGGGCTCGGTCAGTCCTGCTTCCTGGGAGTCCGTAGGATCTTCTTGGAGCTCTTGGCCAACTTGGCAACGCATAGAAACTGGTGTTCCTCTCCCTGGCTCTACGGTTTCCAGCAGCAACTCTGTGGAAATTCAGCCAACTCTGAGATGGATGTCCAGGTGGCTTACTTTGGAGTTGATTGGTCCCACCAACTCAAAGGGAGAAGTCGTCCTTGCATGGGCTTCTCTGTCAATGCGAACTTGCCGTTCCGGCACTGCAGCAGGGCTTCACCGGGGAAACCAACGGTCCAGGAGTTGCAGCAGGCGTCCTCTTCAAGTTGTTCTTCGGTTCCTTCGTCCAGTGGTTGACTCTGCCTTCCAAGCCAAAAGACTCGCCTTCTATACAGTTTTCTCCCTTTCATTCCAGCCTAGCTGTCACTCACCCAGCAGGGGGGCTGTCCTTGCCAGACAGTCAGCCAGCCAATCATCAGAGAGTGCATTTGGGTCTCCTAGGAGACTAAGCATCCAGTTTCGGGCACCTCCCTCACTCTCTGCCTTCTCCAGACACCCTGGAGCCAGAGGTGGGCTTAACTCGTGAATCCCGCCAAAGGCAAACCGAACAAAGGGACCAAACCTGGTTTGGCGCGCAGAGTAAATCTCAAGAAGGACCTTTCCACAAAGAAATGGGGGAAAAAGAATGCCATTTTGACAAAAATTTCACCCTTGGGTGCTTTACTGCAGCTGCGAGCGCAGTCCGCAGTAAATGCACACCACGGTAGTAAAAATGAAACCACTGCCACCAGCCATTCAGTGAGGAAAGGGTAACATAAACAATGTTACATGAGAAACTAGACAAAGGGGATACTTGGTAACCACTCCAGCACCCTATTGTAAGATAGTGTGTGCTGGGTCTAGAAAGTTAGAAATGTAAGTAAAGTCAATTTCACTTTACTGCTCTGGGAAACAGTAGCTCATCCCAGAGAAGGTAGTTAAACCTTGGGAAATCTAAGACTTCCCTGTGTCACTGCACTAAACGTGCTGTGTGACGCAATGTAAAAGATGATGCCTGTAGCGTTTCAGACTCCACAACCAAAAGAAACAGAGTACAAAAGAAATCACATTAAAATGCATGAGAGAGTGGGGAAAAAGGGTCTCGCTCTCTTCAGGTAAAAAAAGAATCAAGTCCTCAAAATCCAGCAAAGTTGCTGGGGGTCTCTAAGGTAGAGGGAATTGGCACATTTCTGAGAATTCTCCCGAACAACCAGTAATGCAAGCTTGCTAACCAATCTGATGGCAATGCCTCATATCTCCAGCGACCAAGAAAGAACAGGCCATGGCAGGCCTTTTCTTATACCTGTTGGGGACAGCTGGATCACCTCTTCTCCATGAAGCTCCTGACTGTGCCTTCATCGGCTGTTGCAGAAGTGGGAGCCCCTCTGCCTTGGGACTGCCGGATCTGATTTTCCTAATCTCGGGACATCTAGCAGGCATCCTAGTTCCCTATATCACACTTGGGACACTCCAGGGGCCTGTTCTGTATTTTGTTGCATGACCTCATCACATCTCCACACTGGGGGCTCGGAGTTAGCTAGTTCCTATCTGGTGTTGTCCCTGTGACACATTGTGAATAATCCCCATTCCTGAAAAGTGGGGAGGAGTGCTCCTTCTGTCTCCAATCCCATATCTGGATCTCCACTTTTGTGGACATCGTAGAAACCGAGGACTAATTGTGACTCTGGAAACCCAATACTTACCTCACTGCAGTCTTGGACCCTTGATCGATTTGGCATTGAATCTTTATTAAGCTTCTATGCCTGGGGTCTGCTGGTCCCTTCTGTATTGGTGCACCATTGCTGAAGCCTCTGTGGCAGTGTGTAGCACTCTACGGACTACCCCTGGTACAGCACCTGCAGTGGGGACTGGCTCCTCAACTCAGGAATCCATCTTCTTTCCATCTGGCGTTTCTGGTGGGCCTGTCCATTTGGACCCATCTGGCTGTCTCCTCTTAGCATCCAAGGGTCTGTGGTTAGTCAGATCCAACCAGAACATTGAGACTGGTACTTGTTGTACTTTTCCGCATACAAAGCCATACTTCTGTGTTTGTCCCCTTCGTTTCCTGTGAGCAGAATCTTTTCCCTTTCTGAAAAGATAGAGAATGCTTTACTTCTTCAAAGGTTCTTCCATTCTTGGAAAAAGACTTCACATAATTGATAAGACCTTTTAGATGCACTTGTACTGTTGCTTATTTTAAACCGTGTTCAACGTTTTTGCATGTTAGTAACTTTAGTGATAATGCCCTTTTCCCTTGTGTGTATAGAGATTTCATTTTTCTAAAGATCTATTGTGTGGACCATTTTTTATTGTGTCACATTGTTAAACATTAGTAACTACCTGCACATCTCCTGATAGTGTGTCCCGGGCTGCTCTGCCCCACTACTACTTGGAGAGCCCAGTGTACTCGGAGGATACCTGTTCGTAAGGAACATCCTTCTAACAGTCTATCCGACTGCCCAAGCACCCACCCTGCCTTCTGCTTACTATTATCTATTGCACTTGAACCTTGGAAATTATACCCACTATGAAAAGCCGTTGTATTCAAGATGCTTCATATATGAATGAAAATATGCTATCCTCAGTCTGCTGCAAAGGTTGTAATGTAAGAAGTATTTGATGTCCATGCCTAGCTCTGCTAGCTTCCAGCTAAAACACCATCAGGCAGACTTCATTAGGACAGAATGTTGACTCTGTAGTTCTGATTGAGTTTGACTTCTTGCTACAGGTTGCTGATGCTGCCACGGAGCTGCTGTCCAGTCTGGCTGCTGCTGTGGACTATTTGGAAAGAACTTATTGCACTGATGCATCTCCATCCTGCCTGGGTTTGAACACGGATGGAACGTTTGTTGCAGACGAGCTATAGTGAGTCGAATAATGACGTGCAACTTATGGAAGGCCTGTTTCTGTGGTTTGAGAATGGGTATTAAAATCTATATTGCTCCTTGTTGCGTTTTCTTCTAAACTATGCCACCAGGATATGCCTGTGAACATACTCTGTCCACAGCTTTTCCTTCCTCCTTGTTGCAGCCAAATTCTTGGAAGGAGCAGTAGTCCAGCAACATGCTCCTTCCTTCTGTCAAGTAGCATGCGAATAAGATCCGGGAAATACTCAAACTGAGTTGTCAATCCTGGTAAATGTTTGTCTTCATTATCGCCTGAGATTGCAACTCTCTTTAATGGCACTATTATCAGTGGAAACTGGGAAGGTGTCAGCCTTAATAGAAAAAGTTAAATTAACCAGCTTTAGCAATACATCAATACAAGTTCTTGCCCCTTTATCACGCATCTACAAATCTGCATACTGGATCAACCACTTGCTGTCTTGTAGACTTAAACGTTCACTGGGATGATCAGTTATCGACAGTTATCTTTGGTGTTTTTCTTTTAACAAATGGATTATTTTTCAACTAAATGTACCTAGTACAATATTCTACCTTCTGGATGCAGATACAGAGCAATGTGTTAGGTTTATGGGTCTTTCACATGTTTGTCTCATGTGAAAAACATTTGAATAACAGGTCTACTATTTGATCCTCCCTAATACACTTAAAGCAAATAAATGACATTTGAAGCAAGCCATCCCACCATTGAATCTTTGCATTTAGGTTTCATTTTGGTGTCTGGGTTGAACCTTTGCTTTTGTGTTTCATCTTGGGAGTCGGGAGGTAAATGTATCAGTTGAACTATCCTTTGTCAACCTAAATGATTAGATACTTTTAGTTTCTTAAAAGGCACTATTAAACTTTGCATAACCAGTTAATTTGTTTTCAGAAGAATACTTTCGTTGGACGATTTATAAAAAATATGTTAGTGATGTGTTCTCTTTCATGTAGAAGAAATGGCATCCCTTCAGACGATTAGGTCTTCTTCCAAGTTGTTCTCCCTCTTGTGGCTAGCATTAAAAAGGCCAAGACATGGAGGCCTGTATGAAGTTTCAGGCATTGACGGCAAGGCATTGCGAGAGTGGAAGGGAAAACTACAGGTAGGTCGAAAACCCAACCGAAAAGCCTCAAGCGGCGAGTCGAGATCTCATGAGGAGAAATCTCGACGCGAAAGGCAAAAGCATAGGTCTAGGTCCCGAAGCTGTTCACACCACTCTTCGTCTTTGACGAAAAAGTCTTAAAAAAAAAAAAAAAAAGACGCTGTCTGTCCCCCTTGTACCTAGTCTTTGGACGAATCCCCCAAGAGAATGAAATGCCCCACAAAACATTCTTCCTCCGAAGAATGGGAAGCATTTAGAATTAAAATGATGGAGGTTTTTGAAAAGGCTAAGCCTCGGTCCATGCCTTCCTCGGAAGCCGGTCAGGAGCATTACCGTTCTGACACTTGCACACCCTCGAGCCCAGGTGATCGAAGGAGTAAAGATCGGAAACCATCCAGGACTCCGAGCAAAAAAGGTTGGTCTAGTCAACCGCTCGAGGTCAGACGCCGTCTGGAACCCGACACACCTCGAAGGGCGAGCCTTCGAAGAGCGTCTCGACGCCCTCGAAGCCAGCTCTGTTGACTATTTTGTTGGCGCCATCGACGCCTTGGTCGGCGGCCACCCCGAAGCCCTCGACGCCGAATGTTTCAAAGGCTCCAATTCAGCCAGAAACTGTCAAAATAGCAGCAAAAGAAAAAGCTGCAAAGACTGCAAAGCCTTCAGTCTCTAGTGCAACACCTCCTCCAGAAAAAATGTATAAACCTCTGCCATGGAAAGAATATCTTAAGTCCTTAACTTCCACTTTTGAAGAACAAGGGTGGTCTGAGGAGGAGGAAGGGGTACCTTTTGGCCTAAAGTATGGCACCCCTAATGTCCCAGAATGTCTGATTTCTGAGGAAAGCAGAATGAGGGATCTAGTGGAATTGACACTTCACCTGAAACAGATTTTGGCAGACCAGAACCAGGGGAACATGCCAGTCCCTCATACAGGCAGCTGATGACAAAGGTGGTCGATTATTTAGGATGGGCTAAACCACCAACTCAGTTCATCCATGATGTCCTGGCTCCACCGAAGATCTAATTTTACCCTTCCATGTAGCCTTACAAAATAGGGTTGCCAAAAATTGGGAGACCCCCGGACTCAATTACTCAATTCCTCCTGTGAATAAGTCCCTCACTTCAAAATACCGCCTTTCCAGTAGCAACCCCGGCTATCTGTCCAAACGCCCTACTCCAGATAGTCTCTTGGTCCAGGCAGCCACAGCTTCAAATAAAGTGGCGTACCATTTAATCCCTCCGGATAGGGACAAGCGTGTGGATGGTTGGGCACACGAGCTATTTTCAGCTAGGAGTATGGCGCTAAAATCGGCCAACTCCACATGTGACTTGGCAATATTTTCGTAAACTCTGCATTGCAATGGCGTGCATTGCAATGGCGGCGGAGCACATACCAGAAGGGGAAGGATTCCTAGCCATCATTAGAGATGGCAAGAAGGCCATGCAGGAATCCCTTCAGTCTGGTATGGACACTGCAGATAGTGTGAGCAGGTCCATGGCCACTAGCACAGTGATGCGCAGATTTGCGTGGTTGCGAAAGTTGGGTTTCGCACCAGACGTGCAAAACTGTCTTTTGAACATACCCTTTGACGGGTCTCACCTTTTCAGCAACAAGGCTGATGAGAGCCTTGAGAGGTTGCAGACCTCAAAAGCAGCTGCCGAATCTTTAGGAGCTGCGATTAGGCAACCTCAGCCTTTTCGTGCTTCAGGACAATCTTGGAGGGGACGATCCTATCGTTATTACTCCTCATATGGAAAGGCGAGAGGAATGGCTAGTCAGAGGCCAGAGAAAAGCAACTTGTGGTGGACTAGGAAAACATGCTAAACCAGCCCCAGCTGCAGCCTCTTTGCTATCAGCAGCAACCGCCACAAAACCACTTTGAGGACTTGCATCACAAGACACCTGTAGGAGACAGGCGGTCACAGCATCTGCAAGAATGTCGAGCCATTACTTCAGATGTTTGGGCTCTAGAAATAATAGGCCATGGTTACTGCCTTCCTTTTCTAACGCAACTTCAAAGCAATCCACCGGGGAGACACACTTTGAAGCTTCCAGAACCGCTCCTACAGCAGGAAGTTTTAATCCTGCTAGAGAAAGGTGCTATAGTACCAGTACCTGTAGCGGAGAGGAACAAGGGATGGTACTCCCCATAGTTTTTGATCCCCAAAAAGGACGGAGGACTGAGATCCATCTTGGACTTAAGAGGCTTGAAAAATCTCCTCAGGAAGGACACGTTCAAGATGGTTACTCTTTCTCAGATCCTTCAGGCCCTTCAACTTCAGGATTGGTTGGTGTCATTGGACCTTCAGGATGGTTATTTTCATGTGGCAATCCATCTCGAGCACAGAGAATAACTGAGGTTCTCGTTTGGTGACTCGCATTATCAGTTTCGAGTCCTACCATTCGGGTTGACCTCTGCCCGAGGGTCTTCATGTTGATGGCAGTGGTGGCAGCGCACTTCAGGAGAGGGGCGGATTCAGGTCTACCCCTACCTGGACGATTGGTTGATCAGGGCGGGTTCTGCCGAGCAAGCCCTGAATCATCTGAAAGTCACCTGCCACTTCCTCCACAGACTGGGTTTATCCTGCAATTTCAAGAAGTCACAAATGAAACCTTCCCAACAGCTCCAGTACATAGGGGCTGTAATACACATCTTGGGAAAGAGCTCGCCTCCCAAGTCGAGGGCTCAAGACCTTCTTCAGATGGTTTCCAAATTCCAAAATGCCCAAAATCTCCAGGCCTACGACTTCTTGAGGTTGCTTGGCCTCATGGCATCCTGCATTTTCCTAGTGCCAGAAGCACGTCTGAGGATGAGATCCCTTCAATGGGCTCTAAAGACTCAATGGTCCCAGTTCTCAGGACAAATGACAGATCCCCTTCAGATTCTGAACAAGGTTCGGCAAGATCTTCCGTGGTGGACTTGCACAGAGAACATCCTAAAAGGAGAACATTTTTTGCAACCATGGCCGGAGATTACAGTAGTGACGGATGCCTCGCTTATGGGTTTGGGAGCTCATGCCAACGGTCTGACAATCAGCGGTCGTTTGTCTCCATCAGAGTCCAAACTACACATCAACCTTTTAGAGCTGAGAGCAATCAGACTAGCGCTGAAGGCTTTTCTGCCATCTGTCAAGGGAAAAAATGTCCTGATAATGACGGACAACACAGTGGCCATGCTTTACCTAAACAAGAGGTGTAGGGTCACTACCTCTGTGCAGAGAGGCAATGCGGCTCTGGTATTGGGCAATTCAAGAAGGAATCTCCTTAACAGCAGTTCATCTAGCCGGGGAGGAGAATATGACAGCGGACGCTCTGAGCAGGCTGAGTATGGTGTCCCACGAGTGGGAACTCGCTCAGGAAGTCCTTCAGGACATGTTCACCCTTGGGGAACCCCTCAAGTAGACTTGTTTGCGACTGGAATCAACCAGAAGTGCGAAATGTATTGCTCAAGGGAATTTCCCCCGAGAAGAGCCCTAGGGGACGCGTTCGTGGTGGAGTGGAACTTCCCACTGCTATACGCGTTCCCTCCGATTCCCATCATTCTCCAGCATGGGGTCTGGCATGGATTCACATGCTCATGAATATTCCCCGTCGTCCGGCTGGGAATCCTCGGTAAAGAAAAAATCAGTTTTGTTTCTGATCTGTCTTTCCTAGTAGTAACCAATCACTGATCTCTGCGTCATACTGACCACAGCCAATGACTGCCCTCTACCTAAGCCCCGCCTCTGGCAGCCATCTTCAGATTTTTACCGCACGTTCAAGTGTTGGGAGTCCTCGTGCTTAGCTCTCGAGCTTTTACTGCGTGTTTCGCGCTTTTTCAGGTGAATTTTCACATTTTTTCAGTTAATCGAGCCTCAAGCTCCACCGTTTCACTCCCGTTAACGGCTACCCGTTGCAGGATTTTCCTACGCCCCTCAAGGGTGAAGATTTCGTCGAATCAACTTCTTGGAGGATTCCAGAAGATTCGCGGCCAACTTCGAGATGGCCCAGGATGCGAGTTTGTCGCCCGGACCCAAGCTGTTTCGCAGCAGCCCTGGATGTGGGCTGCAGAATGTGTTTAAGGAAGACGAACATTTGCGATGCCTCTACTGTCTTCATGGGGACAAGACTCATGTAGAGAAGGACTGCCAGTTCTGCAAGAACTTGTCGGAGCGGACCATGAGGGACCGTCGATCCCGTCTCGCAAGCTGGTTGGAGAAGGGCTCGACGGGTGAGAAGAAGAGGGTCCGAGCGGGCTTCTAAGTCCTGTGCGGGCGCCCCGGCGACGGGGGCCCAACACCAGGCCAAGCGCCGCGAGTCCGCTGGCTCCGGGAGCACCGAAAAGTTGGCCTCTTCGGTCGCCAGGCAGGGCGCACCTTCCCCGGCACCGTCAACCACGAGCCAACGCTCCGGTTCGGGGAAGAGAAAGTCCGAGACCCCGGGTAAGCTTCGGGAGAAGCCCCGTCCGATCTTTGCCTAGAATGGTCTTCGTCCGTTTTTCCGACGGGGCCGCCAGCCGCCTCACTGTATCGAGCTTCGCTCCCAGAAACAGGGCCACCTACGACGATTCAGTGGTGGGGCGTTCGAGCGCACCTCACGGCGGGCAAGGACTTTCAGACGCCGGCGTACCAGGTGACGACGGACGCCTCCCTGGAAGGTTGGGGCGCCAGCACCGGAGATCTCCACGCAAGAGGCCTCTGGCTCCCGGAGGCGAGGCTCCTGCACATCAACGTCCTGGAACTCCGAGCCGTGTTCTGGGCTCTCAAATCGGTCCTCCCGTCGCTCAAGGGCAAGGTGGTGCGGATCTTCACGGACAACACCACGACCATGTTCTACATACGGAAGCAGGGAGGCACCAAATCCCCAGCCCTATCCAAGGAGGCACAGGATCTGTGGCACTGGGCGGTCGCCCAGGGGATGTTCCTGGTTCCCTTCCACCTGGCAGGAGAAAGCACAACACCATTGCCAACCCGCTCAACAGGAAGCTGCGCGCGTGTCACAAGTGGGAACTGTGCCATGATCAGGTGGATCAACTCTTCCGACGATGGGGCAAACCCCAAATCGACCTGTTCGCAACAGCGACGAACTCGAAGTGCAAGAGGTTCGCCAGCAGGTTTCCCCAGCCGAGAAGCATGGGCGATGCGGTCTCGTTCCCCTGGGACGGCCTATACCTGTATGCGTTCCCTCCGTTGCCGTTGCTGCTTCAACTCATCAGCCAGCTCAAGAGGTCCCGGTGCAGGATGATCCTCGTCGCACCGGCGTGGCCGAGGCAGATCTGGTTCCCGGACCTTCTGGACTTGTCAACATCCCCTCCCATCAAGCTGTCGGCAGACGCGGACCTTCTCTCCAGAGAAGGAGGCGCCATCTTCCACCACGACCCGGCGTCGCTGAACCTGCAGGCTTGGCTCCTGCAGTGCTAGAGTTTGGAGGCTACGATATACCGGCCGATTGCAGAGAGGTTCTTGCAAAGGCCAGGGCGGCCTCGACTCTCAAATGCTACGGTCATAAGTAGAAGAGGTTCTCTATCTGGTGCGATTGAGACGGTTCGGAAACCGCATGATCCTAATTGCCCCGGGTTGGGCCAGGAGAACGTGGTAGCCGGACCTTCTAGACATGTTCACCTGTCCTCCGTTACGTTTTCCTCAGAGAGAGGACCTTCTCTTAGAAATAGAGGGCCAGGTTCCCCATCCAGGGGTCAGGACTCTCAACCTTCATGTTTGGTATCTGAAAGGCTGAGATACAAGGATTGGGACCTTCCGGATGAAGTTGTGGAGGTGTTGCTTTCGGTGAGAAGGCCACCAACAAAATCTTTGTACTGTTGCCGCTGGAAGAAGTTTTTCAACTGGTGCAGGGAAAAGAATGTTGATCCTTTTCTGTGTCCTATTCCAGACGTATTATCTTTCCTCTCCATAGAGGTCTCAATGTTGGGACCATTAAAGGCGATCTTGCAGCGCTTACCATCTTCAAGCGCTCTTCGGATGAGTGTTCCTACTTTAAAATTCCTTTGATAATACAATTCTTAAAGGGACTCGCCAATGTGTTTCCTCCTCCTTCTTTCCAATTCCCAGTTTGGGACCTTAATCTGGTTCTAAAGTTTTTAATGTGTGCCCCTTTTGAACCCTTGCACACATGTCCATTAAGATTACTAACGTTGAAAACCGTTTTCTTGGTTGCTTTAACATCTGCACGAAGAGTGAGCGAGTTGCAAGCACTGTTTTCTGGGCCACCCTATACTGTGTTCCACAGGGACAGAGTGGTATTGAGGGTTAAACCCTCATTCTTACCTAAAGTTGTATCTGATTTCCATTTAAATCAGAAAAATTCTGCCCGTGTTCTATCCTCCACCTCACCCCAGTAAGGAGGAGGAAAGATTACACAGGCTGGACCCGAGAAGAGCTCTAAGCTTTTACATTTCTAGGCTCTCCAAGCTTAGAGCGGATAATCAACTTTTCATTGGCTACACCGGAAGGAAATTAGTTCAATCGGTTTCAAAACAAACCCTATCACGTTGGATTGGTCTTTGCATTTCAGAATGCTACGGATTGATGGGCAAAGATCCAGCAGAAGGCTTGAGGGCCCTTTCTACCAGAGGCATAGCCTCTTCGACAGCCCTTCAAAGAGGTGTTCCCATAAAATCTATTTGTGAAGCAGCAACTTGGTCATCGCTGCACAATTTTTCTAAATTCTATAATCTGGATGCTTCCCACTCTAGAGAGCTTGCTTTTGGTAAAGCAGTATTATATTCAGCTATATAAAATAAACAAAGAAAATCTACTTCCTCCTCCAGACACTGCTTTGGGAATCTATCTAAGATGAGGAATACATTGGAGGACACAATCCATTCGAAGAACAAGTTACTTACCAACTGGTAACCTTCTTTTTCGACTGGATGTTTCCTCCCAACGTATTCCTCATCGCCCTCCCATCCTACCCCTCTGTAGATGTTCCGGTGTTCTTGCCACTTCAACTCTTGCAAGTCTAACACCTGGCTACCTACAGTATCTATACAGCAAAGCAAGAGGGGAAAAACAGAGCTCCGGCCAACGGGTGCCGTGCGTGCTACTTGTATACCCAATGACGTCACCCTCGATGGAAGCCTTGAGGGATTTCGACTCGACGACATCGACGCACGGTACCCTCTGCCGAGTGAAAATATTTCCAAAGCAGCTAAAGCTGGACGAATGCATCTAAGATGAGGAATACGTTGGAGGTACATCCAGTTGAAAGAACGTTACCAGTTGAAAGAACGTTACCAGTTAGTACACAACTCCATAGGCATCATTATTTCATTTGTGTCACACAGCACCCTGAGTGCAGTTAAACAGGGAAGCCTTTAAGCCTTTCCCAAGGTTTAAATACCTTCTCTGGGATAAACTACTGTTTCCCAGAGTAAGTAAAGTGAAATTGACTTTACTAGTAGTTTAAATTCCTAGACCCAGCACACCCTATCTTACAATAGTGCTGGAGGGGGTTACTTAGTATCACCTGTGTCTAGATACTCATGTATCAGTCAAATGCTACCCATTCCTCTCAGGATGGCTGGTGGCAGTGGTTTTACAACGAACTACCATGATGTTTCCCAAACGCAAACTATTCGTAGCTCCGGTAGTGTTACATCGCGGGAGCCATGTTTTTCAAGATGGTGTCTGAGCCCCCTTTGTTTAAACAGTTCCCGGTCTTCTTTTTTCACCATTTCTGTTTGGAAAGGTCCTTCTAGAGTTTGTCTCTGTGCGCCAAACCAGGTTTGGTCCCTTTTTTTTTTCCTTTGCCGGGCTTCAGGAGTGAAGACCGCCGTTGGTGCCAGAGTGTCTGGGGTGGGCAGGAAGTGAGGGAGGTGCCCGAAACTCCCTGTGCGTAGTCTCCTAGGATACCCAAATGCACTCTGTGGCGATTGGTTGGCTGACTGTCCGGCAAGGACAGCCACCCTGCTGGGTGAGTGACAGCTAGGCTGGAACGAATGGGAGAGAACTGAATAAAAGGCAAGTCTCTTGGCTTGGAAGTCAGAGTGAACCACTGGAACGAAAGAACCGAAGACAAGCTTTCTAGAGGACAGCTGCTGCAACTCCTGTACCTTTGGTCTGCCAGGTGAAGCCCTGCTGCAGGTCCGAATCGCCAAGTTCACCTCGACGGAGACGCCCCTGCAAGAACAACTTCTCCCTTTGAGTTGGTGGGACCAATCAACTCGACAATAAGCCACCTTGACACCGTATCTCGGAGCTGGTTGAATTTCCTCACTGTTGCTGCAGGAAACAGTAGAACCAGGGAGAGGGACACCAATTTGTGTGCTTTACTTACAACTACCGGAATCGAAGTTTGCCAGTTGCAAGCCTTTGACTGTTGTGTAGTGCAGGAGTCCCCTGACGTCCTCCCTCTTGACCCCACGACTGAGGCCCAGGAACAGTGAGATCTGCAGGAACTGCCAGGAACACACGTCATCAGCTGCCTCTTTTTTCATTTGTAAGGTACTGTAAAACCAGACTGAGAGTACTTGCCTCTCGCGGTGAAAGTGCTTGAAACTTTCCCAACTCACAGGCCTAATCAGCTTGTGGCCCAACATATGATTCTTCTTGCTACAAACTATTCTTAAGAACTTTTCCAGAGACTTTTCTGTTTAACTACCAGAACTCCTTTATCCTATCCAAGACTTTAGCCCATTGACTTTGGCCTAGCCTATTGAATTTAATTGACTCTTCTGCTGAACTCTAAATATTTGCATTGTCTAAGAATAGTGTAACCTTTCATGTTCTCATAACCTTTGCCTTTTACTACTCTTGAAAAGTATTCCTGAAATAGTATTGTAGTGTATTTGTTTGTATTATATAATTGCCTCCTTCTGTTGAATGTTTTATAACTGACAGATCAATTAAGAAGCATTTATCAAAGAAATCTTGAGTGTAAGAGTTAATTTGAACACCTGTAATTGTAGACCTCTGTGTAACATCATTACTGCTGGCATTCCCTCTTGAGATAAGCCTGGCTGCTCAACACGCTACCAAAACTGTGTGGCACAGACTTTTACCAAAGTTTGGTTTTGCTTACACCTGTAATCAGTGGTCCCAGAGGGTACTGCATTCAAACTTTGCCTAACAGTTTAGCCTTTGGGTTTTGGAGGAATAAAGAAAATCCAATCTTTTCTAAAAGTACGAAGCCAATAGTAAAGCACCAGGCTTGTGGTTTTCGGTTTATACGCTCTACACCCAGATGCTGTTAATTCTGCTTGGTCCTGTGGTATTAATCCATATAAATTATGGTAAAGGGCAATTATCAGGCTAGCTACAGTCAGTAGAAAGTGTTGTGCTTGGCGTTTGCCCAATGGTTTAATAGAAGTGCACTCTTCAATGCCCAGCGGAAAACCAGTGATTGGAAGGAAAAGGAGCCGTGGAGGCTCCAGTTCGGTAGCTGCCGTGTGTTCTTGCGGTGGTCCTAGCCAATGGGGGATGGTGTAAGGACCCACCATGACATTTCTTGGAATGAACAAAGAACCACCTGATGCTGGGGCTGGAGATTGGGGCAGTGACCTGCATTGCATGATTACAGCCTTGGTGGATAAAGCAGTGCAGGCTCATCAGTTACAAAATAGGTTAGAGAAGTCTAGGACCTTTGCAGGTCACGGATGCTGCCCACTGCAGGGCCGCCACAGAAGTCAATGCCCCCAGACTCAAGCCTTCGGGTGATGCGGCTAGCCAAGTGCTTTTCAGACAAACTCCAGTGTCCTTGAGGTGTAGGACTACACTGTGACTGCTAAGTCATGGGAAAGTTGCAACGGTGTGGCTTCCCCTTGTCCTGAAGTGTGGTATAGAGCACACAGGTCTCTACAGTGATTTGCCAAATGGTTGTAGAGCTCCTTAAATGTCCCTTACCATCTTTTTATCCTCCACCATATCCGGGGAAAGAGGAAGAAAGACTTCACAGGTTTGACCCAAGACGTGCACTCAGTTTTTACATTTCTAGAGTGGCAGGACTGTGGCAGAATGACCAGTTATTTGTGGGCTATTCAGGTCACAAATTGGGTCTAGCCATCACCAAACAAACCATCTCCAGATGGATTATTTTAACCATATCAGAATGTTAGACTGACTGGTAAAGACTCTCCAGAACATCTAAAGGCTCATTCGACCAGGGGTGTTGCAACTTTGTCTGCTTTGCATAGGGGAGTTCTGATAAAGGATATATGTGCAGCTGCCACATGGCCGTCTGTACACACCTTTACCAAATGCTATAGTCTGGACTCCTCCATGTGCCAAGATTCTGCTTTTGGGAAAGCAGTATTGCTCTCTGTGCATACAAGATCACTTCAAATGTTACTGCCTCCTCCAAATTATGTAAACTGCTTTGGGAGCGTGTCAAAGATAAGGAATACGTGGGAGGACACAATATATTCGAACAACATGTTGCTTACCCATGGTAACGTACTTTCAACTGTATGTCCCTCCCACGTATTCCTTATCGCCCCTCCCAGCCTACCCCGCAGTAGAAATTCTCTTGCGGTTGCAGTCTTCGTCTCTCAGGGGGGAGTAACCGTCAAACTCAAAACAATGCTTCACTCTTCAAAATGGAACTGAGCAACGGGCGCTGTGCGTGCTCCTCATACCTGTGGTGACGTCGACGTCAAGACTCAGGCTTCCAAGGGACATCGACTTGACCATGCATCGACGCACAGCGCCCTCTATTGAAAGAAAAAATTCAGAAGCAGCAAGCTGGACATTGGGAAATATCAAAGATAAGAAATATGTGGGGGCAACATCCAGTCGAAGGAACGTTACCATGGGGTAAGTAACTTGTCCTTCTGTGCTAATTTCCTTCAACTGTGGAGACCCCCAGTTCTTTTGCTGGACTTAGAACTTTTTAATTTTAACCCTGTTATGAGTGAGACCTTTTTCTCACTCTCATATGTTTACCTGATTTGGATTTTGTGTTTCCACTCTTTTTGGAGTCTGACAAACTCCATAGGCATCTTTTGTGTATGGCGACACACAGCACCTTCAGTGCAGTGTCACAGAGAAATCCTTTTAGATTTATCACAAGGTTTAAATACCTTTTCTTGTATGAACTACAGTTCCCTAGAATAATAAAGTGAAATTGACTTTACTTACCTTTTTCTTTGTAGGTCCAGCACCCACCATCTTATGTGGAGTGCTGGGTGGGGGGGGGGGGGCTTACCTAGTAGCCCCTTACCCTACTTTCTCATGTAACATTTTTATGTTACCCTCAATACTTAAATGACGGGTGGCAGTGGTTTAATTTTCCCTACCTTTGTGGTTTTCTAACGCAGGCTGAACCCTCAGCTGCAGTACAGCACCCATGGGTGACCATTTTGTCCAAATGTCGCCTGAATTCTTTCGCCATTTTCGGTTTGTGTGGACTTTCTTGGGTTTTACTGTGTTGAGACAGGTTTCAGCCCTTTGTTGGTCTTGTCTTTGGTGGGCTTCATCCCTGAAACCCGCCTCTGGCTCCAGTGTGTCTGTAAGGACAGGATGTGAGGGAGGGTCCCTAAACTCCCTTGTCCTTTGTCTCTAGGAATGCCTGCTTGCAACCAGTCCTGATTGGCTGGCTGGCCACCCTGCTGTGTGATTTAACAACCTAGGCTGTGCATGAATGGGAGAAACCTGCTTAAAAGGCGAGGGTTTTGGGACTAGAGACAGTCGACCACTGTGAGACACACCTGACGAAGAAACCGTGAACGAGGCTTGCTGCATCTTTCTTGACCTTTGAATTGCCCGGTGAAGCCCTGCTGCTGTCCTGAACTCCTTTTTCACCTAGACACACACACTCCGGAACAAACTACTTCTCCCCTTGGGTTAGTGGGAACAGCTAACCCGGAGACGAGCTCCACTGGACCATCTTCCCTGACTGGCTGTGCTACTTCGTTGCTGTAGCAACAGAATGCCAGGGGTAGAGTGATCTTTAGTCGAGTGAAACTTCTGATGTGGTAATGAATCTGGCTAGAAACTCCAGGAGGCTCCTAAGAACCCTCCAACCCTCCAGAAGCAGGACGTCCAGATATTGAGTCCCCTCACCAGAGTGCAGGAAGCCCAACCGTTTCCTAGATCTGTGACAGTGCTGTTTGCTAAGCGCTGAAACCTCAAAGTGCTGCTGAACCGAAAAGAGACAATAGCTGCCGACTACCTCCCAAGTACTGCTACAGGAGTCCTCCAGATGTCCTCCCTCTTGTCCCCACGACTGAGGCTCAGGAACAGGGGTCTGCACCACTGTAGCAAGACAGAATCCAGCTGGACTACTCTTCCAAACCATAGGTGCTATTTAGGCTTGCGGTACTTACCATGTTGCCTTTTAGCTGTGCTTTTCTCAGTTGAGAATTGCAGTGATTTACCTTTTTAGAGTTGATTCCAAACACTTTAACCTTGTGCAAGACTTTTATCTGAGAAGTGCCTCGGCTCCATAGACTATGTCCCAATGGACTTTGGCTGTCCTGGCTCGCTGGAGACTCTTCTAGTCCATTGACTGATACTGCTCGTCCCTCATAGGTGATAGCTTGTTTTAGACTGTTACTGCTGGAAAGGCTTATCTAGATGTCATTTGAAGATTTAGTTCTCAGAATCTGCAAGTATAACTAGTGTGATATATAAATGCCATTACTGTCCTTGTGATTGAAGTCGCCTCAGGATATAGGAAATGTGTAAGGAGCATATTCAAAGATTATGCACTAAATTGTTCTGATTCTGAAAAGTAATTTTAAAGTATATTTACATTGTTACATGAATTGCTTTTTTACGTAACGCTGATTTAAGAATTGATGTTAATTAAATAACTAACTGAAACCATGAGTGCAAGGGTTACTTGGCTACTTGTATTTACGGATTTCATTTGTACAGCTCACATTTACCCCTCTTGAGATAGGGCTGGCTGCTCAGTCACACTAACAACTTGTTTAGTACAGACCTATACCAAAAGGTGGGTTACCCAATAACGAGCAGAGAAGTGTTGTATAGTCTCACACAGTGTGACTGCATCCATTCTTAGCTAACGATGCTGGTAATGGACCGATTTGCCAGAAAAGAAAACACAAAATGCCAAATTTCTACCTCTAGGTTCCTGCAGAAAGGGTTCAAGGGGAACTCACTGTAGATCAATTGGTCAGGGATATTTGCATGCGTTTTCCCTTGACCCCCCCCCCCCTCTTGAACAAAATCATCCACAAGCTACACCAGGAACATTTAACAATGATCAAATTGGCCCCAATGTGGGCATGTCCAGCGTGATCCTCCCACCTCCTCAAAATGTCCACTTGCCCACTGATAAAAGCAACATACACACTCGGCATGTTATCACAGAAGCATGGCCAAATCCTATGTCCTCAACCGCAGACAACCAATTGAGCTCCTGTGTTCAGCCTTCTTAATTTGCCTGACAGGTGTATGCAAATTTTAAAGGAAGTCTGTACCAAATGCACAACACTGCTATTTTAACAAATGGAATAGGTTTATGTTGTAAAAGATCTAACTTCAGCCCAATTGAATGAACTCCTTCACAAATAGTAAATTACCTTTCATTCCTGTTGGTGTCCGGTTTAGTCTTTAATTCATTAAGTCCCTCTAGCAGCATTTTCTGCATATAGAACATTGCAAAGCAAGGTTTCATGGTGGAGGGTTCAAGTCGTCAAGGCCTTTATGGAAGGTGTTAAACAACTTAATCCTCCAATCGCAAACCCCTCTCCAGTTTGACATTTAAATGTTGTCTTAAGCAAGCTCATGGGGCCACCTTTTGAGCCAATGCATAACCCAAGCCTTAAAGATCTCACTTCTAAAATTGCTTTCCTGGGTGAGCTTCAAACTTTATCTGTGACATAATCTTTTGTGTCAATAAAACCAGGTCACCTTAAGAACGCACCCATGTTTCTCACCAAAAGTTCCATGTTAACCAGTCCATTCAATTGTCTGTTTTCTTTCAAAATCCAAAAAGCTCTGAAGAAAGAGCACTTCACACACTAGATGTGCATAGAGCATTTATGTACTACATCAACAAAACCACTCAGAAAAACATAAGTGTCACTAGCTGGTGGATGGGAACGAGATCCCGTCTCAAAAGCTGCCATTGCAAAATGGATTGTAAAATGCATACAGCAGTATTAAACATTAGCAAATAAATCTCTACCAGTCACTCAAAGGGCACATTGCACATGTGCCACAAGGACCACATTGGCATTTATTGCTAAGGTACCACTCAAGGCTATTTGTAAAGCAACAACTTTGAGTTCAGTAAACCTGGTCTCACGTTATTATGTAGACACAAGCCAGAAAGGACTTGCAGGTGGGACAAGCAGTATTGAAAGATTTTTCTGTTCCTTTTTTTCAACCCACCTCCATCTGGTACTGCTTGCTAGTCTACGCAAAGCATGTGATATTAGGCAGATCCGCAAGCCTCAGAAGACCTATTTTACATGGCTATAATTGTTTTTCGATGCTTGTTTCTGCTTAGATTCACATGCTCACAAGCTTCCTCCCCTTTGTTGGGAGTATAAGGAACATGTACAATACTTTAAAAAACAAATGTATTGTCGATCACAATTCATCTCACTTAACATATTCTCAATACAAATCAACAAACCTTGGTATCTGAAAAAATAACAATCCTGAGGATCTCGACACGTGAAGGATTATGCGTTCAGTACACGTCACGATAGGGATAGTATTACAAGCCCGCCCTGCCGATGTCCCTTTTCAAATTCGAAAACAAATCTTGTAATACTCTGCATAGGCAGACATCCAGTGGTTGGTGCAAAGCATGAGAATCTAAGCAGATAAAAGCCTCTGAAAGATGGTTACAGGTATGTAATATTTGTCATATGTCTGTTTCTTCATAACTGACCCTCCCCAGCCCCCAAAGCATCCACATGTATCCATATGATTACATTTATTCTCCTCCCTGCATTCACCACCTATTGTCTGTCAGTCTTCACCCACTTCACCACCCTCAGGTCTTGCCCTGCTCTTGCTTTTCCTTACATAGGCTACAGTATGGACACCCTGGGCCATGGCACAATATGCACCATTTTTCCGGCAAGCCATACACTTTGAGACTGCTAATGTGGTGATTTGGCACAGTATAAAAGCCCCTTAACATCCCAGATTTGTGGTATAATCCAAACATCATAAAAGTTCTAATCGTTCTTGACCTGGTAATGATGCCAGATAAGGTTGTGGCGAAAACTGTACCCCCTTAGTGTGTCAAGATGGACTTTCAGAATCAGCCCTGTGGACAGATTGAGAGGTCACCCTGTTCCAGTGATTTTATTTGTACGGTGCCTTTACATCAAATGGTGTTTCAAGGTGCCGCAAGACAAAAGGTGGGGTTGGGAGGGTGGGGGAGAAGGGGGCGTGGGGCTTGCAACAGGGAAGAAAACAATAACGGTCCTACTAAACCTTGTTGTTCAGATCGTGCAAGTGCAGTAACAAGAAGTGCAGGATGGGGGGGTGAAGTGCTGATCAGGAAGGAAGGGATAATGCTAGGGTGATGGCAATATAGCGCTATGATACCTCCGGGTCCTGGGCGCTATCAATAAATGGAGTGGGTTGAAAGTGCAGTGAAGAGTGGCGGCATCGGTTTGGAGGAAGAGGGCCACTTCGGCGAGGCAGTGCTAAGGGAAGGCCAGGTGGGCCCAGGGGATACAATGAGTGAGGACCACAAGTGCGAGGACTAGGGTCGGCCAGGCTCGATAGGGATGCTCGCCCTGCCAGGCTAGTCGGGGGAAGGGGTCGGGAGGTAAGTACAGGTTAGGGGGGAGGTCAGGGAGACCACAGTGCTTGGGTAGACTGGGCAAAAATGGCCTGTGCCCTGTAAGACTGGGAAGGGGCCAGGCAGAGCAGTCAATGCGGCAGAGGGGGCATTAGCTGCAGAGAGGGAAGGAAGAAGAGAAAATGAATGTCTTTAGAAGTTTCCGGAACTTAAGGCTATCCGGCTCAAGCCTGAGAGGGGCAGGGAGGCCATTACAGAGGGAGTTTCCTGCCGAAGAGAGAGATCTACCCCCTCACTCTCGACTTGGTAAAACATCTGATCTGCAGAGAGTTGGAGCTAGATGACCGAAGGCCTCTAGCAGGGAAGTATTTAGGCTATAACATGGTCCCGGGCCTCAGAAAGCCATGTGGATGATGCACAGGGTCTTCAACTTGATCCTTGCAGCCACCGGGAGCCAGTGGAGGGATGCAGTCCCTGGGCTTGAGGCCAAGGATAAATCTTGCAGACGTATTCTGGATTAGTTGAAAGGGGCGAAGGGAGGTTACATGCAGATTGAGGAAGAGGCTGTTGCAGTAGTCCAGCCTAGAGACGACCAGAACTCTGGGGACATTGAGTTTCTGGGGGAAAGGTGAGGAAAGGGAGACTGCCTCTGAGCAGGTGCAGTTGATAGTGGGCCTTCTTGGCAAGGTCTGCGATGTGAGAAGAGAAGGAGAGAGGAGCTGAAGATGATGCCAAGGTTTTTAGCCTCACAAGAGGGTGAGGGGAAGGGGACCCATGGAGGGCAGCCAGAGAGTAGGAAGGAAGGAAGGAGGGAGCAGGGGTCCCAATGAGAAGCATTAGTCTTACTGGGGTTAAGGCAGAGATTGTTAGCAGCGCAACATGTCTGAATAGCAGTCAGGAATGAGAGAGGAAGTGGAGGGAAGCTTACCACTGATTACATGGTGGAAGGACTACCTTTGTGGCAGGGAGAAAGAAGCTGGTCCTGCAAGAACCACTTTGGCCTCTTGTCTCATTAGTTGAGGTTCTGTAGAGTCTCATGTCTGAACTCGGGACGGCGACTGATGCAGCAATGTAGCCCAGGTGGGAGCTGGTCAGTCTGTCATCCCCTGCAGCTTCCAAGGGCAGGAGCCACGAGTAGGGGTTGAGACTGGTTGTTCACACCAGTTCAGGGTTGAATTGCAGATTAAGGCCTTTGGGGATCAGACAAAGGCGCAGGGCTTCTCCGGGGCAGTTGGCAAAGGCAATGCTAGTTGGTTTCAATGACAATCCTGGGGTCTTCAGCAGGATTCTCCTCTTCAAAGGGGTCATTGCTTCTGGCTTTCTAAAGAATGGCTGCACAAGTCCTTTTGTCCTAAATTCTGGCTGGAGTCACCCCCGCAATAGTCCCAGACTCCAGCTCCAGCCACAAACGCATACTGGCACTTTTCCCTGGGAAAAAGGGTACGACGTCTTCATCAACAGTAGTTTTTTCGGCAGGCGTTTTTACAAAAACACTTTGCTGAAAAAACTCATTTTAATTTTGGAAGGGGGCAGATAAGGGGTCGGGAACAGTTAAAAATGGGTGTTCATGGCGTCAAAGCACTTTTGCCTGTCAGATAGCCAAAGGAAAAATATGATGGAACGTTCAGTAGTGGTAGGATGGTGTAAAGTCAGGTAGATAGTTGGGGTGAGGACGAGGGATAGATAAGGTAGATAAGGGGCTCAGGGCAACAAGAGAAGGAAAATGTGGAAGAGATATGTGTACAATTGGACCAAATTTATCGTGTGACACATCAATTCTTTGGGGCACCAAAATGAAAGCTAGCTGGAGAAGAGGTGTTCGCTGCACCGGGGTGGGAAGGGGTGTCTGGAATTTACTCAGTACATGGTAAGCTGGGGCATGGTTTAGAAAACGCAGGTGGCAAAGCCCTTCTACTTACTTCCCTAAGGCCACCAACTTCATTTAGGAGGGGTTGTATATCAGAAATCTGAATTTGCCTACTTTGCAACAGCTCCCTGAAAATCTAGCAAAAACAATGTCTTCATTTATTTATGACATGGTTACCAAAATCCTAGGCTTGTGCGCAAAGCCTGTCTAAGGCTTAGCTGTGGTCAGACGTCTGAGCTTAACAGTGTCATGGTGAGCGAGGGCATGAACACAGCATACAAAGCCCCTCTATTCATGCCACTGACCCCTGAACAGCCACGAACGGCCATGTTCTATGGATTGGAAGATTGCAAGGGAATGTGGGTACATTTAAATGAGGGTTGGATTGCAACCACAGCTTTCTTGGGAGCAGAAAGCCTGGTTCAGCTTTCCTGGATGTTGCCGAGTCCTGCTAGAGCCTTTAAGGTAATGGTTCTATTGGCGTGTGAGGCAGGAATAGTTAGGGTGCTTATGGCAGTTAATTTACATAATCCTGCATTTGTCTAGCCTTCTCACCCTTGCATGCAGTTACTGTGTCCTGTTTATGGTGGGCATCATGCAAATGTTGGGTCAAAACAGGGATCTATGGTCTTGTTAACAGATTAGGTTTTCTTGTCTACCCTTCTGGTTTTTGTTTACTTTTTGTGTGGGTTTACGGGGTCTCTACATGCTGCTCTCTAATGGCAGATTTAAAGGCGCTTCAAAATTAGACATTTAAAGCAAAACATTATAATGAAACCTCAGCATAATATAACTTGACCTACCCAGCTAGTATAAAAGGAAACCATCACTTCTGATATTTGTTAATCTGCTTAGAATCACATGCTGTGCATAGTCCGACATCCAGTGGTCACTGCGGAGTATTACATTTTGTTTTTCGTAGTCGAAAAGGGGATGTCGACAAGGTGTGTCTGTAACACTATCCCTATAGTGACGTGCAGTGTACCCACAATCCCTCACGCGTCGAGGTCCCTCAGATTGTTTTTTTCCGCCCAGTTATTGGTCGCCTTTATGCGGAGCTCCTCGAGAGACACTGCGAAATCATTTCCTCGACCCTTGGTCGTTTATTATTAAAAACTATCACATAGATCCCTCCCTCGAAGTAGCTGCCAAGCTGTTCTCCGCTGAGCAAGATCTTCGACGGAAGGACGAGCGGAGGAGATCCTTTGGCGCTGCCGAACACGTGGCCTGGCCTCACCGGCCTAACACAGTAGGGAGAGTGGGGTTGTGTGGTCATTTCTTTGTTTCACTCTGAGAATGCCTTTCTCTTTCCCCTCTCTCTTTCGAGGTCGTAATCACATTTGATGCCCTTAGCTATGAAGAGGACGCCCTTTAGGTTTTGCCTGCGTTGCAAGGGCAAGTTTACCTGGAAAGACTAGCATAAACGGTGTAACCGTTGCTTGCCCCTCGATCACAAAGAGGACGGCTGTGTGGCCTGTAAGTTACTAAGCCTAAAACTTTAAAGGACCGCAGGGTCAAAAGGTGGGCAGCCTATGCGATGTCTAGGTCTGACTCCTCGCCTGCTGCCGCCGCCGCCGAATGTGATGAGGACAGTGATTAGACGGCCTCCGCAACGGAGGTTGTAGACCTCTCAAAGGAGCGTTCCCGCTCCTCATCCGTCCCAGGCCCCGACAAGCCCGGCTCACGCCCCGCTTATGGGGATGAACACCCCGGTGACAAGGACGAACACAGAAAAACACATAACACATACCCCACGGCACGCATTCGTCAAAGACGAAGGCAGCCATAGCGTCAACGGAGGCGTCGGGTCCACCGGCGCCGTCCGCCGACCGTAAGGGTCGCAAGCCCTCCCCGCTTCCGCGACCGGCAACTGGGCTTTCTGTAAATAAGGGCGCTAACCCCAAATCCTCAGGCGACGCGCCTCGCAAGAGTGCGTACGTTGCCGGTAAAGAATCTGCACTGCCTAGCGCGACGGCGAGCGATCCCTCGACGGAGAAGCTGATCGCCGAAAGCCTCGCGCGTATATCTTCTAAAGACGGCCAGAGATAATGAAGACCAACAAGAGGAAGAAGGTTTTCATGATGACACTAATATAGGTGAGGAGGGCTACGAGGAGGACCCAGGTGGAGGTGGCTCATAGCCCTGGCAGTCGCCATCAGGGTCTACAGACCCCGACATTATAGACTTTTCTTCTCCTCAGACCACACAAGTCAGGAACCCATCTCCAGTAGACGATCAGCCCACCTTCAATGCGCTACTGAGGAAGGCAGCAGCACATTTTGAAGCTGAAACTGGGGAAGTCACCCCAGATACTGATTTTGTTGAAAGGATTATTAAAGAAAAACCTCCCACTAGTCAAACTATTCCTCAGTTAAGAGACGAATCGCCACATCGCTGTCCACCCCTGCGCTGGTAAGAGGGGTCAATCCAAGAATCGAGAAATTGTTCTCACCTTCTCAGTCAGACCCATTATATATCAGGGGTCACTCAGTCCCGGACTCCTTAGTGGTGACTAACACAAGGAAGAGGGCTGGGGTTCCACTGTCAACCAGCGAGGCACCCCCAGATAAAGAAGGGAAAAAGCTTTATGCCTTGGACAAAAGAATAACCGCCTCGGCAGCGTTTTCAACTAGGATTGCCAATAATAATACATTGCTGGCAGGCTACGCTGATGCTCAATGGGGAAAGCTTAAGCAGGACATCAGAGAAGCCCCTGAACCTCTAAGAACTCGCTTATTGGCTACAGTTACAGAAGGAACTCTGGTCAACCAGAGCATCATTAAGAAGACTCTTGAGGCGGCAGAAACTGCTGGCCGTTCTTTGGTGCAGGGAATTCTGCTGAAGCGTCGCTTCTGGCTTCGCAATTCCGGTTTCAAGGCAGAAACGCAGGCGTCACTCATTAATAAGCCAATAGAAGAGTCAAATCTCTTTGGAAGGGCAGTGGACGACGCACTGGAAAATGCGAAGAAAGAATTCGACACCATAAAGACCATGGACCAAATCTCAAAGCCTCCAAACAGGCGGGGGTTTGGCAACAAGTGCTTTTTTTCGTGGCCAGCGCCAACAGAAGCAACAGCAGTACACTGCGGGCAGCTGGTTCTCTAATCAGGGAACCAGTAACCAGTATAACCAAAGAGGACAACGCCGTGGCAAGGGCAGAGGCTGGGGCTCCACCCCCAGAGGCACCCCGTCAAATAACACCAAATGACCCGAAGGTTCGGGTCCCCTCCCATGCGTCTCCGGTTGGGGGCAGGATAACATCGTTCCTATCAGCATGGGAGGGAATAACATCAGACCGGTGGGTATTGTCATCCGTAGCCCACGGGTACTGTATAGAGTTCAATCGGTCCCCCACCTACAGACCTCCAAGGGGACAACGCCTGTCACCAGAACACCTTGTCATCCTCCTGCAAGAAGTAGAACAGCTACTACAGAAAGGAGCAATAGAGGTCGTGCCCTGATCTCAGGTAATGGAAGGTATTTATTCAGTGTACTTCATTGTACCCAAAAAGGACCTAACCATGCGCCCTGTACTAGATCTGCGCCCAGTGAACAAATCTGTAAAACCACAAAAATTTTGTATGGTAACATTACAGGAGGTAATTCCCCTGCTATCTCAGGGGGACTACATGACAACACTGGACATGAAAGATGCATACTTTCATATTTTGATGTTGCCAGCGCACAGAAAATACCTCAGGCCAGCGGACAATGGGACAATCTAGTGGTGGTCTCGCAGGCCTTGGTTCTCTCGCTACGGTGGTGGTCGAAGGAAAACCTGGTAATAGGGAAACCATTCGCAACCCCCGCAGTGGAAGCCACTATAACCACAGACGCATCCCTCACAGGATGGGAAACTCATCTATCCCATCCGACTGCACACGGAGTTTGGTCTCCAAGTTTAGCGTCCAAACACATAAACCTGTTGGAATTACTAGCAGTGTTCAAAGCACTGAAAGCCTTCCAGACACACCTACAAGGGAAAACAGTGATGGTCCTCATGGACAGCACCACAGCCATGTACTACCTCAACAAGCAAGGGGGCACTCGCTCTCCAGGACTGTCCAAGCTGTCCCAGAACAACTGGAAGTGGGCTCTCAGACACAACCTGTTCCTAATGTCACAACATGTACTAGGGGAACTCAATCTGCTAGCAGACTAACTCAGCAGAGACTTCCCTCTGCCCTCAGAGTACGAATGGCGGTTACACGAAGACATCGTCTTCGACGTCTTCACACAATGGGGCTTCCCAGAAATAGACCTGTTCGCAACTCTGGAGAACTCACAAATCCTAGATTACGCCTCCAGATACCCACAGAACCGCGCCAAGGGGGAACAGTCTCTGGATACCATGGTCGGGGAAATGTGTTTACGCTACCCCCCTTCCCCCCCTCCCGCCTCCCCGACTCCTCTGCTGAACAAGATAGTGCACAAGATGCACCAGGAACCAGTCACCATGATACTGGTAGCCCCGATGTGGGCCCGCCAACCATGGTTTGCGCACCTGATGGCGATGTCGCTGTCCCCACCGGCGAAACTGCCCTACCCGTACAACATGCTGTCACAGGACAAGGGCAAGACACTACACCCATGCCCACAAAACATGAACTTAGCAGCCTGGTTCCTGGGGTCATATAATTTGGCCATTTACAGCTCCCACAGAGATGCATGGACATTCTCAGAGAAGCAAGAAAACCCAACACTCGCCACTGCTATTCTAGCAAGTGGAAGAGATTTGTCATCTGGTGTAGAGGTAAGAGCATCAACCCAGTTCACTGCTCTCCCACACAAATTGTCCTTTACCTGACCCATTTACTGGACTCTGGTCTAGTGTTCAATTCTATTAAAGTCCATCTAGCGGCACTTTCTGCATACACCACTGCTCAACTTAAGGTGTCATGGTGGAAAGTCCCAGTTATCAAAGCCTTCATGGAGGGGGTAAAGAGAATACACCCTCCGATAGCAAACCCAGCTCCCGGCTGGGACCTTAATGTGGTACTTACCAGGCTCATGGGCTCACCCTTTGAACCCATGCACAAGGCAACTCTTAAGGACCTCACTCTTAAGACTTCTTTCCTAATAGCTATCGCCTCCATTAGGAGAGTAGGTGAACTACTGGCTCTTTCTGTTCTAGACCCCTTTGTAACAGTTCACAAAGGTAAGGTGGTTCTACGCACACACCCAAGGTTTGCACCGAAATTCATATCGAAATTGCATGTCAACCAGTGAATAGAACTACCAACGTTCTTTCAAAACCCTTCAAATTTGGGAGAAAAAAGCCTGCATACACTCGATGTGCGCAGAGCGGTCATGTTTTATATGGAAAGAACTAGACCACTGAGAAAGACTAATCAGTTCTTTGTCTCGGTGGCAGCAGGAAGAGGAGATGCAGTCTCAAAGTCCACTATATCTAGATGGATTGTTCAATGCATCACTCTCTGTTACACTCTTGCTAAGAGAGAACTACCCTTCAAGCCAAGAGCACACTACTCGAGGCACTGGGGCATCCATAGCATTCATTGCAAATGTTCCCCTTGAGTCCATTTGCAAAGCGGCAACCTGGATTTCTGTACACACCTTTACAAAACACTACTGTCTAGATGCTCACTCTAGATCTGATTCCCAGGTGGGACAAGCAGTATTAAGATGTCTTTTCTCTACTGTTCCTTCTCACAAACCACCTCCAACTCCGGGTACTGCTCGCTAGTCTATGCACAGCATGTGATTCTAAGCAGATTAACAAACATCAGAAGACCATGCATTACTTACCGTAAAAGCATTTCTGATGGTTGTATCTGCTTAGATTCACATGCGCCCACCCTTCCTCCCCGCTCGGATGGAAGGAACATAGACATCTTTCTACATCTCTCTTTTCTGTACTCACTCACATATAGAAGGCTCCCTCAGGGCAGAAAAAATACAAACAGAGGGACCTCGACGCTTGAGGGATTGTGGGTACACTGCACGTCACTATAGGGATAGTGTTACAGACACGCCTTGTCGACGTCCCCTTTTCGACTCTGAAAAACAAAATGCAATACTCCGCAGTGACTACTGGATGTCGGACTATGCACAGCATGTGAATCTAAGCAGATACAACCATCAGAAATGCTTTTACGGTAAGTAATGCATTGTCATTCTTCCCCTTCCCCTCCTGAAGGAGTGAATGAGTACATACATCAGCACTCGGGTAGGTAGATTCTAGTTAACGTGCATTTAGCTTTATGAAAATAATACATTTGATTGTTATACATATGATATTTTAAATTGTTTTGTAAAGAAGATGATAGTGAAAGGTTTATTTGAAAACAAAATGAGAAAAGAACGGATTGACGGCAGCATAGCATACCAAATCTGAGTGTGGCACTTCAAAACCGGGAATGGCATAGATGATCTAGCTCAGTGCAGGCACATAGCAAAACCTGCCACTACTAGGCATTGTGATTAATCTAATTGAGTCATCACAGGTTCTCTGGCGGGGTCCTCCTCCCATGTGGCCATGGGATGCCAGCCACTAGATGATCCTGACCCTTGGGGCAGCTTTATGAGGGAGGATCACATGGGAGGAGACAACTACTGGGGATATGTCATCACTTCATTGGACGAGATGCAGAATCTCTCCCTTTCCCATGGGAGAGTCCCTATAATACCCAACACCCTGTAGAGGAAATAAAGGAACTACTTATTTGTATTTTTCTGGTCAAACACCCACCTATGACATAAACACACAAAGCTCCAACACAACACCTTTTGCTGCTGAGGTACCTTTATGTAAAACTATTGAAAATAACTATTCAAACGCCATGTGTCCATCGACACCTATGGACTTCAACTCACAAAATCCCTGAAGTACTGGCACAAGGAAGCTGAAGGAGTTTGAACAAGGTAACAAGCACTTAAAGCATAACATGCAGTCAGGTTGTTTTTCCAAACCACTTGTGCGTGGGACATTTAAACATGGCAAGCGCATTTCTCTGGGAGACAGTGCAGAAGAAGACGACTCATGTGTGAAGGCTCAGGTATGTGAGGCTCACGTACCGGTGTGGCGAAGCAGAGAAGACTGCCAAGTCAGAAGGAGAGATGCTGCATGAGAGAAGTGCCATGAAGATGCTGGGCACTCAACAGCTTGCAGAGGCGGCATTCTCCTTTCTGGGACCTGAAGGGAAGCAGCTGTGTGATTGCAGAGCTGCGAAGGAAGCAGAAAGAAAGTCTGCACACTCCAGTGTGGAATGCAGGTGAAAGCCTCTCGCTGCAGAACCGCAACTCAAACTACAGATGTTCGAGAGAACCGGTGAGTCTACCCAAAGCCAGTGGGGACCCAGGGGCATGCCGGCAACCATGTCAATAATAATTTGCATGTGATACCATTGTTAAGACTACAAGACAAGTGTTTGAATACAGAAAAGGCAAAGTACAATTCCCCATGAGCTATGGGTGTATGAAATGCAAGTGTGGGGAAACACTTGAAGAAACCTTACCGCAAACCTATATAAGCCATGACCAATGTATACGATATTTGTGAAACTGAGAACTTGTGAACTGTATGAGAAATTCTGGGAAGGCAAGACCCCAGGTAATTGAAAGCATAGGAAGTCCTGGCAAGACAAAACACCAGGTAATGAACTGAACTGTATGAGAAATCGTAGTTGAACAAGAACCCTCCCCCTTCTGCACCCCCTCCACCACCGCTCCCCATACTCTCCCCACACCGCTCTCCCCCCCCGGCTCTCTTCTGTCCGCCCCCCGGCTCTCTTCTGTCCGCCCCCCGGCTCTCTTCTGTCCGCCCCCCGGCTCTCTTCTGTCCGCCCCCCGGCTCTCTTCTGTCTGCCCCCCGGCTCTCTTCTGTCTGCCCCCCGGCTCTCTTCTGTCTGCCCCCCGGCTCTCTTCTGTCTGCCCCCCGGCCCTCTTCTGTCCGCCCCCCGGCCCTCTTCTGTCCGCCCCCCGGCCCTCTTCTGTCCGCCCCCCGGCCCTCTTCTGTCCGCCCCCCGGCCCTCTTCTGTCCGCCCCCCGGCCCTCTTCTGTCCGCCCCCCGGCCCTCTTCTGTCCGCCCCCCGGCCCTCTTCTGTCCGCCCCCCGGCCCTCTTCTGTCCGCCCCCCGGCCCTCTTCTGTCCGCCCCCCGGCCCTCTTCTGTCCGCCCCCCCGGCCCTCTTCTGTCCGCCCCCCCGGCCCTCTTCTGTCCGCCCCCCCGGCCCTGGCTCTCTTCTGTCCGCCCCCCCCGGCCCTGGCTCTCTTCTGTCCGCCCCCCCCGGCCCTGGCTCTCTTCTGTCCGCCCCCCCCGGCCCTGGCTCTCTTCTGTCCGGCCCCCCGGCCCTGGCTCTCTTCTGTCCGGCCCCCCGGCCCTGGCTCTCTTCTGTCCGGCCCCCCGGCTCTGGCTCTCTTCTGTCCGGCCCCCCGGCTCTGGCTCTCTTCTGTCCGGCCCCCCGGCTCTGGCTCTCTTCTGTCCGGCCCCCCGGCTCTGGCTCTCTTCTGTCCGGCCCCCCCTTTGGCTCTCTCCTGTCGGGCCCCCCCACTGGCTCTCTTCCACCCCCCCCTTCGGCTCTTCCACCCTGTTAGGGAGAATTCTCTGTTTAGGCTGAATTTCCTAACCTAGTGAGTCCCCCAGCAGCTTTGCTGGATTGCTGGAGTTTGTTTTTTCCATCCTGCCACTCTTGGACATGAAGGTGTGGAATTCCTTTGAATGTCAATGTGTTCTATGGGCTATGGGGTCTTTTACTCCATAGGGTCTCATATGTTTTTCTATGTGTGTTACACCGCACCCTACGTGCCGTAACACTGGGGCGTCCTACCGGACCTCCATCATAGACTCCATACCCGGGGACTGACTACTGTCTCCCCGGGCATGTAAAGTCACCATTGGCTTCACTAGACCTAAATTTACTAACAGAACTAGTACAACCCATGCTATTGTGGACGTACTAGTAGGGGTAATTCGATTACTCCTGGGTCTGTTATTCGAGGGGGCACTGTCCCATCCCCCCTCATCGAGTTTTGGCTGGTGGCAGTGGAAACTACTTGTTATATTTGACCCCGAATATAACCCTATGGGATTCTTCCCATTGTTGGAGATTGATACTTTTCCTCGTTAATCTCTAACATACCACCGGTTTACTTATCATAAGTAAGTCTATCGGATGGTATTTTCTGCCAGAACTCGGTTTTTAAAATGGCGTCTGTGTTCGTCTCTGTGACTCCTAAACCAAAGGTTGAGCCCTTTGTTCCACTTTTGGTGGGCTTCTGTACAGAGACCCTCCAAAGTGGTGCCATTCTGTTTGGGTTACCACAGGGGTGTGGGAGGGGGTTTAGGCACCCTGGACCGAGTTGCCTTGCCAACTCCGGTCGCACTCTGGTGTGATTGGCCCAAGTGGTGAGCCTCCCCGCTCACCACTTAGCGTGTTTTGAGTGACAGCTAGGCTGAATGAATGGGGGTTTTCTGCATAAAAGCAGGGCTTTTGGGACTGGATCTTCAGAAGTTGCCACAGGACCTAAGAATCCGACGAGGGTAAAGCTGAGCCGACCTGCAACGACGACACCTCCGGTGGAGCCCTGCTGAACCGACTCACCACTTCCCGACGACAGAGGAGATCTCCCTGCCGGAGAGTCTTCCCCTGGCTTGTGGGAACAACCAGTCACCTTTGCATTTTCTTTGCCCAGGACGCAGTGGTCGAATTGCCCGTGCAGAGCACCTCAGCAACCGGATAGCCACTACCTCTGTAACGCGACCAAAAGGTGGTGCCTTGTGACGGAGCACTCCGCGGCTGGTCTCTTCCCTGGTGGTGCACCAGACTTCACTTTTCTTCGACGAGATCATCTCTTCTCTTGGCAAAGACCTGACGTGCATCCACCACCAGGAACATCTGCCCCCGCCGGAGCTGTCTCTCCACAAACAAGGTACCGTACCCGCCTGGCTTCCCTTTCTGCCGGATAGAGTGAGGTGTCTGAATCCTCGCCTTTCCATTGGGTCGCCTCCAAGCGTTCGTTAACTTTCTGTTCTGGTCCAACCTTTCTATAACAATTTGCGATAAAGACTCGAAGCGCATTTCCACTGAGACACTTTTTGGGACAGATCGCCTTGCCTCTCTCCGAGTGGGCCTGGCCTCTGAACTTTGTGATCTGCGGTAGACCCTGCCTTCCTTGTCTTGCATTTGTCCGTAAAGTATTGGTACCGAGTTGACTTCATAACCTGCCTTATTTTTCTCTCCCGTCCTAACGAATACTAGAGTGCCATCTAGGTTAACGCATACACCTCTGTCCGCAAATAAGTGATGCCGGTGTACCTAGACTTGTCGAACTATTGTTAGGGGGTTTGATATTTTTCTTCGTATAGTAATTGTGATTGAAGTTGTTTGCCGTATTAGTGCCAGAGTGTTTTCTATAGATGTGCTGTTATAAATAAATACCTTGATATCTTTACACCAAAGCCTTGTTCCATGTTTGCTTATTCTACTGTGAAGATTGCCCTATTTTGTATACTCCACATACTGTCTAACTCTTCTTGAGAGAAGTCTGACTGCTCAGCCACAGCTACCAAGTGAATCTGTGTGGTACAGACTGCTACCAAGTGGGTTCATTGCCAAACACCTGTAGTCCTAAATCTTTTGCAGTGGTCCCAGAGGGAACTGCACAGGTTTCCGCCTAACACACCCCACTCTCCCTCCCCCGGCTCTCTTCCACCTGCACCCCCCCCCGGACTATCTTCCACCTGCCCCCCCAGCTCTCGTAAACCCATCCCACCCCCCCCCCACCCTGGCCTTTATTGAACCCACCCCACCCCCCCCCGCCCCGGCCTTTCTTGAACCCGCCCACCCCCCCCCCCGCCCCGGCCTTTCTTGAACCCGCCCACCCCCCCCGCCCCGGCCTTTCTTGAACCCGCCCCGGCCTTTCTTGAACCCGTCCCACCCCCCCGCCCCGGCCTTTCTTGAACCCACCCCGCTCCACCCCCCGCCCCGGCCTTTCTTGAACCCGCCCCGCCCCACCCCCCCCGCCCCGGCCTTTCTTGAACCCGCCCCACCCCCTCGCCCCTGCCTTTCTTGAACCCGCCCCACCCTCTCGCCCCTGCCTTGCTTGAACCCACCCCCCGCCCCTGCCTTTCTTGAACCCGCCCCACCCCCCGCCCCTGCCTTTCTTGAACCCACCCCACCCTCCCCCCCCCGGCTTTCGTGAACCCGCCCCACCCCCCCCCCCCCGGCTCTCTTGAACCCGCCCCACCCCCCCCCCCCCGGCTCTCTTGAACCCGCCCCACCCCCCCCTCCCCGGCTCTCTTGAACCCGCCCCACCCCCCCTCCCCGGCTCTCTTGAACACGCCCCACCCGCCCCGCCCCGGCCTTTCTTGAACCCGCCCCACCCCCCCGCCCCGGCCTTTCTTGAACCCGCCCCACCCCCCGCCCCGGCCTTTCTTGAGCCCGCCCCGCCCCACCCCCCCGCCCCGGCCTTTCTTGAACCCGCCCCACCCCCTCGCCCCTGCCTTTCTTGAACCCGCCCCACCCCCTCGCCCCTGCCTTTCTTGAACCCACCCCCCGCCCCTGCCTTTCTTGAACCCGCCCCACCCCCCGCCCCTGCCTTTCTTGAACCCACCCCCCCCGCCCCTGCCTTTCTTGAACCCACCCCACCCTCCCCCCCCCCCGGCTTTTGTGAACCCACAACACCCCCCCCCCCCCGGCTCTCTTGAACCCGCCCCACCCCCCCCCTCCCCGGCTCTCTTGAACCCGCCCCACCCCCCCCTCCCCGGCTCTCTTGAACCCGCCCCACCCCCCCCTCCCCGGCCCTCTTGAACACGCCCCACCCGCCCCGCCCCGGCCTTTCTTGAACCCGCCCCACCCCCCCCCCCCGGCTCTCTTGAACCCGCCCCACCCCCCCCTCCCCGGCTCTCTTGAACCCGCCCCACCCCCCCCTCGCCGGCTCTCTTGAACACGCCCCACCCCCCCTCCCCGGCTCTCTTGAACCCGCCCCACCCCCCCCTCCCCGGCTCTCTTGAACCCGCCCCCCCCTCCCCGGCTCTCTTGAACCCGCCCCCCCCTCCCCGGCTCTCTTGAACCCGCCCCACCCCCCCCTCCCCGGCTCTCTTGAACCCGCCCCACCCCCCCCTCCCCGGCTCTCTTGAACCCGCCCCACCCCCCCCCTCGCCGGCTCTCTTGAACCCGCCCCACCCCCCCCTCCCCGGCTCTCTTGAACCCGCCCCCCCCTCCCCGGCTCTCTTGAACCCGCCCCCCCCTCCCCGGCTCTCTTGAACCCGCCCCACCCCCCCCTCCCCGGCTCTCTTGAACCCGCCCCACCCCCCCCTCCCCGGGTCTCTTGAACCCGCCCCACCCCCCCCCCCCTCCCCGGGTCTCTAACACCCGCCCCACCCCCCCCTCCCCGGCTCTCTTACACCCGCCCCACCCCCCCCTCCCCGGCTCTCTTCCACCCGCCCCACCCCCCCTCCCCGGCTCTCTTCCACCCGCCCCACCCCCCCTCCCCGGCTCTCTTCCACCCGCCCCACCCCCCCTCCCCGGCTCTCTTCCACCCGCCCCACCCCCCCTCCCCGGCTCTCTTCCACCCGCCCCACCCCCCCCCTCCCCGGCTCTCTTCCACCCGCCCCACCCCCCCCCTCCCCGGCTCTCTTCCACCCACCCCACCCTCCCCGGCTCTCTTCCACCTGCCCCCCCCCGGCTCTCTTCTCTCTTCTACCCGACCCCCCCCCTGGCTCTCTTCGAGCCTCCCCCCCCGGCTCTCTTACGCACCTCTTCCCCTCCCCCCCTGGCTCTCTTACGTGCCCCTCTTCCCCTCCCCCCCTGGCTCTCTTACGTGCCCCTCTTCCCCTCCCCCCCTGGCTCTCTTACGTGCCCCTCCCCCCCTGGCTCTCTTACGTGCCCCTCCCCCCCTGGCTCTTACGTGCCCCTCCCCCCCTGGCTCTCTTACGTGCCCCTCCCCCCCTGGCTCTCTTACGTGCCCCTCCCCCCCTGGCTCTCTTACGTGCCCCTCCCCCCCTGGCTCTCTTACGTGCCCCTCCCCCCTGGCTCTCTTACGTGCCCCTCCCCCCCTGGCTCTCTTACGTGCCCCTCCCCCCTGGCTCTCTTACGTGCCCCTCCCCCCCTGGCTCTCTTACGCGCCCCTCCCCCCCTGGCTCTCTTACGCGCCCCTCCCCCCCTGGCTCTCTTACGTGCCCCTCCCCCCTGGCTCTCTTACGTGCCCCTCCCCCCCTGGCTCTCTTACGTGCCCCTCCCCCCCTGGCTCTCTTACGTGCCCCTCCCCCCCTGGCTCTCTTACGTGCCCCTCCCCCCCTGGCTCTCTTACGCGCCCCTCCCCCCCTGGCTCTCTTACGCGCCCCTCCCCCCCTGGCTCTCTTACGCGCCCCTCCCCCCCTGGCTCTCTTACGCGCCCCTCCCCCCCTGGCTCTCTTACGCGCCCCTCCCCCCCTGGCTCTCTTACGCCCCCCCCCCTGGCTCTCTTACGTGCCCCCCCCCCCCCCCTGGCTCTCTTACGTGCCCCCCCCCCTGGCTCTCTTACGTGCCCCTCCCCCCCCTGGCTCTCTTACGTGCCCCTCCCCCCCTGGCTCTCTTCCTTGCCCCTCCCCCCTGGCTCTCTTCCTTGCCCCTCCCCCCTGGCTCTCTTCCTTGCCCCTCCCCCCTGGCTCTCTTCCTTGCCCCTCCCCCCTGGCTCTCTTCCTTGCCCCTCCCCCCTGGCTCTCTTCCTTGCCCCTCCCACCCTGGCTCTCTTCCTTGCCCCTCCCACCCTGGCTCTCTTCCTTGCCCCTCCCACCCTGGCTCTCTTCCTTGCCCCTCCCCCCTGGCTCTCTTCCTTGCCCCTCCCCCCCTGGCTCTCTTCCTTGCCCCTCCCCCCCTGGCTCTCTTCCTTGCCCCTCCCCCCCTGGCTCTCTTCCTTGCCCCTCCCCCCCCACACCCCCTGGTTCTCTTCCTCGCCCCTCCCCCCCACACCCCCTGGTTCTCTTCCTCGCCCCTCCCCCCCCCCCCACACCCCCTGGTTCTCTTCCTCGCCCCTCCCCCCCCACACCCCCTGGTTCTCTTCCTCGCCCCTCCCCCCCGGCTCTCTTCCTCGCCCCTCCACCCGCCCCATGGCTCTCTTCCTCGCCCCTCCGCCCGCCCCATGGCTCTCTTCCTCGCCCCTCCGCCCCCCCTCCTGGCTCTCTTCCTCGCCCCTCCCCCCCCACACCCCCTGGTTCTCTTCCTCGCCCCTCCCCCCCACACCCCCTGGTTCTCTTCCTCGCCCCTCCCCCCCCACACCCCCTGGTTCTCTTCCTCGCCCCCCCCCCCCCGGCTCTCTTCCTCGCCCCTCCACCCGCCCCATGGCTCTCTTCCTCGCCCCTCCCCCCCCCTCTGGCTCTCTTCCTCGCCCCCCCCTCTGGCTCTCTTCCTCGCCCCCCCTTCTGGCTCTCTTCCTCGCCCCCCCTCCTGGCTCTCTTCCTCGCCCCTCCCCCTCCTGGCTCTCTTCCTCGCCCCTCCCCCTCCTGGCTCTCTTCCTCGCCCCTCCCCCCCCACACCCCCTGGTTCTCTTCCTCGCCCCTCCCCCCACACCCCCTGGTTCTCTTCCTCGCCCCTCCCCCCCGGCTCTCTTCCTCGCCCCTCCACCCGCCCCATGGCTCTCTTCCTCGCCCCCCCCCCCCTCTGGCTCTCTTCCTCGCCCCTCCCCCTCCTGGCTCTCTTCCTCGCCCCTCCCCCTCCTGGCTCTCTTCCTCGCCCCTCCCCCTCCTGGCTCTCTTCCTCGCCCCTCCCCCTCCTGGCTCTCTTCCTCGCCCCTCCCCCTCCTGGCTCTCTTCCTCGCCCCTCCCCCTCCTGGCTCTCTTCCTCGCCCCTCCCCCTCCTGGCTCTCTTCCTCGCCCCTCCCCCTCCTGGCTCTCTTCCTCGCCCCTCCCCCTCCTGGCTCTCTTCCTCGCCCCTCCCCCTCCTGGCTCTCTTCCTTGCCCCTCCCCCTCCTGGCTCTCTTCCTCGCCCCTCCCCCTCCCGGCTCTCTTCCTCGCCCCTCCCCCTCCCGGCTCTCTTCCTCGACCCTCCCCCTCCCGGCTCTCTTCCTCGCCCCTCCCCCTCCCGGCTCTCTTCCTCGCCCCTCCCCCTCCCGGCTCTCTTCCTCGCCCCTCCCCCTCCCGGCTCTCTTCCTCGCCCCTCCCCCTCCCGGCTCTCTTCCTCGCCCCTCCCCCTCCCGGCTCTCTTCCTCGCCCCTCCCCCTCCCGGCTCTCTTCCTCGCCCCTCCCCCTCCCGGCTCTCTTCCTCGCCCCTCCCCCTCCCGGCTCTCTTCCTCGCCCCTCCCCCTCCCGGCTCTCTTCCTCGCCCCTCCCCCTCCCGGCTCTCTTCCTCGCCCCTCCCCCTCCCGGCTCTCTTCCTCGCCCCTCCCCCTCCCGGCTCTCTTCCTCGCCCCCCCCCCCTTCTTGGCTCTCTTCCTCGCCCCCCCCCCCCCCCTCTTGGCTCTCTTCCTCGCGCCCCTCCCCCCTCCCTGGCTCTCTTCCTCACCTCTCCCCCCCTGTTAGCCTTTCCTCGATGAATGGCTGGTGGCAGTAGTTTACTTTTAACTACTGTGGTGTGCTTTTACCGCAGGCTGCGTTCGCAGCTGCAGTAAAGCACCCAAGGGTCCTATTTTTGTCAAAATGGCTGTGGTCTTTTTTCGCCATTTCTTTGTGGAAAGGTCCTTCTTGAGATTTACTCTGCGCGCCAAACCAGGTTTGGTCCCTTTGTTCGTTTTGTCTTTGGCAGGATTCACAAGTGAAGCCCACCTCTGGCTCTAGTGTGCCTGGCGGGGGCAGGAAGCGAAAGATGTGCCCAAAACTCACTGTGCTTAGTCTCCTAGGTGATTGGCCGGCTGGCTGTCCAGCAAGGACACCTTGCTGGGTGACTGACAGGTAGGCTGGAATGAATGGGAGAAACCTGCATAAAAGCTGAGGCTTTTTTGGCTTGAAAGGCAGAGGCGACCACTGGACGAAGGAATCCGAAGAAGAACTTGGATGAGACGCCTGCTGCAACTCCTGGACTGTTGGTTTGCACGGCGAAGCCCTGCTGCTGTGCTGAAACTCCAAATTCGCTTCGACTTGAGAAGCCCACAAGAACGACTTCTCCGAAGGGACCAATCCACTCCAAAGTAAGCCGCCTGGCTATCCTCTCGGAGCTGGTTGAATTTCCACTTCCGTTGCTGATGGAACCAAATAGCCAGGGAGAGGAACACCCAATCGTGTGCGTTGCTTTTAAGTTGGCCAAGAGCTCCAGTAAGATCCTCCGTAATCCCAGGAAGCAGGACTGACCGAGCCACCTGAACAGAGTGCTGGACCCCAGATGCAAGGAATGCCCATCTCGACAGCCAAGAGTCTGCGGTGTTGCTATTTGCTTAGACACAAGGAGCTGAAACCGCGAATTGCCACTGAATAGAAGTTGGTCCTTTTCTGTCGCCGACAGTCCAGTTGCAGTGCAGGAGTCCTCCAGACATCCTCCCTCTTGTCCCCATGACTTAGGCCCAGGAACACAGGATTTGCAGCGCTGCACAGGAACAGAAGCCAGCCAAAGCCCTTTTCTTCTAACCGAATGTACTGTAAAGTCTTGGAGAACTTACCTCAATTGAGACTTGTCTGGGTTGCTTCTGTAGAGTTGCTAACCGCTTCTTTAACTCACAAGCCTTATCAGCTTGTAGCCCTGCTTTGATTTCTTCTTTTCTACAAAGACCTCTAAAACATTATGCAAGACTTTTATCTACCTGCAAGAAGTGCTTCAGCTCACCTAGACGTTTGCCCAATTGACTTTGGCCTAACCTGGCTCCCTGAATGACTCTTCTTCCCTCTGACATTGTTTAGCCTTCCTTCCAGGAAGGGGTCAACATTGGGGGGTTACCAAAAGTACTTACCTGCTTAAGAATATTTGTGATATTTCTTGTTTTGTTCTAATAACCTATTTCTTTAACATACTCTTAACTCTGGTTCTAAATGCAAACAGTGGTGTATTAATGTCCACTGTGTCCTCGTTACTAAAGTCACCTGAGGGTGTAGGAAGGGTCTGTGTGCCATCCCAAAAGGGTACTTACTGATTTAGAAATATTAAGAGTGTGTATTTTGAAATGTATTTTTGTGTTACTATTATATTGCCCCTTCTCAAGAAGGCTTACTCAAACTGACATCGCCAAAGAAAAGCCCTTCATCCCATCACATAAGAAAACAGCAGAATGGTTCACCCCACTACTCAACGCCATGAAAAGAAAAAAACGAAAACTAGAATCTGAATGGAGGACCAACAACACCACTGCAAACAAATTGAAATTCCTGCAACAGATCCGCTCATATAAAAAGGAAATGCAAAAAGCGAAGAGGAAACATTACGCCAACCGAACTTCAGAGCACCAAACTCACAAACCGAACTATTCAAAATCATAAACGAAATAAAAAACCCACCGGGCTGCAACAACACGCCAATTCCATCATTGAAACTTTGCGCTGACCTAGGAGACCACTTCAAAAACAAAATAACCTCCATCCAACACACCATACAAAACAGACCAAGCAATCACAGCTCAAACCCCAGCGACACCGACGAGGAACACCCAAACAAGCTACAAAGCTTCCCAGAAAAATCAGTTGAGGCTTTCGTCAATCTGGTAAACCAAAGCAACAAATCGGGCTCTTCTGAAGACCCTTGCCCCCCAGACATATACAAAACAATTGTCAAACAAGGAACCCCCATGGAATACCACAGGCATCTCCTCAACCTCTCAATCTCAACAGGTAAAGTACCACAGGCCTTCAAATCCGCGTACATCAAGCCGATACTCAAAGACACAACAGGAAACGTAGAGGACTTATCCAACTACAGACCCATCTCCAATATACCGTACATAGCAAAATTGCTAGAAACGTACGTCTAAAAAATAACCCAAGAATTCATAGAAGAGCACTGCCTACTAGAACAGGCACAAGTAGTTTTTAGACCAATGAGAGGAACAGAATCGGCTCTCCTCTCAATATGGGATGACCTAAAAACGAACGCAGACTCGGACAACCGCACCGCTCTGATTCTCCTTGATCTGTCCGCAGCTTTCGACATTGTGAACCACGACATCCTCAAAAAGAGATTAGAAGGACTAGGGATAACAGACACCGCCCTACTATGGATCAAATCCTTCCTAACAAACAGAACCGAAACCGTATGGATGAAACTTTTAAATCCAAACCTAGACTCTCCATGTGCGGAGTACCACAAGGATCATCCTTCTTGCCGGTTCTATTCAACATCCACATGTACCTATTAATCAAACTCATCAAAAAACACGGCCGCACATGCTACAACTACGCTGATGATACTCAAATAATCTTCAACATACAAGACACCCAAGAAGAAAACTCTACACTAGAGAATTGCCTTCGTGAGATATTCAACTGGATGAACCTCAACCACCTCAAAATCAACCCAGGCAGATAATTGTTTAAAAAAAGGGAGGAGACATCAGCTACATCCCATGGCCAAGAGAGCTCGGAACACACAAGAACTATCAACTGTAAAAAACCTAGGGGTCCTGTTGGTTAACAACCTCACTCTAGAGCCACAAGTAAACTCTCTACTCAAATCTTTCTTCCTCCTGCGAGGAGCAAAAAGGATCCTACCGTTCCTGTCGTTCGCCAACAAAACAGTTGCCATCATCGCTCTGATCGTGTCCAGAGTAGACTACCGCAATAGCCTATAGCTGGGCATGCCCGAATGACTACAATGCATATAAAATGCAGCACCCGGACTCCTCCTCAAGGTACCTAGAAGAGAACACCTCACACGCTAAAAAATACTACACTGGCTACCATTAAAACAGCGAATAAAGTTCAATTCCATGTGCCTCACGCACAGAGCAATACTCAAACAAGGCGCAGAACAAGGCGCAGAATTCCTTAGCGATAAACTAGGCCTACGTCAACCGACAAGAACACTGAGATCAAGCACCGACAAACGCCTGGAACCAAAACCCTATAACAGAAGAAAACTCTGAGGATCCTCTTTCTCTCACCAGGCACCGAAAACCTGGAATGACCTACCTAAGAATATACAGAACACAACAAACCACCTAGCATTCAGGAAACTCCTCCAAATCATGGCTCTTCACTGCGTAACCACAACAGCAATGCACTAGAATGCCCACCCCATTAAAACAACAACAAAAATAACACCAACCTCGGCCACTCAAATCGACAAACACTGGGCCCAAAGAGCCGACCACACGACGGACTATAAGATATCATGGGGAAATAGCCACAAAAGGAGACCTCCAGAGACTGATCATACTCCGACCCAGACGAAAGCCCTAAATGTCTCTCCCACTTCACCCCGGACGTACCATATCCAAACCGGCAGAAGCATTTAGATAGAAAGTTTGAGAGGAGTCCGCTACACCAGCCCCAGCACCCAAGGAGGAGAATAGACACCCAACCCACAATCAAACCATCAGCATTAGAATACCTACAGAGCTTGCTAGAATAGAACGGCAAGGAGCAATCATAACACTTACAAAGCGCATTAGAACAGCACAGGGAGCGCCCCACACAAACCAGACCCTGCCAGGCGCAGCCCGTTTGCCCACCCCGATGAAATTGGGAAGATTGGCAAGTGCCACACTCGGACATATTTCGGAACTTCTGTTAATCTCCATACAACCGACTAACAAACTCAGCATTTCTGCAGACTTACCTCACTCAAAAATCTCACACAACCATCTCTTGCACAACAACCCGCACGCACTTCACAACACCGCAACACATAAGCAACACCAACAGAACACAAGGACTGACATCAATCCAATACTTGCACCCGGTGTATACAGAGTTGAAGCTGCCAACAGAACACCACTCATCTCACTATCCTACTCCCGCTTCACCTACTAACCCATCCCACCTTCTCATTTGCAGATCCGCCAGAGAGCATGGGGACCAACTCCGTTGGTGATAGTGCGCGGTACAAATACCTTTTTATAAATTAATAATTGTTTAATCAAGAAACCTTGTGTGTAAGTGTTTATTTGAATACTTGTCACTGTGATTCTCTGTGTAACTCCCCTACAGCTCACATTGACCCCTCTTCAGATAAGCCTGGCTGTTCAACACGCTACCAACCTGTGTAGTACAGACTTATATTAAAGGTTGGGTGCCTATTGCCCGGAGGTCAGGGTTGTTGTAGTGCACCCAAACAGTACTGCATGCGATCTTGCCTAACACAGTTAAAACATATTTTAGAATGCTATTAAAATGCTCCCATTGGGAATTGGAGTTACATTTTTACTCTCTAAAAAATAATTCACTCCCAACTTTAAAAAAAAACAGGGAGTAAAATACTCCCACTTCAAAAATGTATCTAGAGCACTGGGTATAGAAATGACACACCGTTGCAGGATGGACCCTGAGACCTTTGGGAAGGTCGAATATTCTTGATGCAGTGATTCCCTGGTCGGAACGAAAAGAACGGTAAAGCGAGTCTGCCATGGTCGGTGGTTGTCATTGATGCCCAGTCATGAGGATTCTCTGCTAGGTTCAGCACCAGTTTTTCAGAGTCGTGGTAGTGAAAGGACACCTGCTTCTGGGTTCTCGGATGCAGGTACAGTCAGGAGCTTCACAGAGAAGAGGCCTTTGAGCAGGAGTTGTGATCTAATTGTCCCTACTAGATCAAGGGAAAAGAGCACTGCTGTTGACTTCTTCTTTTCATCCTGGAGAGGCAGAGCTTTTCCATCAGATTTAACAGAGTTGAAGGATGCAGGTTCAGTGCTTCAGTCCTTTCCAGAGCAGACAGGCTTTCCAGAGAACAGCTTAAGAGTTCAGTAGTTGACAGGGCGAGTGGGCGAAGTGTGAGACACTGAGTAAACACATCACCAAGTATCGAGGTTTTGTCAGACAAGGGCCAGTCATCCTTCCAAGCACACACATGTAAACAGGAAGGGGTCTCTCACAAAGGAATAGGTCTGCTTAATGCCGAGAGGCATCTGCTTGTGCCAGTCGGAACTCGTTTTGATCCGACTACAGCCCCCAGTCTATGGATACTTCTATACAGTGTCCAAAAACGGCCACCGCTTCTTACATGCACAGAAGGACCAATGATAACTGTGTAACCCCCTCAGGCCTTCGAGGAAAACCATGACAACATCAATTTTTATGAATGGATGTAGGGGGTGGGGTGTCAGAAAAGGACCCAGCTATCTAACATGGAGAATGTACACTGTTGACAAAGCCACCACCAGCCTAGACACAAGACTGAGAAGGAGGAAACTCTCTTTAGGAGACTAAGGGGGTACCTATGGGGTATGCCTGACTTAGAAGTCAGAACGGCACATCAGAGCCACACTGCAACAGGCTTTGGATTAAGTTGAGCTGGGGGGAAAAGGCTGAAGACCAGAAAATCCAGCAAAATGTATAGAGGGCTACCTCATGAAATAGAAAGTAAGCGGTCTCTCTAATTGGGTAGAAAGCACACTTGTTTACCTGATGAGGTAGCTGTCTGTACTTCATGCTGGCTTTTGGGATTTATTTTTCTCTCAGCCAGGCTTAATCCAATGCATGACAGAGTGGTGGCTCTGTTTTATGTGCTTTACCTTAGGAGTCCTTGTGATGAGGCAGGGGTGCCCAGATGGTGGTTCCTAAGGTCCCAGGTAAGGTACTCCTCTGCTGTTAGTCATGTGACCATGCTGGAGAAGGCTTTTTTCACTTGTGTGTTAGGATTCTGGTATTGGATCTGTTGCTTGCAGAGTGAAAGGTGTGGTCCTTTTTGCCCAAAGCCCGTGTTTGGGAAGGGATGGTTAGTGGGAGGGTAGCAGATGGTCTTCCCACACTTTCCGATAGAACAATTAGACTAAAAAAATGTGAGCAAAAAGAGTTAGTCTTTTTCCCCAGAGCTTTAGACCTACATACTAGGTTTACAGGTTTCCACTGGGTGGAATCTATTTTATCCAGTTGGGTCCCTTTCCCTCAAAATGGCAGTTGTCTTTGTTTGCCTTGATGTCAGGGCTCAGGTGACTACCTATCGTCCCTCTTTGTGTATGTGAGAGGAGGTTGTATCTTTAGCCACTGGATGCTTGTATCCCCGGATTGGGTGATGAGTTCTGCCTGGCATTTGCTGATGCCGGTCTGGGACCGAGTGGATTAATTCCTGTGCGAGACCCTTCATAATTCATGGTGTGCCTCTAGGGTATCGTCTGTTATTGCTTCACCACCCCTGCATTTGAATGTTTCTTGGTGTGTGTGATTGGGTGCTGTGTTCACTCACTACCTCCCGATGAGGCTAAAGCGTGCCACCCACTCATCATTTCCTCACCCGGAACTCTGTGCTTGCGTTCTTGGAAGAACTGCTGTTCCAGGAAGGACTGCTGCGCTGCACCAGCATCATTATAAGCACTAAAAAATCTGACTGCACATCTCTGCCTCTCCAGAACAAACAGAAGGAGCCCGCTACGTCCCTCCTTTCCCCTAATCTTGTGGGGCCAACTGGATACCAGCTCCTCCTCATAGACCTAGTACCCCCAAGCTCCTGACCATGCCTACTTCACTGGATCCAGAAGCGGTGCTCCTTAGCTGCCAAGAGCCTGAAGACTGTGCCGAACCAACCAGGGAATCCTCATCCCAGTACATCAGGCAAGCACCCTGATTCCATCTCCACTAAGCTCTCCTTACTGTTCCTTCATTCACTGTTGGCTCTTCTCCCATGTTGCTTCACAAGCTTTTCTTTTATATTAGTTCTTCCTTGGGGAGAGGGGAGTCTCTCCAGCCTATCCTCAAAAACTGACTCGTGTGCCTGAAGAGGACATGTTCACCCTGCATTGACTACCACCGACTGCAGTAGACTTCTTTCTATTCTGGCCTTCAACCTGGAACTTTCCAACTCGTCGATAATCAACATTGCCATGGGACTTAGGGTCCGTCCTGCACCGGTTTGCTGGATGCTAATGTCTGCGCCAAACGATGTGCACAGTGACTGCCTGTGGAATTCCCAAATTGCTGCTGCAGAACTGCTTTTTTGGTACAAAGATATTGTTCTCAGACATTGCTGGCGCGCTCTGCTTGTTTGTTTTCTTCATGCTTTGGCTCCCTCCTGATCAAGTTCCTTCTGTGGGTCTCACTCAACCAGAACGCCAGGAATTGCACCATGAAGACACTTTCTCAGAAGAGAACTCTTTCCTGCTACAGACTGCCTCAGCTCTCATGATTGACCGTCCTTGATCGCCTCGAACTGTCTGGTCTAGATAGGAAAACTATTTAACTTGCCTATTACTGCATTTTTCATTTTGGGAAAGACTCTCATTGAACTCTAAAGATTTCTTCTTGAAACACTTTTTGTTTGTTTATTGAATTTATATAGCGCTTTAAGCCAAGGCGCTTTACATTATAACAGGTACAATAGTAAGAGAAGCATTTTACAACATGAGTCAAGTCATTAGAACAACACGTAGAACAATTTACAAGGAGGAGGGGAGAGTGGGGAAGGTGAAGGGGGTTCCAGAGTTTGTATTGTGGTCAGCGAATGGGAGAAAGGGGGAGTGGTCTGGTGGTCTTAAGTACAAGTGGTGTCAGTCGCGAATTGTGGTCCAGAGAGAGGGGAAGGAGGGGGTTGGGTGGAGTTAGAAGGGGAGAGGGGTATGGAAGGGGAGTCGGGGGGGTGGGGGGGAGTGAAGAAGGGCTTTTAGGGAGGAGCGGAAGGATGAGTAGGTGGGGGAGGAGCAGATGTGGAGGGGGGGAGTTCCAATGTTGGGGGACCAAGAGTTGGAATGAGCGGAAGTGCGAGGAGGCACATGGGCCTGGGGGGGTACAGAGAGGAGGTAGAGGTCTGCTGAGCGCAGAGAGAGGGAGGGTGAATACAAAGAGGGAAGAAAGGTGGGGGAAGGTCATGGAGAGTTTTGTAGACAAGGCAGAGGAATTGAAATTTCAGTTGGGAAGAGAAGGAAGAGGGAGAAAGGGAAGGGAGAGAGGGGAAGGGAAGGGAAGAGAGAGAGAGAGGGGGAAGGGAAAGAGAGAGAGGGAAAACAAGTCTCGAGGACAGAGGAGACATAGAGTGCTAATAGAGGAGTGGTAGATGGATTTTAGGGGAGTTACGCGAGAGACAGGGAGTCCAAAGAGGAGTGAGGAGCAGTAGAAAAGGCGGGAGAAAATGAGGGAAGAGATTAGGAGTTTGGAGGCATGGAATGTGAGAAAGGAGCGGATCTTACGGATGTTGAAGAGGTGGTGATGACAGGTTCGGGAGGTTAGAGAGATGTGAGTGGAGAAGGAGAGAGGAGTCAAGATGGAGGCCGAGGTTGCGGGCAATGGTAGATTAGTAGGTGGAAAGTGGATGAAGGGTAGAGTGTGTTGGGAGGGAACAATAGTACCTCAGTCTTGTCAGTGTTGAGGGAAAGAAAGTGGGATGACATCCAGTCTTTTATGGCTGTGAGGCGGGAGGAAAGAGTGTGGTTGAGGTCAGGTGTGAAGGAGAAGGAAAAGAGTTGAGTGTCATCAGCGTAGAAGTGGTGGGAAATGCCGAAAGAGGAGATGACTGGTGAGAGTAGGAGGTGTAGAGAGAGAAAAGAAACGGATCCCTGAGGGACGCCATAGTTCAGGGGGAGGCTGGAGGAGGTACGGCCGCCCCAGGAGGCAGTGAAGGAACGGTTGGAGAGATAAGGGGAGAGCCAGGAGAGAACAGAACCTTTGAAGCCGAGAGAAGACAGAGTGCTGAGAAGTAAGGGGTGATCTATGGTGTCAAAAGCTGCTGAAAGATCAAGAAGGATGAGAATTGACGATTGCTTAGCATAGCGGGCAGTGAGGAGAGAGTTGAGGACGTAGGTGAGGGCAGTCTCAGTGGTGTGTTTGGGGCCGGAAACCAGGTCGAGAGGTGGGGAGAAGTGAGTGGGATGAGATGAATGCAGAAAGTTGAGAGTAGGATAGGCGCTCAAGGAGCTTTGAGATAAAGGGGAGAAGGGAGATTGGTCTGAAGTTGGAGGCAAGGAGAGGGCTAGCAGAAGGTTTCTTCAGGATAGGGATTATGGTGGCGTGCTTGAAAGCAGAAGGAAAGGTGGAGGAGGAGAGACAGGTGTTGAAGAAGGCGGTTAGGTAAGGAATAAGGAGAGGGTACATTTTGGGGATGAGGGAAGTGGGGATGGGATCAGAGGGGGCGGCGGTGGGGTGAATTTTGGATAGGAGATGGGGAAACACATGCAGGGTTGATAGGAGAGAAGGTGGACAAGATGGCGGAACTGTGAGAGGGAAGAAGGGGAGGAGGAAGGAGAGGAGAGGATGTTCTGGCGAAGAGATAGAATTTTGGATGAGAAGAAGTTAGCAAAGTCGGAGGGGGAGAGGGGAGAGTTGGTAGAAGGGTCAGAAGTAGGAGGGGAAAGAAGGCGGGAAAGGGTCTGGAAGCTACAGCGAGAATGAGGCTTGTGAGTGAAGGAGGGAAGAGTATTAGGAACGCTTGGCAGATGAGAGGCAAGAGTCGTAGAGAGTGATATGAGAAATAAGAGGATTGATTGGTCAGAGAAGGGGATTTGATCCAGCGTTTTTCGAGGCGTCGGAGGATTTACCTGATATTACCTGATGTTTTGGGGAAGCTTTTGTTTCACAAAGTTTATTTACCTCGAAGTGTAAGTGGGCCGGGAGGATCGCTCAGGAGTAACCCGTTTGTCTTGGAAGCAAGAAAACACAGAGCAACACAGGTTTGAATCCCGGTCCTGCTTAGAGACTGGTCGCCAGTGTTAAGTGTGTTGTAAGATTAAATAAGTGTGGTTATTTCTTTTGATAGCTTCTTAAATAATTTTATTTTTATAATAGTGTGTGGACATTCTCTCACTGGATATAAATGAAATGTGTATGCCACACCTGTTAACCACTCAAATTTGCCTCCTGAGTTAGGCCTGGTCTGCTCCATCATGATTACCACTTAGGGAGCCCACTTAGTTTGAGGTAATCCCTAACAATATCTGAGTCACGAAGAAACGCCTGAAGACCCAGACCATAGGGATTCAGGAGAATCTCCCTAACGCTTACATCACATAAAGAGGATGCAGAAATAAATCAGTAAAGGTTTTGTTTAAATTTCCTTTTTCCATTATTTTGCCCTGAGGGGAGCAGGATCCTGGTATTTGATGTGTATAGTTCTCTTGTCTCCGCTGCGTATGCATGCAATGCTTCCCCATGGAGAAGGCGCAGGTTGTTGAAAAGGGATGCTGTGGGACCCTACACAACTGATATATATATTTCTGAGGCTTGTGGAATCTGCTTAGATCACATGCTGTGCATAGGCCATCTAGTGGAAGTTGCAGAGTATTAGTTTGTTTTTCGAAACTCGAAAATGGGCGTCGACACAGGGCGTGCCAGTAATACTATCCCTAGTGTGACGTCCACTGTAACCATGATCCCTCGCGTGTCTAGGACCCTCAGATTGTTTTTTTTTCTGCCATGCTGGTCGGAAGCATTCCGCGGAGTTCCCTTGTATTAGCCATACTTTGGAAAAATATTGTTATTTCCCCATTTCTCCACCCCAACTTCGAGTCACCGTAATTGAACACTCGATGCTCACCCGGAGTCGAAATCGAGTCGAGCTTTGCGACGGAGTGGGCCTAGGAAGGCCTCTGGCCTCGGCCCGGGCCTCGGAAGGCCTCTGGTCTCGGCCCTACAAGTAGTGAGAGTGGGGGGTGGACATACTCTACACTCTTATACATTTTTATATATTCCTACAATTCTCCAGCATGGGGTCTGGCATGGATTCACATGCTCATGAATATTCCCCGTCGTCAGGCTAGGAATCCTCGGTAAAGAAAAAAATCAGTATCAGTTTTGTTTCTGATCTGTCTCTTAGTAGTAACCAATCACTGATCTCTGGGTCATACTGCCCCCAGCCAATGACTGCCCTCTCCCTAAGCCCCGCCTATGGCAGCCATCCTCAGATTTTTACAGCACGCTGAAGTGTTGGAGTCCTTGCGTTTAGCTCTCAAGTTTTTTTTTTTACTGCGTTTTCACGTTCTTTCAGAATTTCTCATTTTTTCGGTTTAATCGAGCCTCCAGCGCCACCGTTTCTACTTCTGATAACGGGGACCCGTTTCGGAATTCTTCTACGCGGTGAAGTTTTCGTCGAGTTTACACTTCTTGGAGGATTCCGGAAGATCTGCGGCCTACCTCAACGGACATGGCCCAGGACAAAGGGAGCTCGACGCCCGGATCCAAGCTGCTCAGGAACTGCCCTGGATGCGGATTATATAATGTTTTCAAGGAGGACGAGCATTCGCAATGTCTCTACTGCCTCCATGGGGACAAGACGCACATGGAGAAGGACTGTGCGTTCTGCAAGAACCTTTGGGAACGGACCAAACAAGATCGTCGTTCCCGCCTCGCCACCTGACTGGAGAAGGGCACAGCAAGTGAGAAGGCGAAGAAGTCGTCTGAGCGGGCTTCTAAGTCCTTTGAGGGCGCCCCGTCGACGGGGGCCCAACAGAAGGCCAAGCACCGCGAGTCCGGGAGCGCCGAAAGGTCGGGCTCTTCGGTTGCCAAGCAGGGTGCTTCTTCCCTGGCACGTTCGACCACGAGCCAGCGCTCTAGTTTGGGGAAGAGAAAGTCCGAGAACCCGGGTAGGCTGCTGGAGCGGACCCGGTCGATCTCGAAGGGGGAGCGAGGCGTTGACGACCCCCCCCAAGGCGAAGGCCCAGGACGCACCTAAAGTGGTGAGGGCCTTGATCCACCCGCCTAAGGCCTCTACCGAAGTGGTCGCTGCAACCCTGCCGCAGCCGGCTGAGACTACGCCAATGGAAACAGGGCCCAGTGGAGCGGCCATCCCGTCCGTCGCAGCCATTGCCAGAGCCCCAGGATAGCTCGGCGGCCATTTTGTTGGCAATCCAATCCTTATGTACCGAGATAAGGACGAGATTACCACGCACCCCGACGGAGGAGCCAGAACCAGGCCTGTCGGGAAGCCCTCCGAACAAGCAGAGGAGAGTCCACCCCGCTCCGCCCTTCATGCCTGCGAGACCGGTGGACCCCTCATCCCACTCGCTGGGAGAGGATACGGCGACGGGGACGGACGATGACGGCGATGACACAGCAGACATCCTGTCGTCGCCCCCCCCCCCGCCGGCGTCCCCAGCCGATGAGGTTGGCTCTTTCCACGCCATGATAACCAGGGCATCCGAGCTCTTCCAGCTCTGCCCTGAAGAACAGAAAAAGGGAGGGGTTTCTGTACCAACGACGAGAGGCTAAGAGGAAGACGGTCCTTGCGGTGCCTTTACTCAACGACATCTGGGACGAGGGGCTTGCTGTCCTCAAGAACCCTGCCGCGACACCCGCCAAGAGGGACAGGTACGAGAAGAAGTACTGAGTCCCCGATGCCGCCCCCTTGTGCCTCAGGGCCCAGCCCACGCCGAACTCGGTCATCTCGGCAGCGGCTAAGAAGGCGGCAGCGGGTGCGGCGGCTTCAACTTCCACTTCCCCGCCGGACAGCGAGGGTAAGAAGTTGGACTCTATGGGACGACGAGTCATCTCGTCGGCGGCGACGACGATTAAGGCGGCCAATGCCTTAGCGATCGTGGCCCGCTACGACAGGGAGCTCTGGTTCAAGATGGCTCCCCTGCTAGATTTCCTGGCTGATGACAAAAGGGCGGAGACCCTAGAAATTCTGCAGGAGGGCGAGGTGGCGTCGGATCACGCCATTACGGTGGCAACGGACATTGCCGATACCGGATTTCGCCAACTGGGCAACAGAGTTTGCCTCCGACGACGAGGATGGCTCAAGGCGACAGACTTTCGCCAGGACGTCCAGACCAGAGTGTTGGACATGCCGTTCGACGGCAACAACCTCTTTGGTAAGGCGTTGGATGAGTCTCTACAGGCCATCAAGACCGACTCGGAGACGGCCCGGGCCCTTGGGGTGCTTAAGCAGCGACGGCCCTTTCTAAGGCCTGGAGGCAGACAGGGTGCCTCCAAAGGATCCAGCGGTGGCTCCTCCACCTACCGCCAGGCCGCCCGCTCCTCTTCCCAGGAGGCCTACAGAGGTCGTGGCAAGCAAGGGGGTTCCCGCTGTCATCGCCAAGGAGGCCAAGGCGGCAAGGCCGCTTCCAAGCAAGACTGACCGGCCGGATTGTGGGGCCCCCACCGAAGCACCCCAGTGGGAGGCCGGCTGACGAAGTTCGTCAGGGTGTGGGAGTCAATCTCCACCGATCGTTGGGTGTTGGACACCCTGGCCAACGGGCACTCGCTGGAATTCCTAAACAAGTGCCCTCTCATTCCTCCCGTGGTCAGGAAGGAGAATCGCGTCCCTCAACTGCTGTTGGAAGTAAAGGCGATGCTCAAGAAAGGTGCCATCGAGCTCGTCCCCAGGAGGCTGTGGGGCTCTTGAGTATACTCAAGGTACTTCCTCGTCAGAAAGAATACAGGTGGTTGGCGCCCAATCCTAGACCTGCGTCGGTTAAACAAATGCATCAAGGCGCAGAAATTCAGGATGGTCACCCTCCAGCACGTGCTGGGACAGCTGGAGGAAGGCGACTTTCTGTCGTCGTTGGACCAGGAGGATGCTTACTTCCACATCCCCATTCTAAAAAGGCACAGGAAGTTTCTCAGGTCCGTGGTTCAAGGACGCCACTACCAATTCAGAGCCCTACCGTTCGGATTAAAGTCGGCACCCAGGGTTTTCACCAAGTGCCTGGCACCAGTGGCGGCACTGCTGCGCCTGCAGAGGATCCACGTCTACCCCTACCTGGACGACTGGCTAATCCGGGCAAGGTCAAGGGAACTCGCCGTCGATCATACGGCGAGGACCGTCCGGTTGCTCACGGAGCTGGGGTTCTCCATCTACCCCAAATCCCACCTGGTTCCATCGCAAGTAGCACTGTTTCAATGGGATTGTGTCCTCCAACGTATTCCTTATCTTAGATATCTCTTTCCAGCTTTGCTGGCCTCGGAAAATTTTTCTCTAGAGGGCGCTGCGCGTCGACGTCCGCCGAGTCGATGTCCCTCGTCAGCCGCCGTATCGACGTCCAAGTCATCCTGCCTATAAAGGCCGCGCACAGCGTCCGTTGCTAAGTTCCGTTTTTCCACGCTTACTCAGTGCCTCGGAATATCGTTGCTCAGTTTCGTAGAGAATTTACCCTATTCCCTCGAGATATTCGATCCATACTCGATGGCTTCCTTGTCGGAACCGACGACCCCTCGGTCCGGCTTCAAAAAATGCCGAGACTGTGGGAAAAAGATGTTTCGCTGACTGACCCTCACAGAGTTTGTCTGTGGTGTTTGGGAGCTGAACACCATTGTTCGGAGTGCGAGGACTGTATGTCCATGACAGCTAAGGCCCTGAAGGAGCGTAGGGGGAAGCTGGAAAAAGGTAAGACTTCAAAAGCTTCTTCTTCCTCGACGAAGTCGAGACATTCGTCTCCTCGTCACCATTCGCGCTCCAGGTCTCGGAGTGGGTCCCATCATTCCTCGAGATCGAAGCACTCGAAGAGGAGACGTCGAAGATCCCCTTCTCCGTCCTCCTCTTCCTCTGTTTCTCCTAAGAAAATCCCTTGCCCCACGAACCATAGTTCCTGGGCTGAATGGGAGGAATTCCGCAAAAATATGATGAGCGTCTTCGAGAAAGCGGCCTCGACCCCCTCGAAGACTGCCGAGAGCGATGCTCTGGTCGAAAGACCGAAGGTCAAAAACGCCGCGAGTCGCAGTACCCGGCGAAGGAAGCTTCTCGAGCGCGTCACAAACCCTCGAGTAAAGCTATGACCTTCAAACCTTCTTCGAAGGTTCCGTCGACGCCGAGGTCGGTGTCTTCGACGCCGTTGTCGAAGGGACCTTCGACACACGGGTCTGTCGACTCAACACCATCTTCGACGCCAAGGAAAGTCACGGTTGCGGCGCACCCAGTGGCTATCCCCAGGTCCTCGATGACGATGGCGTCGAGATTGTCGACTTCCTCGAGCAGAATCCCAATTCTATCGAGGACCTCGAGGCCTCCGCCTTTGTTTTCGACGCCACGCTCGAAGCCTTCGGCGTCGACGACATCAACGTTTTCGAGGCCGATTACAACAAGTTTGGCACCCTCTGCCTTGGAGATGGGTTTCACACCCTTTGTGAGTTCAGACCAATTGAGAACTATGTCCTCAATTATGGAAGAGGGAGAACTATCTGACCAAGAAGAGACATTTGAGTTGCAGGGACCTGCAACCCCAGTTCAAGAGGAGTTATCCTCAGAAGAACGCAGGTTAAAGGATCTCCATGATTCCTTACATGAGGCAAGTGGGTTAGACACTTCCCCCGAGGTGGAGTTCGCTAGGCCAGACCCGGGGGAGCATGCTGAAACCCCCTATAGAGCCTTAATGGCCAGGATCACAGAATTTATGGGGTGGTCAACACCTTCACAGGCTTTCCAACAAGATGACCTCACTGATATTCTTGATAAAGGTCCACAGGAGGATCCTGTAGTGCCTTTTCATAAAGCTCTTCAAAGGAAAATCATGACGAACTGGGAAACCCCAGATGTCGTCCCGGCAGTAAATAAAAAACTGTCTACTAAATACAGGGTATCTTCTGCAGACCCAGAGTTTTTGTCAAAACACCCATCCCCAGAAAGTCTGGTGGTACAGGCAGCATCTTCTACTAATATCAAGACTGCTTACCCTACCGTCCCACAGGACAGGGACGATAAGAAATATGATGCCATGGCAAAGAAAGTTTTTTCGGCATGTAGCATGGCGTTCAAATCTATTAATGCTACTTGCACCCTTGCTAGATTCAGCCATACACTTTGGGAGTGTGCTTCTACAGCGGCTGACTGCATCCCGGAGGGAGAAGAAAGGGAGGCGTTCCTAAATATCATACAGGACGGTAAAGACGCCATGTGTGAATCCCTCCAGACGGGCATTGATTCGGCTGACAGTATCAGCAGAGCAATGGCGGCAAGTACAACAACCGGAAGATTCGCTTGGTTGAGAAAGTCTGGTTTTGCCCCAGATGTGCAAGCCAGGCTCTTGAACATGCAATTCGATGGCTCTTCTTTGTTTGGAAAAAAGGCGGATGACAGTTTAGAAAAACTGCAAACATCAAAGGCAGCAGCAAAATCCCTAGGCGCTGCAATCCGTCAGACACCTTTTCGTCTCACAGGAACCTCTGCGAGAGGCAAGTCCTTTCGCTTCTACTCCGCATTCGGAAGAGGTAGAGGACGACCGGCTCAAAGGGGACAAAGAAGAACTACCCGAGGTGGACGGGGTAGATATTCAAAAGCCGCAGCAACAGCAGGTGCCTCTTTACCATCGGCATCTGCATCTGCATCAACCGTCCCAAAACCACTCTGAGGACTTCCCTCACAAGACACCTGTAGGAGGCAGGTTAACTCAACATCTGGCGGAATGGCAGGCTATCACGTCAGATGCTTGGGCATTGGAGACAGTTGCACAAGGTTACTGCCTGCCTCTCCTACGCATACCTCAGAGTCATCCACCGGGGATCAGCTATCAAAAAGCTCCAGATCCGCTCCTCTTGCAGGAAATTTTAGACCTGCTAGAGAAAGGTGCCATAGAACCGGTACCTGTAGCGGAGAGGAACAAGGGCTGGTACACCCCTTACTTTCTCATTCCAAAGAAAGACGGAGGACTGAGACCCACCTTGGACTTGCGAGAATTGAACAAATTCCTCAGGAAAGACAAATTCAAGATGGTAACTTTCTCAGATCCTTCAGGCCCTTCAGTTCCAGGACTGGCTGTTATCTCTGGACCTTCAGGACGCTTATTTCCATGTGCCTATCCATCTCAAACAAAGGAAATACCTGAGGTTCGCAATTGGCAACTCTCATTATCAATTTCGAGTGCTGCCATTTGGGCTGACCTCCGCCCCAAGGGTCTTCACCAAGTTAATGTCGGTAGTGGCTGCAAGTCTAAGGAGGGAAGGGATTCACGTCTACCCCTACCTGGACGATTGGTTGATCAGGGCTGTATCTTTGGAACAAGCTCAGATGCAGCTAAATAACGTTTGCCACTCCCTTCACAGACTGGGCTTCTCCCTCAATTTAAAGAAGTCACAAATGATACCATCGCAGAGACTCCAGTTCATCGGAGCGATCCTGGACACTTCCCTGGGAAAAGCCTCGCCACCAGAGGTGAGGGCTCAAGATATTCTACAGATGGTTACCAAGTTCCAAAATGCCCAACGTCTCCCAGCCTTTGACTTTTTGAGGTTGCTAGGCCTCATGGCATCCTGCATTTTCCTAGTGCCAGAGGCTCGCCTGAGAATGAGATCCCTCCAGTGGGCACTGAGAACTCAGTGGTCACAATTCTCAGGAAGAATGACAGATCTTCTTCAGGTTCCCGACAGGGTTGCTCGAGACCTTCAGTGGTGGGCCTGTCAGGAGAACATTCTGAAAGGAGAACAGTTTTGGCAACCCTGGCCGGAGATAACCGTAGTCACGGATGCCTCACTCACGGGGTGGGGAGCCCACGCCAACGACTTGACCATCAGCGGTCGTTGGTCTCCATCGGAGTCCAGACTACATATCAACCTGTTAGAGCTGAGGGCCATCAGACTTGCGCTGAAGGCGTTCCTGCCATCTGTACAAGGGAAGAATGTCCTGATAATGACGGACAACACAGTGGCCATGCATTACCTCAACAAAAGAGGAGGCGTAGGATCACTACCTCTGTGCAGAGAGGCGATGCAGCTCTGGTTTTGGGCAATCCAAGAAGGAATCTCTCTATCGGCAGTTCACCTAGCCGGAGAGAAGAACTTGACAGCGGATGCTCTGAGCAGGCAGAGCACAGTCTCCCACGAGTGGGAACTAGCTCAGGAAGTCCTTCAAGAGATCTTCGCCCTTTGGGGAACCCCTCAGGTGGATCTGTTCGCCACCAGTGTCAACAGGAAGTGCAATCTGTTCTGTTCAAGGGAATTTCCCCCGAGAGGAGCTCTGGGAGACGCGTTCATAGTGGACTGGGTGTTTCCGCTTCTGTACGCATTCCCACCGGTCCCTGTCATTCCTCAAATGATCAGGGGGTTGAGAAGATTCCGGAAAACCATGATCCTAATTGCCCCGGATTGGGCCAGGAGAACGTGGTACCCGGACCTTCTAGACTTGTCCATCTGCCCTCCAATTCGACTTCCACTCAGAGAGAATCTACTCTCATAGAAGGGAGGTCAGGTTCTCCATCCAGGCATCAAAACCCTCAACCTTCACGCTTGGCTTCTGAAAGGCTGAGGTACAAGGATTGGGACCTCCCTGATGATGATATGGAGGTGTTGCTTTCGGCAAGGAGGCCAGCAACAAAGTCTTTATACTGCTGCCGTTGGAACAGATTTTGCAGCTGGTGTAGAGAAAAGAATATCGACCCCTTTTCATGTGGTACACCAATGGTTTTGTCCTGCCTACTCTATTTGGCGAATTCAGGCCTTCAAGTTGGCACCATTAAGGGCTATCTCGCAGCGCTATCCATCTTTAAGCGCACTGCGGATGAACCATCCTATTTCAAGTTACCCTTGGTAATACAGTTTCTAAAGTGGTTAACTAATGTTTATCCCCCAAGACCATTCCAGGTTCCCCTATGGGATTTAAACTTAGTCCTAACTTTCCTGATGGGCACACCTTTCGAACCACTCCATTCTTGTTCGTTAAGATTTCTTACCCTTAAAACTGTTTTATTAATAGCACTTACATCTGCTAGAAGGGTGAGCGAGTTACAAGCTCTTTCTTGTAAACCCCCTCATACAATCTTTCACAAAGACAAAGTTGTCCTTCAAGTGAAGCCTAATTTCCTCCTGGTTTCTGAATTCCATATCACTCAGATTACCCTTCCATCTTTCTATCCTCCTCCTCATCCGGGGAAAGAGGAAGAGAGGGTAGACAGGCTGGATCCAAGAAGGGCTTTAAGTTTTTACATCAGTGGACTGGCTAGGATAAGACAGGCAGACCAGCTGTTTGTAGGCTACGCAGGTCACAAGCTGGGGTTACCGATAACTAAGCAGACCATTTCCAGATGGATCATTCTAGCCATTTTGGAATGTTATAAACTGGCAGGAAAAGAGCCCCCTCAAAATCTTAGGGCTCATTCGACCAGAGGTATCGCAGCTTCATCGGCCCTCAAAAGAGGAGTGCGGTTAAAGACATATGTGCGGCTGCCACATGGTCGTCCGTCCATACCTTTACACGGTTTTACAACTTGGATTCCTCCTCCAGTCAAGAGACTAGGTTTGGAAGCGCAGTATTGCACTCTATTCATCAATAAAAGGAAGCACGAAGTCTGTACTCCCACCTCCAATAACAGAATACTGCTATGGGAGCCTATCTAAGATAAGGAATTCGTCGGAGGACACAATCCCTTCGAAGAACAAGTGACTTCTTACCTTGTAACATTCTTTCAATGGGATGTTCCTCCATCGTATTCCTTATCGACCCTCCCATCCATCCCCGCAGTACTACTTCCCTTGTTGTTGCAGCTTACGCTCCTTCAGGGTGATTAGTTTAGTCCAGAAAGAATAATTGTGGGCTACAAAACGGAACTGAGCAACGGACGCTGCGCGCGGCCTTTATAGGCAGGATGACGTTGACGTTGATACGGCGGCTGTCGAGGGACATCGACTCGGCGGACGTCGACGCGCAGCGCCCTCTAGAGAAAAATTTTCCGAGGCCAGCAAAGCTGGAAAGAGATATCTAAGATAAGGAATACGTCGGAGGAACATCCCATCGAAAGAACGTTACAAGGTAAGAAGTAACTTGTTCTTTTGGGGTGCGAAGCTCGATACAGTGGAGCAATTGGCCTCCCCTTCAGAGGAGAGGACCAAGACCATCCTGGGCAAGGTACGGCGACTGTTAGCCACGGACGTGGCCAGGGTGAGGTCCATCAAGTCCCTTCTCAGGATGATGTCCTCATGCATCTACCTTGTACCCCATTGCAGAATGCGTCCGCTACAGGAGTTCCTCGACACCTGCTGGTTTCAGGCGAGGGGCTGCTTCGAGGACAGGATCCCCCTCGACGAGGAGTTCCGTCGGGCGATCCTATGGTGGGGCACCCGGCTCACCTCACGACGGGCACGGACTTTCAAACCCCGGCGTTTCAGGTGATGGTGACTAAGGACTACGACTTCACATCAACATCTTGGAGCTCTGTGCAGTGTTCTGGGCGCTCAAGTCGTTCCTCCTGTCCCTCAAGGACAAAGTGGTGAGGATCTTCACCGACAACACCACCACAATGTTCTACATACGGAAGCAGGGGGACACCAGATCCCCAGCCCTATCCAAGGAGGCCCAGGATCTGTGGCACTGGGCCGTCACCCAGGGGATGTTTCTGGTTCCCTTCCACCTGGCAGGAATAGAAAACACCATCGCCGACTCACTCAGCAGGGAGCTGCGCCAGGATCAAGTGGATCGACTCTTCCAACGATGGGCAAACCCCAGATCGACCTGTTCGCGACGGCGATGAACTCCAGTGCCACAGGTTCCCACAGCCGAGGAGCATAGGCGATGCTTTCTCGTTCCCTTGGGACGGCCTGTTTCTATACGCGTTCCCTCCATTGCCGTTGCTGCTCCGCCTCATCAGCCAGCTCAAGAAGTCCAGGTACAGGATGATCCTCGTCGCACCGGCGTGGCCGAGGCAGGTCTGGTTCCCGGACCTTCTGGACTTGTCAACATCCCCGCCAGTCAGGCTGCCGACGGACGCGGATCTTCTCTCCGGAGAAAGAGGCGCCATTCTACACCACGACCCACAGTCGCTGAACTTGCAGGCCTGGCACCTGCTGCACTAGAGTTTGGAGGGTACGATATCCCGCCTGATTGAAGAGGTGTTCTTGCAAAGGCCAGGGCGTCCTCAACTCTCAAGTGTTACGGTCATAAATGGAAGAGGTTCTCTGTCTGGTGCCGTGCACAGAAGATTAACCCTCTGCGGATTACGGCCCCTCAAGTGCTACCGTACCTACTGTCGCTGGCCAAAGCTGGACTGGCTCACGCCTCCATAAAAATACATCTGGCTGCCATCTCCCGATATACCAGGACTACGGGACGGGCGTCCTTGTGGTCTCATCGCCTGGTAAAAGAATTTATGAAGGGACTATTCCGATCATTCCCGCCGGTGAAGGCCCCTGCCCCGGCGTGGGAGCTTAATGTGGTGCTGACCAGGCTCATGGGAGCCCCATTCGAGCCTATGCATTCGGCGCCTTTGAAGTTCCTGTCATGGAAGACCGCGTTCCTAGTGGCCATCACCTCTGCACGACGAGTGGGAGAGATTCAGGCCCTATCTTGCAAGCCTCCATACTTGACTTCTCATGACAAGAGGGTAGTGCTGGGGCGCACCCCTCCTTCATGCCCAAGGTGCCGTCGGACTTCCACCTCAATGAGCCCTTGGTGTTTTTTCTTCCCGTCGCCTTCGACGCCGGCCGAGAGGACTTTGCACTCGCTGGATGTAGCTAGAGCGCTGAAGTTCTACGTGGATCGCACAAAGAGTGTTCGGAAGACGTCACAACTATTTGTGAACTTTGGGTCTGTGAATCAAGGGAAGGCTCTCTCAAAGACTTCCATTTCCAGATGGCTATCCGGCTGCATCATGCATTGTCACCGGTTGGCAAACCGACCGCTGCCCGGCCGTCCGAGAGCCCATTCGACCAGAGCCATCGCTGCTACCACAGCGTTCCTGTCTGGTGTGCCCCTGCTCGACATCTGCAGGGCTGCTACGTGGAGGTCGACGTACACCTTCAGAAGATTCTACTGCGTCGATCGGGACTCCAGGGAGGAGTCCAGGGTCGGCCAAGCAGTGCTGCACAACCAAGGTGAGCCTGGTGAGGAGGTAAGAGATGCTTAATGTTGAGTTGTAGTATTGCTTAATGTTGAGCCTGTTGCCACCTCCCGGGGTTGTGCATGTGTATACTGCTATGTATTCTTTTATTCATGAGCACGTGAATCCATGCCAGACCCCATGCTGGAGAAGGAACAAGTTACCTGTAACTGTTGTTCTCCAGCATGGGTCTGGCATGGATTCACGTGCGAACCCTCCCACCTATCCCTCTGCGGCTCTTCACTTGGTCATACTGCCACTTTACGTGCTACCAAATCTGAGGATGGCTGCCAGAGGCGGGGCTTAGGGAGAAGGCAGTCATTGGCTGGGCGCAGTATGACCCAGAGGTCAGTGATTGTTTACTACTAAGAAAGACAGATCAGAAATGAAACTGATACTGATTTTTCCTTTACCGAGGATTCCCAGCCTGACGGGGAATATTCTTGAGCATATGAATCCATGCCAGACCCATGCAGGAGAACAACAGTTACAGTTAAGTAACTTGTTCATTACCAGCCCGCTGCCTCAAGGTACGTATGGAGGGTACCCCTTTCCAGTTTTGCCCAAAGTGCAACCGCAAGTATCCTTGGGTTGACAGACACACCACGTGCAATCTCTGCTTGCCAAGGGATCACCCCGAGGCAAATTGCAGAGCGTGTAGTAGGTTTAAACCTAAAACACTAGAAGACCGTTCCACCAAGCGTTGGGCCCACCACGCCAGGTGTCAAGAGGCCATGGCCGCAGAGGGTGCCTTCAGCGATGGCAGTGACGCCGTACTTTTGGACGGCGAGGGCAACACGGTGTCGAAAGACAGCCAGCCGGAGGTCCCCGACCTCGGAAGGTCGTCCGGCAGGGCAGCTATGGGGAAGACCCCCGGCGATGTAAGCGCAACCCACAGCATTTCCAAACACATGAAGTCCCACCGAAACTCGACGTGCACGTCGAGCTCTCGGAAAGAGGCACATGGGGAACGGTCCGAATCGGCGTCCTCTGGGCGTTCTAGATCGCCGCATGACTCCAGGCAATCATCCACTATTGCCAAGAGTGCCTCGCAGAGTGTCAACCCCAGGATTGAGAAGCTATCCCCAGACCGCACTCCAGGAGTCGGCGCCAGCAGCCCAAGTAACGCCTATTCCCGGATCCCAACCTACACGGTCGAAGGATAGTGACACCACTACCGAAGCTCGACCCCAGGCGTCGAAAAGCTCCGAAGGCCCAAAAAGGCAGGGTAAACACTCTTCCAGCCACGGGGAGGGGGGAAAACAGAAGAAGTAGTCTCTGCCTACTTCCACACCTCAAAAACATTCCACTCCACTCAGACAGGTCTCAGACCTCTATTATAGATGAGACAGGGAAACTCCCCCCAGGAAGAGTCATTCCCAGTTCAAGGGAGTGGTCTAGTGAGGACATAGATGGGGTCATGTCAAGAATGTCATCATTGGCAGATTTCTGTGCCAAAAATCCTGAACATTTTCTCACTTATAACCCTGACTGGTCGGCACCCTCAGGCTCCAAAGATCCAAACCCCCAAGTAAAAAGTCCCGGTTCGAAACAACACGGTCTTCAGATCCCTTCCACATACACCCATATTCTCAAGAACAAGAAGATCCTTCCCTTTGTGAGGATACAGATTTGGGCATGTTGGAAGAACAGACTGGGACGGGCTACTATGGGGATGATGATGATGATGATGATGATGAGGAACAAGAGGAGGAAGAGGACGACCCAGAAACATACAGGGTAGATTCCCCGGTAGATAAAGAACCACCTGTTACCGACTCCCCTGTCAACAACCAGCCTCTCCTAAATGAAGTCCTATCTCAAGCAGCAAACCACTTCCACATTGACACCCAGGGTGCTCAAGAGGAAAGAGATTTTGCCGAAGAGTTGGTGGGAGAAAGGAGACCTGTTGCACAGGCCATCCCTATCCTTAAGTCGATCCAAAGAAGAATAGACCCTTCACTGGTAAACCCCAACCTCACCAGGGCAGTCAACCCCAGGATTGAGAAGCTTTTCAGGGCAGCCCAATCTGACCCACTGTATATAAGAGGGCATCTGAAACCAGACTCCCTAGTCGTTACAAACACCCGCAAGAGGGCAGGAACACCCTTATCATCAGAAGCTCCTCCCGACAAGGAGAGCAAGAAAATGTATGGCTTCGGCAGAAAGGTTGCCTCCACTTCCGCCTACCAGGCAAGGATCGCCAACTCCACCACCCTGCAGGCGAGTTAAAACTGCCACCAATGGGAGGAAGTCGCTGCACTCATAGATTCCGCCCCAGAACCCCTAAAGAGCCAATTGGCACGAATCTCAGCGGAAGGAAGAGCCGTATCCGGTTGCATTTTAAAGGCAACCTTTGATGCCGCCGGCAGATTGATAGCAGAGGGTTCTGTTATCAAGAGACATGCTTGGCTACGGCAGTCTGGATTCAAGGCCGAAACCCAAGCATCATTGTTAGACAAACGGGTGCAGCCAGATCTATTGTTCGGTAAGGCGGTCGAGGACGAGCTGAAAAATGCCAAGGACGAGTATGAAACACTCAAGTCCCTAGGTCAACTAACCACTAAGCCCCCAAATCAAAGGGGTAATGGCAAATTTTGCCGCAAACGCGGACAAAATTCCCAAAGAGGGTCAAACTATTCCCAGGGCCAGGGTACGCCGTGGAACAATAACAATCTACCCAACGTTATAGCAGGGGTAATAAGAGAGGACGTGGTAAAGGTAGAGGCAACCCCAGTAGAGGCGGCAGCACACCTCCACCGAAACAGTGACGCTCCGCTTAGGGTCCCTTCTCACGCATCCCCAGTAGGCGGACGCATTTCCAACTTCACCCAAGCTTTGGAAGGGATCACATCACATCAGACAGATGGGTGCTGTCCACAGTGTCCGCAGGATACTGCATAGAACTGTTGGAGCGTCCCCGAAACCACCCTCCACGACAAAGAACACATTCTTTGGACCACCAAAGAATCCTCGAGGAGATCGTCAATCTGCTAGCAAAGGACGCGATCAAACTCGTCCCGGGACACCAGGTAAACAAGGGTATTTATTCAACTTACTTCCTTGTACCAAAGAAAGATTTAACAATGCGCCCAGTATTAGACTTATGGCTTGCAAACAAATATGTCAAGCCCCAAAAATTTCGCATGACTACTCTCCAAGAGGTAATCCCCCTCCTAAAAAAGGGGGACTACATGGCAACATTGGACATGAAAGATGACTATTTCATATTTCCCTGTTCCCAGCGCACAGAAAGTACTTGCGTTTCAAGGTGGACAGTCGGCACTACCAGTTCAAATTACTGCCCTTCGGGATAGCTTCAGCTCCAAGGGTATTCACCAAGGTACTGGCGGTGGCGGCAGCACACCTACGCAGGGAGGCAATCCCGGTGTACCCTTACCTGGACGACTGGCTCATCACGGGGGAAACCCCAGTGATTTGCAGAACAAACATTCAAAGAACGATCAACTTCCTCTTCGAATTAGGTTTCTCAATAAACGAGAAAGTCAAGTCTGGTGCCAAGCACCCCCAAACAGTTCCTAGGAGCTATCCTAGACACGCAAGAGGGGTTGACCTTTCCATCAGAGGAAAGAATTCGGAATATACTACTGCAAATTCCTCAATATCAGGCCGGTCGCCAGATAACGGTAAGCAAAGGAATGCGTTTGCTAGGCATGATGGCATCATGCATTTACCTGGTCCCCCACGCGCGCCTGCGCATGCGTCCCATGCAAGAATGGTTGGTGAAACAGTGGTCTCAGGCAAGTGGTCAGTGGGACGATCTGGTGGTCGTTTCGCCAACACTTGTACAAAGCCTTCACTGGTGGACAAGAGAAAATCTGTCCAACGGGAAACCCTTTTACAATCCCGAGATACAGGCGGTAGTCACAACCGATGCATGCCTAACGGGGTGGGGAGCTCACCATCTCCACCACACGACTCAGGGTCTCTGGTCTCAATCAGTAGCCAAGAAACACATCAACCTGCTAGAGCTTCTGGCAGTATTCAAAGCGCTTCAAGCCTTCGAGCCCTACCTACTAAATCTGTCAGTGCAAATCCGGACGGACAGCACTACAGCCATGTTCTACCTGAACAAACAAGGAGGGACTCTTTCGCCAAATCTGTCCAAACTTGCCCAGAAAATTTGGATATGGGCACTCAGACGGAACATCTTCCTATCATCGCAACATGTTCCAGGGGATCTCAATTCTCTAGCAGATGCACTCCCAAAGGAGCATGAATGGTGTCTACACAGAGAAATCATAGAAGATCTCTTCTCTCAGTGGGGTTTCCCCACTATAGACCTTTTCGCCACAAGCGAAAACAGACAATGCCCAAGATTCGCGTCCAGGTTCCTACAACCGGACTCCCAGGGGAACGCCCTGTGGATGAGCTGGTCAGGGATGTTTGCATACGCTTTTCCACCAACTCCTCATCAGGAAGGTGGTCAACAAAATGAACAGGGAATCGATGACGCTCGTCCTAGTTGCTCCCATGTGGGCGAGACAACCGTGGTTCCCACACTTAAGCAGATTAGCGATGTGCGAACCCATCAAACTCCCGGGCTGGTACAACCTACTGTCCCAACACCAAGGTCAAACAGTGCATCCTCTACCCAACTCAATGAACCTAGCAGCATGGCTCCTGCGATCATAGAGTTTGGACATCTCAATTTACCACTTAGATGTATGGACATCCTAAAAGAATCTAGGAAGCCTAACACGAGGCACTGCTACTTTGACGAGTGGAAAAGATTTATCTGGTGCCAGAATAAGCAATTAAACCCAGTTGATTGCACTCCTTCCACTATTGTTACATACATGCTCCACCTGCTGGATGCAGGACTGTTTTTTAACTCACTGAAGGTACATCTGGCAGCTCTGTCAGCATACACCACCTCCCATAACAAGGTGTCGTGGTGGAAAATTCCAGTGGTAAAAGCCTTCATGGAAGGAGTAAATATACTTCACCCTCCTATTTCAAACCCACCACCAGGGTGGGACCTTAATGTGGTGCTATCTAAACTCATGGGCCCCCCATTCGAACCCATGCATAACAGCAGTCTCAAACACCTGACTTACAAGACAGCCTTCTTAGTAGCTATTGCAACCATAAGAAGAGTCAGTGAAATTCAGGCTCTGTCAGTGCAGGATCCTTTCTTTGCAGTCCATAAAGATAAACTGGTTTTGCGTACACACCCTAGGTTCTCGCCTAAGTTTATTTCCAAATTCCACGTGAACCAGTCCATCGAGCTTCCGGCTTTCTTCCAAAACCCACAAAGCTCGGCTGAGGTAAAACTACACACCCTAGATGTGCGTAGGGCGGTCCTCTACTATGTAAACAAAACCAGACCGCTAAGAAAAACAGACCAGTGGTTTGTCTCCGTAGCTACAGGCAGAGAGGGATCGCGTCTCTAAAGGTGCCATCTCTAAGTGGATACTAAGAAGAGATACATTACTCACCGTAATCGTATTTCTGATGCTTGTATCTGCTTAGATTCACATGCGACCCGCCCTTCCTCCCCTCTGAGAGAAGGCGCATGGATGCTTGTAGTCTTGTCTTCTATCTATCTGCTTGGATTATCTGTACTCGCGCTACCCCATGTCACAAAGAAAAAACACAATCTGAGGGTCCTAGACGCGTGAGGGATCATGGGTACAGTCGACGTCACACTAGGGATAGTATTACTGGCACGTTGACGCCCATTTTCGAGTTTCGAAAAACAAACTGTAATACTCCGCAACTTCCACTCGATGTCGGCCTATGCACAGCATGTGAATCTAAGCAGATACAAGCATCAGAAATACGATAACGGCGAGTAATCTATCTCATATATATAATTTGTAAAAAAAAAAACACATGCGGATGAGGAGTTGTAGCACTACAAAAAACTCCCCAAGACAGCGTGTCAGACACAGTCCCTTGCACACATGACCATACCAAATTCTAGTGAAAATAGTAGTATTTATTTTAGTTTTAAAAAGACACATAACCAACACGACATGCAAAATATCATTATCAGGGTGGACACAAAATTAGTGACCTCTCCCCATGGCATACAGGTCTAAAAAACGCTCACCCCCTTAGGGTGGAAGTTCGCCACGCGTTCCGCTTGTTTCACCAAGCTTCCTCAGGCTGATTAATGTTAAAGGACATTTGTACCACGCACGATCACCACCAGAGTGGTCCCCTGGCGCTCTGGCGGCTCTGAAAGAGGGACGGAGGGAGGGCGGGTGAGTTAGTGGGTGGAGGCTGGAAAAGTGCAAGAGAGCAGTGATGTACTGTTGGAAGCCTCAGCCCGGTGGGTCCGTCGGCTGGGCCTCGGGTGTATGCGGCCGGTAGTCGTTGTGTACTGATGTGCGAGTCTATGTGCATTTATTGTTTTGTTGTTGCATTGTAGTGAAGTTTGTGTGGTTTGTTGTGCTGGAGGTTTGTGGTTGTGTGGTTGTGTTTGGTTTGGAGTTTGAGAGTTGTATTCAGAGGAGGAAATTGTTAGTGGTATCGGTTAGTTGGCATCTCTATCCTGGGTTGACCAGTTGGGCTCACGTAATCTCGCTCGATGGGGTGCTTGGTCACCATGTGCCTCTGGAGGTTTGTGTTCGTTTTTTTTATTTTTATTCGAGGCCCCTTGAGCATCTCGCTGCTTCTTCCGCCCGTTCCTTCATCAACATTGCATGTTCCTCACCCCCACCCACATGGCTAGTGCACCTGCCAGTGTCCATATCTCAGTGCGGTGATTGGTATCTCGCCAGTTACACAACCCAGTGGTACCTAGTTGTAGCTATAGGGCGGTACGGGATGGTAAGGATTGGCTGGGGTTGTTGCCTCCGTGGGTCTCGCATGTGCACTACTCTGTCTGGCGTCACCCCTCCCGGTGCCCTGAGTACTTATAAGTCGGTTCTTGGGCTTGTCAATGTCCTTTCCCGTTTAGTCATTTGTTTTACTGCTGCTTCGGTTTTAGTCTCTGGTATTGAAGAGCCATGTTTTAGTAATTTTCTGAATTTAAGGTGATCTTTGATGTTCCTTATTTCTTTTGGGATGTTCCAGGTTTTTGCGGCTAGGTGGTAGAAGGCGGTGCCTCCAAATTTTTTCTTGATGTAAGGTTTTAGTTCAAGGCGGATTTCGTTGGTTGATCTGAGGGGTCTCGGTTTGTAGATTATTTTCTTTTGAAGGAATTCTGCTCCTTGTCTGCAGATTGCCCTGTGTGTTATGCACATTGTTTTGAAGGTGATAGTGTTTTACTGGGAGACAGTGTAGTGTTTTCAGGGCGGTGGTAATGTGGTCTCTTCTGGATAGTTTGAGGAGTAGTCTGGCTACTGTGTTTTTGATCCGTTGTAGCTTCTTTAGTAGGTATTCTGGTATTCCTAGGTAGATGCTGTTTGCATAGTCGATGCTTGACATGATGAGGCCGACGATAGTGAGTGTTTTGTGTGTGAAGGAGAGGAAAGGTAGTATTTTTCTTGCTGTGTGTAGGAGGAAGAAGCATTTCTTGACTGTTGCGTTTATTTGCGGCTCTAAGGTTAGGGTGTTGTCTATCAGGACTCCCAGATTTTTTACTACCTTAGATGGTGATGGTGCGATTCCCATTTCCGTTGGCCACGGAATGGCGGTTTCCTTCTCTTGGTCTTTGGATATGATCATGATTTCTGTTTTTCCTGGGTTGATTTTCAGGTTGTTGGTATTCATCCAGTTGTAGACTTCTTTTAGACAGTCGGTTAGGTTTGAATGATCAGCTTGGGTGTCTTTGATTTTGTAGATGATTTGAGTATCATCTGCTTAGTTGTAGCATGTGAGGTTGTGTTTCTTGAAGATTCTGATAACTGGGGTTTGGTAGATGTTGAAGTACAGTGGTGATAGTGAGGATCCTTGTGGCACTCCACAATCGTTAACTCGTGGGGTGGATTTGAAGGGTTTAATCCAGACGGTTTCTGTTCTGTCTGCTAGGAATGATTTAGTCCAGCGAGGAGCTGTCGGTTATGCCTATGTCTTCTAGTCTTTTGGTTAGGGTGTCGTGGCTAACTGTGTCGAAGGCTGCAGAGAGGTTGAGCAGAATAAGGGCTGATGCTGTGTTGGAGTCTGCGTTTGTTTTTAGGTCGTCCCAGATCGATAGTAGTGCTGTTTCTGTACCTCTTGTGGGTCTGAAGCCGACTTGAGCTTGGTCTAGCAGTTGGTGTTTTTCAGTGTATTCTTGCGTTAGTTTGTATACGTAGGTTTCGAGGAGTTTTGCCGGGTAGGGGATGTTAGAGATTGGTCTGAAGTTGGAGAGGTCGTCTACGTCGCCGCTTGTGTTTGATGTAGGCTGATTTGAAGATCCTTGGTACGGTACCTGTTGCTAGTGATAGATTTAGAAGGTTTCTGTAGTATTCTGCTGGCGTTCCTTGTGCGAGGATTGATTTGTAGATGTCCGGGGGACAGGGATCCATCTGTGAACCCGCTTTCTTGCTGTGTTTTACCAGCATTGCGAATGCCTCTGCTGATATTTCAAGAAAGTTATTGAGTTTGTGTTGTGGTTCTGAGGTAGGTTCGTTTTGTTGTATGTTGCTGTTGGCTGGCCTCTGTTGGGTGGTTTGTCGGATGTCGATGAGTTTTTTTTTTTGAAGTGGTCTGCAAGGTCATTGCAGAGTTTTCCAAGTGGATTGGGGTGTTGTCACAGCCTGGTAGGTTTCTCATTTCTTTAATGATGTGGAACATTTCTTTTTGTGTGTTGGTGGCCTTTGTGATTCTGTCATCATAGTGCCTTCTTTTTGCTTTTAGGATTTCCTTCTTGCATGCACGGATTTGCTTCCAGGACAGTGTTTTTGTTTGTCTTGGTTGTAATGTTTTCTCCATTCAAGTTCCATCTTTCTGTTTTCCTTTTTCATGGTGCTTAATAGTGGGGTAAACCACTTAGCCATTGCTCTCTTTTTTGATGGTGTAAATGGTTTATCCGGGGCTATCTTGCCAATTGTATCTGCAATCCGTTTGTGTAATATCTCCGCTTTCCCGTCTAGGGTAGCTAGTTCTAGTTCTGTTGTTGAGGGTTTGGTTAACTCCAGTTGTTCGAAGAGGTTGCTTTCTTTGACGTCTTTCCAGTTTCTTTTTGTGGTGGGTGAGAGTTTAGGGGGTTGGATTGAAACCTGCGTAGGCAGAGTGATTACGAATGGGATAATGAGATGGTCGCTCCATAGTATTTGTATTGGTGGTGCCGTGGTCATGAGTTTTTCCTCAGCGAAAATTGCGTCCAAAGTGTGTCCTGCCGAGTGTGTTGCCCCTTTTACTAGTTGTCAGAGTTTCATGGTGGTGAGTTGTTCAGTTAGTGAGTTTTGGGAGCTGGTGCGATTGTCTTCGAACCAGATGTTGAAGTCCCCAGGATGATTAGGTGTTCGTGGTTGATGGCTATGTTGGTGATGGCTTCTATGAAGTTGTCGACGAAGGTTGCATCATAAATTGGAGGTCTGTACACCATGATGGGCTCGCTGTTAGGTGTACGACCATGGATTCGCAGTTGAGGATGTTGAGTGGTTCGTCTGTTTTTATTTTTAGGTGTTCTTTGAAAGCTATCGCGATGCCTCCTCCTCTTTTGTTTTTCCTGTTTGTTTGAAGATTTTTGAAGTTTGCTGGAAGGCAGCTTTGGAGTGTGATTTTTGTAGTTGCCGTCCAGCCAAGTTTCTGTGATGATGACGATGGTATTGACATCCTATTCGAGTAGGTCGAAGATCTCTGTAGAGTGTTTTGACATGGATCTTGCGTTTATTAGGTTGCAGTTTAGTTTGGAGGTGTGGTTTAGTTTGGCTTTTCTTGTTAGGGTTGTCTTCTGATCTTGTTGAGGTGTAGGTTTCGGGTTGTCGGCGTCCTCAAAGTTCTTCTAGGTTTTCTCTTGGGTTTAGGTTTTCATCGAATTCGTCTCCCAGGGGTTGCGGTTTTCAATCGGAGGGTCTTTTAGCTTTGGTGATGTAAGGTGTTATCGCTTCGGTCGTGTTTGTTGTTTCTGGTGGTGTTCATGCTTCTTCTTCGTGATTTAATTAGGTTGTTTAATGTTGCTGCTCAGGCTGATTAACATCCACATTTGTGAAAAACACCAATTTAAATGAAAAACGGGAAAAACGCGGCTTGAGCGTTAGGCTCCTCCCCTTCCTCCTATTCAAATCATGTGATCACCTAGGGTCTGAATCCCAACGGTGTAAATAAAGCCGCCATGATGGACTGGCTAATTCACCCGATAGGCGAATGGTGCTGTATATGAAAATTATTTCATTCAGCAGTCAAATACGTAAATGACTTTAATGTGAGGTAAGGAAATTCACTCAAAGCTCTAAAAAGCCGTGCTTGCAATTCCCAATTAAAAACAGTTTTTGTTGTAACATGTGCAATTAGTAGATGGTGTTCGGCGCTAATGCGCTATCTTTTAACACGGTTTGTGTTCATCTAACTTGATAAACATCAAACCATTATGCCCCAAGTATTGGAGTGTTACAGAGGCCACAGATCTGGGTGCAGCACAGACATTTCTAACAATTTCAAATGCCGCACAATTCTGCGCACCTAAGTATTCCCATAGGTTAACTTGGTGCCACTAGGTAGTTTATCTACATCTTTTATCAAAGTGCAAATGCAAAATTCTGTCTCAAGTGCAATGTACATTACAAGTGAGCCTATTAAAGGTATAGTGTCATAAAATACCAATTAATATGCGGCAGCATATACATCAGATTAGAGGCAGCATATTTTTTGTAAAATGCTGAAATGTTTAAACCCATTGATGAGAAACAAAGCCGCAATCATCAAATGGCAATAGGAAACAGCATGGTTCATATCAAAAGGTGCCAGTGCATTGATAAAACATACTCTATAGATGAACAATAGATAAAGTGCTAAATGTTAAGTGCAAATGCTTGAACCCGCTGATGTAAAACACCATCATAACCATCACATTATGATTTAAAGCAGCATACTTCATGTTTAAAATGCCTGTGCAATAATGCAACATTCTTAGTAAATGAATAAATGAATACTGAATACAGTGCTAGTGCAATGTTGCCATTAGTTCTATGAAAGGACAAGTCCCAGCTACATATCTAAACCAGATACATAATATCAAAAAATACACAATTTAAAAAAAAATCAGATCTTAAAAGATATCAGGATTAGAATAACTGAGTCTCAATCATCACAATCATCACAATCATCACTGTTATGATAGTAATTGGCTCTTAAGGGCCATTGTGCTAGAGTAAGTAGACCACGTGGTTACCACTCGCTTCTTACGTGAATCCACTTCTAGCCTTTTTTGACAGACCAAGGGACTTACTACAAAAATACATATAATTCTGGGTCAATGTTAAGTCCATTGGGCTTCAGTGTGTCAAATTTGCAAATCAGAGACTCCTCCAGTTGTCTCAACTTCAGCTCTGTTACCCAGTCTATTGTGTATTGGAACATGAGCAAGACCCACAAATGTCATTTCATTTACATTTCCTCCATGTTTCGCCAAGAAATGTCCCGTCAATGGATTCGTGACATCCCCATTTTTAATCGCTCTATAGTGCTGCAGGATGAGTAGTTTTAGAGGCCCTATAGTTGAGCCAATATAACGGAGGCCACAAGTACATGTAATGGCATACACCACAAATTTAGTGATGCATGTCATTTTGTGTTTGTACTTCCATCCTATCCCGTTGTGACCAGTGAAAGGTAGTTTTGATACAAAGTCGCACATTTTGCAATTTGCACATTTGCGAAAACTTACCACATTTGATTTCAGAAATGGGCTAGGGGATTTGGTATCAGTGATGACCATACTCAGAGAAGGTAAATTCTTAAGCGTTGGGGCTTTGCGGTATGTTACATTGGGGGTATTACCTTGCACTTTTTTTCAGAACATATATATTTCTGAGGCTTGTGGAATCTGCTTAGATCACATGCTGTGCATAGGCCAACATCTAGTGGAAGCTGCAGAGTATTACAGTTGTTTTCGAAACTCGAATAGGGACGTCGACAGGGCGTGCCAGTCATACTATCCCTAGTGTGACATCCACTGTATCATTATCCCTCGAACGTCGAGGTCCCTCAAATTTTCTTTATCCGGCATGCTAGACTGACGCGTATAGCGGAGTTCCTTTTGGCGCGAAGCCATTGACTTTTCACAATTAACGATCGGATTTCTTTCTATCCTTTCACCGACCTCCGAAACGCCACGCTGGTGAAGACAGAAAGACTGCCCACCGTGACGGACCGTTCGACCTTGGAAGGCCACCCCGGGCCTCTGCCCAGACAGTAGGGAGAGCGGGGGGAGGCCATTTTAGAAAGCATATTCTCCCCTTCCTACACTTTGTTCGCCCAGATGCCATAACCATAACCTATAATTATGGATAATACACTGTGTAAATTTTGCCCCAAGTGTAACCGAAAATTCCTGTGGTTAGACAAAGACTTAGTTTGTAATTTGTGTCTTCCAAGAGACCACGTTGAAACGTCTTGTCGAGTGTGCAGGCTCTTCAAGCCGAAGACGTTAAAGGACCGCTCCACGAAACGCTGGGCCCATTACGCCTGGGGCAACTTGAGGCCATGGATGAAGAGGGAACCTTGAGCCATGACAGCGATGCTGTACTTTCGGACTGCGAGGGCGACTAAGTAGGACAGGCCGGCAGCTATGTTGTGGGGACTACACCCGGCGGCAGCAGCGCTACAAAAACAAACACCACCGAGCACATAAGCCCTAGTCGAGACAAGACACACGAGTCGAGTACTCCACAACGTTAGACACCCAGAGACAGGTCTGCTGAGTCCAGGTCCTCTGGGCAATCTCGTTAAAGATCGCCGCATGACAGGGACCAACTGTCGAAAGACAGCAAGGGTGTCACTCGAAAAAACTCCCTCTGAAGGTCGATCGTCTGCGGACGACACCTCGTCACCCACATTGGAAATTCGACGCTCGAAGTCTGATACGGTGGCAGGTCCCAAAAAGCCTGTAAACCACTCCTCTGTGCCCCAAGGTGTGGGGAAACATGACAAAAAGACCTCTAAGACCCCTCATAGGGACAAAAGCCCTCCTAGGGAGAAGAAGATGCAGAAGGAAAAGGCTAAATTATCCAAGCCCATTGAAAAACCTAAGGATTCTAGGCCTAAAGTAATACCTCCCACTAATGAGGAATTGGGACTTCCCCTCAATCTGTGGTGATCCCAAGTTCCAAGGAATGGTATTCTCAAGATATTGACAGAGTAATGTGAAGAATTACCTTTATGGCCAATTTTTTACGAGAAAAACCCAGATTACTTTGAGTTTCCACTCCACTCCTCCCACCACAGCCCCTTCTGGCTCTCAAGCCTCTGCCTTACCTACTCAACCCCCTTTTAAGTGGTCTCGCTCTAATGTTCCCTTACAAAGTACGGTCATCGGTATCTATGATCCTGAATCAGACCAAGAGGATCTCTCCTTTGTGGAGGCATCTGACCCTCAACTTATTGAGGAGGATACAGATTAACCTTATTATGGGGATGACGAGGACCCAGAGGCAGACCAAGAGGCTAACATGTACTCTATAGATTCCCCTCTTAACCAAAACACTCCAGTTGTCGATTCCCCCGTTGATAACCCCTCTTCAATGAAGTATTAGTGTTACACTCACCTGATTCCCACGGGGGCGTCGATCTGGACTGGCCCGCTGTTGCTTCCACCAGAGTAACACGTAGAGCCGAGATGACAGACTGGACAGACCCACTTAGCTTTGTTTGTTGGACTCGTACGAATATCTTTCTGCAATGGAGAAAGGGAATTAACCTCCCGTAATCTGAGCGTTAACCCTCCTTCCCACTCCTCTAGTCTGCCCACAGAACACTCCTGAAGTTCCCTCTTAATCTCACCTGAAGATTTGGAAAGATGAGCTTTGCATCCTGCGTCGAGCGCAGGGGCGCGTAGGCGACCAGTTACTTCACTGGCGTGGAGGAATTGGTGAGTTCCAGTATTGACTCTAAGTCCAATTGTTCGGAAGAGTTCAAAAGTCTGATCTTCACTCTGCCAGATTCCTTGCAGGTTGCGGATTTAAACCACAAGAAGAGTTCCAAGTGGCAATTAGTAAGATCCTGGTAAGTCTATTGTGGTTCTCCCCTTTGGGGCCGGGGTACAGCGATGATGCAGAATTAACTGCGCCGACCCGAAATGAGGTGAGTACCCCCCTGTGGTAAATCAGTTAAGTCTTTGGGGTTAGGTTGTATTGTCCTTGTTTTTTCCCCTTAGGGGCCGGGGTGCGGCGGTGATGCGGAATTGACTACGCCGACCCGAGATGAGGTGAGTACCCCCCTATGGTAAATCAGGTAAGTCTTTGGGGGTGGTTTGTATTGCCCTTGCTCACCTATCTGTTCTTGTCTCCCCCAGGTGTTGAAGAATGGCCTGGAGATGCTGGATTTGCGATGGAGTAAAGGAATGCAGCCTCGGTTGGTGAGTTCAGCACGGCTCTGCGAGGTGCGTGGCAATGCACCTGAGAAGGCCTCTCTTCCAGATCGACGATGTGCTGGATCAAGGATTCAGGTAAGGGTTTTGTTCTGACCTCTTCTCCTTCTCCTTTTCTTGTTTCAGGTGTTCCAGGGCTGAAGCGGGCGTGGCTGAAGACTGGAGCTGCTGAAGACACGGTGAGCGTTACGCTGCAGCAAGCAGAATAACGCAAAGCACTTGTGGCTGTCCGGGTGTGGCTTAAATAGCCTTGGAAGAAGTCCCAGGTAAGTATTCTTCCACAGCCCCACCCAAGAGGAAAGGAGTCCCTGAGGTAAAGTAGTCCCTTTAAGCCTCATTTGGCTTGTGGCTTCGTGCAGCATGGTCTGCATCAGGTAGGTATGCAGCATGGTCTGCAACAGGTAAGATTTCTGTAATGAGCCTGGCGCCCATGGCGCCAGGACTGACTTTATTCTTATGAGCCTGGCGCCATAGGCGCCAGGACTGTAGCCAAAGAGCCCCTAACTGGGGTTTTTGGGCATGCTTCAAGTGGCATGATGCCTGCTTCCGGGGTTGCTGGGCCTGGTCTGGCTTTCCGGGGGCAGGCATTGTGACAATTAGCCAAGGCGGCTGAAGACTTTCAGATTGACACAGAGGAGGATAGAGACTTTGCTGAAATCCTTGGGGACAAAAAGACAGTGGGCCAGGTTATCCCGCTACTAAAATCAGTACAACAGAGAATACAGTCATCCTTCGAAGCCCCCAATCTCACACGGGCCGTTAACCCATGTGAGGAGAAATTATTCAGGCCAGACCCTATATATCGGAGGGCAACTAAAACCAGACTCCTTAGTTGTAGCCACCACTAGAAAGAGAGCAGGTACACCCCTTGCTTCCTCCGAGACTCCACCTGATAAAGAAAGCAAAAAGATCTATGGCATGGGCAGAAAGGTTGCCTCCTCTGCGGCCTATCAAACCAGGATAGCGAACAACGCAACCCTCTTGGCTAGTCATAATTGCCACAAGTGGGAAGAGAATCTGCTTTACTTTCACCTGCCCCGGAGCCACTCAGAACCCAACTAGCTCAGGTGGCAGCAGATGGAAGGTCCGTATCTACCTGTCTCCTTAAATCCAATTTTGATGCAGCGGACAATGCCGTAAGAGTCATTGCGGAGGGCACTGTTATAAAAAGGCATGCATGGCTGCGCCAGTCAGGCTTTATGCTGGAAACACAGGCCACACTAATAAAACATGCCAGTGGAACCTAACGTGCTCTTCGGTAAGGCAGTGGAAGACTCGCTCAAAACAACAAATGACGAGTATAACACTCTAAAATCGTTTGGTCAACTCACTAACAAGACTACTGGACAGCGAGTTAACGAACATTTTAGCTGTTTTTGGGGCCAAAATTCTCAACGAGGATCCAGCTACAATCGGGGCCAAGGCTCATCCTGGGGAAGTAATCAAGGACAATCCTTCCAAGGCTATCCCAGAGGACAACGCAGAGGTTGTGGTCGGGGCAGAGGCCTGGCTCGAGGTGGCACTCCACCTCAAAGCAAGTGGCATTCCGCTCCAGGTGCCCTCAGATGCTTCTCCAGTAGGAGGATGCATTTCCAACTTCAACCACGCATGAGAGGGAATCACCTCAGACAGATGGGTGCTGTTCTACTGTATAGAAATACTTCAATGTCCTCACAACCACCCCCTACAAAAGAAAATCCACTCGGAAGAACATCAGTGGATCCTTCTAGAAGAGATAACTACACTTCTATTAAAGGACGCCATAGAAGTGATCCCTGCCAACCAGGTAAACGGGGGTATTTATTCAACTTACTTCCTTGTGCCAAAGAAAGATCTAACAATGAGCCCTGTATTAGATTTACGCCCTGCAAACAAGTATGTAAAGCCACAAAAGTTCTGCATGACTACACTACCAGAGTTGATCCTGCTACATGGCAACACTGGATATGAAAGATGCCTATTTTCATAAATCATTGTTCCCCGCGCACAGAAGATTATTGCGTTTCAAGATAGCGAACAAGCACTACCAATTCAAAGTGCTACCCTTTGGAATAGCCTCAGCTCCAAGAGTATTCACAAAGGTACTGCAGGTGGTGGCAGCGCACCTGCGCAGGGAGGGAATCCCAGTGTACCCTTACTTGGACGACTGGCTCATAACAGGGGAATCGCCTCTGATTTGCAGACAAAACATCCAAAGAACAATCAACCTCCTTTCAATTGGGCTTCTCCATCAACGAGAAAAAAATCAAGCCTAGTGCCAAGCACTTCAAAACTGTTCCTAGGAGCTGTTCTAAACACAGAGGAACGATTGGTCTTTCCTTCAGAGGAAAGAGTAAAAAATGTGTTACTGCAAATACCACATTCTGATGCTTGTTAATCTGCTTAGAATCACATGCTGTGCATATGGTCCGACATCCAGTGGTAACCGCGGAGTATTGCATCTTGTCTTTCGGGAGACCGAAAGGGGACGTCGGCATAGGCGTGTCTGAAACACTATCCCTATCGTGACGTGTGTAGCACCCAAAATCCCTCACACGCCGAGGTCCCTCCGATTGTTTTTTTCCGCCCAGATAACTGGTCGCCCTATAGCAGAGCTCTTCATGAGACATTGTTTATCTTACCGAATTGTCGGTTTAATCCCTGTTAAGTCACTTCGTCTATCAAGAACATCTTTGACGAAGACTACGGGGGAACCGTCTACGGCTGTGGATTCCGGCATCTAAGAGCTGGTATTCGGACCTCCACGTGGTCTGGCCTTCTGGCCGGCCTTCAGAGTAGGGAGAGTGGGCTTGGGGTTTGCCATACTGCTATGTCGTCTTTCCTCTTTTCCACTTCTTTCCTTTTTGGTCTGGTCACCCTTCCCTTCTGCTATGGAAAGGACTCCATTTAGATTCTGCCCTCTGTGAAGGGTCAGATATCCATGGAAAGACGAGCACACTTCATGTACGCTTATCTCCCCCTAGAGCACTAAAGCGGTGTTCGGCGTATAAACTCCTAAACCTAATCCCTTAAGGAGCGCCGGTTGAAGTGGTGGGCCGCGTACGGTATGTCACGCGTGGAGCCTCCCTACCCTGCCACGACACCAGCCGAGAGTGACGGGGGTACATCGGATGACCAAACGTCCAACGTGGATGTTGTAGACCTTGAGGCAGACAATTCTAGAGCCGCCACGCCCGTCCCCGACCCTTCCAGGCTAGACTCCGGTCTTGCTACAGGGACCACACCCGGTGACAGGGGCGTACAATCACAACACACAAACACACAACCCAAGCGCCCTCCTCGACGACATCGTCGAAGAAGGCGCAAGCGCCATCGGATCAATCTGATCTGAAGCAGCGCATGACGACTGGGCTTAATAAACATAACAAAGGCGCTACTCCCCACTACACAAGCCGAAGTTTCTGAACAAGAAACTTCGAGTTTCAAAGTTTCCAAGGCCCGTGCAGGCACGAAAACTACGAGTAGGCCTCTTACTACGAGTAGGCTTCTACCCGGGAAGCCATCATCGGAGGCGTTGTCCCCCGAAGATTCGGTAACTATCAGTAATAGCATCAACAGGATTGCTACGGCGGTGGGGTCATCCAAGTGGACCACGGAGCAATTTGAGAGGGATATGGATCGGCTGCAGAAGGTTTTCGGGGCTTCCGATCAACCTCTGCCGAAAAAAGCTCAGGTAGACCCTAACCCTCATACACAAGTTGCCCAACACTTAGATGTTCAACACTATGTTGATTATCAGGAAGATGTCCAGAAGGACACATATAGAGACATCTATACAGAAGAAGAGACTTCTTTTCTGGACAATTATGGGGAAGATCAAGGCGCAACGGACAACTGGGAAGACACCCAGCAGGACGATCACAATTCTGATATAGTTTGCCTCGACTCTCCCCCATCCTCACTGGTTCGGCAGGCTCCCCCGGTGGATGATCAAATGGCTTTCAACAACACGTTGAAAAAAGCAGCGGAATTCTATAAAATTGCCACGCTTGAGGCATTGCCTGAACAGGATTTCGCGGAAAACATCATTAATGACAAACCTCCGGCTAGCCAGTCTATCCCTCTCTTGAGCTCTGTAAAGAGACAGCTAGCTCCTTCTTTACTCACACCAGCTCAGACAAGGGCTGTGAACCAAAGGGTCGAAAAACTCTTCCGGCCCTCCCCCACCGACCCGCTTTACATCAAAGGGCACGCAATCCCAGACTCGCTGGTGGTGACCAACACTCGCAAAAGAGCAGGGGTTCCCCTTGCCACGGGAGAGTCACCCCCGGACAAGGAGTCCAAAAGGTTGTATGCCTTAGGCAAACGGGTCATGTCGGCGGCTGCTTATACCATCCGGATTGCCAATAACACGAATTTACTGGCAAGCTACGTCGACGCCCAATTGAAACTACTCCAGGAAGGCCTTCAGGAGGTTCCGAACCAACCAGAGCCAAGCTTCTCACCATTGTCTCGGAGGGCAAACTTGCCAATCAAAATGTTGTAAAGAATACCCTGGGCTCCGCAGAGACAGCAGGCAGGTCTCTCGCACAGGGTACTCTCCTAAAGAAACACGCGTGGCTGCGCACGTCGGGTTTCAGACCTGAGACCCAGGCATCCATCATCAACAAACCCATAGAAGAGGCCAACATCTTCGGGAAGGCGGTAGACGATGCTTTGGAGACAGCCAAGAAGGAGCATGAGACTATTAAGTCGCTGCACCAGATTTCCCAAAAACCCTCTTCACAGAGGGGCAGCAATTCTCAGCGGTCCTTTCGAGGACAAGCCCGCGCCGCTCAAAATAATTTCGGCATGGGCAACTTCAACGCAAGTCAACCGGCTGCAAGCCCCACTTACTACCCCCAGAGGGGTCAGAAGCGCGGAAAGAATAGAGGCAGAGGCTCCAATTCCAGAGGTGCGTCAACCTCGGGTCAGAAATGACCACCAACTTCAGGTCCCCTCCCATGTCTCCCCGGTCGGGGGGCGATTAACATCTTTCCTCAAGGCATGGGAGGGGATAACTTCAGACCAGTGGGTATTAAAGACGGTCGCCCACAGTTATTGCGTGGAATTCGCCCGACCCCCCCACAGTTCAGACCGCCGAAACATCGACGCCTTTCACTGGAACATCTGTAGATCCTGCTCCAAGAGGTGGAGGCGCTGCTGGGAAAGGACGCCATAGAAGCCGTCCCAATTCTTCAGGTAAACAGGGGTATTTATTCAATATACTTCCTTGTTCCCAAAAAGGATCTCACCATGCGTCCTTTTCTAGACCTGCGCCCAGCGAACAAGTTCATAAAGCCCCAGAAGTTTGGCATGGTAACACTTCAAGAGGTGATCCCATTGCTAAAACAAGGGGACTTCATGACAACATTGGATATGAAAGATGCATACTTTCATATTTCAATGCTGCCAACGCACAGAAAATGTCTAAGGTTTGTGATTCAGGACAAACACTACCAGTTCAAGGTACTCCCCTTCGGCATAGCCTCGGCGCCACGGGTGTTTACTAAGGGCCTGGCAGTGGCAGCAGCACACCTGCGCAGACTTTCATTTCCAGTTTACCCTTACCTCGACGATTGGCTCATCACGGGGGACTCGTTCGACGTTTGTTTTTCGAACACCCAAAAGACAGTAGACCTACTGTTCAGCCTGGGATTTTCTATCAATGAAAAGAAATCCAGCTTAGTCCCCAGCAAAGTAAAACAGTTCCTGGGGGCCCTAATTTGCACGGAAGACGGTCTAGTCTTCCCTTCCAGCGAGAGGGTTCAGAACATGCTCTCTTGTTCCTCAGTATGTAGCCAGTCGGAAAGGGGACGGTGAGGCAAAGCTATGCGTTTGCTAGGGATGTTGGCGTCATGCATATACTTGGTCCCCCACGCGCGGCTGCGCATGCGTCCCATGCAGGAGTGGCTCAACAGCCAGTGGTGTCAGGCCAGCGGACAATGGGAAGATCTGTTAGTTGTCTCGCCAGCCCTCGTTCTCTCTCTGCAGTGGTGGTCGAGGGAGAACCTCTTGAAGGGGAAAACCTTCACCACCCCTGTAGTGGAAGCCACTCTCACGACAGACGCATCTCACAGGGTGGGGGGGGGGGCTCACCTGCTTCAACAGACAGCGCACCGAGTGTGGTCCCCTCAGGTAGCGTCCAACCATATAAGCCTACTGGAGCTACTAGCAGTGTTCAAAGCATTGAAAGCCTTTCAGGAGCAAATGCAAGGGAAGACAGTGCTGGTCCTAACCGACAGCACAACAGCAATGTATTATCTGAACAAGCAGGGGGGCACTCACTCTGCAGGGCTATCCAAGCTGTCCCAAAACATCTGGATATGGGCTCTCAACACAAGATGTTCCTGATATCCCAACATGTTCCAGGGGAACTCAATCTTCTGGCAGACGTACTCAGCAGAGATTTTCCTCTGCCAGAAGAATACGAATGGCGTCTGCACGAAGACATTGTATCCAACGTCTTCGCAGAATGGGGGTTTCCAGAGACCGACTTGTTCGCTACTCAGAACGCCCAATGCCCATATTACGCCTTCAGGTACCCCCAGTACTGATCCAAGGGGAACGGTCTCTGGATAACTTGGTCGGGGAAATTTGTTTACGCTATCCCCCCACCCTCCCCGACTCCTCTTATGGACAAGATAGTGCACAAGATGCACCAGGAACCAGTCACCATGATTCTGGTGGCTCCCATGTGGGCCCGCCAACCCTGGTTCGCGCACCTGATGGAAATGTCCCTCTCCCCACCAGTCAAGCTGCCCTGCCCGTACAACATGTTGTCTCAGGACAGGGGGGAGACTCTGCACCCATGCCCACAAACTCTGAATTTAGCAACCTGGCTCCTGAAGTCATAGAGTTTGGACAGCTGCAACTCCCTCAAAGATGCATGTACATACTAAGAAAGACTAACACACGTTATTGCTATGCCAGCAAATGGAAACGTTTTGTCATTTGGTGCAGTTCCAAAGGCGTCAATCCCACCGATTGTTCGCCTTCACACATTGTGTTATATATAACCCATCTGTTGGACTCTGAGTTAGTCTTCAATTCCTTAAAGGTTCACCTAGCAGCGTTGTCAGCCTACACCACATCACAGTAGAAGGTGTCGTGGTGGAAAATACCTGTGATTAAAGCCTTTATGGAAGGGGTTAAAAGAATGTATCCCCCCAATCACTCACCCAGCCCCTGGGTGGGATCTAAATGTGGTTTTAACTAGGCTCATGGGACCCCCTTTTGAGCCTATGCATAAAGCTAGTCTGAAAGACCTAACTTACAAGACAGCCTTTCTAGTAGCTATCACTTCTATCAGAAGAGTTGGCGAACTACAGGCCCTCTTGGTCTTGGACCCCTTTTGTTACAGTCCACAAAGAAAAAGTGGTTCTGCGCACTCATCCCAGATTTGCGCCGAAATTTATTTCGAAGTTCCATGTGAACCAGTCAATCGAACTACCCACGTTCTTCCAAAGACCTACTAACATGGCCGAAAGAAGCCTTCACACACTAGATGTGCGCAGGGCAGTCATGTTCTACATGGATAGAACCAAACCACTGAGGAAAACTAAACAATTCTTTGTTTCAGTGGTAGCTGGTAGAGAAGGGGACCCTGTCTCTAAATCAGCAATATCAAGGTGGATTGTCAAGTGCATCACACTATGTTACACTCTTGCAAAGAGAGAACTGCCCTTCAAGCCTAGAGCACATTCTACTCAAGGCACTGGGGCATCCATACCATTCATTGCAAATGTTCCCCTAGAGTCCATTTGCAAAGCGGCAACCTGGAGTTCTGTACACACCTTTACAAAACACTATTGCCTAGACAATCATTCTAGGTCTGATTCTCAGGTGGGACAAGCAGTACTAAGACATCTTTTTTCTACTGTTCCTTCTCACAACCCACCTCCAACTCCGGGTACTGCTCGCTAGTCTATGCACAGCATGTGATTCTAAGCAGATTAACAAGCATCAGAAGACATGCATTACTTACCGTAAAAGCATTTCTGATGATTGTATCTGCTTAGATTCACATGCGCCCTCCCTGCCTCCCCGCTCGGGGTGGAAGGAACATAGACTTCTTACTACTTTCTCTCTTCATGTACTCACTCACTATAGCCTTGAGCTCCCTCATGGCAGAAAAAATACAATCGGAGGGACCTCGGCGCGTGAGGGATTTTGGGTACTACACACGTCACGATAGGGATAGTGTTTCAGAGACGCCTATGCCGACGTCCCCTTTCGGTCCCCCGAAAGACAAGATGCAATACTCTGCGGTTACCACTGGATGTCGGACCATATGCACAGCATGTGAATCTAAGCAAATACAATCATCAAATGCTTTTACGGTAAGTAATGCATGTCATTAGGCTCTAGGACTCAACAAACTCGGACTCCCAACAATGCATGCCGGAAGCCTAATTCTGCTACCCCTTTCACACACACACCACAGAATCCCTGAACAACGCGCATACCCCCCACCACCGATGACTCAACCCAACCCCCACTCATCAGGAAGTCACAGCCCACCACCCACACGATCAAAGGTGCTCTCATTAACTCAAGATCCTTAACCGCACATGCTCTCAACATAGCAGACATCACCTCCAATGACCTTGTCTTCCTAGCTGTCACGGACACCTGGCTCCACGCAGTTTCAGGACCAGCCCTAGCGCTAGCCATCCCTAAGGAATATTCCATATACCGTCTGGACAGACAAACAGCTAAAGGCAGAGGTGTCGCCTTTATAGCAAAGACCTCTATTAATGTCAGACACATAGTCAGCTAAACACTCCCATCTGCAGAACTGATCACCATCAAACTATCCCCAACCAACACGAATACCACCACCATCCACCTCCTATACCGACCGCCTGGTCCCATCTCATCCTTCAAGGACGGCTTTGCTCTCCTGCTCTCTAACACTAAACCTAACTCACAGATACTCATTCTAGGCGATTTCAATTTTGGCTATAACGACGCCAAAGATGACAAAGCAAACATGATCGCCAACACCATCTCAGAGCTAGGATTCACCCATCACAACTCACAAACCACGCACAATAAAGGGAGAACCCTTGGTTGGTTAGCGGACCTCAATTGCAATACCACCATTCTATTCAACACACCCTGTGCCTGGACTGACCACCACCTAATCACCTTCACCATCAACAAAAACAAACATGCCTCATCACCGACAACTAATGCCCCACCTGCATTTACAAAAAATAGCAAAAATATCACAGCTGAGAAATGAATCCCGCTGCTCCAACCCATCATCGACTTCGCACCCACCATTGCCAACCCCACAGATCTAGTAGACCTATACAACTCAACTATCCTCAAAGCCCATCAACATTGTTGCACCCCTTAAAGTACGCAAAGCCAAACCACACGCTCACCTTAACTCTTGGTTCACCCCTGAACTAAAAATGCTTCGGAAAAACAAGACACATGCTGAATCAGTATGGACACACTCCCCCCTCAGTCATCAATAAAATGTCATACACTGCAGCCTCCAATAACTATAAGCAAGCCATCATCCAAACAAAAATATGTATAATGAAAGAATCAGTAAGGCCAAATCTAACACAAAAGAGCTCTTTAATACCTTAAGAGAGCTTGAATCTCCATCACCCATACCTGACACTTGCACCAAAGATACCTCGTGATGTACAAATCTACAAGAACCCCTCCTCAGCAAAATTGCTATGCTCCAGGCAAAAATCAAAGCTAAGAAGACTAGCCTTACAACTGTCAATAACCTCACCCCATCCTCTCCCAACAAACAGACAACAATACCCCATTCAAATTCTCAACCATCACCACCAAAGTGGTCGAAGACATAATATCCACCCTGAAACCGTCCAAATGCCAAGGTGACACCTGCCCAGCCCCAGTAATCAAAGACGCAGCCAAACATCTGGCCCCTTTCATCACCTCAGTCATAAACTCTTCATTCACGTCAAGTATAGTACCTGACAATCTGAAGGATTCTTGGGTTTTACCACTGCTCAAGAATCCCACACTGGACCTTAGCATCCCCACCAACTACAGACCCATCACTGCAGTGCCTTTCCTCTTAAAAATTCTGGACAGAGCAGCCTACCTGCAGATCCAGAACTACCTAGAGAAAAACAACTTACTTGGACTAAGACAATCTGGCTTCCGCCCTAAACATGGTACAGAGACTGAAGACTCAAATTGACAAGTTAAAAGACAATGGCAAACTGGCCGTTCTACTCCTTATCAGCCGCTTTTGACTTAGTAAATCATGACATCCTATGTAAACATCTAGCCTCTGCAGCCAACTTCTCTGACAAAGCTAACGCCTGGATTCAATCCTTCTTGACCAATAGATCCATGAGGGTCTTTGCACCCACCGCTACCACCGAACCAGCCCCTGTTACTTGCGGCTTCCCACGGGGATCCTGCAGCTCGCCCACACTATACAACGTGTTTACAAAACCCCTATTCGACATACTGGAACATTTGGGTGTCATCTACACAAACTACGCAGATGACACTCAAATACTTATCCCACTAACAAGCGACTATTCCACTGATAATAAAGTCCTCAACATTTATTCCATCATCCAAGAATGGATGGCAAAGCATGGACTATGCCTCAATGACGACAAGACCGAGCTTCTTCTCCTAGGCTCCCAATCCAGACTCAACAACCATGACAAACTTTACCAAGCATTCACCATTGACGGCAACACCATCGCTGTATCTAACCATGTAAAAACCCTAGGAATTTACCTAGACTCTTCCCTCACCCTGACTAGACGATTCAACGCCATCTCATCCTCTACCGCCTACACATGCAAGCTTATCAACGGCTGCAGACCATACCTATCCACCTCCAGCTACATAACCCTTGCTAGAGCCTTAGTACTCTCTAAAGTAGACTATTGCAATGCGCAGCATCTCGGCACAAGCCAAAAGAACATTGGCAAGCTTCAAGTTGTTCAAAATAATGCTCTGAGCAGCCTTGAATATACCAAAATCTGAACACATTCCAGATCTGAGACGCTCCACCCACTGGCTACCTGTACCACAAAGAATTGAGCTCAAAACACTGTCCCTCACCCACAAGTGCCTGTCTAACCAAGCCCCCAAATACCTTGCCGACAACTTCACCCTTAACATCTCTTCCCAGCCAACCAGATCAGCCCAAACTCATTGCTTAAATGTCCCTAGACATAAGCTCCAAAGAGCAGGTGGCTCAAGCTTCCCAGTGCTTGCCTCGAACCTCTGGAACTCCCTACCACTTGCTCGCAGAATTGAACCATCCTTCCACCTATTCAGACAAAATGCCAAAACCTGGCTGATCACCAAAGAAGCCTAAAGCTCGCATCCATCATTCACCTGAGACACTTGTACATATATTTATAGACATATATAGCCAACACAACTTGCATTAACCGCTCTTCTTGCAATCATATTGTAAATACCCTACTTGCCATTTTTGCTCTGAATATCCCCGCTCCATAACTGATTGCACAAACTGTGAATAATATGTACCATAAGAACCGTGCATATGTAACATTCACACTGTACTACAACAACCATGTATATATTACCTGCTACCTTGTAACCTTGTCTAGCCTGTATATTTTCTGCTACCTTGTAACCATGTCAAGCGCCCCAGGGCCAGGCTGCGCTATACAAAACAATAAACTAAACTAAACATAAATTTACCCCTGAACTGTGAATGATAGCATGTCGCACACTTAGTTAGAATTGTAAATGGTAGTATGTCCCATAAAGTTCAATTTAGAAGGTATTCCCAACATCACTGAATGCCCCCTAATAGCGTCTGTGTTAAAGTTCAACCTAGAAAGTGTGCCAAATATCATCAGTGTGCTCAAGTCGAATCTAGAGAGTGTGCCTAATAGCGTCACTGTGCTAAAGTTGGATCTAAAAATGTGCCTAATAGCATAACTGTGGTATAGTTCAATTTAGAAAGTGTGCCTAATAGCGTCACTGTGCCAAAGTTTGAACTTAGAAAGTATGCCTAATAGCGTAACTGTGGTGTAGTTGAATTTAGAAAATTTGCCTAATAGCGTTACTGTGGTATTGATGAACTTAGAAATTGTGCCTAATGTACGCCCCCTGTCCTGCTCTCATGTTTGTTCACAAGCGCTTTACTGATAACCACCATATCAAACTACTACGCTTACTCTCCGCTATACACCATCATTCAACTAGAACACAGCTGTAACATGACACATTCGGTCTAGCTGATCTCATAATTAACATGACCCCACAAACTCCACATCATCCTAATAAAACACAGCTAGCTGAGCACATTCCGGCTAGCTTAAGCGTCTGTTCAGGCCTAACGCAGCCAGAACTCAGTCTGGGTGTCCACCCTCCAGACTGAACACATCCAACTGATTTCCTCAGCACCACACCTACCGCTAAGAAGCAACTTTCATACAAAAACCACACCCGCTGCACACATCCGGTGTGCCCACGCACCATATCACTCTCACTGACTGAACTGCGGTTCCCAAGAGCGTTCAACCTACCAGCGCTTTGAGACCATACCAATGATGCATAAGGCACTATATAAATGCCACGTAACATAACACATGAACTTAGGGCAATGGATCAACTGATAAGATTAGCACAAGATGGCGGCTTCCAAAGCGTGAGTTTCGCATGTGTAAACGTGGGAAAATCGAAGATAAGATGCATAGGAAACATTTTTCAGATCGATCGAAATATGGTAAAAAATACATGCCCTATCCATTGGGCCAGTAACATTTCTGAGCAAACGTCCCCTTTAATTAAAAGGAGTTTCTCGCTAAGCATAGTCCGATCCTGCACATAGTTGAAGCTACTTACTGTTCATTAATTTGTAAAAATACACAATGGAAAGCTAGGGTCACTTGAAAGTAACTTTGCTCCTCTAAATATGTTTTTTCTTGGCAGTGATGAAATGGCTGAATTGGAACTTGTGGCTGAAATAAGGATAGATGATGTCGGACTCTGTTGCACAACACAATCTGAACTTGTCAGAAGGGATCGGAACTGGAGGGCTTGCAAATCCGGTACAGCAAATAATGAATTTGTTTGAGTATAGAATGTTTCCATGGAGATTTCTCTCCTGTCTTTTGCATGCCACATAAAGATTTCTTCTTAAATCTTTGTTAGCTCCACACTCCTTAAATCTCTTCAATAGCAGCTCCTCATAGCTAACAAAGGTTTGGCTGTTTAGATTCTCTTTCGCTAACGTGTTGCTTTCATGGTCTTTGCATTTAGACACTTTTCCTCTTTCATTGCCCCATTTTACTGTATATTGTTTAATGCTTCTCCCATGTATATCATAAGTCGCAATAATGATGAATTTGAAATGTAATAGTTAACTATATAGAAGTGCATACTCGTCATCAATAGTGAATTACATTCCCCAACCCATTTTGGAAGCTTGTATCATTCCTTGATGTAACTTCTAAATGCTTGTCTTTTTTCACTCTCTTTAGTGTGCCTGGGACCTACGGTGCTTCCTGCCAGAAGAAAACAATCATCTGTTCCCTTTAGGGACTCTTCAAGTAGCTTGACATCACTCGCAGGAATCCGAACCAAGGAAACCACAACACGTCTGCGTCATTCTTGCAGCCCAAAGACATTGAGCAGGACTGGGGATGAGGGCCTAAGGACTGTATGTGGGAATGATGTTGCCCTCTCCAGAGACCCTGCCTTCTCACCTGTATCAATGCTTCCATGCTCCACCTCCGGTTCCTGCAATGCCTTTTCTTCTTGGAGAGCGTCACATGTTCCTGGGCTCACACAGATACCTCGTAGACTGATTTCCCAGCCTGGGGAGGCCCAGCGTACATATTCACAACCATGCTGGGGCTACACATTGGGGAACGGCACTGGGGTGTCCAACGGACAGCCGGGACCCTTTGCTGCAGGGGGTTGTTCTACATCTGGAAATCAGCATTCCCAGCCTCCATCTACCTTGCTAGAGAGGGCAGAGTCTGTTAGCTCTTCATCATCCTCCTCTTCGCAGCACCAGTCTGGTGGTGGTAACAGCATTGGACTTCAAGGCCACCAAAACCAGGACCTCGATATTTATGACCCCTTCCATCCCACAGATGAAGAGAATGTCAACGGTGACTTCACCTATGAACACTCTCCTGAAAAGGAGCAGGAGGATCAGAAGTATGATCCATTTGAACCAACAGGGTCCAATGCCAGCTCTTCTGAGCGCAGCCCTTCTCCTTATGAAGATGATGATATCCCAGACCCTGAGGATAGACTATCTGAAGCACTGGCCAGCATTTATGATGATGATGACGAGGATGATGATGATCTTGGACCCATCCATAAAATAAAGCCACCAGAAACCCCAGCCATTATCTATGAGGATGACAACAGTATTTTTGATCCCGAGGACAATATCTCTGGTGAGCCAGTTAGTCCATATGATGAGAACAGTGCACCTTATGATGAGAACAGTGTACCATACGATGACGACAGTGATGCCCCCATAGATTTTGAGAATGAGACCCCGGTTGAAGATGAAGACTGCCCCCCTGCAGACGATGAGGATGGTGTACCCATGGATGAGGACTGTAGCCCTGTATACAATCAGGACAGTAGCCCTGTATACAATCAGGACAGTAGCCCTATTCATGACGACTGTATCCCAGTTGTGGACTGTGTTGCTGATGACAGTGTCCCAGTGGATGACAGTGTCCCAGTGGATGACAGTGTCCCAGTGGATGACAGTGTCCCAGTGGATGACGGTGGTACACCCATTGACGGTAACTTTCTCTCCATAGACAATGATGCCCCTGTTCATAACAAAAATGACTCTGTTACTATGAGTGATATCCTTGTTGACCATGAAAACAATGTCTCCCTTGAGAACATATCTGTTGATGATGAACATTTGTCTGAGGATGACGTTCCTGTTGATGAAACAGATGTCCGCATTGATGATCAAACTGATGTCCTTGTTGACAAAGAGACTGAAGTCCCTATTGATGAGACACTCAACATCCAGATTGATGAGACAGACATCCCTGTTGACAAGACATCTGATGTTCCAGTTGACAGTGTGCCCATTGTCCCTATTGATGGCGAGACCAACATCTGTGTTAACTCTATTACCCCTGTAGACATCAAAACCAACTTCCCTGTTGAAGATCGGAGCAGTGTCCCCACTGACGTTAAAACAAATGTGTCTGTTGACATTGAGAGTGAGATCCCACTTGGCAGTGACATACCAGTTGATAGTAAAGGGGACACCACTGTTTTTGCAGATCACGGCATCCCCATTGACAGTGAGGATGGCCGCCCAATTGACAGTGAGGTTCACCTCCCCATTGCCGTAGAGGACAACAATCCTGTTGATGGTGAGAACATTGAAAATGACAGTGAAAATGATATCCCCACTGACAGTGAAAACGATGCCCTCAACCCAGAGGATAAGATTTCAGAAGTCTTGGCTAGTATCTATGACGACAACAGTTTGAGTCAGGAATGTCCAGGTTCAGAAAAACCAAAGGAGGACTCATCTGCCCCTTTGGGAGAGAATGGCAATGCTGTGGATAAGGAAAGTCTGGCGGCTGGGAAACCCATGGATCCTGACAGCTCCAAAGAACAAGTGACTGCCAAATCTATTTCAGAAATACATAGTCCTATCTCCAGTGTGGGCACTGAAAAGCCGGAACTTCCAGAAGAGATGCCAAAGGACGAATCTGAAAAAAAGACTCGGAAAAGCCAATCCAGTGCTGATTCCGTGCTGAAAGAAGAGCCAGTGTCTGATGAGTCTGAAGTCACACTAGAGCCCCGAAGGAGGGTGGTTACTGTGGATCGTGGTAAAGATTATACCCGCAAAGCTGAGTTTACCTCTGAGGCAGATTCCAAATCAAAACTGGAGATCAAAGTCTCCTTGGAGGCTTTTGGAAAAAAAGATGTCAAATCGTACCTCCGCCTTGAGAAAATTGCCAAAAGAGGTGGAGAGCCACGGCCGCACAAGTCCCAGCGCTCCACAGACAGGAGAGATGAAAAGGAGCGCCGGTATGACTCGGAGATTGAAGAAGGTGAGATTGTGCAGCAGGAAGAGGAACGATTCAGCCCCATGAGACTGTTTCGTAATCGAAGTCGTGTCTTGGAGCGGCCAACAAGGGTAGTAGAGGGTGACGACTTGATCTCTCTTCATGCTGACTCCGATGATGAGGGTGCTCTGCAGATAGACCTAAGAGAGAATCAAGGGGACAGCAGGTGGAAAGGATTAGACTTGAGGAGAAAGATAACCAACCAACGAAGAGAGAGGTATCATAACCAGTCAACATCTCCTGCAGAGTCCAAAAGGAAGACCAAGTCACGCTCTAGCTCACGCAACAGGAAGAAGGCTAAAAGGGATCGGAAGAAGTCAAAGGAGCGCAAGCGGTCAAAGGACACTCGGCCAGCAACTACCTCATTTGCTACACCCAAAAAATCCAAAGAGAAGGAGCGAAAACGTTCCCGGTCTAGATCAAGGCACAAGACCGTTAGATCACGGTCCCGAGACCGCAGACGATCCCGCTCCTGGTCACCCACAATTAACACAAGTGCTCTGGGGTCTTCCTCTAGAGTGTCCACAGAAAGGAGGAAGAACAGGCGATCCAAGTCAAAAGAGAAGAAGCACCGTTGGTCCCGGTCTCCGAGTGCTGATCGATCTAGAAAGGAGAAACACAAGGAGAAGCACCGATCGGATGGAAAGAAGAAGAAAAAGCGTTCTCGGTCAAAGTCCAAGGAGCGTGACAAGAAGGCGGCGCACCGCTCAAGTGAGAAGAAAGAGAAGGTGAAAGAAAGAGAGAGGCATCCACTGCAAGTGTCAACCCCAATTATCCCCCCTCTGCTAGAACGCCGCAGGCGAGACAGTCGTACTGTGGTCCCTCCATCCATTCAAGACCTTAATGATGATGACTTATTCACCATCAAGAGGACGATCACTGTCAACCCGCAAGAGAAGCGTGATGACCGCGATGACATGCTTGGCACGCCAGAGATATCTGGCAAGCGGGAAGTTCTCTATGACTCAGAAGGTCTTAGCTTTGAGACCTGCTTTTCGGATCGAGAGCCACTGGATGATAGGGAAAACAAAAGCATGCGAGTGTTTGAGAGAATACCCAGCAAGGCAGAGGGCAGCAGGAGGAACACCTCCATTGGCTACGAAAAGAGTCGTGTGCAGGATGAGACGGATAATGATCTGCAGAAAGTGGGCAAAGACAGAGAAAGAAAGAGGCCCTTCACAGATGACCGCTCCAGCCGTGAGAGGTATGGCAAGAAGTTCAAAGAGGAACTCTTGTCAGAGACGGAGTCAATAAGCTCTGAGAAGGACAAGCTGCGCATTGAAAAAGAAAAGACACCCAAGAAGATTAAAGGGAGTCATAAGGAAGGCAAGAGTGGCTCCACAAGAAAGGTCAAGTTACAGTCAAAGGTGGCTGTACTCATCCGGGAAGGAGTGAGCAGCACCACTTCTGTAAAGGAAGCTGGCTCCATTGGTGTCAAATTTAGTCGAGACAGGGAGAGCCGATCACCCTTCCTCAAATCTGAAGAGACTCTGCCTGACTTCACCAGCGTCAGGCCAAGGTTGGATGAGGAGCCTTCAGGGGAACTGGTTGTTGTCAGACCCAAAAAGGTGAAGGGACTAAAACCCAAAACTGGTCTCAAGAAAGTCAGAGCAACCGACGACAGTGGCACCCTCCTTCCTGCCAGTGAGAAAGTGAAGGTGGTGACAGAAAAGCGGAAACGAAAGTTGAAGACCAAGACCTCGTTGAAGAAGTCCAAAGCAGATAGTTGCAGTGTTGAATTCCCCAGTCCTATTGCGGTCAAAGAGGAGGAGGAGCCCTCTTGGTCTGGCTCTGAGAAGTCAGTGTGTCAGTTGAAGCCTCCAAGCCCACCAAAGCCAGTGATTGAGCAGGACTTGACACCTGACTCTCAGACTGTGGACAGCAGTTGCAAGACCCCAGAAGTGGCATTTGTTCCAGAAGAGCCCGAGCCGGTGGAGGTGGAGGAGGTGGAAGTAGACAGTGTGTCGGAGCCCCAGGAAGAGCCCCCTGCAGTTGTCCGGCCGACACCCACCCCGCAGATCCCGCTGAATCTACAGTCTGGCTTTGACTGCACCACTAGTGGGGTCCTTGCCTGTAAGTATCTATGCATGATTTTGTTTTGGCGGTTTGTCCTTAATAGAAACAAAGCAATTAGAAGTGTATTGTCACAGGTATGAAAACTATAAAGGCCAAAGCTAACACAAGTTACATCAGCTGCAGAACATTATAGCCCTGCCGTCCTACAAGAATGTTAATGATCTGCCACATCTACCTGATCTAATTACACCATGTCAATGACCTGTGGCAACTCGTGTTGGCTCAGTTGTGAGTGTCTCTTAGGTAAGATTTTAACCTTTGTGCTAAATCCACCTCACTTGTGAGAACCCCAGAACATTTTGTTTTACTGGTGTATTATTTATTTCTATACCTCCAGTGAGTGGGTACCCTTTTCCACACTCACACATCCTTTTACTCCTTTTGTGTCATTTTTAAGAATCCATAGTGTCCTTTTAATTTTATTCTTTTTGACAACTTTTTTTTTCATATAAACCTTTTTATTGTTAAAGGGTGCCCTTGTGGATCACTTTTTACTTTATACAGTTCCCAAGGATAGTAAGGATATTGTATCCTCTCTAGACTTTATTTAGGTGAGACCAGCATAACCCACCTTATGCAGAGTGCTGGGGAGATGCAATGTATCCCCTTTCTCATTCTAACTGTAACATTTCTGTTACAGGGACAAGCTTACCTTAAATGGCTGGTGGTAGTGAACCTTTTTTTACTAATTTGGTGCACCTTTACCTTGGGCTGTTTACACAGCCCCGGTAAAGGCACCCATGGGTGCTCATTTTACCAAAATGCCTCCTGTCTTCTTTTTTCACCATTTTAGTGTTCCTTGTCCTTTCTTGTTAGTTGCCCTGACCTTCAGGTCCTTTGTGTCAATGTTATCTTCGGTGGGAGACCTTGGTCAAGCCTGCCCAGGCTCCAGAGTGTCTGTGACGGCACTTTGCACCCTTTTGTCTACCAGCCTGCTTATGAGAATCCAGTTCAAACTGGGAAGCTGGCTGTTCTGAACGGACTTACAACCCCCCCTCCCCCCAGTTTGAATGTTGCACATCTGTTTGATTGGCTGGGTTCCAGCATAAAAGTTTGATCCTGGAAGCTGGGCCTGAATCCGAAGAGGAAGATGAAGAAAACGTAGCTGAAATGATTTCCAGCGACCAGAGAGCCTGCTGTGTAACCAGAACTGCTGTTACCCTTCCTTCCAAGCGACCTGGGGACTTTGAAAATGACGATCCCCGACCCAGAACCTGGTCAGATCACTATACTAAAGACCTGCATTTTGAGCTATCTCAGGTCGTGCTGCGACGTTACGGGACTGCAATATCCCAATACCCAGGGACCTGAGCCATTGTGCAGTGCATGGTCACAGCTAGTAGATACTCTTTAGAGATGCTTTTTTCACACTTCCTACACCCTGAGGTGACTTCACCAACTAGGATAGTAATAGCATTTATATATCACTAGTACACTTTGTATGTTCTGAGGTTTGTAGAAAGGAAAGTTTGAGGGAAGGAAAAAGGTTGAACAGGTTCTCATATTGTGTGAGCACTTAAATCTTCCAATCAAGTCTAGACAAAAACCTTTCCCAGCAATAATAGTCGAAGTCAATTGGAGCACAGTCTATGGAGTTGAGGCAATTCTTAGATAAGTTTTGCACAAAGTTAGTTTGTTGAAGGAAAAACACTGTATGGTCACAAGCTATTCGACTTGTGAAGGGTAGAGCTGAAATCAACTATAGCAAATTAGCTACTGCAAATCTAACTGAGAACAGCAAAGCTAAAGACAGTGAGCGAAGTACCCCAAGTCGCAACAATGCCTTTGGTTAGAAGAAGAGTGGTCTAGCTGGCTTCTGTCTGGTTGCAGTGATGCAGATCCTGGGTTCCTGGATCTCATTCGTGGGGACAAGAGGGAGGACGTCTAAAGGACTCTTGCAGCAGCAATTCTGAGGTCGGCGGCAGCTACAGGCTCTTTTCAGATCAGCGGAACTTTGCAGTTTCAGCGCTCGATAAAACAGCACCACCTTGGATCTTGGACACCGGTTGGGCTTCCTTCACTCCTTGAGTCCTGCACTCTGGTGAGGGGACTTGAGCTCTGGTCGTCATGCTTCTGGAGGGTCCTGGGGAGACTCATGGCACTTCTTGCCGGATTGCAGATGTTGCACTATATGGATTTCTCAACCCCTGGCACTCCATTCCTGCAGCAGCAACGAAGTACAGCCAGTCGGGGAAGATGGTCCAGTGGAGTTCGTCTCAGTTAGCTGGTCCCACTAACGCAAGGGAAGAAGTCGTCCCTTCTGGAGCTTCTCTTGTTGATCATAAAAAGGAGTTTCAGCACAGCAGCAGGGCTTCGTTGGGCAATTCAAAGGTCCAGGAGGATGCAGCACGCTTCTTTCATGCTCTCTTCGTCGGGTGTTCTTCCCTGTGGTCGACTCTGCCTCTCGTTCCAAAACCCTTGCCTTTTAAGCAGGTTTATCCCATTCATGAAGTCTAGCTGTCCTAAAAGGACAGGCAGCCAGCCAATCAGGACTGGGTACATTCAGGCATTCCTAAAGACAAAGGACGGGATTTTCGGGAACCTCCCTCACTTCCTGCTTTTCCAAACACACTGGAGCCAGAGGCGAATTTAAGTACTGAAGCCTGCCAAAGGCAAAATGAACAAGGGGGATCAGACCTGGCTTGGAGTGCAGAGCAAAACCCAACAAAGACCTCACAAACAGAAAATGGTGAAAAAAGAAGACTGGCAGCATTTAGACTAAATGGTCACTCATGGGTGCTATACTGCAGCTGAGGATTCAGCTTGCGGTACAAAAGCACAATGGTAGGAAAATTAAACCACTGCCACCAGCCATTTAAAGTAGTGAGGGTAACATAAAACATGTTACATGAGAAGGTAGGATAAGGGGCTACTAAGTAACCCCCCAGCAATCCACATAAGATGGTGTGTGCTGGACCTACAAAGAAAAAAGTTGAGTAAAGTCAATTTCACTTTACTATTCTTGGGAACAGTAGTTTACACAAGAAAAGGTATTGAAACCTTATGAGAAATCTAAAGGATTTCTCTGGGACACATTACTGGAGGTGCTGTGTGTCAACATACAAAAGGTAGATGCCTCTGGAGTTTGTCAGACTCCAAAAACAAAGGAAACACATAATCCAAGTCGGGTCAAAACACACGAGAGAGTGAGGAAACGGGCTTGCTCACCCCAGGGTTAAAATTTAAAAAGACCTAAAGTCCAGCAAAAGAGCTGGGGGGGTCTGAGGTTGAAGGGAATTGGCACAGAAGCAAGAATTCTCCCTAACAGTATATTGCAACATTAGCTTTCACCTGCCTAGAATAGCTGTATGCCATTCTTAAAAAGGGTTATCTAGCTGACCTTGGTCTGCCTGGTGCAATCCTAAATTAGTGTAATGAGTTCTTGCTTATCTTAGTCTGTGTTCCACACTAAAAGGTCTTACTCACCTAGTATAACTGTGTATTATCCTGAATTTGGTTATAGGTTTATGCTGTTCCTTGAATCTGTGTTACACTATTCAGAAAAGTATCCTGGTAACAGAGTTGGTTGGTTGTGATTCCTTCACTGAGTGTCACTGTAGGACTGACAGGGTCTACTACCCTTGACTTACTTTAAAGTAAATTAAGTGACTTGTGGTTTTACTCTCCATGAATAGGTGTGTCCTATGTTAAATGTGTTTGATAAGGTCTGACTTCCTAGAATTACTGTTGGGTATTCTGAAGGTTTATGCTTTGGTTTGTGTACATTCAAGCATTGTGATTTTTGATGCGTTTGACTCCATGACAAGTACTTAACTTGGCCCACTTGTATTTATAATAAACCTTTATTTTTTATTATCCTTCTGGTTGTTTAATCCTTGGTATATTACAGGTTCTATGTACTTTCCTACAGCCCTCTCTTCCTCCTAAAATAAGCCTGGCCGCTCTGTCTACGCTACCATATACTCAGATGGTACAGCCTTATACTAAGCGTGTTGTCTTGTACTGTCTTCGTTGAATGGTTTTACTAAGCTATTAGTTGGACTTCAGAAAAACTGTCCTAACAGTGTCTCAATCCAGAATCTCTTTTGCCTCCATTTCAACTCTGTGCCCCATGTTTTTGATTTGCAGCATGACCTGCTACTCGGTCTATTGGTACAATGCAATGTTGCAGTACTGGTACCACTGCAGAGCCCTGCAATGCACCTTAAATTGGACCCTTTGGTTCCCTCTTGCTATTTTGGTACTGTAATCCATGCATTTTTATATCAGTACCCATCAGTAAAGACAAAACCTTTGTTGTACTGGGACTTGCACGCAGATCTGCCAATGTACCCTACGCCTTCCTTGCAGCATCTCTAAATCTTCCACATATGGGTCTCGCAAACTGCTGATATTGGCCTACGTTCCTGTCTTTATATCACCTAGGTATAGAACCCATAAACAGTTGTCAATGCATATCACCCTTGACCCCAGTGCTCCTTGTAGCACAACTCTGCCTCCCAAGGACACCTCTGCGAATGCACCCATGTCCTTTCCTCCAACCATGCATGCTTATCTAGTAATGGAACCCACAAATCACTCTCCCAGTGCACCTATCTTGGGTAAATAAGTACTATCACATTTATATAATCACATTTATATACATAGAATTATAAACCACAACTCAGTACATAAGGGATACAACACAAAGTATGACCTTGTTGAGAATGGCAGTCAGCCTTTCAAGGTTGAGTAAATCCAAAACACATTCTGAGTGCGGTCGGCTATTCTTGGGGAGTAAAACCAGGCTACATATTGTCTTTGAATACCGTCAGTAATTCAAGGGTAGTAGACCACGTCAGTCATGCAGTGACATTGATTTTATTTGTATCGCGCTCGTACACAAGTGTTTCAGAGCGCAACAGGGGAGGGGGAACAAGGGAGAACAAAAACAATGATCTTACTAGGCCCAGTGACATTGAGAATGCGCAAGTGCATGGTAGAGGTAAAGGGGAAAAGTGCATGGAAGGGGGAGAAATGGAAAGTGCGGAGCAAAGGAAAACAGATAAATAATCAATTAAATAATAAAAAGCAACAAACTGGCAAGTGCTGGGTTTAAGGCAGCAGACGGGGTATGTCGGATAAATGCAGGGAAAGGGGGGGGGGCTGTATGGTTACAGATACAGACCCCAGTGCAAAGGATTGCCAGGAGACAGTGCGGGAGGGTGGCAGGGTGAGCAGGTACCTGGGCCCGGAAGTCAGAGTAGGCCAGGTGCATGATGCCGAGAGGGAGAGGATCAGCAGGGGAGAGGAGGTGTGAAGGCAGAAGCAAAGAGGAAGGTCTTGAGGTGCTTCGGTAACCGGAGATGGTTCTCTTCAGTTTTCCAGAAACTTAAAGGTATGTATAAACCTAAGACTGTTTAAGAATCTGTATAAAGCAGACGAGGGAAAGCAAAACCCATGTTACGCTTTGAGAAAGACCCAATGTTATTCAAGGTAGGTAAAACCCAATGTAGACTTATTCTGGACAGGCTATACAGCAGATCAGGGGAAGCAAGACCCAGTTGGTGAACCTATATACTTATATTCCGAAAGAAATAGTTGGGTGAAGCCAACAGCATTACTTATGGGAAGTTGGGGAACCAATTCACAGGTGAGTAAAAAAACCTTATATACTTTTCGAATGGCAAAACATATTCTCGAAGGATAGTAAGAACTTGCGTAACTGCTCATGTTTCGGAGGGACAGTTACCAACCAACTCTTACAAAAGTAACTTTTAAGCACTTGTTATACTTTTCAAGGCAGAATCCTTTTCTTAGCCAGTCCTTTCCTAGTCTATTGCATGAGTTCTCTGAGGCATAAGGCGGCCCCTAGTGGTCTAGGTGCCAGATGTAGGCGGGGTGAGATAGGGTTAAGTTTGCAGGAAAAGTCAGAGTTCCTGAGGAAGTTTCTTCAAAATAAGTTGTCAACTTTAGAGTTAGTTAGGGTCCAGGGACTTCAGAGAAGACACCCTAGAGGGATTCCAGCAATGGGCCTGGGTGAACTGGATGAGAGGACTCCCAATCACATGAATCCCCCCCCTTAGCTTCACAGGAATCGCAAAAGGCTTAAGGTAAGTAATACCCTATCCAAAACAGTACCTGAGCACAGAAGAAGAGTTTGCAGCAGGATGTCTTCAGGATCTGCAGCCAAAAACCCGGTCAATTAATTCCTTTTTGTGAAGACGCAAGACCGGACACTGGAAGGGAATTTGCAGCAGGGATCAACTGGCTCCAAGGCACCAGACAAGGGTTTCTTTGTGGCTGGATGCAGTGCTGTGGTTTTGGCGCCCTTTTCTGGATCCAGGAGAAGACTGAATATTGCTGGTCAGATTCTCGTCGCTAATCTGGTCCAGCACTTTGGGGAGGGGACTTCAAGGACTCAAAGTCTCTGGGGGTACAGCAGGATGCCCTCAGTTTCAGCAAGATTCAGAATTCAGAAGACCATGCAGCGCGCAATGGCTCGCGGTGCCAAGGTATTGCAGCCCAGCAAGGTCGCAGCACGCTCTGGGATGGCTCAAAATGCAGGTTGTCTTGAGACTAGTGGATCTCACAGGGTCGGGGTTGTTTTCAGGACCCCCCAGGTCGATTGTAAGGAAGGCTTACAGCAAGCTCCGGTTACACAGCAGGGTCTCCGGTCGCTTGAAATCGCTACAGCCATCTTTTCTTCATCTTACTCTTCCGTTTCAGCTCCAGTGGTCGACTTGTCAGCAGCTTCCAGGTTTGGAGTAGTTAGCAGTTACTACAGCACAACTTCTGCATTCTCTCCCTGCATTTTAACGCAAAAAAGGGCAGTCTGGCTGTCCAATCTCCTACTGGGAGTTGGTTCCTTTCAGGCAATGTGAAAGACAAAGGGCTTCAGACTCCTCCCTCGCTTCCTGGCTTTTCAGACACTCTGGAGCCCGGCCAGGGAATCCAAAGGATTCCTGCCGGAGACTCAACCTCCACTGAGGTCATTCCCACCGGGAATTGCAGGGGAAGACCTCAGAAACAAGCACACAAAGGGCAAAAAAGGAGCCAGCCATTTTAGAAAAATGGTGGCCTTCTGTGCAATACAGAGGCTGAATTAACAGCCTGCGAGCATTAAAGACCAAAAGTCATGAAGGTAAAACTACTGCCACCAGCCATTCATGTAAACTCGCAATTGTAACAAAATGTTACCAGGTGAGTAAGAAAGGGAATACCTGGTATCCCCCAGCATTCCGCAGAAGGTGGAGTGTGCTGGCTCACTTTATACAAAATGCAAAGGAGATGAAAATCCCTCTTTACTACTTGCGAACTATAGTTCACCAAAGTATAGGAAAGAGAAATTAACAGGGGAGCCCAAAGGGGCAACCCAGCCTAAGCCCAAAAGTTGTAGGAAACTATAACTTCAACCATACATTATGGAGAGACATAAATATAGAGTAACAGATTAGGTGACTGGGGGGAAAAAGATTCCTCTTCACCTAGTGACAAGGTAAAATAGTTACCAAAAGTCCAAGCAAGCTTTGTGGGATTGACACATGTCAGGAAGATTCATCATAAATATGAAAATCCTACCCAACAGCCTACCAATGCGCCCCTATCCTTGCCTTCAGCACCGCAAGATATTACAGTAATGTGTCCCACCCACAATTGTACCAGGACATTCATGCCAGCTGTGATCGTACTGGTGCTCAGTCCTGTCCTGCAGCATCTTGGTTAGGACAGCTTTTCTGAAGTCCAACTAAGGGCTTAGTAAAACCATTCAACTGAGGCAGTACAAGACTCCACTCTTAGTATAAGGCTGTACCATCGGAGTTCAGGGTAGCGTAGACAGAGCAGCCAGGCTTAATTTAGGAGGGAGAGAGGGCTGTAGAATCAGTACAATACTGATCTAGTGAAACACAGATTCTAGGAACAGTTTAAACCTATAACTCTGATTCGGGATAACAGTTATTCTAGGGGAGTTGGACCTTGGGGTGTAATATACAATTACAGTTGCTTTGTAGTTCACAGACTAAGGGAAGTAATAACTCTAACCTATTTTAGGATAACACAGTTGCTCAAGGTAAGTAAAACCTATACACTTTTTACAGGCGCTATAAGCAACTTAAAAGCATGTGTAAACCTAATACTCTTTTTGTGGCCGGCTAAAACAGACCAGGGAAAGCAAAACCCAGTGGTTTATGAATGACTCAGTTGTTCTAGGTAGGTAAAACCTAATGCAGACTTATTCTGGGCAGGCTAACAGCAAGTCGGGGGAAGCAAGACCCAGTTGGGAAACTTGCACACTAATTTTCCGAAAGAAATTAAGTGAAGCCAGCAGCACTACTTTTGGCGAAGAGGCACAACCGAATCACAGGTGAGTAAACTAACCTTATCTACTTTTTAGAATGGCAGAACATTTCTAAGGTAGGTAAACCAACCTTTATAGATACTTTTCAGAATGGCAGAACAATTCTAAGGTAAGTAATAACTTATGTATCTGTTCACTCTCAGAGTTAGTTACCAGTTACCAACCAACTCTTTTACAAGTAAGTAACTTTTAAACATGTATTCTCTTTTCTAGGCACTTTTGCCTAATCCTTTAAAAGTCTTTCCCTTATTCTTGGCGCATGAGTGTTCTCACTGCCAGAAGGGGGGTGACTAGGGTGTAGTGTCCAACAGGCAGTGTCAGGATAGGTTCTTAAGTAGCAAAGGTCAGAGTTCCTAAGGGAAATTGTTAAACAGGTGAGTATTTTTCTTTAGAGTTAGTTGAGGGTCTAGGGGCTTCACAGTAGACACCCTAGGAGGATTCCAGCAGGGTCCTGGGTGCACTGGGTGAGAGGACTACCAATCACAGATAACACCCCAGAACTACACAGGAATCACAAGACTTAAGGTAAGTAAATTTCCAAGCCAGCACAGTACCTCGGCACAGAAGATTTTGCAGCAGGTGGACTTCAGGATCTGCGGCCAAAAACCTTGTTGGTGGATTCCTTGTCGTGGTGACTCTTAAACAGGACCTTGGAACAAAGTTTTCCTCGTGGCTGGATGCAGCTCTATGGATTTGGCACCTTTACAGGAGCAAAGAAAAAAAATAGTCGCTGGTCTAATTCTCATCGTTTGCAAGGTCCAGCACTCTGGTGCAGGGACTTTTCGGACTGGAATCGTGCCTCTGGAGATCTAGCAGAATGCCCACAAAGTTTCAACAAAATTTGGAATTCGAAAGACTGTGCACTGCACAATGGCTCAAGCTCCCAGGCTATTGGGGTATTGCGGGCCCGCAAGGTTGCAGCAAAGCGTGGGATGGCTCAAAAGCAGGTCTCCTCGAGTCTAGTGGATCTCTCCAGACTCTGGGTCCTCATTTTCAAAGTCCCCAGTTCGATTGGAAGGAAGGGCTACAGCATGCTCTGGTTACACAGCAGGCTCTCTGGTCGCTGGATATCGTTTCAGCCGCTTTTCCTTCGGCTTTCTCTTCGGTTTTGGTTCCAGTGGTCGACTACCTCTTCAGCTTCCAGGATCGGACTCTTATGCAGAAACCCACCGAAGATAAAAATCAAACAAAGGAATTTCCCACCCTGGATGTCAAGGGGGGGGGGGACAAGAAAGGACAAGGAACTCTAAAATGGCGAGAAAATAAGACATGGCTCATTTTGGTAAAAATGAGCACCCATGGGGGCCTTTACCGAATTAATAAAAGGTATCAGTGCCGCCAGCCAATCAAGGTAAGTTAACATAAGGTGGGGGCGGGTGGTGCTGGTCTTACTTAGTAAAATCTTAAAGGTATACAAATATCCTTTCTACCCTTGGAAACTGTAGTTCTCACAAGGTTACCCAGAGAAAGGTAAAAGGGGAGCCCCTAGGGCAAACCAGCAACAATAGGCACTTATTGCCAAAATGTTGTCAGAGGATACCTTTTAAACGTCACTATGGAGAGTCAAATGACACCCATAAAAAGAGTAAAAGATTGTGAGAGTGGGAAAAGTTTCCCACTCAGAGGTATAATGAAAAATAATCCACCTGTAAAAGCAAAAAGCTCTGGGGATGACACAGGTCAGGATGATTTATCATTACTATGAAAATCTTAACTAACACTCTACTATTAAAGGACGTTGTCCCTCACATGTTGCTGCCAATGCTGCTTAATCCTTACTTGGAGCAGCCCTTGCTGTATGAGTTGCTGGTGAGATGCATCAGTCATCGCAGATGTATGGACAGGCAATATATTTATAAAGCACAAACTTAGAACCCAGTGCAGTGCCCAGCAGTCTGCCATTCATCTCATAATTAAAAAAAATAAAAAGGTGCATTTTCAGAAGCACTATTTCGAATTGGGATTGGAAGACAGTTCCAAAGACTACTCAATGTGCCAATTAGCATATTTAGCCACCTGCATTCGATCTTTCCCAATAGATTTAAGCACTCGAGGAGCAGCATATTGCTTTACATGCATAAACTGATATTTCAGTGCCATTCCTATCGTATTTTCCAGATCTGGGTCAGGACTCTAATTTGAATTTGGTCCTCAACCTTTAGCTAGCCCAGTGAAGCTACAAGCCTCTGAAATATGTTCAAACTTGTTCAGCCCATACATTATTTGCACAGCATGATTTGGACTATCTGATGCTGTAGATATCCATTTATGTTAGCAGTGCCCAGGGAAATAGATGCACAATATTGAATTCGAGATAGAACCACTGCCCATATTAAAATCTTTTGTTGGTCAATATCTAGCAGGTGGCTAGAACTATTTGTTATATAAATGCAAGTGAGCATTTTTCATGACAGCTCACCTGTAGAGCAAAAGACTGCTTGCTGTCATACAGCACACCTCGGTTTCTAACTACCTCTGTTGGCACCGAAGTACCTAGGCTGGTTGGCAACATAAATGGCAACAGATCCTCCACTGGACTACCAACCAGGACTACTTGTTTTGTCACCGTTTAGCATTAAAAGGTTATCTTGCATCCAACGCTGTATTGTACCTAAACATTCTCCCACTTTTCTACCTGTCATGACTGTTGTGCAGGTCTTCTAGGAACTGGTTGTCAGCATAAAGCTTGCTATCAAATCCCCAACTAGTTTCTAACTTGCAGGGTTATGTGCATTGGCATTGGAGAGAACCTCGAAGTATGCTAGACAATAGTATACCTGCCTTGCCTCTAGAGGAGTTAAACCCTTCCCCTTGCAGCTGTTTTAGATTATCCTGTCTGGTGGTCAATTAGGGCAGCTTTTTTTCAAAGAATTTATCGGGTACCTCCTTTGTGTTAGGCTTTAGCTCTACTTGTTGGCGCTCAGCCACTGAGTCCCGAGTTACATATCCAACAAATGGCTGGCCTTTTAGACTTTGAGTTCATGGGGCAAATTCTGCTTGAGTGGGACTGAACCATCTAAATGCAAGGCATAAAATAAGCAGTGTCGCATAGCAATTAGTATTATAATGTAGTATTGCTACTGTAAAACACTGCATTGTTTCCATGCTTTGCAGTAAAGGTTAGTGTATCTCAATCTCAGTGTCAACTATATTTCATTTTGTTGGGTGAAGATGCATCATATTGACACTAACACTTTTCAATATGCAAATGATCTTATGGCCAAATGCTTTTAATGGCAAACCTAGTTCTGTAACCTGCTGGTTGCACCCACCCGTGAGCTGATCCCCAACCTCCTTGACATGTTATCTTATCTCTCTGCTGCTTTATACCAACTACCCTGAAAGGGAGATGGCCGCAAACAAAACTTTTCCACCTAGTTTGCCCAGTTCTCTTCCTGCTATGCGATCCACGCTGCTTAGTTTTTTACTTTCTTTCCTGTTAAATAATGAATACACAAAGCTTACTAGATGTTTCTGCAAAGTAGTGAGCAATACTACTCTATACATCTACAGATCTACTGCAATATAGTACTGTAGTTGGCATCAGAGCTCGCTTTGCTTAATGATTGCATTATTTCTCCAGCATTGGATCTTTCATGGATTCACATGCTTAGAATATTCCCCGTCGTCAGACTGGGAACCCTCGGTACACATATATAGTCGTTTCCTATAGGAAAAACTTCCGACACTTGTGTGTCCTATCCACCTCTACGTCCTCTCCGGGGCCGTCCACGCATGCCCCATAGGATGTAATGGTATAAAAGCCCCACCCCCGCGGGTCCCGTCAGATTTCAACCGTCTCCAAAGATAGTGGGATCTCCTCACGTAGTCTCTACTTTCTAGGCTATCGTTGAAATTACTCGCTGGGTTGACCGAACGAGCTCCTGAGGTTTTTTGGTCTTACCAGAATGTCGGGCAAACCTCTTTTTCGCCCGTGCGCCACGTGCGGATTGAAGGTTTACGAGGGGGACGGCCATCTCGATTGTATTTATTGCCTCCACCCTCACCATTCGGCAGACCAGTGTGAAATATGTAAGGGTTTTTCCCAGAAAACCCTGAAAGATCGGAGTCGGCGGCTGGTATCGTGGTTAAATGACGGGGCGGGAGCATACCCTCAGTCGGAGGTGGGCTCCGTGCGCAGCGTGGCCTCGACGAAAACATTGGGAGCCCCGCGCCGTTCAACCTCGTCGGAACCACCGGCGAAGAAGACTCGACCGGCGGAAAAGGATGTTCCACGAAGCCACTCTTCCAAGGACTCTTCAAAAGAATCTTCAAAAAAGACATCATCATCGTTGAAAAAACAAGGAAAGGAAAGGCCAAAATCCTCCTCGGGCGATCCTCCTCGGGCGATCCTCATAGATCTGCTACGAGTAGAGAATCGGATAAACGCAGGGAGAGCACCGTTAAGCAGGACCGCCTAAGCCACCTGCAGGCCCACCGTCGACGACGACAAACCAGTCAGTGTCCTCACTGCCTCTGACGCAGTTGGTTTCCCCCGTCATCAACCCGATGACGACGGCGACGATGTCCTCGTCGACCGAAGTTCTGGCCTGGAGGCCAGAAGTTTTTGATCTGGGGTTGCCGGACACGTTACTGCAGGAACAAGCAGTGTCGATTTCCTCGAAGGAAGACGACGGTTTCAGGATTGCGGGCCCGGAAGACCTTGGGCTACGAGCCAAGTCGCCATCAGGAGCAACCTGCTCTCAGGTGTTTACCAAAATTCCAAACTCTCAATCGACCCTGTCCATGGAGGTCCTGTCCTCCTTACACTCGCTACTAAAATCGTTGGATGAAAGGCTTCCACCAGTGGCGTCGACCCCCCATGTCGATGAACCCGGCCCGTCACACCGTCCAACCAAAACGATCGGAGTTCCGGTGACTCCAGTAGTCCAGGAGGAGGGTGAGCTTTCGGACTCTTTATCTGACCGTGGGTCAGCATCGGATATCTCCCTGTCTCCATCTAGGGATCCATCCTGGGTTTCGGATGTGGAACTGGAAACACCAAAGAGCCCCACTCACCCATCGCCACCAGACGATATTGGCGCTTTTCATTCAATGATGGAAAAAGCATGCAAGTAGTTTGGCCTGGCCCAGCAGGAGGAGAAAAAGGACTGCTTTCTATTTGACCATATGGGTAAGAATAGACGTTCAATATTCTCAATACCCATTTTAGATCATGTCTGGAAAGAGGGTGTTCAAACCATGCGTCACCCGTTTTCTGAACCGGCCGTCAAAGGCCGCATTGAAAAGAAATTTAAAGTGCCAGACTCTACCCCGAAGTGTCTTTCGTCCCAACCTACACCTGATTCAGTGGTGTCGGCAGCGGCGACGAGGAAAGCGAAGGCCCAACACAATTGCTCTACCCCTCCGGATAATGAGGAAAGGCGCCAAGACGTGTTTGGTAAGAAGGTTCTTTCCGTGGGTGCTGCAACTGTGAAAGCAGCCAACTCTCTGGCTATTGTGGCCAGGTACGACAGGGAGATGTGGCACAGACTAGCCCCTATACTGGACCACCTTCCGGAGGAACATAGAAGAACGGCGATGTCTCAGGTACGAGAGGGCGAAGAGGCGTCGAATCATGCTATTAACATAGCGGTGGACCTGGCAGATTCGGGCTTTAAGCAGATAAACAACAGAGTTGTTCTAAGACGCCAGGCTTGGCTTAAGTGCACCAACTTCAGGCCCGAGGTGCAGTATAAAGTATTGGACATGCCCTTCGAAGGTGACCTTCTTTTCAGAGAAAAGGTGGACGAGGCCTTGAAGGGCATGAAGGAGGACTCGGATATGGCACGTTCGTTGGGTGCTCTTCAGAGTGGTAAACAATTTCGATCCTTTCGTCCCTTTAGAGGAGCGTCTGGCAACTCAAGATTTTCTACACCCAGGGATAGATCCTTTGGCAGATCGGCATACCCTTCCCAAGGATATAGACGCGCCTCTCAAAACTCAAGCCGGCGCAGAAACTTCCAGTCATCCAAGAGACGACCGACCTATTCGTCGTCGACGAGCAAACAGAAAGACCAGCAATGACGGGAAGCGCACCGTTCTGGGAGGAAGAGTGTCAAGCTGCGTCAAAGAATGGGAAAACATCACAACAGATCAGTGGGTGTTGGACACAGTGAGGTACGGTCATTCTCTACTATTCAAATGCAAACCTCCAAAGTGTCCACCGATACCCCTACCTCAACCACATCTGAACAATTTGCTGCAGGAAGTAGCACTTATGTTACAAAAAGGTGCCATAGAGTTAGTCCCTTCATCGCAGAAAGGCCAAGGGGTATACTCAGTGTTTTGTGGTAAAAAAACAGAAAATGGCGTCCCATTCTCGACCTACGCGACCTCAACAAGACCTTACAGAGCCAGAAATTCAAAATGCTCACGCTGCAGGAAGTGATCAGGTCCGTTCAAGTGGGAGATTTTTTGGCGTCCCTAGATCTACAGGACGCGTACTTCCACATCCCTATGTGTCAAAAACACAGGAAGTTTCTGAGGTTCATGGTAGGTCAGACACACTACCAATTCGCAGTGCTCCCGTTTGGTCTCAAATCCTCCCCAAGAACGTTCACAAAATGTTTGGCACCCGAGGCAGCCTGGCTGCGAAAGAAAGGGCATCATGTATACCCGTACCTCGACGACTGGCTTGTGAGGGGATCCTCCTCGGCGTCGACCAACGACAGCGTACAGACCACCTTACAGCTTCTGCAACGACTGGGGTTCGCAGTGAACTTCGAAAAGTCCTCTCTAAGGCCATCAAAGAACTTAAAGTTCTTGGGTGCTCAATTCGTAATCCAGTCGTGAATAGTGAAACCTTCCCTAGACAGAATGTCAAAGATCAATCGACTGACGAGTCAACTACGCTTACATGGCACACTTTCAGTGAGGAAGTATGTGGCGATCCTAGGTTCCATGGCTTCTTGCATCCACTTAGTAGCCAACTGTCGATTGTTCATGAGGCCTCTACAGGAATTCCTAGCGGACAGATGGAAGCAGGCCACGGGCCGCTGGTCAGACAGGATAACCGTCGACGACGACGGTATCATCCGAGCCCTCCAGTGGTGGAAAAGCGTTCACAACCTGGACAGAGGGGTTCCTCTACAAGAACTAGAATTTCAGAATACCATCATCACGGATGCATCCCTGACGGGCTGGGGAGCACACATGGACAACCACCAAACCCAGGGCAGATGGTCTCCCACCGAATCACGCCTACATATCAATGCGCTGGAACTGAGGGCAGTGAGATGGGCCTTGAAATCATTCCTCCCACATATCAAGGGGTCGAGAGTGAGAGTGCTGACAGACAACATGACAGCCATGTTCTACTTGATAAAACAAGGCGGCACGAGATCCAGGACCCTTTCTGTGGAGGCTCAAAAGGTATGGCATTGGGCTTTGAAACACAACTTATCTATAGCGGCTCACTATCTCCCAGGAGTGAAGAACGTACAAGCGGATTCTCTGAGCAGGAGCATGGCTCAGATACACGAGTGGGAGATGGACACCATTCAGCTGCAAAAAATCTTCAAAAGGTGGGGTCACCCCTCAGTCGATCTCTTTGCAACGAAAGAAAACAAGAAATGCGAGCAGTTCGCGAGCAGATGGCCTCAGAAAGGATCCCTAGGGGAAGCGTTCTCATTTCCGTGGACAGACCAGTTCCTGTACGCCTTCCCTGCGTTCTCCAGCATGGGGTCTGGCATGGATTCACATGCTCATGAATATTCCCCGTCGTGGGGCTGGGAATCCTCGGTAAAGAAAAAACCAGTATCAGTTTCGTTTCTGATCTGTCTTTCGTAGTAATAACCAATCACTGGTCTCTGCGTCATACTGACCACAGCCAATGACTGCCCTCTACCTAAGCACCGCCTCTGGCAGCCATCTTCAGATTTTTACCGCACGTTCATGTGTTGGGATCCTCGTGCTATTGCTCTCGAGCGTTAGTGCTATTTTTTCACGTTTTTTTCGGTCAAAAGAGCCTCAAGCTCCACCGACTCTCCATCCGATCAACGGGGACCCGTGTCGGATTCGTCTGCGCCCCTCAAGGGTGAAGATTTCGTCGAGCTACGTTTTGGAGGACTCCAGAAGCTTCTCAGGTCCGGACATGGCCCAGGAGAAGGGAAGCTCGACGCCTGGAAAGCTGTTCAGGGTCTTCCCTGGATGCCAGCTTCAGAACGTCTTTAAGGAGGACGAACACTCCTTTTGTTTCTACTGCTTACATGAGGACAAGACGCACGTGGAGAAGGACTGTGCGTTTTGCGGCAATATGTCGGAGCGGACCATGAAGGACCGCCACCAACGCCTCGCCAACTGGCTGGAAGGGAAGAGCCCATCAGGCGAGAAGAAGAGGAAGAAATCCGAGCGGTCTTCTAAGACATTTGAGGACGCCCCGGCGACGGGGGTCCAACACAAGGCCAAGCACCGCGAGTCCGCTGGCACCGGGAGCGCCGAACGGTCGGGCTCTACGGGCGCCAGGCAGGGCGCACCCTCCCCGGCACCTTCAGCCGCGAGCCAACGCTCTGGGTCGGGTAAGAGGAAGGGCGAGCACCCGGCGAAGCTCCTGGAGAGGCCCCGGTCGAGCTCGAAGGCCCCATCGGAGGGGGAGCGAGGCAGTGTTCCCCCCCCCCCCTCAAGGATAAAGCGGTGAGCGCACCTAAGGTGGTGAAGGCCTTAATCCATCCGGCCAAGCCCTCTATCGATACTGTCGCGGCGGCCCTGGCTCAGCCTGTGGAGGCTACACCAGTGGTGGCGACCTCGGGGCTCAGTCTCCCTGCCACCTCGGAGGGAGTCCTCTTTTGTGCCCATCGATAGGACCCCCGTGAAATCCCCGGCGGGGAAGAAAAAGGGGGGGCAGGGCGTCGTCGTAGATTCGGCCTCAGAGGAAGAGCTGATCGAGGTCTTAAGCCACGGCCTTGGCGTGGATGAAGACCGGCCCGTCGGGATGGATCCCGACGCAGGCCCCTGATCGCCCATCGGATTCCCCTCTGCCAGCGCCGCAAGACAACTCGGCGGCCATTTTGTTGGCTATACAGTCCTTATGCTCAGAGATAAGGACGAGACTACCGTTGCTGACGGAGGAACCTCTCCCGTCGGGGGATCCTGAACCGGGACCTTCGGGTGTTCCCCCGCCCAAGAAGAGAAGGATTCACCCTCCACCTCCTTTTCAGCCGTCGGGACCCGTCCAGCCCTCCTCCCCGTCCACCCGAGGGGATGATACGGGGACTGACACGGCAGCGACGGGTACGGACGACGAGGTATACGACGAGGATCTCCCGTCGTCAACTCCCACCAGGGCTTCTCCGCCCGACGAGATTGGATCGTTCCACTCCATGATCGCCAGGGCATCCGAGCTTTTCCAGCTCTGCCCTGAGGAGAAGAAAAAGGAAGGATTCCTTTATCAACGGCGCGAGGCCAAGAGGAAGACGGTCCTCGCGGTGCCTCTACTGGACGACATTTGGGATGAGGGCCTCGCCCTCCTCAAGAACCCTTCCACGACGCCAGCTAGAAGAGACCGGTACGAGAAGAAGTACCGGGTCCCGGACACGGCCCCCCTGTGCCTCCGGGCGCAGCCTACCCCGGACTCCGTCGTCTCCGCGGCGGCCAGGAAGAAAGCGGGGGGGGGGTGCGGCCTCCACATCGACTTCCCCACCGGACGGCCAGGGAAAGAAATTGGACACTATGGGACGCAGGGTCATCTCGTCGGCAGCGACGACGATTAAAGCGGCCAACGCCTTGGCTATCATGGCCCGCTACGACAGGGAGCTATGGTACAGACTGGCTCCCCTGCTGGACTTCCTACTGGACGACAAGAGGGCGGATGCCCTGGAGATCCTACAGGAAGGTGAGGTGGCGTCGGACCACGCCATCACTATTGCGACGGACATCGCCGACACTGGGTTTCGCCAGTTGGGCAACGGCGTGTGCCTTAGGCGGCGTGGATGGCTCAAGGCTACGGACTTCCGTCAAGACGTACAGACCAGAGTCCTGGACATGCCGTTCGATGGGAACAACCTGTTTGGGAAAACAGTGGACGATTCCCTCCAGGCCATTAAAGCAGACACTGAGACGGCCCGGGCCCTTGGGGTTCTGCGACGACGGACGCCCTTTCGGAGCAGCGGAGGCAAGGGCGCCTCCAAAGGTTCCGGCGGCGGTTTCTCCAACTACCGTCAAGCGGCCCGCTCGTCGTCTCAGGAGGCCTACAGAGGACGAGGCAAGTATGGCGGACCCCGCCGTCGTCGCCAAGGAGGTCAAGGCGGCAAAGCCTCGTCGAAACTGGATTGAACCGGCCGTGGGGTCGGGCCCCCACCGAAGCACCCCGGTGGGAGGCCGGCTGGCGGGCTTCGTCAGCGTGTGGGAGTCCATCTCCACCGACCGTTGGGTGCTGGACGCCTTAGCCCGGGGCCACGCGCTCGAGTTTCAAAGAAGGTGCCCGCGCGTCCCCCCCGTGGCCAGGAAAGAACTTCACGTCCCTCAGCTTCTCCTGGAGGTAAAGGCATTGCTCAGGAAGGGCGCCATCGAACTCGTCCCAAAGAGGCTTCGGGGCTCCGGAGTTTACTCGAGATACTTCCTCGTGAAGAAGACGACGGGAGGATGGCGCCCCATCCTAGACCTGCGACGTCTGAACAAGTTCATCAAGGCGCAGAAGTTCCGGATGGTCACCCTCCAGCACGTCCTGGGTCAGCTGGAGGAAGGAGACTTCCTGTCGTCGTTGGATTTGGAGGATGCCTACTTCCATATTCCCATCCTAAGGGGGCACCGAAAATTCCTCGGGTTTGTGGTCCAAGGGCGTCACTACCAGTTCAAAGCCCTGCCCTTCGGACTACCGTCGGCACCCAGGGTATTTACCAAGTGCCTTGCACCGGGTGCGGCGCAGCTGCGCCGCGAGGGGATCCACGTCTACCCCTACCTGGACGACTGGCTCATCCGAGCCAAGACGAGGGAGCTCGCCGTGGAGCACACGGCAAGGACCGTCCAACTTCTCACGGACCTGGGATTCTCCGTGAATTACGCCAAGTCCCACCTGGTACCCGCACAAAACGCACTGTTTCTGGGAGCGAAGCTCGACAGTGTCCCTTCTGGCCTCCCCGTCGGAGGAAAGGACCAGGTCCATCCTGGGCAAGGTACAGCGGATGTTGGTTTCCGACGCGGCCAAGGTGAGGTCCATCAAGTCCCTCCTCGGAATGATGTCTTCTTGCATCTACCTCATTCCCATGTGCAGGCTCCGGATGCGCCCGTTGCAGGAGTTCCTGGATGCGCGCTGGATCCAAACGACGGGCGGCTTCGAGGAGAGGATCACACTCGACGAGAGTTTCCGCCGAGCGGTCAGGTGGTGGGGCACCCGCGCGCATCTGACGGCGGGCATGGACTTCCAGACCACCAGGAGACAGTGACCACGGATGCCTCGCTGGAAGGGTGGGGAGCGCACACTGAAAATCTGCACGCGAGAGGCCTCTGGCTCCCGACGGAGAAGTCCCTCCATATCAACGTCCTGGAGCTCCGTGCAGTGTTCTGGGCCCTCAGGTCTTTCCTTCCGTCCCTCAAGGGCAAGGTGGTGAGGATCTTCACCGACAACACCACCACCATGTTTTACATCAGGAAACAGGGCGGAACCAGGTCCCCAGCACTGTCCAAGGAGGCGCAGGACCTGCGGCATTGGGCCGTCACCCAAAGGATGTTTCTGGTGCCGTTTCATCTGGCAGGGATAAAAAACACCGTCGCCGACTCACTCAGCAGGGAGCTGCGCTCGTGCCACGAGTGGGAACTACGGCAGGATCTAGTGGATCGCCTCTTCCGACGGTGGGGCACACCCCAGATCGACCTGTTCGCGACGGCGATGAACTCCAAGTGCCGGAGGTTCGCCAGCAGGTTTCCTCAGGCGAGGAGCATGGGCAATGCTTTCTCGTTCCCCTGGGAGGGCCTGTTCCTCTACGCGTTCCCTCCTTTGCCACTGCTAATCCGGCTCGTCAACCAGCTCAAGAGGTCACGGTGCAGGATGATCCTCGTCGCACCTGCGTGGCCGAGGCAGATATGGTTCCCGGACCTTCTGGACTTATCAGCGTCCCCGCCAATCAGGCTGCCGGTGGACGCGGATCTACTCTCCAGGGAAGGAGGCGCCATCCTCCACCACGACCCGAAATCGCTGAACTTGCAGGCCTGGCTCCTGCAGCGCTAGAGTTTGGAGGATACGACATACCGGCCGACTGCAGAGAGGTTCTTGCAAAGGCCAGGGCGTCCTCGACTCTTAAATGCTATGGGCACAAATGGAAGAGGTTCTCTGTCTGGTGCCACGCACAGAAGATTAAACCTCTACGGATTACGGTCCCCCAGGTACTGCCGTACCTGCTCACGCTGGCCAAAGCATGGACTGGCACACGCGTCCATCAAGATTCATCTTGCTGCAATCTCCCGATACACCAGGACCACGGGCCAGACGTCCTTGTGGTCTCATCATCTGGTGAAAGAGTTCATGAAGGGACTGTTCAGATCGTTCCTGCCGGTGAAGGCTCCGGCCCCGGCGTGGGAGCTCAACGTGGTGCTGACCAAATTCATGGGACCTCCGTTCGAGCCTCTGCACTCGGGCCCGTTGAAGTTTCTGTCGTGGAAAACAGCGTTTCTTGTGGCCATCACCTCCGCACGACGGGTGGGAGAGATCCAGGCCCTTTCCTGCAAGGCCCCGTACTTGACTTTTCACGACACGAGGGTAGTGCTCAGGACGCACCCCTCCTTCATGCCCAAGGTACCGTCGGACTTCCATCTCAACGAACCCTTGGTGTTGGCTGTGTTCTTCCCGTCGCCTTCGTCGCCGGCTGAGAGGACTTTGCACTCGCTGGATGTGGCTAGAGCGCTGAAGTTCTACGTGGACCGCACGAAGTGTTTTCGGAAGACGTCACAACTCTTTGTGAATTTTGGACCTGTCAATCAGGGGAAGGCTCTCTCGAAGGCCTCCATTTCCAGATGGCTCTCCGGCTGTATCATGTACTGTCATCGGTTGGCAAACCGACCGCTGCCTGGCCGTCCGAGAGCCCATTCCACCAGAGCGATCACAGCTACCACGGCGTTCCTTTCTGGTGTGCCCCTGCTGGCCATATGCAGGGCTGCTACGTGGAGGTTGACGCACACCTTCACGAAATTCTACTGCGTCGATCGGGATTCCAAGGAGTCGTCCAGGGTCGGCCAAGCAGTGCTCCGCAACCTGTTCGCCTGAGGTGAGCCTGGTGAGGAGGTAAGATGCTTAATGTTGAGTTTGATGTAATGCTTAATGTTGAGCCTTTGCCACCTTCCGTGGTTGTGCATGTGGGTACTGCTATGTATTTCTTTATTCATGAGCATGTGAATCCATGCCAGACCCCATGCTGGAGAAGGAACAAGTTACTTACCTGTAACTGTTGTTCTCCAGCATGGGTCTGGCATGGATTCACATGCGAACCCTCCCGCCTACCCCTCTGCGGCTCTTCACTTGGTCATACTGCCACTTCACGTGCTTCCAAATGTGAAGATGGCTGCCAGAGGCGGTGCTTAGGTAGAGGGCAGTCATTGGCTGTGGTCAGTATGACGCAGAGACCAGTGATTGGTTATTACTACGAAAGACAGATCAGAAACGAAACTGATACTGGTTTTTCTTTACCGAGGATTCCCAGCCTGACGACGGGGAATATTCATGAGCATGTGAATCCATGCCAGACCCATGCTGGAGAACAACTGTTACAGGTAAGTAACTTGTTCCTTTCCCCTTATACAGAGGACAATACAGTGGATTTGCAGATACAAATGCCGGGTCATTCTAGTGGCACCGTATTGGCCGATACAACCGTGGTTTTCCGACCTACTACATCTGTCGTTGGAACAACCGATAACTTTCCAGAAAGTTCCGAATCTCCTATCCAGGGACAAGGGAACGGTGTGGCATCACAATCCGGACAGCCTCAACCTGACGGCCTGGCTCCTGACTTTGCAGAATTTGGCAATTTGAAAGTCTTGTCGGATTGCCGGAGAATTCTACAGGCGGCTAGGGCTCCTTCCACTAACAAGTCATACATATGCAAGTGGCGAAGGTTCTGTATGTGGTGGCAAGCACAGCACGAAATACGGCCTTTGGAAGTATCTCCTGAACAAATTTTACCGTATCTTCTTCACCTAGCAGAGAGTGGGCCATCCTCGTCATCCATCAAGGTGCACCTGGCGGCCATCTCAAGGTTCACGAGGAGGAGACAGTCCTCACCGTTATTCAGCGACAGACTGGTGAAACATTTCATATGGGGTCTCTTTAGAACTTTTCCCCCTACAAAGCGGTTCCCACCATCGTGGAGTCTAAATGTGGTGTTGGTGGCCTTAATGAAGCCTCCTTTCGAACCAATGTCCTCTTCATCCATGCAGTTCCTATCGTGGAAGCTGGCTTTCTTAATTGCCATTACGTCAGCTAGAAGAGTGTCGGAATTTCAGGCATTAGTCATAGACCCTCCATATATGAGATTCTTTAAGGACAAAGTGATACTATCAACTAATCCTACTTTCATCCCGAAAGTGTCGACGGTCTATCACAAACACTCGACCATTGCTCTCCCTACTTTCTTTGCGACTCCGTCGTCGACGGCGGAAAAGGCTCTTCATACGCTTGATGTGAAAAGAGCGTTAAAGTTTTATCTGCAAAGAACGCAAGAACTCAGAACTACCAGACAGCTGTTCATCGCATATGGTCCGTCGACGAGAGGAAGGGCAATTTCCAAGCAAGGACTGGCTCGATGGTTCTCGTCGGCGATTGCTTTTAGTCACTCCAAGGCCGGGAGACCCCTACAAGGGCACCCTAGAGCCCATTCCACGAGATCGACAGCCTCCTCCGCGGCGCTATGGGCAGGAATTCCTCTGACGGACATCTGCCAGGCGGCGGCATGGTCAGTCCCACACACGTTCACACGCCATTACTGCCTGGAAAGGCAGCATGCGGATGAAGTACAGATGGGAAGGGCAGTTCTGTGCCATCTTTTTCAATGAGGTAAGCCAAATATGGTGAAGCTGTTGTCTTTTACCTTGCCTATGTTGGTTTTTTCCTTGATGTGTCGGCTTTAAGTATACATATATATCCCCCACTCTCCCTACTGTATTTGGCCTGCGAGGCCAGGCCACGTGTTCGGCAACGCCGAAGGATCTCCTCCGCTCGTCCCCTCCGTCGAAGATCTTGCTCGGCGGAGACAGCTTCACAACAGCGTCGAGGGGGGGATCGATATGTTCTATATTAATATAGGAAAACGACCAAAGGTCGGAGATGAAATCTGCAATGTCTCTCGAGGAGCTCTGCGTAAAGGCGACCAGTAGCTGGGTGGAAAAAAACAATCTGAGGGACCTCGACACTTGAGGGATTGTGGGTACAACACACGTCACTATAGGGATAGTGTTACAGACACGCCTTGTCGACGTCCCCTTTTCGACTACGAAAAACAAAATGCAATACTCCGCAGTGACCACTGGATGTCGGACCTATGCACAGCATGTGAATCTAAGCAGATACAACCATCAGAAATGCTTTTACGGTAAGTAATGCATTGTCATATATATGTGTATATATATATATATATATATATATGTATAGATATATATAGAGATATAGATAGATATATAGATATAAATAGATATATATAGATATTTCTGAGGCTTGTGGAATCTGCTTAGATCACATGCTGTGCATAGGCCGACATCTAGTGGAAGCTGCAGAGTATTACAGTTTGTTTTTCGAAACTCGAAAATGGGCGTCGACACGGGCGTGCCAGTAATACTATCCCTAGTGTGACGTCCACTGTACCCAAGATCCCTCACGCGTCTAGGATCCTCAGATTGTTTTTTTCCGCCATACTGGTCGGAAGCATCTTGCGGAGTCCCCTGGCCTTAGCCATACTTTTGCTAATTATTGAAGTTAAAATTATTTATTGACATCCTTCCCCACCCCAACGTCGACCCTCGACACTCGACGACGGCTGGAGAAGACATTGACCGTCGGCTGCTGCACGACGGATCTGGGCCTCGGAAGGCCGCTGGCCTCGGCCTGGGCCTAGTAGGCCGCTGGCCTTGGCCCTGCAAGTAGGGAGAGTGGGGGGTGGTACATACTCTTCACTCTTGGTATATAGGTACACCTTATATATTTCCTACACTTACCAGCCCGCTGCCTCAAGGTGCGTATGGAGGGTACCCCTTTCCAATTCTGCCCCAAGTGCAACCGCAAATACCCTTGGGTCGACAGGCACGCCACGTGCAATCTCTGCTTGCCGAGGGACCACCCCGAAGCGAACTGCAGAGCGTGTAGTAGGTTTAAGCCTAAGACACTTAAGGACCGTTCGACAAAGCGTTGGGCCCACCACGCCAGGCAGGCGGCCATGGCAGCGGAGGGCACCTTCAGCGATGGCAGCGACGCCATACTTTCGGACGGCGAGGGCATTACGGCGTCGAAAGACTGCCGAGCGCAGGTCCCCGACCTCGGAAGGTTGTCCGGCAGGGCGGCTATGGGGAAGACCCCCGGCGACGCAAGCGCTACACACCCTACACACACAAAGCACACGAAGTCCAACCGAACCTCGACGACGTCGACTTCTCAGAAAGAGGCACAGATAGAACGGTCCGACTCGGTGTCCTCTGGGCGCTCTCGATCGAGATCGCCTCATGACGCAAGGCAATCATCCACTCTTGCCAAGAGTGCCTCGCTCCCTAGATTAACGGAAGTTCGATCGTCGGAAGACGAAGACGACTTCCACCCCCAGGCCGCGCTCCAGGAGACCGAGGCCGCAGTTAACACCAGCGAGGCCCCATGCTCGAAACACACAGATACCTCTCCCGACCCTCGACGCCAGGCGTCGAAAGTCTCGGGGGCCTCCAAGGGGCAGGGAAAACATTTTTCCACGCACGGGGAGGGGGGGAAACAGCGGAAAGCACAGCCTTCCACTCCTAAGCAGACAGACAAACACAAATCTACTGGAACATCAACATCCAGCAAGGGTACCCTAGTTAAGTCCTCTAAGTTGCCTACTAAAGTCATACCCTGTTCCAAAGAATGGTCCAGTGAAGACATAGACAGGGTCATGTCAAGGATGTCTTCCTTAGCTGATTTTTATGACAAAAACCCAGAACATTTCCTTTCGTATGACCCTCAAGGGGCCACACCCTCAGGCTCCTCTGATCCTATCCCCCTAAGTAAAAAGGCCCGGTTCGAAAGACCTGAACCCTTAGAGGTGCAGCATTATTCTACTCCATACTCTACTCCACACCCCAGATACCAAGGACAGCCTTTCCCTGAAAGGGACCAGGAGTTTGAAATTATGGAGGAACAAACCGGGACTGAATACTATGCGGATGATGAGGACCTGGAGGAGATAGAAGGCGAGCAGGAAAATTACAGAGTAGATTCCCCGGTAGAGAGCGAAGCCCCAGTTACCGACTCGCCAGTTGATAACCAGCCCCTCCTTAATGAAGTTCTCGCTCGCGCAGAAGAACACTTTCACATCGACACCCACGGTGTACAGGAGGAAAGGGACTTCGCAGAAGAGTTGGTGGGAGAGAGGAGGCCGGTCGCTCAGACCATCCCTATCCTTAAATCCATCCAACGTAGAATAGATCCATCCCTGGTGAATCCTAACCTCACCAGAGCCGTCAACCCCAGAGTTGAAAAACGTTTTCGGGCAGCCCAGTCTGACCCTCTTTATATAAGAGGACATCTTAAACCAGACTCCCTAGTGGTTACCAACACTCGGAAGAGGGCTGGGACACCCTTATCATCGTCGAAGCTCCTCCCGATAAGGAGAGCAAAAAACTGTACGGGTTTGGCAGGAAGGTAGCCTCAACGTCCGCCTACCAAGCAAGGATTGCAAACTCCACCACCCTGTTGGCAAGTTACAACTGCCATCAATGGGAAGAGGTCGCGGCGCTCATAGCCTCTGCTCCTGAACCGTTAAAGGGCCACTTGGCTCGGATCTCGGCAGAAGGGAGAGCCGTGTCTGGTTGCACATTAAAAGCAACTTTCGACGCCGCGGACAACGCAGGAAGATTGATAGCAGAAGGTATTGTTATCAAGAGACATGCGTGGTTACGGCAGTCGGGGTTCAAAACAGAAACCCAGGCTTCATTAATCGACAAGCCGGTGGAACCCGATCTATTGTTTGGGAAAGCGGTCGAAGACGCACTTAAAAATGCCAAGGACGAATACGAGACTCTCAAATCCCTTGGCCAGCTTAACAACAAACCCCCTAACCAGAGGGGGGACCAGTAATTTTCGTCGCCCACGCGGCCAAAATTCACAAAGAGGCAACTATGCCCAAGGACAGGGTACACAATGGAACAACAACCAGCAGTCTACCCAGAGTTACGGCAGGGGTAACGAGAGGTCGTGGAAGAGGCAGAGGCAGCCCCAACAAGGGAGATGGCACGCCTCCACCAAAGCAGTGACGCTCAGTTCAGGGTCCCTTCTCACGCAACCCCAGTAGGGGGAAGCATTTCCAACTTCACCCAGGCTTGGGAAGGGATCATCTCAGACAGATGGGTTCTGTCAACAGTGTCCACAGGATATTGTATAGAATTACTGCAGCGTCCCTGGAACCACCCTCCACGACAAAGAATACACTCCTTAGAACATCAGAAGATCCTTCTCGAGGAGATCGCCATTCTGCTAGAAAAGGACGCGATAGAACTCGTCCCAGGACACCAGGTAAACAAGGGTATCTATTCAACTTACTTCCTTGTGCCAAAGAAAGATTTGACAATGCGCCCAGTATTGGATTTACGACCTGCCAACAAGTATGTCAAGCCCCAAAAATTCTGTATGACCACGCTACAAGAGGTAATCCCCCTCCTAAAAAAGGGGGATTACATGGCAACCTTGGATATGAAAGATGCTTATTTTCATATTTCCTTGCTCCCAGCGCACAGAAAATACTTGCGCTTCAAGGTGGACAGCCGCCACTACCAATTCAAGGTACTGCCCTTCGGGATAGCTTCAGCACCAAGGGTATTCACCAAGGTACTGGCGGTGGCAGCTGCACACCTACGCAGGGAGGCAATCGCAGTGTACCCTTATCTGGACGACTGGCTCATAACGGGGGAAACCCCAGGAATTTGCAGGTCAAACATTCAGAGGACTATCGACCTCCTCCACGAATTAGGCTTCTCTATCAACGAGAAGAAGTCAAGTCTGGTGCCAAGCACCTCAAAACAGTTCCTAGGAGCAATCCTAGATACTCAGAAAGGGTTGACCTTCCCTTCGGAAGAGAGAATTCGGAATATACTACTGCAAATCCCACATTATCAGTCAGGTCAACAAATAACGGTACGCAAAGCAATGCGGTTACTGGGCATGATGGTGTCATGCATTTACCTGGTCCCCCACGCGCGTCTGCGCATGCGTCCCATGCAGGAATGGTTGGCGAAACAGTGGTCTCAGGCAAGTGGTCAGTGGGACGATCTAGTGGTCGTTTCGCCAACACTCGTACAGAGCTTACACTGGTGGACAAGAGAGAATCTCGCAAAGGGAAAACCCTTTTACGATCCCGAAGTACAGGCAGTGGTGACTACAGATGCATGCCTGACTGGTTGGGGAGCTCACCATCTCCACCACACAGCTCAGGGTCTCTGGTCACACTCAGTAGCCAAGAACCACATCAACCTGCTAGAGCTTCTGGCAGTATTCCGAGCGCTTCGGGCGTTCGAGCCCCATCTGCTAAACTTGTCGGTGCAGATCCAGACGGACAGCACGACAGCCATGTTCTATCTGAACAAACAAGGAGGGACTCGTTCGCCAAATCTGTCCAAGCTTGCCCAGAAAATCTGGATATGGGCACTCAGACGGAACATCTTCCTGTCATCACAACTTGTTCCAGGGGAGCTCAATTCCCTAGCGGATGCCCTAAGCAGAGACTCCCTCCCAGAAGAACACGAATGGGTCCTTCACAGAGATATCGTAGAAGATCTCTTCTCTCAGTGGGGTTTCCCCACTATAGACTTATTCGCCACAAGCGAAAACAAACAATGCCCAAGATTTGCATCCAGGTTCCCCCAGCCAGACTCCCAAGGGAACGCCCTGTGGATGAACTGGTCAGGGATGTTTGCGTACGCTTTTCCACTAACTCCTCTCATCAGGAAGGTGGTGTACAAGATGAACAAGGAATCGATGACGCTCATCCTAGTTGCTCCCATGTGGGCGAGACAACCATGGTTTCCACACCTACGCAGGATCGCGGTGTGCGGACCCATCAAACTCCCAGCCTGGTACAACCTACTGTCCCAGCAGCAAGGTCAAACAGTGCACCAGGAACCCAACTCAATGAACCTGGCAGCATGGCTCCTGAAGTCATAGAGTTTGGGCATCTCAAATTACCACAGAGGTGTATGGACATCCTAAAAGAATCCAGGAAACCAAACACAAGGCACTGTTACTTTGACAAGTGGAAGAGATTTGTTATTTGGTGCCAGAATAAACAAATCAACCCAGTTGATTGCACTCCTTCCAATGTTGTAACATACATGCTCCACCTGCTGGACGCAGGCTTGGTTTTTAACTCTCTGAAGGTACACCTGGCAGCCCTCTCGGCTTACACCACATCCCATAACAAAGTATCGTGGTGGAAAGTACCAGTAGTTAAAGCCTTCATGGAAGGAGTAAAGAGACTTCACCCTCCTATTTCGAACCCACCGCCAGGATGGGACCTCAATGTGGTGCTAGCTAAGCTCATGGGCCCCCCTTTCGAACCCATGCATAAAAGTAGTCTCAAACACCTGACTTATAAAACGGCCTTCTTAGTAGCCATTACCTCTATAAGAAGGGTCAGTGAAATTCAGGCTCTGTCAGTGCAGGATCCTTTCTTTACTATCCACAAAGACAAACTGGTTTTACGCAGACACCCTAGGTTCTCACCTAAATTTATATCTAAGTTCCATGTAAACCAGTCCATCGAGCTTCTGGCTTTCTTCCAGAACCCGCAAAGCTCAGCTGAGGTGAAACTACACACCCTTGATGTGCGTAGGGCGGTCCTCTACTATGTAAATAAAACCAGACCGCTAAGGAAAACAGATCAACTGTTTGTCTCCGTAGCTACAGGCAGAGAGGGGGATCGCGTCTCTAAAGGTGCGATCTTGAAGTGGATTATCAACTGTATAAAGCTGTGTTACTCTCTTTCTGAAAAAACTCTGCCTTTTACGCCAAGGGCCCATTCTACTAGAGGCATTGGGGCCACTCTGGCTTTCATTGCAAATGTTCCCCTCGACACCATTTGCAAAGCAGCTACTTGGAGCTCTATTCACACTTTTACTCAGCATTACTGCATTGACACTCATTCCAAGACAGATACACAAGTGGGACAAGCGGTTCTAAGACACCTGTTTGCTCATGACCCTTCTCACATCCCACCACCTCCTTCTTCTGGTACTGCTCGATAATCTATGGACAGCATGTGATCTAAGCAGATTCCACAAGCCTCAGAAGGGATACATTACTCACCGTAATCGTATTTCTGATGCTTGTATCTGCTTAGATTCAAATGCGACCCACCCTTCCTCCCCTCCGAGAGAAGGCGCATGATTGCTTGTAGTCTTACCTTTCTGTCTATCTGCTTGGATTATCTGTACTCACGCTACTCCTCATGCTTCCTCGTGTCAGAAAAAATACAATCTGAGGATCCTAGACGCGTGAGGGATCTTGGGTACAGTGGACGTCACACTAGGGATAGTATTACTTGCACGCCCGTGTCGACGCCCATTTTCGAGTTTCGAAAAACAAACTGTAATACTCCGCAGCTTCCACTAGATGTCGGCCTATGCACAGCATGTGAATCTAAGCAGATACAAGCATCAGAAATACGATTACGGTGAGTAATGTATCCCATATAGATATAGATATATAGATATATGTATGTATTATGAATATGTTTATATCAGAAAATATGTTGCTGCTTACGTGCATATATATTTGGACTGGGAGTGGTTTGTTTTTGTGATGTATGTTGCATTGCATTCTCACCTCCTTCTTCTAGGATACTGCTATACAATCTATTCTAAGCATGTGAATCCATGAAAGATCCAATGCTGGAGAAGGGAGTAGTTTCTTACCTGTAACTCCATTTCGAAGGGATTGTGTCCTCCGACGTATTCCTCATCTTAGATATCTCCTTCCAGCTCTGCTGGCCTCGGAAAATTTTTTCTCTCTAGAGGGCGCTGCGCGTCGACGTCCCTCGACAGCCGCCGTATCGACGTTCGATGTCATCCTGCCTATAAAGGCCGCGCGCAGCGTTCGTTGCTCAGTTCCGTTTTTCCGCGCTTACTCGGTGCCTTGGAATACCGTTGCTCAGTTCTTAGTCAGATTAATCCTATTTACCTCGAGTTATTCGATCCGTACTCGAGGGCTTCCTCGTCGGAACCGACAACTCCTCGATCCGGCTTCAAAAAATGTCGAGATTGTGGGAAAAAGATGTCGTTGACCGATCCTCACAGAATTTGTCTGTGGTGCTTGGGAGCTGAACACCATTGTTCGGAATGCGAGGACTGTATGTCCATGACAGCTAAGGCCCTGAAGGAGCGCAGGGGGAAGCTGGAGAAAGGTAAGACTTTTAAAGCTTCTTCTTCATCGACGAAGTCGAGACATTCGTCTCCTCGTCACCATTCGCACTCCAGGTCTCGGAGTGGGTCTCATAACTCCTCGAGATCGAAGCACTCGAAGAGGAGACGTCGAAGATCCCCTTCTCCGTCTTCCTCTTCCTCTGTTTCGCCAAAAAGAATCCCTTGCCCCACGAAACATAGTTCCTGGGCTGAATGGGAGGAATTCCGAAAGAATATGAGCGTCTTCGAGAAAGCGGCCTCGACCCCCTCGAAGACTGCCGAGAGCGATGCTCTGGTCGAAAGACCCGAAGGTCAAAAACGCTGCGAGTCGCAGTACCCGGCGAAAGAAACTTCTCGAGCGCGTTTCGAACCCTCGAGCAGGACTATGACCTCCAAACCTTCCTCGAAGGTTCCGTCGACGAAGGTCCAGTCGACGTCGAGGTCCATGTCTTCGACGCCGTTGTCGAGGGGACCTTCGACACACTGGTCTGTCGATTCGACACCGGCGTCGACGCCAAGAAAAGTCACGGTTACCACACATCCAGTGACTATCCCCAGGCCCTCGACGTCGATGGCTTCGATATTGTCGAGTAGAATTCCAATTCTGTCGAGGTCCTCGAGGCCTCCACCTCTGTTTTCGACACCACGCTCGAAGCCTTCGGCGTCGACGACATCGACGCTTTCGAGGCCAATAATGACAAGTTCGGCACCCTCTGCCTTGGAAATGGGATTTACTCTCTTTATGAGTTCAGAACAATTGAGAACTATATCCTCAATTTTAGTAGAGGGTGATTTGTCTGAACAAGACACATTTGAGTTACAGGGACCTGTAACCCCAGTTAGAGAGCAATTTTCCTCTGAAGAGCGCAGATTAAAGGATCTTCATGATTCTTTACATGAGGCAAGTGGGTTAGACACTTCCCCTGAGGTGGAGTTTGCTAAGCCAGACCCGGGGGAGCATGCTGAAACCCCCTACAGAGCCTTAATGGCCAGGATTACAGAGTTCATGGGGTGGTCTGCACCTTCACAATCTTTCCAACAAGATGACCTCACGGATATTCTTGACAAAGGCCCACAAGAGGATCCTGTGGTGCCCTTTCATAAAGCTCTTCAGAGAAAGATCATGACAAACTGGGAAACCCCAGATGTAATACCAGCAGTAAATAAAAAACTGTCTACAAAGTACAGGGTATCTTCCACAGACCCAGAGTTTTTGTCTAAACACCCATCCCCAGAAAGTCTGGTGGTACAAGCAGCATCCTCTACTGATTTCAAGACGGCTTATCCCACAGTCCCACAGGACAGGGACGATAAAAAATATGATGTTATGGCAAAGAAAGTCTTTTCAGCATGTAGCATGGCGTTAAAGTCTGTTAATGCTACTTGCACCCTTGCTAGGTTCAGCCATACACTTTGGGAGTGTGCTTCTACAGCGGCTGACTGCATCCCGGAGGGAGAAGAAAGGGATGCGTTCCTGAATTTTATACAGGACGGTAAAGACGCTATGTGCGAATCCCTCCAGACGGGCATTGATTCGGCTGACAGTATCAGCAGAGCAATGGCGGCAAGTACATCAACCAGGAGATTCGCTTGGTTGAGAAGGTCGGGTTTTGCCCCAGATGTGCAAGCCAGGCTCTTGAACATGCCATTCGATGGCTCTTCTTTGTTCGGGATAAAGGCGGATGACAGTTTAGAGAAACTGCAAACTTCAAAAGCTGCAGCAAAATCCCTAGGAGCTGCAATCCGTCGGACTCCTTTTCGTCCCACAGGAACCTCTGCGAGGGGCAAGTCCTTTCGCTTCTACTCCGCATTCGGAAGAGGTAGAGGACGACCGGCTCAAAGGGGTCAAAGAAGAACTACCCGAGGTGGACGGGGTAGATATTCTAAAGCCGCAGCAACAGCAGGTGCCTCTTTACCATCGGCATCTGCATCAGCCGCCCCAAAACCACTCTGAGGACTCCCCTCACAGGTCACCTGTAGGAGGCAGGTTGACTCAACATCTGACGGTATGGCAGGCTATCACGTCAGATGCTTGGGCATTGGAAACAGTCGCCCAAGGTTACTGCCTGCCTTTCCTATGTATACCTCAGAGTCATCCACCGGGGATCAGCTCTCAGAAAGCTCCAGATCCGCTCCTCTTGCAGGAAATTTTGGACCTGCTAGAGAAAGGTGCCATAGAACCGGTACCTGTAGCTGAGAGGAACAAGGGCTGGTACTCCCCTTACTTTCTCATTCCGAAGAAAGACGGAGGACTGAGACCCATCTTGGACTTGCGAGAATTGAACAAATTCCTCAGAAAAGACAAATTCAAGATGGTCACTCTTTCTCAGATCCTTCAGGCCCTTCAGTTCCAGGACTGGCTGGTATCTCTGGACCTTCAGGACGCTTATTTCCATGTGCCTATCCATCTCAAACAAAGGAAATACCTGAGGTTCGCAATTGGCAACTCTCATTATCAATTTCGAGTGCTGCCATTTGGGCTGACCTCCGCCCCGAGGGTCTTCACCAAGTTAATGTCGGTAGTGGCTGCAAGTCTAAGGAGGGAAGGGATTCACGTCTATCCCTACCTGGACGATTGGCTGATCAGGGCTGTTTCTCCGGAGCAAGCTCAGATCCAGCTAAATCACGTGTGCCACTTCGTTCACAGACTGGGCTTCTCCCTCAATTTAAAGAAGTCACAAATGATACCATCGCAGAGACTCCAGTTCATAGGAGCGATCCTGGATACTTCCCTGGGAAAAGCCTCGCCACCAGAGGTGAGGGCTCAAGATATTCTACAGATGGTTACCAAGTTCCAGTATGCCCAACGTCTCCCAGCCTTCGACTTTTTGAGGTTGCTAGGCCTCATGGCATCCTGCATTTTCCTTGTGCCAGAGGCTCGCCTGAGAATGAGATCCCTCCAGTGGGCACTGAGGACTCAGTGGTCACAATTCTCAGGGAGAATGACAGATCTTCTTCAGGTTCCCAGCAGGGTGGCTCGAGACCTTCAGTGGTGGGCCTGTCAGGAGAACATTCTGAAAGGAGAACAGTTTTGGCAACCCTGGACGGAGATAACAGTAGTCACGGATGCCTCACTCAGTGGGTGGGGAGCCCATGCCAACGACTTGACCATCAGCGGTCGTTGGTCTCCATCGGAGTCCAGACTACACATCAACCTGTTAGAGCTGAGAGCCATCAGACTTGCGCTGAAGGCGTTCCTGCCAGCTGTACAAGGGAAGAACGTCCTGATAATGACGGACAACACGGTGGCCATGCATTACCTCAACAAAAGAGGAGGCGTAGGATCACTACCCCTGTGCAGAGAGGCGATGCAGCTCTGGTTTTGGGCAATCCAAGAAGGAATCTCTCTATCGGCAGTTCACCTAGCCGGAGAGAAGAACTTGACAGCGGACGCTCTGAGCAGGCAGAACACAGTCTCCCATGAGTGGGAGCTAGCTCAGGAAGTCCTTCAAGAGATCTTCGCCCTTTGGGGAACCCCTCAGGTAGATCTGTTCGCCACCAGCCTAAACAGGAAATGCGACCTGTTCTGCTCAAGGGAATTTCCTCCGAGAGGAGCTCTGGGAGACGCGTTCATAGTGGACTGGAAGTTTCCGCTTCTGTACGCGTTCCCACCGGTCCCTGTCATTCCTCAAATGATCAGGAGGTTGAGAAGATTCCGGCGAACCATCATCCTAATTGCCCCGGATTGGGCCAGGAGAACGTGGTACCCGGACCTTCTAGACTTGTCCATCTGCCCTCCAATTCGACTTCCACTCAGAGAGAACCTACTCTCACAGAAGGGAGGTCAGGTTCTCCATCCAGACATCAAAACCCTCAACCTTCACGCTTGGCTTCTGAACGGCTGAGGTACAAGGATTGGGACCTCCCTGATGATGTTATGGAGGTGTTGCTTTCGGCAAGGAGGCCAGCAACAAAGTCTTTATACCGCTGCCGTTGGAACAGATTTTGCAGCTGGTGTAGAGAACAGAATATCGACCCATTTTCATGTGGTACACCAATGGTTTTGTCCTTCCTACTATATTTGGCAAATTCAGGCCTTCAAGTTGGCACCATTAAGGGCTATCTCGCAGCACTATCCATCTTTAAGCGTACTGCGGAAGAACCATCCTATTTCAAATTACCCTTGGTAATACAGTTTCTAAAGGGGTTAACCAATGTTTATCCCCCAAGACCATTCCAAGTTCCCCTATGGGATTTAAACTTAGTACTAACTTTCCTGATGGGCACACCTTTCGAACCTCTCCATTCTTGTTCGTTAAGATTCCTTACCCTTAAAACTGTTTTATTAATAGCACTTACATCTGCTAGAAGGGTGAGCGAATTACAAGCTCTTTCTTGTAAACCCCCTCATACAATCTTTCAAAAAGACAAAGTTGTCCTGCAAGTGAAGCCTAATTTCCTCCCAAAGGTGGTTTCTGAATTCCATATCTCTCAGAAGATTACCCTACCATCTTTCTATCCTCCTCCTCACCCGGGGAAAGAGGAAGAGAGGTTACACAGACTAGACCCTAGGAGGGCTTTAAGTTTTTACATTAGTAGACTAGCCAGGATAAGACAGGCAGACCAGCTGTTTGTAGGTTACACAGGTCACAAGCTGGGGTTACCAATAACTAAGCAGACCATTTCCAGATGGATCATTCTAGCCATTCTGGAATGTTATAAACTGGCATGAAAAGAGCCCCCTCAAAACCTTAGGGCTCATTCGACCAGAGGTATTGCAGCTTCATCGGCCCTCAAAAGAGGCGTGCCGGTTAAAGACATATGTGCGGCCGCTACATGGTCGTCTGCCCATACCTTTACACGTTTTTACAATCTGGATTCCTCCTCCAGTCAAGAGACTAGGTTTGGAAGGGCTTTACTGCATTCTATTCATCAATAGAAGACAGCGTGAAGTCAGTACTCCCTCCTCCAATAATAGAATACTGCTATGGGAGCCTATCTAAGATGAGGAATACGTCGGAGGACACAATCCCTTCGAAGAACAAGTTACTTCTTACCTTGTAACGTTCTTTCGACGGGATGTTCCTCCGACGTATTCCTCATCGACCCTCCCATCCATCCCCGCAGTTCTACTTCCCTTGTGGTTGCAGCTTACGCTCCTTCAGGGTGATTAGTCTGGTCCAGACAGTAATACTGCGGGCTACAAAACGGAACTGAGCATTGTACGCTGCGCGCGGCCTTTATAGGCGGGATGACGTCGAACGTCGATACGGCGGCTGTCGAGGGACATCGACTCGAAGGACGTCGACGCGCAGCGCCCTCTAGAGAGAGAAATTTTTCCGAGGCCCGCAGAGCTGGAAGGAGATATCTAAGATGAGGAATACGTCGGAGGAACATCCCGTCGAAAGAACGGTACAAGGTAAGAAGTAACTTGTTCTTCTCCAGCGTTGGTATCTTTCATGGATTCACATGCGCCCACCAGCCTCCCCGAAATGCAATGTACAAGATATGTGCATAAACAGGTTCCCCCCTTTCTACTTTGGAGGGGCCGAAATATGACGGGACCCGCGGGGGCAGGGCTTTTATACCATTACGTCCTATGGGGCATGCGTGGTCGGCCCCGGAGAGGACGTAGAGGTGGATAGGACACACACGTGTCAGAAGTTTTTTCCTATAGGAAACTACTATATATGTGTACCGAGGGTTCCCAGTCTGACGACGGGGAATATTCTAAGCATGTGAATCCATGAAAGATACCAACGCTGGAGAAATGGAGTTACAGGTAAGAAACTACTCCCTTATTAGCACCTGCAGAGATCTGAGCAGACTGTCTTCAGTCTTTTTTTATCATTATCTATTTCTGTCCATTCATGCAGCTAGCCTTTTACATTTTCCATACTCAGCCAGGGATTGCGTTTTTGAAATGTTTAAATGAAACTGCAGCAACAGCTCCACATCACCCCTAGAAAAGCCTGTTGGGCATACAGACTCCTCACTGATGGCGCCCAATGAGGCTGAAACATGTCTGGGGATACTTGTGGTCTCGTGCAGAAGGGATGTGACCTAGCAGTTCGGGCTGGACTGCCCCTTTTGGGATAGGACCAAGCCTGATTTGCATGATTTTTTTTCCCCTTGCGTAATGACTTGGCAGGCTGCAAAATGATGGTGTGGAAGGTTTCCCAGAGCTATGCCCATGGTTATGATGAATTGAAAACCTTCCATCCATCATCTTTTTGCTTTGCTAAAAACGACCAGTTGCAGGCATTACATTTCTCCAGCATGGGGTCTGGCATGGATTCACATGCTCATGAATATTCCCCGTCAGGCTCGGAATCCTCAGTAAAGAAAAAATCGGTTTCAGTTTCACTTCTGAACTGTCTTTCTCCTAACCACCAATCACTGGTGTCTGTGGTCATACTGCCCCCAGCCAATGATTGCCCTCTACCTAAGCCCCCTCCTCTGGCAGAAATCTTCAGATTTTTACTGCACGTTCAATTGTTGGGAGTCCTCGTGCTATAGCTCTTGAGTTATTTGGTGAATCGAGCCTCAAGCTCCACCGATGAACCCGAAAATGGGTCCCCGTTAATCGGAAGGTTAATCAGCGCCCTTCAAGTCGAATTTTCGTTGGGTTTCTTCTTGGAGGATTCCAGAAGCTTCTTCGAGGCCTACACCACGTTGATATGGTAGAGGGGGGGGAGGGGGAGGACTCAGCGCCTCCTACGGAATGTCTTTTCGGATGACTGACATTGTGTGTGCCTCTACTGCCTGCATTCGCACCAGACGCATGAGGAGGACAACAGCGTGGCTTGTCGGGAGATGGTGTCGCGCATGCGAGCCGACCGACGCAAGCACCTCAACGAGTGGTTGCAGGCCAAGGCCCCAACTCTAGGTGTGTCCCGACAGCATGCCTCCCCTGCCCAGAAGAAGAAAGCTGAGCGGGCTTCCAAGACATTTGAGGGCGCCTCTCCGCGGGAACACAACATAAGGATAAGCACCGCAAGTCCACTGCCTCCGGGAGCGCCGTTGCGATAGGCTCCTCGGCAGCCAGGGCAAGTACAGCGTCTCCAGCACCTTCGACTACGAGCCAACGCTCAGGTTCTTCAAAGAAGAGGAAGTCAGACCATCCGGGCAAGCTTTTGGAGAAGACCCAAGCCGGACCGACGGAGAAGGCCAAGGGGGAACGGGGTCACAGCCCTCCCCCTAAAGTAAAGGCCACGGACGCGGTCAAGCCCGCAAAGACCCACACTTCCATCGAAGTAGTGGCGGCGTCCCTCGCGAAGGCCGCTGGGGCGGATTTGCAGGGCCCAGCCCTTAATGTGAGAGTATCCCTGCCTGCCAGGAGGGAGTCCTCTTTCCAGCCCATCAAGAAAACTCTGGATAAGGTGAGGCCCATCATTTCACCGAAACTGTCTCCCCTGGTCACAGAGAAAGGGGGGGGGCACGCTAGTCCTCCAGAGCACGGACATTTCCTCAGAGGAAGAGCTCACCAGCCTCCCGGTCCTCCAGGAGGGGAGATGCGTCGGGAGCAGGCCCTACGGGTGGGGGGGGGGGTCCCGACAAGGGCGACGACTAAGGTGACAACAACGAGGAGACTGATGAGAAGCAACGGGGCGGTGACGACGGAGAAAATCAGCCTAAGCCGCAAATGCCCCCGTTGCCTCCACCCCAGCAGCCACTGGGTGCTATCTCAGTGGACATTCTAGCGGCCCTGCATACCCTGTGCTCGGGAATCCAACCAAACAAGGATGCCTCTTCCGGTGGCCCTGCCTGCAGTGCCGAGGTCATTGGAGGAGAGTTCACCCCCCCCCCATCCACCTTTTCACCCCTCGCCTCCCTCTCCCCCACCGAGGGATGGCGCGGAACCGGACACAGCGACGACGGGCACTGGCATCGACGGCGGCCTGGGGATCTCGCATCTCTTCTGGCCAGATCTTCACTCCACACCATGATCTCCAGGGCCTCAGCTCGTCCCGGAGGAGAAGAGGGTTTCCTTTACCAGCCCTGGGAGGCAAAGAGGAAGACAGTACTTTCGATCCCGTTATTCGATGACATTTGGGACTAGGGTCCGTCCCTCATGAAGAACCCTTCATCGGCTCCGGCGAAGAGGGATCGCTATGAGAAGAAGTACAGAGTGCCTAACTCTGCGCCCAAGTGCTTACGGTCCCAGCCGTCCCCAGACTCTGTGGTTTCGGCGGCATCCAAGAAGTCGTCTTCGGGCTCATCCTCGTCGGCGGCCTCCTCTGGACGGTGAGGGAAAGAAGTTGGATGCCATGGGACAAAGGGTGATCTCGTCGGCGGCAACGACCATCAAGGCCGCTAACGCACTCGCCAATGTGGCGCGTTATGGCGGGGAACTTTGGAGACAGGAATGCACTCTTTGGTGATGTGCCGGCTGGCTGTCCGGCACATACAGCCACCTTGCTGGGTGACTGACAGCTATGCTGGAATGCATGGGAGAAACCTGCATAAAAGGCAAGGCTTTTTGGCTTGGAAGGCAGTGTCGACCATTGGACGAAGGAATCCGAAGAAGAACTTAGAAGAGATGCCTGCTGCAACTCCTGGACCGTTGGTTTGCCCGGTGAAGCCCTTCTGCTGTGCTGAATCTCAGAATTCCTATTGACAGAGAAGCCCCACAAGGACGACTTCTCCCTTTGAGTTGGTGGGACCAATCAAGTCCAAAGTAAGCCACCTGGGTGTCCTCTCGAAGCTGGTTGAATTTCCACTGCAGTCGCTGCTTGATCCGAATAGCCAGGGAGAGGAACACCAGATCGTGTGCGTTGCTTTTGAGCTGGTCAAGATCTCCAGGAAGATCCTCTGGACTCCCCGGAAGCAGGATTGACCAAGCCTGAGCCACCTCAACATAGTGGTGGACCCCAGGTGCAAGGAAAGCCCATCTCGACAGCCAGGAACCGCAGTGTTGATATTTGCGGTAGATGCGAGGAGCAGAAACACCGAAGTGCCACTTGTTTGAAGATTGCTGGTTGCGGTCGGTGACCGTCCCATTGCAGGAGTCCCCAGAAGTCCTCCCTCTTGTCCCCACGACTGAGGCCCAGGAACACCAGGATCTGCAGAGCTGTACAGAAACAGAAGCCATCTGCTACATTTCTTCAACCTAAAGGTACTGTACAGTCTGTTGTGCCACCTTGCTTGATCTCAGTTGAGACTTGTCTCGGTTGCTCTTGTAGAGTTGCTTGCATCATCTACTACTCACAGGCCTAACAGCTTGTGACCCTACATTTGATTCTACTTTTGCTACAAAGATTTCTAAAACATTGTGCAAGACTTTTACTTACCTGCAAGAAGTGCTTCAGTTCGCCTTGACATTTGCTAACTTAACATTGGCTGGCCTGGCTCCCTGAATGACTCTTCTCTCCTCTGCTGATGTGTTTTGCCTTCCTTCCAGGAAAGGGTCAACTGACTTTGCATTGTTTTTTTTGTTTTTTTAAGTACTTACTTGGTTAAGAATAATTGTACAAATACTTGTCTTATTCCGAAACCTCTTTTTTTTGGCACTCCTCTCGTATATTCTAAATGCAACTGTGATATATTAATGTCCACAACACCCTTGCTATTGAAGTCAGCTGAGGATGTAGGTAATCTCTGTGATCCATCCCAAATGGGAATTTGCTGATTTAGAAAACTGAGCGTGTATTTTTTAAGTGTATTTGTGTGTTGCTTTATATTGCTCCCTTCTGAAGAAGTCTTATTCAAACTGACTGTTAAATACATTAATAATTGTTTAATCAAGAAACCTTGTTTAAGAGTTTATTTGAATACTTGTCACTGTGAATCTCTGTGTAACTCCCCTACAGCTCACATTGACCCCTTTTGAGATCAGCCTGGCTACTCGACCCCACTACCAACCTGTGTAGTACAGACTTCTACCAAAGCTTGGGTTCCTATTCCCAGGAGGTCAGGGTTGTTGTAGTGTACCCAAAGGGTACTGCACACAATCTTGCCTAACAGGGGTCTCTGACCCTGATACATTCACCAGACTACCCAAATATCTATACTCCAGGACCTTTTCTAAGATGGTATTTTCAACCTTCAACGTCATTTTTGTTCTAGTGGTTTGTCTAGGGGCCAGCCACATTACCTTTGTTTTATTAGCGTTTATTTTAAGTCCATTCTCTTGGCAGTACAGTTCCAACCCAAATAATTGTTTTTTTCAAGCCCACCGGCGTCTGGTCTATCAAGACCAGGTCATCCGCATACAGGAGCCATTGAATTACTTGGCCTCCTATCTTGGGTGGGAATTATCTGGTTCTTTTCAGATCAACCCCAAAGTTGGCAAACTAAAGGTTATATAAGGCCGGGGCTAAAATGCAGCCCTGTTTCAAGCCTCTTGCCGCAGGGATCGATTTAGACAGAAGCCCTTGACTGTCCAACATCACCTGGATTGAGGTATTGAGATGCAAGCCCTTTATTAGAGTAAGTTAGTGGCCCCATTTTTCTAGTTTCCTACAAGGTCTAGCCCTGTTGACAGTCGAAGGCTGCTTTGAAGTCAACGAATGCCACGAAAATGGGCTGGCCAGTGTATTTTACTTGCTGTTAAAGTAAATCTAAGGAGGCCAAATTGATGTTAGTGCCTAGTCCCGCAACAAAACCTTACTAAAAGGTATCAATTATGCGCTTGTCCCTCACCCAAACCAATAATTTATCTAAAATCAATCTTGCAAATATGTCTTGGTCTTAGGGACCCAACACTTAATAGAGGACTGTACTACTCAAGTCGGTAGAGTGGCTGAGCAGCCAGGCTCATCTTAGGAGGGATAATGTGAGCTGTAGAGCAGTACACTGAAATCGGTGAACACAAGGATCCAAGTAAAAACGTACACTTAGTTATAGTGAAGTATTTATTTTACACTCAAAGTAAAGCAATCAAACTAAAAAGGCAGCAACAAGCAATAACATTCAATGGAAGATGGCTTTAAATTAATATAAGCATCAATAATGCAGGCAAGTCATTTCTTTCTATGCGACATAGTTCCAGCTCACAGAGTGACATCAATAAAGGTCAGTAAGAGTACTTATATAAGTACCGCCTTTACACATAGAGTTTGGAAGGGAAAGTTTCAGAGTTAGATAGAACACAAGTTTGCAACTGTTAGAATAGTCGTTTCTCCCAGGGGGATGTAGGTAGTCTGTTTCAGAGAAAAAGCTTAATCGCACAGTAGTAGTAGTAATCAGTAGTTCTTGGAGAATTCCAGGAGCTCAAGAGGGAGCCTACCTTATGGTGCACAAGCTGCAAGGCCTGCACAAGTGAGTTGAGGTCAACTCTAGATGGGTGAAGCCATCCAAGCCAGGAAGTACAGAGAATGGCACAAGATGGTTACACCCCAAGCCCTACAGTACCTTTAAAGATGAAGATTTTCCAGCTTACTACCTTCCTGATGCTGACCCTGATTCCGGCTCCTTGGTCATGGTGATGAAAGGGGGGGTCCTTTTGCGGGCTTCCTCGGCAGCACTCTGGTGAGGGACTTGGCAGCAATAGATTCCACTCACTTCAGCAGCTGTTTGTGGTTTTAGTGCACATTTCTCTGCGCCAAGGTGGAACGGATATACTCAGTTGGATTTTCCTCTCACTCCATCCTGAACTCTGGTGAGGGGACTTCTGATAAAGAATTCCTGCTTCTGTAGGACCTCACGGATGCCTGCAAAGTTTCAGCTGCATTCGTTCTTCGGAAGGCGATGCACTCGGATGTTCCAAGTCCCCTGAGTTTTGGAATATTGCACCCCTGGAAGGTCGCAGCAAGTCGGCTGTTGAAGCAAATTGAAGCAGGACTCGAGGCTAGTTGGTCCCGCCAGCCTAAGAGAGGAAGTCATCCTTGGCGGATCTTCCCTGTCGATGTGAAAACTGGGTCAGCACAGCTGCAAGGCTTCACCGCTGCTTTCACGGTCCTGGAAGGAGCTGCTAGCGTCTCTGCTCGTCCTCTTCGTCGGATATCTTGTTCCAGTGGTCGACTGTCTGTAGTCCCAAAATCCTCACCTTTTAAGCGGAATTTCATTAATTCAGTCATGCAGCTGTCAAACACCTGAGGGGTGGCTGTCCTCCAGCACAGCCAGCCGCCCATGTTAGAACTGGTTTCAGCCAGGCATTCCTACAGACAAAGGCCAGTGAAGTTTCAGGCTCCTCCCTCACTTCCTGCTTCCCCAGACACACTGACGCCTGGGCGGGTTTCAGCGCTGAAGCCCGCCATAGGCAAAACACACAAAGGACTCAAACCTAGTCTAAACGATAAAGTAAAAGTCCAGAAGGAACTGACAAGCGAAAAATTGTCAAAAAAGAAGACTGGGTCTGCTAGTAACTTGCACAAAAGGTAGTAAAAAGTAACCACTGCCACCTGCCATTTAAGTCAGTCAGTGTAAACGTTACATGAGAAGTAGGATAAGGAGTTACAATGTAACCCACCAGCACCCCACATAGGGCGTTGTGTGCTGGACCCACAAAAGAAAAGGTAAGACAAGTCATCTTACTATTCTTGGGAACTGTACTTCTCACAAGAAAATGAAATTATACCTTTCGAGAAGTCCATCGGACTTCACAGTGGCACTACACAGTGTGCTGTTATTAAGCAAAAAGACAATGCCTACAGAGTTTACCAGACTCCATAAAACCGTAGAATCAGAAAAACCCTGGTCAGAGAAAATAAATGAGTGGGTGGTAAAAAGTCCCACTCACTCAGGAGGTGAAAAAAAACATACAAAATCCAGAGTCTTTTGCTGTTGCTCGACAGCGTCGAGTCGGTTTAGGGAACCTTGTAGCTACTGCGACACATTTCAAGACGGGATATAGCTCGGGGGTATTGGGCAGTAGGCAGTTCGGCAAGCGAGGCTGGACGGATGGCTGCAGGCTGACCTACACAGCGGCTCGGGGATCATGTATAGTCTCTGTGCTGGTTAGCAGATCTGGAAAGCTGGTTGTTAGGCAGAATTGCAATTAGGACTACATGTGTTAGCCAAACCAACCTTTGGTATAAGTCTGTACCACACAGTTTTTGGTAGCGAACTGAGCAGCCAGGATTATCTCGAGAGTGAATGTGAGCAGAACAAGTAGATACACAGAGGACTTTCAATCACAGTGGATCAAGTAAACACTTATACTCATAGTTTCTTGGTAAAACACTTATTCATTTATTACACAATTATTTAGAAAACATTTCACTAGCAAAAGACACTTTAATATTAATTACCAATACACTTCAATACCAAACTCTTAAGATTTTGAGACAGTTTGAGCTCCCCTGAAGTAGGAGCAAAATGGCAGTTCAATTACTTAGAAGTGAGCAAAAGGAACAAGGTAAGTAGAATAGATCACATATACTTGTTAGACAGTGCAAATTGTTTCAGTTCACCAGAAGAGTTCAATTCAAGTCAATAGGCCAGGCCAAAGTCAATGGGCTAGTGTTCTGGATAGGAAAGAGCAGTTCTGGTAACAAACGGTAAAGTCTTTGCGAAAGTTCTCAGAAGTAGTTTAGGCGAAAAAGAATCCTTTCGGGTCACAAGCTGATTAGGCCTGCAAGTTGGGAAAGTTTACCAACTTTCACTGCGAGAGTGGCGTTCTCTCAATCGGGTTGGCACAGTACCTTAGTATGAAGAAACAAATGCAGCTGAAGTCGTTGGTTCCAGGCCGTTCCTGCAGATCTCACTGTTCCTGAGCCTCAGTCCTGGGGACAAGAGGGAGGATGTCGGGGGACTCCTGCACTGCACAGGATTGTCGAAAAAGCAAACAAAATGGAGTCACTTCAGTTCCAGTAGCTGTAGCTCCAAGCGCACAAGCTGGTATCCCTCTCCCTGATTAATCCTAACCAGCCTTGATAATGGTATCCAGGTGGCTTATGAGTTGATTGGTACCACCAACTCAAAGGAACAAGTCGTCCTTGAAGGGGCTACTCTATTGAGATGAACTTGGCAATTCGGACCTGCAGCAGGGCTTCACCGGGCAAACCAACTGTCCAGGAGTTGCAGCAGCCATCCTCTTCCAGCTCATCTTTCGTTCCAGTGGTTGACTCTGCTTTCCAGTCCAAGAGACTCACCTTTTTTAACAGTTATCTCCCTTTCATTCCATCCTAGCTGTCACTCACCTAGCAGGGTGGCTGTCCTTGCCGGACAGTCAGTCAGCCAATTACGCCAGAGTGCATTTGGGTCTCCTAGGAGACTAAGCACAGTTTCGGGCACCTCCCTCACTTCTTGCCCAGCCCAGACACTCAGGCGCCAGAGGCGGTCTTCAGTCCTGAAGCCCGCCAAAGGCACACAAAGGTTTGGCGCGCAGACACAAACACTAGAAGGAGCTTTTTCCAAAAAGAAACGGTGAAAAAAGACTGGGGCCTGTTCAAACAAAGGGGCCTAAGGCGCCATCTTGAAAAACATGGCTCCCATGATTTTTAGCTACCGGTGTTCGCGGTTGGGAAAAATCATGGTACTTCGTTGTAAAACCACTGTCACCTGCCTTTTCAATAGGAAAGGGTAGCATTTGACTGCTACATGAGTATTTAGACGCATGGGATACTATGTAACCCCTCCAGCACTCCATTGTAAAATGGGGTGTGCTGGGTCTATGAATTTGGAAAGACTAGTAAAGTCAATTTTACTTTACATTCTCTGGGAAACAGTAGTTTATCCCAGAGAAGGTATCCAAACCTTTAAAAAGTCTAAAAAGACATCCCTGTGTCACTGCACTGAGGGTGCTATGTAACACACATGAAAAGATGCCTACGGAGTTATCTTAAAACTCCATAATCAAAGAACACAAGTGTAAAACATACATCAAAATACATGAGTGGGGAAAAAAGGCTCACTCTTTCTGGGTACAGAAATTAAGTCCTCAAAATGCAGCAAAGTTGCTGGGGATCTAAGGTGAAAGGAATTTGCACATTTATGAGAATTCTCCCTAACACTGGTCGAGGCATCTCGGACGGCTTTAGTACTGCAGCGTGACAAGTCAGTGGTACAGTTGGTTGTGGTTTGAGGGCTCAACTGCTCAAATGTCCTTAAAAAAATGGATGCTGGTTGATGCTTGTTGTGGCACTCCTAGCTTCTTCGGTGGGCTTGTCGTCCTTTAAGGCGGACGGCCCAGAGGGGAGGGTTTACAGGCAACGGCTTTGTCCTTTGGTAAGAGGCTCTTTCGCACTTCCCACCTTGGACGCTTGCTGGCATAAGCTAGCCGGCATGCTGTGTGCTGGGTACTGATTCTGGAGCTGCTAGAGGGTACTCTGGATTCAGTACCTCCCTCTGTTCCCTGGGAGAGGTTTAGGGGCTGGATCTTGATTCCCTTTTGGAAATCCTGGCCTTACTTCACTTGTGGAAGCTGTAAGGCAGACTGTACCTTCAGCCAGGGTCCAAAGGAGTCGTCATTATTACTCCTTGCAAAGTCTTCAGATTTGCTAAGAGAGGGGCTCAGCCCTCTTTTAAAGCCAAATGGCCCCAGTGATTGGTGCAGGCTAAGCCTACCTTAATCAACCAATCCTGGGTCCCCACCAACAATCTTCTGAACCAGATTGCTTTGCAATAGGGAAGGTAAGGGGTGACATGTACGAAGTCCCACCCATCTTCCTTTCTGTTGTGGATCAAAGTGTCTCTGGTTAATTGAGCTCTCTGTGGCTCCTGATCAAAGCGCACGTCTCCCTTTAAGTTTGTGGCGAAAACAGACCTTCTGTCTCCATCAAATCACATACTACTTCCCTCTGAAAGGGAGTTCCCCTGCAAGGGTGCCCACTGTAAGCAGTTGTCCGAGACATGACATTCACTGCCAGTCATACAGGGGGGGTGGCAGCTAGCGTCAAGCTGACAAATTGCATATCAAAGAGTTGTTGGTTTCCCGTCCCCCTTTGTCAGTTCTGATCAGACCTCTCACCGGACTGTTTCAATTAACTCCTCAGTATGCGCTGCCACCCGCAGAACTTTGACAATAGACAGGGCGGATGCATGGACACTTTGATATTTAATTAGGGTGGCCATGACAGGTGGAAGGTGTTGTCTTCCCACTTCCTGCAATGCTTTGATATAGCTGTGGCTGTCACATTCCAGCTGAACATGACGGGGGGGGGGGGACTGCGCCTGTAGGCTGTGTTCACCCACAGTACACGTGAATGTGTTTGTTGTGCAGCGAGCATGGGAAAATGTGTGCGATTTAGCCCCACACTTTTCCCGAGGTTGATCTCATTCAATTTCTTTAAAAAAAAAAAAATCAAAATCCAGGCGAGCGCAAATTCCTCACACTCTACCAAGGTTCCTGGAGTAGTACAGACTTATTCTAAGCTTTGGGGCTTTGTATGCCAAGGGATAGTTTTATGAAGTCTAACCTCAAGTGGACTTTAGGAAAACTCCCCTAAAGAACATTCTACACACCGTACAACACTTGGTTTCATTGCTAATGTTACTCTAGCGGCGATTTGTAAAACGGCAACATGGAGTTCTGTCCACACTTTCACACAGCACTGTTGTGTAGACGCACAAGCAAGAGAAAATTCACAAAAGGAACACACGATTTTAAAATGTTTAGTTGCAAATGTTCAACTCGCCCGCCATCTTCATGAGGTACTGCCTTCTAATCTATTCAAACCATGTGAATCTAAGCAGATTCACAATCCTCAGATGACCGGTATTTACCCAGTAATCATTTTTCTGTGGCTTGCAGTGTGACTGGAAAGCTCCTGTTGATACCCACTTTCTGAATTTGAAAAGAAAAACAAGATGTAATACTCTGCACCAACCACTAGATGGCAGCCTACGCAAAGGCTTTTGTTATGTGATTTGAAATGGCCCATGTGGTGGGGTTGCTGGAGTATTGTTGGAGGCCCCCCTATTTATGGTAAACGGGGAAGACCCGGCAAGATTATCCAAAACCCTATCAAAGTTGGTGAGTGAGCAGTCAAGGCTTTGTCTCAGGAAATGTGTGGTCATGGGCTACAATTCGTCCACACAGAGCAACACTTAATAATTCAACTAGCACAGCATATTAAGTGGTATTGTCAATCAAAACCATGCATGTTTTTTTCTCCTTTTCAATATTTAATGGCCTGTTCCCAGTGGAACATTTTGAAATCTGTATTTACATTCCATGTGTTGATTTTTGTCATTTAAAAAATAAACGGGATACACAATAAAAAAACATATATACACATTGTTAGGATCTGACATTAGGATTTGCCTTCCCCTTATTAGGACCTGGTCTTTCCTCCTGCTGCCTGATTTATCCCTGTTCCCTATGGTGCCTGCATGTGTGAGATCATCAGTGGACTGTTGGTATGAGTCTTGGAATGTTTACTATGCTTGAGACCCTGAGTGCCCACCTGTGGCAGGGGTGAATGGAAGGAGTATTCCATTTTTTGCTGGTCTTGGAATTTGTTGGTTTTGGTTGTGCCCGCTGTGGGCGGTTGGTTCTCAAAGGTGGCCGCTTTGAGGCTCTTCTGTAGCAGGGAGGAGCAGGAGGAGTCCGTTTCCTGGTGTTGACTCTGCTGGTAGTATTTGTGGTGAGGGTTCTACCGATGTTTGTAAGTTACACCCTATTGGTTCTTGGTTCAAGTTAGCCAGACTGACTGTGTGTGTGTGTGTGTTTGCAGGATGGTGAGTTGGGCGTAGGATAACTGGCACTTTGATGCTGTTGGAAGGGAAGGAGAGATTGGGATCTGGCATTAGCATTTGCCTTCCCCTTGTTATGACCTGGTCTTTCCTCCTACTGCCTGGTGTTTCCCTGTTAAGGGAAGGAGAGATTGGGATCTGGCATTAGCATTTGCCTTCCCCTTGTTATGACCTGGTCTTTCCTCCTACTGCCTGGTGTTTCCCTGTTCTCCATGGTCCCTGCATGTGTGAGGTCATCAGTGGAATGTTGGTGTGAGTGCTAGAATGTTTAGTATGCTTGAGACCCGGAGTGTTCCACCTGTGGCAGTTACCATGAAGTAGCATGGGTGGTGGGAGCCAGTGGGCTCCGTTCCTCGGTGTTCGGACTTGAGTGTCGTGTAGACCATTGATACCTCCGTCCTCAAGTGACGCACAGGGGAACTAAAAGAAACCCGCTGTGCGACCTTTGGGGACACAGGTGGGAGATGTTACTTCCCGGATCCACGGAACCTCTGGAACACCAATGCTGCTGTCAAAAAGAGCGAGGTTAAGTACAAGGCAGTTACAGTATATAATCACAATAACCAAAGGGTCTGAATATCCTTACCTATCCGGTTTTTGGAAAACCCAGGAAACCTAGGAGGGAGGTTCGAGACTCAGTTGAGGCGGTCCCTAGAACATGAGGACCACAGACAATTGTGGATGCAGGATAGACCACCTGTAGGACTGAAGGCGTGACTTGAATCCCAAAAAGGGAAATGGCGTAAAAGTTCAACAAGGTATCAAGGGATGATCCAAAGGCAAGTCAGGGTCGTGTCCAAAATCCAGCAACAGGTAAACAGTTCCAAGCAAAGGTACAAAGGGGTAATCCGAAGGAGTCCAAGATAGAGTTCCGAGATCAAGGTAAACAGGAAAAAAAGCAAGACGTAACGCCAAACAGGGTCTGAAGACAGCTGAGAAGCAATGAGTGTTCCGTGTCTCAAGCCTTATATACTGAGCGTTTCGGGGTCATGTGACGTCCACCAAGGTCACGTGAGGAACGCCACTCTGGATCACGTGAGCAAGTGAACGATCGGCGTGGAGATGTAACGCCGCCTCTTCTGCTGTAAGTTCTCCATGGCAACTGCCAGTGCAGGAAGGGTTGCAATCGAGCCCGTAAATCATACCTGGTATGGAGCTTTCGGTCCTTTGGGAAAACCGAATCACATGAGCCTCGAACCCTGGAGGGATGTGTTGGGGAAATGTGAGCAGTGTTCTGGTGTGCAGTGGATTGGTGTGCAGAGGATCGCCTAACACTCAGCTCCCTAATATACCGGATGTCACCAGAACCCTGATAATAAAAGAGCTTACTAAACTACCTGCTGCCCCAAGGGTACCTTCAATCTTAACACACATTCACTAATTTGGAGAATAAAGATGCATATGATTTATATACCTCTGCAATACAGGTGTGTTGTCAGATGTAAGAAGAATAGATAGAATAGTCGGAAAAGCACATACCCAGTTCCCTCTAGCTTATGAAGTCCAGCCCTAAAATGTATGGGGCCTTGTGCCCAAAAGTCACAATTTCCAAACTGGTATCTTCAGGGAAAGTATTTAAGAAATTATTCAGTGGGTTGTGGTGGCGCTTCAGAATGTTCTTTAATGTTTATTTACCACCATTCGGGTAAATGCTCCTCTCTATCTTCCCACGGTAAGCCCTAGGAAAGGATCCTTAGCCTAGGTTTGATTAGAGGCCAGGGAAGATGGAGTTGGGAGCAAAGGCTTTTCACCCAATGTCACTTTCTTGAGGAATGTGGGGGGACAGAAACTGGTATATTAACTTACCCGCCTGACACTTCCAGGTGACTCCGCAGGTCTTTTGGGTTTCGCTGGGTACACAATCTTCTGTTCTTGGTTTGGGTGAAGAAAACTCAGGCCACTTTTCCAGTTGGGAGCTAGTGATGTTGGTCAACCGGCTGTTCGGGTCAGCTTCCAGAAGAAAACCCCAAATGAAGAAAAGATGAAGATTTCAGCAGTGTAGGCCCTTCAGGGCACCTCACGGGAGTGCAGACAGCTTGCCTCAGCGGAGGTCACCACAGTCAAGCAGCGAGGGGCGATCATCCAGCAGTAAACACAGCAGCCCCAGAACAGCTTCCCTTGTGGTGAGATGGTTGAAAATGCGGAGGCAGGTGACTTTTGGCATAAGCTGAAGATCTAGCAAGTCCCAAGGCTCTGCTTGGAACCATGGCGGCTGCAGCATGGCAGCCCACAAGGGAGCTTCTCTGGTCCAGGGACACTTCCGAGGCTTCCATGGCACGGATCCTCAAGCAGGAGTGGATACTGGTTGTTCACACGGTCTAAGGGTTGAATCCTCAACAAGGGCCTTCTGAGATGACACACAGAAGCAGGTCTTCACCAGGCCAACCAATGTAGTCAATGCTGGTCCACTGCAGGAGTCATCCTCTGGTTGTTAGCGGGCTGCTCTTCTTCAAAGAAGCCTTGGTTCCAACGATGATCTCTCGAATAGCTGCAGGATGTTCAGGCTGGGAGCTAGCCCAAGCCCACCCACGTAAGGACATGTAACATTCAAAATGCAAAATAGGAATTTTCAGTCTTGAAACAGCTTAGGCGCTGTCCAGTGTGTGCTTTGATTTGAAGTGGGTAAGCTTCTAACTGGGACAATTTCCTGAGACTGGTCAGGACTTGGAACAGCTTGAAAGAAAGTCCCTAGTTGCGCTGTGACCGAAATAATTTAATAGTAGTCTGAATGGTGAACACAGCTAAATAGTTTAATGCATCAGTTACAATGACTGATAATTCAATTAGATCCAAAGGTGATATGACATAAGTGTTCAAATACATGAAACTCTAAACCTCATTTAAATTCACTGATAATTCAAATAAATCCAAAGGTGATCTGCTCCTTACTTGGAGTAACTTGAGTGTGTTCAAATATGTGAAACACTGAACCTGGATACGCGTTTCTCTGCCTGCAATGTTAAGCGGTTCTTCAGGAGGTACAGTTCTTGATGTCACATTATTGATTCGTTAAATGTTCAACTCAATTGTTAAGATTCAAATAGATAGTGTGTGTTTTGAGAACAAAATGTCACATGAATAAAAGACTGTTGGTATAACGGTACATTCACAAGGATTGCCCTGGATCATAAAGATGTATTGCTCGAGGTGTTGTGCGGGATGGTACGACTGCCCAGGGTTTTCCAATCTGGACAACCACTGGTCATCACATCCGTCCACCAACAAACCTTCTGGCACCAAAGAATGTGGACTGGGACCAGACTCTCCCAACCCCCTTCTCTGGCTCACACACACAGCCCCTTTGCCCATGAAAGCAGCAGCTTTCATTAGGGAATGGCATTACCCATATATGGCATTTCCTAACCTAAGAAGGCCAAAGAACCAATGAAAATCTTATGGCATGATGAGTTAAAGGTGTTGGGTACGTTTTTCGAAGGTCCATCTGGTGTGGGACTTCATAAGACTTCTCTTGGTATTAGGGACCCAAATCTTAATATAGACCTGTACTACAGAAGTCGGTAGAGTGGCTGAGCAGCCAAGATTCTCTTAGATGGGAGTTATGCGAGCTGTAGAGCAGTACAAAGAAGTCCGTACATACATAGACCCAAGAAAACACATACTTATATTAAAATGTCTGAGGCTTGTGGAATCTGCTTAGATCACATGCTGTGCATAGGCCGACATCTAGTGGAAGCTGCAGAGTATTAGTTTGTTTTTCGAAACTCGAAAATGGGTGTTGACACAGGGCGTGCCAGTAATACTATCCCTAGTGTGACGTCCACTGTATCCATGATCCCGAACGCATATGGACCCTCAGATTGTTTTTTTCCGCCATACTTGTCGGAAGAATTCCACGGAGTTCCCTGGCTTTTAGCCATAATTTTGCAAATAGCATAATATTTCCCCGTTTCTTCCATTACCACGTCGAGTCACCGAATTTCGAAGCTCGACGCCGGCCCGGAGAAGAAAACAACCGTCGAGAGCTGCACGACAGACTTTGGGCCTCGGAAGGCCTCTGGCCTCGGCCCTTCAAGTCGGGAGAGCGGGGAGTGGTACATACTGTACACTCATATTTATATATATATTCCTACACACACTAGCCCGCTGCCACAGGGTGCGTATAGAGGGTACCCCTTTCCAATTTTGCCCCAAGTGCAACCGCAAGTACCCTTGAGTTGACAGACACGCCAACTGTAACCTCTGCTTGCCGAGGGGCCACCCCGAGGCGAACTGCAGAGCGTGTAGCCGGTCCGATGCTAAGACTCTAAAGGACTGTTCGACCAAACGTTGGGCCCACCACGCCAGGCAACGAGAGGCCATGGAAGCGGAGGGCACCTTCAGTGATGGCAGCAACGCTGTACTATCGGACCTCAGAAGGTTGTCCGGCAGGGCAGCTATGGGGAGCACACCCGGCGACGCGAGCGCTACCCACACCGCTTCCACTAAACACTCAAAGTCCAACCGAGACTCGATGCGCTTGCCGAGTTCTCGGAAAGAGGCACGCAAAGAACGGTCCACCGAATTGGTGTCCTCTGGGCGTTCTCGATCAAGATCGCTGCATGACACCAGGCAACCATCCACTGTTGCCAAGAGTGCCTCACTCACCAAAGTAATGGAGGTACGATCGTCGGAAGACGAAGCCGACCTCCATCCCACGGCTGCACTCCAGGAGTCGGCGTCAGCAGACCGCTCGACGGCGGTTCCTGTTTCCCGACGTCCTCACTCTAAGGAAAAGGACACTACCCCCGAATCTCGACGCCAGACTTCGAAAACCTCTACGAAGGTGAAAACACCAGGGAAGCACTCTTCCACTCATGGGGAAGGGGGAAAACAGCAGAAGAAACCTTCTCAGCCTTCTTCTACACCTCTGCTACATAGACAGTGCTAAGTCTTCTGATAAACAGCTAGCCAAGACCCCTGCAAAAGCCCATAGGTCCAGTCAGGTCATAGCAGGGAAACACTCCCAAGAAAGGGTAATCTCCAGCTCCAAAGAATGGTCCAGTGAGGATATAGACAGTTATGTCTAGAATGTCATCCCTAGTGGACTTCTATGCCAAGAACCCAGATCACTTCCTCTCATATACCACTGACGGGGCTACTCCCTCAGGGTCTAGGGACCCGCTAACCCCTGGTAAGAAACCTCAGGTTGAGGCACCAACGCAAGGTCGGTCTTCTGACCCTTTCTACGTAAAGCCATACACTCAGTATAGTCAGGATCAACTACAAGATGAGGATCCAGAATTGGTAACGTTGGACAACCAAACTGGGGTGGACTACTATGGGGATGACGAGGACCAAGAGGAAGATGACCCAGAGGTCTACAGAGTAGACTCACCGGTAGGCAAAGAACCTCAGGTTACTGACTCTCCAGTCGACAACCAACCTCTCCTAAATGAGGTTTTGTCTAGAGCGGCTGAACACTTCCGCATAGACACCCAGGGAACACAGGAGGAGAGGGACTTTGCCGAGGAACTAGTAGGAGAAAAGAGCCATTGCCCAGGCCATCCCGATTCTCAAGTCTATACAAAGGAGAATTGATCCTTCCCTTATCAATCCTAACCTCACCAGGGCGGTAAACCCCAGAAACTAAAAATTGTTCAGGGCAGCCCAATCAGACCCGCTTTACATAAAGGGGCAACAGAAACCAGTCTCCCTGGTAGTGACTAATACCCGGAAGAGGGTGGGAACATCCCCATCTTCGTCTGAGGCTCCCCCGTCAAAGAGAGCAAGAAGGTCTATGGGTTGGGAAGGAAGGTAGCCTCTACTTCCGCCTACCAGGCAAGGATTGCCAACGCCACCACTCTGCTGGCTAGTCACAACTGCCACCAGTGGGAGCAAGTTGCTGTACTTATCGACTCCGCACCGGAACCTTTAAAGGGCCAGTTGGCACAGGTTGCGTTGGAGGGGAGAGCCGTGTCTGGTTGCATCCTTAAGGCAACCTTTGATGCCGCGGATAACGCCGGCAGGCTAATAGCAGAGAGCGCTGTCATAAAGAGGCATGCTTGGTTAAGACAGTCTGGGTTTCAACCAGAGGCACAATCATCCTTAATCGACATGCCGGTGGAGCCTAATGTACTGTGGGATTAGATACGTTCAGTTCGGACCACCGGGTCGGATATATTAACTGGGTAGCTTTCCGCAATTGCGAGGAATATAACAAGGTTGTACCTTCAGTACATCTACAATACGTAATGACGTATGTTCAACAATCAATCTAAGCCTCAGAGGAAGAGCAGTGTTGCTCGAAACACGTGTTAGGCTGTACCATACTCACCTAATAAAACTGCAAACCAAGCAGTGTCTTAAATTTGTATGTGTTGGCGCAGTGAGACTGGAAACACTCCTCCTTAATGTACTGTTTGGCAAGGCGGTAGAGGACGCATTAAAAAAATACCAAAGACGAGTATGAGACTCTGAAATCCCTGGGACAGTTGACCAACAAAGCCCCCTAATCAAAGGGGGAATGGCAATTTACGTCGCCCATGCGGACAAAATTCAGAGGCTCCAACTATTCTCAGAGGCAGGGTACATCATGGGGTAATAACCAGCAGTCTACCCAAAGTTATAACGGGAAACAAGAGGGGCCGTGGCAGCCCCATCAGAGGCGGCACGCCTCCCGCAAAACAGTGACGTCGAGATCAGGGTCCCTTCCCACGCATCTCCAGTAGGGGGACGCATTACCAACTTCACCCAAGTTTGGGAAGGGATCACATCAGACAGATGGGTGCTGTCCAGTGTCCGCAGGATACTGCATAGAACTGCTCGAGCGTCCCCGAAACCACCCCCCACGACAAAAAGTACATTCCTTGGACCAGCAGAAGATCCTCCCCGATGAGATTATCAATCTTCTAGAAAAGGACGAGATAGAACTCGTCCTGGGCAAACAGGTAACCAAGGGTATTTATTCAACTTACTTGTGCCAAAAAAATATCTGACAATGCGTCCAGAATTAGACTTACGCCGTGCAAACAAGTATGTCAAGCCCCAAAAGCTTTGCATGACTTCTCTCCAAGAGGTAATCCCCCTCCTAAAAAAGGGGATTACATGGCAACATTGGACATGAAAGATGTCTATTTTCATATTTCCATGTTCCCAGCGCACAGAAGATTCTTGCGCTTCAAGGTGGACAGTCAGCACTACCAGTTCAAGGTGCTGCCCTTCGGTATAGCCTTGGCGCCAAGGGTATTCACCAAGGTTCAGGCGGAGGTGGCGGCACACCTATGCAGGGAGGCAATCCCAGTGTACCCTTACCTGGACGACTGGCTCATCACGGGGGAGACCCCAGTAATTTGCAGTTCAAACATTCAAAGAACAATCGACCTCCTCTTCGAATTGGGTTTCTCCATAAACTAGAAAAAATCAAGCCTGGTGCCAAGGACCTCCAAACAGTTCCTAAGAGCTGTACTAAACACTCGAGGGGTTGGCCTTTCCATCAGAGGAAAGAATTCGGAATATACTACTGCAGATTCCTCTATCAGTCCGGTCGCCAGATAACGGTACGCAAAGCGATACGTTTGCTAGGCATGATGGCGTCATGTATTTACCTGGTCCCCCACGTGCACCTGTGCATGCGTCCAATGCAAGAATGGTTGCCGAAACAGTGGTCTCAGGCAAGTGGTCAGTGGGACGATCTAGTGGTCGTTTCGCCAACACTGGTACAAAGTCTTCACTGGTGGACAAGAGAGAACCTGTCAAAGGGGAAACCCTTTTACGGTCCAGAGGTATAGGCTGTAGTCGCAACTGACGCATCCCTGTCAGGTGGGGAGCATCCCTGTCGCCACACAGCTCAGGGTCTCTGGTCTCACACAGTGGCCAAGAATCATATCAATCTGCTAGAGCTTCTGGCAGTATTCAGAGCGCTTCGAGCCCCACCTTTTAAACCGGTCAGTGCAGATCCTAACAGACAGCACAACAGCGATGTTCTACCTAAACAAGCAGGTTCGCCAAATCTGTCCAAACTTGCCCAAAACATTTGGATATGGGCACTCAGACGGAACATTTACCTGTCATCTCAACATGTTCCAGGGGATCTCAATTCTCTAGCAGACGCCTTGAGCAGAGATCCTCTCCCAAGAGAACACGAGTGGTCTCTACACAGAGAAGTCGTAGAAGACATCTTCTCACAGTGGGGTTTCCCCACTATAGACCTATTTGCCACAAGCGTAAACAGACAATGCCCAGACTTCGCATCCAGGTTTCCCCAGCCAGGCTCCGGGGGGGGGGGGGGGGACGCCCTGTGGACAAACTGGTCAGGGATGTTTGCTTATGCCTTTCCACCAACTCCTCTGAGGAAGGTGGTCAACAAGATGCACAGGGAATCGATGACGCTCATCCTAGTTGCTCCCATGTGGGCGAGACAACTGTGGTTACCACACCTGCGCAGGCTAGCAACGTGCGAACCAATCAGACTCCCGTGCTGGTACAACCTACTATCCCAGCACCAAGGTCAAACAGTGCATCCTCAACCCAGCTCAATGAACTTGGCAGCATGGCTCCTGAAGTCGTAGAGTTTGGACACCTCAATTTACCACAGAGGTGCATGGACATCCTAAAGGAATCTAGGAAGCGCAACACTAGGCACTGTTATTTTAACAAATGGAAAAGACTTGTTATCTGGTGCCAGAAAAAGCAAATCAACCCAGTTGATTGCACTCCTTCCACTATTGTCACCTACATGCTCCACCTGCTGGACGCAGGGTTGGTATTTACTAAAGGTACACCTGGCAGCTCTATCAGCATACACCACCTCCCATAACAAGGTATTGTGGTGGAAAGTACCACTGGTTAAAGCCTTCATGGAAGGGGTAAAGAGACTCCACCCTCCAATTTCGAACCCAACACCAGGATGGGACCTTAATGTGGTGCTGGCTAAACTCATGGGCCCCCCATTCGAGCCCATGCATAAAAGCAGTCTCAAACACCTGACATATAAAACTGCCTTCTTAGTAGCCATTACATCCATAAGAAGGGTCAGTGAAATTCAGGCTCTGTGAGTGCAGGATCCTTTCTTTACTGTTCATAAAGATAAACTGGTTTTACGAACACACCCTAGGTTTTCACCGAAGTTTATTTCTAAATTCCACGTTAACCAGTCCATTGAGCTTCTGGCTTTCGTCGAAGAACCGCAAAGCTCTGCTGAGGTGAAACTACACACCCTAGATGTGCGTAGGGCGGTCCTATACTATGTAGACAAGACCAGGCCGCTAAGGAAAACGGACCAACTGTTTGTCTCCGTAGCTACAGGCAGAGAGGGAGATTGCGTCTCTAAAGGTGCCATCTCTAAGTGGATTATGAATTGTATCCAGCTGTGTTACTCCCTTTCTGTAAAAACTCTGCCTTTCACGCTAAGAGCCCACTCTACAAGAGGCATTGGGGCCACTCTGGCTTTCATTGCAAATGTACCCCTTGACACCATTTGCAAAGCAGCTACTTGGAGCTCTATTCACACCTTTACTCGGCAGTACTGCAATGACTCATTTCAAGACAGATACTCAAGTGGGACAAGCGGTTCTAAGACATTTATTTGCTCATTACCCTTCTCACATCCCACCTCCTTCTTCCAACACTGCTCGCTAATCTATGCACAGCATGTGATCTAAGCAGATTCCACAAGCCTCAGAAGCCTCAGAAGGGATACATTACTCACCGTAATCGTATTTCTGATGCTTGTCTCTGCTTAGATTCACATGCGACCCACCCTTCCTCCCCTCTGAGAGAAGGCGCATGGATGCTTGTAGTCTTATCTTTCTATCTGCTTGGATAATCTGTACTCGCGCTACTCCTCATGCTACCTCATGTCAGAAAAAATACAATCTGAGGGTCCTAGAAGCGTGAGGGATCATGGGTACAGTGGACGTCACACTAGGGATAGTATTACTGGCACGCCCTGTGTTGACGCCCATTTTCGAGTAACTGTAATATTCCACAGCTTCCACTAGATGTCGCCCTATGCACAGCATGTGAATCTAAGCAGATACAAGCATCAGAAATACGATTACGGTGAGTAATGTATCCCATATGTATTTATACATACACAAGGCATACACGCAAATCTAAAATGCAGCAACAAACAATGACATTCAATTAGAAATGGAATCAAATGTATAAAAGGAACAATAATGCAGGGAGTAACTTTTTCTCTGCTTTACTTATCCAGCACACAGAGTGACGTGAATTAAGGTCAGTAACAGCACTTATGCATCACCTTTGCAAAATTGAGTTGAAGGGAAAGTGTAAGGTTATACGGAACACAGCTAGCAACTGTTAATAACAAGTTCATTCTCCCAGACGGATATAGCCAGTCTGTTTCCTAGCAATAAGTGTTCACAATTAAAACCTATAGAGGACCCAGCATTGCCAAAGCCAGTAGGATCAAGAAGATGGACCTTTGGGAAACCCGCACAGCCAAAGTTAAATGGACAGTTCCAGTTCTGATGAAGATCTTCAGAGGATACGTTCGTTAACCTGTCAGTGGTTCATGAAGAAAACACAGGAGCTCAGTGGGAGCCTTCCTGATAAACCACAGCTGGTAGGCCTGAACAGAAGAGCTGAGGTCAACTCTCACTTGAAGAAAACAGCACTTCCCAAGCCAGGAAGCATCGAACATGGCACAAGGTAATTACAACGCAAGCCCCACAGCACCTTGGAGAAATTGTAGCTGGCTTCTTTCTAGGTGAAACGTTGCAGACCCTGATTCCTGCTCCTTGGTCGTGGTGATGAAAGGGCGTACCTCTGGTGCGCTTCTGCAGCAGCACACGGGAGAAGGGATCAGCCGCAATGGATTCAGCTCACCTAAGCAGCTCTTTGTGTATTTGCCGCCTTTTTCTCAGCGCCAAGAAGAAACTAACATCGCTGGTTGCATTCTCATAGATTACTCGGTCCTGAACTCACTTGAGGGGACTTTTGGTGAATAATTCCTGCATCTAGAGGTCCACTTGGATGCCTCCAAGGTTTCAGCCGAATGCGATCTTCGAAAGACGATGCACTTGATAGTGGTCCAGGTATCCCGGGTATTGGCAGCCCGGGAAAGTCGCAGGACGTCGGGCATGGCCCAAAATGATGACTGACTTCAGGCTAGTTGGTTCCACCAGCCCAAGGAAGGAGGTCGTCCTTGGCGGGTCTTCCCTGTTAGTGTGAAAACTGGGTCAGCTCATCTGCAGGGCTTCACCAGTGTGTCTGCGGTCCTGGAAGGTGCTGCTGGCGTCTCTGCTCATCTTATGCTTCGGATTCCTTGTTCCAGTGGTCGACTCTGCCTGTGGTCACAAATTCCTTGCCTTTATATGCTGGAACCCATTCATTCACACTATAGAGCGGTCAATCACCTGGGTGTTGGCTGTTCTCCAGGACAGCCAGCCACCCAGTTGGAACTGGTTTCAGCTAAGCATACCTACAAAGGACAGTGAAGTTTCAAGCTCCTCCCTCACTTCCTGTCTTCCCAGACACAATGGAGCCTGGGCAGGCTTCAGGGTTGAAGCCTGTCAAGGGCAAAACTCACAAAGGACTCAAATCTACAAGAGCCCAGAAGGTACTAACAAATGAAAAATGCCAAAAGAAGATGGGAGAGGAGGGGGGCATTTTGAGAAAATTGTCACCCAGGGGTGTGCTGTACTGCACCTGAGAAATGAGCCTGCTTGTAACACGCACAAAAGATAGTAAAAAGTAACCACTGCCACCAGCCATTTAGGTTAGCCAGTGTATCAAAGTTACATGGGGAGCGAGAGCACGATTTACACTGTAACCCCTACCTCCAGTACTCCACATAGGATGGTGTTTGCTGGACCCACAAAAGAAAAGTTAAGTATGATAAGTTATCTTACTTTTCTTGGGAACTGTAGTTCTCACAAGAAAATGTATTTAAACATAGAAGTCCAAGGGATTCTCCAGCAGATGCTTGTGTTAAGCATAGGGAGCTTACCAGACGACCTAAAACAGTAAGAATATAGTTCTCAGAGAAAAAGAATGAGTGGTAAAAAGTTCCACTTACTCGGGGGATTAAAATAACAAAGTCCAGATTCCATCGAAAGTGCTGGGGTCTCTCAGGTTAAAGGGAATTAGCACAGAAACTGAAACTTCTCCCTAACATGTGCTGGCCAACTTTTGTAGTCATTTGCAGTAAATGCAAAAATGCACGAGAAAAAGATCACAAAAATGGTAAACATCACTCAGCTGCCATCAGCTTGTCTTAAACACATTGTCAAAGTAAAAAAAGTTTTTTAAAAATCCATTGGGTAAAAAGTTATGACACAAAGTACCCTAACTGTCTTTCACTGTTATGTTCTGTTATTTGGCATTTATATATATATATATTGCGCTGGTAGGTTGAACGCCCTCTAGGAATGTTGTCCAGGTCAGTTAAGAGAGTAAGATGTCACAGGGTGCTTGGATGCACCAGTTGTGTGCAGCTGATGCATTTGTCTGATGCTAGCTGTATCCTAACATTAGGTGGTTTGTCATGGGATGTAGCTGCGTTTTATTAGAATGAGGTGTTCAAGGGGTAATGTTCGTATGTGAGCAGCTAGGCCGAAATTGATTGAGGGGTATAGCTGCACTCTAATTGTGTGATGGTGTAGAGAGTAAACATAGTGATGTGGGCGGGGAGTTTTGGGTGGAGTTATGATCTAAGGATTTCGCTATCTGGAGTCAGTCATCGGGTTGTAAGGGTTCAATCGCTTCAGATGGTCGTGGTCGGCATTACGGAAAGAGCAATGTTTTTAGAGCTGTGCGTAACGTCCTATAGTCTTGGGTGTGTCGAATATGTGGGGGACGCGAGTTTCACAGAATTGGAGACAAGGTTGCAAAGGCGGATCCTCTGATCGTTAGAGGTTTGGATCACTAAAAGGAGGGCAGTGCTTGATTTTAGGGTGCGAGATGGGAGGTATTTTATCTTTATTTGGAGGTACAATGCAATGGTCTTGTGCACTGCTCGTGATTGATGCATAGGGTCTTGAAGGTGGCCCTTTGTCTGACTGGGAGCCAGTGGAGGGTGCAGAGAGCTAGTGAGATGTGGTGTCTTTGACCCAGGGCAGGGGGCAGTTTTGCGGCAGCGTTTTGGGCTCTTTGGAGTTTGTTGAGTTGGTAGCCGGAGCTCCTAGGTATAGCTAGTTGGCATAGTCCAGTCTCAGCATCATAATAGACATAACTGTGGCAAGTCTGTTCGGGTTGGAGAGGTAGGGAAAAATGTGTTGTGAAGTTTGAGGTGGTTGTGACAGCATTTTGACACAATCTTACGGGAGAGGGTTAGGCTGATTTACAATTCTGCAAAATAAAGCAGCCGATTTTGTTGGAGAGAATTCTCATTTATTTCTGTGCTAATTCCCTTCGACCTTGGTGACCGCCAGCTCTTTTGATGGATTTAAGGACTTTTTAATTTCAACCCTGGAGTGAGTGAGCCCCTTTTCTCACTCCTGTGTTTTGATCTGATTTGGATTATCTATTTCCTTTGTTTTTGGCGTCTGACACACTCCATATACATCTACTTTTTGTGTGGTGACACACAGCACCCTCAGTGCAGTGTCACAGAGAAATCCTTTAGATTTCTCCTAAGATTTAAATAACTTTTCTTGGGTGAACTACAGTTCCCAAGAATAGTAAAGTGAAATTGACTTTACTTAACTTTTCTCTTTGTAGGTCCAGCACACCCCATCTTACGTGGACTGCTTGGTGGGTACTTAATAGCCCCTTTTCCTACTTACTCGTAACATTTTTTATGTGACCCTCACTACTTAAAATGGCTGGTGGCAGTGGTTTAATGTTCATACCATTGTGCTTTTCTACTGCATGCTGAATCTTCATCTGCAGTTTAGCACTCATGGGTGACCATTGTGTCAAAATGGCCACGGTCGTCTCTTTTTGCCATTTTCTGTTTGTGGGGTTTTTCTTAGGTTTTACTCTGCGCACCAGACCAGGTTTGACTCCTTTGTTCGTTTTGCCTTTGGCGAGCTTCAGTACTGAAACCCGCCTTTGGCTCCAGTGTGTCTGCAAGGGCAGGAAGTGTGGTAGTTGCACGACCCTTTTTGTCTCCATGGTTACCTGAACACACCCAGTCCTGATTGGCTGGCTGTCCTTGCAGGACAGCCATCCTGCTGTGAGTGACAGGTAGGCTGTACATGAATGGGAGAAACCTGCTTAACAGGCGAGGCTTCTTGGACTGAAGACAGTCGACCACTGGGAAGGACATCCCGATGAAGAAACCGTGAGTCCATAGCCTAGGTTTCTCACTATATCTGAGGGGGGCACTGTGTGTTCAATTGTAAAGATACAAGTATTCCAAAAGAGACAGTCTCTCAGTACGGTCAGTCTTGGGGGCTTGTCAGTTTCCCCATAACAATGAGCAAAACAGGCAAGCGAAGTAAAGCAAAAGGATCTACTGACCTCCAAAGTCAGGACAGGTTAAATAAATTAGCAAAAAAGACGGTGGCCCCATAGGAATCTATGGAGGCAGAAGTGCAAAAAGAAAATGTGTATGTAGCATGCGGTTGCCATGTTGCTTGCGTGTGATTGTACGTGCGTTTGACGTCTCCTGTGCGTTGCGGCCGCTCACTCATCAATGGCATTGTTGTACATAACTATTGCATCATTCCTTTAGTATGCACTATAATTGTGAGAAAGCTGACACAGTGCGCGGGATACTCCTGCTCTAATTTGCATTGCATAATTTGCTTGCTACAATTAGCCACCCTTATATCATAGCAACCCCGAGTGGTGGTATTGTGAATGCCTCACGCAACCTAATGTTTGGACAATGTGTGGGATTTTCCATAAACATGTGCATCTCATGTTCCGTATTTAAGCCCTCCGTGGTGCAACCTAAATAACATATGCATTTTAATTCCATACGCCTGAGTTTGTTTTAAGTCTCCTCCTCTTTAACCATGTTTAGCCTTCATTAGTCCTATAAACCTCAGATCCTTTGTCATGCATCTCGTGATGTTTGCCAATGGTAGTTTAGGTTCTTGACTACTAAGACTTGTCAGATTCTTTCTGATTCGTGGCTGTTTTATGGTGCTCACTATGTACAGCGTCTTACACACAGATTATTGCATACACAACAAAGGTTGTTTTACAGTTAATAAAATCCTTAATCGCCAAAACAATCATCCTTTGAAAATGTATCACAGTACGCATGTGCGTTTATTTATTTCATTTGGTTATACGCCAAAACCCTCGGGTATCACTGCATAGGTTACAGGATTACTTGATACTTAGTTGGTACATGTTGGCATATTTGTGAGCATGCAACATAGTTTTTTTAAGCGAGTTACAAAGTGCATTCACATAGTGTTGCATAGATAGGCAAAGCTTCATAGAAGGCATTGTGGTCAAAATGTACTTCTCCAGCATGGGGTCTGGCATGGATTCACATGCTCATGAATATTCCCCGTCGTCAGGCCGGTAATCCTCGGTATAGAAAAAATCAGTATCAGTTTCGTTTCTGATCTGTCTTTCTCAGTAGTAACCAATCACTGGTCTCTGGGTCATACTGCCCCCAGCCAATGACTGCCCTCTCCCTGAGCCCCGCCCCTGGCAGCCATCCTCAGATTTTTACCGCACGTTCAAGTGTTGGGAGTCCTAGTGCTTCGCTCTCGAGCTTTTGCTGCGTTTTCGCGCTTTTTTCAGATTTTCTCATTTTTTCGGTTAAAAGAGCCTCAAGCTCCACCGTTTCTACTTCCGATCAACGGGGATCCGTTTCAGAGTTTTCTACGCCCCTCAAGGGTGAAGATTTCGTCGAGTTATGCTTTTGAAGGATTCCAGAAGTTCCGAGGCCTACCCCAGACATGGCCCAGGAGAAAGGGAGCTCGACGCCCGGGAAGCTATTCAGGACCTGCCCTGGATGCCAGCTTCAGAACGTCTTCAAGCAGGACGAGCATTCGTTATGCCTCTGTCTCCATGAGGACAAGACGGACTGCGCGTTTTGTGGAAACATGTCGGAACGGACCATGAAGGATCGCTACCTCCGTCTCGCCAACTGGCTGGAAGGTAAGAGCCCGCCAGGCGAGAAGAAGAAGTCCAAGCGGTCTTCTAAGTCCTGTGAGGGTGCTCCGGCGACGGGGGCCCAACAACCCATCAAAAGGCTAAGCACCGCGAGTCCGGGAGCGCCGAACGGTCCGGCTCCTTGGCTGCCAGGCAGGGCGCACCCTCCCCGGCGCCATCGACCAAGAGCCAACGCTCTGGCTCGGGTAAGAGGAGGTCCGAGAACCCGGCGAAGCTTCTGGAGAGGCCCCGGTCGATCTCAAAGACTCCGACAGAGGGGGAGCGAGGCTCGGACCCTCCCCCGAAGGTGAAGGCCCCAGGGCGTACAGAAGGTGACGTTGGCCGTGAAACACCCTGCTAGGACCTCGATTGAGGATGTCGCCGCGGCCCTGGCTCAGCCTGTGGAGGCTACACCAGTGGAGGCGCCCTCAGGTACCAGTCTCCCTGCCACCGCACAGGGGGGAGTCTTTCAGGCCCATCGAGAAGACCCCCACGAAATCCTTGTTGGAAAGAGGGGGTGGGGGTGGTGGCCATCGTGGATACGGACACGACCTCTGAAGAGGAGCTCATCCAAGTCGTGGAGGAGACCCAGCCCATCGGGAGGGATCCCGACGAGGGCGACGGTGACGCAGACGAGGCTCCTCAAGAGCCCTCGCTCCCGTCGTTTCCGGCGCCGCAGGACACCTCGGCGGCCATTTTGTCAGCCATCCAGTCCTTATGCTCTGAGATGAGGACTAGGTTGCCCCTTCCCCCGACGGAGGAGCCTGAGCCAGACCCGACGGAGGATCCAGAGCAGGACCTTCGGGGAGCCCACCGTGGGAGAGGAGGAGGACGCCTCCTCTGCGGCCTTCTCTGCCTTCCCCCCGGTCTACTACCCACGGGGATGATACAGGCATGGACACGACTACGACGGGTACGGATTACGACGGAGGCGACAGGACGTGTCTCCCCCCTGCCCGGCGTCCCCACCCGACGAGATTGGATCCTTCTATGCAATGATCTCCAGGGCATCCGAGCTCTTCCAGCTCTGTCCCGAGGAAAAGGAGGGGTTCCTTTACCAGCGGCGTGAGGCTAAAAGGAAGACGGTCCTCGCCGTACCGCTTCTTGATAACATCTGGGATGAGGGGCTCGCCCTCCTCAAGAACCCTGCCACGGTTCCTGCGGAGAGGGACCGGTACGAGAAGTACCGGGTCCCCGACGCTGCCCCATTGTGCCTTAGGGCGCAACCTACCGCGGACTCGGTCGTTTCGGCGGTGTCCAAGAAGAAAGCGGGGGGCGCGAGGGGGCATCGGCCTCGACTTCAACCTCCCCTCCGGACGGCGAGGGTAGGAAACTGGATGCGATGGGACGACGGGTCATCTCATCTGCAGCGACGACCATCAAGGCGGCCAACGCCCTGGCCATCGTAGCCCGCTACGACAGGGAGTTGTGGTTCAGGATCGCCCCTCTGTTGGACTTCCTTCCGGATGCCAAGAGGGCTGAGGCCCTGGAAATCTTGCAGGAAGGTGAGATTGCCTCGCACCACGCCATTACGGTGGCTACGGACATCGCCGACACCGGTTTCCGTCAGTTGGGCAACGGCGTTTGCCTGAGACGTCGAGGATGCCTCAGGGCGACGGATTTCCGCCAGGACGTTCAGACCAAGGTTTTGGACATGCCCTTCGATGGGAACAACCTTTTTGGCAAGGCGGTTGATGAATCTCTTCAGGCGATCAAGACGGACACGGAGACGGCCCGTGGACTGGGTGTGCTCCAACAGCGATGGCCGTCCTTTCGGAGCTCCGGAGGCAGAAAGGGTGCCTCCAAGGGAGCCGGCAGCAGCTCCTCTACTTACCGTCAAGCAGCAAGGTCTTCGTCGCAGGAGGCCTACAGGGGACGTGACAAGTCAGGTGGATCCCGCCGTCGTCGCCAAGGTGGTCAAGGAGGCAAAGCGGCCTCCAAGCAAGATTGGACCGTCCGTCGGGTCAGGCCCCCGCCGAAGCACCCTGGTGGGAGGCCGGCTGACGAAGTTCGTCGGCGTGTGGGAGTCCATCTCCACCGACCGTTGGGTGCTGGACGCCCTGGCCCTGGGACACACCCTCGAGTTCCAGAAGAGGTGCCCCCGCATTCCTCCCGTGGCCAGGAAGGAAAATCGCATCCCTCAACTGCTGTTGGAAGTACGGGCGATGCTCAGGAAAGGTGCCATCGAGCTCGTCCCGAAGAGGCTTCGGGGCTCCGGAGTTTACTCAAGATACTTCCTCGTGAGGAAGAATACAGGAGGATGGCGTCCCATCCTGGACCTGCGACGACTAAACAAATACATCAAGGCACAGAAGTTCCGGATGGTCACCCTCCAGCACGTTCTGGGACAGCTGGAGGAGGGCGATTTCCTGTTGTCGTTGGACTTGGAGGATGCTTCCACATCCCTATTCTAAAGAGGCACCGAAAGTTCCTCAGGTTCGTGGTCAAAGGGCGGCACTACCAGTTCAAGGCCCTCCCGTTCGGATTAAAATCGGCGCCCAGGGTGTTCACCAAGTGCCTAGCACCGGTGGCTGCGCCTGCAGGGGATACACGTCTACCCCTACCTGGTCGACTGGCTCATACAGGCAAGGACAAGGGAGCTCGCCGTGGAACACACTGCAGAGTCCGTCCAGCTGCTCACGGACCTGGGGTTCTCCATCATCTTTCCAAAATCCCACCTGGTCCCGTCGCAAGTCGCCCTGTTTCTGAGAGCACAGCTCGGCACAGTGGCGCGGCGGGCCTCACCGTCGGAGGAAAAGATAAGGACCATCCTGGGAAAGGTGCAACGTCTAATGGCCACGGACGTGGCCAGAGTGAGGTCTATCAACTCCCTCCTCGGAATGATGTCCTCCTGCATTTATCTGGTGCCGCATTTGCAGACTTCGGATGCAGCCATTGCAAGAATTCCTCGACGCCCACTGGATCCAGACGACGGGCAGCTTCGAGGACAGGATCTCGCTCGACGAAACGTTCTGTCAGGCGATACGATGGTGGGGTGTCCGCGCCCATCTGACAGCGGGAACAGGCTTCCTAGCCCCGGCCCACCAGGTGACGGTGACGACGGATGCCTCCCTGGAAGGTTGGGGAGCGCACACCGGGGGTCTCCACGCGAGAGGCCTTTGGTGCTCGGAGCAGAAGACCCTCCACATCAACATCTTGGAGCTCCATGCAGTGTTCTGGGCCCTCGGGTCGGTCCTTCCCTCCCTCAAGGGCAAGGTGGTGAGGATCTTCACCGACAACACCACCACGATGTTTTACATTCGGAAGCAGGGCGGAACCAGATCCCCTGCCCTGTCCAAGGAAGCCCAGGATCTGATGGTCCAAGGGATGTTTCTGGTACCCTTTCATCTGGCAGGGATAAAAACACCATCGCCGACTCACTCAGCTGGGAACTGCGCCAGGATCAAGTGGATCGACTCTTCCGACGATGGGGCGAACCCCAGATCGATCTCTTCGCGACAGCGGCGAACCCCAAGTGCCGGAGGTTCGCCAGCAGGTTTCCCCAACCGAGGAGCTGGGCGATGCTTTCTCGTTCCCCTGGGACGGCCTGTTCCTTTATGCATTTCCGCCGTTGCTGTTGCTACTCCGGCTAGTCAACCAGCTCAAGAGGTCCCGGTGCAGGATGATCCTTGTCGCACCGGCGTGGCCGAGGCAGATCTGGTTCCCAAACCTTCTGGACTTGTCAGCACCCACACCAGTCAAGCTGCCGACGGACGCTGATCTTCTCTACAGAGAAGGAGGCGCCATTCTTCATCACGAACCAGAGTCGCTGAACTTGCAGGCCTGGCTCCTGCAGCACTAGAGTTTGGAGGATACGACATCCCGGCCGACTGCAGAGAGGTTCTTGCAAAGGCCAGGGCATCCTCAACTCAAGTGCTACGGACACAAATGGGAAGAGGTTCTCTGTCTGGTGCCGGGCACAGAAGATTAACCCTCTGCGGATTACGGCCCCTCAAGTATTGCCGTACCTACTGTCTTTGGCCAAGGCTGGCCTATCTCGCGCTTCCATCAAGGTACATCTGGCTGCCGTCTCACGTTACACCAGAACTACAGGACGGGCGTCCTTGTGGTCTCGTCTGGTGAAGGAATTTATGAAAGGACTGTTCCGGTCATTCCCGCCGGTGAAGGCCCCTTCCCCGGCGTGGGAGCTCAACGTGGTACTAACTAGGCTCATGGGGGCCCCATTCGAGCCTATGCATTCAGTGCCGTGGATGTTTCTGTCGTGGAAGACGGCATTCCTCGTGGCCATCACCTCTGCGCAACGAGTGGGAGAGATCCAGGTCCTGTCTTGCAAGCCTCCATACCTGACTTTTCATGACACGAGGGTGGTGCTGAGGACGCACCCCTCCTTCATGCCCAAGGTGCCGTCGGACTTCCACCTCAACAAGCCCTTGGTGTTGCCAGTTTTCTTCCCGTCGCCTTCGTCGCCGGCTGAGAGGGCTCTGCACTCGCTAGATGTAGCTAGAGCGCTGAAGTTCTACGTGGACCGCACAAAGAGTTTCCGGAAGACATCACAGCTGTTTCTGAACTTTGGACCTGTGAATCAAGGGAAGGCTCTCTCGAAGACTTCCATTTCCAGTTGGCTCTCGGGCTGCATCATGCACTGTCACCGGTTGGCAAACCGACCGCTGCCCGGCCGTCCGAGAGCCCATTCGACCAGAGCGATCGCTGATACTACGGCGTTCCTGTCTGGTGTGCCCCTGCTCGACATCTGCAGGGCTGCTACGTGGAGGTCGACGCACACCTTCATGAGATTCTACTGCGTCGACCGGGATTCCAGGGAGGAGTCCAGAGTCGGCCAGGCAGTGCTGCGCAACCTGTTCGCTTAAGGTGAGCCTGGTGAGGAGGTAAGAGTTGCTTAATGTTGAGTTGTTGTATTTCTTGATATTGAGCCTTTTGCCACCTCCCGTGGTTGTGCATGTGTATTCTGCTATATCTTCTTATATTCATGAGCATGTGAATCCATGCCAGACCCCATGCTGGAGAAGGAACAAGTTACTTACCTGTAACTGTTCTCCAGCATGGGTCTGGCATGGATTCACCTCCGAACCCTCCCGCCTACCCCTCCTGCGGCTCTTCACTTGGTCATACTGCCACTTCACGTGCTACCAAATCTGAGGATGGCTGCCAGGGGCGGGGCTTAGGGAGAGGGCAGTCATTGGCTGGGGGCAGTATGACCCAGAGACCAGTGATTGGTTACTACTGAGAAAGACAGATCAGAAACAAAACTGATATTGATTTTTTCTATACCGAGGATTCCCGGCCTGACAGGGAATATTCATGAGAATCCATGCCAGACCCATGCTGGAGAACAACAGTTACAGGTAAGTAACTTGTTCCATTCTTACAGTTAGTAAATACTTTCATGGTTAGTTGTTGTGCTGGCAATTATTTAGAATTTAATAGCCAGGTTTTGAGGATTTTTTTGAATTTGGTGAGGGATGGCTCATTGGAGATGAAGGCTGGGAGTGAGTTCGAAATTCTTGGGGCTGCTACTGGGTAGAATTACCTGTTAAGTTTTTGAAGCAGGGGATGCGTAATAGTGCATCTGTGTTCGATCTAAGTGTTCTAGCTGAGATTTTGCAGGCTAGGCATTGGTTGAGGTAACTTGGTGCTGTGCCTGCTAAACATTTGTGTGTGCTATAGTGAGGGTTTTATGTAAGATCCTAGCTTGTATGGGTAGCCAGTGGGCCTCTCTCCGATATTGCGAAATATGGTCCTTTTTTTTATGCCTAGTGCTGCTCGGAGGGCAGTTGCATTTTGTTCAGGTATTTTTTGGAGGTCCCCAGTAGTAGTATGTTGCAGTAGTCGATTTTTGCCAGTATGAGTGCTCCGGTGAGGGTGATGCAGTTTTGGGGTGTGAGAAAGGGTCTGTTTTGGGCTTTGGGCTATGAGCTTAGGCGTATATGCTGTGGAAGATAAATGCACTAATGAGTTTGCACATAGTAAGGCTAGAGAACCCTAAGGTTTTAACTTGTTTGGAGATGTTGATTGGTGTGCCTTCAATGACTATGGTTGAGTATTGTGGATGTAGTTTGCTTGGTCGATCTGGGGATCCTACTATGAGGATCTCTTTTCTCCATTGATGCAAAGGCTGTTGGTCGCCATCCAGTTCTGAATGATGGAGTAGATTTTGTTTATAGTGATGGTGTCCTGTTCGAGGTTGCCAGAGATAGGGATAAGTATTTGAGTGTCGTCGGCGATGTTGGTATATATTACTCCCATTGCATCAAGTGCTGCAAAGAGTCATTTTGTTTATGCGTTCTAGAGTGTCGGGAGAGGCACGAACCTTATGGGACCCCCAGTGGGACTGTGATTGGGTCTGCTGCAACGTCGCCTATTGCTACTAGACGTGCGGTCTGGGAGGAATGACTTAATCCAAGCAGTAGCCTCTTTTGAGAAATGAAAGTTGTTAGCGTAAGACAGTTTATTGTGGTCTATTAAGTCGAAGGCTGCATATATGTCTAGAAGAAGTAGGATACATAGTTTCCCTGAGACCCTGGTGGCGCCAATCTGTTTTTTTAGGTCCAGTAGTGCAGTTTCCGTGCTATGTCTAGGGCGGAAGCCTGATTGTCTTACCCCTAGTAGCTGGTTAGTTTCCAAATGGGATTGGACTTGTGTGTATGCGATTTTGTCTATTTTGAGGAGAAAGGGCACTGTGGTGATGGGCCTGTAATTAGTGGCGATGGTCGAATCTAATGTGTTTTTTTTTTATTTATTTTTTAGGAGTGGGGTGACCCAGGCTTCTTTAATATTGGTCGGGACGGTGTTGGTCTTAAATGAGGCATTGACGAATTTGGTGATGAGGGGTGCTATTATGGGTGCATATTCCTCAAATAATTTTGACGGGAAGCTGTCTCTTTTACAGTTAGAAGGTTTGAGTGTGGCTATGGGTTTGAGCACAGTCGGTGTTTACTGGTTTCAACTGAAATTCAGGAGTATTGGGGGTGTCGTGTCGGGTGCAGGTGTTAGTGAGACTGAGTCTGTGGTGGCTACTAGGAGTTTTCTATGTGACCATTTTGTTTTGGAGTGTGTTTATCTTAGATGCTATTCCATCCTGGATGGTGGTACACCAATCCTTGTTCACGTTAAATAGACAGGGAGGAAGGATGGGGTTTCTAAATCTCTAATGATGAATAGGTCTTTGCTATTGGTGGTGGCATTGGTGATGCGTAGGTTGAGGGAGCTGGCTTTCTGTGTAAATATTTCTGTTTTGTAGGCTTTAGAAATATGTTCAAGTTGCTTTTAGGACTCATTGGAGGCATTTTTCCTGTCAATGTTCAAATGCTCTTTTTTTCCTTCTTAGTTTGATAAGATCATCATTGAACCAAGTGTTGCTACGTTTAAGCTTAGGGCTCTTATTTTGAGAGGAGGTATAGCCGTTTTTAGGCAGCTGTGATAATGTATCGAAATGTCTGGGTTGGAGTCATCTGTGGGGAGTGCATAGAGCAGCGTATCAAGCAGGGGAAATAAGTTATCACTGGTAAGTTTCTTGGAGTTCCTTGCTAGTATGGGGGCGGATGGAGTGGAGGTGGGTGTGAGGGTCTTGGTAAGGACAATTTTAAATCTGATGAGGTGATCTGTAAGAATCCAATCTAGGATGTGCCCTTTTGAGTGGGTTTGGGCATTGACAATTTGTGAGAATTTCATTTTTAGGAATGCTTTGTGGAAGGCAGTAGCCTTGAGGTCGGAGTTATACTTGCACCCTAAGTTGATGTCTCCTAAAAGAATGTATTTGGTATTGGACTTGAGAGGGGGAAATGAGGAGGGGTAAGTCGGTGTCTGGATTACTGGTAGAGTTGGGGCTCTATATATTTTTAGAAAGTTGATGGTGGTCTTTGGGTCAGTGGCGATTTTGACAGCTAATAGTTCATACCCTGGTAGAGTTTCAGTTTTGCATTCTCTAAATTGCAGGGAGGATTTTGAGGTGATGGCTACTCCTCCACCGGTAGTGTCTTGACAATCTGCTCTGAGTACCGTGTAGTCAAGTGGTATGGCGATGGTGAGCAGTTTCTGTAAGGACTAGGAAGTCGAGTTCGTATTCGAGGATAAGATCATGTATGTCGTTGGCATGTGCTCCCAGCGATATTACATTGATCAATGCGCCTTTTAATGGTGGTGTGTTGAGGTCGGGGTGGATTTTTGTGTTATGGGTACCGGTGGGTGTGCTTGTGGTGGGAGTGTGGCGGAGTAGTGCTTTGCATGTTTGGCCTTGATGGAAGTTGGTGTGCTGGGTTTGAAGGTTTTAATGGTGCTTGTTATTTGGTGCGTATCTACGTTATTAGCATAAGGTGGGGTGTTGTGTTTAATGGCAGTCCAGGGGGAGAGTCTTATTTTTCTCAGGGTGCCTGGTATAGGTTTCGTACATACAAGTGAACTATGTGTTCTGGTAGAAAGTCTGACTTGGCGTGGTGTACCTATAATTGGTTTAGTAGTGGGTGTTTTGGGTGTGGTGGTGAGTATGTCTGCAAAGGTTGGTATCTTGGGTAAGAATGGAGTAGGACATGGTAGTGGATGGTGTCTGGGACAGTATAGGCATGCTAGGCCTAGGCCTACTTGTATGAAATTGCCTGTGCATGGGGCAGAGTTTGAGAAATAGATAAACCTTTCTTTGGATGTGGTGGGTGGGCATGGATCCGAAGTTGTGATAAGTTTGGTATGTGGGTGGGGTTGCTGTTGGGTACTCATTATTACTAGTATCAGTAGTGCCAGCATGCCTGGCGTTGCAGCTACTATCCAACAGGGTCTATGATACATTTGTCAATGTTTAGCTAGCTATTTTTGTTACTAGACGGCCTAGGGTGGGGTCTAGGGGGTTGTGGTGCAAGCTATCAACAAGATATGTGGGCATACGTTTGAGGCCACGTCTACGCTAAAGTGTGTATGGGCAGTATGGCAAGCAAATAGATCAGGTAAGACGCAGACACGCAAAGTAAGAACATCAGGTACCATCTGCGAGAGGAGGCATTTGATACCATACGGTAACAAATAAAGATCATTCATGCAAAGAGAAGTGGACCACAGCGGGATAAGGCGCTGAATAGCGTGAGTGAGTATCTAATCAAGGCAGGGATGCACTTTGGCTAGCAAGCGCGCAGCCAGCGATTGGCAAGATAAGAAGGCACAGTAGTGCAATAGAAATAGGCAGGGCAGCGGTGCACTTTTTAAATATCCCACGTATCTGAGGATTCCCGTGATTAGTACGTGTGTTTTGGATTTGCGAACGTGCCAACTAGCATGCGTCCAGTTGGATTAAGAGTGGTATAATATGGCATGTAATAGTAGTCAGATGGATAAGATTTCAAACTAGCCAACGTGCAGCTAATGAGCGCTAGGTGAGGCTCCCACGTATGCATAACTGCAGGTACCACATTGAAATACGCAGCCAATCACTGTCACTATTGTGGCTGCTAGTATCAAGAAATGAGACATAGTTTGTTCCTAATGGTGGGTGCTCTTGTGAACACAAATTTAGGCTTGTGGTCTATGTACTGTCTGAGATCAGAATTCATACATAAGATATGCCAGTATTTTTGTACTATCTTGTGAATATTGTGAGCATCCTTCGAATATTGCGTGATGTCAATAGTGGCAATTCTACTCTTGCTTTTGACAGGATTTATTTTAGCATGTTCGACCTGTCCAATGCTCTGGTCCTGTCATGTGATCTCATAAATTTCAGATGGGTACCCTCTCGCTTGAAATCTGAGTAATTGGCATTCTTTGTCAAATTGCTCATCCTTGCTGTTTCGATGCGCCCGATTGGAACTCCCCTGCTGGTATATTAGTGACAGTGAATCTTCTATGGCAACTTCCTGCATATAATGTCGAATAGACCTCTGTAGACTTGCGATATGTTGTCTCTATTTGGTTGTGATCTATGTATATATGCAGACCTAGAAAGTAAATGTTGGCGTCACTACATTGTCCTGTGAGTGCGATACCAAAGGCATTGTCATTCAAATAAGGGATGTAGCTCTCAAATCTTTGAGTCTGTTGGGGAGAATTCTCATTTCTGTGTTAATTCCTTTGTACCTTGGAGACCCCCAGCTCTTTTGCTGGACTTTAGGACTTTCAAATTTTACCCTGGAGTGAGCAAGACCTTTTTCGAGGGGATTGGGGCCTCCGACGTATTCCATATCTATGACAGTAATCACCACAGCTATGCTGCTTTGGAAAATTCCGGTGTCCTGCGTCAATAACGTTGATGCGCCGTCCTCGAGGACGACGGCCGACGTCACCCGATGTGATGAGTAGGACACACGACGCCCGTAGCCTCAGTTCTGTTTTTTCCGCGAACGTGTTCGCTTCGTGAATCTCAGTACGCCTCGACTCTTTGGAATTTCTGTTGTTCTCGGTTCTTCGAACCTGTTTGTGTACGATTTCTTCGTGAAGATGTCTACCTCGTCTTCCCCAGCACGTCCGGGCTTTAAGAAGTGCGGGGACTGTGGGTCCAAGATGTCGGTCACAGACTCGCACAACGCCTGCCTCTGATCCCTCGGGGCGGCCCATGACACGGATGACTGTCGACTGCCAGTCGCTGACGTCGAAAGCCTTGCGGGAGCGCAAGAAGAGGTTATCAGTAGGTAAGGTGTCCAAGCCCCGGAAGTCGAGGTCTGCGGGGCTTTCGACGGACGACTTGAGGGGCGACTCTCCGCGTCATCGTCGGAAGTCCAGTGGGTCTCGGTCTCGGCACTCCTCTGCCTCTTCGAGTCACTCCCGGAAGCGCCGTCATCGGTCGCCTTCCCCGTCCTCATCCAAGGACTCTGCCCGTCGGCGAGTCGCTTACCCCACCAAGAATGCGACACCGGAGGAATGGGCTTCCTTCGGGAAGAAAATGTTAGCGATTCTCGAATCGCAGGGCACTGGTCCGTCCGCGCCTCTGAGTGGGGTCAGTCGTAATCAGCCGAGAGACGCCGCTGGCACGCCTTCGGGCTTGGGTGGTCGTCACAATTCGCGGGAAAGGTCCCGCTCAGACAAGGGGAATTGTTCTCGGCATGCCCGGTCCAGGTCCCGCCTCCGAGGAAGTCGTCGGCACCCAGGATGTCGAGGGACCCGCTCGGGGCTCCATCTTCGAGGCCTGTGTCGACGCCGTCTATGCTGTCAGTGCTGCGTCTGTCCTAAACGCCGATTCTCTCGACGTCAGCGCCGATTCACTCGACTCCTTTCGGGGCTGTGTCGACAGGGGTACCCCGTGGCTCGGGGGAACCACCTAGGAAGGCTCTGGCCAAGGTCAAGCATGGCTTTGGTTCCAGTTCTGTGCCTTCTTACTGCCATCTGGAATTCATTTCAGAGATGGATGAGGGCTCTGATGATGGCCTGGTGCCTGACACGGTGCCTGACGAGATTCTCTCGGGCCATAGCCAATTTGAGGACCTGAGGCAGTCCCTGCATGATGCTAGTGGGCTGGACACCTCTACGGAGGTGGAGTTTTGTAGGCCTGAGCCTGGCACTCCTGCTGTTTCTTCGTACCGGCGACTTATGTCACGAGTCTCCGAGTACTTAGGATGGTCTGCTCCCCCAGGGGAGTTTGTTCAGGATGACCTTACGGATATCCTCGACATTGGTCCACCAACTGACCCGGTACTGCCATTCCATATGGCTCTGCAAAGAAGGGTGGCAGCGGCTTGGACTGCTCCGGGGAGTCTCCCGGCAGTGAGCAAGTCTTTGCCGTGAAAATACCGCCCAGCCACTAGTGACCCCTGCTACTGTCCAAGCACCCTACTCCGGAGAGTTTGTTCATGCAGGCGGCTACGGCCCCGGCAAAGCGGGCGTCGTACCCTACCATCCCTCCTGATGGTGACGACAAGCGTTTTGACGGCTGGGTGAAGAAAGTGTTTTCTGCAGGGGGTATGACCCTTCAGGCGGCCAACTCCATTTGTGCCTTGTCTCGTTTCACACACACTCTGTGGAACTGTTTCCTTGTCGGCTGAACATATTCCCGAAGGGGATGAACGGGATGGTTTCCTTGCCATGGTTCACGATGGCAAGGATGCTATGTGTGAGGCCGTTCAGTCGGGTTTGGACATGGCAGATTGCGTCAGCCGGTCCATGGCGGCGAGCACCGTGATACGCAGGTTTGCGTGGATGCGGAAGTCGGGGTTTGCTCCTGAAGTGCAGGCCAGGCTCCTCAACATACCCTTTGACGGGGAACATCTTTTTGGCAGCAAGGCTGACGAGAGCCTTGAGAGGTTGCAGACCTCCAAAGCTGCAGCGAAGTCGTTGGGCGCTGCAGTTCGCCAACCTCCGCCTTTTCGTCCTAGGGGACAGCAATGGAGGGGAGGTTCCTTTTGTTAGTACTCATCCTTTGGTAAAGCGAGAAGAGCTGCCAGTCAAAGGGGCCACTGTAGGAGTGCCAGAGGTGGAAAACAAGGTACTCGAGGTGCCAAGGCCGCTCGGGCTGTTGCCTCTTTGCCCTCAGGCAACGCCGCAGCTGCTTCAGCTCAGTCATGAGGCCATGTCCCATGGTTCGCTGGTTGGGGGAAGGCTGGCGCAGCATCTTGCAGAGTGGCGCGCCATTACTTCAGATGTGTGGGTTCTGTAGATCATAACCCACGGCTACTGTCTTTCCGGCAGAGGCCTCAAGACAATCCACCGGGGAATCTCTCTTTTGAAGAGTCCGGATCCGCTCCTTGCGCAGGAAATTCAATCCCTGCTGTAGAAAGGTGCCATAGAACTGGTGCCTGTAGCGGAGAGGAACAAGGGATGGTATTCACCTTATTTTTTGATTTCCAAGAAAGACTGGGGATTGAGACCCATGGACTTGCGCGGTTTGAACAAACGCCTCAGGAAGGACAAGTTCAAGATGGTTACTCTCAAGTCCTCCAGGCCCTTCAACTTCAGGACTGGTTGGTGTCTCGACCTCAAGGACGCTTCTTTTCATGTGCCGATGCATCCAAAGCACAAGACGTACCTGAGGTTTGCAGTTGGTGACTCGCACTTTCAGTTTCGGGTCCTGCCGTTCGGATTGACCTCCGCCCGAGGGTCTTCACCAAGCTCATGGTAGTGGTGGCAGCGCACCTCAGGGAAGGGGGGGATTCACGTCTACCCCTACCTGGACGATTGGTTGATCAGGGCGCGCTCTCCAGAGCAAGTCCTGGATCATCTGTCAGTCACCTGCCACTCCCTCCACAAGCTGGGCTTCTCCCTCAACTTGAAGTCCCATTTGACACCAACTCAGAGGCTCCAGTACATCGGAGCAGTGCTCGAAACGTGCCTGGGGCAGTGTTTTCCTCCCCAGGTGTGAGGGCTCATCACATTCAGCAGATGGTGCACAAGTTTCAACTTGCCCAGACTCTCCCAGCGTTCGAGTTCTTGAGACTGCTCTGCCTCATGGCATGCTGCATTCTTCTGGTGCCAGAGGCCAGGTTGCGGATTAGATCTTTGCAATGGGCACTCAAGCTCCAGTGGTCTCAGTCCTCCGGCAGGTTGTCGGGACCGGTTCAGGTGCCGTCTTCGGTCGCTCAGGACCTTCTGTGGTGGGCCGACAAAAGCAATCTGATGAGGGGGGGGGGGGGCTCCATTTTGGCTGCCCTGGCCGGAGGTGACGATCGTGACGGACGCATCACTCACGGGATGGGGAGCTCATGCCAACAAGTTGAGTCAGCGGTCGTTGGTCTCTGTCGGAGTCCAGACTCCATATAAATCTGTTGGAGCTGAGGGCCGTCAGGCTAGCCCTGAAGGCTTTTCTGCCGACTGTGCGAGGAAAGAATGTCCTGATCCTGACGGACAACACGGTGGCCATGCACTATCTCGACAAAAAGGGTGGGTGGGGGGGGGCAGGGTCACTTCCTCTGTGCAGGGAGGCGATGCAGCTCTGGTTCTGGGCAATCCAGCAGGAAGTTTCGATCTCGGGAGTTAATCTGGCAGGAGACGAAAACGAGACGGTGGACGCTCTGAGCAGGCAGAGCGCGATCTCTCACGAGTGGGAGTTGGCTCAGGAGATTCTCCTGGAGATCTTCACCCTTTGGGGGACCCCTCAAGTGGGTCTCTTCGATCTCTAGTGTTAACCGGAAGTGCGAGAGGTTCTGCTCGCGGGAATTTCCTCCAAACGGAGCCTTAGGAGACGCGTTTGTGGTGGAGTGGTCATTCCCACTGCTGTACGCATTTCCTCCAGTCCCCGTCATCCCGCAAGTACTGCAGAGATTAGAGGTCTGGTTCCCGGATGATCCTCATTGCTCCGGCATGGGCCCAGAGGACGCGGTACCTGGACCTTCTCGACTTGTCCATCTGTCCTCCACGTCGTCTTCCCTACCGAGACGATCTGCTCTCACGGGAGGGAGGTCAGGTTCTCCATCCAGAGGTCAGGTCCTCCATCCAGAGGTCAGGTCCCTCAACCTTCACGCTTGGTTTCTGAAAGGTTGAGGTAGAAGGATTGGGACCTGCCTGAAAGCGTGATGGAGGTGTTGCTTTCGGCCAGAAGGCCCGCAACAAAGTCCCTGTGCTGTTGCCGTTGGAGTAAGTTCTGCGACTGGTGCAGGGTTAAGAATGTGGATCCTTTTGCATGTGAAATTCCCATGGTTCTGTCTTTTTTGCTTTCCTTGGCCCACCGGGGCTTGCAAGTGGGTACCATTAAAGGTTACCTGACGGCGCTGTCCATATTTAAGCGCTCGTCTGAAGAGTGTTCCTATTTTAAAATTCCTTTAATTTCTCAGTTTCTGAAAGGGCTCACTAATGTTCCCTCCGTCACTTTTCCAGGTGCCCGGTTGGGATTTGAACCTTGTTCTCAAGTGTCTGATGGGTGCTCCGTTTGAGCCTTTGCATTCATGCACTTTTAGACGGTTAACTCTGAAAACTGTATATTTAGTTGCGGTCACTTCCGCTCGCTGAGTGAGTTACAGGCACTTTCAGTTAAACCACCCTTCACTGTGTTTCATAAGGACAGGGTTGTCCTTGGAGTTCGTCCTTCTTTTCTTCCGAAGGTGGTGTCGGAATTTCATTTAGGCCAGAAGGTGGTGGTTCCGGCATTTTATCCTCCTCCACATCCTGGTAAGGAAGAGGAGAGGCTCCATAGGCTTGATCCTAGGAGAGCGTTAAGCTTTTATATTTCACGCATGTCCCGGGTCAGTGTGGATGATCAGCACTTTATTGGTTACGCTGGAAAGCGTTTGGGACAGGCTGTGACGAAACAGACTTTGTCTCGCTGGATTATTTTGGCTATCTCTGAGTGTTGCCGCTTGGCGGGTAAGGACCCCCCGGTCGGCTTACGGGCCCATTCTACCAGGGGTATAGCTGCCTCTACTGCCCTGCAGGGGGTTGTTCCTATTCGCAACATCTGTGATGCAGCCACCTGGGCTTCAGTACATACTTTTGTACGTCACTATTCCCTCAATTCCATCCGGGGGCAGGATCTGGCCTTTGGCAAGGCGGTCCTTTACCCCGCAATTTGATTGGGCATACTAAATTTCTGTTTTCTAAATTCTTTTCCCACCTCCTTGCATTGGTACTGCTTTGGGAGTCTGTCATAGATATGGAATACGTCGGAGTACCCAATTCCCTCGAAGATCAAGTTACTCTCTTACCTGGTAACGTTCTTTCGATGGGATGGTCCAACGACGTATTACATATCGCTCCCTCCCTACCTTCCCCGCTACAGAATTTCTTATGCGATTGCAGCTTACGTTTCCGCAAGGCTTTGTGTGTCAGACTGGCAGAAGACTTGTGGCACACGTTCTGGGGAAAGAAGTACAATTGAGGCTACTGGCGTCATGCGTTCTACTTAATCACATCGGGTGACGTCGGCCGTCGGAGGAGGTCCTTGAGGACGGTGCATCGTCGTCATCGACGCAGAAAATTTTCCGAAGTAGCACAGCTGTTGTGATTACTGTCATAGATATGGAATACGTCGTCTGACCATCCCATCGAAAGAACGTTACCAGGTAAGAGTAACTTGTTCTTCTCACTCGCTCAAGTATTTATCTGATTTGGACTTTGTTTTTCTTTTGATTTTTGGAGTCTGACAAACTCCATAGGCATCCTCTTTTGTTTTGTGACACACAGCACCTTCAGTGCAGTGTCACAGAGAAGGCCTTTGGATTTCTCTTAAGGTTTGAATACCTTCTCTTGGTTAATCTGTTTCCATAAGTAGTAAAGTTAAATTGACTTTATTTAGCTTTTTCTCTTTGTAGACCCAGCACACACCATCATACGCAGAGTGTTGGGGGGGTTACTTAGTATCCCCTTTGTCTACTTTCTCTTGTAACATTTTAATGTTACCCTCACTACGATTAATGGCTGGTGGCAGTGGTTTAATTTTCCTACCATTGTGCATTTTTTACAGCAGGCTCCATTCGCAGCTGCAGTATTACACCCATGGGTGCCCATTTTGCCAAAATGGCCTTGTCTACTTTTTTCACCATTTCTTGCTTGTGAGGCCTTCACTGGTTTTTACTGTGTGCGCCAAACAAGGTTTGGTCCCTTTGTTCGTTTTGTCTTTGGCGGGATTCAGGGGTGAAGCCCGCCTCTTGCTCCAGCTGTCTGGCAGGTCAGGAAGCGAGGGAGGTTCCCGAAATTTCCTGTGCTTAGTCTCCTTGGTTACAGGAATTCACCCAAAGGTGATTGGCAGGCTGGCTGTCCTTGCAGGACAGCCACCCTGCTATGTGAGTGACTGCTAGGCTACAAATTAATGGGAGAATCCTGCATAAAAGGCGAGTTCTTTTGCAAGGAAGGCAGAGTCGACCACTGGACGAAGGAACCGTACAAGAAACTGGAAGAGAAGCTTGCTGCGCCCTGCTGGGCTGTTGGTTTGCCCGGTGAAGCCCTGCTGCAGTGCTGAAGCTCCAAATTATGTATCGACTAGAGAAGCCCGGAGTGGAAGACTTCTTTCCTTGGGTTGGTGGGACCAACTGCCCTCAAGATGAACTTGACTGGAACCCCTCTCCCTGCTGGATGCACTTCTTTGCTGCTGCTGGAACCGAGTGCCAGGGGATAGGAACCCCGGGAACAAGTGCATCGTCTTTAAGCCGGTCCCGAGATCCACGAAGATCCTGAAGACCCTCCCAAAGCAGGGTGACCCAAGCCTGAGGCACTTCAACAGAGTGCTGGACCCCAGAAGCAAGGGGAGCCCACAAGGTGTCCAAGAACCGCAGTGCTGCTATTTGCGAGTAGCTAAAACTGCGAAGTGCCACTGATCTGGTGTAAGCCCATTGCTGCCGCCGACCTTCAAACTGCAGTGCAGGAGTCCCCATACAACGTGACTCTTGTCCCCACAACTGAGGCCCAGAAACACAGGATCTGCAGGACTTCAACAGGAACAGAAGCCAGCTGGACCTTTTTCTTCAGACAGAAGGTACTGTCTAACTAGGGGTTCTTACCACTGGTTGTGTGTAGCTTGCTTGCTCTCACTGGAGACTTTCTTTTGTTGCCTTTTGCAGAGTTGCTTGCATCTTTTCTTTTCACAAGCCCCCCAGCGTGTGGTCCAACAGTGATTGTTATTATACAAAGTCTCTATATAACATTGTGCAAGACTTTTGTGCTATCTTCACAAAGTGCCTCAGCTCACAAACTTTGTTCAGTTGACATTGGCTGTCTTGGCTCCCTGCGAACTCTTCTGCCCCTTTGGCTTTGTGTTTATCTGTCCCTCAAAATTACATACTTAAGTTACTTGTATAGATGGGAAAAGGTTAACCTATACTTGATTGGGGGATTGTAAAGTACTTACCTGTTCTGAGAAACTTGTTAACCTTTGTGGCAAAAGGAAAAGGCTTAGGGAAGGAAACAATCTCAGTATTCCATTCAGTGTCAAAGTGATAAATTGATGTCCACAGTGTCCTAGCAATTGAAGTCACCTCAAGGTGTCGGAAGTGTTTGTGACATCCCAAAAGGGTATCTACTTACTTAACTGAAACTGAAGGAGTGTATTTTTGAAGTGTATTTTAGTGTTATATATTGCCCTTTCTAAAGAAGGCTTATCTTAAAAACAGACTGTTAAATTCATAAATAATTATTTTAATAAGAAAAACTTGAGTATGTGTTATTTGAATCCCTGTGACTGTGAATCTCTGTTGCACCTCTACATCGCACCCCTCTTGAGAGAAGTCTGACTGCTCAGTCACTCTAGCAACTTGTGTAGTACAGACCTATATCAAAGGTTGGGTTGCCTATTGCCAAGAGGACAAGGCTGGTGTAGGCTCCCACAGGGTTACTGCATACAATCTCGCCTAACAGAGTCCCATGCCAAATGATGATCATATCAATATACCTCTTCCAAGTAATGATATTGCCTGTAAACTCATTATTAATGAGAGCGTCTGTTCATACTGTGCCATGAACAGATTGGGCAGTGATGGGGCATACGTGGCTCCCATTGCTACTCCCTTAGTTTCCATATAGTAGGAATAAAAAAAATAAATGTTTTCCCGCAAGTGTGAATTGCAAAAATGCTTTCAACATTTCTACATGCTTACGGTGGTATGCCCAGAACCCCCCCGATAGGTGTAGTCTAGTGCTCGAATAGCCAGCCTTTGGTCTATTGCTATATAAAGTGTTGTCACATCCATCGTGACTAGCAGGTAACCCTCCTGTCATTGCATTTCTAACAGGAACTGTAATACTTGGGGGTCTATCCCTAATGTAAGATGGTAATCTCTTGACATGCTCCTTGATGGCATTATCTATGTACTGGGACAAGCCCTCGGTTGCCCAACCTATCCCGCTTATAATCTGGCGAACCTCTGGTAGCGCTACAAATTGTTTATTTTGGGCTTATAAACTATAGTTACCAATGTAATGGTGTCTTGCAGAGAATAAGTCTTTGTATCCTGATAAACAGCTGCAGCAATGTTGTCCCTTCCAAAATAATCCAAAAAGCTACCCCAACCTGGTGGAATCTGGACATCGTGAACCGTGCATGGGATTCCTTTAACTTCCCAGATAGGCACCCCTTTTTTCTCTGTGTGAAGACGTAAATGCAAGCTTTCCTGGGTTTCCACTATAACTGGATCCTATTTTTTTTTTTACTTTAACCTGTTAAAGACAATGGGAGTAAGTTCATGTTACTCTTGAAGACCCTAAGTAACTGGGACATTTTATTTACTAAGTAATTATGGTGAACACTTGTTCTGGTGATAGGGCTGTACTTTTTAAGTCGGTGTTTATAAACAAAAAACTGGCCATGGTCTACCCAGACAGCCTTATACCCATCCATGCCTGTGTAATGTCATACATGCATCTAAGCAGGTGATCCAGGATTGGAAAACTACGCGTTCATGCCATCACACCAGCCAGGATGGGTATTGGGCTCTGCCTTTCCCTAACCAGTCCAAACCAGTTCCAAGCACCCAGGTTCCCTTTCTTGGCTCTTAAAAGAGCTCTTAAAGATGCATGTGCATATATGGCCATTCCTACATCTGAACAGTCGGAAACTGTCGAACAAAGACAGTGGTTTGATGGGAGCGGCTACCTCATTGTTTGAGCCCTATCTGGCCACTTTGGTGGACAAAAGGCAACCTTGTGGTGAAAAGAACGGTGCAGAGTAGTTCCTGGATTATAAAAAAGACATTGAGAGAAAAGGATATTGAGGGACAGCGTCCTCCTGCGTTACTAGATATAAGGACTTTAGTACTGGTGTCCCCTGCACTTGCAAGCTTGAGGAGTGATCAGTATTTTTCCAAGAACAGAGGTGAAATGGCATTTGGGGTGTAAAAAAAGCATTTCCTTTGCCACAGTCAGTGTGTGAAGAAAAGTAAATCAGTCAGCAAATATGCTTAGAGTTTCAAGGAATAAAGCTGTAAAAGAAGAAAAACACTTTCCTAACTCTTGCCCTGGGACTACCAGTGCAGCGCAGATGACTGTAGGTGTACTTAAAAAAAGACCTCCCACAAAAATAAAAATCCTGACACTAAAGTAGTCGACAAAAATACTGGAGGTCCCCCAAAGTGTGGCAATGAATTGGAAAAAAGTGGAAATCCTTCGTAACAGACACCAAGGAGCACAACCGCAAAGGTACAACATAGGATCAAAACATGCGAGTCAACAAGGAGCACAAATGAAACTGGCAACACCCAGGAGTTAACATAGTGTGGCTACTTCTGTTAGCTAAATACAGAAGCAAAATACATTGTGGGCCCCCAAGAGCACATTCATGATGAGGACACCTAGGAGCAAGCTAGTGGGCCAAATTAGCAGGGCATCTAGGAGCAAAATAATTTGGAAGCAAATTAACAATGGGACACACCCATGGCGCAAAATTGCAGCAGGGCACACACATATTTGGAGCATAGTCAGCGGGGCTCAACCTAGATGGTTATAAAAATAATAGTCTGGGACACCTAGTAGAAAATCATAGTATGGATCGAAATCAATGGGTGATATCTAGGGGCATGGCACAGCATTACTGTGCCCCTTACCTGCCAGAAGAGTGATTTACTGTCTGGCCTGGATGGAGGGCAGTGTTAGATGTGGCCAACAAACAGACTTCGTCTTTAGTCCATCACTTGCTGCCCAGGCAAGGCACCCCTTTGGAGACCTTGCAACAAGGCCTCAAAGGGAAGGTTTGGGGTCATTCAGACCAACTCGCTGGTCTGGACTTTGTGGTTTCTTTATGAAAAGTTTACCAGGAAAACGTATTCCTGTTGAAAAGTAAACAGCCCAAAGTAGTTTACTAAATGTAGTTATTCAATACAAGAAATGTGAAAATATTGCAGATGAGAAGGTTGTCAAAAAAGCAATTTTGAATGCACAAAATTACAAGGCTGTAACTCTAACAAAAACCCAACCCCTAATAAAGCCAGCCAGTTGCCAGTGCTCCACAATCACCCCAACTGCATTCCTAACCCTAAGTCGAACTACAAACCTTAATCTGCCATGAACTATTGTGGCTTTCCCCAACACTAAGCCTTAAACTATTTAAAGCATTTAATGTGTATATGCCTCGATACAAAACACCAAATTAACAGAAAATGAACAGTGACATGTATTCTTGGACAAGTCTCTCAGATTTCTCACCAGCTCCCCTCAAACGCGTACTATAAGCAGCGGAACCCCTGGTTGAGAAAAAGTATTTAACATCCAATTGGAACTATAAAGGCTCCAAACTAAACAGTTCACCCTCATGCTCTGGCTGGCCTCCCTTGGCCCTCCTCCCCCCCCCACCTGCGAGGCTAAGAACCCCTGGGACATCTTTGACGCCACACTTTCGTTCTCCGCCCACATCTCTGACGTCTCTAAAAAGTCAAACTTCCTACTGCACCTCCTCAGAGGTACTCTGCCTTTCCTCTCCTTCCCCCAAAAGCTCACCGTCTCCCAAGCTCTGGTTCTCTCTAGGTTGGACTATTGTAACAGCCTCTTTCTAAATCTACCTGCCTCTACTCTCTGCCCCCTGCAACTAATCCAGAACAGGACTGCAAGACTTGTCCTTGGCCTCAAGCCCTGGGATCGTACCTCCCCAGCTTTGACATCTCCCCATTGGCTCCCAACGGATGCAAGGGTTACATTCAAAACCCTCTGCATTGTCCACCAGGCTTTCTAGGGCCTGGGTCCAAAATACCTTCAACTGTCCCTCCGTAAATACCTCCCCTCTCGAGCTCTTGCCTCCTCTACCTCCAACTCTCTCAGGGTCAGTCATTTTTCAAATGAAACTAGCTGGGGGTAGATCTGTCTTCAGCTGGGGCCTCCCTTTGGAACAGCCTCCCAGCCACTCTGAAACTTGCCGAGAACCATCTCTGGTTCCCGAAGCACCTCAAGACCTTACTCTTTGCTTCTGCCTTCGACCCTCCTCTCCCCTGCTGATCTGTTCTACCTCGGCACCATGCACCTGGCCCCCCCCTCTGTCCTCCGGGTCCAGGTACCTGCTCACCCTGCCATCCTCCTGCACTGCCTCCGGGCCACCGGGTCTATATCTGTACCCATAGACGCCCTACCCCCTTTCTTCTTCCTGCACTTATCAGACCTACTCTGTCTGCTGCCTTAAACCCAGCACTTGCTGGCTGCACTACCACTGTTTGTTGCCTTTATTATATATTTTATTTATTTGTTTCTCCTTTGCTCCCCACTTCTCCTCCCTTCCATGCACTTCTCCCCTTTCCCTCTCCCATGCACTTGCACGTTCTCAATGTCACTGGGCCTACCTAGTAAGATCGTTGTTTTTGTTCTTCCCTGTTCCCCTCCCTTGCTGCACTCTGAAACACTTGTGTACTAGCGCGATATAAATACAATTTCAATTCATTCTCTAATCCTCCAGTGACACCTTGGTATTAAGGGAAGTCCCCAAAAAGTAAATTTTGTAGTTTTTTCCTCTGGTTGCCGGCATCATCTAAAAGACTCGTACCCTACCTACACCTGCTACCTACTTTCTGTTCGTGCTTTGCTCCAGTGATTTCATCTCATCAAATTTTAAAGTGATAAGTTTGGTCATGGTGATTTGATCTTGGTGGTAACACAACATAGAGAGGGGGTGAGGTTATGCAGGTGAGAGTGTTAGGATGGTTTTTCTGAAGTCCAAATAAGGGCTTAGTAAAACCATACAACTGAGACAGAACAAAACTCCATTCTTAGTATAAGCCTATACCACCTGTGTATATGATGGTAGCATAGACGAAGCAGCCATGCTTATAGGGAGAGAGGGCTGTAGGAAGGTAAAGAAGAACTTGTAGTATACCAAGGGTTAAACGGAAATACTTAAAACCAGAATTATAAAAAAATAAAGGTTTATTACAAATAACATTAGGCCAAGTTAAGTCTTGGGGGGGGGGGGGGGTAAGTACTTTGTTATAGAGTCATAAACACATTATAAAAACACAATACAATGCTTTACAGTACATAGACCATAGCCACCCTGTTCAGAAAACTAACAGTATTTCTAGGGAAGTCAGACCTTATCAAACACATTTAGTATAGGACATACTTGTACATGGGGAGTAAAGCCATCAGTTACTTTTAGATTACTTTACAGTAAGTCAAGGGTAGACCCTGTCAGTCATGCAGTGACACTCGGTTAAGGAATCACTTAGTAAACCAACCCTGTTACCAGGATACTTTTCTGAATAGGGGAACACAAATTCATGGAACAGTATAAACCTAGAACTACATTCAGGATAGCACACAGGTATACCCGTTGAGTAAGACCTTGTGATGTAATATAGAATTACAGTTGTTTTTCAGATCATTTGAACACAGACTAAGGTCAGCAATAACATACTTTTTAGGATGGCTCTAGGCAGACCAGGTTTGGTAAAACCCACAATACACTTAAGAATTGCACACAGCTATTCAAGGTAAGTAAATCCCAACACAGACCTATTCTAGACAGGCTAAACGGCAGGTCAGGTGAGGCCCAGTTAGTTTTCATTTACAGTTATCCTAAAAGAAATAATTAAGTGAAGGCATCAGCATTACTTTTGGGGAAGAGGCACAACCAAAAATAACCTTGCACCTACTTTTCAGAATGGCAGAACACATTCAGGGAAGTACGAACCTTTGTAACTGCTCACTCTGAGTGACGGTTACCAACCAACGCTTTCACAAATAAGTAAACTTTTACAACACTTGCTACTCAGCGCCATGAAAAGGAAAAACCGAAAACGTGTAGAATGGAGGATCAAAAATGAATGCGCAAAGAAATTCAAATTCCAACAACTTATCCCCTCATACAGAAAGGAAAAGCAAAAAGGAAATACTACAACAGAATCTTCAAAGTATCAAACACCCAATAAGAACTCTTTAAAATCATAAACGAAATAAAAAACCTACTTGGTTGCAACAACACTTCAATACCATCTAAGAAACTATGCAATTACCTCGCAGACCATTTCAAAAACAATCGCCATCCAACAGACCATACAAAGCAGATCATGCAACTGCAATATGCAACCCACCCGTACGAAGAACGCCCAAACAAATCAGTGGAGACATTCGTCAAACTGGTAAACAAAACAGGTTCCCCACCCCTCAGAAATATACAAATCAATCCTCTCATAAGGAGCACACATGGACTACTACAGAAACGTCTTCAACCAATCAATCTCAACAGGAAAAGTGCCACAATCCTTCAAATCGACATACATCAAGCAGCTCCTCAAGGACACAGCAGGAAACGTTGAGGACCTCTCCAATTACAGACCTATCTCCAACATCCCGTACCCAGCTGAACTATTGGAAACATACTTCTATAGAATAACCCAAGAATTCATAGAAGAGCACCGCCTACTGGACCAGGCACAAGTAGGCTTTAGACCAATGAGAATAGCGGAAACGGCACTTCTCTCAATAAGGATGATCTAAAGGCAAACGCAGACAATAGTACTGCTCTGATACTTGTAGATCTCTCCGCAGCAATCAACAGTTAACCACGACATCCTCATGCGATTGGAAGAAATTTGAATCGTTGACAGCACCTTACTATGGATCAAATCCTAACAAACAGAAACCATATGCATCAAACCTTTCAAATCCAACCCAAGAGAATCCTCATGCAGAGTACCACAAGGATCATCCTTCTCCCTGTTATTGTTCAACATCTACCTGTCTCAACTAATCAAGATCATTAAAAGACACAGCCTCACCTGTTACTATGCTGACACACATGGTCTACAAAATGCGAGACGCAAGAAGAAAACACATTAGAGAGCTGCCTTCATGAAATCTACAGCTGGATTAACTTTAACTACCTCAAACTTAACCCAGGCAAAACATAAATAATGATCATCACAAAAAATTGAGGAGACAACCACTACATCCCCTGGCCAACAGAACTTGGTAGAACCCCAGCCCCATTGACTATTAAAAAAAAAAAAAAAAAAAAAACTGGACGTGCTGATGGACAACAAACTTACTCTAGAGCCACAAGTAAACGCTCTAATCAAGAAATGCTTTTCTCCTTCATGCAGTAAAAAGGATCCTACCATTCCTGTTATTTGCCAACAAAACACTCACTGTCATCGCTCTCATTGTTAGGCAAGATTGTATACAGTACTCTGTGGGAGACTGCACCTGCCCTGTCCTCTTGTCAATCATTAACCCACCTTGGGTATAAGCATGTACTACACAAGTTGGTAGAGTGACTGAGCAGCCAGGCTTATCTCAAGAGGGTCAATGTGAGCTGTAAGGTTGTTACCGTTTCACAAGGAGTTATTCAAATAAACACTTAAACCAAATGTTTCTTGATCAAACTATTAATTTATTTAACAGTCTGTTGAATAAGCCTTTAGAAGGGAGCAATCATGTAACACTAAATATACTTCGATAAATTCACACTCTGTTTCACTAAATCAGTTGATACCCATTGGGAATGGCACATACTCTTCCTACACCCTCAGGTGACTTAAATAACTAGGACACTGTGGACATTGCTTTATCACTGGCACGTATAGAGCAATACTGAGTGAGATGTGAAAGGAAAGGTTTTAGAGGGAGAAAAAGATGGTTAACAAATATTCTTAAGCAGGGAAGTACTTTTGAACCCCCAATGCAAAGTAAATTAACCCTTTCCTGGAGAATAGTATAAGCACAGTCAGAGGTAAGAAGACTTTCAGGGAGCCAGGCCAGCCAATGTTAATTGAGCAAAGTCTAGGGGATCTGAAGATCTTCATGCAGGTAAGTAAAAGTCTTGCACATTGTTTTAGAAATGAAACCACCGAAGGGCCAGAAGCTGGGAGCCTTGTGAGGGGCAAAGCTGCAAGCAACTCTGCAAGGGCAACCAATGCAAGTCTAACTGAGAACTAGCAAGGTTACACCACAAGAGGTAAGTCCCCTTAGTTTTACAGTACCTTTGGTTTGAAGAAAACTGGTTCCAGCTGGCTTCTGTTCTGTGTAGGTCTGCAGGTCCTGTGTTCCTGGGCCTCAGTTGTCTGGGGACTCCTGCACTACGAATGGAACTCAGTGGCAGCAATAGGCAAATTTCAGATCAGCAGCACTTCGCAGTTTTCGGCTCCTCGCGTCCCTCACAAACAGCACCGCCGCAGTTGTCAAAATACCTTAATGGACTTTCCTCGCATCTGGGGTCCAGCACTCTGTTGAGGTGGCTCCGGCCTATTCAGTCTTGCTTCACCGGGGACCGAAGGAGCTTCCTGGAGCTTGGGTCCGACTTAAAAATGATGCACTCGATCTGGTGTTCTCCCTGGCAATCGTTTCCTGCAGCAGCAATGGAGGTACAGCCATCTCCGAGCGGATGTCCAGATGAGTTCCTTTCGGGGTTGTTTGGTCCTACCAATCCCAAGGGGAGCAGTCGAGCTTGTAGGGCTTCTCTAGTCGAGGTGAATTCAGAGCTTCAGCACAGCAGCAGGGCTTCACCAGGCAAAATCAACGGTCCAGGAGTTGCAGCAGGAGTCTCTTCCAAGTTGTTCTTCGGATTCCTTCATCCAGTGGTCAACTCTGCCTTCCAAGCAAAAGAACTCTCCTTTTATGCAGTTTTCTCCCATTCAGTCGCAGCCTAGCTGTCACTCACACAGCAGGTTGGCTGTCCTCCTAGCACAGCCAGCCAGCCAATCACCTAAGAGTGCATTCCTGTCACCTAGGTGATTAAGCACAGGGAGTTGCGGGCACTTCCCTCACTTCCTTCCCTGCCAGACATGCTGGAGCCAGAGACTGGCTTCAGCAGTGAAACCCGCCGAAGACAAAACTAACAAAGTGACCAAACCTGGTTTGTCGCGCAGAGTAAATCTCAAGAAGGACCTTTCCAACAAGAAATGGTGAAAAAAGAAGATTGGTGCCGTTTTGACAAAATGGGCACCCATGGGTGCTTTACTGGGGCTCCATTTGCAGCCTGCGGTAAAAACACACAATGGTAGGAAAAAGTAAACCACTGCCACCAGCCATTAATTGTAGAAAGGGTAAAAATGTTACATGTGAAACTAGACAAAGGGAATACTAAGTAAACTCTCCAGCACCATATTGTAAGATAGTGTGTGCTGGGTCTGGAAAGTTACAAATGTAAATAAAGTCCATTTCACTTCACTGCTCTTGGAAACTGTAGTTTAACCAAAAGAAGGTATTTAAATCTTTGGGACATCTGAAAGACTTCACTGTGCCACTGCACTGAAGGTGCTGTGTGACGCAATGTTAAAAGATGCCGATGGAGTTTGTCAAAATTCAAAACCAAAAGAAAGAGTTCAGATTAAAAGAAAAATGAGTCAGTGGGTAAAAAGGTCTCACTCTCTCTAGGATAAAAATTAAAAAGTCCTAAAAGTCCAGCTGGGGGTAGAAGGGAATTAGCACATTTCTGAGACTTCTCCCTAACGGTCATGTCCAGAGTAGACTATACCAACAGCCTATATCTGGGCATGCCGGAACGACTTCTAAAAAAACTTCAACCCATACAAAATGCGGCGGCCAGACAGCTCCTCAAACTACTGCGAAAAGAACACATTACGCCAGCCCTGAAAACGCTACACTTACTACCAATAAAACTGCAAATAAAGTTCAAATCAATGTGCATAACACACAGAGCAATACACTGCCAAGGCGCGGAGTTCCTAAGAGAAAAAAATAAATGCCCAACAAGACCACTCGGATTTAGCAGCGACATCAATTTGGAACCGAAACCAAAGAAAATTCTGAGGATACTCTTTCTCTCACCTAGCCCCAAAAACCTGGAAAGAGCTATCAAAGAACGTACGTAACACAAGAGATCACCTCCTATTAAAAAAACTCCTCAAATCTTGGCTCTTCAACTCATAACTAGAAGGAATGTCTATGTGGGCACATAAACAGCTGAAACAATGCTGAGAGGAACCGATCTTCCCTATCCCCCTAAGCTACCTCCCATCAACTGAAGTAAGGGAAGAACAATCTACGGCATATCACCTCCTTACCAAAAAACCTACTCTAGATCCTAGCATCGCAACCAATTATAGGTCCATCACTACTGTCCTTTCCTCCTAAAAACACTGGAAAGAGTGGCCTGTATACAAATCCAAAAACACCTGGAGGATAACAACCTTTTCTGATGTTTGTTAATCTGCTTAGAATCACATGCTGTGCATAGGTCCGACATCCAGTGGTCACTGCGGAGTATTGCATTTTGTTTTTCGTAGTCAAAAAGGGGACGTCGACAAGGCGTGTCTGTAACACTATCCCTATAGTGACGTGTGTTGTACCCACAATCCCTCACGCGTCGAGGTCCCTCAGATTGTTTTTTCCGCCCAGCTACTGGTCGCCTTTACGCGGAGCTCCTCGAGAGACATTGCAGATTTCATCTCCTCGACCTTTGGTCGTTTTCCTATATTAATATAAACATATCGATCCCCCCCCCCTCGACGCTGTTGTGAAGCTGTCTCCGCCGAGCAAGATCTTCGACGGAGGGGACGAGCGGAGGAGATCCTTCGGCGTTGCCGAACACGTGGCCTGGCCTCGCAGGCCAAATACAGTAGGGAGAGTGGGGGTCGTGGGACATCTCTAATTCTTTTCTGAGAATGCCTTTCCTTTTCCCCTTCCTTTCCCGTGGGGTGGTTATCACGTTTTATTGCCTCGGCTATGGAGAGGACACCCTTTAGGTTTTGCCCGCTTTGCAAGGGCAAGTTTACTTGGAAGGACAAGCATTCACGGTGTAACCGCTGCTTGCCCCTCGATCACAAGGAGGAAGGTTGCACGGCTTGTCGGCTTCTTAAGCCGAAGACTCTAAAAGACCGTAGGGTCAAAAGGTGGGCGGCCTACGCTATGTCTAAGGCCGACGCTCCACCCACCGTCGCTACCTCCGACAGTGACGAGGAACGTGATACCACGACCTCCGCTACGGAAGTCGTAAACCCCCGTAGAGAGAGCACACGCGCTTCGTCGTCTGTCCCCGGCCCCGACGGGCTCGGCTCACGCCCTGCTTATGGGGATGAACACCCCGGCGACACTGACGCACACAAGACCACACATAAGCACACAACCCATGGCTCTTTTTTGCCAAAGGCAAAGAGCATCAGCGCCCAAGGAGACGCAGGTTTCACCGGCGGCCTCCTCGGACCGTTCGGGTTCGAAGCCCCTCTAGTAACCGCAGCCGCGACCAGCGACTGGGCTTTCGGCAAATAAGGGCGCCGCCCCCAAATCATCGGCCGGAGCGCATCAGCAGAAAGCGCATGCCGCCGTAGAGCGTTCGACACCCATAACGCCGAAACCACAGCTCTCCGCTGACAAACGAGTCGCTGAGAGCTTGGCGAGGATCGTGGTAGCCGACGCCCACAAGCGTACGCCGAAGGACACGTCAAGCGCTACGCAAAGGTCGAAAGACACGCCGAAAACACAGGGACGATCTCCTTCAGTCGAAGGGATTCCTAGCACACCTGAAGGCTTTTCGGAGGGCGATGGGACACTTTCCTCGACGTTATGGGAGAGGTCGAGCCGTTTTCAGCTACAAGACACCAATTTTCCCCCGCTAGACCGCTCAGGGGTACCCCATGAAACCATGGAAAGGCTCCATCTCTGCATGGAAAGAATGGAGAGGTTTATGAATGCTCAAAACCCTCCCACTCCAAAGAGAATAAGAGAAGGGCCTCAGGAGGACCCCAGGGCCAAAATTCCAAGATTAGTCAATCCTCACCAGGACACAGCCTCAGACTTTCACAGTGTGTATGACCTCACTGGGGAAGAACATTATTTTAAGGAAGAGGATGATTTTATGGACGAGGAAGATGGACGGAACCAGGAGGAAGGTCTGGAGGACAGCCCAGACTTGGTAGGAGAAGGCTTCGGAGAAAATCCAGAAGAAGGACCTTCTCACCCCTGGCAATCACCATCAATATATTCCGACACTGATGTCCTGAACCTAAATCCTCCTGACATTTCACCTGTTAGAAATACGTCTCCCATTGACGATCAACCCACATTTAATGCCCTGTTGCGCAGAGCAGCAGCACACTTCGAACTGGACACTGGGGAGCTCTCCCCTGAATTAGACTTTGTAGAAAGGGTAATTAAGGAGAAACCCCCGGTCAGTCAGACAATTCCCCTCCTCGCTTCGGTGAAGAGAAGAATCATCCCTTCGCTGTCCACACCCGCACTAATCAGAGGGGTCAATCCTAGAATTGAAAAACTTTTCACTCCTTCACCCTCAGACCCGCTGTACATCAGGGGACATTCCATTCCGGATCCCCTGGTAGTAACCAACACAAGAAAGAGGGCAGGGGTACCACTTTCCACCAGTGAGGCGCCACCTGACAAGGAGGGCAAGCGGTTATATGCCCTTGCAAAAAGAATTACATCCTCGGCCGCCTTTTCGGCAAGAATTGCCAACAACAATTCTTTGCTCGCTAGCTATGCGGACGCGCAGTGGGCCAAACTGCGCAAAGACGCCGAAGAAGCGCCGGAACCATTACGTACACGCCTGCTTTCAACTATTGGTGAAGGAACCCAGGTCAACCAGAGTATTGTAAAGAGCTCTCTGGATGCGCCAGAAACTGCGGGACGTTCCCTAGTTCAGGGTATAGTCCTAAAACGACACATATGGCTGCGCAACTCGGGGTTCAAACCGGAGACACGGGCGTCTTTAATAAATAAACCTGTTGAAGACTCAAACCTCTTCGGGAAAGCGGTGGATGAGGCTCTGGAGATGGCTAAAAAAGAGTTTGATACGATCAAAACTCTTGACCAAATCTCTAAGCCCGCTACCAGGCGCGGCTATGGCAATAAACGCTTTTTTCGTGGCCAACGCCAACAACAAAACCAGCAGCAACAGTACCCTGCCACCAATTTCCAGACCAATAGTGGCCAGTACAGCCAAAGAGGACAGCGCCGGGGCAAAGGAAGAGGGCGAGGGTCCACCCCCAGAGGGATGCGAAGATTTGCGTCCCCTCCCATGCAACACCGGTCGGGGGCCGGATAACATCCTTTCTTCCAGCATGGGAGGGTATAACGTCAGACCGCTGGGTACTTTCCACCATTAGCCCACGGATACTGCATCGAATTCAACAGTTCCCCAACATACAAACCCCCGAGGGGACGACGCATGTCACCGGAACATCTTGCCATCCTTCTACAAGAAGTACAACAACTGCTGGAAAAAGGAGCCATAGAGGTCGTGCCTCTATCTCAGGTAACGGAAGGTATTTATTCAGAGTACTTCCTTGTACCCAAAAAGGATCTAACCATGCGCCCTGTATTTGATCTGCGCCCAGCGAACAAGTTCATCAAACCCCAAAAGTTTCGTATGGTGACCCTACAGGAAGTAATCCCACTGCTATCACAGGGAGATTACATGACAACATTGGACATGAAAGATGCATACTTTCATATTTTAATCTTGCCAGCGCACAGAAAATACCTCCGGTTCATGATAGAGGGCAAACACTACCAGTTCAGAGTGCTACCCTTCGGAATAGCATCAGCACCGAGGGTATTCACGAAGGTACTGGCAGTGGCAGCGGCCCACCTGCGCAGGTTGTCCATCCCAGTTTACCCTGGCTCATAACAGGGGATTCTTACGAAACATGCTTCTCCAATACCCAAAAGACTGTAGACCTTTTGTTCCAGTTGGGCTTCTCCATCAACGAAAAGAAGTCCAGCCTCGACCCCAGCCAAATCAAACAATTCCTAGGGGCTCTAATTCAAACAAAGGACGGCCTCGTCTTCCCCTCCAAGGAGAGGGTCCAAAACATGTTGTTTCAGATCCCTCAATATGTGACCGGTCGAGAGGTGACGGTACGCAAAGCAATGCGCTTGCTAGGCATGATGGCGTCGTGTATTTATTTGGTACCTCACGTGCGCATGCGCCCAATGCAGGAGTGGCTCAACAGCCAGTGGTGTCAGGCCATCGGACTATGGCACGACCTAGTAGTGGTCTCGCAGGCCTTAGTTCTCTCGCTACGGTGGTGGACAAAAGAAAACCTAGAAAAAGGGAAACCCTTTGCCACCCCCGCGGCGGAAGCCACTCTAACCACAGACGCATCCCTCACAGGATGGGGGGCTCACCTATCCCATCAAACTGCTCACGGGGAGTGGACTCCGAACGTAGCATCCAAACACATCAATCTTCTGGAGCTACTAGCGGTGTTCAAGGCGCTAAAAGCCTTCAAGGAACACCTACAAGGCAGGACAGTGATGGTCCTTACAGACAGCACCACAGCCATGTATTACATCAACAAACAGGGGGGAACCCACTCTCCAGGACTGTCCAAACTGGCCCAAAACATATGGAAGTGGGCTCTCAAACAGAATATGTTCCTTCTGTCACAACATGTACCAGGGGAACTCAATCTGCTGGCAGACAAACTCAGCAGAGATTTCCCCCTGCCCGAAGAGTACGAATGGCGACTGCACGAAGACATCGTCTTCGACGTCTTCACGCAATGGGGGTTCCCAGAAATAGACCTGTTCGCAACCCTGGAGAACTCACAATGCCAAAGTTACGCCTCCAGGTACCCCCAGAACCAATCCAAGGGGAACGGTCTGTCGATTCAATGGTCAGGGAGATTTGTTTACGCTTTTCCCCCGACTCCCCTTCTCAACAAGGTAGTGCACAAGATGCACCAGGAACAAGTAACCATGATACTGGTGGCTCCAATGTGGGCCCGGCAGCCATGGTTCGCTCACTTGATGGAGATGTCTCTATCTCCCCCAGTGAAACTCCCCTGCCCGTACAACATGCTGTCACAAGACAGGGGCAGGACTCTGCATCCATGCCCCCAGAACATGAACTTAGCAGCCTGGCTCCTGAGATCATAGAATTTGGACATCTACAGCTCCCGCAGAGATGCATGGACATCCTCAGGGAAGCCAGAAAACCTAACACTCGCCACTGCTATTCTAGCAAATGGAAGAGATTTGTCATTTGGTGCAGAGGAAAGAGCATCAACCCAATTGACTGCTCTCCCACACATATTATTCTATACCTGACCCACTTATTGGATTCAGGTCTAGTGTTCAATTCCATTAAAGTCCACCTAGCGGCACTTTCTGCATGCACCACTTCCCAACTCAAAGTGTCGTGGTGGAAGATCCCTGTTATAAAGGCCTTCATGGAGGGAATAAAGAGAATACACCCCCCGATAGCTGACCCAGCTCCCGGATGGGACCTTAACGTGGTACTTACCAAACTCATGGGCTCACCATTTGAACCCATGCACAAAGCATCTCTTATAGACCTCACTCTTAGGACTGCTTTTCTAATAGCTATCACCTCCATCAGGAGAGTAAGTGAACTACAGGCTCTTTCTGTTCTAGACCCCTTTGTTACAGTTCACACAGATAAAGTGGTTCTACGCACTCACCCAAGGTTTGCTCCAAAATTCATCTCAAAATTCCACGTAAACCAGTCTATAGAACTACCAGCGTTCTTTCAAAATCCTTCCAACTTGGGAGAGAGGACTCTGCACACACTAGATGTCCGCAGGGCGGTCATGTTCTACATGGAAAGAACCAGACCACTGAGGAAGACTAATCAGTTCTTCGTCTCGGTGGCAGCAGGAAGAGAAGGGGATGCAGTTTCAAAGTCCACTATTTCTAGATGGATTGTTCAATGCATCACTCTCTGCTATACTCTTGCTAAGAGAGAACTGCCCTTTAGGCCAAGAGCACATTCTACTCGAGGCACGGGGGCGTCCATAGCATTCATTGCAAATGTTCCCCTTGAGTCCATCTGCAAAGCGGCTACCTGGAGTTCTGTGCACACCTTTACAAAACACTACTGTCTAGATGCACACTCTAGATCTGACTCCCAGGTGGGACAGGCAGTATTAAGACATCTTTTCTCTACTGTTCCTTCTCATAACCCACCGCCAACTCCGGGTACTGCTCGCTAGTCTATGCACAGCATGTGATTCTAAGCAGATTAACAAACATCAGAAGACAATGCATTACTTACCGTAAAAGCATTTCTGATGGTTGTATCTGCTTAGATTCACATGCGCCCACCCTTCCTCCCCGCTTGGATGGAAGGAACATAGACATCTTTCTATATTTCTCTCTTTTCTGTACTCTCACGTCTAGAAGGCTCCCTCAGGGCAGAAAAATACAAACAGAGGGACCTCGACGCGTGAGGGATTGTGGGTACAACACACGTCACTATAGGGATAGTGTTACAGACACGCCTTGTCGACGTCCCCTTTTCGACTACGAAAAACAAAATGCAATACTCCGCAGTGACCACTGGATGTCGGACCTATGCACAGCATGTGAATCTAAGCAGATACAACCATCAGAAATGCTTTTACGGTAAGTAATGCATTGTCATCAGCCTCCGTCAATCCGGCTTCAGACTGAGACACGGCACAGAAACGGCCCTCTTGGATTTAAAAATCCAAATGGATGAGTCCAAACATAAAGGCAAGCTGGCTATACTCCTGTTGCTAGGTCTTTCTGCAGCATTTGATCTTGTTGATGACAAGAACCTAACAGAACACCTAACTACAGCAGCTGCCTTCTCCCCTAAAAGCATCGAATTGGATCCAATCCTTCTTATCAAACCGAACACCAGAGTCTTCGAACCTTCAGCCGAGCCAGACCCTATCACTTGTGGAGTACCTAGGGGCTCCTTCGTCTCCCTGACGCTTTATAACATATTCACTAAGCTTCTCTTTGACCGTCTTGACAACTTGGGTGTCACCTATATGAATTACACTGATGATACCCAGGTTCTTATTACGCTCACTGGTTGCTATGAGAATGATTGTAACTTGATGAATGAAATCTACCAGGAAATACAGGCCTGGATGGCTTACCACAGCTTGTGTCTCAATGGCGACAGGACAGAGCTCTTGATCATTGGGACTCAAGCCCACCTACTCCTGCTACACGTCTTTGAACATTGACAGCAACATTATGAAGGTAGCCAAAGAGGTCAAGACCCTGGGAATCTATGTAGACTTCACTCTCACTCAAGAGACAAGTTAGTGCTACTGCTTCCACAGCTGTCTACACTAATAAGCTCATCAATGCATGCAAATCCTACTTGTCTCCTAACAGCTGCATCACACTAGCCAGGGCTCTAGTTGGATTACTGCAACTCTCTATTCCTAGGTTCCTCAGAGCGCAACCTTAATAGACTGAAGGTCCTTCAGAATAACGCCGGCAGCATTAAATATTCCCAGATCTCACCACATATCAAGCCTCAGACAGAACACCCACTGGCTCCCGATTAGTGACAGGATCCTACTCCACACGCTTGTTATAACAAGCAAATGTCTTGCCAATACTGCACCGAAATACCTCTCGGGCAAATTCAGCAGAAATCAACCAGCCAGACCTAACAGATCCTTCTATTCACATTGCCTTAGCATCCCAAGGTTTAACCTCAAAACCGCTGAAGGGGCCAGCTTCCCAGTTCAAGCTGCCAAATGCTCTCTCGATCAGAACCGAACAATCTTTCTGGCCTTTCAAAATTAAAGTAAAGAACTGGCTTACAGACAAGGTTCATTAAGAGCATTTTGCCACCGGCCTGCTTTGCCATCTAACTGTAGCCACTGGCAAATCCCAGCACTTAACTGCACTCACATGTACGCCGCCTAGTCTGTAACTGAGTTAGCTTGTCTTTTTACTCTATCTGTATGTCATTCCTGATTGCTTTTGTAACCATGTATCAAGTTCATGTGCCCAGTTACCCGAGGGTTAGGTGCGATTTGCAAATCAATAAACTAAACTACCAATTCAGAAATAGATCAGCTAGAATCACACCAAAGTATGATCACAGAGATCAGGTTTGGAAGGGTAAGGATGATATGTCAATAACACCTTAGCCGACAAAGTAAACAGACAGCAATGGATCACTGTCAGGAAATGGATAGGTACACAAAGGTAGAAATAACACAGCTGGCAACTTGCTGCGCCATCACTCCGAACAATTAGGACAGAAAAGAATAAAAGAGAAAATATGCCTATTCCATAGGACAACCGGATACATGGAACAAGAATTATGACTAATACATAGAACCCACTAGCCCAAAAGCTCAAATTTCTGCATACTTACCTCGCACAAAAATCCAGGCAACCACCTTCTTGCACAGCAACCCACACGCACCTCACTGCAACCTCAAACATAACCAACAGCACACGAGGACTTGCATCGATCCGATATTCACACACAAGCTCAAATCACAGTGAAAACCAAATTGAAGCTGCCAACCGGACATCACCTTTTCTCACTTTACTACCCCCTCTTCACCCTACTAATGCCACCCCTCCTCCTTGTTTGCAGATCCGCCTGAGCGTCAATTCCGTTGGTGACGGTGTGCGATATAAATACCTTTAACATTAACTTTCTCTTTTCTAGGCAACAGGCCCAAGTCTTACCCTATTCTTGGAGCGTTAGTGTTCTCAGTGGCAGACGGTGGGCTCACTCGGTTTCTAGTGTCCAACAGGCAGTTCAGGATAGGCATAGCAGTATCAAAATTCAGAGTTCCTAAGAAAGACTGTTCAAACAAGTAAGTATCTCACATTAGAGAGGTTGAAGGGGTCCAGTGATTTCTGAGAAGACACCCTAGTAGGATTCTGTTGGGGAGAATTCTCAGAAAGGTGCTAATTCCCTCCACCTTAGAGATCCCCCCGCCCCCCAGCAACTTTTCAGGATTTTGAGGACTTGATTTTTTTTTTTTAACCTGGAGAAGAGACCCTTTTTCCCACTCATGTATTTTAATGTGATTTTGAACACTGTTTCTTTTGGTTATGGTGTCTGACAAACTCTATAGGCATCATCTTTTACATTGTGTCAATCAGCACCTTCAGTGCAGTGATACAAGGAAGTCTTTCAGATTTCCCAAAAGTTTGAATACCTTCTCTGGGATAAACTACTGTTTCCCAGAGCAGTAAAGTGAAATTGACTTTACTTACATTTGTAACTTTCTAGACCCAGCACACACTATCTTACAATAGGGTGCTGGAGGGGGTTACCTAGAATCCCCTTTGTCTAGCTTCTCATGTAAAAAATGTTGTTGTCCTTTCCTCACTGAATGGCTGGTGGCAGTGGTTTTGTTTTGACTACCATGGTGTGCATTTACCGTACCGCGGGCTGCATTCGAAGCTGCAGTAAAGCACTCGAGGGTGCCATTTTTGTCAAAATGGCCCTGGTCGTCTTTTTTCACTGTTTCTTTGTGGAAAGGTTCTTCTTGAGATTCACTCTGCGCGCCAAACCGGGTTTGGTCCCATTGTTCGCTTTACCTTTGGCAGGATACACGAGTGAAGCCCGCCTCTGGCTCCAGGGTGTCTGGGTTAGGCAGGAAGGGGGGGGGTGCCCGAAACTCCCTGTGCTTGGTCTCCTAGGAGACCCAAATGCACTCTGTGGTGATTGGCCGGCTGACTGTCCGGCAACGACAGCCACCCTGCTGGGTGACTGACAGCTAGGCTGGAATGAATGTAAGAGAACTGAATAAAAGAGTATTTTGGCTTTTAAGGCAGAGTTGATCACTGGACGAAGGAACCGAAGAACTTGAAGAGGACACCTGCTGCAACTCCTGGACCGTTGGTTTGCCCGGTGAAGCCCTGCTGCAGTGTTGCAATGCCAAGTTTGCATCGACAGAGAAGCTCCAGCAAAGACGACTTCTCCCTTTTGAATTTGTGGGACCCATAGACTCCAAAGTAAGCCCCCTGGACATCCATCTCGGAGCTGGTTGATTTTCCACAGAGTTGCTGCTGGAAACCGTATAGCCAGGGAGAGGAACACCAGATTGTGTGCGTTGCTTTTAAGCTGGTCTAGAGCTCCAGGAAGATCCTCCAGACTCCCAGGAAGCAGGACTGACCGGGCCTGAGCCCCCTCAACAGAGACAGTACCCCAGAAGCAAGGAAAGCCCATCTCGACAGCCAGGAACTGCAGTGTTGCTATTTGCGGTAGATGCGAGGAGCTGAAACACTGAACAGCCACTGAAAGTGAAGTTTTCCTGTTGCAAGTTTTTTGACCGTCCCAGTGTAGTGCAGGAGTCCCCTGACATCCTCCCTCTTGTCCCCATGACAGAGGCCCAGGAACAGTGAGATCTGCAGAGCTGCACAGGAACAGGAGTCATTTGCTGCATCTTTTCTTAATTTTAAAGGTACTGTACAAAGTCCAAGAGAACTTACCTCTTGCTGTAGAGTTGCTTGCATCTTCTACTACTTGCAAGTCTAATCGGCTTGTGGCCCTACATTTGATTCTTCTTTTCTTCGAAGACTTAAAAAAACATTGTGCAAAAACTTTTCCATTTACCTACCAGAATGGCTTCATCCTATATAATACTTTTGCCCATTGACTTTGGCCCAGCTTATTGTTAAATGTTAAAGGTATTTGTACCGCGCACCGTCACCAACAGAGTTGGTCCCCAGGCGCTCTGGCGGATCTGCAAATGAGATGGGTTGGGTTAGTAGGTGAATCAGGAGTAGGATAGTGAGAGAAGTGGTGTTCTGTTGCCAGCTTCAACTCTGTATACACCTGGTGCTGAGCTTTGGTGCGAGTATTGGATCGTTGTCAGTCCTCGTGTTCTGTTGGTGTTGCTTGTGTTGTTGCGGTGTTGTGAAGTGCATGCGGGTTGTTGTGCGAGAGATGGTTGTGTGAGATTTTTGAGTGAGCCAAGTCTGCAGAAATGCTAAGTTTTTTGTTAGTCGGTTGTATGAAGGTTAACAGAAGTTCAGAAATCTGTCCGAGTGGCACTCGCCAAACCTCCCAGTTTCAAAAGGGCTACGCCTGGCAGGGTTTGGTTTGTGTGGGGCGCTCCCTGTGCTGTTCTTTAGCGCTTTGTATGTGTTCTGATTGCTCCTCGCCGTTATATTCTAGCCAGTTCTGTAGGTGTTCTGATGCTGATGGATAGGTAGATGTGTGTTGGGTGTCTGTTCTCCTTCTTGGGTGCTGGACTGGTGTAGCGGACTCCTCTCAAACTTTCTATCTAAATGCGTTAGCCGGTTTGGATATGGTACGATTAGGGGAGTGGGTGAGTCATTTAGGGCTTTTCGTCTGAGTATGTGATCAGTCTCTGGAGGTCTCCTTTTGTGGCTATTTCCCCTGATATCTTATGGTCTGTCGTGTGGTCGATTCTTTGGGTTCAGTGTCCATTTGAGAGTGGCCAAGGTTGGTGTTATTTTCGTTGTTGTTTTAATGGGGTGGCCATTTTAGTGCGTCGCTGTTGTGGTTACGCTGTGAAGAGCCATGATTTGAGGAGTTTCCTGAATGCTAGGTGGTTTGTTGTGTTCTGTATATTCTTAGGTAGGTCATTGCAGGTTTTCGGTGCCTGGTGAGAGAAAAAGGATCCTCAGAGTTTTCTTCTGTAATAGGGTTTTGGTTCCAGGCAGATGTCGGTGCTTGATCTCAGTGTTCTTGTCGGTTGATGTAGGCGTAGCTTATCGCTTAGGAATTCTGTGCCTTGTTTGTGTATTGCTCTGTGCGTGATGCACATGGACTTGAACTTTATTCGCTGTTTTAATGGTAGCCAGTGTAGAATGTTTAACACAGTTGTGATGTGTTCTCTTCTGGGTACCTTGAGGAGGAGGTCTTTTTTTAAGTCGTTCGGGCATGCCCAGGTATAGGCTATTGGCGTAGTCTACTTTGGACATGATCAGAGCGATGATGGTAAGTGTTTTGTTGGCGAACGACAGGAAGGGTAGGATCCTTTTTGCTGCTTGCAAGAAGAAACATTTCTTGAGTAGAGTTTACTTGTGGCTCTAGAGTGAGGTTATCCATCAGGACCCCTAGGTTTTTTACAGTTGATGATGGTTCTCTTGGCCAGGGGATGTAGCTGATGTCTACTCCCTTTTTTGAAACAATCATTCTCTGTTTTGCATGGGTTGATTTTGAGGTGGTTGAGGTTCATCCAGTTGAATATCTCACAAAGGCAATTCTCTAGTGTCGTGTTTTCTTCTCGGGTGTCTTGATGTTGAAGATTATTTGAGTATCGTCGGCGTAGTTGTAGCATGTGAGGCCATGTTTCTTGATGAGTTTGATTAGTAGGTACATGTAGATGTTGAATGGAAGCAGCGAAAAGGGTGATCCTTGTGGTACTCGCACGTGGAGTCTCTAGGTTTGGATTTAAAAGGTTTCATCCATACGGTTTTGGTTCTGTTTGTTAAGAAGGATTTGATCCATAGTAGGGCGTTGTCTGTTATCTCCAGTCCTTCTAATCTCTTTATTAGGATGTCGTGGTTGACAGTGTTGAAAGCAGCGGACAGATCCAGGAGAATCAGGGCGGTGCTGTTGTCCGAGTCTGTGTTCGTTTTTAGGTCACCCATATTGAGAGGAGAGCTGATCGTTCCTCTCATTGGTCTGAAACCAACTTGTGCCTGGTCTAGTAGGAAGTGCTCTTCTATGAATTCTTGGGTTATTTTGTAGACGTACGTTTCTAGCAGTTTGGCTATGTAGGGTATATTGGAGATCGGTCTGTAGTAAGGATGTAACGGTATTACGGTATACCGTTAAAGATACCGTGAACCACTTAATTGAACAATAACCGTCACATTGTTTATACCGGTATACCGTTAAGTGTGCTTTTCAATCTGATTTGGAAAGGCTGCAGTAAGCAAGTTCTGCGCAGTCTTGGTCTTGCACTGTTGGATGTGCCGTCTGCAAAGTAGTTTCAGTTTGAGCAGTTTTTAATGCCATTCCATAAACCACACGTGCCTGACACAAAATCAACACGTTAGCAATAGGAAGAATTAATACAGTGCCAAGAAGGAAAGGGGTTTACTTTTTTTTTTTTAAATCGCTCATACAGCCCCAGGTCATCGAGGCGCTGTTAAAGAAATTGGTTTTGTTTATTTTGTTGCGTAATTGTTTGTCTTAGTTGCGTATTTATAACGTGCTTAAACACCCAGAGGTTCGAACCTGTGTTGCTTCGTGTCGTCTTGCTTCCAAGGCACGCATGTTGCCGCTGAGCTATCCTCCTGGGACTTTGGGTTGGCGGCTTTGGGGTTTATATATTTATAATGGATAATGTTTTCTAAACATATGACAATGGCGGATTTCCCTGGTTCTATCATTGAAATTGCATATAATAAGTCACACTGCGAAATTTAATCATCTCTGTGGGTATTCCCTGCTGCCATACCAAAGGGTAACATGTCCGTGATTACTGAACACCTTTTGGCCCAGAAGTAAACTAAAGGCTGTAACGTAAAGAGAGAGTGCGTGTGCGCGTGTGTGTGTGTGTGTGTGTGTGTGTGTGTGTGTGTGTGTATGCGCACAAGCGTATACTACCATCAGACTCCATTGATCTGTGGCATGCAGATTATCGATATGGCAACATGTTCATCTTCACCAGTAGCCAATGGGGGAGCTAAAAGCCTAAATGACCACTTAAGAAAAGCTATTCAGTTTGCTTTGCCAGTCGCAGCAGGGCCCCACCTCCCCCTCCTCTCCACACGTGCGTTTGTGTTTGGTGCAAGCAAGGGGTGGCATTTCAGTGGAAAGTATGTTGAAAAGCCGAATTCTGGCCCTGGGTGCATGGTTTTGTTTGTGATGATAAATCTGACAATTTATGACCTTTTAGAAAATATTTGTTAAGATTAGTTAACTCCACCTGCTATACCGCGATAACCATGATATACCGTCATTTGGCAAGAAGGTTATTGTACCGTCATAAAACTAATACCGTGACACCCCTAGTCTGTGGTTGGATAAGTCCTCTACATTTCCTGTTGTCTTTGAGTGGCGGCTTGATGTACGCTGATTTGAAGGCCTGTGGTACTTTACCTGTTGAGATTGAGAGGATGAGGAGGTCCCTGTGGTATTCCATGGGGGTTCCTTGTTTGAGAATTGTTTTGTATATGTCTGGGGGGCAAGGGTGTTCAGGAGAGCCTGATTTGTTGGTTTGGTTTACCTGTTTGACAAAAGCCTTAACTGATATTTCTGGGAAGTTTCGCAGCTTGTTTGGGTGTTCCTTGTCGCCGTCGCTGGGGTTTGAGCTGTGATTGCTTGGTCTGTTTTGTATGGTCTTTTGAATGGAGGTTATTTTGTTTTTGAAGTGGTCTCCTAGGTCATCGCAAAGTTTCAACGACGGAATTGGCGTGTTTTTGCAGCCCGGTGGGTTTTTTATTTCATTTATGATTCTGAAGAGGTTTTTTTGTGCGTTTGGCGCTCTGAAGATTCGGTTGTCGGTATTGTACTTAATGACTCTTCTTGGAGATACAAAAGCATTTGCCTGCTTAAGAACGTTTGTAGTCTCTTGTATATTCTAAATAATCGTTTCCTTTGACTTATTACTATATGATCCTAAATGCAACAGTGATAAATGAATGTTCCCAGCACCCTAGCAATTGAAGTCACCCGAGGGTGTAGGGCCATCCCAAAAGGGTATCTACTGCTTTAGAGATATTAAGAGTGTGTATTTCATGCAGTATATTTGAGTGTTACTATTATATTGCTCCCTTCTGAAGAAGGCTTATTCTAACTGACTGATAAATACATTTATAATTGTTTATTCAAGAAACCCTGAGTGTAAGAGTTTATTTTGAATACTTGTATCTGGAAATCTGTAACTCCACTACAGCTCACATTGACCCCTCTTGAGATGAGCCTGGCTGCTCAACAGGCTACCAAAACTGTGTAGTACAAGCTTATACCAAAGGTTGGGTTTCCTATACCTGTAGTCAGTTGGTTGTAGTGTTCCCAGAGGGTACTGCATACAAACTTTGCCTAACGGATTCCAGCAGTGGGCATGGGTGAACTGATGAGAGGCCTCCCAATCACAAGAAATGCCCCAAAGATGCACAGGAATCACAAAGGCTTAAGGTAAGTAAACACCCCACCAACACAGCACCTCAGCACAGAAAGTGTTCAGCTTGGGAGACCTCAGAATATGCAGCCAAAAACCCAGTTGGTGGATTCCTTTATCATGAATCCAGAAGACGGGACTCTGGAAAGGCTTCTGCAGCAGGGATCAACGGGGAAGGCTCCAGGCAAGAGTTTCTTCATGGCTGGATGAGGCTATGTGATTTTTGGCGCCCTTTTCAGTAGTCCGAAGAAGACTGAATATCGCCGATTGGATTCTCGTAGTTTGTAAGGTCCAGCACTATGAGGGCACTTTTTCAGACTCTATTCACATCTCCGGAGGTGCAGCAGTATGCCACCAAATTTTCAGCTCTATTCAGAAGACCATGCACTGCACAAAGGCTCGAGGTCCCAGGGTATTGGGGTATTGCAGTCCCACAAGGTCGCAGCAGGATGTGGGATGTCTCAAAATGCAGGTCTTCTTTATTCTAGTGGATCTCACCAGGGTATGGGTCGTCGTTTCAGAGTCTCCAGGTCTCTTGGAAGGGAAGGGTAACAGCAGGCTCGGGTTATACAGCTGGCTCTGCGGTGACTGGAAATTGTCTCGGCTGCGTTTTCTTAATCTTCCTCTTCGGATTCGGGTCCAGTGGTTGACTACCTCTTCAGCTTCCAGGATCAGACTTTTTTGCAGGAACCGAACGAGTCAAACAGGTGTGCAACTTTCAAACCTTGGGGGTGGGGAGGTGGCAGTTCTTTCAGGACAGCCAGCCTCCCAGTTGAAACTGGATTCTCGCAGTCGGCTGGAAGACAAAGTGTTATGACTTTTTGGACTCCTCACTCACTTCCTGCCTTTACAGACACTATGGAGCCTGGGCGGGCTTGGCTTAGGTCTCCCGCTGAAGATAGAATAACACAAAGGACTTTCCCGCCCTGGAGGCCATGGGAAGGACCGAAAAAGGACAAGGAACACTAAAATGACAAAAAAAAGAATGGGACCATTTTGATAAAATGGGCACCCATGGGAGCCTTTACCGCAGCTGGGGAAACAGCCAGAGGAAAATGTGCACTGAATTAGTAAGTTTCACTGCCACCAGCCATTTAGGGTAAGCTTGTCCCTGTAACAGAAATGTTAATGAGAGTGAGAAAGGGGATACACTGCATCCCCCTTAACTCCACATAAGGTGGGGTGTGCTGATCTCACCCAAAAAAGTTTAAAGAGCATAAAATATCCTTTCTATCCTTGGGAACTGAAGTTCTCACGAGATTAGCCAGAGAAAATTATAAGGGGAGCCCAAAGGACATCCCACAAACATTAGGCTGTGTATGACAAAAGTTGTCGGAGGATACAATTTAAAGGACACCATGGAGAGTCTTACAACTGACACCCATAAAAGGAGTAAAATAATCTGTGTGGAAAAAGGTTCCCACTCGCTGAGTTATAGGGAAAAAATTATCCACCAGTTCAGCAAAAGGTTCTGGGGGTCTCAAGTGAGGGAGATGTAGCACTATAAAGTTAAAATTTTACCCAACAGTGAGGTAAGTGGGGGGACCACCACATTAAAAAAGATTAAAATGCAGTTATCAAATTACCACGACTAAACTTAACATTTGCACATTTCTGTGGATGAAACACTATGGAACCCTAGCAGCAACGTTCGACATTCCTACTGTCAGTTTATAACAAATGACTATTGTATCCAGTTTTCATCTCTTGCTTACCAAACCACCTCTTTCCTATGGCATTTTGCCTCTTCCGGACTTCCATACACTTACCTAACTCTTATACTTAGAAATAGCCAGCGTTCTAAGTTGATTTTTATTGGAATTTGGCTTCTTTTTACCCACATGTCTGTTAAACCATGTTTTATTTTAGTTAAGCATTCTAAGGCCATTTGGGTGTCCCACAATATGGAAATGAAATAAACTCTCCCAGTTTGAGCAAGGGTGTAGATTTTGAAGCCTCACCTATTGTAATATGGTGTCATTATAGCATCGGGGTCTGCTAATGTTGCACTACTCATGCGGTTTTGTCTTACAGTGACTGCTCTACTCTTTAAAATGGAAGAAGCCAATCTTGCAAGCCGGGCCAAGGCTCAGGAGCTAATCCAGGCCACCAACCAGGTGTGTAAAATCTGTTGCAGAGGAATGTGGTCTGGAATGTGCAGAGGTGTGAAGGTGGTTTGTGCAGTGACACTCTGGAAAGAGAGAGGTGGTGCATAGGAGCCTTTAAGGAATTGGCAGATGACCCATTTTGGGAGCAGTAGATGGGAGCATCTTCATAGATGGACGTCTGGGACAAAGGGATTTAAGTCACCAATGAAGGAGGTCATGTGAGATAGAGCTGCATTGAAGAGTTTCCAGAAAGGGGGCAGTTACATGGGTGCAGAGATTGAGTTCCATCCGTTTATTGATGTCTCAATAAAAGAGGAAGTCCATAGGTGTTAGTACAGTTTTTCTCAAGTCCAAGTATGGGCTTAGTAAAACCATACAACTGAGACAGTACAAAACTCCACTCTTCGTATAAGGCTGTACCACCTAAGTGTTTAGTAGCGTAGACAGAGCAGCCAGGCTTATCTTAGGAGGAAGTGGGCTGTTGCTTGGTACTAAGAAATTATAGCATTCATCTGATCTAAAGAACCACTGAAATATCTATGTATTGTAAAAAAAAAAAATTGTTTATTTAAATCCAAGTAGGCCAAGATGAAGTTTGGGTAAATAAGTACTATTGTATGATATTTAAACACAATTATAAAACCAACTCAATACTTAAGGGATACAACCCAAAGGATTACCTTATTAAGAATAGTCAGCAGTTCAGGGTTAGGTAAACCTGTAACGCATTCAGAATGCAATCACCTATTCTTGGGGAGTAAACCCAGGTTACCTATACCTTTTTGAATACAATCAGTTCTTCAAGGGTGGTAGACCCTATAAGTTATGCAGTGACATTCAGTCAAGAAATCACATAGTAAACCAACCCTGTTAAAAGTATATTCCTTGCAACACTACTTTTTAGAACTCAGTTCAGAGTTAGTAAATTAACTCATATACTTTCTAGAGGGGCCTTAACCTACTCAATGAGTATTAATATCCCATAACCATTTCTGAATGCACCAAGTAATTCAAGGAAAGTAAAACCCAATTACACTTTACGAAAGACCCAAGGTAGTTCAAGGTAAGTAATGGACCCTATGACGATTCTGATATGCTTGAGGCAGTTTCAGAGGAGACACATCCCAGGGTTACAAGTTTAGATGAGCATCAGCTAATCAAGGGGAGTAAGACCTATATGCTTTATAAAGGAGCTGCCAGCAACTTAAAGGTATGTATAAACCGAAGACTGTTTTAGAATGTGTATAAAGCAGACCAGGGAAAGCAAAACCCAAAGTTACTTTAAGAATGTCACAATGTTATTCAAGGTAGGTAAAAACCCAATGTAACAAACTATTATGGTTGCTTTTCAGATCAGTGGAACACAGATTGAGGTAAGCAGTCACTCACTTAACTTATTTTAGGATGGCACAAGGCAGACCAAGGTAAGTAAAACCTACAGTACACTTATTAATGTCACACAGCTATTCAAAGTAGGTAAGGCCCAATGCAGACTTATTCTAGACAGGCTACACAGCAGGTCAGGCGAAGCAAGACCTAGTTGGTGAACCTATACACTTGTATTCTTAAAGAAATAGTTGGCTTAAGCCAACAGCATTACTTTTTAGGAAGGCAGGGTATGGGGGAGAACCAATTCACAGATGAGTAAAATAACCTTATTTCTGATGCTGGTGAATCTGCTTAGAATCGCATGCTGTGCATATAGTCCGACATCTAGTGCTAATCGCAAAGTATTGCGTCTTTCTTTCGAGGATCGAAAGGGGACGTCGACATGGGCGTGACTGTAACAATATCCCTAACGTGCCGTGTAGTGTTACCAAAATCTCACGCGCGTCAAGGTCCCTCAGATTGTTTTTTTCCGCCCAACTAGTTGGTTGCCTTATGCAGAGCTTGCAAGAGTTTATATTGCTCACTTGTCCCACGCCCTACGGTCGTCTAGCCTCCCGACTACTTATTTTCGACGACTGCCTCGTGGGCTTCCTGCTGCTGTAGACATCACCATTCGCCAAGCAGTTGTGGAACTGCTCGACGCCTGTCGACCGCCTGGCCTCGGCCCTTCAGCCAGGCCCTTACAGTAGGGAGAGTGGGGCTCTGGGTGTATTCATTCAAGAATGCATTTACTTTTCCCTTCTCTTTCCCTATTTGGTCTGGCTGCCATCACTCTTTGCTATGGAGAGGACGCCCTTTAAATTTTGTCCGTGTACCGGCAAATTCCCTTGGAAGGGCACCCGTCGCCATTGCAATCAGTGTCTACCGCGGGACCACGATGAGCATTTGTGCAAGTACTGCACGCTCTTTTCGTTCCAAGACGTTAAAGGACAGGCAGACTGAACTGTGGGCGGCTACACTATGCAGGACGAAAGACATTCCCCTGTTGGCGCCGTCGCTTCGGATGACTCGTAATCCATCGGCATCCATGGCTCTGAATTGGTAGCCATCAACCTTTTGGCGGAACCTTCAGGTTCCCAAATGCCCACCCCGACACAGGCCACCGGCTCGGTTATCGGGAATTCACACCCGGCGACAGGGCCACACACCAACACCACAAGGTACTAAACGCACAACCCCCAAGGCCTCCTCAACAGAAGCGTTGAAGCGCGCAACGCCAAGCGGGACACCCAAAACTTCCGTGTGTTCCGAACCTCGTGGTTGGATGCCCTCTACGCAACAGTCTTCGCGGCTTGCTGTAAAGGGCATTCAGCCCAAAAGACATACGGTGGACGACACGCTGCACAAGGGCGCACACGTACCTTAGGCTTCTGCAAAATCCTCTACCACGGCAGCGTCACCAGGCACATCGAAACCTGCAATTCAGCTGCTGAAAATCCATGAGTCTCGCGGCTATTATTTTGACCGCTACAGAACACAAAGGAACCCCCTCCCGTCGAGAGGAGTATTACTAAGACCCCCAGCCTCTCTTAAAGGCCTTAAGTAAATCTCCCCCTTCTGGGCAAACTTTTCCACCTCCAGAAATGTCATCTTCCCTATGGACTAGGGAGAGATTTGAAAATAATATGGCCAAAATGGCCCAATGTATTGTTTTCTGTGATAAATAGATCACTCCCAAGAGACCTAGGGGAAAAGCACTCCTGCCCCATTCCACAGAAAATGCAGAGATTTCCCATCCCTGCATAAGGTCACCAAGAAGATTTCTTGGATGTCTCGGAACAGGAGGAGGACATATATCAATTTGCTCAAGACACAGCTGACCAAGACCCAGACCAAGACCCAGACTGGGATCAGACAGGGGATCAGGCCCTTCGTTTTCACCTACACACACCCCTGACTCTGACATTATTTGCCTAAATCCACCTTCTATGCCTCCACAAAGGGAGTAGTCACCTGTGGATGACCAAATGTTGTTCAACTCCATTTTAAAGTGGGCCATTTTAAAGTGGGCGGCTGATCACTTCGAGTTCGCTACACATGAGGCAGTCGCTGACCCTGACTTTGTTGAAAATGTCCTCAAGGAGAAGCCTCCCACTAGTCAGGCTATCCCCTTGGTCAATTCTATAAAGAAGCGCCTAGCTCCTTTGTTGTCACCGTCCCTCACACAGTCGGTCAACCGTCACTTTGAAAACTTGTTCCGCCCTTCTCCTTCAGACCCACTGTAAATACGGGGTCATGCCATAGCAGACTCCCTGCTGGTTACAACCAGTAGAAAGAGGGCCAGGTTCCACTGTCCACGGCGCAAGCCCCTCCGGATAAAGATTGCAAGAAACCTTATGCCCTCTGGAAACGGAGCCCTGTGTCTGTGGCCTATTCAACTAGGATCGCTAACAATACAATTCTTCTGGAAAGCTACAGCGATGTCCAATGGGGTCTACTCCAGGAGGGCCTTCAAGAGGTCCCAGAGCCTGCACGATCACACCTCCTGGCAGTCGTGGCTGAGGGCAGACCGGTTGCCCTCAACATTTAAAAAAAATCCTTTGGACTCTGCTGAGACTACTGGTCACACTCTAGCCCAGGGTACTTTGCTTAAGGTACACGCCTGGTTGAAGATCTACGGTTTTAAACCAGAGACTCAGGCCTCTCGTTACTAAACTGGTCGAGGAATCCAACCATTTTGATAACGCCCTGCAGACTGACAAGAAGGCGCACAAGATGCTGAAATCACTCAGCCAGATCACGGCCAAGCCCTTCCACCAACGTGGAGGCTCTAACACCTGCCGCTCTTTTCGTGGACAATCTTTTTCACTGTCTCCCCATGGACAATATGGCACAGGAAGTACATCCTGGTGGAAGAGGTGCAGATCCTTCTGGAAAAGGGTGCCGTAGAAGTCTTCTCCATTCACCATGTAAACAGTATTTATTCAGTGTACTTCCTTGTACCGAAAAAGGATCTCACCATGCGCCTTGTATTAGACCTGCAAACAAGTATGTCAAACCTCAAAAATTCTGAATGACAACACTGCAGGAAGTAATCCCACTGTTGCTGCAGGGGCTTTACATGGCCACATTGGATATGAAAGATGCATACTTTCATATTTCAGTGTTGCCAGCACACAAAGTACCTAAGGTTCATGATATGATCGGAAACTAACACTATCAGTTCAAGGTCATTCACTTCGGCATTGCCTCAGCTCCACGGGTGTTCACGAAGTTACTGGCGGTTGTAGCTGCTCAGCTGCACTGGCAGTCCACCCCAGTCTACCCATACCTCAATTACTGGCTCCTAACAGGGGATTCGTTCGGAACATGCCTAACAAATACCCAGAAGACTGTAGATCTCCTCTTAGCGTAGGGTTCTCGATCAACGAGAAAAAGTCCAGTCAAATCCCAGCCAAGTCAAACAGTTTCTGGGAGCTCTTATTCAGACCAATGACAGCCATGCGACTGTTGGGGATGATGGCCTCCTGCATCTACCTAGTTCCACTCGCTTGCCTGTGCATGCACCCATGCAAGAGTGGCTCTCGACCCAATGGTGTCAGGCCAGCAGCCAGTGGGACAATCTAGTGGTTGTCTTGGCAGCCTTCGTTCAGTCTCTGCAGTGGTGGTCAAGGGAAAACCTTCTGCAGGGGAAAACCTTCACCACCCCCGCAGTAGAAGCCACTCTCAGCAGACTCATCTCTTACAGTTTGGGGGGCTCTCCTCCTTCAACAGACGGCGCACGGCGTGTGGTCCCCAGCGGTAGCTTCCAATCACGTAAACTTGTTGGAAGTGCTAGCAGTGTTCAAGGCTCTTAAGGCCTTCCAAAGGCACCTCCAGGGAAGACAGTTCTAGTCCTCACATTCGGTACTGTGGTCGCGTATTCTCAAAACAAACAAGGGGCACTCACTCTCTAGGGCTCTCCAAACTGTCCCAGAACATATGGAAGTGGGCTCTCAAGCACAGGATGTTCCTCCTGTCACATGTTCCAGGGGAACTAAATCTTTTGGCAGACATACTCGGCAGAGACTTCCCTCTACCTGTAGAGCACGAGTGGTGACTAGAAGAGGACTTTGTACTCAATGTCTTCGTAGACTGGGGCTTCCCCAAGGTCGACTTGTTCGCCACTCTGGTGAACGCCCAAGGCCCAGACTACATCTCCAGGTACCCTCAGAACCGCTCCAAAGGGAATGGTCTCTGGATAACATGGTCAGGGAAATGTATCTACGCTCCCCCCCCCTCCGATTCCCCCTGCTCAACAGAGTAGTGCACAAGATGCATCAAGAACCAGTCAGGATGATTTTAGTGGCCCAGATGTGGGCCTGCCAACCTTAGTTCTCCCATCTCATGGCAATGTCCATCTCCCCTCCCAGGAAGCTGCCATGCCCTTACAATGTGCTGTCTCCGCAACGGGGGGGGGGGGGGGGGGGACACTACATCCATGCCTTCAAACTCTCAATTTAGCGGTCTGGCTCCTGAGATCCTAGTTTGGGCAACTCCAACTCCCTCAAAGATGTATAGACATACTTAGGGACGCACAGAAACCTAACACCAGGCATTGCTAATCCAGCAAATGGAAGCGCTTTGTCATCTGGTGTAATGGCAAGGGCATCAATCCTATTGAATGCACAACTAAAACGTATTGCCCTGTATCTAACCCACCTGTTAGATTCAGGTCTGGTTTTCAATTCTCTAAAGGTCCACCTAGCTGCGCTCTCGGCGTACAACACATCCCAGAGCAAGGCTTTGTGGTGGAAAATTCTGGTATTAAAGCATTTATGGAAGAGATAAAGAGGCTTCATCCCCCCATTTCCAACCCAGCTCCTGAGTGGGACCTGAATGTTGTTCTTACCATACTAATGGGGCCTCCCTTTGAACCAATGCACAAGGCTAGCATTAAAGCACTCGCCTACAAGCAGCCTTCCTGGTGGCGATCACCTCTATAAGGAGAGTTGTGAACTGCAGGCCCTTTCAGTTCAGGACCCATTTGTCACGATTCACAAAGATAAGGTGGTTCTGCGTAGACAACCACGCTAAATTTATCTCAAAGTTCCATGTAAACCAATCCATAGAACTACCCACCTTTTTCCAGAACCCCACTAACATGGCAGAAAGAAGCCTCCACACACTGGATGTGAGGAGACTGGTTATCTTTGATCTATAAAAAATAAAGCCACTAAGGAAAACAAACCAGTTCTTCGTTTCGGTGGCAGCTGGTAGAGAAGGGGACCCTGTCTCTGAATCAGCTATCTCAAAGTGGATTGTAAACTGCATCACACTGTTACGCTCTTGCCAAGAGAGTTCTACCCTTCATGCCTAGAGCCCACACTACTCGCGGCACAGGGGCTACTATAGCATTCATTGAAAATGTTCCTCTTGCTTACATTTGCAAAGCAGCAACCTGGAGTTCTGTACACACCTTTACACAACACTACTGCCTAGATACACACTCTAGGTCTGATTCTCAGGTGGGTGAAGCGGTGCTAAAACAGCTATTGCTTACTGTTCCTTCACACATCCCGCCATCATCTCTGTGTACTGCTCGTCACCAATATATGCACAGCATGTGATTCTAAGCAGATTCACAAGCATCAGAAGACATGCATTACTCACCGTAATCAAATTTGTGATGATTGTATCTGATTGTATCTGCTTAGATTCACATGCGCCCTCCCTTCCTCCCCTCATGGAGTAGAAGGAATGTAGACCTCTTCTCTCTTCTGTACTCACTCACGCTGACTATAAGGCTCCCTCACGGCAGAAGAAACGCAACCAGAGGGACCTCGATGTGTGAGGGATTTTGGGTACACTACACACCACGTTGGGCATAGTGTTATTCATGCCCATGTCGACGTCCCCTTTTGATCAGCACGTGAATCTAAGCAAATACAATCATCAGAAATGCTATTATGGTGAGTAATGCATGTCATATACTTTTCAAAATGGCAAAACACATTCAAAGGATAGTAAAAACGTTTGTAACCGTTCATATTTCAGAGGGACAGTTACCAAATCAACTCTTTCACAAGTAAATACCTTTTTAACACTTGTTATACTTTTCAAGAATCTTTTTCTTATTCAGTCTTCCCCTAGTCTGTTGCAGGAGTTCTCGCAGAAGAGGCACCCTAGTGGTCTAGGTGCCAGCTGTAGGCAGGGTGAGAGAGGGTTCAGTTTGCAGGAAAAGGAAATCTCATCAAAAACAGTAGTTCACTTTAGAGTTAGTGTAAATCCAGGGATTCCAGCATTGGGCTTGGGTGAACTGGAGGAGAATACTGCCAATCACATGTATCGCCCCCAAAGCTTCACAGGAATCGAGCAAGGCTCAATGTGAGTAATACCCCAACCAACGCAGTACCTCAGCAGGGAAGAAGAGTTTGCAGCAGGACCTTCAGGATCTGCAGCCAATAACCCAGTCAATTAATTCCTTGTCGTGAAGACCGGGCACTGGAAGGGAATTAGCAGCAGGGATTAACAGGGATTAACACGGAAAGTTCTCCAGGCAAGGGTTTCTTTGTGGCTGTGGTTTTGGCACCCTTTTCAGCAGCTAGAAGAACGAATATTGCTGGTCGGATTCTCGTCCCTTTCTTAGTCCTGCACTCTGGTGAGGGAACTTCAGAGATTCAAATTTTGCCTCTGGAGAGCCAGGAGGAGGCCACCAAAGTTACGGATCGATTGAGACCAAGCATCGCACAATGTCTTGGGGTATTATATCCCAGCAAGGTCGCAGCACGTCGTAGGAGGGCATAAAATGCAGGTGGTCTTGAAACCAGAGTATCTGGGTAGGATTCGTCGCGTTCAGGCCCACCAGGCCGATTGGACGGAAGGTTTACAGCAGGCTACGGTTACACAGCAGGCTCTCCAGTCGCTGGAAATAACTACGGACGTAGTTTCTTCATCTTCCTCTTTGGTGTAAGCTCCAGTGGTCGACTTGTCAGCAGCTTCCAGGTTCGGAATATTTAACAGGAACTACAACACTACTACTGCATTCTCTCCCTGCATTTTACAGCAAGGGCAGTCTGGCTGTCCAATCAGGACAGCCAGTCCCCACTGGGAGTTGGATTCTTTCAGGCAAGGTGAAGGACAAAGCGCTCACTTGCTTCCTGCCTTCCCAGACAATCTGGAGATTGGGCGTGGGATACAAAGGATTCCCGCCAAAGATAAAACTTCCACTGAGGTCGTTCCCACCCAGAATGGCAGAGGAAGACCTCAAACAGCAAGCATACAAGAAATGGTGAAATGAGGAGCCCATTATTTAAAAAAAATGGTGGCCCTTCTGTGCCTTACCAAGGCTGAATTAACAGCCTGCGAGTAATGACTAAAAGTCATAAAAGTAGTTACACTGCCACCAGCCATTCATGTAAACTTGCAATTGTAGCAAAATTGTACCAGTTAAGTATGAAAGGGGATATGTTGTATCGCGCCAGCACTCCACATAAGGTGGGGGTGTACTGGCCCACTTATACAAAAAGTAAAGGGAATGAATTACTTGGGAACAGTAGCACCCAAGTACATTAAAGAGAAATTAACTGGCGAGCCAAAAGGGGCAACCCAGCCTAAGTCCAAATGTTGTAGGAAACTATAAAAAGAGTAAAGTACTAGGTAACAGGATAAAAAGATTCCCCTTCACCTAAGGACAAGGTAACATAGTTACCAGGTCCGAGCAAAATGTTCTGGGGTTGACACAGGTCAGGAAGATTTATCATAAATATGAAAACCTTACCCAACACTGGGGCTTTGAGATTGTGCTATGAGGTAGAATGATGGTCAATTGATGTCATTTGATGTCTTTGGATGTGCTGGCCCACTAGCTAGGAACTGGGTGTGGGGTTTGTGAGCAGAGCTGGGAATATTCATTGAAGCAGAAGCATATTTGGGGGGGGGGGTTATTGCTGTCTTGAAAGAGCAGGTCATCATTGGGTAAGGAGAGGGGTTTCAGTCATAACCATTGTCTCTACATGAGGGGGGGCAGAGTAATGAACTTGCTACAAAGTGCACCCAAGACTAATTCAAGCCATTCGAAAAGCTAGCACCAACACATGCAGGAGCTGTAAACCGGGATGGAGGATAATGGGCCATGGCCTGGTAGAAGTTGTAATGTGGCCCTAAGCAATGTCGGAAACTGTGGGAGCCCTTGGCATTTACAGAGGCTATCTAATGACTTGTTGGCCCAAAGCATGAGCTGGGCAATTGGAAAGGGACATTACAGTTAAAGGTTGGCTTGTGTACCCCAGGAGACATGCAGGGAATGTGTACCCAATCAGCCGCAAGGGCATCGTAGATCCAAGACGTGTACAGTAAACATGAAAATACATTTTCATGGGCGCAGCACACCTAAAGCCCAAGGCATGGGCTTTAGGAATGGTCATTGCGGAATTGGAGCATTTACAGTGGTTGTGAGAATGAATGCTGAGGCTCTCTCGACCCCTGACCTCCTCCTAATGGTATCTGTGTTTTAGTATGAGTTTTGTGCTCCGAGCATATGGGTATGCTGTTCCTAAGATGTACACAAAGTGAGAGTGTATGGCTTGTGAGCCCATGACCGGAACAATTGGGGGAAGACATACCCTGACCCCAAGATGCAAGAGCTATGACAAGAGAATCGTGAGTTAAAGCCAAATGCATGGGATTGTGAAAATGGGGTTTGTGTGCAGAAAATGTGTGAAAGGCGAAACCTGTGCAAAATAACTTATTATTGCTGTATGAACGGCAGTGGGTCAAAGGTGTATGCAAAGGTTGTGAGAAGAGGAATCCATTAGGAATTTTTGCAGTCCAATCTAACCACTTTTTTTCCTTCACTGTCACTTTTGTACCAGATACTTAGTCAGGGGAAGCCCTCTACCTCCATGCTGACACAACCTCCACCACCACCGCCGCCTCCTCCACATGTGCCAGTGAGCCATACGGCACCCTCACACATGCTGCATGGTGGCCTGTCCTTGGGTGGCTTTGCCTACAGCCCTCCCTCTCCTCCCTCTCCCCCATCCCCACCTTCTCCTCCAGCACATTCTGGTATAATCGGCCCAACCTCTACCAGCAACTCTTCCAGCCTCTTCTTCAATGCCTCATCCAGTAGTGAGACGGGCAAGCGAGAAGGCAGCGTCAGCTCCGATGGGCCTGGGGAGCCTGACAAGGTAAGCATGGCACATTTATCAATACCAACATGTGGGATATTGTAAGCTGTTCAACCAGGCCAAAAAGACATCGGCATAGGAAGGATTGTACTGGGCCAAGAAAACTTGAGACCAGCTTGCCGTTTGGGTGGGGGAAGAGGGGGGGACATTGTTTGAAGCTGAGCCCGGTGAAGATCAGTTTTTTGTTATGTTATTGGGCTTGTGGGATTTATAACGTGCACCACTGCCATTTTGCATGTTTTTCCATGTCCTCAAGTGGACCTAAAAGTGAAAGTGGGGATTGGTTAGGGGCAGAAAAAGGGAAAGATAAGGATTTGTGCTCAACTGTTGGTGCGTGTAGAACCAGGACCAACTGGCGTCTGTGTGGATGTGTTTTTAAGTGGATTGTGATTTGTACACTGGAAGAGTTTTGTATTCCATCAGTGTGGAATGAATAAATGGGAAAGCAGGGCCAAGCAAAACCACAGTCGGAGAAAGAGTTAGAAATGGCAATGCTGAGATTGAGGGTTTGGAGGGGGGGGGTTATTGCACCCAAAGCGATAGAGTAGCATGAGACGAACAAAACACAATAATGTGCATGGACAGCAAATGATGGCAAGACAGGCTCCACAAGAGATATCAGCCTTGGACATTGGCGAGGCATGTGAAGCAAGTCCTTAAGTGCTAATGTCTTGCAGGTGTGAAGTTGGGCCCCGTGATGGAGAGACACAAAACCTTAAGGTTATAGCGACATGGGAAGTGGGGTCCAATTTGCATCATGAATGACTGAGGAGAAAGAACAGTTCATGGAGCAAATGGAGAATGCAAGTTTGATCCAGCAGGACGTGTCTTGGGGGAGGTGGAAATGAGAACATGTCTGTTGAGTACATTCTTAGACACTTGTGCTAGGGGGAGATGAGAAGTAGTGCCCAGCTTAGAGCACATTCATAGACGGTAACACTATCGTAGGGGATATGTGAAGTGGGCAAGCAAGAGAATGGTGCCAGATATGGCTCATGTGAAAGAAATTCTTAAGACAGTGAAGCAGGTGACCTTGTTGAGGGCACAGTCTCCATAGAGTACATGGTTGCCTTAATGGCATTCCCCTTCTATTAGTGCTGATTGCAGTGCATTCTCCTTCTTGGCAGTACTTGAAAAAGCTGCACACCCAGGAGCGAGCGATAGAGGAGGTGAAACTGGCCATCAAGCCGTACTATCAGAGGAAAGAGATCACCAAGGAGGATTATAAGGACATTCTACGAAAGGCTGTGAGCAAGGTGAGATTGTGTCTCCCTTTTTTTTCCCCTCAACCGTCCTCTCCCCCCCCCCCAATGCACAAAGTGAAAGTGCCTGTCTCTTCCCCACCATGTGCCATGACTTACTCGGATCTTCCCTCGTCCTGCACCCTCTTGCTCCCATTTTGTTCCCGTAAAGGGTTGTGTACATGGTTACAGCATGGCTACTTTTGCCCAGACTCACCAACCATCCTTATCCTTCACTTTGTGTTCAAACATTTGTACACAATTGTACCTAACATTTCTCTTATCAATCGATTTTTGTTTATTTTATTCAAATTAGGATGTATGCAAAATGATTTGCTACACAGCTCTGATGTTCAAGAAGCAATATGCATCTGACTTGATTGCTAAGGAGAAATTATGCTTGCGAAAAGAATTGTGGAACAAATTGAATTGAACTAAATTGCAAAAAGGAAAAAGAAAAAGTAATAACCAATAAAAACTGAAAAATTGATCACTAGATCCTGAAAATTGTTTTGGCATTTAGTGCAGTAGAAATGGACATAAATTGATACTTGGAAAAATTCTGGGTACAATTGTGTAGGAATATACTGTGTAAGGGATCAAAAGTAAGACTCGGACACAGTAACAAGTTTCAGTTTGACATAGGACTTTCATTGTCAAAATAATATGAGGGTTTGGGGAAATCCTACCTAGGTTTGAGGGGTTTCAATGCCTCAACAAAACAAAACTAACCTCTGTGTCAAGATGTTAAAGAAAATAGCGTCCTTCGTCCTGGGTCCAAAACAGTAAACTGACCCTTACAGGCTAAACTCAATATAACGTGAAAAAAGGGATTTCTGTAAGCTATATATTCATAGCTTTCTTTCAAAGTCTCAAAACATAGTATCAAGGTGCAGGTAAGAAAAGGGACTAAAGTTCCACTAGAGGAAGGGGGTCCTCCCTTCCCTATGTTTCTTCAGGTCTTCCAATGTCTATCCGGTGCTTGAGTGGGGAAAAAAAAGCTCAATGTTCCGCTGTTCCAAAGGGCGGGGGCATGGGAGATAGTTCCTCCCCAGAGTTCATTTCTTTATACAATATTTAACTTCAGTTTCAAGGGGACGGCTTCTCACTTAAATTTCTCATATGCTTTTACAGCGTTAAGGAAAATAACAAGTTCCCTTTTGTTCCTTCCGTTTTTACCATTCAATATAAGCACCTTTCAAGTTTACCCAATGGGGATGATTCTTCCTTTTGACTCTCCTTTACTCGTAGTTCTTTTGAATATTCAGCTTCTCACACTTGGTGTTTCAATTAGCATTAAAAGGGTATGGCTCTTTCCTTTTCCATATACTGTTAATATTCCATAATTTCAAGGAGAGTTTTGGCTAAGATTTTCATATCAATGATAAATCATCCTGACCTGTGTCAACTCCAGAACTTTTTTGCTGGACTGGTAGATTATCTTTCCCTATACCTATATGAGTGGGAACCCTTTTCCAGTCTCTTACTCATTTTATCAGTGTCATTTTTAAGACTCTCCATACTGTCTTTTAATGTTATCCTCTTTGACAAGTTTTGGCACCTACTGCCTATTGTTGCTGGTTTGCCCTTGGGGATCCCCTTTTAACTTCTTTGGCTAACCTTTTGAGAACTACAGTTCCCATGGGTAGAAAGGATCTTTTATTAGGTGACACCAGCACACCCCACCTTATGTGGAGTGCTGGGGCGATGCAATGTATCCCCTTTCACCTTTTAACTAACATTTATGTTACAAGGACAGACTTATCTTTAATGACTGGTGGCAGTAAACCTTTTTTATTAATTTGGTGCACCTTTACCGCATGCTGTTTCCACAGCCCTGGTAAAGGCACCCATGGGTGCTAATTACCAAAATGCCCCCAGTTTTCTTTTTTCGGCATTTCAGCGTTCCCTTTCCTTTCTTGTTCCTTCCCCTGACTCCACAGTGGGAAATTCCATTGTGTTCATTTTATCTTTGGCAGGAGTCTTGCAGACTTCCCGCCTGGACTCCAAGTGTCTGTGAAGGCAGGAAGCGAGGGAGGAGTCAAACTCTGCAGCCCTTGGTGTTTAAGCCTGACTGCGAGAATCCAGTTAAAACTGGTCGGCTGGCTGTCCTGAAAGGACTGGCCAACCCCCTCAAGTTTGAATGTTACATGGCTGTTTGATTGCCACGGTTCCTGCATAAAAGTCTGATCCTGGAAGCTGAAGAGGTAGTCGACCACTGTAACCAAAACCGAAGAGGATGATGAAGAAAACGCATCTGAGACGATTTCCAGGGACTGGAGAGCCTGCTGTTACCCTTCCCTTCCAAGCGACCTGGAAACTCCAAAAACGATGACTCAGATCTTGGTGAGACCCAATTGACTCAAGAAGACATGCATTTTGAGCCATCCTCTGTTAACGTGCTCAGCACTTTCCACTTCCTCCCCTTCCACCTCCCTCTCCCCTGCACTTGCACGTTCCCAATGTCACTGGGCCTAGTAAGATGGTTGTTTTGTTACTCCCTTGTATCCCTCCCATGCCTCGTCGCGCCTTGAAACACTTGTGATATAAATAAAATATATATCCTCCCACGACGTGCTGCGACCTTGCGGGGGGCTGCAATACTCTGGAACCTCGAGCCATTGTGCGGTGCACGGTCTTCCGAATTCCGAATCTTGCTGAAACTTTTTGGGCATATTGCTGGACCTCCAGAGACATGAATCGAGTCCGAAAAGTCCCCTCACCAGATTGCTGGACCTTGCAAACAACGAGAATCCGACCAGTGGTATACTGTCTTTTTCTGTGCTACTGAAAAGGTGCCAAATCCACAGAGCCACGTCCAGCCGCGAAGAAACCCTTGCTTGAAGCCTTCTGTGTCGATCTCTGCTTAAAAAACCCATCCTGGGGTCCTGTCTTCTGTCGTCCCAACAAGGAATGCAGGACCTGGGGTTTTTGGCTACAGATCCTGAAGTCATCCTGCTGCAAAATCCCCTTTGTGCTGAGCTGCTGTGCTGGCTTGGCTATTTACTTACTGTTGGGGAGGATTCTCAAAAATGTGCAGATTCCAAGCAACTTTGCTGGATTTTGAGGACTTGATTTTTTACCTGGAGAGTGAGCCTTTTTCCCACTCTCTTGTATTTTGATGTCTTTTACTCTTGTGTTTTCTTTTGTTATGGAGTTTTACACAACTCCATAGGCATCATCTTTTCATTTGCCACACAGCAGCCTCGGTGCAGTGGCACAGGGGAGCCTTTCAAGCTTTCCCAAGCTTTAAATACCTTCTCTGGGATAAACTGTTTCCCAGAGAAAGTAAAGTGAAATTGACTTTACTAATCTTTTCAAATTCCTAGACCCAGCACACCCTATCTTACATTAGAGTGCTGGAGGGGTTACTTAGTATCCCCTATGTCTAGATACTCATGTAGCCTTCAAATGCTACCCTTTCCTCTCAGAATGGCTGGTGGCAGTGGTTTTACAACGAACTACCATGATTTTTCCTGACTGCGAACTATTCGTAGCTCCGGTAGCATTAAATCGCAGGAGCCATGTTTTTCAAGATGGCGTCTGAGCCCCCTTTGTTTAAACAGGTCACAGTCTTCTTTTTTCGCCATTTCTTTTTTGAAAGGTCCTTCTAGAGTTTGTCTCTGCGTGCCAAACCAGGTTTGGTCCCTTTGTTCCGTCACCTTTTGCGGGCTACAGGACTGAAGTGAGGGAGGTGCCCGAAACTCCCTGTGCTTAGTCTCCTAGGAGACCCAAATGCACTCTGTGGTGATTGGCTGGCTGACTGTCTGGCAAGGACAGCCATCCTGCTGGGTGAGTGACAGCTAGGCTGGAATGAATGGGAGAGAACTGAATAAAAGGAGTCTTTTGGCTTGGAAGGCAGTCGACCACTGGAACGAAGGAACCGAAGACGTGCTTAAAGAGGATGAATGCTGCAACTCCTGGACTGTTGGTTTGCCCGGTGAAGCCCTGCTGAAGGTTCTGAATCGCCAAGTTCACCTCGACAGGTAAGCCCCTGCAAGGACGACTGCTCCCTTTGAGTTGGTGTGACCAATCAACTCGACCATACGCCACCTGGACACCTTATCTCGGAACTGGTCTGCAGGAAACCGTAGAATCAGGGAGATGGACACCAGTTTTTGTGCTTTACAGCTACCGGAATCAAAGTTTGGCAAGCTTTTTTACTGTTCAAGTGCAGTGCAGGAGTCCCCCGACGTCCTCCCTCTTGACCCCACGACTGAGGCCCAGGAACAGTGAGATCTGCAGGAACTGCCAGGAACAGAAGTAATTGGCTATCTCTTGTTCTTCATTTGTAAGGTACTGTAAAACCAGACTGAGTACTTACCTCTTGCGGTGAAAGTGTTTGAAACTTTGCCAACTTGCAGGCCTAATCAGCTTGTGACCCAACATATGATTCTTCTTGCTACAAACTATTCCTAAGAAGTTTTGCACAGACTTTTCCGTTTAACTACCAGAACTGCTTTATCCTATCCAGAACTTTGGATAGGACTTTAGCCTAGACTATTGATTTGAATTGACTCTTCTGGTGAACTCTAAATATTTGCATTGTCTAAGAATATTGTAACCTTTTATGTTCTAATAACCTTTGACTTTTACTACTCTTGAAAAGTATTCCTGAAATAGTATTCAAGTGTATTATATAGTTGCCTCCTTCTGTTGAATGTTTTATAATTGAATGGTTAATAAATGAATAAGTATTTAATCAAGAAACCTAGAGTGTAAGAATTTATTTGAGCACCTGTAATTGTAGACCTCTGTGTAACATCATTACAGCTCACATTCCCTCTTGAGATAAGCCTAGCTACTCAGCCCCGCTACCAAAACTGTGTGGTTCAGACTTATACCAAAGGTTGGATTTGCTTCTTCCTTGAGAAACTGCAGCTCATGATGGTCTTTAGGATCCAGATCTGCAACAGGGGGAAGGTCGTCTTCCAGCTCGAAATCTTCAGCAGCTGACTCAACATCTCCTGGTTGGTTCTCGCACGCAGCCTCAGCTGATGGAGCAGTCACAGGTGTGACTTTGGACTGTCCTCTCGGGCATGTCCTGGTTTGATGCACAGGAGTGCTATCTTATTTCCTAAGACCTTGGGTTTCCCCTTTGTCTCCTTTTTCCTGGAAAAGGAAGTTGGCATTTCCTGTGGACTGGGTGTTATAGGTTCTCCTGTAACAACCTCTGGAGAGTCATCTATGGGGAGCTCTCTGGCCTTCCTTGTCTGCTCCTGTTTCCTTTTACTGGGAGGCCTAGGGGTGCTTGATACAACTCCAAAGGTTTTTAAGTCATTCCCCGGCAGGACTCTCCCAAGCACCTCACTTTGTACACTGACAGGTATTCTTACAGTAATATTGTTGCACTGGATGAGAGCTGGTAGTCTTGGAAGCATTTGGATAGGACCTCCAGCAAGCTTAGTGAGGCCTTTGGGTGCCTTAGCAACATCCTCTGTTTTGAAAAAGGTTTCATCCACCACTAATGCTGGCCCCAGTGTCTCGAATGGCAGGGGTCTCCTGTCCATTTACAAGTACACTGTCCTTGTAGTATTCTTTTGTGTTATCTGGTATAGAATTATATACATTTAATTTCTGCTGTTCCCACAGACCCAGGGACACAAACACTGGCAGAGACGCCAATGGGGTCTTCAGCCAGTAGTTGAACGTTTCCACTTGCCATATGTACTTCTCCCTCAGGGGTGAAGGATAAGGAGGCAGTGTGGACCCCTGAAGGTTTACCTTTGCATCTGGGATCCCTTTTGACATGGTCAGTAGACCCACAAGCATAACATTTTCCAAATGTTTTGACAAATGGGGTCTTCTGCTGACCTCCCTCTGGTTTGGCACAAGAGGTTTCACTGGGCTGACCTGGTTTCCCATGTGGCTTACCCTTTCTCTGTTTGTGGCCCTCTTTTGGATTGGAGGTTTTAGAATTCTCTTTGTCATCTTTCTTTTGCTGCTTCCATCCTTTTTGAGTGGCCCCAGAATCCTCGAGTAGTGTTCGGCAGAGTTTGTATGCAGTACCCTTTGGGACCACTACACACAACTATGACTACAGGTGTAAGCAAAACCACCCTTTGATATAAGTCTGTACTACACAGTTTTGGTAGCATGTTGAGCAGCCAGGCTTATCTCAAGAGGAAATGTGAGCTGTAAGGATGTTACACAGAGGTCTACAATCACAAGTATTCAAATAACCTCTTTACAGCACAAGGTTTCTTGGTTAAACACTTATTCATTTATTCAACAGTCAGTTATAAAATATTCACTAGAAGGAGGCAGTTAAATATCATACATCAATACACCTCAATACTATACTCGTTAAGTTTCTGAGGCATTCAAACTACTTTGAAGGAGTAGCAAAATGGCATTCAGAATACTTTGGAGGAGCAAAAAGGAATGGGTTCATAACGTAAAAGAATTACAATTTCTTAAACAGTGTAGATACTTTGAGTTCGCCAGAAGAGTCAATTCAATAGGATAGGCCAAAGTCGATGGGCTAAAGTCTTGGAAAGGTAAAAACGGTTCTGGCAAGTAAACGGTAAAGTCTGTAGAAGTTCTTAGAAGTAGTTTGTAAGCAGAAAAATTATATGTTGGGTCACAAGCTGATTAGGCCTGCTAGTTGCGAAAGTTTCAAGCACTTTCACCACGAGAGGTAAGTACTCTCGTTTCACAGTACCTTTCAAATTAAGAAAAAGATGCAGCTGAAGACTTCTGTTCCTGGCAGTTCCTGCAGATCTCGCTGTTCCTGAGCCTAGCCTACGTCGTGGGGATAAGAGGGAGGACATCGGGGGACTCCTGCACAGGGACTGGTCGAAAAAGCTGGCACTTGGCAAATCTTCAATTCTGGTAGCTGTAGTAAAGCACACAAACTGGTGTTCTTCTCCCTGCTTATTCGGTTTCCTGCATCACTCTGACGAAAATACAACCAGCTCCGGGAATGGTATCCAGGTGGCTTCTCTGTCGAGATGAACTTAGCGATTTGGACCTGCAGCAGACTTCACCAGACAAACCAACGGTCCAGGAGTTGCAGCAGCCGCCCTCTTCAAGCTCGTCTTCGGTTCTTACATTCCAGTGGTCGATTCTGCCTTCTAAGCCAAGAGACTCTCCTTTTATCCAGTTTCCTCCCATTCATTCCAGCCTAGCTGCCCCTCACCCAGCAGGGTGGCTGCCCTTGCCGGACAGTCAGCCAGCCAATCACACCAGAGTGAATTTGGGTCTCCTAGGGGACTAAGCGCAGGGAGTTTCAGGCACCTCCCTCACTTCCTGCCCACCCCAGACACTCGGGCGCCAGAGGCAGTCTTCAGTCCTGAAACCCGCCAAAGGCAATGAAACAAAGGGACCAAACCTGGTTTGGCGCGCAGAGCAAAACTTTAGAAGGACCTTTCCATAAAGAAATGGTGAAAAAGACGACCGGGAAACATTTTAGAAACCATGGCTGGGCGCCATCTTGAAAAACATGGCTCCTGCGATTTAACGTTACTGGAGCTACGAAAAGTTTGCAGTCGGGAAAAATCATGGTAGTTTTTTTGTAAAACTACTGCCACCAGCCATTCTGAGAGGAAAGGGTAACATGTGAATGCTACATGAGTATCTAGACACTGGATACTGAGTAACCCCTCCAGCACTCTATTGTAAGATATGGTGTGCTGGGTCTAGGAATTTACAGGGCTAAGTGAAGTCAATTTCACCCCACTGTTCTGGGAAACAGTAGTTGATCCCAGAGAAGGTATTTAAACCTTGGGAAATCTAAATGACTTTCCTGTGTCACTGCACTGAAGGTGCTTTGTGAAACAATTGTAAAAGATGATGCCTTTTGGAGTTGGTTAGACTCCATAACCAAAGGAAACACAAAGGTAAAACACATCAAAATACATGAGAGTGGGAAAAGGTCACACTCTCTACAGGTAAAAAAATCAAGTCTGCAAAATCCAGCTAAGTTGCTGGGGGTCTCTAAGGTCGAGGGAATTAGCACATTCTTGAGAATTCTCCCTAGCACTGTTGGAATGCAGAAGATCAACCCTCAGAGGGTCACGGCCCCGCAAATCCTTCTGTTCTTGTTGTCCTTGGCCAAGGCGGGGCTGGCACACGCCTCCATCAAAATGCATCTGGCGGCTATCTCGTGCTACACCAGGTCTCCGGGACGGTCTTCTCTTTGGTCAAACCGTCTAGCCAAGGAGTTCCTCAAAGGATCTCCCTCTATGCCTAGAGTTTTCCCCAGCGGTGTAACCTCACACCCTCGCTTTTCAACCAATACCTGGCAACTCTTACCTATCCCATTGCAGTCATCTGCTCCAATTTTCAGTGCTATGCTGATGACACTGAACTCATTTTCAGGCTTCCCTCGGCCACGTCTTCTCCTTCTCTCATCTCTGATTGCCTATCTGCTATTCAGGATTGGTGTGCCTTCTCTCATCTCTGATTGCCTATCTGCTATTTAGGATTGGTGTGCCGCCAACGATCTCTGCTGAATGCCAGCAAGATGGAGATCCTCATCGGCACACCTTCACCCTCCTTTCTTGTCACACTCGGTCTTGCCTCCCTTGGCTTTCCGCCTACCCCCACCTGCGAGGCTAAGAACCTCTGGGTCATCTTCGACTCCACTTATTCCTTTTTTGCCCACATCTAACTTCTCTAAAAAAGTCAAACTTCCAACTGCACCTCCTCAGAGGTTATTCTGCCTTTCCTCACCTTATCCCAGAAGCTCACTGTCTCTCAAGCTCTGGTTCTCTCTAGGTTGGATTATTGCAACAGCCTCTTTCTAAATCTACCTGCTTCTACTCTCCACTCTTTGCAAATCATCCAGAACAGGACTGTGGGACTTGTCCTTGGCCCCAAGCCCTGGGATCATATCTCTTCAGCCCTGAAATCTCTTCATTGTTCCCAATGGCTGCAAGGATTAAATTCAAGAACCTTTGCATTGTCCAGAAGGCCTTCTGGGGCCTGGGTCCAAAATACCTTCTACTGTCCCTCCGTAAATACCTTCCCTCTCGAGCTCTTCGCTCCTCCAACTTCCTCAGGGTCAGTTCCTTCTCAAAGAAACGAGCTGCGGGTAGATCCGTCTTCGACTGGGACCTCCCTCTGCAACAGCCTCCCTGCCACTCTGAAACTTGAGGAGAACCATCTCCGGTTCCGGAAGCACCTCAAGACCTTACTCTTTACTTCTGCCTTCGCTCCTCCTCTCCCCTGCTGATCTGTTATGCTTCCGCATCGTGCACCTGGTTACCCTCGGATTTTCAGCCAAGATACTTGCTCACCCTGCCACACACACGCACTGCCTCCTGGCAACTCTTGCACTGGGGTCTGTATCTGTAAGCCTACAGTCCCCCCTGCCCTCTATGTCTGCACTTATCAGATACCCCCTGTCTGTGCCTTAAACCTAGCACTTGCCACTTGCTGGCTGCACTACCACTGCTGCTGTTTTTTTATTCCTTTGCTCATCACTTTTCCACTTCTTCCCTCCCAGCCCCCTGCACTTGCGTGTTCTCAATGTCACTGGGCCTAGTAAGATCGTTGTTTTTGTTCTCCCTTGTTCCCCTCCCTTGCCTTGTTGTGCTCGGAAACACTTGTGTATGAGCGCGATACAAATAAAATATCAATAACAAAGGACTGTTTTGTTCGTTCCCGCCGGTGAAGCCATCTGTCCGGATGTGGGAACTCAACGTGGTACTGATGAGGCTCATTGAACACCCCTCAAGCTTATGCATCAAGCCCCTCTCAAGTTCCTTTCGTGGAAAACGGCTTTACTCGTGGCCATCACCTCTGCCAGGAGGGTAGGTGAAATCCAGGCCCTGTCCTGCAAGCACCTTTATCTGACTTCTCACGACACAAGGGTGGTCCTGTGAACGCACCCCTCCATGCCAAAGGTTCAGTCGGAATTCCACGTCAACGAACCTTAGGTGTTGCCTGTGTTTTTTCCGACAACTTCGTCGCCGGCTGAAAGGACTTTGCACTCGCTGGATGTGGCACATGCTCTGAAGTTCTATGTGGCACGCACAAAGACTTTCCGGAAGACGTCTCAACATTTCGTGAACTCTGGTCCTGTGAACCTTGCAAAAGCTTTGGCCAAGGCTTCCATTTCGAGATGGCTCTCCGACTGGATCACTCACTGTCACTGGTTGGCAAACCGACGGCTGCCCCGCCGTCGGAGAGCTCATTCCACCACAGCGATCCCTGCAACAACTGTGTTCCGGTCTGGTGAGCCCCTGCTGGACATCTGCAGGGCTGCTACATGGCGGTCCACGCACACCTTCACTAGATTCTACTGCATCAACAGGGATTCCAAAGAGGAGTCCAGGGTCGGCCAAGCAGTGCTGCGCGACCTGGTCGCTTGAAGGTGAGTCTGTTCCAGAGGTAAGTGTATTTGGTTCTTTTAAGCCTTGCCAACTCCCGTGGTTGTGAATGTTGTACTGCTATGTATTCTACATTCATGAGCCTGTGAATGCATGCCAGACCCCATGCTGGAGAAGGAACAAGTTACTTACCTGTAACTATTGTTCTCCAGCATGGGTCTGGCATGGATTCACATGCAAACCCTCACTCCTGCCCCTCAGTGACTCTTCTTGGTCATACTGCCTCTTTACGTACTCCCAAATCTGAAGATGGCTGCCAGAGGAGGGGTTTAGGGATAGGGCAGTCATTGGCTGGGGCAGTATGACCCAGAGCTCAGTGATGTTTTTTTTTTGGAGAAAGACAGTTTGTAAGTGAAAGTGAAACCGGTTTTTCTTTTACTGAGGATTCCCAGCTGTAAAGACTGGAGGGGGTGGGGATCTGTACATTTGCTCTCTATATGGTAGAGGAGAGGCACAGAGGACCCCAGCCAAGATTCTCTATTATGGTAGCAATGGACAAGCAATCAAGGCCTAGCTTCCCAGGAGGTGATGCAGGCTGGTTCTTAAAGGCATGGTCCAGTAAAAAATGTTATTGTCCCTACGGGTCGGCCATGTTTTTTTAAGCCCAAGTGGCTCGATTTTAGAAAACTTTCCTATGGACCTTACCCGAGTTTTCGTCCATTAACCGCAAGCGAAAACAGGCACCAGGGAGCCGCCATTTTGTGATGGGATTATCACTTGCCGCATCGCCCTGGCTGACCTGCTTCTGCGGCACTAAATCAAATCCCCCGCCCCTGAGCCTGACATTATCAAAACATTCATATTCCCCGCCTCTCTCCGTGACGTTTCTGTGCTGCGTAGGCAAACGTGCCCAGTCGTCTTCTACGCGACTCCACACAGAACCCGGAAACCAACACAGACCATCTCACAACACAGCGCGCCACAATTCGGAATATGAAACTACTTTAAAATGAAACAGCAACACGGTACATTTGGTAAAGTACATTTATTTGACATTAAATGTTTAGAGAATATTCAGCAATTGCCATATGAACTCCGAAAGCCATTTATTTTCTTTTATCTGTATCCGCAAATCCGTCTAAGTTAATATTGAGTCACGCGCTGTTCCTTCATGGTACACAGGGTGTTGCTTTTCGTAAAAGAAGCACTTTGGAAGCACAGTGAACCGCAAGGCTGTTCCATCAACTTAGGCACTAGTCCATTGTAAAGGTTGATATGTTGCTTCTAGCCACTAGTATAGCGTAAGGGCATGTGGGCCCTTGGCGATCGTCCCATAAATTTGTCAGTGTGCTTAGTTGTTCACACGAAGCTGCAGGTGTCTGTTGAAAAAAACATCTGCCGGTGTCTCAAACCGATGGCAGTAGCAGAAGGGGAGCAAATACCTGTTATGAAAACTAAAAAATTATAATTAGTCTCGCCAGCCGATCTTCATTAATATTACTCATTTTATTTATTACGGCCGATCAGAAACTATTTGCTTGCAAGGATAGTTCAATGGAGTATGTTCGGCTCTAAAATCAATGCGAAAAGTAACGAAATAAATCGAGGCCAACACACAATGAGAAACGACAGTTAGTCTACATGCGTGTGGAATGATATGATATATGATATGGCATTTGTAACGCGCCTATACACAAGTGTTTCAAGGCGCAACGAGGCGGGGGGGGGGGGGGGAGAACCAGGGCAGACAGACAACGATCTTACTAGGCCAGGTGTCTTTCTGATTGCGCATGGGGAAGGGGAGAGAGGGGTAAAAGTGCTGTACATGGTTAGTTGAATACAAATTAAATAATAGGGCCAGCTGGTGGCAAGTGCAAGGTAAATGCCGGGAGAAGGGGCTGAAGGATACAGAGACAGTCCCGTAGTGCAGGTAGGCAGTGCAGGGAAAAGTGGCTGGGCCAAGGACCGAGATCGGTGAGACCAGTGGACCTGCATGCCCATGTGCCCACTACGAACACGTTTTCCTTGCTTTTCCTAGCTCTTCATTCATTCATTCATTTATTCATGCATCCATTCATTAATTCTTCATTCTGGTATAAAAGCGTCTAAAGATTTACTCACATTATATTTGAAATTTCCACTGTGTCTCTGCGTAATGCAGTCTGTAAATCGGACCGTGCTCTTAACGATTTTTTGTATACTGAACTAAAATGAAACTCGGTCTAGTTTCTGAATTTTCTGCCTTATCGTCTCTTACGTTATTGCGCACCCCCTTCAAATGAAGTTCTTTCGGCATGGTCCCTGTCTCAAGGTCAAAAAAACAATAGACCCTTATACTTCCAGTGCGACTTGTGGGCCTCTTCTGGGCGCGAGCTGAAAATCAAAGCCGCTGTCCTTCGCATTCTTTATTTGCAACATCCCGTAGTAAAGGCATCTGTGAGAACTTGAAGTTTAGAATCCCTCTATGTAGTGCGCCACAATGTGCAAATGCGAACTGGCTTCTCTCCCAAATGCCACGGCCCGCTTGGCGCTTTCTAAGGCCCCCAATTTTGTCCCCGTTGTCTGCGAGCTTTGCAGCCCAAATGGAGACATTTAATTTTTGGCGGAAGGTCAGGGAAAGTATAAAGTACCACAGGAGTTGAGTTAAAAGTGAGATTTATTTGTTTTTCTTTGTTTTATTATTTGCAATACGCAAGCCTCCCCTCCGTTAACAGTGCGCAACAGTGCGCAGCATTTACATTTACATGAGATGAGACATGAGAAAAATATATACATACACATATATGAGGTGAATAGAGAGAATTCAAAGATGACACCCAGCTTGTTCGCCACCCATGATGATGAAGGTAGGGGTTAGGGTTACAGGTACACTGTACAATAACATTTATTTACAAAAAGACAATCGTATTGCAATTATTTAAACCGGGATTTGTACTTCACAACCAGCTGTACTTCTGGTGGACATGGCACAGTTGCAATGTTCGGTGGCAATGGATCACTGCTCTGCACAGAAACGGTCAAAATTCCATATCTGTGCTTCTCTAACACAGCCACAATAAGGCCTTTCACAAAGTCGAACTGCATTTCATCTTAGACTGCTTTGATCACCCATTGCTTACTTCGTTTTGAAAACACCTTAGTGTAGTGAGGCATCCTTACTTTACCCCTAGTCCTAGATTGTTCACGTCCGGCATTGCTGTTATGGGCCAAGACCGCTAGTAGAGTGCGATGTTTCATGCCCTGAAAGGTGAAATGCAAGCGCTTTGGCCTGTACTTTAGGCACATATTGTGGAACACCTCCAAATCTCCTGTGTGACAGAATTCTGTCAGTCCTCTCAAATCTCTTGATGGAGTTTTGTCGAAAACAATCTTCTCAATGGCTTTGTGTGTCGGTGAAGATGGAATCAACCACTTCTTCTTCCTTGCCTCCTCTGGGGACAAAGGGCCATGTTCACATTGGTGGAAATGTAGGTTTTCTGACCAGCGGTGAAAGTTGGTACAGTGGTGCATCAGTGACTGCCATTTTTCAAGTAGTATTTCCACTGACCCTTCACAAGTTTTTGAGCTCCACCAAAGATGGTTGGTGATAGACTGTGACCAATGCAAAATACTTTCAAAACCTTTTTTTTTTTCCTGCAGCCGAGATTTTCTTACTGATCGATTTAGCAAGATGCCATACGTCAAATTAATGATTAATAAGCGGGAACTGCTCTCTCATTGTCTTGGCAATTCAAACGTGTCTGTCCGTGGCTATGAGGCCGATGTGCATTCCCCTTGATTGTAGATATTCCACTGATTTTATAAATCCTAGTTTCTCCATGGCCACTGAGGATGTACATTGTGTTACCTGCACGACCACCAAACTCACAATTTTCTTACTATCCATGTCCTGAAAGTGGTAGGTGCAGTACTTGGCAGAAAATCCAGGGCTGTTGCACTGTCCGTCGCCAGCTAGCCTGAAACGTTTCCCTTCGAATGTACTTGCTAGAGACAATTTTTCAATTTTCAAAGCATCACTAATGGCCGGAAACAGATAATCACGTTGGTATATGTAGTACAGCAATTAGAAATTAAATGGAGTCCCACAAACTGAAAGAAAGCCTCTAACTTTCTAAAACTGGAGCCACTAAAAAGTGATGCAGCTGCACACAGTAGATTGCCTGCTGGCATTTTCCCCAGCATCGTTTGTGCAGACCATGAGAACCTATGATTTAATCGACAGGCGGCATTTATTTTGACGTTACTGCCTTTTATTTGACGAGTTACATTAATCAATGGCTTCCCACATACTTTCCCTCTAACTGAATGCCCACATTTCAGCATACTTATAATTTCCATCAAACAACTGTCAAATACAATGTATTTGCTCTCTTTCATTAGACTGTCATCCTGCGTCAACGTTGTTTCGGCCTGTGACGTTGCAGAGATTTCAACACATTGGAAAGTAATATTGCTGCTATCCAGTTCTGATGCGTCTATGGATGCTGCGGCTGGTTCATTCTGTCATTTCGACATCTGCTACTTCAACATTGATGGGAGAACACAACAATGTCGACATGTTTTTGGGTGGCAATTTTTTGGCGGGTGTAGATTGTGTGAATTGATCTGCAACTACTTCAGAGCTATCTTCAATACATTCAATATCATCATCTTGTGGTGGTGCGGTCGCACTGTAGCAATGGTCCAATGCAACTTTGCTGTATTCTCCAAACAGTTAATTCATGTTCTGGCCATTGGACATGAGCATCTCGAGCCTGAACACGCCTCGCCTCAATTAATAGTTCCTCCATAGTGTACATGGTCTGGCAAGCAACAGCTCTCATTCGCTTCACTGTCTGTGTATGTATAGTTCTGACACCCACGGGTAACTAGAGGAGAGATTGGAAAAGGGATGTTCAGTTTAAACACAAGATAAAGTGTAGTCCAATTGACTGGAAAAAAACATACAATAGTCCACAGCACAAACATTTTTTTAAAGTTATTACCTGTTTGTAACCTTTTTTTGTTCTTTTTCTTTGCAACTTTTTTGACTCGACCTTCAACATCTGCACGCTGTAGCTCCGATTCGTTTCCGCATGTCCTCCATTCCTCTTGCGCTGCAACGACTATATTTTCTGTATCCGCATAGACAGCACGGAATGAGGCTCCATCGTCTCCCTGAAACATAGTACTTTTATTGCTATGTATCAAAATATTGTTAGCATAAAACACACGTGAGGACGAACACACAGGTAGATCTCAATAGCCAAACACGATTTAAACATTTTGTGCAACAATCAAATGACAAGTATTCGACCAGTGATGCTCTATTTCGATGGAGCTGTCAGTATCCATACCTCTGGCTCTGCATGGAGTGCCATGAATGGTTGTATTGGAGAGGAGGCATCAGCATCTCCCTGAAACACAGTACTTGCATTAGTATGGTTTTCAATATTGGAAACATAACACACACTTGGGGTCGACGGCACAGGTACATATAAAGAGATGACCACAAATGATGCATTGTCCAAAACAATCAAGGAAAATATAAATATGCAGATTTCCTCGACTTAGTTCTCCGATTGCTTTACATCTGCATCATCAAAATGGGATGTTGTGATTGTAGTGGAAGCTCCGTCGTCTCCCTGAAACACAGTACTTGCATTAGTATGGTTTTCAATATTGGAAACATAACGCACATTTGGGGTCGACGGCACAGGTACATATAAAGAGATAACCACAAATGATGCATTGTCTAAAAGAATCAAGGAAAATCTAAATATGATCACATTTCATCGAGTTATTTCTCCGATTTATTTACATCTGCATCATCTAAATGGGATGTTGTGATTGTTGTGGAAGCTCCGTCGTCTCCCTGAAACACAGCACTTGCGTTAATAGGGAAGAAAGTATAGCAAATGGAATCACGTTATATGATCATGCATGATGGAGCTGTCAGTATCCATACTTCGTGCTGCTGAAGAATATCTATGGATGTTGCAAATGTAGTGTGCACTTCCGAAAGCTGTTGCGCCGATTCGTATACGCATGGTCCCGCGTCCACTTCCCCTGGAATTACTTGAATGTCAGGCTCTGCATCAAGTGCAGGGGTTGACGCTCCATCAACTGCCTGATACATAGTACTTGCATTAGTGAGGATTACAATAGTGAAAACATAACACACACCTGGGGTCGACAGCACAGTTACATATCAATGGCTAACCAGGAATGAAACATTGTGTAGAACAATCAAACGATGGAGCTGTCAGTATCCATACCTCCTGCTGGTGAAGAACATCTAGAAATGTTGTAGATGTGGCGGACGCTTCAGCATCTCCCTGAAAGACAGTACTTGCATTAGTGTGGATAACACTAATTATAACTGAAACAAACACCAGCGGACGATAACTAAGGTGTATATCAATTGCAAAGCACTAACCAAACATTCGGTAAAATAATAAAACGATAGAATAAAACTATTACTTGACATGCATAAAACAAGTCTGTAGCGGATAAGCCTAGTAAGATTACCTGATACGCGCTAGAAGTGGTTGATAACTGCGACCACGTCAAGGATGTAGAATGTTCTTGCTTCAGGTTCAAGGGATAGTCAAGAAGTTGTAAAGGTAAATTAATGATTGATAATGAAATGCCAATATTTAAAATAGCCATGTAAGGCGACAGAATACTGGAAAAATGCTCAATACAGCACAGTTCCCTGCTCCCATATATATACATTTCGTTTGTGGGTTATGAAATCGAAAAAGAATATATTGATAAATGTCATTATTCAAAAAGCTATACACTCATCAATATCGAAATTATTACAAGGGATAGAACACCTACAATGTCAATTAATCCATTCGGCTACCTACACACTACCGTAAGGCCTAAAACTAAATCCGGACACTTGACTCACCAGTGGCGGAATGTGGACGAATAGAGTGGGAATAGCGTTTTCGGGCAATTTCCGTGTCGTTCGCTGTTTATTCTTCTTTGTTACCCAAGATGTTGTGTACATGTCCAGGGAAAAGTGCCGGCTGCAGATGCGGTATCAATCACCCCTCTTGTCCTGTAAGACTTGTTGGACTCTACTTTCCAGCTCATCCAGTGGATATCCGCAATGTCTGACCCATTCTCTTATTCGATCAACAGTTTTCAGGAATACATGCATTGTAGTGCCTTCAGATTTCGCATGGGTCTTCGTAGGGCAACCGCTAATCGAACAGGCAGGCATTGTTGATAAATCTGAAAAGTAAATATCGACATTATTATACAATCTTCATGAATAAAGATTTGATACAAAAGTAAATGAATCATACAATGATCAATGCAAGGTTTGTTTTGGTCGCCGGAACTATACCAGTTCATTATGTGCGGCTTAGTATTTGCATAAGTTGCAGAAATGTATAAATGATGTGACTAAAATCTGAACATGTGACTCGTCCCTTGGATGTTCCGTCTTGCACGAGAAGGAAACATGCTTACATTATAGACTGGACCCCCGAAGGATGCAATTCAATGACAATAGACAAAGATGAAAATAAATAGATCTATTGATAGCATAGCAATGGAAACTCAAGTCAATAGCAATGAGACCAATGAACATAGCACTATCGTGTACTCTACTCGCAAATAGATAGAAATTTAAAAATCTGAGAAATATTACTAGGATACATGGCCTTACCTTGACCAACAAACAGTTGGATTCAGCAAGCAGAGCAGTATGTTGCAGGAGAATAGGTGGGTGGCCACAGCTAGCACACTGATGGGTTTGCTCTAAGCAGTCACAGAAGTTCACAGATAGCACGACGACGAGCAGATTAGCGTAGATCTCAGTGGTTGCCAGGTAGCACGTTCAGGAGTTGACTTGCAAAGCACAAAGATGTTCTCATGAGACATATGAAGTGGTTTATAAAGTATTAGAAACAGGGGTGTGTTTGTGAATGAATGACGTATGTATGTCGTGGTCTTAGGGGTGCGGCCTGCTTGAAGGGGAGGCCTGGCTGGAGACACGGGGTCTGAGGAGGCCATGTGACCGATGGCCCCTTTGCGTGGGATACCTTTTGAAGTGTACATGTTGTTTGGCACCTTGGCCGTTCGCGCCCCAGACAGCCCCACATGCCAGCGCTCATCCACGGGTGCGAACTGCCTTTGATAGTATATCGTTGCTTATCAATAACAAATGCCACATACCGGAGATTCTTTTGAGCACAGACCCACACTTCAACCGGTGTATTATAGTGGTCAAGACCCTAAGGCCTGTATAATCCAATGGTAATTGTTAGTATAGATATATGTGTGACTTTTATAGAGACATAACCTACTGAAAGACCTTGAACAAGTGTTATTTAGTGCATGCATTATCGAGAATATGGTATGTTAGCTTAGATAATGACCACCCTGCTTCACAGCGACCAGACCTTCACCCATTCGGAGCACAGATGTCTGACGTCCATCCTTGAATGGAGACACACTTGATTCATTAAAAAAATCGAAACAACCGTTGTTAAAATATATGTGGTGTTTTATTTTGTATCTTATTTTCATGACACAAAAATACAAGACTTTAAAGATTATACAGGTCAGGTTGCAGCACAGCGAGAGAAAATCCCCTGTACTGACCGCTGTCACTCGGGAACGTTTCTCTTATGGCACGAACGGCACAGGCGGTTATCACTCTTCGAACGTGGTGTCCAAGCCTCCCGTGCAGCCACCATGTAAAGGAACGATAGGCCACCAGCCTGTACCACCTGTGAAAAGGAATGAAACAAACTGTTTTTAAATGACAAAGATAAGTTTAATAAAGGTTTGTTGTCAATGAAAATTCTTGTAACTAATGGCATTCTGCACGGACAAATGCTATCTAGACAATGCACACTACTGAACGACTTTCATGCGTTACTATGATATGAATATATAATTTTGGATATAGTAGAAGAACATGAAATAGGAGCATGACAAGCAGAGTATACTTAATCGTTACTCGGATTACGAGGACGAACAGTTGCGCGAAGTTCGTGCATAAGCACCATCATTATTCTCAACACGGCCCGTGTGAGGCAGGCTGCCCTGAAGTCTGGCAGCTCGGTGATGCATTGCGGTCGTGGCTCGCCTTCCGAAATGTAGGCCAGGCATCCCGAGTTTTCTCGGCAGCAGCAGTTCTCGCCCTCGGTTGGCATTAGCTTGCACCGATTGCATGTGCACCAGGTAGAGACGCCGTCGATGCGACTAGGCCCAGGCTCTTCATCTGTTGAATCGTCCTCCCAACTACCGTCCGAATCCCCATAGTTTTCGCGTGCTTCCCTTTCCAGTAGTTCCTCCTCGGTATACTCGGGCTCGTACGTGTAGGACATTATTGTAGCCATTGTGTGGTAAACAAAGTAAAATAATTTACAGAGATGGTACAGGTGTTCACACGGGCTACAAGCGGCGAAGGTAGCTGACCAGAGCACAGAAACGAGTCACAGAATACTCAAAGTAACACAGAGAGAGGAATGGAATCGAAAATCTGCTGCTGTGTTGGGAAACGGTCTGTTTATACTTATTGAGGAAAGAGGCGTCCTGCCATTTCCATAGCGACACGTCATTAGCTGAGGCACAGCGATTGTTGACACGAGACGTGCTTTGGCGTTGGGAAATGGGCGGTACGAGTCTGCTGATGACGGGCTCAGGGGCGGGGGATTTGATTTAGTGCCACAGAAGCAGGTCAGCCAGTGCGATGCGGCAAGTGATAGGATTATCACAAAATGGCGGCTCCCTGGTGCCTGTTTTCGCTTCCGTTTAATGGACGAAAACTCGGGTAAGGTCCATAGGAAAGTTTTCTAAAATCGAGCCACTTAGGCTTAAAAAAACATGGCCGACCCGTAGGGACAATAACATTTTTTACTGGACCATGCCTTTAAGTACAGTGTAGTTCCCAAGCCCACACAAAGGAATGTCCACACACTGTATTAGTTAAAACCGTCTTTATATAATTAATATTCAAAGTTATGTACACTATCACAATAACTCACTTTGTGCTCAGAAAATCAACAAGGGTAAATATATACAGTTCTAAAGTGGTACCACAATTATTGTCAGATCTCATTAAAGTGCATCAACTATACTCTAGTCAAATGTCACACAGATCACTTAATAAAGGCAACCAACAATAGACAAAGGAGGAAAGCAATTGGTTAGAGCAATTGGCAGAATACTGGCCTCTACAGTTAAACACAGTTGTGTGTGGAGATCCAACCTCCCCTCCCCCCACCTGGGCAACCTGTAAAATAAAGATATAACACAAGCCCAGTCCATATATTGTTCTAGAAGTCTTATTTCCTTCTATAAGGTTTCTACTCCCCTCCCTCCCACCCCCCAAATGTACCTGGTAGAGCAGAGTTCTTCAAAGAGGTGTCGATGGATCCTTCTTGAGTGACTCCCTTTAAAGCAGGAGCCATGGATCGTCGAGAGGCTTCGAAGAAGGTGAACTTGGCGTCAATGAAAAGTTTGAGGGTGCCGAGACCACGGCGTCGATCCAGGCGGTGCTCGTCGGCGACGTCCTGCGAGGATGAGGTATGCTAGGCACCTCTGCGATTGCTAGTTCAGGACCGCAAAGAGTTTCTGAAGAACTGTGGCTTGACAAGGGCGTCAAGTCGTCAGTCTTTGTGGTCTTTGGGTGGCGGGTAATCCACCGGCGGATTCTCCTCGGCACGTCTGCGTCCTCGACTTTCTCCGGCGAGATAAAGCGGTCGATGGTGCGGACAAGGGAGTCCTTCGATTCAACAGTCTTAGGCAAAGGAGCGGCCTGCTCCGGTCATCGGCGTCACAGCGTCAAGCGGTCCCCTCTTCTGGGCAACACAGCTTCGACGGGCCTACATCGGTTACGGCGATACTCCGAACCCTGGTTGACGGTAATGGACTTCGACAGCGTTGATGTCCGGGTGCTTCACTTCGTTCTCCTCGGTGGTCCCTGTGTCCAGTCGGCAGCCTTTCGAGGGTCTGACTTCCAAGGAGCTTCGGCAAAGGTTAGTGGTGCTCGATGGTTCCTCGTATCACGGGAAGAGGGCGCCTAACCAGGTCCTCTCTCGGATCAGTCCTCGACGAACTCGACAGCTTTCGGATTGGGTCAAAGCAAATGCAGCAGCAGTTCTTCTTCCAGCTGGGCGTCAAGGATAAGCAGTTCCAGTTACTCTTCAAGTGTCAACTCAGCTTCTGAACAATTTCCAGTGGTGAGAGGTCCCCAGATATACTATTCTGTCTCTCATCCACACTGCTGGGTCACACTCAGCAGCCAATCATACAGAAGGGCATTCATGAAGTCAGCCAATCAGGCATACAGTGCATTCAGGCCATACTCCTCCCTCTCAGACACTCACAACAAGAAATGTTGATTGGGACAAGTACCCAGCCATTCAACACTACACACTGCATTCATGCCAGTTTTGGGCAGGGCTGTCTCAGTCGTTGCCTCTCATACCAGAAACCAAGTGCATATTGGTCACACACTCCATTTACCCAGTTCCCACCCACAGGCTGTAACCCCAACATACAGTCACTGGGAAGGCTCCAGCCAGTCTGGCCTGGACTTCACAACACCACCATATATGGAACTTCACCCAACAACCAGTCGGGGGGAAGGGAAAAAGTCGGGGCTTCTCAGGACTTTTGGAAAACACGGTAACAGGCTCTAGAAAGCAAGCGGCCACAGGGGCCATATTGTTTCCTGTCAGGAATCAACTGATTCCAATGGCAGGGCCTGGGTATCCCAAAATGGATTATACTCAGAGCGACTGTCAAATTCAGCATGGAGCTGCCACCAGCCCATACCCTGCTATGTGGGCGACATACTGCTGCCCAAAAACATACACTAGGGCCACAGGGTTGCACCGCCACCCATGGGTGCCATAAGGGTATCCCATGGCTCTGTACACAAACCAAAAGCAGAAAGAGCTGCACTGCCAGGAGTCCCTCATTGGACACCTGGGCAGAAATTAATACAGAACACAAATGAAAAAGGACTACAGGACAAGGACAGGGAGGCCCTGTCCCTCCAATGCATTTCCAGCATCACACCAGCCTGACAGGGAATATACATGAGCACGTGAATCCATGCCAGACCTATGCTGGAGAACAAGTTACAGCTAAGTAACTTGTTCCATACTAAGAGTGCAGTCTTCTACTGTCTGTTGAATGGTTTTACTAAGCCCTTAGTTTGACTTCAGAAACTGTCCGAACAGAGGGGTTGGAACTGAGCTTTCCAAATCCTTTTCTTACCCTGGTATACTCTGCTGCCAGGGTATTGCGACTTTATCACTTGTCCTTAAAAGGGGTATGATTCTTCCCTTTTGTATTGGTTTTCACTGTTCCACAGTTTATCTTCTTAACATTTACTCTCCTGCCTGGGTCTCACAACCTTGTTTCTTAGATGTGGGACTCGCACAATGACTGGTTGACTTCCTTGCCAGGGCTTTTATATGCTCTCATGGGTGAGAGTCCCAGACTCACTGTTTGCCTGTTTCACCTTCCTGCCAGGGCTTTTCCGTTCTCCATTTACTCTTTCATCCAGGAAATGTTTTCCCAGTATTAGGTCACTGACCCTTCCTTAACAATGTTCATATTTATATCCATTCCTCTTTTCAAGCATTGGGTCACTGACCCTTGCTTGATTTTCTTATTCGAATCAATTACTTTAATTGTGGGCTCATGCGCTGCCAACAGTACACCGTGTTTGCCCTAAAGCGTCCCGGTATCCCATTTGCTCTCCCTGGGGTTACCAGTTTTCACTGGCAGCTCCAACATTTCTCACGTCTTTCCATCTTCTTCCCTTTCGGTCCGGTGACTGGGAGTGCGTGCTGTTAGCTGCTTGGTTTCTGCATTTCCTTACACTGCTTCTGGCGGATCCAGCTGCTTGTGGCAATCGTGCAGTAAATTTCTCTCGGCTTGGTCCCTCTGGGACTGGGTGTTATAGGTTCATCTGTAACAACCCACTGAGTCATTTAAAGGGAGCTCTCTGGCCTTCCTAGTCTGCTCCTCCTTCATTTTACTGGGAGGCCTGGGGGTGCTTGATCCAACTCCAATAGTCTTTAAGTTATTCCCCAACAGGACTCTCCCAGGCACTTCACTTTGTACACTGATAGGTATTCTTAAAGTCATACTGTTGCACTTGATGAGAGCTGGTAGTATTGGAACCATCTGTATAGGGCCTCCAGCAAGCTTAGTGGGACCTTTGGGTGCCTTAGCAACATCCTCCGGTTTGAAAAAAGGTGTCATCTACCACTGTGATGCTGGCCCCAGTGTCTCTAATGGCAGGGCTCTCCTGACCATTTACAGGTACACTGTCCTTGTAGTATTCTTTTGTGTAATCTGGTATAGAGTTATACACATCTACATTCTGCTGTTCCCACAGAACCAGCGACACTAAAACACTGGCAGAGACTCCAGTGTGGTCTTCAGCCAATAGTTGAAAGTTTCCACTTGCCATATGTACTTTTCCCTCAGGGATGGAGGCTAAGGAGGCAGTGTGGACCCCTGAATGTTTACCCTTGCATCTAGGATCCCATTTTGTTAGGGAGAATTCTCAGAAATGTTCTAATCCCGTCCACCTTAGAGACCCCCAGCAACTTTGCTGGATTTTGAGGACTTGATATTTTTTAACCTGGTGAGTGTGACCCTTTTTCTTACTCTCTTGTGTACTTTAAAGTGATTTTGTACACTGTTTCTCCTTTTGTTGTGGAGTCTGACAAACTCCATAGGCATCATCTTTTACATTGTCACGCAGCACCTTCAGTGCATTGGCACAGGGAAGTCTTTTAGATTTCCCATAGGTTTAAATACCTTCTCTTGGATAAACTACTGTTTCCAAGAGCAGTAAAGTGAAATTGACTTTACTTACATTTGTAACTTTCTAGACCCAGCACACACTATCTTACAGTAGGCTGCTGGAGGGGTTACCTATTATCCCCTTTGTTTAGCTTCTCGTGTAACATTTTGTTACCCTTTTCTCACTGAATGGGTGCTGGCAGTGGTTTCGTTTTAACTACCTTGGTGTGCATTTCCTGTGGGCTGCGTTCACAGCTACTGTAAAGCACCAAGGGTGCCATTTTTGTCAAAATGGCCTTGTCTCCTTTTTTCGCCATTTCTTTGTGGAAAGGTCCTTCTAGAGTTTGTCTCTGCATGCCAACCCAGGTTTGGTCCCTTTGTTCCTTCGCCTTTGGCGGGCTTCAGGACTGAAGACCGCCTCTGGTGCCCGAGTGTCTGGGGGGGTAGGAAGTGAGGGAGGTGCCCGAAACTCCTTGTGCTTAGTCTCCTAGTAGACCCAAATGCACTCTGTGGTGATTGGCTGGCTGACTGCCCGGCAAGGACAGCCACCCCGCTGGGTGAGTGACAGCTTGGCTGGAATCAATGGGAGAAAGAACTGAATAAAAGGCGAGTCTTTTGGTTTGGAAGGCAGTCGACCACTGGACGAAGGAACTGAAGAATAGCTTGAAGAGAGGACTCCTGCTGCAACTCCTAGACAGTTGGTTTGCCCAGTGAAGCCCTGCTGAAACTCCAAATTCGTATTGACTGAGAATCCCCTACAAGGACGACTTCTCCCCTTGAGTTGGTGGGACCAATCAACTCCAAAGTAAGCCACGTGGACATCCATCTCGGAGATGGTTGAATTTCTGTATAGCCAGGGAGAGGAACACCAGATTGTGTGCGTTGCTTTTAAGCTGGCCTACAGTTTCAGGAAGATCCTCCGGACTCCCAGGAAGCAGGACTGACCGAGCCTGAGCCCCCTCAACAGAGTCAGTACCCCAGAAGCAAGGAAAGTCCATCTCGACCGCCAGGAACCGCAGTGTTGCTATTTGCGGTAGATGCGAGGAGCTGAAGCACTGAACAGCCACTGAAAGTGAAGTTTGCTGGTTGCAAGTTTTGACCGTCCTAGTGCATTGCAGGTGTCCCCCAAAGTCCTCACTCTTGTCCCCACGACTGAAGCCCAGGAACAGTGGGATCTGCAAGGCTGCACAGGAACCACAGTCATCTGCTGCATCTTTTCTTCATTTCTAAGGTACTGTAAAAAGTCTGAGAGAACTTGCTGCTTGCTGTAGAGTTGCTTGCATCTTCTACTACTCACAAGTCTAATCTACTTGTGGCCCTACATTTGATTCTTCTTTTCGTCAAAGACTCCTAAGAACTTGTGCAAAGACTTATCCATTTACTTACCAGAAGTGCTTCATCCTATATAAGACTTTTGCCCATTGACTTTGGCTTAGTCTATTGAACTGAATGAATCTTCTTGGGGGATCCAAAGGTATTTGCCTGCTTAAGAATATTTATGGTCTCTTGTTGTTCCATTAACCTTTGCCTTTTACCAACTTCTAAGAGTATTCTAAATGCCTACAGTAAGATATTGGTGTCCCCAGCACCCAAGCTATTGAAGTCACCTGTGGTTGTAGGTTGTGTCTGTGTGCCATCCCTAAAGGGTCTTTACTGATTTAGAAACACTATGAGTGTACAGTATTGAAGTGTATTTGTGTTTCTATTATATTGGTCCTTCTGAAGAAGGCTTATTCTAGCTGACTGATAAATTAATTGTTTATACAAGAGACCTTGAGTGTAAGAGTTTATTTGGTACCTGTAACTGTGAATCTGTGCAACTCTGATACAGCTCACATTGACCCCTCTTGAGATGAGCCTGGCTGCTCAACACACTACCAAAACTGTATGCCTAACATCAGTTGTTTGTAGCGTTCCGAGAGGGTACTGCATACGAACTTTTCCTAACAATTGGTTAGGTCCCATCACACAATGTCCACTCCACCTTGCCCCACCCTGTCATGAAAAACAAGGGGATCTTCTTCTGTCTCTTCCCCCTTCATATACACTCATATCAGAGACCGCTTACATCAGATAGTTCAATTCTGCAGCCCGTCCTGCTCCTTACACAAGCCATTGCAAGATAAAATATTTAAAAGCTTATCAAAGGTATGTCACCCACATTCTGTCATGATCTCTGCTTCCAAAAGGTCAGGGTTTTCCCAACTCCCTTGGAAGCAGATCCATAACCCAGGTTCCGAGTGCCAACCAGTCCCAATTGGGACCTTTTGGACCCAGTCCTGGCGCCAGTGGCACCAGGCTCATAAATATGCCCAGTCCCAGCGCTGGAAGCGCCGGGCTCATAATGCTTGGGTGGACTTACCTGCAGCAGACCATGCTGCTTACTTGCCTGCCAGTTGAGCCTCTGATCCTCTTCTGTTTGGAACTACTTTTCCTGTTGGGTGGGGCAGGAACCACTCCCTAGGTTCAGAACACTGTAACTCTTCTGGAAAGCAGGAACTCTTTTCTTACCTAGGCGTGGCTGTGGAAGGAGACACCTAAGCACTACAGGAGGCTATTTAAACCACACCCGATGGATGAATCTTGCTTTGCGTTATTCTGCATCCTCTGCAGCAGAACGTTCGTGTCTTCTGCATCTGATCCTGGGCCTATGGAAGAAGGCTTACCATCCTGAATCCAGTCTTCAGCAACACCTATAAAGACAAGAAAGAACAGGTTAGCATTACGGTCTTCAGCGACAGCTCTTCACTTACCTGGTCCATCGGCTGTCACCAACGCCTTGCGCTGCATTCCGGCATCTGAAAGACAAAAGCTTACCAACTCTTTGCACGCTCCGGGGGCCTTCGGCGCTGCATCCCGCATCTGAAAGACAAAACAAGGTGCGTTTAAAGACATTGGGGAACTTTAATACTCACGTGCCATTACTCCTTTCCACATCTAACCCAGTGGGTATTCCGGCACCCTGCAGCCGCTCCGAACTTGTACCTGCAAAATAAAAAGACAGAGCGCATCGTGAAGCAGGCAACAAGCGCTTACTTACGTGCTTCCAGGCGCTTCTATTCATCACACGGGCTCCATCTTCAACTCACTTCAGCCCGTCATCCACCATCGCCGGAACCCTGCAAAACAAGAGACATCATTACTGAAGACTTTAAAGACATTAGAATTACTCGAAACTTACCGTTCGTGCAGTAAACGACGGACAGCAGTCCTCTGAAGTCAAGAGGCCTGCTCCCCTTATCCAGTGAAGAAACTGGTTACAGCACCCTGCCCCGAGGCAGATGGACAGCACGGCGTTCACTTACCTAAGGTGAGAGCGTTAACCTTCGGGGTTCTACAGGAGAAGAGAAAGGGAAGAAGAGAGAGACATTCAATAACCCAGTTCATTAATCCCATATTTTCTATCTGCAGACATCTTACCCTTGGAGTCAGACATACAGTGCAAAGAGGTCCAGCCCAAAGAGCCAGCCGTGTGTTACACATCACCTTTGAAGATACGGTATACGCCCAGTCAAGACCGGCGCCTCTACGGGAATCAGGTGAGCGTTACACATTCTTGCGAAAGGGCTAAGCTCCTCACCCTCTATCAGGAAGATGCATATGCACTGTTGGCTTAAAAAAGCAATTCCATTCCATTCTTATTAACATAAATGAGGGATCACATATGGTGTTTGTAAAGCAGATTGTGATTCCGATTCTGTAGCCCTCTGTGTGTTGGCTGTTTGAGGCAAGCAAACTCCCAGAGGATATGTCTGTTCAGAGCAATGAATCACCAGCCATAAGGCCTCCCATTCTATACTTTCCCAATAACTTGGCCTTTTCAGAAGTACCGCTTTTGCTCAGAGAAAGTCAAATTTGATTAAGGCAGCATTCCATTTTTGGGAGGAGGGGTTCTGTTGTCCTTTTTTAGGGGCCACTTTATCTTTTTGGCTTCTCCCTTATTTATTATTTGTATCAGACCTTTTTCTGTGTTCCGAGGGACTTAACTGAAATTCCGCAGCCACTTTTTGTGTTTATATGATTCAGTAGTAAATAAGGCACCTGGGACAGGAGAGCTTTCTAAGGACCCACTTGTGGCTCTAGAGTAATTCTGTCACCTTGCATATGGTTTTAGTGAGGTGGCTGGCGGCAGCTGACATTTTAGTTTTGGCGTTATCAAGGTGCAAGCTGGTTTAGTGCATTAGTAGTCCAATTTAACTTTTTATCTGTTGGGGGTACTAATGTAATTGAAGTCCTGTTCTCTGCCATTTTGATTTTGGCAGTCTGGCTAAACATGAGGCAGACCTAAAATTACTTAGGGAGAATTCTAAAAAATGTGCACATTCCCTCCACCTTAGAGACCCCCAGCATCTTTGCTGGATTTTGAGGACTTGATATTTTTAACCTGGAGAGTGTGACCCTTTTTCCCCACTCTCATATGTATTCTAATGTGAATTTTACCTCTGTTTCTTTTGGTTATGGAGTCTGAGAAACTCCATATGCATCATCTTTTACATTGTGTACCACAGCACCTTCAGTGCAGTGGCATAGGGAAGCCTTTCAGATTTCCCGAGGTTTAAATACCTTCTCTGGGATAAACTGTTTCCCAGAGCAGTAAAGTGAAATTGACTTTACTTACCGATGTAACTTTCTAGACCCAGCACACACCATCTTAGAATAGAGTGCTGGAGGGGTTACTTAGTATCCCCTGTGTCTAGATGCTCATGTAACATTTTTATGTTACCCTTTCCTCACAGAATGGCTGGTGGTAGTGGTTTCGTTTGAACTACCATGTTTGGCATTTATCGCGGGCTGCGTTCGCGGCTCTGGTAAAGCAACCACAGGAGCCATCTTTTTCAAAATGGTGCAAAGCCATCTTTGGCAAAATGGTCCACGGTCTTTTTTCGCCATGTCTTTGTGGAACGGTCCTTCTAGAGATTTTCTCTGCGCGCCAAACCAGGTTTGGTCTTTGTTCATTTCGCCTTTGGCAGGATCCAGGAGTGAAGCCCGTCTATGGCTCCAGAGTGTCTGGGGTAGGCAGGAAGTGAGGGAGGTGCACAAAACTCCCTGTGCTTAGTCTCCTTGGAGACCCAAATGCACTCTGTGGTGATTGGCTGGCTGACTGGCCACCAAGGACAGCCACCCTTCTAGGTGATTGACAGATAGGCTGGAATGAATGGGAGAGAACTGAATAAAAGGCAAGCCTTTTGGCTTGGAAAGCAGTCGACCACTGGATGAAGGAACCAAAGAGATTGAAGAGGATGCCTGCTGCAACTCCTGTACTGTTGGTTTGCCCGGTGAAGCGTTGCTGCAGTGCCGAAACGCCAGGTTTGCATCGACAGAGAAGCCCCTGCAAGGACGACTTCTCCCTTTGAGTTGGTGGGACCAATCAACTCCAAAGTAAACCACCTGGACATCCATCTCAGAGCTGGTTGAATTTCCAGAGTTGCTGCTGGAAACCGTATAGCTCGGGAGAGGAACACCATACTGTGTGTTGCTTTTAAGCTGGCCTAAAGCTTTTGGAAGATCCTCCGGACTCCCAGGAAACAGGACTGATCAAGCCTGAGCCCCCTCAGCAGAGTGCGGGACCCCAGAAGCAAGGACAGTCCATCTTGACAGCCAGGAATCACGTTGTTGCTATTTGCGGTATACTTGAGGAGCTGAAACGCGAAACAGCCACTGGAAGTGAAGTTTGCCGGTTGCAGATCTTGACAGTCCCAGTGCATTGCAGGAGTCCACCGACGTCCTCCCTCTTGTCCCCACGACTGAGGCCCAGGAACAGTGAGATCTGCAGAGCTGCACAGGAACAGAAGTAATCGGCTGCATCTTTTCTTATTTACTAAGGTACTGTAAAACAAGTCTAAGAGAACTTACCTCTTACTGTAGAAGTGCTTGTAACTTCCACAACTCACAAGTCTAATCAGCTTGTGGCCTTACATTTGATTCTTCTTTTCATCAAGGACTCCTAAGAACTTGTGCAAAGACATTTCCATTTACTTACCAGAAGTGCTTCATCCTATCCAAGACTTTTGCCCATTGACTTTGAACTAGCCTATTGAATTGTATGACTTTCTAAAAGGATCTAAAAGTGTTTGCCCTGCTTAAGAATATTTGTGGTCTCTTGTTGCCTTTTACCATCTTTTAAGAGTATTCTGAATGCCAACAGTAAGATTTTAATGTCCCCAGCACCCTTGTTATTGAAGTCACCTGTGGGTGTAGGGTGTGTCTGTGGGCCATCCCAAAAGGATCTTTATTGATTCATAAACTCAGTGTACAGTATTCAAGTGTATTTGTGTGTTACTAATACATTGCTCCCTTCTGGAGAAGGCCTTATCACTGACTGATAAATTAATAATTGTTTATGCAAGAACCCTATAGTGTAAGAGTTTATTTGAATACCTGTAACTGTGAATCTTTGTGTAACTCCACTACATCTCACATTCCCCCTCTTGAGATAAGCCTGGCTGCTCAACATGCTACCAAAACTGTGTAGTACAAGCTTATACCAAAGGTTGGGTAGTCATAGTTTGTAGTGTTCCCAGAGGGTACTGCATACAAACTTTGCCTGACAATGTGGACTTATGAACCCAGCCATACACCCTCCATAGTGGTTTGGATTGGTTTAAACATGTCCATGACAGGTTATGTCTCATCCTGTGGGGGTGGTTGTGAGAGTTTAGCCATTTCAGGGGGCAACCTGATTGGTTGCCCACCTAACCCTTTTGTGAGGAATTAGACCATCCGCAAAGTGGGCGTGCACTCGCCTGGGATTTCTGATATTTTTTAAAGAAATGTAATGATGGGAGTTAAACCTCAGAAAATGTGAGGCTAAACCACACATTTTCCTATACTTGCTGCACAACAAAAACATGGATCTCTGTACTCTGGGGGGGGGGGCAGCCTAGCGACTCAGTCCACCCCGTCACATTTAGTTGGAATGTGACAGCCAGGAGTACATGAAAGCATCAAGAGGAGGAGGGCAACACATTCCTCCTGCCAAGGCCAGCCTAATTAAATATCAAAGGCGCCATGGTTAGACCCTTCCCATGGTCAGTCTGCTGGTGGTGGTGCATAATGATGAGTTCATTGAAGCAGGCCTGCGGGAGGCCTGATCACAGAACTGACTAAAGGGGACCGGAAACCAATACCTCTTTGATGTGCAATGTGTCAACTTGAAGCTAGCTCCCACCCCTCGGTAAGAAAGGCAGTGAATGGCCTGTCTGGGACAAATGTTTACAGTAGGCAACACCTGCAAGGGGGGACCCGCTTTCAGAAGGAAGAAGTATGTGATTTGATGGAGACAGTCTGTTCTTGCCACAAACTGCAAGGGAGACTTGTGCTTTGATCAGGAGCCACAGAGAGCTCAATTAACCAGAGACGCACTTTGATCCACAACATACAGGAAGATGGGTGGGACTTAGTACATGTTGTCACCCCCTTACCTTTTCTGTTGCAGAGCACTCTGGTTATGACTTCACGCATAACAGAAGATTGTTGGTGGGAACCCACGATTGGTACTTTAAGGTAGGCTCAGCCTGCACCAATCACTGTGGGCCATTTGGCTTTAAAAGAGGGTTGAGCCCCTCTTTTGGCAGATGATCTAACGACTTTGAAAGCAGTAAGAAGGACGACTCATTTGGACCCTATCTGAAGGTACAGTCTGCCTTACAGCTTCTGCCAGTGAAGGAAGGCCAGGATTTCCAAGAGGGAAGCAAGATCCCTCCCCTAAACATCGCCTAGGGAACAGAGGGACATACTGACCTCAGAGGACACGTCCAGCAGCTCCAGAACCTGTACCCAGCCAGCAAACAGCGTGCCCTGCTATGGCCTGCCAGCAAGCTTCCTAGGTGGGAAGTGCCAGAGAGCCTCTGACCATAAGACCAAGGCCTTTGCCTGCAAACACTCTCCTCTGCTTTGTGCCATCCGCCTTAAAGGACGACACGTGCCCAGTAAAGAAACTAGGAGTGCCGCTACAATCATCAATCAGCATCCATCTTTTAAGGACACTTTTGAGGCAGTCCCTAAAGCCACCCGAGACGCCTCGACCAGCGTTCCCGATCCACCAACCAGCACAGACACAATGATTCTTGACCCCGAGCAGCCATGTAGGCCAGCCTGCAGCCTTCTGTCCAGCCTCGCTTGCCAAACTGCCTGCCATCTGATACCCGCAGCTGTCTCCCGACTTGAACTCTGTTGCAGGAGCTGCGCAGGATCCTGGAATCGGCTCGGCGCTGTCAAGCATCAAGATCTCCAGCACCAAGTACATTGTGGTTCTGTCCCCCTGGTCCTTCTCCGAAGGCCCCTAGTGACTTTTACGGCCCCTTGCTCCCTTGGTGCTGAAACCAAATAGCCTTGAACAGTTGAGACTGATTGCGTTACCACTATCCTCCTGTCAGTGTCCAGAGTGCATCCCTTTCCTTCGTGAAACTGTCTGTTCTCTGTTCCTTTACAGGGTGGGCTGCATTATGTAGTGTGCTAGAACGGTCTGTTGTAATAATAATAAAGTAGATATTTGTATACAACCTTGACTGGACAGTCCCTTTTATCATTGGGTAATTGTATTTTCACTGTCTTTGCCATTAACCAACGATCCACAACCGTTCACAGATGAGCCTGCCATTCTGTCCATGGTTACCAAAATTGGACAAGGAGGTTTATAATTAACTTGTGTTTCCAATCTGTTTGGATCCCTTCTTGGGTACTAGAGGTATGAGGCTGATGGTTTAGAAACCAATATTCATCCATGGACCACTGGTGGCCTGGAAGTTGATTCATCACACCTTTGTTTTGAAATACTTTGTGATTGGTGGGCTGGTTTAGCCTGTCTTGGGGGGGTGCCTATGGGAGCGATTTGGTCTACAATCATTTCTACTGGATTTTTATTGGAAGGCAGATAGTTAACTGACCAGCTGGAGGATTTCTAATTTTTGAAGTGGTTTTATTGGACCAGATGTGGCCATACTGGCTGGATCCTGTATCACTGGACTTCTCTCTGGATCTCATTTTTGGCTGCTTCACTTTCTTTCCTCTGCCTCCCTTCTTCCCTTATCTCCCCTCTTGCCTCCTTGGTCGTTCTCATTGCCTGGAACAGTCTTCCTGTCCTGGGTCCATCTTCTGGGCCATTTCACCGCCTTGCTCTCCTGTCTTTGTTTTGCAAGCTGCTGTTGCCTGGAAAGGGTATTGGAGCCCGTTAGGAAAGTTTTTCTTTTTACAAACTTTCCTGCCATAGTTTCCTATGGAACCACATTCTTTTTGCTCTATTATCCTGTTCAGACATTTTGATGGCAACTGAAGGCTTCAGGTTCGATTTCCTTGCCTTTTGCTCATTGTGGTACAAATGTACTTTAACAGTAACATTGTTATGGGGAAACTGATCAGTCCTTAAAACTCAGTACTGGGAAACTTTCCCTTTTTAATTCTTTTACTTTTGATATTGCACCCTGCACCATGCAGTGCAGTAGAGATACTTTTTTTTTAATTTCAAACTAGTGACAATAGTTACACTTTTACCGTGTTTGCATTATTTTTGATTTGCACATTCCCATTTATGTCCTTTGGCTACTAAATGTGGCTAGTGCCCTAAAATGGTTGTGCCACAAGCTTTTTGCTTGTTCTTTGGCCATATTGTAGTTTGACCTTCATCCTGCCTTCTGGGGTCAGTAAAGTCCTTATAAAGTTGTGCACTTTAAAATCTGTGGCTTGCGTGCACTGGTGTACTTTTGTGTGTGTGTGTGGGTGTGTGTGTGTGGCCCAGGAAGGGGATGGGAACGGTCTAATGCCAGAAAGTCTGGCCATGGTACAAATGTGAAACCAGTAGTTGTCACTTATTAGACAACTACTGGCTGTTTGCATGGTGCCGTTCCTTACAATTGGTGGGCTTACACTTGCTTCCAGCTTGGATTTTGGGGATATGAAGACCTCTCCAGCCATTTCTTCGGGTCCCTGTTGGAGCCAATAATCACTTGAAGAAGAGCAACCTGATGAAGATTCGAAGACTCCTCCTCAAGTGACCCAACATCCCTTCCAGTAGCCAGCCCATTGACTCTCCTCTACCTGATTTCCGAAGACCCTGAGTGGTGCTTCAGCCATTGGACCATTGACCAACTGGTGTCGCTGCCTTCTTGAGAATCCAGCCTTTCCAAGCCTTTGGAAGTGTACCTGTACTGCCTAGAGGACTGACCATCTCTCTTGTGGGCTACCTCGCCAGAACCGTTGCTGTTCCGAATTGAGTTCCGGGACTTTGGTGGTCAACAGCTTGTGCCAGAAGTCGCATCCTCCCTGAATTTCAGCTACCTACCTTCACTGGAACCTGTCCTGGGGTAGTTGCTATGACTCAAACTGGAAGGACTTCTGTCGTCGCCTCTAACTGTGATCTTGCATTTCCAGCCAACAGGAAGAATCCTCGCTGTAACCAACGGTAGAAGATTGAGCCCCCAGACTGTCCATAATGACGACATAGGAATATTTGAGTTGAGGGAGGAGGGGGTAACAAAGCATCATTGTGCCTATTCCCGCCTGTCCTCCTTAGGATAACATTAGGAACAAGTCCCTTTTGTCTCCCATCTCCATTTCACTCACCTTTTTAGTCGTCGAGCCTGGGTCGGGTATCCTGCCTCTTGGTTAGTCTTGGGTCCGGAAGAAAGGAATTTGGTAAATTCTTGAATACCTTTGAAATAGTTTTAAACTATCATCACCACAAGCCCACTGCATCCTTTATGAAGAGAACGTACTGGTGAGAAACACTGTATTGAACCCTGTGACTTTTGGGCTCAAGGCAATGTTCATTTTGGGGTTTGGGCTTCTCAAGTTAGGGTATTGCTCTTGTGATTTGGTTCCCATAATTTACTTCATCTAAATTACTTACCTGCTTTGCTGGTTAAGTCATTTGATGTAGGTTTGATCATTTGATGATTGTATATATTTGTATCATAATGTTGTGTGATAATACTACCTGTTTGATACATTTTCCAGTGTGTTCATAAGGCCTATAAAAAATAACGATTTTTGGAATTGACTTTTTAAATTGAATTATTGTGTGCCATACTGTGTCGACTCATTGAGGGCCCCTGACCCCAGTCCCACTCACATGAGACAAAGCCTTGGCAGCTCTCCAAACTAACTGATTGGGTTTTGGCTAACCTCTCAGAACTCCCTTTTCATCATAGCTAAGGTGGCCTCCTAAAATCTGTCCACCGGGCCAGATTTGAGAAATCCATCTTGAAAGGGCCCAAATACCCAACCTCATCTGCTTGTCTGAGCCATCCTGGGCCTCCACCAACTTAGTGTTGGAATGTCCCATGGTCAATGTTTATTCTAAAGGCAATTAAACCTTTTTTTGAAGTCTGTGCAGTAGTGTGATGACAATGGGAACATGCTTGCAAATCAAGGAACTGCAAGCTGCCGAAATGTTTTGAAAGTATTCCGAAATTCAAAGATCCAACACTATTAAATGCAGTCTTTGGTTAAGCAAAATTGTTTCAGGTGGAGAAATCAATCTTTAAAGTTACCAACCAGAGATGGTGCTTTGTTGAAGACAAACGTAATATGATGCTGTGGGTATGGAATAGCTGTACAGTATGGAGTATAGTGGCAAGGTGAATCGGACATGGGCTCAGCGATGCAGATCAGGTGTGCTTTGGGGTTCCTCGAAGTCGCACGGTTCTCTGAAGACCTTTTCTTTGTTGTAGTTCTATTTTGGATAGTAGGCTGCTGGCTCTACCTGCTACTTGCCCTCGGTCATCCATCCAGTGCTTCTGCCTCTTTATTCCACTGTGCAGAGCAGCCAGTATTATTCTTCTGGCAGCAGAGGGTTCCTGGGAGGTTTTTGACAAAACTATGGTCTCGCTGGGTCACAAACAGGAAGCACTGCTCAGTTCCCTATGGTGAGTTTCAGAAGGCTGGAATCTGCAGATCCCAGTAGCACTTTAATGCATTGCTACTTTTGGCAGTGTGATGAATCAAGCGATGTCATCACTCCCTCTCTCAGGAAACTCTCTTCTCATGTGGCATGGGAAGGACAGCCACTACCTGGTGGTGGCTTAGGGAGGACCACATGGGGAGGGACAAGCCCTGCAACAGGGAAGGAGACTCCTTGGCAGGAACATGGTATCCCCATTTCCAATCCGGGTATAATAACTAATTGAAAGCCCAAACATATATGTCCTACTCTAAAATAGACCCTGTCCAGTTTGTATTGATGATGGGACTCTGAGCAATGCTTTTTACCAAAGGACTGGGACGAACAACAGAGTAATGCAGAGCACTGTACCAAGAGGAAGTGCTCTAGTGGTTGGTTGGGACCTAAAATCCTGGCACAGCCAGGAAAAGACTGCTTCCTCCTACTCGCGGTTGAGAGTTCGGTGAATGCTGTGGGTGCTGGCGCGAGCAGCAGAACAGACACACTAACCCGGCGTGGAGAGCTGGAAAGTCGAGAAGACACTGAGGCGCTGCTGGAACACGCTGCCGGTTGAACGCCGAGCCGGTGAACGACCCACAGAAGAGCGAGAAAGGCAGAGAAGTTGCATTACCGGTGAGCCCATAGTACAAGGGTTGGTATGCCTTGAGAGTGACTGGTAGCCTGAAAGGGGACCCGGGTAAGCAAGAGACACCATTACCCTGCTGCAATCTGCATAAATCCCACTAATGGGTCAACTGGGAAACACAACCTGGAAATAGGTGTCAAAGTATAAGGGAAGAACTAAACCCGTTTATGGTGCAGTTATGAGAAAGTCTTGGCAGGAGCGTATACCAGGCAGTGTGATAGTGAGTCAGAGACCTGCCCCAAAGATGAAGTGAAATGTGTGAACGTCTGGGTAGGAGAGTATACCAGGCAACCTGCTGCAAGACTGGGACCCGCACCCAAATCAAGCAAACGTTGCAAAAGCTCTGGCTGAGGAGTATACAAGGAAGTGTGACTGCAAGTCTGAGACCCGCACGAATTGCAAATAATTTGAGAGACTAAAGAGGAATATAGGGGAGGGAAGAAAGCCATACTCCCTGATTTTAGGAATTGCATTTACTGGGAAACAAAAGCATAATGGTGGAGAACCTGAGAAACTCTGGGGAAGGGGAACGCCCCTCCTGAGACTTGTGGAACTTTTTAATATTTATTTTTACACCTTTTGGAACTTTGATGGATCACTGGAGAATGCTACAGATGACTAGTTGAAAGACTATACCTCTTTTGCACTTTCTTTTGAGTTTAGCTTGTAAGGGTCAGGTTAGGATTTTGGACACAGGACGGAGAACTGTTTACTTTTTGGACATTCTGACACCGACATCCTTTAGTTTCGTTGAGGCAGGGAAATCCCTCAGAAGGGAAAGCGGGTGAGATAGGTCTTTCACCAACCCTTCTTTGTCTTTAATAAAAGTTTATAGCAATCATCACAATGCCCTTGTGGGTCTGAGTCTTACTCCTGATTCATTACAGCAGGTTGCTCCAGCAGACCTTCCTGGGGTTTATATTGTATTCAGGATGTTTCTCTGTGCCGCGGGGCACGTCCCATCGATTGACAAACTATTCAGTGCAAACTTCCCAATCTTATAGGAATAATGGAAGCAGATCGTAAACTCAGCCTTCAGCCAAAATCATCCTTTCAAATATTTGGTGGCTACCCATTCATTGGATGTTGCCACAGTCCATTCACGGGCTTGTTTCCACACACAGTTTGTGTGTTTCTCCAGCATGGGGTCTGACATGGATTCACATGCTCATGAATATTCCCCGTCGTCAGGCTGGGAATCCTTGGTAAAAGAAAAAAACTGTTTCACTTTCACTTACTCTATTTCTCCTCTAAACCAATGACTGTACTCTGGGTAATACTGGCCCCAGCCAACGGCAGTCCTCTCCCTAAGCCCCTCCTCTGGCAGCCATGTTCAGATTTTTACTGCATGTGTCAGTGTTGGGAGTCCTCGAGTCTTGCTCCGTGAGCTACTTCTACATCTTTTCGTTTTTCAATGGAAAAAGTTTCTATTTTTGTCAAGAGCCTATGTGCTCTTTTCTCCATCTGCCAACTGCAGGTATCCGTCTCTCTGTGAATTTCAAGTGCCCCTCAAGGGCGAGGATAGTCTGTTTCCAGAAGACCACCAAGCCTACTCCGCACCTCCATCCTTCTCCGTCATGGCCGGAAGGTTCCTTTTCAGGCCTTGCACCAGATGCGGGCTACGGAACATGTTTGTAGAGGACAAACGCCTCCAATGCCTCTACTGTCTTCACCCGGACCACAAGGAGGGAGAGTGTGAGATCTGCCTCAGCTTCTCCAAGAAAACAATGAAGGATCGACACAGTAGACTGGCAGCATGGCTGAATGCCAAGGCCTCTGCCCTGTGCTCCAGGCATGGTCATGCCTCACCCAGGACCGGCCCGTCCAAGGAGCGGGCTTCCAAGTCCTTTGAGGGCGCCCCACCCGGGGCCAAGCACTGCAAGCCCAGCTCCACTGGGGTTGCCGCACAAGCAGGTCCTGTGATGGGCAGCGCACAATCAAAATCGCCATCCACCTCCATTGGCAGCCAGCAATCAAGCTCCTCCTCAGAGAAATTCGCCCAACCCAGCTAAGCTGCAGGAGAAGCCTTAGTAGCCAGGGGCTGAGGATAATTGGCCGACCTGCCCAAGAAGGCCCAGGCAGCACAGGAGAAGTCATCAACGATTGAGCTGGTTGCGGCCATTCTCGCGAAAGGGGCTGACCCTGTGACGGTAACCCTTACTGCGCCTAAGGTGTCCCTGCATCTGAGGCGCGAAGCCTCGACTGTGACAAAGCCTGCTGGCACGCTGGAGAAGATGATGCCGTCTCTGTGCCCGGTTCTGACCCCTCAGGGTCCAAAAAAGGGGGTGGGGGAGCGAGGAAGTACCAGGCCGGCCCCAGGCAGTGCCCCAGACCATAGAAGTTTCGTCCACGGTTGACTACGACCTGGAGCCCCTACACACGTTCCACAGGGACGGGGAGGATGATGGCAGTCTGGGGACTAGCACTCCGATCACACCAGTTCCGCTGAGGGATGTATCCGTGGATATCCTATCGACCTTGCACACTTAGGTGGCTGAAATCCACGGGATGAGGTGGGGTCGTTCCATTCCATGGTCGCCAAAGCTTCAGAACTTTTCCAGCTTACGCCTGAGTAGACCCAAGAAGGAGGGTTTCCTGTACCAGCGGCGCAAGGCCAAAAGGAAGACCATCATGGCTGTACCCCTGCTGGACGACGTGTGGGAGGAGGGCCTGCCCCTCTTCAAGAACCCCTGCATGGCCCCCGGCCAAACGGGATAGGTTGTAGAATAAAGTACTGGGTGTCGGGAGTCCGCACCCAAGAGCCAATGGTCTCAACCATCACCATACTCGGTGTGTCGGTGACTGCAAGGAAAAGGTCGTTGAACCTTTCATCTTCCTCAGTCCCTCCAGACACTGAGGGGAAGAAGTTGGATGTCATGGGAAGGAAGGTTATTTACACCGCGTCAACCATCAAGGCGGCCTACGCGTTGGCAATCGTGGCAAGGTACGACAGGGAGCTGTGCTACAAGCTGGACCCAATTCTGGAGCCATAGCCCTCTTCCAGGAGGGAGAGGTGGCTTCGCACCATGCCATTACGGTGTCTCTGGACATAGCTGTCACAGGTTTCCAGCAGATGGGGAACTGTCTGCCTCAGTTGTCAAGGCTGGCTGGCTAATTTCAGCTAGGAGGTCCAAGCGAGGATACTGGACATGCCTGCCGTTTGACAGAGAACATTTTTGGGAAGGTTGTCGACAAATCCCTGCAGGCCATAAAACCGGATACAGAGACGGCCCCTGCTCTGGGCACGCTCCAGCAACACTGCTCTGCCTTTCGCTCCTCTGGAGCAAAGTCAAGCAGATCGGTGAAGGGTTTCTTCTTGTACTGTCAGCCCTCCAGGTCCACGAGTCAGGAGGCCTACAGAGGAGGTGGTCCGCGCTGCCGTTGCCCTCAAGGCAGGACTGAATCGGCCAGGATGTCGGGCCCCCACCCATGCGACCCGGTGGGAGGCCGGCTGACTGGATTCGTCACCGAGTGGAAGAAGATCTCCACCGACAGATGGATGCTGGACGCTCTCGCCATGGAGTTTCAGCATAGGTGTCCGTGGAACCCTCTGGTGGCCTGGCAGGAGCAGTACATCCCCCAACTCTTGGAGGAGGTTCGTGCCATGCTGCGAAAAGTGGCGATAGAGCTGGTTCCACAGCGACTCCAGGGCTCCGGAGTCTACTCCAGACACTTTTTAGTCAAAAAGAAAACCGGGGGCTCGAAGCCCATTCTGGACCTGCGACGTCTCAACTACCTGAAGTGCCAAAAATTCAGGATCGTCATTTTGCAGCATGTGCTCGGCCAACTGGAAGAAGGAAACTTCTTGACGTCACCGGACTTGGAGGACGCCTACTTCCACGTCCCCTGGATCTGGATGACACATACTTCCACGTCCCCATTCACAAGAGGCACAGAAGTGCCTACGCTTCGTAGTGCAGGGATAGCCCTACCAGTTCAAGGCCCTCCACTTTGGCCTGAGGTCGGCCCCCAGGGTGTTCACAAAGTGCCTGTCACTGGTAGCGGCCCATCGGCATCTACCAGGGATACACCTGTACGTGTACCTGGACGGCTGAATCATTCGGGCCAGTTAGCGAGAGTTGGCCGCAGTTATCGCACTTTATCTAAAAAATGTGCTAATTCCCTCCACCTTAGAGACCCCCAGCAACTTTGCTGGATTTTGAGGGCTTGATTTTTTTAACCTGGAGAGTGATTGACCCTTTTTCCCACTCTCTCATGTATTTTTGTGTGAATTTTTACCTCTTTCTTTTGGTTATGGAGTCTAACAAACTCCATAGGCATCATCTTTTACAATTGTCACACAGCACCCTCAGTGCAGTGGCACAGGGAAGTATTTTAGATTTCCCAAGGTTTAGTTACCTTCTCTGGGATAAACTACTGTTTCCCAGAGCAGTAAAGTGAAATTGACTTTACTTCGCATTGTACTTGCTAGACCCAGCACACACCATTTTACATCTTGCAATAGAGTGCTGGAGGGGTTACTTGGTATCCCCTGTGTCTAAATGTTCATATAACATTTTTTATGGTACCCTTTCCTCAATTGACTGGCTGGTGGCAGTGGTTTTGTTTTGAACTACCAAGGTTAGCATTTACTGTGACGGTTCGCGTACCCGGTAACGTTAGCTGCGGGAGCCCTCTTTTTCAAAGTGGCGTCCAGCCATCCTTGTTAACCTTTTAACTGCCATGGCCCCTCCCCCCCCCACCAGTGCCAAGGCCTTTTTTGGTGATTTCAGTATTTCATCAATCAAAGCCTTCTAACATTTTCTCCTTCATTAACCCCTTAAGTGCCAAGGATGAGCGCTATCGTTCTTGACACAGGGGAGGTAATCCCAAGGACGAGATACCTCGTCCTTGGCACTTAAGGGGTTAAAATGGTCCCCGGTCTTTGTTTTTAGCCATGTCTTTGTCGAAGTGTCCTTCTAGAGTTTTTCTCTGTGCGCCAAACCAGGTTTGGTCTCTTTGTTCATTCGCCTTTGGCGGGCTTCAGGAGTGAAACCCGCCTCTGGCTCCAGAGTGTCTGGGGTAGCCAGGAAGTGAGGGAGGTGCCCGAAACTCCCTGTGCTTAGTCTCCTAGAAGACCCAAATGCACTGTGGTGATTGGCTGGAATCACCTTGCTGGGTGAGTGACAGCTAGGCTGGAATGAATGGGAGAGAACTGACTAAAAGGCAAGTCTCTTGGCTTGGAAGGCAGAGTCGACCACTGGACGAAGGAACCGAAGAAGAGCTTGAAGAGGACGACTGCTGCAACTCCTGGACCGTTGGTTTGCCCGGTGAAGCCCTCCGGCAGGTCCGACTCGCCAAGTTTGCATTGACACAGAAGCCCCTGCAAGGACGACTTCTCCCTTTGAGTTGGTGGGACCAATCAACTACCAAGTAAGCCACCTGGACACCCATCTCGGAGCTGGTTGAATTTCCTCAACAGTTGCTGCAGGAAACCGTAGAGCCAGGGAGAGGGACACCAGATTGTGTGTTGCTTGTAAGCTGGCGTAAAGCTTTTGGAAGATCCTCCAGACTCCCACGAAGCAGGACTGACCAAGCCTGATCCTCCCACCCCCCTCAGTCGAGTGCGGGACCTCAGATGTGAGGAAAGTCCACCTTGACAGCCAGGAACCGTGCTTATTGTTTGCTGTACCGCAAGGAGCTGAAATGCGAAACAGTCACTGAAAGTAAAGTTTGCTGGTTGCCAGTTTTGACGCTGCCAGTACAGTGCAGGAGTCCCCTGACGTCCTCACTCTTGTCCTCACGACTGAGGCCCAAGAACAGTGAGATCTGCAGAGCTGCACAGGAACAGAAGTCATCAGCTGCATCTTTTCTTCTTTACTTTACTGGTACTGTAAAACAAGTCTAAGAGAACTTACCTCTTACCGTGGAAGTGCTTGTAACTTCTGCAACTCACAAGTCCAATCAGCTTGTGCCCTACGTTTGGTTTTTTATCAAAGACTCCTAAGAATTTGTGCAAAGACCTTTCCATTTACTTAGCTGAAGTGCTGCATCCTATACTTTCTCCTATTGACTTTGGCTTAGCCTATTGAATTGAATGACTCTTCTAAGAGATATTGGAAAGTATTTGCCCTGCTTATGAAAATTTGTAACTTCTTGTGTTCTAATAACCTTTGCCTTTTACTCACTTTTTCAGAATATTCTGAATGCCAACAGTAAGATATTAATGTCCCCAGCACCCTTGTTACTGAAGTCACCTGTGGGTATAGGTTGTGTCTGGGGGCCCTCCCAAAAGGGTCTTGTCTGATTCAGAAACAGTATTGAAGTATATTTGTGTTACTATTCCATTGCTCCCTTCTGAAGAAGGCTTTGTAACTGACTGATACACTCAAGGTTTCTTCCATAAACAATAATGTAAGAGTTTATTTGAATACCTGTAACTGTGAATCCTTGTGTAACTCCGCTACAGCTCACATTGACCCCTCTTGAGATTAGCCTGGCTGCTCAACACGCTACCAAAACGTGTAGTATAAGCTTATCCCAAAGGTTGGGTTGCCTATACCTGTAGTCATAGTTGTTTGTAGTGTTCCCAGAGGGTACTGCATTCAAACTTTGGCCGCCGGACACACAGATGACCGTCCAGCTGCTGACGGTTCTGGGATTCTCCATCAATTAGTCAAAGTCCCGCTTGAAGCCATCGCAGAAAGCGCTGTTCCTAGGAGCCAGACTCAATACAGTCTCCTGCCTAGTGTGGCCCTCTGAGGAGAGGGTAGTGGTAATTCTGGGGAAATGGCAACGGCTGTTGTCACTGAGACTGCCACGGTGCGGACCATCAAGTCGCTTTTCGGCATGATTTCATCTTGCATCTGCCTGCTCTGCAGGTTACGGATGCAACACTCGCTGTGTTCAGCTGTCCGAAAGCTTCATGGACATGATCCCGCTCGACGAGGAGTTCCGTTGGGCGATACAGTGGTGGGGCGTTCACTTCGTCGCCCGGGCAACAGGGTTCCAAAGCCCTCCGTACCCGGAGACGGTCACCATGGATGCTTCATGGAAGGCTGGTGAGCCCACACCGGACGTCTCCACGCAGAGGCCTGTGTCGGGCAGAGAATGATCTTCACATCAATATCCTGGAGCTGCGGGCATTGTTCTGGCCCCTCAAGTCATTACTTCCATCTCTGAAGGGCAAAGTGGTGAGGATCTTCACGGACAACACTACCACAATGTTCTACATCAGGAAGCAGGGGGGCACTCTATCCCCAGCGCTCTCCATAGAGGCGCAGGACTTGTGGCACTGGGCTGTCGGACAAGAGATGTTCCTCGTCCCCTTTCACCTGGCGGGAGTCCAGAACACCATTGCGACTCCCTCAGCAGTGAGTTGCGCTCCTGCCACAATGGGAACTTCTGCAGGACCAGGTGGACCGCATCTTCATCAAGTGGGGCAGGCCCCAGATGGATCTGTTTGCGACAGCGGCAAACTCTGAATGCTGGAAGTTTGCCGGCACATTCCACGAACCACGGAGCATAAGGAACATGTTCTCCTTCCTGTGGAAAGGCCTGTTCCTGTACATGTTCGCTCTGTTGGCTCTCCTGCTGTGACTCATCATCAATTCAAACTGTGCCGATGCAGGATAATCCTCATCATTCCAGCGTGGCCGAGGCAGAACTGGTACCTGGACCTTCTCATCCCCTTAGCGTCGCCTCCAGTCCAACTGCTGGTGGTCACGGATCTGCTCACCAGAGGAGGTGTCGTGTTGTTGCATCATGATCCAGGATCGCTGAACCTTAGGGCTTGGCTCTTGCAGCCCTAGAGTTTGGAGGATATGAGTTGCCAGCGGACTGCTGGGAGGTCTTTGCCAAGGCCAGAGTGTTGTCGACTCTTCAAGTGCTACGGTCACAAGTGGAAGTGTTTTGCTATTTGGTGCCGGTTGCAGAAGATCACCCCTTTGAGGGTCACGTCCCCACAGGTTCTTCCATACTTGTTTTCCTTGGCCAAGGCAGGACTGGCGCACACCTCTATCAAGGTGCATCTGGCGGCTATCTCCCATTACACCAGGTGTCCGGGACGATCTTCTTTGGTCCCACCATCTCATCAAGGAGTTCCTAAAAGGACTGTTTCGATCTTTCCCGCCGGTGAAGGCTCCTGCCCCCCGCATGGGAACTCCGCATGGTGCTGACTAGGATCATGGCGGGCCCCCTTCGAGCCTATGCATCGGGCTCCTCTCAAGTAACTCTTGTGGAAAACTGCTTTCCTTGTGGCTATCACCTCTGCCAGGAGTGTGGGTGAGATCCAGGCCCTATCCTGCAAGCAGCCATATCTGACTTTTCACGAATCAAGTGTGGTGCTGCGGACGCACACCTCCTTCATGCCAAAGGTTCAGTCGGAATTACACCTCAAACCTTTGGTGTTACCTGTTTTTTCCGAAGCCTTGGTCACCGGATGAAAGGGTCTTGCACTCGCTGGGTGTTGCTTGTGCTCTTAAGTTCTACATGGCACGCACAAAGAGTTTTTTCAGAATACTTATCCACTGTGATCTTTGGTCTTGTGAACCATGGGAAGGCCTTGTCCAAGGCTTCCATTAGCTCTTGCACGATCTGAAATGTCGGCAGGACGAGTACGATAGTAATTTACATTCTTATTGTTCATTGCATGTAAGAATGTCATTGTATTTTCCCTTGTTCCCTCCCTTACCTTGAAGTGCTTTTAAACACATTGTGTATAGGGGCTATATAAATAAACTGTCATATCATAAGGTGGCTCTCTGGCTGCATCACGCACTGTCCTTGGTTCGCGAACCGACCGCTGCCCGAGAGCCCACTCCACCAGAGCGATGGCTGCGACGACAGCGTTCCTGTCCGGTGTGCCCCTGCTGGCCATCTACAGGGCTGCTACATGGAGGTCCACGCACACCTTCACGAGATCTACTGCGTCAACAGGGATTCCAGGGAGGAGTCCAGAGTCCGCCAAGCAGTGCTACGCAACCTGTTCGCTTGAGGTGAGCCTGTCCAAGTGGTAAGAGTAATTGCTTCTGTTGAGCCTTGCCATCTCCCATGGTTGTGTAATGTTGTACTGCTATGTATTCTTTATTCATGAGCATGAGAGTCCATGCCAGACCCCATGCTGGAGAAGGTACAAGTTACTTACCTTGTAACTATTGTTCCACAGCATGGGCCTGGCATGGATTCACATGCAAACCCTCCCTCTTACCACTATGCTGATCTTCTTGGTCATACTGCCACTTTACGTGCTTACCAAATCTGAAGATGGCTGCCAGAGGAGGGCCTTAGGGAGACGGTTGTCATTAGCTGGGGTCTGTATGACCCAGAGTACAGTGATTGGTTTAGAGGTGAAATACAGTTTCTAAGTGAAAGTGAAACCGTTTTTTCTTTTATGGAGGATTCCCGGCTTGACTGGAAATATTCATGAGCATGTGAATCCATGCCAGACCATGCTGGAGAACAATAGTTATAGGTAAGTAACTTGTTCCATATGCTAGACATGACATTCAAATGCATTGGGACAATAGTTTATTCAGGATGCTAGTATGAGTGTGCAATTGAATCAAATAGCAACTTTTGCGGAGCTCTCACTAGGTTAATGCCCTGAACAACAATCTATTCAGCCCAACTTTAAAATCATTATGGTTTCATCCTGTTTATCGTGTTTCGTTTGTTTCTTCTGCCTAATGTTCACTTTTTCTGCATGCATTTTGATTATGAAAAGTGTTTAATACCGGTTGTTAAAAATAGTCAGCTAATTTTCAACCATGCATTGGTAGAGGGAATGTATCTGCTTTAACTGTGTAGTTAATTGAATGCTTCCAATACCATTTAAGTATAGTGACCTGTTCTACATCCTCTGACCTTTTCTTCCAGATCTGTCACAGTAGGAGTGGCAAAATCAACCCTGTCAAGGTGAACACATTGGTTAAGGCTTATGTACAACGCTACAAGTACTTCCGCAAGCACGGAAAGAAGATGGAGGAGGAAGAGAGTGGTGGCCCCAGCTACCGCAGGGACACGGGGAGCATGGACAAGGGAATGTTCTCCTTACCCATGATGTGAGGAGAGCAGAGACAGACCCCCATATTTTTATTTTGTTTTTACAATTAAATTAAGAAGCCGGCAAAGCAGAGATGCTGGTTTTGTGTCCTAGTACAATAAACTCTGAGGCGAAGATGTGATGAACTGTAGCAGTAAATATCTTTCTGAATGTGAACAGTTTAAAGGGAGGGGGCCTGCGCCCCACTGCCCCATCTATGGACGGGGTAACAGTTCTCGGGCAGTGAGTTCAGAGTGGGAGATGACATGGTGCCTAAACACTGGACACACTAATGGGAGGTTAAGACTTCTTAATGGGCAGTGCAACCTCCTGATTATAAACATTCTCCTCTAAGCCTCAACCTCTCCCTCCCCATGAGTAACAATTATACTGATGAAGGCACTCCCCTCTTTTACATTATGTAAATATTTCTGCTCCATGCTGGAGTTGCTGCTTTCTTACTGACCCCATTTCTCCCATCTTTTGCGTTTTCCCTTTGTTGGGTTTCTTTGCATGGTGTTTTTCTGCAACTTCCTCTTCGCAATGATTTATTCCAAACAGGAGCTTATATTTTAATTTTTGGACGCCTGCGTTGTACCTTTCACTGCCTGCAAAATGTTTCGGTACCGTCCCCTCTACCTGGCTGTTACCCTCTGTTTCTTCCGTTTTCTTTATAAACAGATACTTCTTGCACTGTTTTATCAATTTGATTGGAGCCTTTTTTCACTGTTCTGTTCCCAATGTTAGCCCAGTTGCAAGCTAATTTAAACAATGCCAAGAGCTGCCAGTCTGAACATTAATGGTCAGTAGATGGTGCAGCCTGTGTTACGGGGTGTTGACAACTTTGTGGCCGCCTAGAAAGAGGTCTGCTTTTTGTTGCGTCACCTGGGGTTTGCTGAGTGACCTTGCTCTCTTTCACTTCATGATGCATGTGTCACAATGTCTACGCTGTCCATCTAAGCTTACCCCGAAGCGCTCTGAAGCAAACACTCCTTCTGTGTACCATATTCCAGGAAGCCAATTGCTGAAAAGGAGCACTCTTTTAAAGAAATACTTGGAACATCCGTTTACCTTTGCAGCACCGGTGGCTGTTAAGCACAATTGTGAGACCTTTCAGGGAGGTGACTTGTGAATGTATGTGCGTGCGTGCATGTGTGCTCTTGTTGTAAATGGCCACATATTTACATTTTACAGGCATTACTTGTTAGCATGGTTTTGACATCTGTAGATCCTAGGTTTGCAGCAATGGTATTTGTGACCTGCTGGAGGCTGTACATAAGGTTTTATGGCCAGCCTGCCGTAGAAAACCTGTTTGAAAAATGACAAACTAGTATTGACCAATAGTGTAAATGCTTGAAGATGGCTGAAACGTGTGGTTCTTTTGACTATTTGTAGAATACGCTGTATTGGACTGTGGTTGCTGGTGAGGTGTGGCTACATTGACATTAGGATCACAAATAGCACATATGCCATTTGTTCCTGTTTTTCCTAATGTTGCTTTCTTCTTTCTGTTGTACATGCCAACATACACTTAATGTTTCTTGACAGTTTCCTAATGTTTTGTACAAAGTATATGTTCCTCACGTACTCTTCTGCTCAGCGCTCTTCCTCCTTCACAGCTTGGTGGGTACCCTGTTCGTGCCACATTTGTTCTTTGCACTGCTACAACTTTAGCTTCAGAATTTAGAATGCCTGTATGTGAGAATCCCTTCATGTAGCTACGACATATCAGCAGATCACCTGCCAGTTTGTGTTTTTCTGTCTAGTGCTGAGGTCTGGGAAATGCTCTGATTAGTTTTTTGGTTTCATTTGTAGTTTTTATTTTTTATTTAATTTCTGTATCCCTTCCAAACTATTATTGAAATATTGTTTCTGATGCTTGTTAATCTGCTTAGAATCACATGCTGTGCATATGGTCCGACATCCAGTGGTAACCGCAGAGTATTGCATCATGTCTTTCGGGGACCGAAAGGGTACGTCAGCATAGGCGTGTCTGTTACACTATCCCTATTGTGACTTGTAGTGTTCCCAAAATCCCTCACGTGCCAAGGTCACTTAGATTGTTTTTTTCCACCCAGATAACTGGTAGCTCTTACATAAGAGACATTGTTTATCCTAAACAAACTTGTCGGTTATTTCCCCTTAAGTTATTTTGACGGCAAGAACAACTTCGACAAAGACTACGGGGGACTTGTCTAAGGCCCTTGATTTCGGCGCCTATGATCCGGCGGCTGAAACATTCACATGGCCGGGCCCTATGGCTGGCCTTTACAGTAGGGAGAGTGGGGTCTGGTGGCCATATTTCCGTTATGTCTTTCCTCTTTCTCCCTCTTTACCCTATATGTCTGGTCATCTTTCCCTTTTGCTATGGAAAGGACTCCTTTTAGGTTCTGCCCTAAGTGTAGGGTAAGATACCCGTGGAAGGACGAGCACAGGACGTGCAACTCCTGTCTCCCCTTAGGTCACGACGAGGAGCGGTGTGCGGCTTCTAAACACCTTCGGCCTAAAACCCTTAAGAAGCGCTGTGTAAAGCGGTGGGCCGCGTACGGTATGTCGCGGGCGGAACCCTCCTCCCCCACCGCCACACCCACCGAAAGTGATGGGGGCACCTCCGATGACCAAACTTCCATTGTGGATGTGATAGACCTCGAGGCTGAGACTTCTAGGTCTGCCACGCCTGTCCCGACACTTCAAGACCTCAAGGGACAACACCTGGCGACAGGGGCGTACAAAGACCTTGCACTAAACACACAACCCCTCTACCTATTTCGAGGGGTACAATCGAAAAAGGTGAAGGTGCCAGCAGGGCCGTCAAATTTTGGTGGATTCCTTGGATCGTTCAGATCCAAAGCCTTCCCTGCATCCGCAGCAGCGTTTGACTGGGCATCCCAAAACAAACGAGGGCGCTACCCCTAAATCAAGTTTACACGTTGAAGCGTGGAATTTGGATGCTCTGTCGGTCCGAAAGGCCCGGTAGGCCCAAAAACTACGACTAGGCCTCCAGGCGAAAAACCTACCGCTAGGCCCTGTAATGCCGCGTTAGGCGGAAATCGAACACAGTATCGCTGGAATTACTTCGGCGTGTGGGCTTATACCTATTCCGTCGAAAAACATGGGGCAGGCCTCGGACAAATCTATAGATACGCCATGGTGCCCCGATTCTCGCGATGACTACGAGGACAGTCAAGAGCCTCTTTCCAACTCCTTGAGTGACACATTTCGGCTTCAAGGGGCGGAAGATGACGTTTTTCCATCCGTAGGCCCTTACAGTTCCTCCAAGTGGGCAAGAAGGGTGCATGGATCGGCTTCAGAAAATTATTCATTTTTCTGAACATCCTTCCCCGAAAAGATCTTGTGGAGAGCCTAATCTTAAATCGGCTTCACAGTTGCAAGAGGATCAGCCCTCAGTCCCTGTCCATCATGAAGACCTCATTCAAATGGATAATTAGCAGGACATTTACAGTGAAGATGAAGAACCTTCCTTCCTACAGGGCTACAGTGAGGATCAGGCGGATGCCGTGGACAATTGGGAAGAAACACACCAAGTGGGGACGGACACATGGATGTTCCCCCAACAAGATCAGGACACTGATGTTCTGTACCTGGATTCTCCTCCGCCTCACCTGTAGACGACCAAATGGCCTTCAATGCCATGTTAAGGAAGGCAGCAGATCACATTCAGATCACAACTCAAGAGGCGGTGCCTGATCAGGACTTTGGAGAAGATATTCTTAAGGAGAAAAACCCCCCTAGCCAGGCCATTCCCCTCTTTAATTCTATTAAGAGAAGATTGACCCCCTCCCTGGTGTCACCAGCTCAAACCCGGGCAGTGAACCCAAGAGTAGAAAAGTTATTTCGGCCAGCTCCTTCGGACCCTCAATACATTAAAGGGCATGCCACCCCTGATTCCCTGGTAGTGACTATCACCCGTAAACGGGCAGGAGTACCACTTGCTATGGGGGAGGAGACTCCAGATAGAGAATCCAAGAGGTTATATGCCTTAGGTAAGCGGGTTACCTTGGCTGCCGCAGACTATCCATCCTGGTTACCGGTACCTCGAACAACTGGCTCTTAACAGGGGATGCGTACAGCACATATTTTTTGAACACCAAAGGACCGTAGACCTTCTGTTCAGTCTGGGATTCTCCATCGAGAAAAAATCCATTCGAGGGGATTGGTTCCTCCGACGTATTCCACATCTATGATGGGTAATCACCACTGCTGTGCTGCTTCGGAACATTTTCGGCGTATGCGTCAATGACGTCGATGCGCTGTCCTCGAGGGCCTGCGTTGAGCCGACGTCACTGGATGTTATAAGTAGGACGCACAACGCCCGTAGCCTCAGTTCCTTCGGAGATCTCGGCGCGCCTCGGTTCTTCTGAGTACTTCTATCGGTTCTTCGAACCTGTTTGTTTGTGAAGATATTGCAATGTCTTCGTCGACCCTGTGGCCGGGTTTCAAGAAGTGTTGGGACTGCGGTTCCAAGATGTCGCTGACGGACCCGCACAACGCCTGCCTCTGGTGCCTCGTTGAGGACCACGCCACAGATGATTGTGACGATTGGCAGTCATTAACATCGAAGGTCTTGCGGGTGAGGAAGAAGCTTTCTGTCGGTAGGGTGTCCAAGCCCCGAAAGTCGAAATCCGCTGGGCTTTCGACCGATGATTCGAGAGGGGACTCTCCGCGGTGTCGGCATAAGTCCAGGGGGTCTCGGTCCCGGAGTGGGTCCATTCTTCGTCTTTGAGGCACTCGCTGAAGCACCGTCACCAGTCGCCTTCCTCGTCCGAGGACTGTGCCCGTCGGCGGGTTGCTTGTCCCAACAAGCATTCCTCTCCTGCGGAATAGGATGCATTTCATTCGGAGATGATGGCGATTTTCCAATCGCAGGGCTCCGTTCCGTCCGCGCCTTCGAAAGAAGCCGGCAGGGAACATGCTAGAGCCACCATTCGCACGCCTTCGGGGGGGGGGGGGTGGTCAGGTTCTCCATCCAGAGGTCAAGTCCCTCAACCTTCATACTTGGCTTCTGAAAGGTTGAGGTATAAGGATTGGGACCTTCCTAAAGACGTGATGGAGGTGTTGCTTTCGGCCAGAAGGCCCGCAACAAAGTCCCTGTATCGTTGCCGTTGGAGAAAGTTCTGCAACTGGTGCAGGGATAAGAATGTGGATCCTTTTTCATGTGCCATTCCTGTGGTTCTGTCCTTTTTGCTTGCATTAGCCCACAAGGGCCTGCAAGTGGGTACCATTAAAGGTTACCTGGCGACGCCGTCCATATTTAAGTGCTCGTTTGAGGAGTGTTCTTATAATTTGATTTCTCAGTTTCTGAAAGGGCTCACTAATGTGTTCCCACTGTCACCTTTCCAGGTGCCCAGTTGGGATTTGAACCTAGTTCTAAAATTCCTAATGGGAGCTCCGTTTTGAGCCTTTACATTCTTGTCCTTTGAGACTGTTGACCTTGAAAACTGTATTTTTAGTTGCGGTGAGTTGCAGGCACTTTCCGTTAAGCCACCCTTCACAGTGTCCATAAGGACGGGGTTGTTCTTAGGGTTCGTCCTTCTTTTCTTCCGAACGTTGTGTCGGAATTTCATTTAAGCCAGAAGGTTATTCTTCCGGCGTTCTATCCTTCTCCGCATCCTGGTACGGAAGAGGAGAGGTTCCATAGGTTGGATCCTAGGAGGGCTTTAAGTTTCTACATCTCACGCATGTCCCGGGTCAGAGTGGACGATCAGCTCTTTATAGGATACGCTGGAAGGCGTTTGGGACAAGCTGTTACTAAACAGTTTGTCTAGATGGATTATCTTGACAATTTCTGAATGTTACCGTTTGGCGGGTAAGGACCCTCTGGTAGGCTTACGGGCCCATTCTAGTAGGGGTGTGGCTGCCTCTACTGCCCTGCAGAGGGGTGTTCCCATTTGTAACATCTGTGAAGCAGCCACATGGGCCTCTGTCCATATTTTTGTCAAACACTAGGCCTTTGGCAAGGCGGTCCTCTATTCTGCAATTTAATTGGGCATTCTAAAATTCTAAATTCTTTCCCACCTCTTTATGTTGGTACTGCTTTGGGGGTCTGTCATAGATGTGGAATATGTCGGAGGAACCAATCCCCTCGAAGAAAATGTTACTTTCTTACCTGGTAATGTTCTTTCGACGTATTCCGCATCGTTCCCTCCCAGCCTGCCTCTCTACAGAATTTCTTATGCGATTGCAGCTTCCGTTTCCGCAAGGCTTTCTGTAGTTATACTGGCAGAAGATTGGTGCCACACGTTCTGGGGAAAAAACTACAACTGAGGCTAAGGGTGTTGTGCGTCTTAGATATAAGATCCGGTGATGTCGGCTTGACAGAGGCCCTCGAGGACAGCGTATCGACGCAGACGCCGAAAATTTTCCGAAGCAGCTCAGCTGTGGTGATTACCTGTCATAGATGTGGAATACGTCCTTGGAACATCCCATCGAAAGAACATTACCAGTTAAGAAAGTTACTTGTCAAGTAAAACAATTTCTGGTGGCTCTAATCCAGACGAAAGACGGCCTCGTCTTCCCCTCCAACAAGAGGGTTCAGAACATGCTTTTTCATATCCCTCAATATGTAGCCAGTTGGGAGGTGACGGTGCGCCAAAGCCATGCGTTTGGTAGGGATGATGGCGTCGTGCATGTACTTGGTTCCCCATGCGCGGCTGCGCATGCGTCCCATGCAACAGTGGCTCAACAGCCAGTGGTGTCAGGCCAGCGGACAATGGGAAGATCTGGTAGTTGTCTCGCCAGCCCTCGTTCTCTCTCTGCAGTGGTGGTCAAGGGAAAACCTTCTGAAGAAGAAAACCTTTACCACCCCTGCAGTGGAAGCCACTCTCATGACAGACTCCTCTTTCACGGGGTGGGGGGGGGGGGGGAAATCACCTGCTTCAGTAGACAGCGCATGGAGTGTGGTCCCCACAAGTACCGTCCAACCATATAAACTTACTTGAGCTATTAGCGGTGTTGAAGGCATTAAAGGCTTTTCAGATGAATCTACAAGGGAAGACCGTGCTGATTCTAACAGACAGCACTACAGCCATGTATTACCTGATCAAACAGGGGGGCAGTCTCCAGGGCTATCCAAGCTGCCCCAAAACATTTGGATATGGGCTCTCAAACACAAGATGTTTCTGTTGTCCCAACATGTTCCAGGGGTACTCAATCTTCTGGCAGACGTGCTCAGCTGAGATTTCCCTCTGCCCATAGAATACAAATGGCGTCTGCACAAAGACATTGTGTCCAACGTCTTCGCAGAATGGGGCTTCCCAGAGATCAATCTGTTTGCAACTCAGGAGAACGCCCAATGCCAAGACTACGCTTCCAGGTACCCCCAGAACCGCTCCAAGGGGAACAGTCTCTGGATAACATGGTCAGGGAAATTTGTCTACATTTTCCCCCCTGACTCCACTTCTCAACAAGATAGTGCACAAGATGTACCAGGAAACAGTTACCCTGATACTGGTGGCCCTCATGTCGGCCCACCAACCCTGGTTCGCTCATCTGATGGAAATGTCCCTCTCCCCACCAGTAAAACTACCCTGCCCGTACAACATGTTCCCCCAGGACAGGGGGTAGACTCTACACCAATGCCCACAAACTCTGAACTTAGCAGTGCTGAGGTCATAGAGTTTGGACACCTACAGCTCCCTGAGAGGTGCATGGACATACTCGGGGAAGCTAGGAACCCTAACGCCCGTTATTGCGATGCCAGCAAATGGAAACATGTTGTTATCTGGTGTAATACCGAGGGCGTCAATCCCATAGATTGCTCACCCACACACATTGTACTTTACCTAACCCATTTGTTGGACACAGGGTTGGTCTTCAATTCCCAGAAGGTTCATCGGGCTGCTCTTTCAGCCTACACCACGTCACAACAAAAGGTGTTGTGGTGGAAGATACCAGTGATTAAGGCCTTTATGGAAGGGGTTAAAAGCTCCTGGATGGGATCTAAATGTGGTTTAACCAGGCTCATGGGGTCCCCCTTTGACCAATGCATAAAGCAAGTCTAAAAGACCTTACTTATAAGACGGTCTTCCTAATGGCTATCACTTCTGTCGGAAGGGTTAGTGAACTACAGGACCTTTCTGTTCTAGACCCCCTTTGTTACAGTCCACAGGGATAAGGTAGTTCTGCGCATGCATCCCAGATTCGCACCTAAATTCATCTTGAAGTTCCATGTGAACCAATCGATTGAACTACCTACCTTTTTCCAGAATCCCACTAGCATGGCTGAAAGAAGCCTACACACACTAGATGTGCGCAGGGCAGTTGTGTTCTACCTGGAAAGAACGAAACCACTGAGGGAAAAAAAAACATTTTTCGTTTCAGTGGCAGCTGCTAGAGAAGGTGATACTGTCTCTAAATCAGCTATCTCAAGGTGGATTGTCAAATGCATCACACTGTTTATGCTCTTGCTAAGAGAGAACCGCCCTTCAAGCCTACAGCACACTCTACTCGAGGCACTGGGGCTTCCATATAATTCATTGCAAATGTTCCCCTAGAGTCCATTTGCAAAGCGGCAACCTGTAGTTCTGTACACACCTTTACAAAACACTATTGCCTAGACACTCATTCTAGGTCTGAGCAGTACTAAGACATCTTTTCTCTACTGTTCCTTCTCACAACCCACCTCCAACTCCGAATACTGCTTGCTAGTCTATGCACAGCATGTGATTCTAAGCAGATTAACAAGCATCAGAAGACATGCATTACTCACCGTAATAGCATTTCTGATGATTGTATCTGCTTAGATTCACATGCGCCCTCCCTTCCTCCCTGCTCGGTGTGGAAGAAACATAGACGTCTTACTACCTTCTTTCTTCATGTACTCACAATAGCCTTGGGCTCCCTCATGGCAGAAAAAATACAATCGGAGGGACCTCAACGAATGAGGGATTTTGGGTACACTACACGTCACGATGGGGATAGTGTTAGACACGCCTATGCCGACGTCCCCTTTTGGTCCCCCAAAGACAAGATGCAATACTCCGCGGTTACCACTGGATGCCGGACCATATGCACAGCATGTAAATCGAAGCAGATACAATCATCAGAAATGCTATTACGGTAAGTAATGCATGTCTTCTTTTAAGGTATCTAAGCTGCTAAGCAAGATTCAGGCCCTATCTGCCCCTGAGCCCTAGACAGATTTTCAAAAAGAGAAGGTTGGACTTCACAACCACTTCACCTTCCTCAATAAAGTTTACACAGCATTACAGATCAATCAGAAAATGTGCTTTATAACTATTAATGAATCCTACATCAGATTTCACATGGACCCTGCACATTCTAGATGTCTACATGTCCCCTATATTTTACTAAGACAAGATCAAGGAAATGTGTGTCTCGGGCAGCCTTTTCATCAATTACGGTGATGCCACTGGCCGATGGATATTACAGTGCATCTTGGTGGCCTCCAATATTTAATTGTCATCTCAACGTAATGGTATGCATGGTCACGCAATCTGGGTCAAGGCCACAGCTGTGGGTTTCCAGAATTCTAGCTCTATTGAAGCCCTCTAAAAGGCAGTCATTTGGGCGGCTTCTTCCGCATTCTGCTTTCATTGTTCTATGGACTCCAGTTCGAGAGGGGGCACCCAATTTGGCCAGGGTGTTTTACGAATACTTTTTGGGTCCATGTATCATCAGATGAAAGCTGAATGTGTTGACTAGAAGGATTGTTGTGGGTACTCATAGACAAAGGATGGTGATAGTAACATCCCATCGATGCCCATCTTTCACTTTGCAGTAAAGAACTTATATTCCAGACCAACCACAAGATGACGTGCTATGCATATCATGCGACTCTAAACCAAAACAAAGCACTAAAAAACCTATTGGTGGTAAGTAATGTTTGTTTAAATATGAAAGGGGATGTACATAGAAGTATGTAAAGGTGAACACTGACTACTGTACCTCTAGTACATGGTCCTCTTTCCCTTTGTCATCTCCCCCTTTGTCCTCCCCTCATCCCCTCTAAATGTCGCTGTGTGGTCTAGCATAGGCTGATGGTAAGGACTAGTAATGCGGAGAACGTTAAATGGTGGTGTAACATCTCACCCAAATGCACAGTCTTTCACAATGGTGTTTCAAGGTTTTTGCTCTGCAAAATGGCTTTCTAGTCGTGTCCAATGGGGCAGACATGCCATAAGTATGGAGGAAAGGCAACTATGGACTTGGAGAACAGTAGTACTACTGTGTGTAACTTTTACAATTCTGTTAAGGCTTATGTTACCTTTGATCTTTTGAACGTCTCTGCATCTTTTGCGTTAAAATTGGTGATATCATGGGTGGCTGAACTTTTGGCTCCCCCAAAGGTTCCAGTACTGTTCGATACGACAGTCAGTTAAAACTTACGATCGCCTTTGTAATGCCCTGGAAACCCTTGTTGCTGAAGGCTTTTTAATGGCTCAGAAATAAGAAGAGGACAAACCTGTCGGATGCTGTTGGTAACAGTTCATTTGTGCGTGCGGCAGTCAGAAGTTGGCAGACATGGAGCCCTTGCACCACACACATCAGCTGGGCTGAATGAGGTGAGTGGAGGAGGGCAGTATCGCCCTATAATGCACCGCTGACAATGTAGTTGATGTTAGTTCTGAAAGTTTGAGGGGTTGTTGAGAGGCAAGGATGGAGTATAGGTTTTGACCTGAGGGGGTAAGGGTAAGAAGGTGGGAAAAGGAGGCAATGAGAGCTTTGGGTGGGATCACCTAATTAATAAGAGTTTAGGTCACTTGGTTGTCACATTGATTTCATTTTGGTTCTATATGTGACGCTTATCTGAGCGGCATTGTCACTTTATAGGCACAGGCTTTTACCTGCAGCGTTTGAACAGCTGCCTTTTCAGGTGGAGCCATTTAATACGGCAGATATTGTCATATGACAATCCTCTTATGAGAGATCTAAGAAGCGACATCATCAATCCCGATCGACTTCCTCCGACTCCTTACCTGATGGGGAACAGGTAAGTTTTCCTAGTAAATCTGCTTCAAAAGCAGAATGGGAGGATTTTTGCCTCAAAATGTTAGGTGTTCACGAAGGTGGCTTCACCTACCCCTTTAACTGAGCCGAAAAAGACTTTGGACCCTATCACGCCTCGTGAGACCGACAGGGTGCCGTCAAAATGTACTACTTGCATGCCTAATGGCCCTGACAGTAAGTCTTTGAAGCGTCCTTGGGAGCTGTCGAGGGTCGAGACATATCAAAGCCACTGCCTTCCCCCCTAAGCTCCGTCGAAGGAATCGGCGTTGATGCCTCATATAGATCTGTCATGGGCAAAGTGGTAGAGTATTTAGGCTGGAGTAGACATGTAGTAGAATTTAAGACGGATGATTGCATGTTATGTTATAAGAATTTATTGAGCGCACATACGCTGAAGGCATCATGGCACTAGAGGCAGCTAGCAGAAACCGAACAGGGAGGAGAGCCATTAGAATAATAATGTTTTCAATTTACGTCGAAAGCAGAAATGATCAGCAGTGCTCCGCAGAGCATGCATAAGTTTGTTGCAGTCATTAGCGGCTACAGTAGAAAAGGCACACAACCACCTGAACCAGCCAGCCTGTGACGGGGAACCTCAAGAAGGGCTGATTGAGAACCTAGGGTGCGGGGAGGTATGTAGTGCACATATTTGGCATGGACATTCTTGATAAGGGTCCTCCAAAAGATCCGGTTTTGGGGAGAATTCTCAGAAATGTGTTAATTCCCTTCTACCTTAGAGACCCCCAGCTCTTTTTGCTGGACAAACTCCATAGGCATCATCTTTACATTGTCACACAGCACCTTCAGTGAAGTGGCACAGGGAAGTCTCTTAGATTTCCCAAAGGTTTAAATACCCTCTCTTGGTGAAACTACTGTTTCTGATGCGTGTTAATCTGCTTAGAATCACATGCTGTGCATATGGTCTGACATCCAGTGGTAACCGCAGAGTATTGCATCTCGTCTTTCGAGGGTCGAAAGGGGACGTCGGCATAGGCGTGTCTGTAACACTATCCCTACCATGACTTGTAGTGTACCCAAAATCCCTCACGTGCCGAGGTCCCTCCAGATTGTTTTTTTCCGCCCAGGTTACTGGTCGCCCTAATGCGGAGCTCTTACATAGAAATAGCGTTATTGTCATTATTATCGACTTTGTTGTTATTCCCGTTAAGTCACTTTGACAGTTGAATCCTGTGAAACAACGCCGAAGACTGCTGTGGACTTTCGACGCCTGTTGATCCTAGCGGCGCTGCCGTCCACTTGGCCGGGCCTTCTGGCCTACACAGTAGAGAGAATGGGGTTGGGTGGACATTCTTTACAAGTATGCCTTTCCTCTTTCACCCTCTCTGCTCCCTCGGTTTTATCATCGCTGTAACTGTCTTTCGCTATGGAAAAGACGCCATTTAGATTTTGACCCTCGTGCAGGGCCAAAAATCTGTGTAAAGACAAGCATGCTCGGTCCAACAACTGTCTTCCCCTCCACCACAATGAAGCAAGTTGCACGGCTTGTAGACTCCTGCGCCCTAAAACGCTTAAGGAGCACCGCTTGAAGCAGTGGGCAGCCTATGGCATGTCGCAGGCCGAATGTTCTTCCTGCGCTGTTGCAACCGTCGAAAGGGATGGGGGAACTAGCGATGACCAGGCCTGTGTCAGAAGCCATTGACCTAATGGCGGACTGCTCTCGGTCCGCGGCGCCCCTCCTCGATCCCACCAGGCGTGACGTGAGTCACGCTATAGGGAAAACACCTAGCGACAGGGGCACACACGATCATAACACCAAACACACAACCCCAAGTTTCTGCTTCGGCGGCACTGTCGAAGCATCAATCTTCGACGGGATCCTCTGATCGGCAGCCCTCCCCCGCAACCGCAGTTGTGGCCTGTGACAGGGCAATACAAAGCAAAAGGACGCAAACACTAAAAGACACTTGGACGTCGAGGTGCTCCAGGGGGACGCACATATGTTGCTTAAGGCCCGGGTGGTGTCAAAATACACTGCTTAGCCTCTGGTTCACCCGGTGGCGTCGAAATCCACCGCTCAGCCTCCAGTTCTGCCGGTAGACCTCCCAGATTCTCCGACCATTGCTGAGAGCATCGCAAGGCTTACTTCGGCAGTTAGTCTTTAGGAGCGGTCGAAGGAGGCGGCGAAGCACAAAGAGCGGTCTAGAGACGTGATGAGACACGCCACAGCGCCCCGAACCTCACCAGGTCTACACTGAGACTCCTGTGCCTTTTGTCAGACACATTGGAGGACAAATCTCGACGTCACAGGGAAGATGATGAACCCGTTCCTCCCCTGGGCCCCTCTGGTTCATCCTCATGTACCAGGGAAAAATGTGAGGGATGTATGGACAGATTAGAAAATTGTCTTATTCTGAGACCTTGCTCCCGAGAGGCCTCAAAGACTTTCCTTCTAAGTCTGTATCCAAATTTCAAAGGACCTTGGAAGATCCACATGAGTTGTATACCTGTGTCCTCACAGATGATGATGTTATGGACACTTAGGATCAGGATGAGGATGGCACCTTTCTGGAAAACTACAATGTGGATGATCAGACCGGTTTTATGGACAATTGGGAAGATAGCCGTCAGGTTGATGCTCAACCCTGGACGTCCCTCACTTCCACCCAGGACCCTGATGTCCTCTGCATAGATTCCCCCACACCCAGTCCACTCCGGCTCGCCAAGCCTACCCAGTGGATGAAAATATAGCGTTCAACGCCATCTTGAATAAGGCGGCTGACCATTTTCAGATCGCCACTCAAGAGGCTTTACCAGATTCTGATTTTGTGGAGGATATACTGAAAGAAAAACCTCGAGCCGGCCAGGCCATAACTTTGTTGAACTTAATCAAGAGGAGATTGGCACCTTCCTTGTTGACGGCAGCCCAGACCATGGCGGTAAACCCTAGGGTGGAGAAGCTGTTTCAGCATTCTCCGATCGACCCTGCCTACATCAAGGATCATGCCACTCCAGATTTAGTGGTTACCACTACTAGAAAGTGGACTGGTGGTCCCCTGTCTACAGGAGAGGCACCACCCGATAAGCAGTCCAAGAGACTTTATGCACTGGAAAAAAGGGTGACAACTGCTGCTGCGTTTTCCACTTCTATAGCCAATAACACCACGCTATTGGCCAGCTTTGCAGACATCCAGTTGAACCTGCTGCAAGAAGGCCTTCAAGAAGTGCCAGAACCTACACGGACCAAGTTGCTCGCCATTGTTTCCGAAGGCAAGCAGGTGAACCCAGAATGTGCTCAAAAACACTCTGGATGCTGCTGAGACAGCGGGAAGAACCCTGGCACAAGGTACCTTGCTCAAGAGACATGCCTGGCTGAGGAACTTAAGTTTCAAGCCAAAGACCCAAGCAACACTGATTAACAAACCCTTTGAGCAGACCAACCTGTTTGGCAAGGCAGTGGACACTCTTGAAATAGCCAAGAAAGAACATGAAACACTCAAGTCCCTTAACAAATTACCCAGAAACCCTCTCCCCAGAGAGGAAGCGGCTCCCGTCGGTCCTTTCGTGGACAATCTCGTTTTTCCCAGAACCAGTATAATGCAGGAAACTACTGGAATTCGGGACATGGATCTAATACCTCCACCACTTACCCACCCAGAGGATAGCGGTGTGGGAAAGGTAGAGGACGAGGTTCCAACCCCAGAGGCGTTCCGGCCTCTGGTCCGAAATGACCTGCAGATCCAAGTCCCCTCCCATGCCACCCTGGTCGGGGGGGCGTATTGATATTTTATTTCTATCGCGCTCATACACAAGTGTTTCAGAGTGCGGCAGGGCAAGGGAGGGGAACAGGGGAGAACAAAACAGCGATCTTACTAGGCCCAGTGACAATGAGAACGCGCAAGTGCATGGGAGAAGGGGAGGGGAAAAGTGCATGGAGGGGGGAGAAGTGGAAAGTGCGAAACAGAGGAGAAACAGATAAATAACAATAAATAATAAAGGCAACAAACAGTGGTAGTGCAGCCAGAAATTTGCAAGTGCTAGGTTTAAGGAAGCAGACAGGGTAGGTCTGATAAGTGCAGAAAGAAAAGGGGAGGGGGGCTGTATGGGTACAGATACAGACCCCAATGCAAGGGGTGGCCCGGAGGCAATGCGGGAGGGCGGCGGGGTGAACAGGTACCTGGGCCTGGAGGGCAGTGGGTGGCCAGGTGCAAGGTGCCAGAGGGGGAGCGAAGGCGGAAGAAAAGAGGAAAGTCTTGAGGTGGTTCCGGAACCGGAGATGGTTCTCAAGTTTTAGAGTGGCAGAGAGGCTGTTCCAGATGGAGGCCCCAGCCGAAGATGGAGATCTACCCACAGCTACTACTGCATGGGAGGGGATAACCGACCAGTGGGTACTCTAGACGGTCGCCCACGGGTACTGTATAGAATTTTCCCGACCACCCCAATTCAAACCGCCAAGATCAAGATGCCTGATGCTGTACCACCTGCAAATCCTACTGCAAGAGGTGCAGACCCTTCTAGAAAAGGACGCCATAGAAGTGTTCCCTATTCTACTTAAGAAGCGCTGTGTAAAGCGGTGGGCCGCGTACGGTATGTCGCGGGCGGAACCCTCCTCCCCCACCGCCACACCCACCGAAAGTGATGGGGGCACCTCCGATGACCAAACTTCCATTGTGGATGTGATAGACCTCGAGGCTGAGACTTCTAGGTCTGCCACGCCTGTCCCGACACTTCAAGACCTCAAGGGACAACACCTGGCGACAGAGGCGTACAAAGACCTTGCACTAAACACACAACCCCTCTACCTATTTCGAGGGGTACAATCGAAAAAGGTGAAGGTGCCAGCAGGGCCGTCAAATTTTGGTGGATTCCTTGGATCGTTCAGATCCAAAGCCTTCCCTGCATCCGCAGCAGCGTTTGACTGGGCATCCCAAAACAAACGAGGGCGCTACCCCTAAATCAAGTTTACACGTTGAAGCGTGGAATTTGGATGCTCTGTCGGTCCGAAAGGCCCGGTAGGCCCAAAAACTACGACTAGGCCTCCAGGCGAAAAACCTACCGCTAGGCCCTCTAATGCCGCGTTAGGCGGAAATCGAACACAGTATCGCTGGAATTACTTCGGCGTGTGGGCTTATACCTATTCCGTCGAAAAACATGGGGCAGGCCTCGGACAAATCTATAGATACGCCATGGTGCCCCGATTCTCGCGATGACTACGAGGACAGTCAAGAGCCTCTTTCCAACACCTTGAGTGACACATTTCGGCTTCAAGGGGCGGAAGATGACGTTTTTCCATCCGTAGGCCCTTACAGTTCCTCCAAGTGGGCAAGAAGGGTGCATGGATCGGCTTCAGAAAATTATTCATTTTTCTGAACATCCTTCCCCGAAAAGATCTTGTGGAGAGCCTAATCTTAAATCGGCTTCACAGTTGCAAGAGCATCAGCCCTCAGTCCCTGTCCATCATGAAGACCTCATTCAAATGGATAATTAGCAGGACATTTACAGTGAAGATGAAGAACCTTCCTTCCTACAGGGCTACAGTGAGGATCAGGCGGATGCCGTGGACAATTGGGAAGAAACACACCAAGTGGGGACGGACACATGGATGTTCCCCCAACAAGATCAGGACACTGATGTTCTGTACCTGGATTCTCCTCCGCCTCACCTGTAGACGACCAAATGGCCTTCAATGCCATGTTAAGGAAGGCAGCAGATCACATTCAGATCACAACTCAAGAGGCGGTGCCTGATCAGGACTTTGGAGAAGATATTCTTAAGGAGAAAAACCCCCCTAGCCAGGCCATTCCCCTCTTTAATTCTATTAAGAGAAGATTGACCCCCTCCCTGGTGTCACCAGCTCAAACCCGGGCAGTGAACCCAAGAGTAGAAAAGTTATTTCGGCCAGCTCCTTCGGACCCTCAATACATTAAAGGGCATGCCACCCCTGATTCCCTGGTAGTGACTATCACCCGTAAACGGGCAGGAGTACCACTTGCTATGGGGGAGGAGCCTCCAGATAGAGAATCCAAGAGGTTATATGCCTTAGGTAAGCGGGTTACCTTGGCTGCCGCAGACTATCCATCCTGGTTACCGGTACCTCGAACAACTGGCTCTTAACAGGGGATGCGTACGGCACATATTTTTTGAACACCCAAAGGACCGTAGACCTTCTGTTCAGTCTGGGATTCTCCATCGAGAAAAAATCCATTCGAGGGGATTGGTTCCTCCGACGTATTCCACATCTATGATGGGTAATCACCACTGCTGTGCTGCTTCGGAACATTTTCGGCGTATGCGTCAATGACGTCGATACGCTGTCCTCGAGGGCCTGCGTTGAGCCGACGTCACTGGATGTTATAAGTAGGACGCACAACGCCCGTAGCCTCAGTTCCTTCGGAGATCTCGGCGCGCCTCGGTTCTTCTGAGTACTTCTATCGGTTCTTCGAACCTGTTTGTTTGTGAAGATATTGCAATGTCTTCGTCGACCCTGTGGCCGGGTTTCAAGAAGTGTTGGGACTGCGGTTCCAAGATGTCGCTGACGGACCCGCACAACGCCTGCCTCTGGTGCCTCGTTGAGGACCACGCCACAGATGATTGTGACGATTGGCAGTCATTAACATCGAAGGTCTTGCGGGTGAGGAAGAAGCTTTCTGTCGGTAGGGTGTCCAAGCCCCGAAAGTCGAAATCCGCTGGGCTTTCGACCGATGATTCGAGAGGGGACTCTCCGCGGTGTCGGCATAAGTCCAGGGGGTCTCGGTCCCGGAGTGGGTCCATTCTTCGTCTTTGAGGCACTCGCTGAAGCACCGTCACCAGTCGCCTTCCTCGTCCGAGGACTGTGCCCGTCGGCGGGTTGCTTGTCCCAACAAGCATTCCTCTCCTGCGGAATAGGATGCATTTCATTCGGAGATGATGGCGATTTTCCAATCGCAGGGCTCCGTTCCGTCCGCGCCTTCGAAAGAAGCCGGCAGGGAACATGCTAGAGCCACCATTCGCACGCCTTCGGGGGGAGGGGGGGGTGGTCAGGTTCTCCATCCAGAGGTCAAGTCCCTCAACCTTCATACTTGGCTTCTGAAAGGTTGAGGTATAAGGATTGGGACCTTCCTAAAGATGTGATGGAGGTGTTGCTTTCGGCCAGAAGGCCCGCAACAAAGTCCCTGTATCGTTGCCGTTGGAGAAAGTTCTGCAACTGGTGCAGGGATAAGAATGTGGATCCTTTTTCATGTGCCATTCCTGTGGTTCTGTCCTTTTTGCTTTCATTAGCCCACAAGGGCCTGCAAGTGGGTACCATTAAAGGTTACCTGGCGACGCCGTCCATATTTAAGTGCTCGTTTGAGGAGTGTTCTTATTTTTAAATTAATTTGATTTCTCAGTTTCTGAAAGGGCTCACTAATGTGTTCCCACTGTCACCTTTCCAGGTGCCCAGTTGGGATTTGAACCTAGTTCTAAAATTCCTAATGGGAGCTCCGTTTTGAGCCTTTACATTCTTGTCCTTTGAGACTGTTGACCTTGAAAACTGTATTTTTAGTTGCGGTGAGTTGCAGGCACTTTCCGTTAAGCCACCCTTCACAGTGTCCATAAGGACGGGGTTGTTCTTAGGGTTCGTCCTTCTTTTATTCCGAACGTTGTGTCGGAATTTCATTTAAGCCAGAAGGTTATTCTTCCGGCGTTCTATCCTTCTCCGCATCCTGGTACGGAAGAGGAGAGGTTCCATAGGTTGGATCCTAGGAGGGCTTTAAGTTTCTACATCTCACGCATGTCCCGGGTCAGAGTGGACGATCAGCTCTTTATAGGATACGCTGGAAGGCGTTTGGGACAAGCTGTTACTAAACAGTTTGTCTAGATGGATTATCTTGACAATTTCTGAATGTTACCGTTTGGCGGGTAAGGACCCTCTGGTAGGCTTACGGGCCCATTCTAGTAGGGGTGTGGCTGCCTCTACTGCCCTGCAGAGGGGTGTTCCCATTTGTAACATCTGTGAAGCAGCCACATGGGCCTCTGTCCATATTTTTGTCAAACACTAGGCCTTTGGCAAGGCGGTCCTCTATTCTGCAATTTAATTGGGCATTCTAAAATTCTAAATTCTTTCCCACCTCTTTATGTTGGTACTGCTTTGGGGGTCTGTCATAGATGTGGAATATGTCGGAGGAACCAATCCCCTCGAAGAAAATGTTACTTTCTTACCTGGTAATGTTCTTTCGACGTATTCCGCATCGTTCCCTCCCAGCCTGCCTCTCTACAGAATTTCTTATGCGATTGCAGCTTCCGTTTCCGCAAGGCTTTCTGTAGTTATACTGGCAGAAGATTGGTGCCACACGTTCTGGGGAAAAAACTACAACTGAGGCTAAGGGTGTTGTGCGTCTTAGATATAAGATCCGGTGATGTCGGCTTGACAGAGGCCCTCGAGGACAGCGTATCGACGCAGACGCCGAAAATTTTCCGAAGCAGCTCAGCTGTGGTGATTACCTGTCATAGATGTGGAATACGTCCTTGGAACATCCCATCGAAAGAACATTACCAGTTAAGAAAGTTACTTGTCAAGTAAAACAATTTCTGGTGGCTCTAATCCAGACGAAAGACGGCCTCGTCTTCCCCTCCAACAAGAGGGTTCAGAACATGCTTTTTCATATCCCTCAATATGTAGCCAGTTGGGAGGTGACGGTGCGCCAAAGCCATGCGTTTGGTAGGGATGATGGCGTCGTGCATGTACTTGGTTCCCCATGCGCGGCTGCGCATGCGTCCCATGCAACAGTGGCTCAACAGCCAGTGGTGTCAGGCCAGCGGACAATGGGAAGATCTGGTAGTTGTCTCGCCAGCCCTCGTTCTCTCTCTGCAGTGGTGGTCAAGGGAAAACCTTCTGAAGAAGAAAACCTTTACCACCCCTGCAGTGGAAGCCACTCTCATGACAGACTCCTCTTTCACGGGGTGGGGGGGGGGGAATCACCTGCTTCAGTAGACAGCGCATGGAGTGTGGTCCCCACAAGTACCGTCCAACCATATAAACTTACTTGAGCTATTAGCGGTGTTGAAGGCATTAAAGGCTTTTCAGATGAATCTACAAGGGAAGACCGTGCTGATTCTAACAGACAGCACTACAGCCATGTATTACCTGATCAAACAGGGGGGCAGTCTCCAGGGCTATCCAAGCTGCCCCAAAACATTTGGATATGGGCTCTCAAACACAAGATGTTTCTGTTGTCCCAACATGTTCCAGGGGTACTCAATCTTCTGGCAGACGTGCTCAGCTGAGATTTCCCTCTGCCCATAGAATACAAATGGCGTCTGCACAAAGACATTGTGTCCAACGTCTTCGCAGAATGGGGCTTCCCAGAGATCAATCTGTTTGCAACTCAGGAGAACACCCAATGCCAAGACTACGCTTCCAGGTACCCCCAGAACCGCTCCAAGGGGAACAGTCTCTGGATAACATGGTCAGGGAAATTTGTCTACATTTTCCCCCCTGACTCCACTTCTCAACAAGATAGTGCACAAGATGTACCAGGAAACAGTTACCCTGATACTGGTGGCCCTCATGTCGGCCCACCAACCCTGGTTCGCTCATCTGATGGAAATGTCCCTCTCCCCACCAGTAAAACTACCCTGCCCGTACAACATGTCCCCCCAGGACAGGGGGTAGACTCTACACCAATGCCCACAAACTCTGAACTTAGCAGTGCTGAGGTCATAGAGTTTGGACACCTACAGCTCCCTCAGAGGTGCATGGACATACTCGGGGAAGCTAGGAACCCTAACGCCCGTTATTGCGATGCCAGCAAATGGAAACATGTTGTTATCTGGTGTAATACCGAGGGCGTCAATCCCATAGATTGCTCACCCACACACATTGTACTTTACCTAACCCATTTGTTGGACACAGGGTTGGTCTTCAATTCCCAGAAGGTTCATCGGGCTGCTCTTTCAGCCTACACCACGTCACAACAAAAGGTGTTGTGGTGGAAGATACCAGTGATTAAGGCCTTTATGGAAGGGGTTAAAAGCTCCTGGATGGGATCTAAATGTGGTTTAACCAGGCTCATGGGGTCCCCCTTTGACCAATGCATAAAGCAAGTCTAAAAGACCTTACTTATAAGACGGCCTTCCTAATGGCTATCACTTCTGTCGGAAGGGTTAGTGAACTACAGGACCTTTCTGTTCTAGACCCCCTTTGTTACAGTCCACAGGGATAAGGTAGTTCTGCGCATGCATCCCAGATTCGCACCTATATTCATCTTGAAGTTCCATGTGAACCAATCGATTGAACTACCTACCTTTTTCCAGAATCCCACTAGCATGGCTGAAAGAAGCCTACACACACTAGATGTGCGCAGGGCAGTTGTGTTCTACCTGGAAAGAACGAAACCACTGAGGGAAAAAAAAACATTTTTCGTTTCAGTGGCAGCTGCTAGAGAAGGTGATACTGTCTCTAAATCAGCTATCTCAAGGTGGATTGTCAAATGCATCACACTGTTTATGCTCTTGCTAAGAGAGAACCGCCCTTCAAGCCTACAGCACACTCTACTCGAGGCACTGGGGCTTCCATATAATTCATTGCAAATGTTCCCCTAGAGTCCATTTGCAAAGCGGCAACCTGTAGTTCTGTACACACCTTTACAAAACACTATTGCCTAGACACTCATTCTAGGGCTGAGCAGTACTAAGACATCTTTTCTCTACTGTTCCTTCTCACAACCCACCTCCAACTCCGGATACTGCTTGCTAGTCTATGCACAGCATGTGATTCTAAGCAGATTAACAAGCATCAGAAGACATGCATTACTCACCGTAATAGCATTTCTGATGATTGTATCTGCTTAGATTCACATGCGCCCTCCCTTCCTCCCTGCTCGGGGTGGAAGAAACATAGACGTCTTACTACCTTCTTTCTTCATGTACTCACAATAGCCTTGGGCTCCCTCATGGCAGAAAAAATACAATCGGAGGGACCTCAACGAATGAGGGATTTTGGGTACACTACACGTCACGATGGGGATAGTGTTAGACACGCCTATGCCGACGTCCCCTTTTGGTCCCCCAAAGACAAGATGCAATACTCCGCGGTTACCACTGGATGCCGGACCATATGCACAGCATGTAAATCGAAGCAGATACAATCATCAGAAATGCTATTACGGTAAGTAATGCATGTCTTCTTTTAAGGTATCTAAGCTGCTAAGCAAGATTCAGGCCCTATCTGCCCCTGAGCCCTAGACAGATTTTCAAAAAGAGAAGGTTGGACTTCACAACCACTTCACCTTCCTCAATAAAGTTTACACAGCATTACAGATCAATCAGAAAATGTGCTTTATAACTATTAATGAATCCTACATCAGATTTCACATGGACCCTGCACATTCTAGATGTCTACATGTCCCCTATATTTTACTAAGACAAGATCAAGGAAATGTGTGTCTCGGGCAGCCTTTTCATCAATTACGGTGATGCCACTGGCCGATGGATATTACAGTGCATCTTGGTGGCCTCCAATATTTGTCATCTCAACGTAATGGTATGCATGGTCACGCAATCTGGGTCAAGGCCACAGCTGTGGGTTTCCAGAATTCTAGCTCTATTGAAGCCCTCTAAAAGGCAGTCATTTGGGCGGCTTCTTCCGCATTCTGCTTTCATTGTTCTATGGACTCCAGTTCGAGAGGGGGCACCCAATTTGGCCAGGGTGTTTTACGAATACTTTTTGGGTCCATGTATCATCAGATGAAAGCTGAATGTGTTGACTAGAAGGATTGTTGTGGGTACTCATAGACAAAGGATGGTGATAGTAACATCCCATCGATGCCCATCTTTCACTTTGCAGTAAAGAACTTATATTCCAGACCAACCACAAGATGACGTGCTATGCATATCATGCGACTCTAAACCAAAACAAAGCACTAAAAAACCTATTGGTGGTAAGTAATGTTTGTTTAAATATGAAAGGGGATGTACATAGAAGTATGTAAAGGTGAACACTGACTACTGTACCTCTAGTACATGGTCCTCTTTCCCTTTGTCATCTCCCCCTTTGTCCTCCCCTCATCCCCTCTAAATGTCGCTGTGTGGTCTAGCATAGGCTGATGGTAAGGACTAGTAATGCGGAGAACGTTAAATGGTGGTGTAACATCTCACCCAAATGCACAGTCTTTCACAATGGTGTTTCAAGGTTTTTGCTCTGCAAAATGGCTTTCTAGTCGTGTCCAATGGGGCAGACATGCCATAAGTATGGAGGAAAGGCAACTATGGACTTGGAGAACAGTAGTACTACTGTGTGTAACTTTTACAATTCTGTTAAGGCTTATGTTACCTTTGATCTTTTGAACGTCTCTGCATCTTTTGCGTTAAAATTGGTGATATCATGGGTGGCTGAACTTTTGGCTCCCCCAAAGGTTCCAGTACTGTTCGATACGACAGTCAGTTAAAACTTACGATCGCCTTTGTAATGCCCTGGAAACCCTTGTTGCTGAAGGCTTTTTAATGGCTCAGAAATAAGAAGAGGACAAACCTGTCGGATGCTGTTGGTAACAGTTCATTTGTGCGTGCGGCAGTCAGAAGTTGGCAGACATGGAGCCCTTGCACCACACACATCAGCTGGGCTGAATGAGGTGAGTGGAGGAGGGCAGTATCGCCCTATAATGCACCGCTGACAATGTAGTTGATGTTAGTTCTGAAAGTTTGAGGGGTTGTTGAGAGGCAAGGATGGAGTATAGGTTTTGACCTGAGGGGGTAAGGGTAAGAAGGTGGGCAAAGGAGGCAATGAGAGCTTTGGGTGGGATCACCTAATTAATAAGAGTTTAGGTCACTTGGTTGTCACATTGATTTCATTTTGGTTCTATATGTGACGCTTATCTGAGCGGCATTGTCACTTTATAGGCACAGGCTTTTACCTGCAGCGTTTGAACAGCTGCCTTTTCAGGTGGAGCCATTTAATACGGCAGATATTGTCATATGACAATCCTCTTATGAGAGATCTAGGAAGCGACATCATCAATCCCGATCGACTTCCTCCGACTCCTTACCTGATGGGGAACAGGTAAGTTTTCCTAGTAAATCTGCTTCAAAAGCAGAATGGGAGGATTTTTGCCTCAAAATGTTAGGTGTTCACGAAGGTGGCTTCACCTACCCCTTTAACTGAGCCGAAAAAGACTTTGGACCCTATCACGCCTCGTGAGACCGACAGGGTGCCGTCAAAATGTACTACTTGCATGCCTAATGGCCCTGACAGTAAGTCTTTGAAGCGTCCTTGGGAGCTGTCGAGGGTCGAGACATATCAAAGCCACTGCCTTCCCCCCTAAGCTCCGTCGAAGGAATCGGCGTTGATGCCTCATATAGATCTGTCATGGGCAAAGTGGTAGAGTATTTAGGCTGGAGTAGACATGTAGTAGAATTTAAGACGGATGATTGCATGTTATGTTATAAGAATTTATTGAGCGCACATACGCTGAAGGCATCATGGCACTAGAGGCAGCTAGCAGAAACCGAACAGGGAGGAGAGCCATTAGAATAATAATGTTTTCAATTTACGTCGAAAGCAGAAATGATCAGCAGTGCTCCGCAGAGCATGCATAAGTTTGTTGCAGTCATTAGCGGCTACAGTAGAAAAGGCACACAACCACCTGAACCAGCCAGCCTGTGACGGGGAACCTCAAGAAGGGCTGATTGAGAACCTTGGGTGCGGGGAGGTATGTAGTGCACATATTTGGCATGGACATTCTTGATAAGGGTCCTCCAAAAGATCCGGTTTTGGGGAGAATTCTCAGAAATGTGTTAATTCCCTTCTACCTTAGAGACCCCCAGCTCTTTTTGCTGGACAAACTCCATAGGCATCATCTTTACATTGTCACACAGCACCTTCAGTGAAGTGGCACAGGGAAGTCTCTTAGATTTCCCAAAGGTTTAAATACCCTCTCTTGGTGAAACTACTGTTTCTGATGCGTGTTAATCTGCTTAGAATCACATGCTGTGCATATGGTCTGACATCCAGTGGTAACCGCAGAGTATTGCATCTCGTCTTTCGAGGGTCGAAAGGGGACGTCGGCATAGGCGTGTCTGTAACACTATCCCTACCATGACTTGTAGTGTACCCAAAATCCCTCACGTGCCGAGGTCCCTCCAGATTGTTTTTTTCCGCCCAGGTTACTGGTCGCCCTAATGCGGAGCTCTTACATAGAAATAGCGTTATTGTCATTATTATCGACTTTGTTGTTATTCCCGTTAAGTCACTTTGACAGTTGAATCCTGTGAAACAACGCCGAAGACTGCTGTGGACTTTCGACGCCTGTTGATCCTAGCGGCGCTGCCGTCCACTTGGCCGGGCCTTCTGGCCTACACAGTAGAGAGAATGGGGTTGGGTGGACATTCTTTACAAGTATGCCTTTCCTCTTTCACCCTCTCTGCTCCCTCGGTTTTATCATCGCTGTAACTGTCTTTCGCTATGGAAAAGACGCCATTTAGATTTTGACCCTCGTGCAGGGCCAAAAATCTGTGTAAAGACAAGCATGCTCGGTCCAACAACTGTCTTCCCCTCCACCACAATGAAGCAAGTTGCACGGCTTGTAGACTCCTGCGCCCTAAAACGCTTAAGGAGCACCGCTTGAAGCAGTGGGCAGCCTATGGCATGTCGCAGGCCGAATGTTCTTCCTGCGCTGTTGCAACCGTCGAAAGGGATGGGGGAACTAGCGATGACCAGGCCTGTGTCAGAAGCCATTGACCTAATGGCGGACTGCTCTCGGTCCGCGGCGCCCCTCCTCGATCCCACCAGGCGTGACGTGAGTCACGCTATAGGGAAAACACCTAGCGACAGGGGCACACACGATCATAACACCAAACACACAACCCCAAGTTTCTGCTTCGGCGGCACTGTCGAAGCATCAATCTTCGACGGGATCCTCTGATCGGCAGCCCTCCCCCGCAACCGCAGTTGTGGCCTGTGACAGGGCAATACAAAGCAAAAGGACGCAAACACTAAAAGACACTTGGACGTCGAGGTGCTCCAGGGGGACGCACATATGTTGCTTAAGGCCCGGGTGGTGTCAAAATACACTGCTTAGCCTCTGGTTCACCCGGTGGCGTCGAAATCCACCGCTCAGCCTCCAGTTCTGCCGGTAGACCTCCCAGATTCTCCGACCATTGCTGAGAGCATCGCAAGGCTTACTTCGGCAGTTAGTCTTTAGGAGCGGTCGAAGGAGGCGGCGAAGCACAAAGAGCGGTCTAGAGACGTGATGAGACACGCCACAGCGCCCCGAACCTCACCAGGTCTACACTGAGACTCCTGTGCCTTTTGTCAGACACATTGGAGGACAAATCTCGACGTCACAGGGAAGATGATGAACCCGTTCCTCCCCTGGGCCCCTCTGGTTCATCCTCATGTACCAGGGAAAAATGTGAGGGATGTATGGACAGATTAGAAAATTGTCTTATTCTGAGACCTTGCTCCCGAGAGGCCTCAAAGACTTTCCTTCTAAGTCTGTATCCAAATTTCAAAGGACCTTGGAAGATCCACATGAGTTGTATACCTGTGTCCTCACAGATGATGATGTTATGGACACTTAGGATCAGGATGAGGATGGCACCTTTCTGGAAAACTACAATGTGGATGATCAGACCGGTTTTATGGACAATTGGGAAGATAGCCGTCAGGTTGATGCTCAACCCTGGACGTCCCTCACTTCCACCCAGGACCCTGATGTCCTCTGCATAGATTCCCCCACACCCAGTCCACTCCGGCTCGCCAAGCCTACCCAGTGGATGAAAATATAGCGTTCAACGCCATCTTGAATAAGGCGGCTGACCATTTTCAGATCGCCACTCAAGAGGCTTTACCAGATTCTGATTTTGTGGAGGATATACTGAAAGAAAAACCTCGAGCCGGCCAGGCCATAACTTTGTTGAACTTAATCAAGAGGAGATTGGCACCTTCCTTGTTGACGGCAGCCCAGACCATGGCGGTAAACCCTAGGGTGGAGAAGCTGTTTCAGCATTCTCCGATCGACCCTGCCTACATCAAGGATCATGCCACTCCAGATTTAGTGGTTACCACTACTAGAAAGTGGACTGGTGGTCCCCTGTCTACAGGAGAGGCACCACCCGATAAGCAGTCCAAGAGACTTTATGCACTGGAAAAAAGGGTGACAACTGCTGCTGCGTTTTCCACTTCTATAGCCAATAACACCACGCTATTGGCCAGCTTTGCAGACATCCAGTTGAACCTGCTGCAAGAAGGCCTTCAAGAAGTGCCAGAACCTACACGGACCAAGTTGCTCGCCATTGTTTCCGAAGGCAAGCAGGTGAACCCAGAATGTGCTCAAAAACACTCTGGATGCTGCTGAGACAGCGGGAAGAACCCTGGCACAAGGTACCTTGCTCAAGAGACATGCCTGGCTGAGGAACTTAAGTTTCAAGCCAAAGACCCAAGCAACACTGATTAACAAACCCTTTGAGCAGACCAACCTGTTTGGCAAGGCAGTGGACACTCTTGAAATAGCCAAGAAAGAACATGAAACACTCAAGTCCCTTAACAAATTACCCAGAAACCCTCTCCCCAGAGAGGAAGCGGCTCCCGTCGGTCCTTTCGTGGACAATCTCGTTTTTCCCAGAACCAGTATAATGCAGGAAACTACTGGAATTCGGGACATGGATCTAATACCTCCACCACTTACCCACCCAGAGGATAGCGGTGTGGGAAAGGTAGAGGACGAGGTTCCAACCCCAGAGGCGTTCCGGCCTCTGGTCCGAAATGACCTGCAGATCCAAGTCCCCTCCCATGCCACCCTGGTCGGGGGGGCGTATTGATATTTTATTTCTATCGCGCTCATACACAAGTGTTTCAGAGTGCGGCAGGGCAAGGGAGGGGAACAGGGGAGAACAAAACAGCGATCTTACTAGGCCCAGTGACAATGAGAACGCGCAAGTGCATGGGAGAAGGGGAGGGGAAAAGTGCATGGAGGGGGGAGAAGTGGAAAGTGCGAAACAGAGGAGAAACAGATAAATAACAATAAATAATAAAGGCAACAAACAGTGGTAGTGCAGCCAGAAATTTGCAAGTGCTAGGTTTAAGGAAGCAGACAGGGTAGGTCTGATAAGTGCAGAAAGAAAAGGGGGGGGGGGGCTGTATGGGTACAGATACAGACCCCAATGCAAGGGGTGGCCCGGAGGCAATGCGGGAGGGCGGCGGGGTGAACAGGTACCTGGGCCTGGAGGGCAGTGGGTGGCCAGGTGCAAGGTGCCAGAGGGGGAGCGAAGGCGGAAGAAAAGAGGAAAGTCTTGAGGTGGTTCCGGAACCGGAGATGGTTCTCAAGTTTTAGAGTGGCAGAGAGGCTGTTCCAGATGGAGGCCCCAGCCGAAGATGGAGATCTACCCACAGCTACTACTGCATGGGAGGGGATAACCGACCAGTGGGTACTCTAGACGGTCGCCCACGGGTACTGTATAGAATTTTCCCGACCACCCCAATTCAAACCGCCAAGATCAAGATGCCTGATGCTGTACCACCTGCAAATCCTACTGCAAGAGGTGCAGACCCTTCTAGAAAAGGACGCCATAGAAGTGTTCCCTATTCTACTTAAGAAGCGCTGTGTAAAGCGGTGGGCCGCGTACGGTATGTCGCGGGCGGAACCCTCCTCCCCCACCGCCACACCCACCGAAAGTGATGGGGGCACCTCCGATGACCAAACTTCCATTGTGGATGTGATAGACCTCGAGGCTGAGACTTCTAGGTCTGCCACGCCTGTCCCGACACTTCAAGACCTCAAGGGACAACACCTGGCGACAGAGGCGTACAAAGACCTTGCACTAAACACACAACCCCTCTACCTATTTCGAGGGGTACAATCGAAAAAGGTGAAGGTGCCAGCAGGGCCGTCAAATTTTGGTGGATTCCTTGGATCGTTCAGATCCAAAGCCTTCCCTGCATCCGCAGCAGCGTTTGACTGGGCATCCCAAAACAAACGAGGGCGCTACCCCTAAATCAAGTTTACACGTTGAAGCTTGGAATTTGGATGCTCTGTCGGTCCGAAAGGCCCGGTAGGCCCAAAAACTACGACTAGGCCTCCAGGCGAAAAACCTACCGCTAGGCCCTCTAATGCCGCGTTAGGCGGAAATCGAACACAGTATCGCTGGAATTACTTCGGCGTGTGGGCTTATACCTATTCCGTCGAAAAACATGGGGCAGGCCTCGGACAAATCTATAGATACGCCATGGTGCCCCGATTCTCGCGATGACTACGAGGACAGTCAAGAGCCTCTTTCCAACACCTTGAGTGACACATTTCGGCTTCAAGGGGCGGAAGATGACGTTTTTCCATCCGTAGGCCCTTACAGTTCCTCCAAGTGGGCAAGAAGGGTGCATGGATCGGCTTCAGAAAATTATTCATTTTTCTGAACATCCTTCCCCGAAAAGATCTTGTGGAGAGCCTAATCTTAAATCGGCTTCACAGTTGCAAGAGCATCAGCCCTCAGTCCCTGTCCATCATGAAGACCTCATTCAAATGGATAATTAGCAGGACATTTACAGTGAAGATGAAGAACCTTCCTTCCTACAGGGCTACAGTGAGGATCAGGCGGATGCCGTGGACAATTGGGAAGAAACACACCAAGTGGGGACGGACACATGGATGTTCCCCCAACAAGATCAGGACACTGATGTTCTGTACCTGGATTCTCCTCCGCCTCACCTGTAGACGACCAAATGGCCTTCAATGCCATGTTAAGGAAGGCAGCAGATCACATTCAGATCACAACTCAAGAGGCGGTGCCTGATCAGGACTTTGGAGAAGATATTCTTAAGGAGAAAAACCCCCCTAGCCAGGCCATTCCCCTCTTTAATTCTATTAAGAGAAGATTGACCCCCTCCCTGGTGTCACCAGCTCAAACCCGGGCAGTGAACCCAAGAGTAGAAAAGTTATTTCGGCCAGCTCCTTCGGACCCTCAATACATTAAAGGGCATGCCACCCCTGATTCCCTGGTAGTGACTATCACCCGTAAACGGGCAGGAGTACCACTTGCTATGGGGGAGGAGCCTCCAGATAGAGAATCCAAGAGGTTATATGCCTTAGGTAAGCGGGTTACCTTGGCTGCCGCAGACTATCCATCCTGGTTACCGGTACCTCGAACAACTGGCTCTTAACAGGGGATGCGTACGGCACATATTTTTTGAACACCCAAAGGACCGTAGACCTTCTGTTCAGTCTGGGATTCTCCATCGAGAAAAAATCCATTCGAGGGGATTGGTTCCTCCGACGTATTCCACATCTATGATGGGTAATCACCACTGCTGTGCTGCTTCGGAACATTTTCGGCGTATGCGTCAATGACGTCGATACGCTGTCCTCGAGGGCCTGCGTTGAGCCGACGTCACTGGATGTTATAAGTAGGACGCACAACGCCCGTAGCCTCAGTTCCTTCGGAGATCTCGGCGCGCCTCGGTTCTTCTGAGTACTTCTATCGGTTCTTCGAACCTGTTTGTTTGTGAAGATATTGCAATGTCTTCGTCGACCCTGTGGCCGGGTTTCAAGAAGTGTTGGGACTGCGGTTCCAAGATGTCGCTGACGGACCCGCACAACGCCTGCCTCTGGTGCCTCGTTGAGGACCACGCCACAGATGATTGTGACGATTGGCAGTCATTAACATCGAAGGTCTTGCGGGTGAGGAAGAAGCTTTCTGTCGGTAGGGTGTCCAAGCCCCGAAAGTCGAAATCCGCTGGGCTTTCGACCGATGATTCGAGAGGGGACTCTCCGCGGTGTCGGCATAAGTCCAGGGGGTCTCGGTCCCGGAGTGGGTCCATTCTTCGTCTTTGAGGCACTCGCTGAAGCACCGTCACCAGTCGCCTTCCTCGTCCGAGGACTGTGCCCGTCGGCGGGTTGCTTGTCCCAACAAGCATTCCTCTCCTGCGGAATAGGATGCATTTCATTCGGAGATGATGGCGATTTTCCAATCGCAGGGCTCCGTTCCGTCCGCGCCTTCGAAAGAAGCCGGCAGGGAACATGCTAGAGCCACCATTCGCACGCCTTCGGGGGGAGGGGGGGGTGGTCAGGTTCTCCATCCAGAGGTCAAGTCCCTCAACCTTCATACTTGGCTTCTGAAAGGTTGAGGTATAAGGATTGGGACCTTCCTAAAGATGTGATGGAGGTGTTGCTTTCGGCCAGAAGGCCCGCAACAAAGTCCCTGTATCGTTGCCGTTGGAGAAAGTTCTGCAACTGGTGCAGGGATAAGAATGTGGATCCTTTTTCATGTGCCATTCCTGTGGTTCTGTCCTTTTTGCTTTCATTAGCCCACAAGGGCCTGCAAGTGGGTACCATTAAAGGTTACCTGGCGACGCCGTCCATATTTAAGTGCTCGTTTGAGGAGTGTTCTTATTTTTAAATTAATTTGATTTCTCAGTTTCTGAAAGGGCTCACTAATGTGTTCCCACTGTCACCTTTCCAGGTGCCCAGTTGGGATTTGAACCTAGTTCTAAAATTCCTAATGGGAGCTCCGTTTTGAGCCTTTACATTCTTGTCCTTTGAGACTGTTGACCTTGAAAACTGTATTTTTAGTTGCGGTGAGTTGCAGGCACTTTCCGTTAAGCCACCCTTCACAGTGTCCATAAGGACGGGGTTGTTCTTAGGGTTCGTCCTTCTTTTATTCCGAACGTTGTGTCGGAATTTCATTTAAGCCAGAAGGTTATTCTTCCGGCGTTCTATCCTTCTCCGCATCCTGGTACGGAAGAGGAGAGGTTCCATAGGTTGGATCCTAGGAGGGCTTTAAGTTTCTACATCTCACGCATGTCCCGGGTCAGAGTGGACGATCAGCTCTTTATAGGATACGCTGGAAGGCGTTTGGGACAAGCTGTTACTAAACAGTTTGTCTAGATGGATTATCTTGACAATTTCTGAATGTTACCGTTTGGCGGGTAAGGACCCTCTGGTAGGCTTACGGGCCCATTCTAGTAGGGGTGTGGCTGCCTCTACTGCCCTGCAGAGGGGTGTTCCCATTTGTAACATCTGTGAAGCAGCCACATGGGCCTCTGTCCATATTTTTGTCAAACACTAGGCCTTTGGCAAGGCGGTCCTCTATTCTGCAATTTAATTGGGCATTCTAAAATTCTAAATTCTTTCCCACCTCTTTATGTTGGTACTGCTTTGGGGGTCTGTCATAGATGTGGAATATGTCGGAGGAACCAATCCCCTCGAAGAAAATGTTACTTTCTTACCTGGTAATGTTCTTTCGACGTATTCCGCATCGTTCCCTCCCAGCCTGCCTCTCTACAGAATTTCTTATGCGATTGCAGCTTCCGTTTCCGCAAGGCTTTCTGTAGTTATACTGGCAGAAGATTGGTGCCACACGTTCTGGGGAAAAAACTACAACTGAGGCTAAGGGTGTTGTGCGTCTTAGATATAAGATCCGGTGATGTCGGCTTGACAGAGGCCCTCGAGGACAGCGTATCGACGCAGACGCCGAAAATTTTCCGAAGCAGCTCAGCTGTGGTGATTACCTGTCATAGATGTGGAATACGTCCTTGGAACATCCCATCGAAAGAACATTACCAGTTAAGAAAGTTACTTGTCAAGTAAAACAATTTCTGGTGGCTCTAATCCAGACGAAAGACGGCCTCGTCTTCCCCTCCAACAAGAGGGTTCAGAACATGCTTTTTCATATCCCTCAATATGTAGCCAGTTGGGAGGTGACGGTGCGCCAAAGCCATGCGTTTGGTAGGGATGATGGCGTCGTGCATGTACTTGGTTCCCCATGCGCGGCTGCGCATGCGTCCCATGCAACAGTGGCTCAACAGCCAGTGGTGTCAGGCCAGCGGACAATGGGAAGATCTGGTAGTTGTCTCGCCAGCCCTCGTTCTCTCTCTGCAGTGGTGGTCAAGGGAAAACCTTCTGAAGAAGAAAACCTTTACCACCCCTGCAGTGGAAGCCACTCTCATGACAGACTCCTCTTTCACGGGGTGGGGGGGGGGGAATCACCTGCTTCAGTAGACAGCGCATGGAGTGTGGTCCCCACAAGTACCGTCCAACCATATAAACTTACTTGAGCTATTAGCGGTGTTGAAGGCATTAAAGGCTTTTCAGATGAATCTACAAGGGAAGACCGTGCTGATTCTAACAGACAGCACTACAGCCATGTATTACCTGATCAAACAGGGGGGCAGTCTCCAGGGCTATCCAAGCTGCCCCAAAACATTTGGATATGGGCTCTCAAACACAAGATGTTTCTGTTGTCCCAACATGTTCCAGGGGTACTCAATCTTCTGGCAGACGTGCTCAGCTGAGATTTCCCTCTGCCCATAGAATACAAATGGCGTCTGCATAAAGACATTGTGTCCAACGTCTTCGCAGAATGGGGCTTCCCAGAGATCAATCTGTTTGCAACTCAGGAGAACACCCAATGCCAAGACTACGCTTCCAGGTACCCCCAGAAGCGCTCCAAGGGGAACAGTCTCTGGATAACATGGTCAGGGAAATTTGTCTACATTTTCCCCCCTGACTCCACTTCTCAACAAGATAGTGCACAAGATGTACCAGGAAACAGTTACCCTGATACTGGTGGCCCTCATGTCGGCCCACCAACCCTGGTTCGCTCATCTGATGGAAATGTCCCTCTCCCCACCAGTAAAACTACCCTGCCCGTACAACATGTCCCCCCAGGACAGGGGGTAGACTCTACACCAATGCCCACAAACTCTGAACTTAGCAGTGCTGAGGTCATAGAGTTTGGACACCTACAGCTCCCTCAGAGGTGCATGGACATACTCGGGGAAGCTAGGAACCCTAACGCCCGTTATTGCGATGCCAGCAAATGGAAACATGTTGTTATCTGGTGTAATACCGAGGGCGTCAATCCCATAGATTGCTCACCCACACACATTGTACTTTACCTAACCCATTTGTTGGACACAGGGTTGGTCTTCAATTCCCAGAAGGTTCATCGGGCTGCTCTTTCAGCCTACACCACGTCACAACAAAAGGTGTTGTGGTGGAAGATACCAGTGATTAAGGCCTTTATGGAAGGGGTTAAAAGCTCCTGGATGGGATCTAAATGTGGTTTAACCAGGCTCATGGGGTCCCCCTTTGACCAATGCATAAAGCAAGTCTAAAAGACCTTACTTATAAGACGGCCTTCCTAATGGCTATCACTTCTGTCGGAAGGGTTAGTGAACTACAGGACCTTTCTGTTCTAGACCCCCTTTGTTACAGTCCACAGGGATAAGGTAGTTCTGCGCATGCATCCCAGATTCGCACCTATATTCATCTTGAAGTTCCATGTGAACCAATCGATTGAACTACCTACCTTTTTCCAGAATCCCACTAGCATGGCTGAAAGAAGCCTACACACACTAGATGTGCGCAGGGCAGTTGTGTTCTACCTGGAAAGAACGAAACCACTGAGGGAAAAAAAAAACATTTTTCGTTTCAGTGGCAGCTGCTAGAGAAGGTGATACTGTCTCTAAATCAGCTATCTCAAGGTGGATTGTCAAATGCATCACACTGTTTATGCTCTTGCTAAGAGAGAACCGCCCTTCAAGCCTACAGCACACTCTACTCGAGGCACTGGGGCTTCCATATAATTCATTGCAAATGTTCCCCTAGAGTCCATTTGCAAAGCGGCAACCTGTAGTTCTGTACACACCTTTACAAAACACTATTGCCTAGACACTCATTCTAGGGCTGAGCAGTACTAAGACATCTTTTCTCTACTGTTCCTTCTCACAACCCACCTCCAACTCCGGATACTGCTTGCTAGTCTATGCACAGCATGTGATTCTAAGCAGATTAACAAGCATCAGAAGACATGCATTACTCACCGTAATAGCATTTCTGATGATTGTATCTGCTTAGATTCACATGCGCCCTCCCTTCCTCCCTGCTCGGGGTGGAAGAAACATAGACGTCTTACTACCTTCTTTCTTCATGTACTCACAATAGCCTTGGGCTCCCTCATGGCAGAAAAAATACAATCGGAGGGACCTCAACGAATGAGGGATTTTGGGTACACTACACGTCACGATGGGGATAGTGTTAGACACGCCTATGCCGACGTCCCCTTTTGGTCCCCCAAAGACAAGATGCAATACTCCGCGGTTACCACTGGATGCCGGACCATATGCACAGCATGTAAATCGAAGCAGATACAATCATCAGAAATGCTATTACGGTAAGTAATGCATGTCTTCTTTTAAGGTATCTAAGCTGCTAAGCAAGATTCAGGCCCTATCTGCCCCTGAGCCCTAGACAGATTTTCAAAAAGAGAAGGTTGGACTTCACAACCACTTCACCTTCCTCAATAAAGTTTACACAGCATTACAGATCAATCAGAAAATGTGCTTTATAACTATTAATGAATCCTACATCAGATTTCACATGGACCCTGCACATTCTAGATGTCTACATGTCCCCTATATTTTACTAAGACAAGATCAAGGAAATGTGTGTCTCGGGCAGCCTTTTCATCAATTACGGTGATGCCACTGGCCGATGGATATTACAGTGCATCTTGGTGGCCTCCAATATTTGTCATCTCAACGTAATGGTATGCATGGTCACGCAATCTGGGTCAAGGCCACAGCTGTGGGTTTCCAGAATTCTAGCTCTATTGAAGCCCTCTAAAAGGCAGTCATTTGGGCGGCTTCTTCCGCATTCTGCTTTCATTGTTCTATGGACTCCAGTTCGAGAGGGGGCACCCAATTTGGCCAGGGTGTTTTACGAATACTTTTTGGGTCCATGTATCATCAGATGAAAGCTGAATGTGTTGACTAGAAGGATTGTTGTGGGTACTCATAGACAAAGGATGGTGATAGTAACATCCCATCGATGCCCATCTTTCACTTTGCAGTAAAGAACTTATATTCCAGACCAACCACAAGATGACGTGCTATGCATATCATGCGACTCTAAACCAAAACAAAGCACTAAAAAACCTATTGGTGGTAAGTAATGTTTGTTTAAATATGAAAGGGGATGTACATAGAAGTATGTAAAGGTGAACACTGACTACTGTACCTCTAGTACATGGTCCTCTTTCCCTTTGTCATCTCCCCCTTTGTCCTCCCCTCATCCCCTCTAAATGTCGCTGTGTGGTCTAGCATAGGCTGATGGTAAGGACTAGTAATGCGGAGAACGTTAAATGGTGGTGTAACATCTCACCCAAATGCACAGTCTTTCACAATGGTGTTTCAAGGTTTTTGCTCTGCAAAATGGCTTTCTAGTCGTGTCCAATGGGGCAGACATGCCATAAGTATGGAGGAAAGGCAACTATGGACTTGGAGAACAGTAGTACTACTGTGTGTAACTTTTACAATTCTGTTAAGGCTTATGTTACCTTTGATCTTTTGAACGTCTCTGCATCTTTTGCGTTAAAATTGGTGATATCATGGGTGGCTGAACTTTTGGCTCCCCCAAAGGTTCCAGTACTGTTCGATACGACAGTCAGTTAAAACTTACGATCGCCTTTGTAATGCCCTGGAAACCCTTGTTGCTGAAGGCTTTTTAATGGCTCAGAAATAAGAAGAGGACAAACCTGTCGGATGCTGTTGGTAACAGTTCATTTGTGCGTGCGGCAGTCAGAAGTTGGCAGACATGGAGCCCTTGCACCACACACATCAGCTGGGCTGAATGAGGTGAGTGGAGGAGGGCAGTATCGCCCTATAATGCACCGCTGACAATGTAGTTGATGTTAGTTCTGAAAGTTTGAGGGGTTGTTGAGAGGCAAGGATGGAGTATAGGTTTTGACCTGAGGGGGTAAGGGTAAGAAGGTGGGCAAAGGAGGCAATGAGAGCTTTGGGTGGGATCACCTAATTAATAAGAGTTTAGGTCACTTGGTTGTCACATTGATTTCATTTTGGTTCTATATGTGACGCTTATCTGAGCGGCATTGTCACTTTATAGGCACAGGCTTTTACCTGCAGCGTTTGAACAGCTGCCTTTTCAGGTGGAGCCATTTAATACGGCAGATATTGTCATATGACAATCCTCTTATGAGAGATCTAGGAAGCGACATCATCAATCCCGATCGACTTCCTCCGACTCCTTACCTGATGGGGAACAGGTAAGTTTTCCTAGTAAATCTGCTTCAAAAGCAGAATGGGAGGATTTTTGCCTCAAAATGTTAGGTGTTCACGAAGGTGGCTTCACCTACCCCTTTAACTGAGCCGAAAAAGACTTTGGACCCTATCACGCCTCGTGAGACCGACAGGGTGCCGTCAAAATGTACTACTTGCATGCCTAATGGCCCTGACAGTAAGTCTTTGAAGCGTCCTTGGGAGCTGTCGAGGGTCGAGACATATCAAAGCCACTGCCTTCCCCCCTAAGCTCCGTCGAAGGAATCGGCGTTGATGCCTCATATAGATCTGTCATGGGCAAAGTGGTAGAGTATTTAGGCTGGAGTAGACATGTAGTAGAATTTAAGACGGATGATTGCATGTTATGTTATAAGAATTTATTGAGCGCACATACGCTGAAGGCATCATGGCACTAGAGGCAGCTAGCAGAAACCGAACAGGGAGGAGAGCCATTAGAATAATAATGTTTTCAATTTACGTCGAAAGCAGAAATGATCAGCAGTGCTCCGCAGAGCATGCATAAGTTTGTTGCAGTCATTAGCGGCTACAGTAGAAAAGGCACACAACCACCTGAACCAGCCAGCCTGTGACGGGGAACCTCAAGAAGGGCTGATTGAGAACCTAGGGTGCGGGGAGGTATGTAGTGCACATATTTGGCATGGACATTCTTGATAAGGGTCCTCCAAAAGATCCGGTTTTGGGGAGAATTCTCAGAAATGTGTTAATTCCCTTCTACCTTAGAGACCCCCAGCTCTTTTTGCTGGACAAACTCCATAGGCATCATCTTTACATTGTCACACAGCACCTTCAGTGAAGTGGCACAGGGAAGTCTCTTAGATTTCCCAAAGGTTTAAATACCCTCTCTTGGTGAAACTACTGTTTCTGATGCGTGTTAATCTGCTTAGAATCACATGCTGTGCATATGGTCTGACATCCAGTGGTAACCGCAGAGTATTGCATCTCGTCTTTCGAGGGTCGAAAGGGGACGTCGGCATAGGCGTGTCTGTAACACTATCCCTACCATGACTTGTAGTGTACCCAAAATCCCTCACGTGCCGAGGTCCCTCCAGATTGTTTTTTTCCGCCCAGGTTACTGGTCGCCCTAATGCGGAGCTCTTACATAGAAATAGCGTTATTGTCATTATTATCGACTTTGTTGTTATTCCCGTTAAGTCACTTTGACAGTTGAATCCTGTGAAACAACGCCGAAGACTGCTGTGGACTTTCGACGCCTGTTGATCCTAGCGGCGCTGCCGTCCACTTGGCCGGGCCTTCTGGCCTACACAGTAGAGAGAATGGGGTTGGGTGGACATTCTTTACAAGTATGCCTTTCCTCTTTCACCCTCTCTGCTCCCTCGGTTTTATCATCGCTTTAACTGTCTTTCGCTATGGAAAAGACGCCATTTAGATTTTGACCCTCGTGCAGGGCCAAAAATCTGTGTAAAGACAAGCATGCTCGGTCCAACAACTGTCTTCCCCTCCACCACAATGAAGCAAGTTGCACGGCTTGTAGACTCCTGCGCCCTAAAACGCTTAAGGAGCACCGCTTGAAGCAGTGGGCAGCCTATGGCATGTCGCAGGCCGAATGTTCTTCCTGCGCTGTTGCAACCGTCGAAAGGGATGGGGGAACTAGCGATGACCAGGCCTGTGTCAGAAGCCATTGACCTAATGGCGGACTGCTCTCGGTCCGCGGCGCCCCTCCTCGATCCCACCAGGCGTGACGTGAGTCACGCTATAGGGAAAACACCTAGCGACAGGGGCACACACGATCATAACACCAAACACACAACCCCAAGTTTCTGCTTCGGCGGCACTGTCGAAGCATCAATCTTCGACGGGATCCTCTGATCGGCAGCCCTCCCCCGCAACCGCAGTTGTGGCCTGTGACAGGGCAATACAAAGCAAAAGGACGCAAACACTAAAAGACACTTGGACGTCGAGGTGCTCCAGGGGGACGCACATATGTTGCTTAAGGCCCGGGTGGTGTCAAAATACACTGCTTAGCCTCTGGTTCACCCGGTGGCGTCGAAATCCACCGCTCAGCCTCCAGTTCTGCCGGTAGACCTCCCAGATTCTCCGACCATTGCTGAGAGCATCGCAAGGCTTACTTCGGCAGTTAGTCTTTAGGAGCGGTCGAAGGAGGCGGCGAAGCACAAAGAGCGGTCTAGAGACGTGATGAGACACGCCACAGCGCCCCGAACCTCACCAGGTCTACACTGAGACTCCTGTGCCTTTTGTCAGACACATTGGAGGACAAATCTCGACGTCACAGGGAAGATGATGAACCCGTTCCTCCCCTGGGCCCCTCTGGTTCATCCTCATGTACCAGGGAAAAATGTGAGGGATGTATGGACAGATTAGAAAATTGTCTTATTCTGAGACCTTGCTCCCGAGAGGCCTCAAAGACTTTCCTTCTAAGTCTGTATCCAAATTTCAAAGGACCTTGGAAGATCCACATGAGTTGTATACCTGTGTCCTCACAGATGATGATGTTATGGACACTTAGGATCAGGATGAGGATGGCACCTTTCTGGAAAACTACAATGTGGATGATCAGACCGGTTTTATGGACAATTGGGAAGATAGCCGTCAGGTTGATGCTCAACCCTGGACGTCCCTCACTTCCACCCAGGACCCTGATGTCCTCTGCATAGATTCCCCCACACCCCGTCCACTCCGGCTCGCCAAGCCTACCCAGTGGATGAAAATATAGCGTTCAACGCCATCTTGAATAAGGCGGCTGACCATTTTCAGATCGCCACTCAAGAGGCTTTACCAGATTCTGATTTTGTGGAGGATATACTGAAAGAAAAACCTCGATCCGGCCAGGCCATAACTTTGTTGAACTTAATCAAGAGGAGATTGGCACCTTCCTTGTTGACGGCAGCCCAGACCATGGCGGTAAACCCTAGGGTGGAGAAGCTGTTTCAGCATTCTCCGATCGACCCTGCCTACATCAAGGATCATGCCACTCCAGATTTAGTGGTTACCACTACTAGAAAGTGGACTGGTGGTCCCCTGTCTACAGGAGAGGCACCACCCGATAAGCAGTCCAAGAGACTTTATGCACTGGAAAAAAGGGTGACAACTGCTGCTGCGTTTTCCACTTCTATAGCCAATAACACCACGCTATTGGCCAGCTTTGCAGACATCCAGTTGAACCTGCTGCAAGAAGGCCTTCAAGAAGTGCCAGAACCTACACGGACCAAGTTGCTCGCCATTGTTTCCGAAGGCAAGCAGGTGAACCCAGAATGTGCTCAAAAACACTCTGGATGCTGCTGAGACAGCGGGAAGAACCCTGGCACAAGGTACCTTGCTCAAGAGACATGCCTGGCTGAGGAACTTAAGTTTCAAGCCAAAGACCCAAGCAACACTGATTAACAAACCCTTTGAGCAGACCAACCTGTTTGGCAAGGCAGTGGACACTCTTGAAATAGCCAAGAAAGAACATGAAACACTCAAGTCCCTTAACAAATTACCCAGAAACCCTCTCCCCAGAGAGGAAGCGGCTCCCGTCGGTCCTTTCGTGGACAATCTCGTTTTTCCCAGAACCAGTATAATGCAGGAAACTACTGGAATTCGGGACATGGATCTAATACCTCCACCACTTACCCACCCAGAGGATAGCGGTGTGGGAAAGGTAGAGGACGAGGTTCCAACCCCAGAGGCGTTCCGGCCTCTGGTCCGAAATGACCTGCAGATCCAAGTCCCCTCCCATGCCACCCTGGTCGGGGGGGCGTATTGATATTTTATTTCTATCGCGCTCATACACAAGTGTTTCAGAGTGCGGCAGGGCAAGGGAGGGGAACAGGGGAGAACAAAACAGCGATCTTACTAGGCCCAGTGACAATGAGAACGCGCAAGTGCATGGGAGAAGGGGAGGGGAAAAGTGCATGGAGGGGGGAGAAGTGGAAAGTGCGAAACAGAGGAGAAACAGATAAATAACAATAAATAATAAAGGCAACAAACAGTGGTAGTGCAGCCAGAAATTTGCAAGTGCTAGGTTTAAGGAAGCAGACAGGGTAGGTCTGATAAGTGCAGAAAGAAAAGGGGGGGGGGGGCTGTATGGGTACAGATACAGACCCCAATGCAAGGGGTGGCCCGGAGGCAATGCGGGAGGGCGGCGGGGTGAACAGGTACCTGGGCCTGGAGGGCAGTGGGTGGCCAGGTGCAAGGTGCCAGAGGGGGAGCGAAGGCGGAAGAAAAGAGGAAAGTCTTGAGGTGGTTCCGGAACCGGAGATGGTTCTCAAGTTTTAGAGTGGCAGAGAGGCTGTTCCAGATGGAGGCCCCAGCCGAAGATGGAGATCTACCCACAGCTACTACTGCATGGGAGGGGATAACCGACCAGTGGGTACTCTAGACGGTCGCCCACGGGTACTGTATAGAATTTTCCCGACCACCCCAATTCAAACCGCCAAGATCAAGATGCCTGATGCTGTACCACCTGCAAATCCTACTGCAAGAGGTGCAGACCCTTCTAGAAAAGGACGCCATAGAAGTGTTCCCTATTCTACAGGTAAGCAAGGGTATTTATTCAGTGTACTTCCTTGTACCCAAAAAGGATCTCACCATGCGCCCTGTGCTAGACTTGCGCCCAGCAAAAAAGGTTTGTCAAACCTCAAAAGCTTTGTATGGTCACTTTACAGGAAGTAATCCCTCTATTGAAACGGGCATTACATGGCAACACTGGATATGAAAGATGTATACTTTCATATTTCGATATTGCCAGCGCACAGAAAATATCTAAGGTTCATGATAGAGGACAAGCACCATCAGTTCAAGGTACTCCCCTTCGGCATTGCCTCGGCACTGAGGGTGTTACAAAGGACAGTAGCGGCAGACTATCCGTCCCGATTTACCCTTACCTCGACGACTGGCTCATAACAGGGGAGTCCTAGAGACATGCCTATTGAACACTCAGAAGACGATAGACCTCTTTTTCAGTCTGGGATTCTCCATCTACGAGAAGAAATCCAACCTAGACCCCAGTCAAGTCAAACAGTTTCTAGGGCTCTAATTGGGACAAAAGACAGCCTCGTCTTCCGCTCCGAGAGGGTTCAAAACATGCTGTTTCAGACGGGAAGTGACGTTACGCAAGGCCATGTATCTGTTAGGAATGATGGCGTCCTGCATTTTCTTAGTTCCTAACGCACGTCTGTGGCCCATGCAAGAGTGGCTCAACAGCCAGTGGTGTCAGCCCAGTGGACAATGGGAAGATCTGGTAGTTGTCTCACCAGCCCTCGTTTTCTCTCTGCAGTGGTGGTCGAGAGAAAACCTCTTGAAGGGGAAAACTTTCACCACTCCCGCAGTAGAAGCAACTCACGGGTTGGGGGGCTCACCTGCTTCAGCAGACTGCACACAGCGCATGGTCCCCACAAGTAGCGTCCAACCACATAAATCTGTTGGAACTGTTAGCTGTATTCAAAGCACTGAAGGCTTTTCAAACACAGCTACAGGGGATGACAGTCCTGATCTTGACAGACAGCACCACAGCCATGTACTACCTGAACAAACAAGGGGGCACACACTCTCCAGGGCTATCCAAGCTGTCCCAAACATTTGCATATGGGCCCTCAAACACGGGATGTTCTGTTGTCACAATACGTTCCAGGGAAACTCAATCTTCTGGCAGAAGTGCTCAGCAGAGATTTCCCATTGCCCATAGAGTATGAATGGCAACTACACGAACACATAGTCTCCAACGTTTTCGCAGAATGGCGCTTCCCAGGGATCAATTTGTTCGCAACTCTGGAGAGCGCTCAATGCCAAGATTACACCTCCAGGTACCCACAGAACCGCTCCAAGAGGAACAGGCTCTGGATAGCATGGTCAGACTCCCTTACTCAACAAGATTGTGCACGAGATGCACCAGGAACCAGTCACGATGATATTGGTGGCCCCCATGTGGGCCTGCCAACCCAGGTTCTCTAATCTGATGGAGATGTCCCTCTCCCCTCCTATGAAACTGCCCTGCCCATACAACATGTTATCTCGGGACATGGGAGATGCACTGCACCCATGCCCGCAAACTCTGAACTTAGCGACCTGGCTCCTGAGGTCCTAGAGTTCAGACACCTTCACCTCCCCCAACACCAGATACTGCTATTCCAGTAAATTGAAACACTTTATCTGGTGTACTGCCAAGGGAGTCAATCCCATTGACTGCTCTCCTACTCACATTCTATTGTACCTGACCCCCTTACTGGATTCAAGCCTGGTTTTTTAATTCCCTAAAGGTTCACTTAACTGCTCTCTCAGCCTACACTACGTCACAGCAAAAGATGTTGGGGTGGAAAATACTAGTTATCAAGGCTTACATGGAAGGGGCCAAAAGGATTCATCCACCCATTTCTAACCCAGCTCCCGGATGGGATTTAAATGTGGTTCTGACTAGACTCATGGGATTCCCCTTTGAGACTACGCACAAGGCAAGTCTAAAAGACCTTACCTATAAGACAGACTTCCTAGTGGCTATCACTTCTGTTAGAAGGGTTAGTTCAGGAGCGCTGTTGCGCGGCACGCAAGATGGCCGCAGCCTGAAAGTGTTCCGTCGGTGGCTGCTTCATAGGGACAATATCCTGCATTTTGAAGTAGCTGGCAGCCGAGCTCTCGACACTGCACTGAAGCCGGACTCATCCTGCACCCGTGGGCGCCACAGCGGACCCGCAGGACCCTATAGATCCAAAGTTACCCACATGAGCCCCTGGGTCCTCTGTACGAGATGAACGGCCCTGGCGGGATGACCATCCCCCCCAATGGTAACCGCCTCGGCACTAATTCCGAACTGTGACTGGCGCTGGAGCGCCCGCTTGTCGCAGAGACCTGCCTCCACAAAACCACCCTCCGGAGGTGACCCGACCTCAACTGAGACACCGGAATCCTCCTTGGTACCAGCCGTGTTGGTTGGAGGGGCACGGGTGACCCAACACCACAGTACCCCGCCGCACTGTTCAGGTGCTGGGGGAGGACTGGCGCGCCCTGTGCCCCACTCATACCCGGTTCCCCCTTACCCGTGGATTATACAAGGAGGCAGCGGGACCGCCCCCATCCAGCTGAGGTGCCGGACACTTTGATCCCTCAGCACACAGGCCTGGGAACATCCCCGCTGGGGCACGCATAACCTGCCTGTCTCTGGAGATGGCCAGCCCCACTAACCCAATCTGCAGTGGGCGCCCCATACTCCAGGGCAGTGGCCAGCGGGAATTGCCCCTGCGGCCCTATCAACGTGATCAACCTTATCGGGTCCCAACGCTGAAATCCTGCAGGAGCAGACGAACAGCCCACCAGATCCCCCTAACCAGTACACCCAACAGTAAATGGTACTACTATTGAGTTGACGAGACTGGGGGGGAAAGGGGAAGTGGAGAAAATAATAAACAGTCAGGATTGCTCTGATCTCCTCAACTTAATAGACATCTTGGGATTCAGGATACCTGCAAATAGCACATCATGATTAGCATCTCAACAGGAACTCACTAACATTTCTTAATATGTACCTCCCCTGAACCTCTGGTTACCTGACTGCCTCTGATTATTACCAAGAGGCACTTAAAGGTAAAATCCTCAGAATTACTGCCACTCTAAATTTCTGAATTCACAGGGACTCAAATGCCTCTTGTGCAGTCTAAGGAACAGACTTCTGTGCTGCTCTGTGTCGGAAGGAGTCCCGAGGATCTCGGTCCCGGAGTGGTTCCTGCCATTCGTCGTCCTCGTCTCGGCATTCCAGGAAGCGCCGTCACCGGTCGCCTTCCCCGTTGTCCTCGGAGGATGGCGCCGCGAGGAAAGTGGCTTGTCCTACTAAGTCCTCCACTCCGGAGGAATGGGCAGCCTTCAGGGAGCAGGTGATGGTGATTTTCCAATCCCATGGCAGAGTTCCGTCCGCGACTTCGCAAGAAGCCGGCAAGGAACAGTCTTGGTCCGTGGCTCGTGCTCCTTCGGGCTCGGGTGCTCGGCACGATTCTCATCGAGAACCTTCGAGGTCCCATTCGGACAAGGTTCAGGCTGATCGCATGAGATGTGCTTCCAGGTCTTGGTCTTCGTCCCCAGGAGAGACCGCAGAAATCTGGCAAGGGCTCGAGATCGCCGTCAGCGCCGTGTCCGTTGGATACGGATGTCATAGCTTTGCCTTCGCACCAGCCCTCGACGCCATAATTGATGCCGAAGCCATCGGCAACCTCGACGCCGAAGCCTTCGGGGCCTTTTGGTCGGAATTTGCCAATGGAGGCACCTGGCTAATTCCAAGTCTGTGAGGCCTGTTAAGGATCCCAGACCCTCTTCTTCCCCCCCAAATCCCCCCCGCTCTCTCCCCCCTTCCCCCCCTCCCTCCTCACCCCTCCTCACCTTTGCCTTTCTCCCCGTGCTTTCTTCCAGCTGACGGCTGCCCAGCCCGCGGCTGACTGCGGCGTACTGAATTAGACCCGCCTGGAACCGGACAGCGTAGCTGTTCACGCTCCCTCTCGGAAGCTCCACGGCTCCGCCGTTCATACTGGATGTGTTTTCCTTTCTACTATCCCAGGTATGCATTTTATTTTTACTACATGCTTGGGACTTGCAGGGAATTCCTGGTTTGTGGGGCACCATTACTTGGGAGCATGCTGGATCAGAATTACATTACTTCTTTTCCACAACTTCCCTGTCTTAGGCAGACACAGGTGGAAATGTTTGGTGATTTTCTAATAGCTATATTAACATTTTTATTTCTTTGACTGTGGAGATTTTATGCCAAGTGCAACCTTCACAACTGCACTTTGAACACCCTTTTCAAATATTCTTCATACTTAGTCATTAGGACATTCATGATAGGGAATTCTTTGTTCACCTATCTATAGTCTGTCCCTTTTAGCTTTAAAACTCAAATTCTTTCTTTTTTCTTCTCTCTTTCTACAGAACTCATCAGCCCTGAAGAAGGCGGGACATTAAAACTGATCCTTTTATCTTTTTGGGACCAGTCTCCGCCGAAACGCTAGAACGTGAGGGGAGTGTTGGAACCCTTTTTTTCCTTTCTACCAACACATCCTTTCGCCTCATTGGAACAGTTTTTCCCCCACTGCGTTGGCTAAATTTTGAAAACAGACTATATATTTGAACAATAACCCCTGGCATCTTTTGTCCAGATCCCATTATTCGTTTAGGTTCGCACACTGGGAACATTAAGGATAGATTCCTTGATTAGAGCAGCATAATTAAAGGGTGTGTATCTCGGACAGAATTTTTCCCGAGACCCTGGTAGGACAGACAGACATATCCAAGCCCTACCACCCTGCTGCCCAATTCATCCGGGTTTCCGGTTATATCTCTTCAGCCTTTTTCATTTCTCACAGGTTTACATACTTGTTACTTTTTTGACACCACCGGCTCTTGACCCTAGTGCATTTCCTTCTGTGATTAGATAACAGATCGAAGTTAGGTGTGTGTCAACCCGTACAAATTTGCTTTTTATGTTTTAAAAATTATGAAAAAGTATTGTATATTGTTGCCTTTTTGTTAGTTTTTTGTTGATTGTTCACTTGTCTAAATACTTGATACACATTATATTATATATTTTTATAAAATGTCTGCTATGTGAAAAATGTCTCACGACTGTATATTGCATTAAAAGTATTTATATATATTCTTTTCCCCCTTTTTTTCCAACAACTAAACCCAGCATTTACTGCTTGTATATAGAGCTATTTAGGGGAGTTTCAGGATTTAAATGACCCCCATTTTTAGCTCTCCAATTTCGGCATAGCGACACTCCCTTCCATTTTCATGCTTTATACCTCTTCTGTCCCGAGGCATTTTTCTCCCCCTGGATGACATCTATGAGGATGAGGCGAGGCCAGATCTATAATTTGACCCTGTTGAGCCTGATGTGGCTCCTGTCTTTTCCGGGGACAGTCAGTTGGAAGAGTTACGGAAATCTCTTCATGATGCAAGTGGCTTGGACTCTTCTCCTGAGGTGGACTTGGCAGACATGAGCCTGGGGCTCATGCGGAGTCCTACAGGAGAATGATGGCTAGGGTCACTGAGTATCTTGGTTGGTCTAGTCCTCCTGAAGCTTTTGTTCAGGATGACTTAACGGATATTTTGGATCAAGGTCCGTCCTCTGCCCGGTGTTACATTTTCATTTGACATTGCAGAAAAGGGTGGCGGCTGCTTGGCGGACACCGGAATCTCTTCAGGCAGTCAACAAATCGTTAACTAAAAAATACTGCCCTTCCGGTAGTGGCCCCCCAGCTACCTTTCCTCTCACTCCACTCCCGAGAGTTTGGTGGTTCAGGCGGCTACGGCCACCTCGAGGCCGGCGGAGTACTCTACCATCCCATGTGACGGGGCTGACAAACGCTTCGATGGTTGGGCACGCAAGGGGTTTTCTGCAGGGAGTATGGCACTGAAGTCCGCCAACTCCACTTGTGCCTTAGCAAGATTTTCACACACTCATTGGAATTCTGTTTCTCTAGCGGCTAAGCATATTCCTGAAGGGGACAAAATGGATGGGTTCCTTGCTGTGGTGCAGGATGGCAAGGATGCCATGTTTGAATCCCTTCAGTCGGGTTTGGACACGGCCGACAGTGTTCGCTGGTCCATGGCTGCAAGGACCGTTATGCGCAGGTTTGCGTTGTTGCGGAAGTCTGGTTTTGCTCCGGATGTGCAAGCCCGTCTTTCGAACATGCCCTTTGATGGCGCGCATTTGTTTGGCAGAAAGGCTGACGAGAACCTTGAGCGGTTGCAGACCTCCAAAGCTGCGGCTAAATCTTTGAGCGCAGCTGTGCGTCAACCTCTGCCTTTTCGTCCTAGAGGACAACGGTGGAGCGGATGTTCCTTTCGTTACTACTTCTCTTTTGGTTGGAGAGGAGCCGCCAGTCAAAGGGGCCAACGACAAAGTACCCGTGGCGGTCATGGACATAGGGGTGCCAATGCTGCTCAGGCAGCTGCCTCTTTGCCTTCAGGCACTGCCGCAGCTGCTCCAAAGCAATCATGAGGCCATGTTCCATGGTTCGCCGGTTGGGGCACACTATCTCAGCATCTCAAAGAATGTCGAGCTATTACTTCGGATGCGTGGGTTCTGGATACAATAGCCCACGGCTACTGCCTTCCCTTCTTAAAGCGGCCTCACGAGAATCCACCAGGGAATCTCTCTTTGAAGTTTCCAGATCCGCTCCTTGTGCAGGAAATCCTGACCCTGCAGGAGAAAGGCGCTATAGAACTTGTGCCTGTAGCGGAGAGGAACAAGGGATGGTATGCCCCATACTTTTTGATTCCAAAGAAGGACGGGGGATTGAGACCCATCTTGGATTTGTGTTGGTTGAACAAACTTCAGGAAGGACAAGTTGAAGATGGTCAATCTTTCTCAAGTCCTCCAGGCCCTTCGTCTCCAGGATTGGTTGGCGTCTCTGGACCTACATGATGCTGAAAGTACCTGAGGTTTGCGTCTGGCAGCTCGCACTTTCAGTTTCGGGTCCTGCCATTCAGATTGACCACCACCCCGAAGGTCTTCACCAAGCTCATGGTGGTGGTGGCAGCGTATCTCAGGCAATGGGGGAGTCACGTCTACCCCTACCTGGACGACTGGCTGATCTTTGCGTGTTCTACTGATCATCTCGGTCTCACCTGCCACTCCCTCCACAAGCTGGGCTTCTCCCTCAATTTCAAGAAGTTGCATCTTACACCTTCCCAGCAGCTGCAGTACATTGGGGCTGTGTTGAGCACGTCCTTGGAAGTGCTCGACTCCCAAGGTGAGGGCTCATTACATTGTGCAGATGGTGGACAAGTTTCAACATGCCCAGCGTCTCCCGGCTTTCGCATTCTTAAGGTTGCTCGGCCTCATGGCATCCTGCATTTTTCTGGTGCCAGAGGCCAGGCTGGGATCCCTGCAGTGGATCCCCAAGATGCAGTGGTCACAATTCTCAGGCAAGATGTCGGATCCTGTTCTGATTCCACTCTCGGTCTCCCAGGATCTTCTGTGGTGGGCCAACGAGGGGAACCTGATGAAGGGGGAGCCATTTTGGCAACCGTAGCCGGAGATGACTGTAGTGACGTACGCTTCCCTCACAGGATGGGGCCCTCATGCCGACGATTTGACCGCCAGCGGTCGTTGGTCTCCGTCAGAGTCCAAACTCCACATCAACCTGTTAGAGCAGAGGGCCATTAGGCTGGCCCTGAAGGCTTGTATGCTGTCTGTGCGGGGGAAGTGTCCTGATCATGACGGACAACACAGTGGCAATGCATTACCTCAACAAAAAGGTTTTGCAACTAGTGCAGAGGACAAAATGTTGATCCTTTTCAGTGTTACATTCCTGTGGTTATATCTTTCCTGCTTTCTTTGGCCCACAAGGGCCTTCAAGTAGGTACCATTAAGGGTTACCTGGCGGCGCTGTCCATCTTCAAGCGCTCGTCTGAAGAATGTTACTACTTTAAGATTCCTTTGATTTCCCAATTTCTTAAAGGGCTCACTAATGTGTTCCCGCCATCCCCATTCCAGGTGCAGGTTTGGGATCTGAATTTGGTCTTGAAATTCCTGATGGGTGCTCCATTTGAACCTTTGCACTCTTGTCCTTTGAGACTATTGTCTTTCAAGACAGTGTTCTTGGTTGCGGTTACTTCTGCGAGTGGATTGCAAGCACTTTCATCTAAGCCGCCCTTTACTGTGTTCCACAAGGATAGGGTTGTACTGGGGGTACATTCTTCCTTTCTACCTAAGGTAGTGTCTGAATTTCATTTAAGCCAGAAAGTAGTTCTTCCTTCTTTCTATCCTCATCCTGGTAAGGAAGAGGAGCGATTCCATAGGTTGGACCCTAAGAGAGTTCTGAGCTTTTATATTTCTAGGATGTCCAGGGTCAGAATGCACAATCAACTCTTTGTGGGGAATGCTGGACACCAATTGGACCAGGTTGTTACCAAAACAGACCTTGGCCCTTTGGATTATCCTCCCCATTACTGAATGTTACCGATTGGTGGACAAGGACCCTCCTGAAGGGTTGCAAGCTTATTCCACTAGGGGTGTGGCTACTTCCACAGTCCTGCAAAGGGGAATTTCTATTATGAATATTTGTGATGCGGCCACATGGGCTTCTATCCACACCTTTGTTAAACATCACTCCTTGGATACGCTCCATGGTCAAGATATGGCCATTCGTAAGGCGGTTCTTTATTCTGCCATCTGATTGGATACTCTAAATTATTTTCCCTCCTCCATTTTCTGGTACTGCTTTGGGAGTCCGTCAAAGATGTGGAATACGTTGGAGGACACAATCTATTCGAAGAACAAGTTACTTACCAACTGGTAATGTTCGTTCGACTGGATGATCCTCCAACGTAGTCCACATCACCCTCCCAGCCTGCCCCTCTGGAGAATTTCCTATGTTATTGTAGCTTACATCCCCGCAAGGCTATGTGCAGTCAAGCTGGCATTGTGTACGAGCATGTCGCACGTTATGGAGGAAAAAACATAAACTGAGGCTACGCCGCCATGCGTCCCATTTCTAACATCCAGTGACGACACCGTCGACGGAGGCCTTCGAGGGACATCGACCCGACGCCAGCAACGCAGGATGCAGTCCGCCGAAAAAGTTTGTGTACACAGCTGTAGACATTACATGTCAAAGATGTTGAATACGTTGGAGGAACATCCAGTCGAAAGAACGTTACCAGTTGGTAAGTAACTTGTTCTTTGAATGGATTGTGTCCTCCAACGTATTCCTCATCTTAGATGTATTCGCCCAGCTTTAGCTGCTTCAGAAATGTTTTATCTCGGCAGAGGACGCTGTGTCGATGTCGTCGAGTCGAAGTCCCTCTAAGGCTTCCGTCCAGGGTGACGTCATTGGGTATACAAGTAGCAGGCGCAGCACCCTTTGGCCTTAGTTCCGTTTTTACGCAGCATGTGTTGCTTCGGAGACTCAGCGCGCCTAGATAGTTCTGTGACGCAGTTATTGTGAAGTAGATATTCAAGATGTCCTCGTTGATGAAAGAAACTGTCAAAATAGCAGCAAAAAAAAAAGCTGCAAAGACTGCAAAGCCTTCAGTCTCTACTGCAACACCTCCTCCAGATAAAATGTATAAACCTCTGCCAAGGAAAGAATATACTGCAACGCCTCCAGAAAATATTTATAAACCTCTGCCAAGGAAAGAATATACTGCAACACCTCCAGAAAATATTTATAAACCTCTGCCAAGGAAAGAATATTTTGTCCTTAACTTCAATTTTTGAAAAGAGAGGTTTGAGGAGGAGGAAGAGGTACCTTTTGGGCTAGAGTATGGCACCCCTAATGTCCAGAATGCCTGATTTCTGAGGGAAGCAGAATGAGGGATCTAGTGGAAACCTTGCATAACGCAAGTGGAATTGACACTTCACCTGAGACAGATTTTGGCAGACCAGAACCAGGGGAACGTGCCAGTCCCTCATACAGGCAGCTGATGACAAAGGTGGTCGATTATTTAGAATGGGCTAAACCACCAACTCAGTTCATCAAGGATGACCTGACTGACATATTGGATCATGGCCACACCGAAGATCCGATTTTACCCTTCCATGTAGCCTTACAAAATAGGGAGACCCCGGACTCAATTCCTCCTGTGAATAAGTCCCTCTCTTCAAAATACTGCCCGTCCAGTAGCGACCCCGGCTATCTGTCCAAACACCCTACTCCAGAGAGTCTGGTGGTCCATGAGCGCATGAGTGTGTGTGAGCGGACGAGTTGTGGGGAGCGGATGAGCGCGGTTGAGCGCGGAGTACGGTTGTGTGCGGAAAACAGTTCAGTGTATAGAGCGGCTTAGTTTGAGGAACCGAAAAGAGCGGAGGACTGTGGAGAGCGGAGGACTGTGGAGAGCGGAGATCGGGTGGAGAGCGGAGAACTCTGGAGAGCAGAGGACTATGGAGAGCGGATAATTATGGAGATCGGGTGAGAGCGGAGAGCGGGTGAGAGCGGAGAGCGGGTGAGAGCGGAGATCGGGTGAGAGCGGAGATCGGGTGAGAGCGGAGAGCGGACGAGAGTGGACGAGAGTGGAGAGCGGACGAGAGTGGAGAGCGGACGAGAGTGGAGAGCGGACGAGAGTGGAGAGCGGATGACTTTGAGAGCAGATGAGTGTGGGGAACGCATGATTGTGGGGAGCGCACGACTGGTTATGGACTGAACGAGTGTCCTACCTCGACCAGTATGTAGACTGGACGAGTGGATAAACTACACGAGCATATAGTCTCGACAAGTGTCTAGACCTGACGAAGTGTGCGGTCTGGACGAGGGTGCGAACCAAACGTAGGGTGCGGACTGGACGAATGTGTGGAGCGGTCGAGTATGAGGAACGGACGATTATGTGCAACGGACGATACTTAACATGCCTTGGAATGAAGGAAACTCTTGAAAACATACATCACGCCACACCCCACGCTTACTCTCTCCCTTACACCACCACTCATCTAGAACAGAGATACTATGACACCATTCGGTATAACTGTTCTCATATCTACATCTCCCGCTTACTCCACATCACTCTAAGTAAACATTGCTGGTTTCTCACCACCCAGCCAGGCGTTCTTCTCAGGCCTAACGCAGCCACACTCGTTCCGGATAAAGCCGACGAGAGCGAACACATACTCCTGATCTCTCAACCACCACACCTACAGCTAAGAAGCAGCTACCACTTGTTTTCGCAGCAGCTGCACACATACATAGTGCGCACACGCACTTTTTGACTCCCCCCTACTCTCTCTACTGACCCGAACTTCGGTTCCCAAGGGCATTCAACCTAACAGCGCCTTCAGACCATACCAATGGTATATAAGGCGCTATATAAATGCAAAATAACATAACATGCACCCACAGCTTCAAATAAGGTGGCGTACCCTTCCATCCCTCCGGATAGGGACGACAAGCGTGTGGATGGTTGGGCACACAAGGTATTTTCAGCTGGGAGTATGGCGCTAAAATCGGCCAACTCCTCATGTGCTTTGGCAACATTTTCGTACACTCTCTGTGAGTGCATTGCAATGGCGGCGGAGCACATACCAGAAGGGGGAAGAAAGAGAAGGATTCCTAGCCATCATTGGAGATGGAAAGGAGGCCATGCAGGAATCCCTTCAGTCTGGATTGGACACTGCAGATAGTGTGAGCAGGTCCATGGCCACTAGCACAGTGATGTGCAGATTTGCGTGGTTGCGAAAGTTGGGTTTCGCACCAGACGTGACCTTTGACGAGTCTCCCCTTTTCGGCAACAAGGCTGACGAGAGCCTTGAGAGGTTGCAGACCTCAAAAGCAGCTTGCCAAATCTTTAGGAGCTGCTATTAGGCAATCTCAGCCTTTTCGTGCTTCAGGACAATCTTGGAGGGGACGATCCTATCGTTATTACTCCTCATATGGAAAGGCAAGAGGAATGGCCAGTCAAAGAGGCCAGAGAAAAGCAACTCTTGGTGGACGAGGAAAACGTGCCAAGCCAGCCCCAGCTGCAGCCTCTTTGCCATCAGCAGCTGCAGCAACTGCCACAAAACCACTTTGAGGACTTGCATCACAAGACACCTGTAGGAGGCAGGCTGTCACAGCATCTGCAAGAATGGCGAGCCATTACTTCAGATGTTTGTGCTCTAGAATAATAGCCCCAGGTTACTGCCTTCATTTTTTTACGCAACCTCAAAGAAATCCACCGGGGAGACACTCTTTGAAGCTTCCAGACCCGCTCCTATAGCAGGAAGTTTTAACCCTGCTAGAGAAAGGTGCTATAGAACCAGTACCTGTAGCGGAGAGGAACAAGGGATGGTACTCCCCATATTTTTTGATCCCCCAAAAAGGACAGAGGACTGAGATCCATCTTGGACTTAAGAGGCCTGAACAATCTCCTCAGGAAGGACAAGTGCAAGATGGTTTCTGTTTCACAGATCCTTCAGGCCCTTCAACTTCAGGATTGGTTGGTGTCATTGGACCTTCAGGATGGTTATTTTAATGTGGCAATCCATCTCAAGCACAGAAAATACCTGAGGTTTGCGGTTGGTGTCTTGCATCATCAGTTTCGAGTCCTACCATTCGGGTTGACCTCCGCCCTGAGGGTCTTCACCAAGTTGATGGCAGTGGTGGCAGCGCACCTCAGGAGAGGGGGGATTATTGTCTACCCCTACCTCGACGATTGGTTGATCAGGACGTGTTCTGCCGAGCAAGCCCTGAACATTATGAAAGTCACCTGCCACTTCCTCCACAGACTGGGCTTCTCCCTCAATTTCCAGAAGTCACAAATGACACCTTCCCAACAGCTCCAATACATAGGGGCTGTACTAGACGCATCCTTGGCAAAGAGCTTGCCTCCCAAGTCGAGGGCTCGAGACATTCTTCAGATGGTTTACAAATCCAAAATGCCCAAAATCTCCAAGCCTAGCGGTTGCTTGGCCTCATGGCATCCTGCATTTTCCTAGTGCCAGAAGCATGCCCGAGGATGAGATCCCTTCAATGGGCTCTAAAGACTCAATGGTCCCAGTTCTCGGGACAAATGACGGATCTCCTTCAGATTCCGAACAAGGTTCGGCAGGATCTTCTGTGGTGGACTTGCACAGAGAACATCCTAAAAGCAGAACATTTTTGCCAACCATGGCCGGAGATTACAGTAGTGACGGACGCCTCACTCATGGGGGTGGGGGAGCTCATGCCAACGATCTGACAATCAGCAGTCATTGGTCTCTATCGGAGTCCAAACTACACATCAACCTCTTAGAGCTGAGACCAATCAAACTAGCGCTGAAGGCTTTTCTGCCATCTGTTAAGGGAAAAAATGTCCTGATAATGACGGACAACACAGTGCCCATGCATTACCTAAACAAAAGATGAGGTGTAGGGGTACTACCTCTGTGCAGCGAGGCAACACGGCTCTGGTATTGAGCAATTCAAGAAGGAATCTCCTTAACGGCAGTTCATCTAGTCGAGGACAATATGACAGCGGATGCTCTGAGCAGGCAGAGTACAGTGTCCCACGAGTGGGAACTGGCTCAGGAAGTCCTTCAGGAGATCTTCACCCTTTGGGGAACCCCTTAAGTAGACTTGTTTGCGACTGCAATCAACCGGAAGTGAGTTAGGTATTGCTCAAGGGAATTTCCCCCGAGAGGAGCCCTAGGGGACGCGTTTGTGGTGGAGTGGAACTTCCCACTGCTATACGCGGTCCCTCCGATTCCCGTCCCGTCATTCCTCAAGTCATTAGGAGATTGAGACGGTTCGGAAACTGCATGATCCTAATTGCCCCGGATTGGGCCAGGAGAACGTGGTACCTGGACCTTCTAGACATGTCCATCTGTCCTCCGTTACGTTTTCCTCAGAGAGAGGACCTTCTCTCACAAATGGAGGGTCAGGTTCTCCATCCAGAGGTCAGGACTCTCAACCTTCATGCTTGGTATCTGAAAGGCTGAGATACAAGGATTGGGACCTTCCGGGTGACGTCATGGAGGTGTTGCTTTCGGCGAGAAGGCCAGAAACAAAATCTTTGTACTGTTGCCGCTGGAAGAGGTTTTGCAACTGGTGCAGGGAAAAGACTGTTGATCCTTTTCTGTGTCCTATTCCAGAAGTATTACCTTTCCTCTCATCATTGGCACATAGAGGTCTCAATGTTGGGACCATTAAAGGCCATCTTGCAGCGCTTTCCATCTTCAAGCGCTCTTCGAAAGAGTGTTCCTACTTTAAAATTCCTTTGATAATACAATTCTTAAAGGGACTCGCCAATGTGTTTCCTCCTTCTTTCCAAGTCCCAGTTTGGGACCTTAATCTAGTTATGAAGTTTTTAATGTGTGCCCCTTTTGAACCCTTGCACACATGTCCATTAAGATTATTAATGTTGAAAACAGTTTTCTTGGTTGCTTTAACCTCTGCACGAAGTGTGAGCGAGTTGCAGGCACTGTCTTCTGGGCCACCCTATACTGTGCTCCACAGGGACTATTGAGGCTTAAACCCTCATTCTTACCTAAAGTTGTCTGATTTCCATTTAAATCAGTAAAATTCTGCCCGCGTTCTATCCTCCACCTCATCCCAGTAAGGAGGAGGAAAGATTGCACAGGCTGGACCCAAGAAGAGCTCTACGCTTTTACATTTCTAGGCTCTCCAAGCGTACAGTGGATAATCAACTTTTCATTGGCTACACCGGAAGGAAATTAGGACAATCGGTGTCAAAACAAACCCTATCACGTTGGATTGTGCTTTGCATTTCAGAATGCTAGAGGTTGGCGGATAAAGCTCCACCAGAAGGCTTGAGGGCCCATTCTACCAGAGGCATAGCCTCTTCGACAGCCCTTCAAAGAGGTGTTCCCATAAAATCTATTTGTGAAGCAGCAACTTGGTCATCGCTGCACACTTATTCTAAATTCTATAATCTGGATGTTTCCCACTCTAGAGAGCCTACTTTGGTAAAGCAGTATTATATTCAGATAAAAAAAAAATATATATATATATATATATAATTTTTTTTTTTTTTTATCTACTCCCTCCTCCAGAGAGCTTTTTACACTGCTTTGGGAGTCTATCTAAGATGAGCAATACGATGGACACAATCCATTCGAAGAACAAGTTACTTACCAACTGGTAACGTTCTTTCGACTTGATGTTCCTCCAACGTATTCCTCATTGTCCTCCCATCCTACCCCTCTGCAGATTTTCCGATGTTACCACTTCAACACTTGCAAGGCTAAAACCTGGCTACCTACACTATCTATACAGCAAAGCAAGAGGGGAAAAACAGAATGGAGGCCAACGGGCGCTGCACGTGCTACTTGTATACCCGATGTCACCCTCGACAGAAGCCTTCGAGGGACTTCGACTCGACGCACGGCACCGTCTGCTAAGAGAAAAAAATTCCAAAGCAGCTAAAGCTGGGCAAATACATCTAAGATGAACTTGAAAAGGAATTGAAAACAAGCTTTCTTAAATTTAGATTTGAATAGCTTCTTCAGTCACCTATCTGAGCTTAAACATCTCTGGCTCTTTCAGATGGCAGATTACAGGTAGTTTGATGCTTCATCTTTGGATTTCCCCTCCTTTTACATGAGCTCTTGAGCGCTGTGACCATCCTTGAACAGATCTTGAATGAAAGGCCGTTTAGAACCTTTCTTGAAGTTCAAAACTGCATCACAGTGGACCCAGGCCAATCACTGCTGAAGAGTAAGTACTCCATCATGAATTAGGACAATAGTTGCTGGCTGATATGATGGTAAGATTAAGGAAATTACTTTTCAATGCAATTGACCTTTCTTGGCTACAGCAAGCACAATTGGCAATTAGTAATGCCTAACCTGAGGCCTTCTGTTACCCAGGGACCTGACACAACCCCCCCCCCCTTCCTCCCGCCGAGCTGAACCCAACTCTGAGGTTCCTTACCAGCAGCGCGGCGGGACAAGACTGGAACGGAGCTGAGGCCCCCCGCCCCCCAGGAATCTGCAGTGAGTTGGGGCGAGGGAATATCTATACTGGCAGCCTACCCTGCCCCCGCAACCAAGACACCTTGCACGCCCCGACTGGGAGACCCACAGGCTCACTATATGGGTCATTGCACTTGCACCTGCACGGGGTAACAAAAACGAATGGCACTGCGAAGCCCCACACTCTGAGTGCTGCACCTGCATGTGCACCCAATTGTCCGCAACCAGCTGCTCTCTCCTGTGGGCCATCCAGTGAGAGTGCACCTTGCAGGAGAGCAATCCGCAGCTGGATATACTGGGTCCGCTCACACCTGCCATAAACTGATTTGGTGGCACCTGGCCCACATTCTGCACTACAGAACCCTCATCACACCCCCGGTGGGTTGCCGGCCCACTGGGGGCGCTGGAATGCTCCCCCAGAGGCCCCACACGGTGGCAACTTCCACAACTGCTGTGGGAACAAAGGAATTAGGCTTGAGTGAGTGGATGCAACAAATCGGTGACTGACACCCCTATTTGCTTTACTGTGGCCTCCGCCTGACGAAGCAACCTCTCCCCCAGCCCCACAGAACACAGACCACAAGCAGAACCCAACCACCACCCGCTCTACAGCTTACACCCTCTGGAAGAGTAGTAATCGACACCTATCTGCTTTGCCTCCACCTTGGAGGGGACAACCCGTAACACTCTTCCCCCAGTGGAGCAGGAGGAGCCTCCAGAACCATCCAGGGGTACCTAGTACCACAATTGGCTGCCTCAACATTAGGTAGACCGTTTGAAATGGGGAAACCAGAAGAAACAGTCGAAAATGGAGCAGTTCGCCAGAACAGACAGACCCACCTCAACAAGAGAATACCCCGGCCCTTCCCAGATCGATATCTTGGCCCTCAACCAAACTCTGCTAGCGCTAAAAGGGAGCACAGACAACCTCGGGGCCAAAATTGATGCCTTAACATGCAAAGTGGATGTTTCAGCGGTACAAATCGAAAAAAGCTGTGCGGTAGGATGTCCGAAGCAGAACAAAGAAACGAAAAGGGTGAGGACAAAATTGCTGTACTTCAGTGTGAGGTCACCTCCTTTCAGCAAACGGTACAAAAAGTTGTTGCCAGTAATGATCATCTTGAAGGGAGATCAAGGAGAAACAACATACGGATCACGGGGGTGTCCGAGTCCACTCGTATAGACAATGGAGCAGTTTGTCGAAATATTACTCCTGGAAGTCCTTGATAACCCACCAGTTTCGAACCTCTTCATGGTGGAGCGGGCACACCGCTTGCTGGCGAACAGACCTCCCCCGGGCCCCGAAAGGGCCATCATAGCATGCATCTTCAATTACCGGGACACAATGTTGCGGGCAGCGAGAGAGAAAGCGGCCATGCGATGGGGATCAGCAACGATACGCCTATTCCCGGACTTCAGTCAGCAAGTACAAGACCAAAGGAAACCATTTAAAAACGCAAAGAATATCCGCAGGAAAAAGGATGTGCGCTACGCAATGTTGTACCCGGCAAAACTGTCGTACATGAGGGCAAAACGATATTCTTCACTTCCCCGGGCTCAGCAGAGAGATTCGCTGCGGAAATTCCAGATCCGGGCAATTTTGATCCCCCCCAACCTCCTATGGCTCCCCATAAACTGAGACCGGAAGAGCAAGATACTAACTAGATGAACGTTTGGCCCTCCACGGGTCCATAACCCCGAACTTAACATGGTAACGGACGGAGCTAATTGTACCATATGGAAGATGAACGACGTGTTATGGATATAGTTAACCGCCTCCTGACATTGGAGTTGTTGGTTTATGTTGTTTGGGTGGGGGGGTGGGATGAGTCGGCTGGTAGATTGGTGTTTCTGACATGGGGGGAGGATTGGAGTTCTAGTTCAAGATTTATTAAATGTTATGACACAGCACCCGAAGGGGAAGAGGGGGAAGGAATCCCCTACTGGGAACCCACAACCCCAGGTTCACCCGACAACCGTATAGCTCACCTAGTCAATGTTGCACTCAGTACATCCCACTATCCTGTCATGTCCCTTAGCCCGTATCCAACGTGATGGACCCACATAGGTCGGGGTCACAATCAAATGCAGACCTAAAGCTAATGACATGGAACATCCGGGGATTCACTAATGGGGAAAAAAACTAATGATCTCGAAGTACCCTAAAAATCACCATGTGAACGTCCTTTGGTCCTTTGCCTCCAAGAGACACACTTGAATAAAGACCATAAATGCCCCTCAATGGCAGGGTGGGGCATCCACAGATATGGATCATTGCACACCTCCCATCCTCGAGGGGTTGCGATTTATATACGCCGCACTCTGGAATTCAAACTACATGCCCATAGGGTGGACTCAGACGGTCTCTTCGTTCTAGTTGCGGGAGAGATAGCAGGATGGTCGGTCCTCTTGGTCACTATATATGGCCCTAACTACTACTGCCCTGATTTTTTTCAAGCCTGCTCCCAGCACTTCTGCTCCTTCCTGGGCCACGAGGTGGTGTGAGCAGGGGATTTCAATGTTGCCCTATCGCTTCTTCAGGACAGGTCCTCTGTACAGACCACCCTCACAAGAGCCATCCATAAGTGGATGGCCATCGCAGCAGATTACGCGCTCATCGATGTATAGCGCCTACATCACCCCAAAGGTTGCGAATACACCTACTAATCGAGTGTCCACTGGCGCTCATCTAGGATAGACTATATACATATGTCCTCAGAACTGGCCCAGGTAACACGCAGGGTACAGATATTACCTCAGACCTTATCCGGCCACTGCCCTGGCTCACTTTACGGGCTCGGTACCCCCTCCGAAATGGCTCTGCTGGAGATCAGAGCCTGTGCACTCGAAGACACAGCATTTCGTGAAGATATACGTAAAGCTATCGCAGAGTTTTTCCAAATAAACAATGACTCAGTCCCCGACCCCAGGGTAGTGTGGGAAACCTTTAGTGTACATACAGGGATGGTGCATATCCCAGGAGGGAGGGGTCTTGAAAAGCATCCCTAGATCCATCACCTCCAAGGAAACGGAACTGAAGGGCCTAGAGACCCGACAGGCATAGTTTAGGACTGACTTGGAGCTCAAAAGGGACGAGATTCGTACACTTATGATCAGTGAATAACGGTTCCTGGGTGATCCGATAATAACTGCCAGATACGGGGAGGGGGACCGCCCTAATAAGATGCTGGCATGGGCCATCAAGCAGGAGCGTCATCCCAACCTCATAGTAGAAATTGAACCGCCTGACGGGGAACTCACAAGAGAGACAGCGAAAATAAACAGGGAATACTATGAGAGACTCTATACCTCTTGATTAACAGCTGTCCACAGCAACATCGTTCGGTACCTCAAGGTTATTCGCTCACTTCCAAACAGTAAAGCCCCTGGAACAGATGGCCTCACAGCCGAACTCTACAAAACCTTCCCCACCCTTCTCATCCCCCACCTGAGGAACATGTTTGAGTGCGACCAGCATACTCCCGGAATCCACCAGGACTGCCCTGATGACCGTCCTGCTTAAGCCCGAAAAAGACCCCAGTAAATGCTCGTCCTATAGGCCCCTATCCCTGGTTAATACTGATAACAAGATCATAGCAAAACTATTAGCGGATAGGCTATTACCCTATATGCCCAGCGTGGTCCTTCCCGATCAGGCAGGGTTTGTACTGGGCCGATCCACCCAAAACCACTTGCGTAGACTATTTACTCTAATGCATAATGTGAACCAGGCAGTCCCCATGGCGGTTGCCGCTTTGTACACGGAAAAAGCATTCGGCTCTGTCAAGTGGCCGTTTCCGGTTGAGGTCCTCCGTCACTCAGGCTTGGTTAATACATTCCTTCACTGGGTACAACTGCTATACACGTCCCCTAGCGCCCTGGTGTATGCTAACAGCAGACAATCCAAACCAATCCTTCCATCCCGGGGCACTAGGCAGGGCTGCCTTTTTTTCCCTATACTAATTGCCCTTGCAATAGACTCAGTGGCATGCACCTTGAGAGAATGCCACACACACAGGGAAAACACTCCATTCACACACTTCTATCATCTCCTTATACGAGGACGATATGTTAATATACGTCAAACACCCACGAATCAACCTTTGCCCACTGGTGGAGGAAATTTCTAGTTTCGGGGCCCTATCCCGATTGCGTATCAATTGGTCTAAGTCGGAAGTCCTCCCGCTTACCACGTGTGTAACCCCACAGGATATTGATAGTGATTTTGCCTGGTGCCCACAAGGGATCCGCTAGCTTGGCATTCGCCTGTCCACATTGCCCACTAAGCTCTACCTGGTGAATTATATGGCGACCCTCCAAACGTTGGAACACAATGTGGACACCTGGGCGTGCCTTCCTATCCCCCAAGCCGCCAGGATTTCTCTCATAAAAATGGTGGTCCTGCCAAAGATCCTATATGTCTTCAACAACGTCCCGATCTGGCCCCCGGCAAGCTTCTGTGTCAAACTGAGGAGTGCGATGAATAGATTGATATGGGCTGGCAAGAGACCTCGCCTCTCGCTGGACACGTTAGGTCGACCGTACTCCCAGGGGGGCCTGGAGGTTCCTGATCTATTCTTATGCTTCCTAACTGCCCAGGCCCAATATGCTGCCTGGAGGTGGACCCCTACAATTGATGTACCTCATACAATCCTTGAGAAGGGTTTCGCTCAACCGGACGATGTGAGGGGTCTCCTGGGGGGCACGCGGGAACGCTGCGACAGGGCCGAAGTGCAACCAGTGGCAATTACCCATAGGACTTGAGATCGTCTGGCTGACCTTGTGGGTCTGGGACATTGGTACTCCCCCGTTATGGCCATCTATCGCGTCAAGGGCATGCCTCTTACACACAAGAGACTGTTCATCCAACACTTCACACAATTACAGATCGAAACATTGGGGGACATTGCTCCGCAGGGCAGATTCCTTCCTTGGCAGGACCTTAAATCCAGGGGCGAGTGGAACTCTATAGCACTGTTTCTGTACTATCGACTCCGGGAGGCGCGGCGCGCTGGGTGGCCGGACTTCCCAAATTCCCCCCATCTCCCTGATCATGACGTACATCACCACTCCACTGTCCACCAGGAAAGTGATATCGACCTTATATCGCTTGGCACGATCCCTCAGGCCCCTCCGAACACCCCAGTATAGAGACAAATGGGAGTGCAACCTGGGTCACCCCCCCGACTGATAGCCAATGGGACTCGATATGCGTCAAGTCTAAAACCATACCGCCCATAATAGATTTTGCCTAATGCACTTTAAATACATACACCAGGTATATCATTCCCTTCTCCAGTTAAATACGCTCAGACCCATGAACTGCAAGAGATATAACCGGACACAGGCTGTCTTCCTTCATGTAACCTAGCTTTGCCCCAAGATACAGCCCCTGTGGAAAAGGATAGCCAAAATCATGACCAAAATGGTTGATATACACATACCTCCATCCCCCGAGACTTGGCTCCTTGCCCTCCTTAAAGAGGGGACCAGTAGCGAGAAACGTCTTCTAAATATGGCCTCAGTCATAGCTAGATCTCTCATAGCACAGTCATGGGGAGCCAACAGACCCCCCACATTACAACACTGGCTCAATGTTATGTCAAACTGAACAGAGAGACACAGTACAATCTAACACTCCCGTCCCAAAGCAAACCTAAGGACTACTGGACCCCTTTCAGGTGTCAATTGTCCGAGGAACGGGTCCTGTGCAACTCCCCTCAAGACACGGATACTCCTCCACACTCACCTACCAAGTCCACCGCAGTAGAACTCTCCAGTGATCACTAAGTACCAGGGGAATTGGCTGCCCCGCCAGCACAGACGGCTTAGAGGGGACTGGGTCCCCCTTAACAGGTCCGGGTTGCTCAGAAAGACAATTGATTGTAAACGAGGCAATGGTCTGAACACCATAGTGGCACCCAGCACCTGCATGATGTACCATTGTAACGGCATAATTGCTTTTTGCTGTGGGTGAGCATGAGAAGGAGTCGGCGGTGGGGGGTGGGCGCGGGGAAGGATTCAGAGGCGCTGTGCCCCGGTTGGGAGTTCTGATTTTTGTTTATGCCGAAACAATAAATAAAAACAGTTTTAAAAAAGGTTTAGTGCACTACAGGCCCTTTTTAGTACTAGACCTTTTTGTTACTATTGACAGAGAGAAGGTGGTTCTGCGCTGTCACCCTCGATTTGCGCCTATATTTATTTCCAAGTTACATGTGAACCAATCAATAGAACTGCACACTTTCTTCCAGAACCCCACTAACATTGCCGAAAGAAGCCTACTCACGTTAGATGTGCGCAGGGCAGTCATGTTTTACCTGGAAAGAACAAAACCACTGAGGAAAACAAACCAATTTTTCATTTAAGTGGCAGCTGGCAGAGAAGGGGATCCTGCCTGTAAGTCAGCTATCTCAAAGTGGATAGTCAAATGCATCACACTTGTTCTCTCTTGCTAAGAGAGAACTGCCATTCAAGCCTAGAGCACATTCTACTCGAGGCACTGGGGCTTCCATAGCATTCATTGCAAATGTTCCCCTAGAGTCCATTTGCAAAGTGGCAACCTGGAGTTCTGTACACACCTTTACAAAACACTATTGCCTAGACGCTCATTCTAGGTCTGATTCTTAGGTGGGACAAGCAGTGCTAAGACATCTTTTCACTACTGTTCCTTCTCACAACCCACCTCCAACTCAGGGTACTGCTCGCTAGTCTATGCACAGCATGTGATTCTAAGCAGATTAACAAGCATCATAAGACATGCTTTGCTCACCGTAATAGCATTTCTGATGATTGTATCTGCTTAGATTCACATGCACCCACCCTTCCTCCCCGCTCGGGTGGAAGGAACATAGACGTCTTACTTTCTCTCTTTTATGTACTCACTCACGTTAGCCTTGGGCTCCCTCGTGGCAGAAGAAATAGTCAGAGGGACCTCGGCGCGTGAGGGATTTTGGGTACACTACACGTCAAGGTAGGGATAGTTACAGACACGCCTATGCCGACCTTCCCTTTCGATACTCGAAAGACCAGCTGCAATTCTCTGCGGTTATCGTTGGATGTCAGACCATATGCACAGCATGTGAATCTAAGCAGATACAAACATCGGAAATGCTATTACAGTGATTAATGCATGTCTTCTAAGAGCAGTAAAGTGAAATTGACTTTCTATAGGCAGCACACACTATCTTACCATATAGTGCTGGAGGGGTTACTTAGTATCCCCTTTGTCTAGTTTCTCATTTAACATTATGTTCCCCTTTCTACAAATGGCTGGTGGCAGTGGTTTACTTTTTACTACCATTGTGTTTTTTTACCGCAGGCTGCGTTCGCAGCTGCAGTAAGGCACCCATGGGTGCCCATTTTGTTAACTGGCCCGGTCTTCTTTTTTCACCATTTCTTGCGGTAAAGGTCCTTCTTGAGATTTACTCTGCCCGCCAAACCAGGTTTAGTCACTTTGTTCCAATGCAGAGTAAATTAACCCTTTCCTGGGGGAAAGGGCAAAGCACAAAGTCAGAGGTAAGAAGAGGCACTCGGGGAGCCAGTACAGCCAATGTTAATTGCACAATGTCAAGGGGAGCTGAAGATCTTTGCAGATAGGTAAAAAGTCTTGCACAATGTTTGTAGAAAAATACAACACTTGAAGGGCCACGAGCTGGGACGTTTGTGAGGGGCAAAGCTTTGGCAACTCTGCAAGGTAACCAAGACAGGTCTCAACTGAGAGCAAGTAAGGCTACACAACAAGAGGTAAGTTCTCTTAGACTTTACAGTAACTCTGGTTAGAAGAAATTGTTCCAGCTGGCTTCTGTTCCTGTACAGCTCTGCAGATCCTGTTGTTTCTGAGCCTCAGTTCTGGGGACAAGAGGGAGGATGCCTGGGGACTCCTGCGCTGCTCTGCAATGGGACGGTCAGCGGCAGCAATGGGCAAACTTCCATTCAGCGATCCTTTGTTCTTTCAGCTCCTCGCGTCTAACAGCAAATAGCAACACTGCGGTCTCGGATACCACTTGAAACTTTCCTTGCTTCTGGTGTCCAGCACTCTGTTGAGGTGGCTCAGGCCTGGTCAGTCCTGCATCAGGGAAGTTTGGAGGATCTTCGTAGCCCTCTGGTCCGACTTAAAAGTAAAGCACACAATCTGGTGTTCCTATCCCTGGCTCTTCGGTTCCAGCAGCAACTGCAGTGGAAATGCAACCAGCTTCGAAAGGATGTCTAGACGGGCTTACTTTGGAGTTGATTGGTCCCACCAACTCAAAGGGAGACGTCGTACTTGCCGGGCTTCTCTAGTCGAGACAAATTCTGAGCTTCAGCACAGCAGCAGGGTTTCGACGAGCAAACCCAATGGCCCATGAGTTGCAGCAAGTGTATCTTCCAAGTCTTTCGGATTCTTTCGTCCAGTGGTCGACTCTGCCTTCCAAACCAAAAAGCCTTGCCTTTTTATGCAGGTTTTCCCATTAATTCCAGCCTAGCTGTCAATCACCCAGCAGGGTGGCGGTCTTTGCTGGACAGCCAGCCGGCCAATCACCTTTGGGTGCATTCCTGTAACCAAGGGGATTAAGCACAGGGAGTTTCAGGCACCTCCCTCCCTTCCTGCCCCTGTCAGACATACTGGAGCCAGAAGCAGGCTTCACTCGTGAATCCCGCCAAAGACAAAACGAACAAAGGGACCGAACCTGGTTTGGCGCGCAGAGTAAATCTCAAGAAGGACCTTCCCGACAAGAAATGGCGAAAAAAGATGACCGGGGCCATTTTGACAAAATGGGCATCCATGGGTGCCTTACCGTGGCTGCAAACACAGCCTGCGGTAAAAACACACAATGGTAGTAAAAAGTAAACCACTGCCACCAGCCATTAATTGTAGAAAGGGTAACATAAAAATGTTAAATGAGAAACTAGACAAAGGCGATACTAATTAACCGCTCCAGCACCATATGGCAAATACTCCCCATCGGATCTGACAACTCGCAGCGACCGCTACGCTGCAGAGCGAAAAGGAGAAAGGTTAGAATATTGAGACACACACAGCGCCCAAACCACCCACGCTGCCAGCAAATACTGACCATTGGAATAGACATCTCGCCGCGACCATTACGCTGCAGAGCGAAAAGGAGAAAGGTTAGCATATTGAGACACACGCAGCGCCCAAACCACCCGCGCTGCCAGCAAATACTCACCATTGGAATAGACATCTCGGCGCGACCGTTACGCTTCAAAAGAAAGGAGACAGGTTAGCGCATCGAAGAAACGCGCAGCGCTCAACCCACTCGCATGCAGCTCTACATACCAGTACTCATGTTTTCTGCATACTGCGACGCCATCTGCCTACTGCGGGTCACTCCTCGTCATTGCGGCGACCTCCTGCATACTGCACAGCGATCACAAAGTTGCAGCAACACCTGAGGAAGGAAAGAAATACAATATTAACACACGGACAACAGCCAATCACAACTAACAGCACAAAAGACTAGGACGATAAAAGTACGGGGACAATTGACGAAACTGCTAAAGAAAAGAAGCATTAATCGACAGGACTAAGCCACAGCTGGCCTCGGCAGTCAACGACCAGTGAGGTAACTGGTCCAACGAAGAATTGCGCCCCTGCATGAACAGCAGGACGGATAGTTCATCTTTAAGAAATATCAGGTGATACATCCGGTCCATAAAGGGGTACGAACTGGTGGGGGCAGGAGAGGGTGTCACAACCCTAGATTTGCCCACAACTCATCCTTTCCCTATTTCCTAGGAACAGTTCCCAGGGAGATTATCTCAAGCTACCAGGGCAGGGAAGGGAATCGGGAGACGACTGTCCATCTGAGCGAAGAGGCCCAACGTCCCCGCAGAGACAAGGTGGGCGTAACAGCTGGGTCTAGAAACGTAGAAAATATAAGTAAAGTCAATTTCACTTCACTGCTCTTGGAAACAGTAGTTTCACGAAGAGAAGGTATTTAAACCTTTGGGAAATCTAAGAGACTAACTTGTGCTACTGCACTGAAAGGTACTGCGTGACCCAATGTAAAGATGATGCCTATGGAGTTCGTCAGGCTCCAAAGTCAAAAACGCAGATTAAATCGCATTAAAATTATGAGATATAAAAAGTCCTAAAGTCCAGCAAAAAGAGCTGGCGGTCTCTAAGGTAGAAGGGAATTGACACATTTCTGAGAATTCTCCCCAAAAGTTACTGTCCCCCGTTCCAAAGAAGGCCTCCAAAATGTCCACCAAGGAACCAATTCTTGAAGTATCCAGATCCACCCCTCTTACAGGAGATTATCACCCTGTTAGAGAAAGGTGCAGTGGAATTGGTTCCTGCAGCAGGGATGGTGGTACTCTTGCTTTCTAATTCTCCAAAAAGGGCGCAGGGCTGCGACCCATCTTGGACTTAATTCGCTTGAACCGGTTCCTCAGGAAGGACAGGTTCAAGATGGTAACTTTGCAAGATCCTCCAGGCCCTCCACTTCCAGGATTGGATGTGGTGTCACTGGATCTTCAGGATGCTTTCTTCCATGTGCCCATACATCCTAAGCACACAAAGTACCTGAGGTTCGCCATTGGCAGTCATTATCTGTTTTGAGTTCTGTCTTTCAGGCTCACCTTCGCCCAACAGTCTTCACCAAGTTGATGGCATGGTGGCAGTGAATCTAAGGAGGGGAGGTATTCACATTTATCCCTACCTGGACGATTGACTGATCAGGGCTTGTTCTCCTGAACAGGCTCTGGAGCATCTCCGATGCACCTGCCACTCTCTCCACAGACTGGGCTTCTATCTCAGTTTCAAGAAGTCCCACATGACACCTTCTCAAAAGTTTTTATTAGGGCAGTCCTGGATGCTTCCTCAGGGAAACCTTTGCCCTCCGAAGTGAGGGCTCAGCATATTTTGCATATAGTCATGACATTTCAAAATGCCTACCCGCCTTTGACTTTCTGAGATTTATTTATTTATGTACTTGTATCGTGCCGAAAGCCTGCAGGCGGCATGGCGCGTGAGACATAGAACAAACAACGACAGTCATTTGCACAGATTGTAACAGGCGGTTAAGATTTACAGAAACAGAACCCCTTATCTAAACAATTGAGTTTTCAGGGATTTCCTAAAGGTCGGCAGATTCATTTCCGACCGGAGGGAAAGTGGTAACTTATTCCAGTACTGTGTTGCCTGGACTGAGAAAGCTTTACCCTTACCGGTGGCCCGGCAGAAACGCATTCCGTTTAAGAAACCCTGATCTTATGATCGTAGGGACCGTAAGGGAATGTATTTCGAGAACTGTTTCTCTAAATACTTCGGGGCTGTGCCATGGATACATCTGTGAACTATAGTCCTAGATTTCCAAATATTTCTGTCCAAGGTTGCTTGGTTTCATGGCATTCTGCATTTTCCTGGTGCCCGAGGCCAGTGTAAGGATGAGATCCATCCAGTGGGCCCTCAGAATCCCAATGGTCAGTTCTCCGGCAGGATGACTGACCTTCAGGTCCAGAGCAAGGTCACACAGGATCTCCTGTGGTGAGGCTGTAAGAAGAATCTGATGATGGGAGAACCTTTTTGGCAACCTTGGTGGGAGATTAGTTGTTCGCCTCCCTCACAGGTTGGGGAGCTCATGCAAACGATCTGACAATTAGCGGTTGTTGGTCTTCATTGGTGTCAAGACTACACATAAACCTTTTAGAGCTGAGGGCAATCAAACTAGCACTGATGGCATGGGGGGTGGGGGGAGAATGTCCTGATAATTGCCAACACAGTGGCTATGCATTACCTCAACAAGAGAGGTGGTGTAGGGGGTCACTACCAATGTGCAGATAGGCATTGCAGCTCTGGTTTTGAGCTCTTCAAGAAGGAGTCTGTCTGGCTTTCACTAAACTGTAGAAAATAACATGACTGTGGATGCTCTGAGCAGGCAAAGCACAGTCTCTCGCGAGTGGGAGTTAGCTCAGCAAGTTCTTCCAGCAATCCTTGCCCTTTGGTGAACCCCTCAAGTGGATCTGTTTGTATCCATATCAACAGAAAATGCAAGCTGTTCTGCTCCAAGCAATTTCCTCAGAGTGGAGCTCTGAGGGACGAGATTGTAGTGGACTGGGAATTTCCACTCCTGTCTGCGTTCCCGCCGGTCCGTTATTACTCTGCGTGCCCGCCGGTCCGTTATTACTCATGTCATCAGGAGGTTGAGGCAGTTCAGGGAATGCATGATTCCGATTGCTCCGAATTGGGCCAGGAGAACATGCCCATCTGCCCTCCGAGTCTTCCTCAAAGAGCCGACCTGCTCACTCAGCAGGGAGTCTCCTTTTCCACCCAGAGACCATAACCTTGAATCTTCACACCTGGTTTCTGAGAAGTTAAGATGCATAGAATGGGATCTCCCAGAGGGCGTAATGGAAGTGTTGATTTTGGCAAGGAGACCTGCAACAAAGCCTTCTATCGCTGCCATGGAACACGTTTTGCATCTGGTGTAGGTATAAATATGTAGACCCTTTTTATTGGGACACACCATCCGTGATATCTTGTTGCATCTGACCCATCAGGTGCTACAGGTTTCCCCTGCGACAGGTTATCTGGTGGTGCTGTCCATCTTCAGGCACTCACCTGAACAAGGCTAGTATTTTAAAGTGCCATTGTTGTCCAGTTCCTGAAAAGAATGACAAACATCGTCCCACCAGTTCCTTTTATATTTCAGGTTTGGAACCTAAATTCATTTTTGAAATTCTTAATGTGAGATCCTTTTGAGCCTCTTTATTAGTTTCATCTTAGGATGTTGACTCTGAAGACTGTATTTCTGACATCAATCACTTTGGTTCACAGGGTGAGCGAGCTTTAGGCTTTGAGTTTCAAACAATAGTTTACTACTTTTTTTTATATAAGGTGACAGTGGTTTTGAGGGTTCTCTCCATTTCTGCCTAAGGTGGTGGTGCTTCACTTGGCACAAAAAATGTCTTGCCATTCTTTTATCCACTTCCTCATCCCTCCAGGGTTGAAGAGAGACTTCATTGTTTGGACCTCGAGAGTGTTGAGCTTTTACATTAGTAGGCTCGCTAAAGTCAGACAGGAGGATCAGCTCTTTGTGGGATATGATGGTCATAGGTTGGGACAGCCTGTTACTAAGTAGGCCCTGTCTCGATGGATCATTTTGTGTATTACGGAATGTTACACTTTGTCTGGCAAATAGGTTCCTGAGGGCATGAGAGCGCATTCCATAAGAGGAGTGGTTACTTCGGTTCTTCAAAGAGGGGTGCCAGTGCAGGATATTTTCAGTGCTGCAGCCTGTTCTTCGCTGCACATCTTTACAAAACATTATTGCCTTGATTCTGTATTGGGGTCAGGAAGCTAAATTTGGTAAAGCTGTTCTCCACAGCATAAATCAACAGTAAATGATCTTTTCCCACCTCCCTCTGCTCACTGCTATGGGAGTTTATCAAAGATGAGTAATCCATGGGAGGACACAGCCCTCCCAGCCTATGCCTCTATCTTTGGGAGAATTTCCATGGTTTCCATCTTCCCCTTTCAACGTCTGGATTTCTATATCCTTCGAGGCGGCAATGCATAAACAGGGCAAAATCATGAACTGAGGCAACTGGTGCAGTGCATGCTACTTTTACCAGCGTAGATGTTGCACCTGAGATCAGGTTAGAAGCCGCTGAAGGACCACGATTCGATGCACATCGCCCTGTGCTGTTGAAAGGTTTCCAAAGCAGCAAGCAGGATATCTGATATAACAAAGATGAGAAATCCATTTGAGGGTCATCTATCAGAAAGAACATTTTCAAGGCCATGTAATGTGACAGCTGGCCCGAATGAAACACAAACGCTTCATCCTATTGCAAGGGTTTTTATTAAAATCTCAGAATTATGAACGGTTCTTGGAATAAGGATTAGGGAAAAGACAAATAGAACAAAAAGATGCACTGACTGGAAAAAGGGTATGGGAAATGTCGCTCTTTCTCGCTATGGTTAGTATTAGAGGGTGGGATATGTGCCTCCTGATCCTGTTGCCCTCCCTTCTTTTCACTACTCTACCCCCTCCCTCCTACTCACTCCACCTACTTTCGTTTAACCAAAACTCTTTACCTAATCCACGCTATCACTGTTCCACTCTACTCCTATCACAATTACTCATGACGCAGAGATATGGTGCCCTGCACATCCTTATGCTATAGAAGCAACCTCTCGGATACGGTGCCCTGCTCACCCCTTTCATTATACCAGAAACCCAGGGATATGGTGCATTGCTCACCCCTTTCACTCCAAGTAAACCAGCGATATGGTGTTGGGTAAGAGTTTGTAAAGTCCAACTGGTGTGTGGCTTCACAAGACTTAGCTCTTGGTATTAGGGACCCAACTCTTCATATAGGCCTGTATAGGGCCTTAAAACCTTTCTCCAAGTAGTAGTCTCTGAACCTCAGTTCTAACTTTCCGATTGCGGATTCCCCGGCTTCTTCAAGTCTATCTGATTTGTCCTCACACCTACGGGTTTATGGTTGCGCAATATAAATTTAGTAAAGTAAAAGGTACTACACAAGTCGGTAGAGTGGCTGAGCAGCCAGGCTTATTTTAGGAGGGCTAATGTGAACTGTAGAGTAGCACAATTAAATCCGTAAACACAAGGCATCAAGTAAACACACGCTTAGTTATATTACATTATTTATTCATATATACACAAGGCAAATAAAGCATTCTTTAACAAAGTAGCAACTAATAGTAACATTCAATGGAAGATCGCATTCATTTAAACAAGAACCAATAATGCAGGTGAGTCATTTCTTTCTATGCTAAACTTGATCCAGCACACAGTGACATCAATCAAGGTCAGTATTAGCACTTGTATTTGTTCACCATCACAAAATTGGGTTTGGGAGTGAAAATGGTTAGTCAAAATAGAACAAACTTTCAACAGGTTCAATAGATAGTTTCTCTGAGGGGTGTAGGCAGTCTTTTTTTCCCTAGCAATAATAATGTCAACAATTAAAACCTGTAAGGGAACAAGCACTGCCAAAGCCAATAGGGTTCAGAAGAGGAGCCTTTAGGACACCAGGACAGCCAAAGTCAATGGAACAGTTCCAGTTCTTCTTAATGCAATGTGAATTGCATTATATGTTTAGACCAGAATCATTTCCCAATGAAAAAGCTGAAGTGGCCTTTTTAATTAGTTACTTATCGGGTAAGGCAGCAGCGTAGTCTGTTCCTTTGTTTGGCGGTGGAGCGAGAGAGTTGGGTATTATTCAAATCAGAGTTCAGTAAGATGTTTGACAAACTTTGACTCGGAGTGTAGATCGCGAGCTGTTGGAATTGAAGCAGGGAACGATTTCCCTGCTTCAATTCCAACAGCTCGGATTTGTCCGTTTATCACCCAATTTGGAGCATTAGTTCTGGAAAGTGCATGGCCTGAAGAGAAGCGATCTTCTCTTTTCTATAGGGGCTTGCAAGAGGCGTTAAAAGATGTATTGATGGCAGTAGTGGAAAGACCAGCTTCTTGTGAAGAGATGATCACTCGTGTGCTGAAGTTGGATGCTAGACTATGTGAAAGACGTTTGGAACGCAGGAGATTTGTTCCGGAGGGAAGGTCCTGGGTACTAAGTGAACGACCCAAGGTGGATGTAGGCCAAAAGGAAGTTAAAGGTCTGGGAGGAGAAAGGCCTACTTTAACTAAATGTTAAAGATATTTGTACCACGCACTGTCACCAACTGCGTTGGTCCCCAGGCGCTTTGGCAGATCTGCAAATGAGAAGGTGGGATAGGTTAGTAGGGTGAAGAGGAAGTAGGATAGTGGGAGGAGGGGTGTTCTTAAAAATGCAGCTAGAATCGAGAGTCCTGCGAGGGGAGAGTGGGGCTCGCACCTGACACAGATTTGGTTTTGGCACGACGCAAGTCTGGGTCTCCTCTTACCCTACCGTCTAAGTGAATAGGTCTGCTAGGAAACTTTCGGTGTGGGACGGGCCATGATGTTGTGGATGAGTCGACTAAGTGGTTTCGTCTTGGTCTATGTGTCCGGTATGTAGTGTCCTCCTCTTGTGACTATCTCTCGATGTCTTGTGGACTGTCATGGGGTGCATTCGGATCGAGTTTGGCTGTTAGGGCGATGTTGGTCTCTTTATTCTTCGTTGATAGGGGTCTGGGTGTTTTTGTGGGTGGCCTTTTGGTTACACTGTGAAGAGCCAGGGTTTGAGCAGTTTTCTGAATGCTGGGTGATTTCTCGTGTTCTGTATGTTCTTCGGTAGGTCGTTCCATGTTCTCGGTGCCTGGTGAGACAACGAGGATCCAAGTTTTGTGAAGTATTTCCAAAGGTGCAGTGACTGCTCCGTGTCCAAAACCTGCTTCTCCCTTTTCCTGCCAACGTCCACACTAGGCGCAACTCCCCGACCGCTCATGTCTGAGCCCCGCCTGCCCTTGCCGGTGTTCCAGGGTTGGGAGAGTGCCGTTTATTCGGGGGGAAGCTGAGCCCTCATTGCTACCACCAGACGCCCCTGCCGTTTAGGCCCCCAAGAGGCGCTGGCCCCTTCTCTACTAAGGAAGAGAAGGGGAAAAGGCGAAAGGAAAATCTGTCTATATTGTGGGGATAGCAGCCATTTTGTAGGTAATTGTCCCAGAACCCCTCGAAGATTTCTAACATCACCCAGAAGAGGTCAAATGGTAGCAAGCACGGTTCAAACATCAATGCCACAAATCACGATAAATGTATCCTTGTACTGGAAGGGTTGGTTGAGATGTGGGGGTCCTTGTGTGTTGGATTCGTGGGCTACTGGACATTTTATGGATAGGACCTTGGCAATCCGTTTAGGTGTGCCAATTATAGCTACAGAGGTTCTGTACAGGTTAGGGCAGTAGATGGGACACAACTTAATTCTGGTCTAATTACAGAAACCACAGATCTCCTTGGGTTGAGAATTTCTGAAGGGCATTGGGAGAAGATAACGTTTGAATTAATTGATGCACCTCAATTGCAAATCATTCTGGGCATGCCTTGGTTGACCTTGCATAACCCTCGGATCGATTGGGCCAAGAGAACAGTGGAATCTAGATCAGAATTATGTTCTGTGCGTTGTATTAAGGCATGTGAGGGGTGTGACAAAGGTGAAGAGGTGAGTCTGGGAGAGTTTTTGGCTGGTGGAAGTGCTGAGGAACATCTTGGTGCTGTTGTAGGAATCCTGCCTGAATGCTATCAGGAGTTTGAGGATGTATTTAGTTAACAAGAGGCAAGTGAGTTACCCCCACATCCTCCTTATGACTGTAAGATCGATCTGGAAGAATGGGCACCAATTCCTTGTGGCAGAATGTATACGTTAACTCAAAAAGAGAACGAACACTTGAAGCAATACTTGCAGTTAAATTTAGATCAAGAATTCATTTGTCATTCAGTTACCAGCAGCGTCGCCATTATTTTTTGTGTGAAGGATAAAACCTTAAGGACTTGCATTGATTACAGAGCCCTCAATAAAATCAGTCAAGAAACATTATCCACTTCCTTTGATTTTGGTGATGCTGGATAGTATTCAAGGTGCCAAGGTTTTTACCAAGTTGGATCTTCAAGGAGCATATCATTTGGTAAGGATAAGAGAAGGTGATGAATAGAAAACGGCGTTCTGAACTCGTTTTGGATTGTTTGAATACCAAGTGATGCTGTTTGGGCTTTGTGATGGTCTGGCAGCATTTACATTTTTTATTAACAAGGTATTGCGGGGGTATCGTGATGTCTTTGTGATCGTCTACATCAATGATATTCTTATTTTTTCACGGGAAGAGAATCAACACGAAGAACATGTCCGAAATGTTTTGTTGAAGAGGGGAATTCTTGGGTTTAGTGTTTTCTATAGCTGGGCTTCAGATGGATTCAAGCAACATCAGTGCGTTATTAGATTGGACATCTTTAACACTGGCCAACGTTTCATCAGATTTGGTAACTTCTACCAACGATTTATTCAAGACTTTTCTCCAGTGGTGACGCCCATCACACGATTGTTGACGAAAGATTGGCTTTGAATGCATTTTTCCTTAACCATACTGTCAGCCTGCAACAATTGTCCCAATTCAATATCGAGAGTTCCCTGCACAGCACTGATTGGATCAGAGACTGTTGTGAGGTAGTTTGGAACCTCTGGAGAGATTCTAAACTGCCTTTCATTCAAGATCTGCTCAAGAGAGGTCACAGCCTTTAGGATCTCCAGATAAAGCATTGAGGAACTAGAGAAATCACACATCCTTGATGACTATCACCAGAAAGTGCCAGAGAACCTAGATTCAGGTGAAGAAACTGAAATGCTTTATCAACACTTGTGGAAAGTTATTTTTTCAAGTTAAGTTATTTGAACAGTGAATAATTTCAAATTAACTTGTATTGGATGAATCAGCGCGCGCTCAGGTTTCAGCAGTAAACGCGTACGCATTAATAAGGCCTTGCGTGCGTAGAAACTTAGAACATTGCAATGTTAGTTCATTGTGAGCTTTTCGGGCATTGAATCGAGTCACGTTTCGAGGAAAGGACCTTAGGACGTGAGCCAGCCTTACAGAGAAAGTGAAGAGAAGCCGTATCGAGCATTTCTTTCGGCTTCCTAATTGCGCAGAAGGAAAAAAGTGGCTGGCAAGCTGTCAACGCGGTTACAGATTATGGAGGAAACTGAAGTCTGCATAATCCAGGTGCCGTGTACAAGCTGTGGGTTTTCATGCACATATTTTCAGAAATCTGTTGAAACGATGCGCGGCCGTGCAACACAGTGAACTTTGTGAGAGACTTTTGGATTTAGTTTTCAGTCAGAGGATACTCTGGGAACAAACGTAATTAATCCTAGAATATGTTTTTAAAGAACTGGGAGCAAGTTTAGGAAAACTTTAAAAGAACTCTTCATTTAGGAGAGCAGAAACATTTAATGTTTGAACTTTAGTGTGTATATTTTCCCAAGTATGCAACCAAAAGCAAAAAGGTCAAAAGTAAGCAGCAGAGAGTTGAAGCAGCAGCTGAGAACAGAGTTGCAGTTACACAAGAACACTTAATTTCCATTGAGTTGCCTCCAGGCTTTAGGCAGAGGCAGTCGGGTAATCAGTGGATTAAGAGAGGGAACATTTCTTAAATAAAAGTGCTTAAGTATATTTAGATGGATGTTAAACCTGAGGAGATGTATTTATTATAGGTTTTCCTGTATTCTGAGACATCCTGGAGTTTGAGGGTATTGGAGGAATCCTGACCATTAGTTATTTTATCCACTTCCCATTTGCCCTGGTCTGGGCTGCTCAGTAGTTGTTAAAATTGACTGCTGGGTGAACTGGTTTGGGTGTCTGGAGGACCATTTGTCTGCTCCTGCAGGATTTAGGTGCTGGGACCTGATATCTTCTTCAACAATGTTAATCAAACACTCAGGATTTTTTTGAAAAATCACAGGAGCTCAAGAGGAGTCTTGCCTACCGGTTGGAGTGCAAGCTGGAAGGCCTGCACAGGTAAGAAAGGTCAACTATTGATGGGTGAAAATAGTACTTCCCAAGCTAGGACACACTACAAATGGCAAAAGGTAGTTATACCTCAAGCCACAGAGTACCTTAGAATTGTAGTGGTTCCAGCGGGATTCCTTCCTGATGCTGTGATGCACACACTTGTTCTTGGTCCTTGGTCGTGGTGACAAAATGGAGGACATCTGTCTGGCTTCTGAGGCAGAACTCTGTAGAGGGACTCTGCAGCAATGGATTCCACACGATTCAGCCGCTCTGTGTTTTGGCGCCTTTTTCTCAACGCCAAGAAAGAATGAATAGTTCCGGTTGGATTTTCCTCGGCCCTGGACTCTGGGTGAAGATGTCCTGTTTCTGTAGATCCACAAGGATGCCCACGAAGTTTTGGCCGGATTCGTTCTCTGGAAGACTTTGCACTCGATGGTCGGGGGTCCCCGGGCATTGTGATCCTTCAGCCTAGGAAAGTCGCAGCAAGTCATGGGATGAGCCAAAATGAAGCCGGTCTCAAGCCTAGTTTGTCCCACCAGCCCAAGGGAGGAAGTCTTCCTGCATGATCATCCCTGCCGAAACGTAAACAGGGTTGGCACAGCTGCAAGGCTTCGCCTGCGCTTCTGCGGTCCTGGAAGCTTCTGCTGGCATCTCTCCTAGTCCTCTTTGGATGTCTTGTTCCAGTGGTCGACTCTGCCTGTATTCCCAAAAGACTTGCCTTATATGCGAAATCCCATTCATTCACAGCCCGAGGGCTGTCGGTCACCTTGGGGATGGCTGTCCCCCAGAACAGCCAGCCAGTCAGAACTGGTTTCAATCAGGGACCCCTAGAGACAAAGGACAGCAATGTTTCGGGACACTTCCTTTCCAGGCACACTGGAGCCTGGACGGGCTTCAGTGCTGAAGCCTGACCAAGGCAAACCACATAAAGGACTCAAACCTAGTTTAAACAGTGTAAAAGCCCAGAAGGAACTAACAAACAAGTAATGGTGAAAAAAAGAAGAGCAAGGCCATTTTGGAAAAATCGTCACCCATGGGTGCTGTACTGCAGCTGAGAAATCGGCCTGCTAGTACCCTGCATAAAAGCTAGTAAAAAGTAACCACTGCCACCAGCCATTCAACTTAGTGTAACAAAATGTTACATGAGAAGTGGGATAAGGAGTTACTGTGTAACCCCCCAGCACCCCACATAGGGTGGTGTGTGCTGGACCCACAAAAGAAAAGGTAAGATAACAAGTAATCTCACTATTCTTGGGAACAGTAGTTCACACAAAAAATGTATTTAAACATTGAGAAGTCCAAGGTACTTCAGTGGCACTGCACAGAGGATGCTGTGTGTCACTAGGCAAAAACCAGATGCCTATGGAGTTTATCTGACTCCATTAAACAGTTAAAAATCCCAGTCAGAGAAAAACACACGAGTTAATGGCAAAAAACTCCACTCACTCAGGAAGTTAAAATTAAAAAAGATCCCAGATTCCAGCAAAAAGGCTAAGGGTCTCTAAGGTTAAAGGGAATTAGCACAGAAACTAAACGTTCTCCCTAACGCTTGACCCCTCTCCCACCCCTCCTGAGACTAAGGGACAGGAGGATTTAATCCACTCCTGGATGAATCTCTTGTTCCAGTCATTCATACTTCCTGGAGAGACCATCAGCATTTTGATGATTACACCCTGACCTATGCTCAATGGTAAAATCAAACCCTTGGAGGCTGATAGCCCATCTGAGCAGTTTTGGATTTCCCCCCTTCATTTGCATTAACCATCTCATGGGTTGGTGGTCAGTCTCAATACGGAAAGTAGAACCATACAAGTATGCCCAAAACATCTTCAGAGACCGCACAATGGCAAAAGACTAACGCTCTATGGTTGCCCAACTTGTTCCTTGGTCCTTCAGTTTTCTACTAATGAAGCAAATTGGGTGTTGCCTGCCTTGCTCATCCAGTTGACATAGGACTGCCCCTATTTCTGTATTTGATGCATGTGTCTGTACAATAATGGATTGGATCTAATCAAGAGCTCTTAAAACCGGAGCTTTGCAGAGGGCCATCGTCAGCCCTTCAAATGCCTTGGCACTTAATTCCATCTGACCGTCTTTGGAAATGTTGGAGAAGAGATGACATTCAGGGGAGATGCTATGGTGCCATAGTTCTCAATACAATTTTGGGAGTACCCTATGAGACCTAGGAAGGCTCTCACTTGGGTTTGAGTAGTGGGGGTGACTGTCTTTTACAGCTTTTACTTTACAGGGCCAAGGGCCTAATCTCATGTCCTACCTCATGACCAAGGTAGACCACTTTGATCTATCTGATCAATTTGACATTTACTTGCCTTTATGGTCAGATGGGCCTGTTCCAAAGCCTACAACACATCTTAGGTGATGATGATGATCTTCCCATGTGGGCTGAACACTTCAATATCATCCAAGTATGTTATGCAGAAGTACTATAAACCATTCAGAACATATTTCACCTGCCTTTTGGAATGTGGCAGGTGCATTCTTAAATACAAAAGGCATGACCCTAAACTGGTACAACCCTCCAGGGGTAGGAAATGCGGTCTTTTCCTTGGCATGGTCTGTCGGAGCGATTTGCCAATAGCATGAGGTCTGGTCCAATGTACTGAAGAACGTGGCAGATCCAAGTTTGTCCACCAGCTCATTTGTCCTAGGTAACACTAGCACAACTTGACTGGCCCATGGACTGGTAGATGTCTCAATAACCCAAAGGGCAAGCATCTTCCTTTATATGAGTTCTAGCCTGATCAGACATGATATAGCCCCTGCTTTTGACAGGGAGACTGTCATCAGTGAGGATATGATGCTGGCCCAAGGGGTCAAGCCTGGTGTCAGAAAACAGAGGGAAACTGATTTAATAGTGTGTTGCACTCTTGTTGCTGCAGAGTCAGATCAGAAGAGTTTCACTCCTATGGTTTAATCTGAAGGGTGTCCCCTGAGGACATCAGGGAGAGGCTCGCTTTCCTCCTCTTGATCAGAGGCTAGAAGCAAATCTCCCAGTTCTGCTCTAGAGACATAGGCTTCCAGACGATTAGTGTGAAAGATCCTAGGGGCCTTGGTTGCCCAAGTCCACTAAATAATTGACCTCCAAGTTTGCCCATAACTTTGAAGGGTCCTAGCCATTTGCCTCTCTGCCTTGTAGGAACCATATCTAGAACTAGCTGAACTGGAGTAAACTCCACCATGCTAGATTTCTGGTCATGCCAATGCTTGACCAGCCTTGAGGTTTTCTGAAGCTTCCATCCTCTTACTGAGACCTAGTACATAGTCAGTTACACAGACTGGCTTTAAGGTTAGACCACTCTCCACTCCTTTTTTGATCAGAGCCAACGGGCCTCTGATAGGATGAAGATGGAGGAGCTCAAAGGGGCTGAAAACCACTCCAGCTTGAGGCACCTCTCTATAAGCAAAGGGGAGGCATGGCAGTAGAAGGGCCCACTTTCTTTTCAGGGGTTCTTCTATGGCACCTATTATGCGCTTTGTACTGTTAAAACTCTAACAACTAAGTTGTCTGAGTGTGGTAGGGATTTGTGACCCGCTGTCGGAGATAACGTCTTTGGCAAAACCCAACCCTGGTAAGAATACCAAGGAGAGCCTTAGCCACTGCTTGGGCAGTATCATTTCTCAGAGGTATTGCCTCAGGGTGCCTAGTAGCATGATCTGCTACAACCAATATAAATCTGTTGCCTGAGGAGGTTGGATGGTCTAGGGGACCAACAGTGTCAATGACCACCTTCTCAAAAGGAACTTCCCGCCCCTAGCTCCAGCAATGTTTATCAACATCTGCACCCATCCTGGGCCAGTAAAAGTACAGTGAAAGCCTCTTTGGTCTTCTTGGAACTCAAGTGGCCAGCCAGAGGCTAGTTGCAGGAGCTTGGGTCTAACCACCTGGGGTACAACCAGTCGCCTGAAGTCCCCTGGGGTAGACTCTGTAGGCTCACTGTAGAGGAGTTAATTCTCCCAGTAGAATCTGCTTCCCTTGCCCTTCCAGCTGGTAAGTTGTCTGTTGTCTCAGACCTTCTAGAGATGGACACTCTTTGTCCTCTGCTGAAATCTGCCCTAGAGGGTCCACCTTCTGCAAGCAAAGTCTGCAGCTCAGGATGGTCTCTAGGATCCAGATCTTCCAGCAGGGAAGGATCTCCTCCAGCTCTGTTTCACCGGTGGCTGGTTCTTCAGGAGTTGGTTTGTCCACCCACTCAACCTCAACTGGTGGTGGTCGTTGGGGTGACCTGGGACTGTCCTCTTGGGCAAGTCCTTGTTTTCAGAGCAGGTTTGGGTTTGAGACCCTTTTTCTTACCAGAGACTCTGGATTTCTCCTTGGTCTCTCTTCCTTCTAGACATGGAAGGTTGGCCTGCCTGTGGTTTTGAGATGTTGGATCTCTCCTTGATCTCAAACGGAGAGTCTCTCAAGGTTGCCTCTCGGGCCAATCTGGTCAGCCCCTGTTTCTTTTTACTGAGAGGCCTGTGGGTACTGGACACTACTCCGAAAGTTTTCAAGTCATTACCCAACAGGACTCTCCCAGGTACTTTAGTTTTGCACACTAACAGGAATTATTAGTCATGTTATTACACTGAATGTGAGGGCTGGCAAAATGGGAACCATTTGTATAGGGCCTCCAGCAAGTTTAGTGGGGCCTTAGCTACATCCTTGAGTTTGAAGACACTTTCATCAATCACTGTAATGCTGGCACCAGTGTCTCTAATGGCACGGGTCTCCTGGCCATCTACAAGTACCCTGCTCTTGTAATATTCTTGTGTTGTCGGGTATGGTATTATACACATCTATATTCTTTTCCCACAGAAACAAGGACACAAAAAAAAGCTAGCTTGAACTCCAATGGGTTCTTTAGCTAGTAAGTGCTAGTGAGCACTTGTCATTGGAGCTTCTTCCTCAGGGATGAAGGCTAAGGAGACTGTGGACCCCTGAAGGTTTACCCTTACATCTGGGATCCCGTTTCACATGGTCACTAGACCAACAAACCACATATTTACCAAAGCATTTCTGGAATGGGAGTCCATGGTAATCTCCCTCTCGTTTGTCCCCAAAGGTTTCACTAGACCTGTATGGCTTCCTTGGTATTTACCCTTATGGATTTTGTGGCCCACTTTTGGTGGTGGAGGATTATCATTTTCTTTACTATCTTTCTTGTGCTTCTTCCCCTGATCCTTTTTCTGAGTTGCCCCAGAATCCCTGTGAGTGTCCCTGTTGGCTACGCATAAGTAGGCAGCTTGAGCTAGTCTATTGGGATCAATTTCCTCAGAGACAGCAAGGCCCAGTCTCATTTTAGGGGAGCAGCCATCAAAAATATTCTCTAGTAAAAACAAATTTCTCATTCCTTCAAAGGAGTTCACTTTGTAACCCTCAAACCAACCATCTTAGTTTTTTCAGGCATTCACACGCCCAAGGTGTACCATCCTTCTTTTTATGGTCTCTGAATCTTTTTAGGTATTGGAAAGGTGTCTTCCCAAACCTGGCTATAAGAGCATGTTTGACTAGTTCATAATTCTTCCTGTCATCAGCATTCAGCTTCATATTAGCATCACAACCATTCCGAGGGAGCCTAGACATAATCCATGAAACTAAATCATTCCCACTAATACCTTGCAAACTAAGTGAATTCAAATTTACTCAACAAATCCAACAGATCATGTGTAGGATCATACATACTGCCTCTTTTGGTAGCCGAGGTCTCTTGGGACTAGTAGGCAGAGAAGACGCTAAAAAGGAAGCGCAGGCAAGAGACATTTTTCACATGTCATATTCATGCTGCATTTCTTTTTCCCTGTGCCACCTTTTTCTCCTCAGACTGTATGGCCAGTCTTTTTTAGTTCTAACCCAAGTTTCATCCTTTCCAAGCAAGGGTAGGTATTCTGTGTTTACATTGTGACCCAGCAGGGCCATGGTAGGAGGTATCTGAGACACAGTAGAAGGCTGTTGTGGGGGGGAGGGGGGCTTGCAGACCCTGAAGAACCCTCTCCACCCTCTGACCCATTTGGCAGATTAGAACCAAGTTCCAAGCTTTCACTCTCAATTTGGGTAGTAGGGGTTATGGGCCTACTCCCAGCGTTTTGGTGATTTAACAATTTTTGTGTCCACTCAATTTTTCTTCCCTTACAACTCAAGCCCCTTGGCCTGCATAATTCTTTCAATTGTACATGCAGAAAGGGACTGTTTGTTAAAATTATTAATTTCTATATAGTTTATAAGTTACTTTTTTCTTTAAGTGGAGCTAGCCTTGTGGATGGTTTTCATGGTCACACGTATAGCCAAAAGTCACTGTGATCCACTCTACACCAATCCCACTGCCTGCCACCAGTCTTAGATAAGAGTTTGTAAAGTCCAACTGGTGTGGGACTTCACAAGACCTATCACTTGGTATTAGGGACCCAACTCTTAATATTAGCCTGTACCACACAAGTTGGTAGAATGGCTGAGCAACCAGGCTCATCTTAGGAGAGGTAATGTGAACTGTAGATTAGCACAATGAAATCAGTAAACAGAAGGCACCACGTAAATGCTAACACTTAGTTATAGTAAATTATTCATTTATATATAATCAAGGCCAATTAAGCATTCTTTAAAAAAGTAGCAACTAATAGTAACTTTCAATGGAAGATGGAATTCATTTAAACAAGAACTAATAATGCAGGTGAGTCATACTTCTATTTCCTGTCCCCTTTCCTCCATACTTGTGGGACAGTCCATCCTTCGGGACAGGACCGGAGCACTTTTTTAAAAGCATCAGAGAATCATTTTTTGTGTCCTTTTATTTTTATGCGGCTACAGAACATGACCGCAGGCCTGCCCTCCTGAGATCCACCCTGCGCATTGCCCTTCAGTCCTTTTCTCTGCGGGGTCGAATGCACTAGCATCACAGGGAATATTTTTCTGTTTGTTGCATTTTACTTCAATCCTGCTTCGGTTCCGTGGTCATCTCTACTTCCGTCTATGCCACAGCGTCTGGGATTTGTGTCCTGGTCATCCTGAGAATGTCGTTTCACGCGCGCGGATCCCCACTCCCTTTGCCTGGAGTGCCTAGGCCCGAAACACCGTTCGGACGCGTACTTCTACTGCAACTCGCTCTCAATCCGGGCACTCCAACAGCGTCTTGTCAGGTGAGAGGAGGTGTTTCAGTGCATTCCTCCTTCGCATTTACAGCTCTTCGTTGAAGAAAAAAGGAGATGACCGGTAAGTTTGTTCCTTTTCAGGGTACCCCGGCTGGGGGACTCCTTCCTGGGGTCTTCTGGGTCCGGAAGGGGCTCAAGTTGCTCTATTACCAGGGATATCCCTGAGGTGTTCTGCAATGGATCTAATAGGCGCACCAAAGTACCTTCTGAGGCCCCCTGTAGAGGGGCTGCCAAGACCGGATCTTCATCAGAGGTTCCCCTTTCGGGGGCTAAAGTTGGGCCAAATTCGTCAGCTGGCGGCCCCTCTCAAGGTGACTAAACGTACCGGGGTCACTCCTGAGGTTTCCCTTCTTGGTGCTACATCTAAGACCGTCAAGATTGAGGGGCCCCCTGTGAGGGTCCTGGCTTTATGCAGCGACTCCAAGCCTGGCCACAATACCAGTGGTATTGACAATCTTGCTGAGTGGGCACAGAAGCAGGTCATGCACCATAAGTCTTCTTGAACCGCATCTGCTGAGGCTCCCCTATTTGGGGCTAATTTGTCAGTAGTCCCTAAGGTGTCTCAAAAACATCCTAGATCTACTAGTACCGGCTCTGCCAAGGTTCCTTGTCTGAAGACTAAGATGGCGCATAAGACCCCTGACTGCCCTGTGGTGTCGACTGTCTCACTGACACCGGTGACACAGTTTGCCTCAGGCATGGACAAAATCGCAGTCCAACTCCCACGGTCTGCGGCAGCCATTTTGACTACCTTTCTTACACCAACGTTAACCGCGGCTGGTGCTGAGGGGCCTGTTTTTGGGGCAGAGCAGCCTTTCCCATGTTTCGTGGACAATAAGAACACGTTCAGCCCTCCAATGGATTGGCATGCTCGGATTCTGCTGCCGCATACAGTCACGCTCCCTCCTACGTCTTTGCCTTTGATCTTTGTAGATCCAGCTGTTGGAGGTCCATCCTAGCAACCATCCTCATTGCATTCCTGGGGGTATGCCCTTTCTGAGAGGCCTTTCCGAGAGGCCTCTGCCCACTACAGTGCCCAGACCCTCATCTGAGGATGCATTCTTTGGGAAATTTCATACGCTTATGCATTCTGATCCCATGAAAGCATACTTAAGGATTTGTTTAAGGAAATGTATCTTAAACTTCCTTAACAGGCCCCTGTTCCAGCAATACCTATGCTGATTCCGGTTTCGCCACCTCTGCCTCTGCCCCCACTGCCTCCTCTTTCCCCAGTGGAAAAGACTCTGGTTGCTCTGCCAAACGCCACTTCAGGACCTGAGGCGCCATGTACAGTGGACCAGTCCTCTGCTCCTGCTTCACTGGATGAGGCTCAGGAGGACCAGGACATTAATGCCTCGGTCTATTTGAGTCTTTCACGACTGGGTGCTGGATATGATGGCGCTGCTAGTCATCCCAATACTCGAGCTCCCAACTCCTCTGGAGGGGATACTTTCTGGAGCCTTCACCTTGTTACCACAGGAGCACACCGGCTTGTTCCTACATAAGGATGTCCTGGCCGAGGCCCATAAAATATTACGAAAAACCTCATACTGGGCAGCACCTTAGCAAGAAAATAGACGTTCGCTATAAGCTACATGCATATGAAGACATACCCTTGTTTTCATGTCCACTCCCCTCGGCGACTGTGGTGGCTGCGGCTACACTCCATTCAAAGCCGGCCTCTAGATCTTCTACGGTAGCATCCCATATCCTTTCCAAGGAGGACCAGCTTCTGGATGCCATTGGGAAGAAGGTTTTTTCCAATTCGGCTCTTCAGCTATGTCAAGCTAATGCTGATCTTATCCTGGCTGCTGCCAATGTACAACTTTGGAAAGAGCTAGCGGAGTTCCAGGAATACATTCCTGCGGATAGGCTTGATGACTTCAAAGAACTTGTCGGATGCTAGAGTTTTGGCGCAGGATCTATTTTAGGCTACGGCCTATCACGTAGACACTTCCGCTCGGGGATTTATGGTCTGCGTTGACATCTCCCGACAGGCCTGGCTGCATGCTTCGGAGTTTTCGAAGGCAGTCCAGGACAAGGTGCTTGACCTCCCTTTTGAGGGGAAAGAAATGCTTCACACCTCCACGGGCGAGGAACTGACGAAGGCCAGTATTCAAACTGGAAAGTTGTCTTACCTTGCGAAGACACCTGTAAAGGCACCTTACACTCAGAGGTCGGGGTCTCAGACAAGGTCCTTCTCTGGCTTCAGAGGGTTTCAGGACCGACTGGCATGCCGCTCCGATACACCCAATGGCGGCCCCCGCCGTAAACCGCAACACCAGGGGGGGCTGTTTTTATTTTTTCTCGCCCAGCAGCCTCCTCCACAGCAACAGGTGGTCTCTCCGCCAATAAAACAAATGTTATATTCAATCCATCGCACAAGACTCCGGTGGGAGGACGAAATTTCATCTCATCTGGAGGCGTGGCAGACCATCACCGAAGACCGATGGGTTTTGTCAGTCGCTCAGGTGGGCTTTCACTTGCCCACCAACCCCACCTTCCCACCCTCCTCTTCATCAGATTGGGACACCCTCCCTCAGACCGAGGTACAGAAGCTTGTAGACTTCAGGGCAGTGGAACCTGTTAGGAAGTAAAAATGAGTGGCACCACTGGAATATTAATCTCCTTAATGTCCTTAGATCTTGGTAAATGAAATCTCTGATGTATAGTTTTCAATAGCAGGATAATTTATCATGTGCAGGAGCCGGCTGTAAAAGACTCGGAGACACCCAAGTCAAAAAATAACAGTAGAGTCAAAAGACTAGGTACAATACCCAGTCATACAGCCACTCTCTGAATCCCAATCTGGGTTTTAATTAGTTGCAATGTTGAAAAAAACACTCTAGTATAGAAAAAAGTTAATTAGAAAAAACTCCAAAGTAGTGTTATTTTCCAATAATGATTTTTTTATCACTCCAATTTAGGTTCATATGTAAAAGATAATGAGTAGTCACTAATGATTCTTAGTGAGGAAGGGTTCTGCCACAAATAACTTTCTTAACAGACTCCAATCATGCCAATGCATTTCGGAATGTAAATTCCTTCATCAGGGCAAGTCTGAACAACATCATCATACAATATATATGAAAGTAACAAAGTAATAAGTATAAGGCCATGATAATTATGTGGAACATGCGTGCAGATATTAGCATCCATTTACATAGCATTTATAAGTCAGATAAAATAAAATAAAACATACCCAGAGATTATGTATGTAGAAGTAGAAGGTGTACCGAAAAATAAAAAGAGAATAAACACAATCAGTCAGTGAAAAGTCCTGCCTATATAAATTATAGCCATATAAACAGAATGTAATATATTACCTGAATACAGAAAATGTGATGTGGCAATTCAACTACGGGGCAGTGATCGTCATAAAACGAACCGCTCCCTGAGCCCAATGTGGAGCGATCTCTGTGAAGATAGATGTACTCTGTTTTAGAATCTCACGAGGTTCACAGCGTTGCAATTAGCACCGTTCGTGGTAAGGATAAACTTACCGTCACAGAGTGTTCCAGAGCTGTTTTCTCTGTGTCTGCCGATAGCAGACTGGTCGCGCTGCATCGGAGGGTTGCTTGGCAACCTAGTTAAATATGACACGTGATCGCGGCTCCTCACTCGAGGGCGTAATTTTCCATCCACCCATAATACCTACGGTCAGTGCTTGGGGAATCTCCAACAAGTTTGGAGGAAAGGGGACGGGGCGTATGAGTATGACACTTACTCACTGTAGTGACCACCTTACTCCTAGTCCATAGTTCCCTTTCCTCCATACGCCCGCCCGCCGTCCCCTCTAAAAAGTATCCTCTATTATTGCTAAATGGTCCTAGACCTGCCGATAGAAAAGGACTGAAGGGGGATGCGCGGGGCGGAGCTCAGAAGGGCAGGGCTGCGGTCACGTGCCATAGCCACGTAAAGATTCTTTTTGGTTTAAAAGTGCTGCGGTCCCGTCCCAATGGACAGAATGTCCAACAAGTATGGATGAAAGGGGTCTATGGACTAGGTGTAAGGTAGTCACTAAGGTGAGTAACCTTGTCATTTATTTCCACGCTAAACAAGTTCCAGCACACAGAGTGACATCAATCAAAGTTCGTATTAGCACTTATTTTTGTTCGGCATTACAAAATTGGGTTTGGGAGTGAAAATGGTTAGTCAAAGTAGAACACACTTTAAACTGGTTCAATAGATAAGTAGATTGTTTTTAGGGATAAGTTCAGGGTACAACTTCTTCTGTTGGTGACCTTATTACTTTTTAGCTTCAGGCCGTGTCGCGTCAGTGAGGTGATTGGTGGAGGAACCAGTACCCCTACTTCCTTGGTTTATAAAGAGAAGAATAATTCACCACACATTGACAGCGCCACACACAGGATCCAGTTTGGTTTTCAAAGTAATTTGTATTGTAAATCAATCAAAGAAAAAACGTGCAGATTGTATAAATGCAATACCCTCTAGTTAACATGTGTTTCGGCTACTCAAGAGCCTTTTACAAAACAGTTGAGCAGATTGATCATATCAATGTTCTAATCACATGTCAAATATGTTCAATTGAAGAAAAATGTGGTCAATTTCAAGTACACACCAGAAAATTGGGGTGGAAGACGAGGGTTGGGATAGTAGGGTTTCAAATTACAAAAAAATAAACGAAAAGACAAACAAATCATAAAAGACACAGAAAAAGAAATAAATATATATAAGGTTAAAATCTAAAAATAAATAAATGTCATTCCATTTCATACATTTTATGTCAATACAAGTCCCATGACAAATTAAGTTCATCGGTAACTGATGCAAAACCTAGATTCTGTAACCAGTTATGAATACATTCCAAGTACTTTCCAAAGTGTCAAGGGTTATAGCTAGAACATGTCGCATCCGGCAGAAAATATATCTTGAAAAGATTAGAAAAATCTAATCCATGATAAATCCAACTAAAGACATTCCCGGACAAAATATGTTCAATTAAGTTTCAAAGAATACGTTCGACAAAAACTATTAAATATGTCCCGAAGTCTCAATAAGATAAAAACTCCTTACCCAATAAGCATTCAAAATGAGTCCCGGGATAATACCTAAGGAGAAGAAAGTTAATTTTCGGTTCGTAGCCATCATGTGGTTTTGAGGTAGGATTGTGCGTGGTTTGTTTTCATGTTATGTTGGGTATTGTGAAGTGCATGTGGTTTGTGGTGCAGTAGAGGTATGGTTGCATTTAGTTCAGAGTTTGAGGTTGAGTGTGCAGAATGGTGAGTTTTTAATATGATTAGTTAGGAGCAACACAATTCATACCCTCGACCGAAGTGTGATACATTTCCTACCCCCAACAACGGGTTTTAGATGCAGCACATTTCCTGCCTCAACAATTCATGACAGGGAGCAGAGCCCAACACAATATAGATCTTACACAATGCCCATCTCAGGGCGCAGCAGGCAGCATATGGCTAACCTATGTAATTATGCCAAATGCAAAACTAGTCTAACCTGCACGAATAGGCTAGGTGCCAACAAGTTTCATCTGTGCAAATAGACCAGATGCAGTAAACAGCTTGTTTACACAATTAGGCTAAATGCAGTTAATTATAGATGAGTACATTGTGGCCGTGTAGCACTAAAGATTCTAGCAGGTACTCCATGGCTCACCCACAGGATAAGACTCCCCAGTACATACTCCCCCCTCTTCCTTTCTGCACTTGCACAGTCTGAATTCTCACAAAACATAGTAGGTTTGTTCCCCTCCCCCCATGCTCCTAAATATTGTTGTAATCATACTTGGCACCCTGCCCTGTGACACTTTGAAACAGTATATTATTGTATAAGCACTTAACAAGCAAACAATAAATAAATGGGTGATAAGAGTGGTGTGGTTTTACTGGAGTCCAGTAATGGCTGTGTTCCCTGCCCACACTACACTTAACTTTTCTGTCGCTGTAAGTAGTTGTCTACGTCAGGCGACCCAAGGTAAACACGGAGTGGAGCTGCTCAGTAGGGAGCTGCCCTTTGGCTCTGGCCCTTAGCAGATGGCTGCCCTGGGTCCCTCTGTTAAGAGGGTGGCCTCCACAGAGGACAGCACTGTGTAGCTCCCTGTTGCCCTCCTCTCCCCTTCGCTTGCCTTCCTGGTTCCCTGTCCCTCCCGCCTCCCTCCTCGCCCACCGTGCTGTGTTTGGCGAGCCTAAGCGTCAAAACCACCCACCTAAGGCAGCCCCTTTGGCTAAGGGCCCAAGGCAAAGGGCGGCTCTGACAGTAACAGCTCCACAAAGTGTCTGCAGGTATCAGCAGGGGAAGCCAGTGAAGTCAGCAACGGACAGACACCAACAAAATTGTAAGTGTGGCATGGGTGGGGTGTAGAGCAATTACTCTACTCCTGAAAGCCCCTGCCACTCTATCTTACCTTCCCATAAAGTAAACTGCCAAAGAATTACACAATGCACACCTAGAGAGATCCAAGCACCAACCTAATTCAAGGCTGGACTGTAAATGTTGTCCTGCATACCATTCTAACATACTTGCATTATGAACTAGTGCCACTCCCAGACACAATAGTGAACATTAGCCAGCCTCACATTGAGACTGGTGTAACAATGTTAGCATGTCACACTCTTAGCTTGAATTGTGAATAATAGCATGCATCACACTTGGATGGAACTGCGAATGATAGCATGTGCCTCTCCTAGATGGAATTATGACTGGTAGCATATACCTCAGGTAGGTGCATTGGGAATGATAGCATGTCCCATTCTTAGTTGGAATTGTGATTGATAGCACGTACTACACTTCGACGGAATTGTGAATGTTAGCTTGTGCCACACTCAGATGGAATTGTGAAAAACAGCATGCACCACATTTAGACGGAATTGTGATAAATAGCATGTGCCCTAATAGCGTCACTGTGTGAAAGTTGAATCTAGAAAGCGTGCCTAATGGCGTCACTGTGTTAATGTTGAATCTAAAAAGTGTGCCCCATTGGCATCACTTGGTTAAAGTTGAACTTAGAAAGCGTGCACTAATAGCATCACTGTGCTAATGTTGAATCTAGATGATATTCCCAACATCGAGTGTGCCCAATGGCGTCACTGTGTTAAAAGTTGAATTTAGAAGCTATTCCCAACATCATTGACGGGGCCTGGTCGCATACACTTTACTGATTACCACAATATCACACTACTACGCTGACTCTCTCCTATACACCACCATTCAACTAGAACACAGCAGTACTATGACACATTCGGTAAAGCTGTTCTCATACTAACATGACTCGTCAAACTACCCATCATCCTAATAAAACACAGCTAGCTTGCACATACCGGCTAGCTTAGGCGTCTCCTCGGGCCTAACGCAGCCTGAACTCAGTCTGGATGTCCACCCTCCAGACTGAACATATTCAACTGATCTCCTCAGCACCACAACTACCGCTAAGAAGCCGCTATCATGCAACAACCACACCAGCTGCACACATACCTGGTGCGCCCACGCACTTTATGAACCTCTCTCTCTCTCAACTGACTTGAGCTGCGGTTCCCGAGGGCGTTCAACCTACCAGTGCTTTGAGATCATACCAATGATACATAAGGCGCTATACAAATGCAAAATAACATAACATGGGAGGGGGGGAAGATGTGGGGAAACGGGGCAGCGGGTCGGCAAGAGGAGAAAGACGACAGAAAAGGAGAGAGAAAGTTGCCAAAGGAAAAAAGCAGCAGAAAGCGAAAGAAGTCGGCAAAGAGTGAGAAATGAGAAAAAAAGCATCAGAAACAAGGATGGAAAGGGCTGTGGGGGGCGGTCACTCGCCTGTACCAAGGACGAAGCAGCAGGACCTGCGTTTATGGACCTGCTGCAGAATAAACAACATCCTTGCCCAGAGACCAGCAAGGAGAGCAGGCCTCCAGAGGTTAGCCAATCCCAAGTGGGCAGCAGGTTGGCAAGCGGAGAAAATGGTGTCAGAAAGGGAGAGAGAAAAGAAAGCCGTGGAAAGAGAGGGAAGAGTCAGCAAAGAGTGGGAAAAGAGCAAAAAGCATAAAGGGAAAGAAAGGGCTGCGGGGTGGGGAGTAGGGGTCACAGGAGCAGCCGGACCCTTCACTCTTATTTCTTCTCAATTCTCTCAACCTAGGCACCACCAATAACCTCTTAACTCAATTTTCACACCTAAACCTTCCTCCATCTTATCTACTCTTTCTGCTAACGATCTAGCCTCTCTACTTCGCTTCAAATATTTCCAATATTCAAATTACCCTAGCAAATTACTTTCCATACCCACACCTGCTCACTTCTTTCCACCACCTGTACCCTTCTCTCCTGCAACAATGTCCTCTTTTGCCCCCACTAACCCTGATGAGGTTATTGACCTCATGGATATCCCTTCATATCACCCCTTCAAACCTCTATTCCCACATTTATTCAAATTCATAGCTCCCAGTGTTTCTCCATGTCTTACTCCTCTCTTGACAGTGCCCATTTTTCATCATGCTACAAGCCGGCTACGGTCATGCCTAACCTTAAGAAAACTGGTCTAGTTCCTAACTGTCCTGCCAACTTTCATCCTGTCTCTGTTCTACCACGGTATTTCAAAATCCTAGCGCGAGTGGTTGTCAACCAACTTGCTGAGTTCCTTGACACACACAACCTTCGGGATCCACTTCAGTCTGACTTCGAGTTGGCTCTCCTCAATGTCAGCAACTACATCTCTTCTGCTAGTCATGTTAACAGTTAATCTATTTTTATTCTTCTCTACCTCTGCTGCCTTAGAAGGTCAGAATGGTTGAGGGTGTCACTGAACACCATCTCCTCTAGAAATCAGGGATAAGGCCCTCACTTTGTTTGCTTCATCTCTCATCTCTCTCTAGACACTTCCAGGTGTCTTGGAACAGCCTTACCTCCCCACTCACCCCCTTAATGTTGGTGTTACCCAAGGGGTCAGTCCTGGTTCCACTTCTCTTCACTCTGTATACCTCTGTTCTTGGCTCCTTGATCTCCTCCTATAGGTTCCCCTATCAACTCTTCACTGATTACACTCAAATATTTTTCTGCTTTTCCTCATCTGATGAGCTACGGAAAAAAGTCAGTGTTTCTGCAATCAAATACTCAATGGCAACTTGCTCATGCTCAAATCCATTAAGATTGGCGTTCTCTAATTGCCATCCAAACAGGCTATCTCTTCTTCCCCTCTTTTATTCTTCTCTCCCGACTACCTTCCCTATTTTGCTTTTGCTTGATTTCTCAGTGTCATCATCGACCCATCTCACAACTTCTCACTCTTCATCTCCAGATCTGCCACTGTGGGCAGACTTCACCTCCTTAACAAAGGAAAATAGGACATCATTATCCCTGCAACACTGCTAGGCACTTAATCTCTTTAGTACTTTCTCGATCGGACTACTGTGCCAGTCTGACTTTCCCAACTATGCTTTTTCACCTTTCGATTAAGTACTCAACTTTGCTTGCCATACGCTCTTTCTTGCTTCACCTCCACCTCCCCAGCTCATCGTGAGTTAGGCTGGTTATCTATGAAACGGGGCAAAATATAAGCGATATATGCACTTGGCCCCCCTATTGGCTCATCCTACTCTTCCCTACTCTCCCCCTTGCTTCCTGCGATCCTGATTGCTCACTTCCGTGCCACCTCTTGTGCCCCTTGGGCTCTCTCTCGTCTCCTCATTCCCTTACTAGTGGAATGCTCTCTCTGCAGTACTCCCACTCTCTGTTAATTTCCAACCTCCTAGCTCCTTTCTGAAGAACCACTTGCATAGCATTCTACGCTACCACATCTCCCTGCTCTCCTCTTTATGACAACTTCTGGTTCTGGTATAGGGAGAAAGTCTCACTTCTCTTGAGCTCCTACAAGATCCTCTAATAATTCGATACCCCTGACCTTGTAATCACGTTGCATCCCTCCCTGATGGTCCTGGTGTTTGGGACATTGGTGCAGCTAGAGAGAGGGCGGAAGACACACCCGAAACAGTGACATCGGGAGGTCCCGCTGGCGGCGTGCGTTCGGGGGGTTAGGTTGGCGCTTATCTAACTGTGGACAGCCGCGGGTTGGGGAGATAGTCTGCAGCGCTGTAGTGGTCTTTGAGTCAAAGCAGAACGAGATGGGTACCTTCTCACGTGCACAGGTACTTACCCCATGAACGTGTGTAATAGCCACATATTGTCAAAATGATTGAAAATTGTTTGTAGCAAGTCACGCTTGTAGACATTTGTAGCCTACAAACCCTTGTACCTACCTCAAAACCTGTGTGGCTAATGTCAGTAATCCTCAGCGGGAGGCGTTCTCATCTCACTTTCTTCCCTAACACGCTTTTAATTTGCACTACGTCACCAGCAGGAAGTGAGCTGTGCGAAGCTGGCTTAGTATTCATGGGGAAACGACGACTACAGATATTTAGCACCACGTTTTCTTTGCGTCTCAGCCCCTCATGTTTTAATCCAAAAAACGATTTTTACTTACATTTGTACGGTCAGAAAATCCAGACCCAGTTGTTCAAAAAAGTAAAAATCATATGCTTTCTTTTGGGGGTATGTTTCCCTATAGCAGCAGGGAGATGGGAGCCCTTGTTGCACACTGTGCACAGACATGCCTATTTTGCCCCTGCTGAGGAGAGGAGACCAGTGGCTACTAGCGCTGGGATCGGAGACAAACGTCGGATAAAGTGTATGTCACAAAGACTACCGAAGATGCAGAGTTTAGGCGTCTACATCATGTGTTGCAAAGCAAGTACCATCAAGTTGGGACCTTTACTTTTTCCACCAAAAAAGGCAATTGGGAATAAAGATGCAAATTTTGAGGAATGGCAGAGTTCGTAGATGGAATTCACAGCAGCGATTCTGCTTCGCTCTGCAGACTGGCTGGCTTCAGGCATGGGGAAGTGGCCCCAATAATGGAGGTCTCCTGATGGTGCGCACCACTACGGTAAGCATGGGAGTCTGTGCTACCCTCCCCCAGCATCTAATAAGAGGAGACTCCATGTGTCAAGCTACCCACCTTGTTTTTGGCGACCTGGGACGTCTTGTGCACCTGATTTGTATGCAACAGTCTTGCTGCTATGCCGCCTGGCGAGATGTTGTGCATTGTGCAGTTTTTCCCGTACATTGCATTTCTCCATCTCAGGCCCTCCTTTCCATCTCTCTGCTCTCTCCCTCCATGCTGCTATCCATCTCTCATGCCTACTTGAACTGCTTCTCAATCACCTATCCTATCTTTCTCCTGACCATGCTTTCCTGTCCTCTCACCTAAATCTCTTAGGCCCCACGGCTAAGCCTCTGCCTGCACTGACAGTATCCTCCTCTGCCATTCGACCGATGAAGTGAGTATCAGTTGCTTTTGTTGCCACTTTCATTTCCCCTCCCACGCACTCCTGCACTAACTCTGCCTTTGCTAATCTTCCCCTCTATCACCAACACTGGACATCCTTACCCCTGTCAATATCTGCTATGACTCCGACCTAGCCTCTCTGAAACGCAAGTGCAGACTTACGGAGCGGAAGTGGCGAGCATCAGGCACATCCTTTGACAGACTGGCCTTCTGCCAGCTCCAACAGCAATACAGACTCTCCATCCGCCCTAAGAAGAGGGGCCATAATCCAAGCCCACATCTCTGGGGCCACTAACCCTGGCGAACTGTTTAAAATGTGCAAGGAACTCAACAATCCTACTGCAGTCTCCACTTCTCCCCTGCCATCCCTGACCCTCTGTACTTCACTGGCCTCCCACTTCTTAAAGGAATGGTGCGGTCAGAAATATTATTGTCCCTATGGTTCGGGCATGTGTTTTTACCCATACGTTGATCGATTGTGCAAACATTTCCTATGCACTTTACCGTAGTTTTCGTCTTTTGTACACGAGCGAAATCAAGCTAGAGCGTGCGGGCCATCTTGTGATAATCTTATCAGTTGCCGCATCGCCCAGGGTAGACTGCCTTTGCAGCACTAAATCATATCCCCCGCCCCTGAGCCTGACATCACTAGACGCGTACCGCCTATTTCACAACGCCAAAGCACGTCTCATGTCAATATTCTCTGCGCTTCAGCTATAATAATGTGTCGCCATGGAAATAGCAGGACGCCTCTTTCCTCAATAAGTATAAACAGACCGTTCCACAACACGCAGCATCAGATTTTCTATTCCTCTCCTCTCACCGTATTTCTTTGAGTATTCTGTGACTCGTTTCTGTGTTCTGGTCAGCTACCTTCATTGCTTGTAGCCCGTGCGAACAGATACCAGTACCATCGCTATACATTTTCGCTTGTTTACCCCACAATGGCAACAATGCCCTACCAGTACAAGCCTGAGTATTCCGAGGCGGAATTACTGGAAAGGGAAAGATGCAGAAATGATGGGGCTTCGGACAACAGTTGGGAGGGCGATTCAACAGATCAAGAGCCTGAGCCTAGTTGCATGAACGGAGTCTCCACCTGGTGTACCTGCAATCGGTGCGTGCCAATGCCAACTGAGGAGGAGAACTGCTGCTGCTGAGAAAACTCTGGATGCTTGTCCTACATATCGGAAGACGAGACACGGGCGCAATGCGTTACCGAGCTGCATGACTTCAGGGCAGTCTGCTTCACATAGTCTGTGTTGAGGATTTTGATGGTGCTTAAGCACGAACATCGCGCAACAGTTCACCCTCGGAATCCAAGTAAGTATACTCTGGTTGTGATGTCACTTAGGCCACTACTATTTCATGGTTGTCTCCTATATTGTAACTTCAATATATCATTGTCATACCAATTTAGTCTTGTAATTCTCTACTAAGTCGTATAATAGTCGTTCAATATTGTACAGTGTCTAGGTAGCATTTGTACTGGCAAAAATACCATTGGATACAAGAATTGTCATTGACAACTAAGGTTTAATACACTTTTCTTGGTCATTTAAAAACAGTTTGTATCTCTCTTTCACAGGTGATACAGGCTGGTGGCCCATCGTTCGTTTCCATGGTGGCTTCATGGGAGGCTTGAACACCGCGTTCGAGTAATACCCTCCTGTGTCGTTGGTGCCATTAGAGAAACTTTCCCCAGTGACCGCGGTCAGTACAGGGGATTTTCCCTCGCTGAGCTGCAACTGGAACTTTACAATGTGTAGTAGTTATGTGCCATCAAAATAAGAAACAAAATAAAACACAACAGAACTTTTATCAATGGTTGTTTCAGTTTTTCATTGAATCAAGTGTGTCTCCATTCAGCAGTGTTCCGGGTCTTGCCTGCACGCCCCAGGCCCATCCATCCCCCCTCCATTATCAAAGGCAGTTGGCACCAGTGGATGTGCGCTGCCAAGGGGTGCTGCCAGGGGCGCGAACGGCCAAGGTGCCAAACACCATGTACACTTCAAAGGTATCTTACGCGCAGGGATCATTGTACACATGGCCTCCCCACACCCAGTGTCTCCAGGCATGCTCCCCTGAAGCAGGCCGTGCCCCTGCAATCCACATAATACCATGACATATACACGTCATTCATTCACATACACACCACTTTTTGTAATTCTTTATGAACTAATTGATATTTATCATGAGAACATCTTTGAGCACTGCAAGTCAACTTGTGAACGTGCTACCTGAGAACCCTGGTGACCAATGCTAATCTGCTCGTCGTCGTGCTACCTGTGAACTTCTGTGACCGCTTCGAGTCAGCTCGTCGTCGTGCTACCTGTAAACATCTCCCTGTTCTCCTGCCACTAACCACTCTGCTTGCTGAATCTGTTTGTTGGTCAAGGTAAGGGTATGTATCCTAATCATATCTCCTTCATCTCCAAATTTCTATATATTTCGAACTAATGTACTCAGTAGTGTTATGTTCATTCGTCTCATTGCCATTGACTTGAGTTTAATTTATCGATATATCAGTTTTCATCAGTGTCAATTGGCATCGAATTGCATCCTTAGTGGACCGTGTCTATAATATAAGCATATTTCCTTTTGATGCATGATGGCACATTCAACGGACGAGTAACATGATCTGATTTTCATCACATCAAAGAACTGTTCATGAAAGTTATTGTATAATACAGCCACCCACGCTGCACTGGTTTTGCTGTGGTGACCAAAACACAGCTTGCATTGAAGAATGTATGGTATAATTCCTCCTTTCTCACGTTTTTATGCAAAGTAATTTTCGAGTAATGTTGACTTTTTTTGTTGCAGAATTTACAACAATGCCTGCATGTTTGATTTTCGGTTGCCCTTCTAAGACCCATGAGAAATCTGAAGGCACTACAATACATGTATTCCCAAAGACTAGATGGAATTAGAGAATGGGTCAGATATTGCGGATATGCGCCGGAAGAGCTTGAAAGTAGAGTCAGAAAAGTCTTGGAGGACAAGAGGGGTGATCGATACCTCATCTGCAGCCTGCACTTTACCCTGAATATGTACGACACATCCTTGTACACAAAGAAGAATCAACTCAGAACGAAACGAAATTTGCTCCCAAATGCTATTCCGACTCTATTCGTTCACATGCCGCCTCGGTTGAGTCGCGGTTCCGGATTTAGCTGTAGGCCTCGGGGTACTGAGCAGGTAACTAAATGGAATGATTGGTATTTTAGGTGTAAATGTAACTTATAATACTTTCCATATTTATAAGATTGTATTGCTTTTTAAATAATGACCATTTTGCTAAACATCAGTCCTTGGTTTTTGAACCCTCATAGAAAATTGATTTATGGACAGAGATAACTATGCTATATTATACATTGAAATAAGCATAATGTTCTCGTAATCAGTCTCCTTACATGCCAAATTTTAATATTAGCATTTCTAAATCAAATAATACTTTCCTTTTACAACTCCATGACTATGCACAGAATATGAAGCAACAAGATTCAGCATCCATGTCTTGCCTGGGGTCATCAACCACTTTGAGCCCGTATCAGGTAGTGTTACTTAGCTATTCTGTTCCAGACTTGTTTTATGCATGGAATTTGAGATAATCTGATCATATTTACGTTTCGCGCCATTCGTTTACACAATGTTTAATTCGTGGTTTGCTATTGATATGTACCTTTTGTCCGCGTCCCAATGTGTGTTCAATTTCCAATATTTTCATCCATACTAATGCAAGTACTGTGTTTCAGGGAGTTGCTGGAGCGTCCTCTACAATTACATCATCCCTTGTAGACGATCCGGAGCCAGAGGTATGCGTACTGACAGTACCCTCGTATGAAAGAAAGTTGGTCTAATTTGATTTGTAATACAAAGTTATTTTAAATGGATACTCTTTTCTAGGGATGTATACAAGATCCGTATATAGAACAGGAGGCACGTGGATCCCAGTCGGTGCACCAGCTTGCTGTTGGTGACATTAGAGTAAAGGTTTCAACAAAAAGAAAGATAAGGTAATTTATGAACAGTTTCTATTTTTAGCAAGTGTTTTGTGCTGAGGCCTTCATAATATGCTTTTTTTTAATGTAAATTGTCCGATACTGTATGTTGGATTTACATTGAATATCCTTTTTCCAACCTGTCTTCTAAGTGCCCAATGGTGTACAGACTATGCAGACAGCGACACAAATGAGAGATGCTGCTTGCCAAACTGTTTTCACCATGGAGGAACTATTAATTGAGGCGCTGCGTGTTCAGACTCAAGATGCCTTTGCCCAATGGCCAGAAAATGAATTTAATGTCACCGGCGAATCCAGCAACGGGTTTTTGGACCATTGCTACAATGCGACTGCTCCGCCAGTTGAAGATGAAACTGAATGTATTGACGATACTTTTGAATTAGTCAGACCACTTGACGCAATCGACACCCGCCAAAAAAGTGCCACCCAAAAAGCAGTCGACATTGCTGTTTTCTCCTATTCACGGTCAAGTAACCTATGTTGAAATGACAGAGACTGAAGCATCAACACAATTGACTGACAAACTAGACAAAGATCTCAACTATAGTATGTCCAGTTCGGCTGATATGTCCACAACAGTTTAGTCAGAAACAACATTAATGCAGGATGACAGCCTAACAATGGAGGCCAAATACAAAGTATTCCAAAGCAGCTTGATGGAGATTATAAAGATGCTGAAATGTGTGCATTCAGTGAGAGGGGAAGTATGTGGGGAAGCCATTGGTGAATGTGACTCGTCTAACACAAGGCAGTAACCTCAAAATACATGCCTCCGGTGAAATGTTACATAAACATTTTTCATGGTCTGCTCAACCGATGCTGGGGAAACTGCCAGCTGGCAATCTGTGTGCAGCAGCTTTACTTTTCAGTGGCTCTAGTTCCAGGAAGTTGTCCAGTTTGTCAATTTGTGGGACTCAATTTCATTTCTAAAACGCAGTACTACAAATATCAACGTGATTATCTATTCCCTGCCATTAGTGAAGCTTGGAAAATTGAACAATTGTCTATTCAAAGTACATTCTCCGACAAGCGGTTCAGGCTAGCCGGCGATGGCGAGTGTGACAGCCCCAGATTTACTGTACATACCAGGGGGCGTGGCTTGGACGGCCATGTAGGAGGCTGTGCTTTCGTGGAGCTCTGTAGATCCTGAACTGATCCTGTGGAAATGGAGCGCGTGCGGCGACCAGCCGGCGCTGAAAAATTACACACAAGTGTATGAACATTGTGGTGCCACTCGCTGAAGGTTTGGTGGGTGGGGAGCGCTTGGATCCCGAGTTATTCCCACTGTGTTGCCGCGGGTCCCGGATCGGGGACACAGACAAAATGGTGGCCAGAACAAAGAAGAAGGCAGGAGTCACGGGGGCGCCGCTGCAGTCGCGTGCTTTGACCTGCAGGGCCCCCGCGGCGAACTTTCCATTCGTCGCCCGAAGGCAGACTGAGAAGCGGAGCAGGAGCGATGGGAGAGCGCACGTCGGAGGCTGCAGGCATCCACGACAGGATTGACCCATGGGCTGCAATGCAGCCGAGATCCTGCTGAGCGACCTGCCTGCGGTGACTGGGCCCGTGGCGGAATTGCTTAAATGCCACCGGCACCCAGGGAGTGAGACCCCCAGCTCTGTGATCAGGGGGGAAGACCAGCATGATCCTTACTGGCAACAAAGTCGCTGCGGATCCTGCGAGCGGTGAACTCGCGGGAGCGGCTGCTGCTGCGGGCCCCCTGGCACTGTGTATTCGCTCAGGGGTGTGGAAAGAAAAAACCCCGTCGGAACTGCCGATGGACAGTGGCCGATCTTCCGTGTGCCCTGCAGGCCCTTGAGCTGGATTGCCTGATAGGAGGGCACTTGTGTGCACCGGGGAGTGCGCTGGGCCCCCCCCTTGAAGACACTGGGCGCAGTGGAGGCTGTACTACGGAAGGGCCCAACATAGACACGGCACACCAGATAAGTGTGCACTGGATTGCTGGTGCTGTGCCCGCATATTGGAGCATCGACACAGGCTTCCTGAACGGGCTGATCTGGACCTTTGTGGGCCCATTGCTGCCTACTGGGGCCCCCCCTTTTTGGTGCTCACGGGGGCCCTTCGGAATATGGGAGCGGAAGCACCATAGTTTAGACCACCCCACACGACGGATGACTGATTGTAAAGAGGAGGCACCAAGGGACTGGGGAGCGCTGTTCAGGGATCATACACGGCAGAGCCCGGTAACATAACGCCGGGGGTGCGCGAGTACGTGGGAGGACACAGCCCACTCGGGGCGAGTGCTGCGGACAAGCGCAGGTTTGGACGGCAGTGGGTGGTCTGTGACCACGCGAACAGTGGTGTGAGGAGAAGCACGGCGGGATCAGGTTCAACTGACGCGGCAGGATGTCCTCCAAAGTGGTGAGACCCCGGATCAAGCAGCCCATGATGGAGGCCTATGCCAAGTCGCCCCCGGGCGCGGAGGGGGGCAAAAGTAAAGAGACCCCTGCAGCGGCGGACCCACCGGGTACTATCCAGGAGGTGCTGGCAGCAATTGCTGACTTGAAGGTGGCCTGGGAAACGAAGTTGGGCCTAGCCATGAAAGAGCTGCAGGAGGGCCTAGACCTCAAGATCTGAGCGGTCCAGGAAGAGGTGAACCTGCTGAGACAGGACGTGCGAACGATCGCGGAGCGCACTGGGGCACTGGAGAAGGAGTTGGCCCCGAACACGGAGGCGTGCGCTGCACATGCGAAGGAGCTTCATGCCCTTGTGCAACGAGTAGGCAATCTGGAGGACAGAGCAGAGCAAGCAGAAGGGCGCACCAGACGCAATAACATTCGCATAGTGGGTGTACCGGAAGGGATGGAAGGATCGAACCCCACAGAATACGTCGAAACCATGCTCTTGCAGGAGATTACAGGCGGGGAGTTGACCCAGGGGTTCGCGGTTGAAAGGGCGCATAGGGCCTTCACCAGGAGACCGGCCCCAGGAGCCCCCCCCGCGGCCGCTGATCGCGAAGATCTTGAATTATCGTGACCGCGAGAAGATTCCCGAATTTTTCCGGAAAGGAGGAACGATAGAAAGGGGGTCAGCGAAAATAACGGCGTACCCGGACTACACGCTCCTTGTGCAGCGTAGTCGAATGAACTTTGGATCAGTGAAAAGGAGGCTCAGAGAAGCAGGCCATCGCTACATGTTGCTCTATCCCGCCAGGCTAAAGGTGTTTTACAAGAATAGATCCCTTTTCTTTGAGACGCCGACTGAAGCGATGGATTGGCTGGATATGCAGGGTCGACCTCAGGAACCGGATGTCCAGACGGAAGCGGCTGGAGATAAGTAGCATGTTGCGAGGGCACCCGTGGTGCCATAGTCATGGCACTGGGACTGGAATATAGAATGGTATTGTGCTTGTGGGGAGGAAGTCATGGTATCTGCCGGCGGGTCCCGTTAGACGCACCTCTCCTAAAATAGATGACTGGGAGCTCCTGGAAGCGCCCTCTGAACCCAATAGTAGTATACTTAGTTAGGTCACCGCTAGATTGGTGACGCCCTGCGGGGTCCTTGTTCTCGAATACGAGGCAGGTCCAGACGTGGGTAGGCCTGAGATCCAGGGATGGAGCTGGGCAATTGTTGGGGGTTGGTAGGGATGGGGTAGGGGAGGAAGTTGTGTGCTGTGGTGTAGATTTGGGGGATGGGGAAGGGGGGTTTTGTTTGTAAATAGTAGGGAGAGAGCCGGAAAACAAACTAGCAATGGGAGAATTAAAGGAAGAGTTAGGATGGGGATGGTCCCAATAGATGGCGTTGGGTAATCTCAAAGTTGTGACCTGGAATGTACGGGGCCTCAACAGCTACCTGAAACGGAATAAAGTGATGCTGTACTTAAAGAGAATGCGCATAGACATAGCCCTGCTGCAGGAAACCCACCTTACTAGGGAGAAGTTGGAGGTGGTCAGGAGGAAATGGAAGGGCAATGTTGTAGGTGCTGCGTACTCAGCGTATGCTAGAGGGGTCATCACCTGGGTGGCGCTGCATGTGCCGTTTCAGGTGCTTGGCTCCACGGTAGACCCGGAGGGTAGGATGGTGGTGGTAACAGGCCTCCTGCAAAACAGGGAAGTCCACATCATAAACTTGTACGCCCCCAATAACGACACAGCGGCTTATTTTAGGACCCTTTACAGTAAACTTGGGCCCCTGGCAGGGGGTACGGTGGTGTGGGGGGGGGGACTTTAATTGTACCCTGAATCCCAGGATGGATAGGTCAATGGACAGGGCAGGAAAAACGGCGCCGGCGGCTAAAGCGCTGGGAACATTACTGAAAGACCTAGGCCTAGAGGATGTGTGGAGGAGGTTGCACCCTGTGAATAGGCAATATTCACACTACGCAGCGCCACATGATTTGCACACAAGGTTAGATTATATATTTGTAATGGCCAAGATAGTGGGAGACATAGTGGGAGCGGAATATAAGGCCCGAGTATTATCTGACCACTCTCCCCTGGTGGTAGATGGAGACACCAGCCCCCAAGACCGCGGATCCCAACATGGAGGCTCAGGACCGAGGCACTGCAGGACAAGGGGTTCCGGGAGGGTCTGCGGGATGCCATCGAAGAATATTTTGATATAAACACGGGAAGTGTACGTCCAGTGGACACTCTGGGAAGCGTTCAAAGTGGTGGTGCGTGGGGTAGCCATCTCCAAGGCTAAAGGGCTCCAGGGGGGTATAGAAAGGGAACTCCAAGAAGCAGAAAGGGAGCTGGAGAATATCAGGCATTGTGAAAACACCGCTCATAATAACAGAACCAAGATAAAAGAGCTACGGGTGTCCTGTAGTGCACTCTGGGATAGGCTGTGCAGACTCAATTACAGGAAATACACGGAGAGGATACATGCGGGGGGCGACAAGCCAGGCAGATTGCTGGCCTGGCTGTATAAGAGTGAGACCCCCAGCTCTGTGATCAGTGAGGTTAGGGATGAGGGAAGTTGCATTTGCAACACCCAAGATGGGGTAAACAAGGAGTTCCTTAAGTTTTACAGACACTTGTACGAGGACACGGGGGAGAATCTGTGCCGAGACATACTGGACACATGGAGGGAGGACATAGTTGCCCACCCTGGACGACCTAGAACGCGCAGAATTAGACGCACATGTCACCTCAGATGAGCTGGAGGTGGTGATTCGGAATCTGCCCACATGCAAGGCACCTGGTTCAGATGGGTTGCCTAGTGAGTTTTACAAAACATATAAGCAGGAGCTGCTCCAGCCACTGCTTTCCACTTTCAACGAGGCCTATGAGCAGGAGGAACTCCCATTGTCCCTCCGCGAGGCTGTGATCATCCAACTCTGGAAACCAGCTAAGCCGGCCGTGGAGTGCGGGTCTTACAGACCGTTGTCCATGCTCAACCAGGACGGCAAAATACTTACTGCAGTGCTGGCTAATAGGTTGAAGAAGGTTATTTGGAAGCTGATACACCCAGATCAGACGGGATATGTTCCAGGCAGGAACATCACCGATAAACATAGGAGGCTACACCATATCATTGACCAAACAGAGGAGGATACGGGCGAGCTGGCCATAGCGTCGTTAGACGCGGTCAAAGCCTTCGATTCGGTAAGATAGCCCTGGTTGAAAGCGGTCCTGAGGGGATACGGAATGGGACCTGGATACCTCAGGTGAATCCAGTTGCTATACAGCGCCCCGATGGCGAGAGTCAAAATGAGGTCCACGGTCTCAGACACCTGGCAATTTAGTAGGGGGACCAGACAGGGATGCCACTGGTCACCCAGGCTATACATACTGGCATTAGAGCCGTAGGCGATATGCCTGCAACAATATGGGGAAGTGGGCATAAGCACTGTCAGTGGTAGGCACCTGATATCACTATATGCGGATGACATGCTTCTTTACTTGCGTTATCCGGAAGAAAATCTGCAGTATGTGTTGGAGGTAATGGAACGGTACGCCACCCTTTCGGGCATATCGGTGAACCCCAGAAAGTCTAGTCTGTTTCCTTTGGGCAGATATAGGAATGTCCCATCGCAGAGGTTGCCTATCCTGCCAATACCATGGCAGACAGAGACATTTAGGTATTTGGGAGTAAATATTTACCAAAAGATCGAGGCGGAACACAAACATAACACGGAAAGAGCGATAGAGGGGATCAAGAATAGCATGGTGTTTTGGGCTAGATTGCCCCTGACTATGATGGGGAGAGCGGTCTTGCACAAGATGGTGGTATTGCCTAGACTCTTGCACTTTTTCGTGAATGTCCTGTTTTTGATACCCAGAAGCCTATTCGTGAAACTTCACAGCGTGTGTAGGGGTTTTGTATGTGGTAACTCCAGGAACAGGGTGGCCCTGTGGAAGCTTCAGACCCGTATGACAAGGGGGGTATAGGCCTGCCAAATTTTTAACTCTATTACCTGGCGGGGCAGCTGCTGTATGTAGCCAGGTGGCTTTCGGCGGAAGACTCGGCAGAGGCTAGGCTTCTGCGTGGGGATTCAGCCCCATACTTTTTGAAGGAAGTGGTGTGGTTGCGTAGAGACAAACTGGTGGGCAGGGGGCGGCTGCTGAGGCTGGGCTGGGAGATCTGGCAAAGGACTTGGAGGATGATGGGGGATTTGGAGCCGTACTCCCAGCAGGCCCCACTGGTGGCACTGTGTGGGAGCGACTCAACTACTCGAATCGGTCCGGAGATACTGGGAACTGGTAGGCCTGGCCACCCTCGGAGACATTTGGCAGGAGGGGGAGGCATTGGACTTCCAGAGGTTGCAGGAAGAGACGGGAGTGCATGGCGGCCAATATATAACTTGCGCTAGGCTTGTGAAAAAGACCAGAGAAAGATGGCCCGAGACAGTGCTAGCGGAGGATCCTGATGCCTCCCTGGAAACCATGTATGATGTATCAGAGGGCGGGCACGAGATATCGAGGATATAGGAGCTCCTGCGGGGAAGGAGTTGCTCCAATTAAGACCGGATTGGGAAGAGGAGGTGGGAGGACCCATGACAGACGGGCAATGGGTCTGGGCTCAGAGGTACCATAAAAAGGTGTCCCGGAATGCGAGATTCCAACAACTTCAACTGTACGTTACTCATAGGGCTTACCTGACGCCCGGGAAGATTGCAAAGTTTGGGGGACCAGCTACGCAGCAATGCCCCAGGTGTGGGGAGGTGGAATGCTGGGCTGCTACACATGTTTTGGGCCTGCCCGGAAATGCTCTGGTTCTGGGATGAGTTTAAAACGAAACTGGCTGGTGGGGGAGTGGTGTTGGATGTGGAATCGGCCTGGTCATGCATGCTTGGGCTTTTTCCTAGACCCTGGCATTCAAAACACGTGAGCAAGATGAAGGACTTGGCTTATGTTTTGGCCAAGCGAAAGGTTTCAATGGGCTGGAAGGCGACCCATAGACCTAGGGTGGAGCTATGGTGGGCGGACCTCTTGAAATGGGCGGAAGCTGAATCTGTTGTCTGGTTTGAAGCGGTCACCAGGGGGGGGGCGAGGAGGAAGTAGAGCCCCTGCTGGCCTGGCGGCAATTGGTGGCCTCTATGGCAAATCCTTACCAGGGCAACAACAGAACAGAGCGCTCGGGTGATGACCGCTTAAGTATTGTGCCACCCGATAATGCTCCAGTAGAAGACCTGTGCGAATTGGCTCTAGTTTAAGGGGGGGGGGGAGTTGGGGAGTTCTAATGGAAATATGATGGTCTAATGATGTTTTTTGCATATTGAAACAGTTGTAACATGTGTTTCGTTTGCTTTTGAAAATATAATAAAAATATTCCCAAAAAAAAGTACTGCACATACCACTTTCAGGACATGGAAAGTAAAAAGATTGTGAGTTTGGTGGTCGTGCAGGTGTCCGAATCTAAATCCTCAGTGGCCATGGAGAAACTTGGTTTTATAAAATCACTGGAAGATCTACAATCGAGGGGAATGCAAATCGATCTTATAGCCACGGACAGACACGTTTCAATAGCCAAGACAGAGAGAGAGCAGTTTCCAAATATTAAACATCAATTTGATGTATGGCATGTTGCCAAATCAATCAACAATCTCAGCTGCAGGGAAAAAAAAGGTTCTGAAAGTATTTCACAGTGGTCCCAGTCTTTCAGCAACCATCTTTGGTGGAGCTCCAAACCATGTGATGGGTCTGTGGAAATTCTACTGGAAAAATGGCGGTCACTAATGCACCACAGTTCCAACATTCACTCTTGGACAGAAAACCAACATTTCCACCAATGTGAACATGGCCCTTTATCCCCGGAGCAGGCACAGAAGAAGTGGTTGATTCCATCTTCAGCTCCACACAAAGCCCTTGAAGATTGTGTTTGATAAAACTCTGAAGAGATCTGAAGGGACTCACAGAATTCTGTCACACAGGAGATTTGGAGGTGCTCCACAATATGTGCCTAAAGTACAGGCCAAGGAGATTGCATTTCGGCATCGGAGGGATGAAATATAGGACATTACTAGCGGTATTGGCACATAATGAGAATGTAGTCCGTGAACAATCTAGGACTGCGGGAAACTTAGGGATGCTTCGCTACACTATGGCCGTTACGAAAAGAAGCAGAAAATGGGTGGTCAAGCCAGTATATGAGGAAATGGAATTTGATTTTTTGAAATAGCTTACTATTAATGTCTTGGAGATGCATACTCGTGGAATTGCGCACGATTTTGTTCAGAGCACACATACATTGCCACAAAACATTGCCAACGTGCCCTGTCCACCTAAAGCAGAGCTCGTTGAACAGTTCAAATCCCTGTACAAATCATTACCACCTGTTTTTATTTTTACCAACAATGTTTTTATGAATAGTTCAAATAAAGTATGCAATTTCTCTTTTGAAATCTATCCTTTGTCTTTTTTTTTCTTCAAATAGCACAATTTTTACGATTGCCATTCAATGTAACACTGTGCTTTCACATTTCACAGTTTCGTCAAGCTACTGTGGGACCTTCATTGATCGTGGTAGGGCCAGATGGACAACAGTGTGTAAGAATCTATGGGGTTCCGCAGTTGCCTTACCATACAGTTACCCAAGTCGCTGAATAACTGCTCGTCACGCAAAAGGGATGAGACCTAGGCTACATAAGATACTAGGCATGCAAGAAGTACTAACTGTGAACAAAACATGCCATGGGGGTGGAGGCCTTGACATAAGCAGAGGTGGGGCTATTGCTAGACACACTGTGGCTCTGTTTTTGTTTCCTCAACTCCAATTTTGGAGTAGGGTGCATTCTGTCATTGCCTAGTTTCCCCTACCCCTCAGCAGCGCCGCGAACAGCGAGCAGTGACAGCCCCCAAAATTTTCCTCCTGTGCTTCACAATTCCAGTTCTCATGGATGCGTTGACATGAGATGTTGCAAACTAAGAATGTATGTTCATTCTGAGTGAAGGTCACCAGCTTTGAATTTTTGCTTGCGAGCTGAGGAAGCCCACGCATCGCACACACAGTATATGGTTCTATTGTTTTTTGACCTTGAGAGACCGGGACCATTCCGAAAGGAATTGAATTGAAGGAGGGGTGTAATAACGTAAGATATGATGAGGTTCTCCATTCCAAAACTGGACTTGTGTAATTGTAAGTTCAGTTTATGAAAAATCGTTGACCTGAACAGAGTCTGCGTTACGGTCTGCATTACGCCAAGAGAATGAAAATGCCGAATATAATGTAAGTTTCACTTTAGACGATTTTATACCAGAACTAGTCCAATTATCATTAGCTGACCGTTATTGCTGGGTTACATTGTATTTGTTCGTTCTGTGTGGCATATTGCAATGAAACGCAAGTACAACCTTTGTGTACTGGTCTTTCAACCGGGCACATGGGCAGTCCAGCATCGAGACGCATGTTGACCACCACTCGGTTCCCCCTGGTTCAACGCTAATAAATCATTCAATTGTGCACCTCGAATTGTTGCCTCAGCTTCCGCATCACGTTTAGAGCTGAACATACTCCATTGCACTATCCTCGGAAGCAAATAGTGGAGTACTTTCCACGTTGTGTTCTCTGTTCACATTGTTTCATGTCTGTGCTAATCGTTAGTTGTAACTCGATACCGAATTAATAAGTAAAATGCTAAATTGTAATAAAGATCGGCTACTGAGACACATTTCCATTATGTTTTGCAAACCGGTACATCCTGCCATTCTGCGATTGTCATCGATTCCAGAACCCAACCAATGGTTTCTTCAACCGCCAGCTGCAGCTACATGTCAATCACTGGATTTATTTGGCTCTTTATTTATTTTTATTTTTGGGACGATCGCCAAGGGCCGATATGCCCTTACGCTGTACCAGCGATTGGGAGCAACATAACCTTTACGGTGGTCTAGTGCCAAGTTGATGCACAAGCCTTGCAATTCACCGTGCGACCAAAGTGCTTCTTTTGCCCAAAACGAACACCCTATGTACCCAAAAGGAACAGCACGTGACTCACGATAAACATTTGCAGATCGAGAGCAAAGAAAATAGTTCCATTTTGACTGAATATCAATCGCCGAATGTTCTCGAAGCATTTACTGTGAAATAAATGTACTTTACAAATTGTACAGTCTTGCTGTGTCCTTTTTAAAGTACAGTTTCATATTCCTAATTCTGACGCGCTGTGTTGTGAGACAATGTGTGTCGTTTTCTGGGTTCTGTCAAGTCGCGTAGGTGACGACTGGGCGTGTTTGGCTACGCTGCCCAGTAACGTCAGGGAGAATGGCGCAGAATATTTATGATTTGGTGATGTCAGGCTCAGGGGCGGGGGATATGATTTTAGTGCTGCAAAGGCAGTCCACAATGGGCGATACGGCAACTGATAAGATTATCACAAGATGGCCGTGGCTTCCAGCTTGATTTTGCTTGTGTACAAAAGACAAACTACGGTATGGTGCATAGGAAATGTTTGTACGATAGATCAACATATGGTTAAAAACACATGCCTGAACCATAGGGACAATAATATTTCTGACCGCGCCATTCCTTTAAACCAAAACTCAGGACATCCTGCTCTCACTCCCCCTCTCTGCCCTCCCCAGCACTCAGGCCTCCATTGCCCCCCTACCCTCTCCCCTCCTCCTCTCCTCTTTCTCGCCCACAGCACTGATGAGGTCTCTAGACCAGTTCTCTCTATACAAGTCTCCTCCAAACCGGTGCTCCCTTGCTCCTCCAGAACTATCAATGGCAACATTGCCTCCCTTGAGCCAGCCCTGGCTGATTTCTGTAATCACTCCTTTGCCACTGCTCCTTCCCGCTACCCCTCAAGCACTCCCTTGTGCAGCCTGCCCTCAAAAAGCCCTCTGCTGAGCCCCCCCTTTTTTTTTGTTCTTTTATAACACGCTTAATACCAGCAAGTGGTTTCTAAGTGCGGGATCGGGATTCAAACCTGTGTTGCGCCACGTCATCTTGCTTCCAAGACAACGTGTTGCCCCTGAGCTAACTACCACCCTATCGACATTAACCCCTTCCTGGGCAAAGCCCTGGAGAAGTTGGTCATTTCCCAACTGATCCAACACACTGAATCTGTTGATTGTCTCCCCGGCCAGTCCGGCATCAGAGCAGCCAGAGACACGAAAACTGCTCTATGGAACACCCGTAAAGACTTGCTCTCAAATCTCGATTCCAACTCTCCTTCCGTTCTTAACCTTCTTTATCTTTCCTCTGCCTTAGACGGTCAGTCATGCCACCCTGACAAATCAGCTCTGTGACACCATTGGCATCACAGGCCTGGCACTGGACTGGTTTACCTCCTTCCTCTCAGACCGACCTTCCCACGTTCAACTGGGCCCTTTTTTCTCTCCCCTATCACTCTCCACATGTGGCGTCCCTCAAGGCTCTATCCTCTCGCTGTGGCTCTTCAACATCTAGCTTGCTCATCTGGCTGACCTGATCTACTCCCTCTCTCCTCCAGTGTTATCCAGATGACACGCAGCTCTCCTTCAAGCTTCCCTATACTGCCTCCTGTTCCTCCTCTCATCCCTGACTGACTACTGTTTGGGCATGATGTGCTGCCAATTATCTCTTCCTTCATGCTAGTAAGACTGAGATCCTTCTCATTGGGACCCCAGCACCCTCCTTCCCTCCTACCCTCTGGCTGCCCTCTATGGGTTCCCTCCCCTCGCCCTCTTGTGAGGCTAAAAACCTTGGTATCATCTGTGACTCCTCGCTCACCTTCTCTCCTCACATAGCAGACCTTGCTAAGAAGACCCACTATCGGCTGCATCTCCTCAGAGGCATTCTCCCTTTCCTCACCTTCCCCCAGAAATTCATTGTCCCCAGAGCTTGGGTCCTATTTAGGCTGGACTACTTCAACAGCCTCTACTTCATTCTTCCTTTATCCTTCCTTTGCCCCCTTCAACTAATCCATAATAGGACTGAGAGACTTATCCGTGGCCTCAAGCCCAGGGACTGCATCTCTCCAGCCCTAAAATCTCTCCACTGGCTCCCGGTTTCTGATCGGATCAAGTTCAAGACCCTCTACATACACAAGGCTTTCTGTGGCCTGGGACTCGGATCTCAAGTTCCAGAAGCTCCTCAAGGCCCTCCTTTTCGCTTCTTCCTTCCCTTTGCCCCTCCCCCTCTGCCGCAGTGGCTGGCTGCCTGGTTCCCTAGTTCTACAGTTCACTAGCTCCCCCCACCCCTGCCAAGTCCACCCCCCCTCGCACTTAGCATGTGGACCCTCACCCCCTGCACCCCATGCAATCCCTGGTACTTGCCCTCCCCTTACCGCTCACCTAGCCCCTGTGGCCCTCTTCCCTTTCCAACCACTTTCACTTGCACCCTCTCCTCTTTACCCTGCACTTTCCTTCCCAACCTAGCACTTAGCTTTTTGCACAGACTGGCACACCCCTCCCCCCTCGCATTTCTCTTTACTGCACTTGCATGATATGAATGTCATACATCTGAGCTGCATAGGATACACCAGTAATAGTAAGGTTGGATGACCAAGGACATCTGTCGGAGGAATTGAAGTTAGAAAGAGGGGTAAGGCAGGGTTGTCTGGGGGCCCCCTTGTTTTTTTTAACCTTTTCCTGTCCGATATGGGACAAGATCTAGAACCGTCCGCATTGGCCAGCCCTACCCTTAATGGGAGTAAGATCTTTTGGCTGGCTTATGCGGATGACATAGTCCTATTGGACAGAACAGCTATAGGCCTTCAAAGATTGCTGACCAAACTAGGTAGCTATGCAGAGACAAACGGTTTAACAAACCTGTTAAAATCTAAGATTCTTGTGTTTAAACATCCACGTAAGAAAATTAGCTTCGAAAACTGGTCACTGAATGGGCAGGTTATACCTCGCGTGACCGAGCTAATCTATCTCGGTTATAAGATCTACGCCAGCCCGAGAAATCAAGATCATGACATCCTTTCCAAGGCTCATGAAATGATCCCTCATATGAAAAAAATCAAAACTAAATACTGCAAATTCTCTATCCTGCCAATGGTCAAATACTATGTAGCTAAATTAATACCGGTTATTCTATTTGGCCTAGAAGCTAAACCCTCACTTTGGAATACAAACTGGGCCAGGATAGAAGGTAGAATCTGGAAGGACTCCCTTAACCTTCCAAGGAGTACACCAGGCTGGAACCTTCGGTTTGAATTGGGCCTTATCTCTTTAGAATGTCGCGCAGAATGGAAACTAGCCGCACTTTATAGAGAGCTCATGTCCCCTAGGTTGGGCTCACTGTATGAAGATGTTAGAGGGCACCTGAAAGATTCAAAGTCTAAGATCTTGAGGGGGCTGGATCTAAAAGTAAAAAACATGTTAGACAGAGCAGACGTTGACCTTGAAACTCTGATTACCAAGTTTCTCTGATTACCAACCCCCTTAAGGCAAAACGCCAACCCCAAGGTTAGCGAAATTAAGAAGATTCACGCATAAGGAGGAGGGTTTAATCTCAGAACATTTTTGGGAGGGATTGATTGCAGGCCACGAAGTTCAGCTCACTGCAACAGTTGTCGATGTTCTGGAAAAATGCAACCTGTTAAACTAGCGCAGATGAGAAATGCTCAGGTTAGGGCAAGGGGGGGAGAGGGGTAATTGACACTTATACTGAGGAAAATAGCTTTACGCAAATAGCGCTAATGCACATTTAAAATATGGTCAATGACAAATGTATTTTTATGCCAATAGGAATGCAACCTTTGAATAGAGGAAAAGATGAACTTGTACCAAGAAGGGCTTTAAGAAGTGGGGAGAATGAACCTATTTTATCATAGTTACTGTTAATTAATGGTTATTGCTTTTTAGTCCTTTCCTTTTTTAATGGTTTATTTTCCCCATTTCTGGGAATGTTTAAATCTGTTTTATGATTAATAATTGTAAAGGTTCTAATGTAATGTTAAATCTTCTTCTTGAACCAAATGCAATAAAAAAAAGAATGTCACAAGGCCTAGTATGACATTACTGTTATTTTTCTCCCTTGTCCCTGCCCCCACTTTTTTGTCTTGTGGCGCCTTGAAACACCATTTGTTGTATAGGCATCTTACGACTATCCAATAAATAAAATCCCTCAGCACTTATCCCTCACCACTTCATCCTAAAACGTATCACTTCCTCCACTGTCCCATTCCTATAGCATGCTCTGTCTTGGTTCATGTTTCTACCTCCCCTGCATCATCTGTTCGTATATACACACCCTCTCACCCTTTGGTAATGGCACTGGTCCGCCACTCTGTAAATCAATGTTAAAAAGCTTTGTGAGCACTTTTGTGCCGAAAATACATTGTTCTCCCTTTAATTTTCATTAAATAATAATGTACCCTTCAGCCAATAGACGGTGTCTCCCTTCATGCCACTCCTGGAGGTCATCTTCAGATTCTTATAACACAGAACACTGCAAAGTTGAGCCTCATGGAGGGTTGGTGGGAGGGTCTTGTGTGAATCTTTGAAAGATACCAATACTAGAGAACAGCATTTAACATGCAAGTAAGTTAATCCTTCACCAGCATTGGATCATTCATAGATTCACCTGCTGTTGAATAGATTACAAAGTAGTGAACATGGACATGAGTATATAGGAAGGGGCAATCTTAGATTACCTTAAGAGAGCAAACTCTTGGATTCCTTCATGGCATTTGTTGCTGATACCCATCCCAGTTAGGTGAACTCATGCCAGTGACTGGGTTAAAAAGTCAAACTCACAAATTCTAAGTAAATTATTAACCGATTCTTCGAGTGAGGGCCCAGATCATAATTGAGCTGGAAGTAAAGTGAAATCAAATTGCCATGCTTGGCTTAGTGGATTAATTAAACTAAAAAGTCAGGGTCAACTAAAAGTTCTGAATAGCTTCTCTACAGCCTTTCTTTCGTAATGACTGTGTTAAGGGGGCAATGGCTACCCTTTCTTCTTTCTCTGCGACATGGTGATTCTAGTCGTTGGTCTTTTGTTTTCGCATGCTGTAACGGTCCACTCCTCGTAGTTGTAGATTTCAGCTTCAGATTCCACAGGCCAGAGTTGTGATTTCCTTCTGATAGTAACCCACTTTTCTACTCCACTACCTTTTGTCATAACTCCTGCACTGATTATCTTGCTCGCCACTTCCTTATCAACTCTTGTGCCAATCCTTTGTCTGATTGCCCCCTGTTTCCCTTCGTAACCACCTAATTCTCATATTCTTCTTTCCACGCTTCACGATTTTATGTTCTATCCTTTTCCCAGTCCGAATAATATCCACAATTCCTCTCTGTGCCTTCACTCCTTTAGGTACCTTCTTCTCTATAATCAATATTCTTCAGGTCTTTCCCATCTCTCCCACCTTCTGAATTACTTTGGAGGCACCAGGCAACTTCTCAATTTCCTTCTCCAGCTCCCAACTGCCTCTTGCACCTCCACCCCTTTGGCCTCCACCCTTTGAGTGTCTCTAACTCACAAATATCTCTTAAACCTTAACCTCTTTTGGCAACACCCATCTCTCTCATCACCTTTGCTATCTATAGCACGCTCTCCAGCCCGGTTTCCTAGCCCCCTTACCAGCAGCTCGAGGTCTCCTGGCTCATTTTCTCTCCTGGCTCTCCTCCAGCTCCCATACACCAGTGTGGCCAATCTTCTGCACTCTTCCAGGCTACTGGGATCTGTTGCCTCTCCTGGTCCTCCCGTTCTCTCCTCCAGCTTTCTCCAAAACAATTCCTGTTTCCAGCTCCTACTACAAACCTCTGCCAGAACGAACTTGATGCTTTTATAGGGCCTCACTCTGCCCCCCACCTTTTTGTGAAAGCAAATTCATATGGCTTAGCTGTGATGGGGGATTGGCTATCTCTGCCCCTCTGGAATGGTTTATAGCCCTGATGTGGGAATCGGAATGACTCACCCCTCTGCATGTGTTGTCTCCTTTCTACCTGGACCTTTCTTCCTGCCAACCTGGGGAAAGGAAATCCAAGCGTCTTTCTTCAGGCAACTGGTGAATGGATTGTCTGGCGGGCCTCACACATGAGGGGGATGTTTTGTGACCGCTCAGTTAAGTGTGGATCCTTTAAGGTGGACCATTGGTTTGTATTTTGAGAAATGTTCTGTTCGAAGTGTCTCTGGCATCAAACGGATTGTCTATGTGAAACAATTTAAAGGAGCAGTACATTTTTTGTTTTAAAAAAAAACCTTTACAATTTCATAGAAGAAAAAACAGCAAGGATCACAATACAATTTCTAAAAAAAAGGTAGAAAAGAAACAGTTTGCAATGTTTTGCAACAAACAATATTAAAAATCATTAGACATTCAATTGGTAAATTTAGGTTTTTCATTTGCCTTCCCTATTTTCCTTAATATCCCTAATATCCCTTATCCTAATATATTTCAGGCAGATTTCCCCTTTAACTCTAGGGATTTAAGAAAGGATGCAATTTCAAGTCTGTCTTTTGTGCTATTGATACAGACACATCGTTCCCATAGTTGATCAACCGGCAGCGCTAACCATTTGCTACAGAATTTGCTCATATGGGTCTTTCTTGCCTCTACTAAGGCCAAACATTCCACAGTCAAATGTCTACATGTTTCAGTCCTGCCATCAGATCCACAGAACCTGCATTCACCTTGATTCTCCGCTTCAATAGAACTTCCTTTGACTCTAATATTTTCTACCTCAGCATAAGGAGTTAATTGCACATACATTTATTTGGGAATTGAAACATATGTGAAATGATTTCACTGGACTTGTTCTTTTGACAGATGACTCCAGTGTGGATAAGCATGGAAACATTCCAATGCGTCACACCAATCTTTGTCAAAGAGGGATTTCTTTTTACTTTTCCTGGATTACTTAACAGCAATTCTATATCCAACCCAAGCTCCTCCAGGACAATCTCACACTCCTTTTTTAAGACACATAGAACATCCTCCTTCTCACCCAGTGTTCTTATTACTAGATATTTTTAGTTCGTAGAGCGTATCTTTCAAGGCGCCAACAATTCTTGCTAATAGTGCCAATTTTTCCAACATACTCGAGCCCTAAGTGATGTCGGTCCGAGTTCAAATCGTAGTGCTGGCATCGGGATTGCATTCAGCAGTTTCAAGCACTGCCTCCAAATCAAGCCTTCTAGGGACTCCAGCCCTTCAATAAGGGAGGCCTCAAACCCTTACCCCACCATACAACAATTTGGGGACCGTTTTTCACTCATAAAACTGGATGGCCAACTTGATCGAGAATCTGCCAAATCTTCCATCCAGCTTTTTTAGTTGTATGGCCAACACTTCTGCCTTTGCTTTCAGCCCCGCCCAGGTTTTTCCACTTGATGTAGGTGCAAAGATTTCCAACCCCAAATATGTCCTGTGGGCGGAACAACCAAGTTTGCACTCCTCTAGGAACCATGTCATATTTTCCCCTTTCTTTCCTCTAGGGAAGTTCAAGATATTGGTCTTTGCTGGATTGATCTTTAATCTGTTTTTAACAGCATACTCCATAAAATTCTTAAGTTGTTACAGTCCCTTTTTTGTGGCATCGACTAGAAGAGTCATCTGCGTAAGGTAACACTGGAACTCTCAAATTGCATGTTTTTGATGACACAAAACCACACTTCTCCAAATGTTCTCAGGTGTCAGATACGTACAAGTTGAAAATGCATGGGGCTAAAATGCACCCCTGTCGTACGCCCTTGTTTTAATTCTATACGTCTGGATAGGTCACCTTCTTTGTTTAGTCTTATTTGAATTGCTGAGTTACAATATAGTTTCATCAAGATCTTGAGTAAATCACCCCTAGCCCCCATTCCTGCAACTTCGTCCATAGTGTCTTTCTATCAACCCTATAAAATGCGTTAGATAGGTCTATGGATGCTACAAAAATCAACCCTTCATTGGATGCCCATGCAGACTGTTGGAAAATCTTTAGCACTATTGCATTGAACGTTGTTGAGTTGCCCTTTCTAAAACCTGTTGAGTCCCTGACCCATTCATTTAGATGACCCATGAGCACTGACAAACAGTTTACAATCGGCATCTATCAATGAAATCGGTCTATAATTCTTTGGATCATTTCTTGTCCCCTGCTTGTAGATAGGAACTACATTAGCCAGTTCCCATGGAGATGGAAATACCCCTGATGTTGATACTTCTAAATCTGATAGTCAAGATCTTCCCCCAGAATTCCGGTTCAGCCTTGAATAGAGCATTGGACAGCCTATTCTGACCTGCTGCTCGGGAATTGCTGCTTGCCCTAATCAAGGCCGTAATCTCCATGTCCATTGGCAGTGATCTCTCATCCACCCATCCTTTGACTACTACTTCCTGGCTCCCCCCAGTGCCTCCTCCCTGCTCCTACACAGCTCTTCATAAAAGGCCACCCATTGTTGCTCTGGCACTTCATTTAGTTGTTTTAGAGAATGCCCCATGCCCCCCGACTTTACCAACTGTCAAAATGTTGTAGCATCTTTCCTGATCAGAACCTTTAGCATCGATTCTGCATCCCCATGCAGCATAATTGTTCTCCTTCTCTTACAGTAGTTTCTATATGTTTGTTTTATGCTCTTAGCAGTTTTGGCATATACATCCCTCTCAAGATGCTCATTTTTAGCCATTCTCGTCTCCCTTCTCATCCTCCAAATTTGCAACCGCCAATTCCACTTCTAACGCATGTTTAGGACTACTTGGTCCCCCCACCCCTCATTGTTTACTGCACCTTGTTGGAATGTATTCAGGAGCCCATCAGTTGCTTCAGTACAAAAGACTTCCATCTTCCACTACAGATCTGACTGTCCATATAGAGTCCCCCAGATAACTATTTATGACTCCGTCTATTACCTTCAGCATTTCAGATTAACTCGCTTGGGCCCCTTGTTCTGTTTGCAGCCCTTCTGACATCAAATTCTGTCCTTAATATGCAATGGCCGCTAGATTCACTCTTAATTTTAAAATCCCTGCATTTTTCTAAAAAATCGAAGACTTTGCAGGTATAATCTATGGTAGGTGATGGGGACCCCCTATGCCATGGGTGCGTTCCTCTTTTCCCCTCCCCGCTCCTCAATGGAATCATTTAACACTACCAAATAAACTGCTTTCAACATCCCCACCCATTTTCTACCCGCAATTAGTTTAGGATCATTTCTTTCCCCATCGGCACAGTCCTTTAATACATCTAGCCAGTTTGCATTCATGTCACCTGCGACTGACATTACCTCCCACCTTCCTCTCCTGCCATTTTATGATGCAGTCCGAAATTTGTGACATATATTCCTCTAAATTGGGTATCCCTGCATGCCAGTACACATTTATTAAGAGTAGACTACGTTTCAGTAGTTAGTTATACAAGAAAAGTGCCATAGCCCCAAATGGCAGTGTCGGCGCATCTACCTTCGTCAGGGACAACGAAGACCAAACCAACTAGCAGTCCCCCCATGGCTGCCCTCCACAGCTAGGCTTAGCCGATTGAAAAGATACCTCATACCCGTTTATTTTTTCAATTTGTATAGCGCACCAAGCCCAGAGGCATCTAGTCGCGCTTCTTTACAATAAAACACAGTAGTTACATGGTCGAGCCAAAGATAAGGGGCAGTACATTACAACCCATTTTTAAGTTAAACCGTGCATATGGTTGTTGCAACAGTACAGAATATAGTGTATTCATTTAGTAGTTCCTGTTTGAAGAGCCATGTTTTTAGATGTTTGCAAAAAGTCCAGAAGGAAGTTTCTGACCTTCATGTGAAGGGTAAGGAGTTCCAGTGTTTGGCGGTGACTACTGGGAAGCTACTGCCTCCAGCTTTCTGAAGCTTGAATTGGGGGCTGTAGAGCAGGTGAGAGTATGTTGAGCATGTAGGCCTTTAAGACTGCGTTATGGTCAATTTGTCTGCAAGGTATTTGGGGGCAGCATTATGTAGGCATTTGTGTGTTATGGTAAGTGTTTGAAGAAGATTTGCTCCTTGACAGGTAGCCAGTAGGTATTCCTTCTCGTTGTGGAGATGTTGGTATTTTTAGGTATGTTTAGCGCTGGTCTAAGGGGGTTATTTTGAATCACCTGCAGTTTTACGATATTATGATTATTGGTACCAGCGTAGAGGGCACTAATCCAGTTTGGACAGGATGAGGGCTCTGGCTAGCGTGATACAGATGTCTGGTCATAGGAATGGTCTGCAGGCTTTAATGAGCTTTGACATGTAGGCAGCTGCCAAAGCTGTGGCATTGGCTTGTCTGGTAAAGTGAGGGCTGAGTCAAGGGCTGACTAAGGGTTTTTACTTCCTTTGAGACTTTGATGGTGAAGCCCTCTATATTGAAGTGTTTAAAGGAGTCCTCGAGTTTGTTGAGACGGTATTGTGATCCTATGAGCAGATTTTTCTTTGTTGTTGTCATTTAAGCCTGAATAGCTTGGTAGATTATGTTAAGAGATTTGGAGTCAATGCCGTGGTCACCGGAGGTAGGTATGAGGATTTGGGTGTCTACGTAGTTAGTGTAGGTGACACCCAAATTGCCGAGACGGTCAAATAGTGATTTTGTGAATATGCTGGAGAGTGGGTGAGATGCTAGAGCCTTTGGGTACACGGCAGGTGACTGGGGCTGGCAATGCTACGGCGATGGTTGAAAAAACTCATTGTTCTGTCCGGTGAGAAAGGATTGTATCCATTGAATGGCTGTCGACGGGAAATGAGCTACTGATGCTAGGTGATCGTATAGGTCAAACGCTGCAGAGAGGTCCCATGTTTTGGGCGGGAACCAGATTGGTGTAGGCCAAGTTATAGTACGATAGTTTGTCGGTATGTTGGGGTCTAGAGGGATTTTTCTTTAGCAGAGAAAGGACCTATGCTGCTTTGAAATTGGTTGGGATAGAGCTGCTTTCAAACGAGGCATTGGTTAGTCTTGTGATGAACGATCTCAATTCAGACGCACAGTCTTTGATAAGTGAAGCTGGGCATATGTCGGCCTGGCATCTAGTGGGTTTGAGACTGGATATAATTTGTTGAACTTCTGTGCTAGAGACGGGTGAGAATTCAAAAGGTGCGGCCATTGTATAACTTGCATAACTTCGTCTGTTGAGGACCGGATAGTTTTAAGTTTTATTTTTTTTATTCGAGGTGGGAGTTAGGAGTGTTCCATGAATTGAGGTGGGCTCGCGGTTTTGCTTTATGCAGGGATAGGGGTGCTACTTTATCAATAGCAACAAGGTCCATTTGGTTGTGGAGGTAAACCATCACTGAAGGGTCGTTAGTCCGAAGGTCTAGGTTTGCCGTGATGGAGTGTAGTAGGGGGAAGGATATTGTTAACTGTGATGTTGCACAAGTTTCTGGATAGGGCAGCTTGTGCCACAAGACGGGGGGGGCAGTAGCCTGAGTTCTTGGCAATATTAAATGTGATGGTCCCACCATGGGCATTGGGAGTTGAAGATGTTTGTATTGCAGTTAAGTTCTGCTAGCCAGTCCAGAGTGCAACCTTTGATGTGTTGGGTTGTTGATCCGATGGGTGTAGCCTAATGCAGAGATAGTTTTGGCAAGAGCTAAGGCATTGTTGTCCTTAGGGTTGTTATATCCCAGGTTGAGGTCTCCCAGTAGGATGGTTTGAGAGCAAGGCTTGGTTTTTGTAGAGAGGAGTCATGCTACATCGTCGTCGAATGAGGACATTGAGCACAGAGGTCTACAGATAAGGTGAACGTTCAGGGTGGCTGTAGGAGACGAGGCAATTTTGGTACAGAGTAATTTGCCAGAGTGGAAGGTGGTGTTGAGGATTTCCCTGATGTCGAGGGTTTTTTTGGCAATCATTACTACACCACCACCTTTGGCTGTTAGTCTCAGTCCTGTAGATGTTAGTTATCTGGGGATAGCGAGCAAGAGGGCAGGGCCTGCTGCTGCATGGAGTCAGGATTCGGTGATGGCTATGAACTCAAATTTATTGGAAGTAATATGGTCTGCAATGTCTAAGGCCTGTGCTATAACTGATTTTGCATTGATAAGGGTACTCTGGAGCATGGCTTCTTTAGTGTTACTGTTGAGCGGTTGAATGCAAGTTGAGTCAGTGTTTTGTAGTTGACTGGATGTTGGAGGGTTAGGATTGCTAGTTTTTACAGTGGTTGAGTTCCTGAGGGAGGTGACTTGATCATTAATCAATGAATTCCGCATGTTAAGGCTGATATTAATGACTTTAGTTGTCTTCGTGGTATGGGTGAAAGTTCTGGAGTTCAGGTCTAAATTCCTCCAAATAATCGAAGGGATGAAGGTTTCGGTAAGGGATTTTCGAAGCCTGGGTGTTCGAGTTGTAAGTGTACCATAACTAGTGCTAGATGGGCAAGGTAGGCCAATGCTGGATTTGAGCTGCAAGGACAGGCGTTGACTAGTACTTGCTGTCTTGATGATAGGGTTGGTTTGTGGGCTCAGCCCCTGTGATGGGCAGAGGTTGTGTGTGTTGGCAGGTGGTAGGAAGCGTGTAGGAGGGATGGTGAAAGGGTCCGGAAGGTTAAGCGACATAGCGAGGTGGCATGTATGTTTTTAGAGTGGGACCGCAGTAGGCTGAGGTAGGGCTGGGGTCATGTCTGATGGTATAGGATTAGGCAGCTAGTATATGTGAGTGATCAAGTGCGAGTAATTATCTTAGGCGTGGGTGGAAACGGGTAAAAGTACAGCTGCATCTATATGTTGGTGGGGTAGCTGGTGCGTGGTATTGGTTGGCTCGAACTGGGTGACGATAGTAGGTAAGGGGCAGGCAGAATAAGTTATCATTAGATACGTGAGTGTACGTGTTGGGCTCATAGAGCAGGATCAGCTGTAATGAATGGTTAACATTGTTGAGTGATACAGTCAACCATGCAGTATATTTAATACTCTAGAGATATGGGAGATTTGCAAAGGTATAGCACACGGCAGTTACAGTGGCTAGGTACAGTTGGGACATATCAAACACTGTCCTTTTACATCTATGTGGTCAAAATACAGTTAGGGCATTTCAGATAGACAATTTACACATCGCACAGTACTTGGCAGTTGCAGTAGATCAGGGGCATATGTGCCACGCTCGGTTGGCAGAGAAGATGGCAGTGGATTGGGCGATAATCTTTTAGATAGTTAGGTTTTCAGACAGTGCAGTATAATTGGGTTGTTGGACAAGTTAGGCCCATAAATGCGTATATGCAAGGTCTGGGGGCTTGCATTGAATGGGTATGATTCTAAGGGCTTTTTGCATCAAGTGCTTGCTGCATGCGAGGTATGGGCGTTGGTTAAGTATAGCGCAAGGGGGAGGCACAGCGGGCCGTTAGGCGCAGGTCCTCAGAACTTTAGTGCTGTGAACGAGTGTTTGCAATAGAACGATGTGGTGGGGCTGAGGAAGGCCCTTCTACAGTACTTGGCTGGTGGCTTGGGATAGTGCAGTAGAGGAGACGTATAGGGGTGTTGCAAGAGAGCGACAGACTCGGCCGTGTAGTCTCGAAGTTTTGTAGTAATTGGAGGTATTGAGGCGCTTTTTGAAGTCCATGGTAGTGAATCCGCACAAGACTTGGTAATTGGTTGAAACGGGGCATGCTGCTGGCTTTAAGGTAGACTGTGAACAAGAGCTCCAGTAGGCCCGGACAGGCACAGACACTGGCCTTTGAAAATGGGGTCGGCTTCTGCCTGACGGTGTAGCTGATTGACTCTTCAGGATGTAGAGGGCCAATCACGGTAGACAAAGCGCAGAGCTAATCAGCTGGTTTGGAAACATCCGGTGATCGGCTGTTACAGGAAGCCGTTTGCCATTTTGGAGTGCACATTTGTAGGCAATAAAGTTTAGTTTAGTTTAAGCATTTATATAGTGCAGCCGTGGGCCCGCAGGCATTAGGGCGTGGGACATAGCATAAAACCTTAGAAAGAGCCGACAAGTGAGTTTAGAAGCTGGATAGAAGCTGTGCCATCATTTAGGAGAACTGATTTTTCTAATTCTTTTTAAAGGATTCTAAATCAAGTTGAGCTCCAAGGTCAAGAGGGAGGTTATTCCAAGCTTTCGGGGCTGGTAAGTACAAAGCTCCTTTTTCGGCCCTTTTGGTTCTGCTTCTGGGAATACTCAGAAGTTTTAAGTTATTGGATCTCAAAGATCAACTTTGCATTTTTTCCGTGATAAATTGCTTAGTCAGGCATGGTGCCATTAACGTATAGGTAATCCCCAGTAGTCTGTATTGTACTCTGACTTCCGCCGGGAGACATGGTCACGGTGCTTGAGCTCTGATGCGACCCAAACAGCACCGTTCTGAATGACTTGGAGTCTGTACGTTTCTGATTTGTTGAGGCCGACCAATAGGCTACAACAATAGTTGATTTTGGGTCCAATAATCGTGTGGGCGGTTGTTTCCCCATTAGCTTGGCTAATAAAAGGCCTAAGGTGGGCTAAATGTTTTATATAAAATGCTGCAGCAGAAACCCTGCTGCCCACGTGGGCCTTCCTCGATAGCTGTTGATCTAAAACTACCCCGAGGGTTTTAACCTTTTTAAGGGGAGTTAGCATAACCTTGGCCAGACGGAATCTAGTGTAAGGCATACACAGCTTAGACAATAAGGGGGACGAGACCACGAGCAAACGCTCAGTCATGCTCTTGTTCAGAGTGAGGTTGTTTCTCAGCATCCAGTTTTCAATAGCTAGGTAGACCAGATTCAACTCTGCTTCATCCACTGACTGAGTGCCCACCACAGGAACGACACATTGAGTATCGTCCGCGTAGTGAACATGATCCCCTCTTGGTCGAGGAAGGCAGAGAAGGGGATCATGAATGTTGTATAAACAAGGGGACAAGCAGGCACCCTGTGGTTCGCCAAATTCAATGGAGATGGGGGAGGCTTCTGCTTACCCTGAGAAGACTCTGCTAACACAGTTATTAAAAAATGAAGCAATCCATTGTGTTGCCATTGGGGAAAAAGTGGCTACTGCCTTCAACCTGTCGACCAAAATAGAGTGGTTGGCCAGGTCGAAGGCAGCAGAGAGGTCGAGAAGCATTAGCATGGATGCAATGCCCTTGTCCGCTCCAGAAGTCTAGATTTAAGTTCTATAATGGCAGTTTCTGTGCCAAAGCAGACTCGAAAACCTGACTGCTGAGGATTGAGCACAGGATATTCGTTAAGATTTTTGGCAAGCTGTTTGTAAGCTACCCTATCCAGAATTTTTAAAAGAAACGGCAGATTTGTAATTGGCCTGTAATTCAGAGGCTCTTCAGGAGAAAGGTTTTTTTAATGATAGGAGTAACCCATGCTTGTTTAAAATTAGTGGGTACGGAGCCTTCCAAGAAAGAAGCGCTGATGAATTTGTACATAGCCGTCAAGAGTCGGTGGACAATTTTTGATAATAAGTGCGGAGCAAGGATCTCCTTTACAAGAGGTGGTTTTGAGGCCTTTCACTATACTTGAAAGTTCCTCTTCCGTGATGGTATGGAAGTTGAATAGAGGAATTTCTGCTAAAGGGATCAGACTTTTTAGGGGGAGTCAACTGCTCTTTTTTCCTACAAGTCAAATCAGATCTAATGATTTTTTATTTATTCGCCATGGCATCCTGTATGCCCAGGCACCAAGCAGAATCCTTCAAAACTGACAATACAGGGGGGCACTGTTGAGCAGCCTGCAAAATGGCTGCCTAGTGCAAGAGCTCCGCGCCTAGCCGGCTTTTATCCGTCGACATCTGCGGTTCTGCTTTGGATCCTGTGTCCCTGCTACGATCCCTGCACTGCAGCCAATGAGCACTATCCGCATGTCGAATTTTGGGAGAAATTGGACCCTTGGTGCCGGAGATCTTCGTCCCGCTGTTTCTTGCTTTGGGCCGCCCTTGGGCCTCCGACAGGCCCCGTCCTCATCGAGGCCTGATCGGGTGCCTCCCGCCGGATTCGCTGCTGGCTTCTCTGCCCCTGGTGCCTCGGGGCACACACTACACTCGTGGGCCGGTCCATTCCTGCCCTGGCCCCGCCTGACTGTCCTTCCCGCTGGGGGCTTAGGCCGCGTCAGCTGCCTGTCTGCGGCCGTGGGGGGCCTGGGCTGAGCTGCTTGGGGCGGACCGGTGGGGACCGCTGTTGCGGCCTGGTTCCTGTACCGCTGCTGATCTGTAACCCAGCTGAATCCAGATGGTGTGTCCGTTTTCAAAGAGATTTCTGTCTCAATGCCGATCCGGTGGCCGTCAGGTGAAGAGTTGAGGGGGTGGCTCCACCTGGGCCCTACATGTATCCATGATTCTTCTGCCCTCTCCCCTCTCCCGATACTGGCCGGCGGCGTGTGCATTACTTGGTCCCTACCTTGGGGCACCGGGACACGGTCATTCTACGGTGGATTGCTCAAACACCCATGCTTCAGCCGCGTGTCTATAGGGGGTGTCTCTCCGGCCTGCTGATAGCACGGCGCACCCACTGGAGTCTCCCTCTGCCACCCTGCCATACATTGCTTGGGAGTTGTAACCTCCCCAGATTTGACACCTCTCCCTGTGGTGGTGTCCTCCGAGGAAACCGCAATAGAGAATGTGGTGATCCATTTAGCCTCATACTTGGCTGAGCTATATATTTAGACTTCCCGTGCACAGGACCTCCTCAATACTGGACTCACTAGCTGGACTGGCCGCCGGGGGTTGTGTTCTCAATTTGTTGGGTTGCTCTTGTCGAGCCTGTAGCAGCCCCTAACGCTCCATCTTATCTTCTCCTCTGGTTCCGGCCATGTCGAGTCGCTCCAAAGGAACTGCTAAAGGGGGTGCCATGGACAAATTTACTAAGGCGGTCCCTCGGTCTGAAGTGGGCCACACATCATCCCTACAGGAAGAACTTGACAACGATCCTAATCCGGGGGTGGCGGCGCCAGATCTTACTGCCATGATGGAATCAATGGCTAAAAACTTTGCCTCCTTCCACGAGAAGCTTGATGACATTAATGCAAACGTTGCCTCACTCAAAACCCGTGTTGACCAGGCTGGATCTAGAATTACTGAGGCCGAAAACCGGATCTCCACCAATGAAGATGTGATACACGCACTTCAAGACACTTTGGCGCATGGAGGACGCAGTCAAACTACTACTCAAGGACTTGCTGGGTGATCAGAACCTCTCCCCTTATTTCACGGTTGAGCGGGCTCATCGGGCCTTATCCCCGCGACCCAGACCAGGCGATAGCCCCAGGCCCATTATAGCCAAGATTCTTAATTATCGTGACAGAGACCTCATCCTTCGCCTGTCGCGGGAGAGGGGGGGAGTTGCGACTGGAGTCTCACACTATCAGAATCTTCCCGGACTTTTCTGTGGCGGTGCAGCAGGAGAGACGTCAATTCCTCAGCGTCAAGAAAATGCTCAAGGAACGCAATGTCCCATATGCCATCTTATTCCCTGCACGGCTCAAAATCACCCATAAGGGCAAACTGTACTTTTTCACTGTCCCTTATGAGGTGGTGAAATTCATTGAGATACAAATACCGCTTCAGGGCTCTGGAGACGGCTGTGCTGATAATTGATTTCGAATGGCATGGATTGTAGACACTTATTGAACTTGTTAACTTAATTTGCAATGCGTTATTGGTAAGGTTGCACTGTTCACTGAGACGTTCTGGCTCCTGGCAGCGCACGACTGGGGCGTGGGTGGGTCACGGAATGTCGGCGCTGGTCATTTACCTCTACCGTTACCGGGGTCTGAGCACTCACATCAATTTCCCCTGAATCCTTGGTTGATCTGGGGGTGGTGGCTGGTTCCGGGGTCGACCGCACAATCTGCAAACTAAGGTGGCGCGCCTCACTCGGGGCACGCTGGTTCACGGCATGCCCATAAGGCTGATCACATTGGGATAATTTGCCCCGCCGCCCACTATGATGTTGCGCTTGCTTGGGAGCCGGATGTCTCACCTGGTGCTGTTTGCGCCTGTGATGAATTGTCATGATGCCTACTACCGGAGAACCAGTCCAGGACCAGCGTCCCTGGAAGCAGACATCATGTTCCCGGGGAAAAGGCCAGCAACCCCTAGTAGGGGCCCTTTGGACACAGTCCTGGCGCCTTTGGCGCCAGGCTCATTTTGGACCTCAGTCCTGGCGCCATAGGCGCCAGGACTGAGGTCCAATAGGCGCCAGGCTCATAAAGGGAGTGTTTATGTGAACTCACTTGATGCAGACCGTGCTGCCAGATCCAGACCTCTTTGAGGCCTGAACGGACTATTTTACCTGTGGGATTATTTTGCCACTCGGGCGTGGCCGGGGAAGAATATGTACCTGGAACTACTTTGGGGGCTATTTAAGCCACGCCCAGACAGCAGCTCACGTTTCGCGTTGTTCTGCACCTAGCAGCTGGACGCTCACCGTGTCTGCTCCTGCATCCTGACTCCAGCCACGCCCGCCTCCATCCTGGAACACCTGAAAGGAAAGAAGAGAAGGGAAAAGGTGAACAGAAGAACATTACCTGCTTCTACCTGGAGTCTGGAGTCATCACGCCGGAGATCCTAAGGGAAGACATTTATTTTAAAAATGCATCGCGTTGCTCGCTGCAGCGCCGCGTTCCACTCCTGTTCACGAGGCATCTCCGTGCTCCTTAGCGACCATCTGCACGATCCGCCGCATACCTGCGCCTAAGGGGGAAGAGAAGAACAAAAGGTGAGCAAAAGGACATATTGAGGAAAGCCAGATTTTCGCCATAAGACTTACCTGATTATTGTTGGGAGAATCTTTCCTCATCCCGGGTCGGCGCCGCTTCTTCGGCAGTACCGTACCCCGGCCCCTAAGGGGAAAAAAGACACAAGCATTAGTGGGTGAATATAAGGACATTAAAGGAACCACCCATCATGAACTCACCTGAGTTTACCTTTGGAGAATTGTTTCCTCTACGCGAAATCTTCACTCAGCACCTGTGATAAAAGGGATAAGAGACGGACTACTGAATATAAAGGCAAATTGAAAAGGAGGCCAACTCTTGAACTTTTACAACAGTATACTTACGGCACCTTGCCAGGAAAGTCAAGTAAGCTTGGATCCTCACCAATCCGAACACCAGTGAAGTAACTGGATATAATCGCACCCCTGCACCAGAAGCAGGATGGGGAGCTCGTCCTTTCAAACCTTAAGGTGAGAGTTAACGGGGAATTTCGGAGGTGGTCTGAGGAGAGTGAAAGAGGGAAGTGGGAGGCCGACGCGCTACTCCGCAGGTAGTTAATCCCCTTTCTCCATCTGCAGAAGGATTCTCCTGCGAGTCAGACAAGCGAGATTTGGGGGTCCTGTCCAGTCGGTCTTCCGAGTTCTGCGCATCACCTTAGAAGAGGCTGCAGCAGTCCAGACCTGGTCAGCGTCTCCGTGGGAGTCAGGTGAGCGTTACATGAATCACGTGTCTGCAGTTTTTGAGTTACAGCGTTAATGTGCACATCCTTCTTGGCGTGTTAGTGAGGCACTCCACAGAGCTAATCTTGCATTTTGTTGTCCTACTGCAATTTCTGTCTTCCTGTTGTTCAAATGCAGGTCTTTAATCTCTCTGTGATAAGCCCCGTTCCCCATATATGGGACACAGGGGTGAACACTTTATATCTGTTGAAACTGGTTTGTTACGGAACCGCAGGGACTCGGGCGCAGTCCCCGGCTACCCGCTCTGCGGGCGGGGGCCTGCGTCATGTGTCTGCCACCACTGTTCGTTTTGAAACAGAGCCATCTGGCTACAAGCGTGCTAGTGCATGGCAAGGGCACACCCCATTGCGATTGCACTGTTTTTCTTCAAACCTTTGGTATGTGTTGGCCCCAGTTGGGCCTTAGGGCAGTTTGGGCCAGGTTGGGGACGGCCCAACTGCGCGCATTTAAGGGTGGGAGATGTTTACACTGCTGATCCATGGTTAGTGGTGAGGGCGGGGGGGGTGGTAAAGGGGTGGTTTTTCAAAAAGGCACACAAGGTTTCGCGGCGCGCACACTGAAGGGCCACATGCCCACTTGCTGTTCCAACTCTGGGAGCTCATACCATCACTGGAGCTGGGATGTTCACTAAAATATGGGTACTGTGTGTGTAGATGCCTACCTCTGAAATGTCCACTGTCATAATGTCCTGGAATATTCAGGGGCTGAGCAATCACACTAAGGCCCGTAAGATTGTGGCCTATGCCAACAGACACAATTGCAAGATATTGCTTCTACAAGAGACCCATTCCAATGGACTCATCCCGAGGGCTGTTGCGCTGTCATGGGGTCCCGCCAGGTTCTTTACCTCCTATTCCACACAATCTAGGGGCGTTCTCACGATGATCCACAAATCAATTAAGTTTGTGCTGCATAAAAGCTACATCGACCCTGAAGGTCGTTATGTCATACTACACTGTACACTGGTCTATAAAGAGTATCTGCTGGTTAACACTTACTGTCCCAACGTAGACTCTCCGGAATTCTTTGACAAGGTAACTACCATACTGCTGGGCTTCGTAGGGGTGCAGATTATTTGGGGGGGGGGGGATCTGAACCTTATTTTGGACACTGTCCTGGACAGAACTGCCACGGCTGCCAGAGTTCTGTCTGGCGCGGCACGCAGGCTGCATGGTCACATGCAGTCCCTTAACATCTGTGACGCCTGGAGAACACTTCACCCCCAGCAGCGGGAATACACCCATTATTCATCTGTACATAATAGCTCATCCAGCATAGATTTGTTCTTGGTCTCTAGGGAGGTCATGGGTAGGGTGGAGGATACATGCATTTTGCCGCCCACACTTTCGGGTCAGGCTCCAATTCCCATTCCAACACTCAGCACCTGGCGCTTTAAGTCCGAAGCCCTAAAATATATTGTGTTTAAGTCTGAGATACTAGCTGACATTGAGTCCTTCTTTGAACTTAACTCTCTTCAGGACACGTCCGCCGCGGTTAGATGGGAGGCCTTTAAGGTTTACATTAGAGATATGTCTATCTCCCGGGAGGCTAGGGTGTTGAAAGCCATTAGAGCTGCCCTTGGGTGATCTGAGGCCAAACCGAAAAGACTGGAGCAGTGTTACTCCACCGGTACTGACCCCACCATTCTTGCCCAAATCTCGGATGAACTCCAAGTATATAACACACTAGCTACCAGCGAAGTTCAATATTTCAGCCGCCCGCAGGCTGCCAGGAAATATGGAGAGGGAGACAGACCTGGGAAAACGCTAGCGACACTTGTGAGGGGGGAGTTGGGCCGAACGCAGATCATTTCCATCAAAGATCGACATGGTGACGCTCAGTGGGCGGACCAACAAATACTGGATATATTTACTGAGTTCTACAGATCCCTTTACTCCCAGCCCGTAGAGCATACCGAGCAACATATGCGAGAACTCCTTGATCAGATCCCCACTACGGAAATTTCCCCACAGACACGGGACCAGTTGGACGCCCCGTTTACGCTAGATAAGATATTAACGGCTATCTCGGACTTACCCAAAGGCAAGGCGCCGGGCCCTGACAGGCTCACGGCAGACTTCTACCAAGAGCACATAGCTATTCTGGCCCCCCGGCTGTTTGAGGTTTGGAATGAGGCACTCCGTACCTCCATCCTTCACCCTTCCATGCGTGAAGCGGTCATCACGGTGCTGCTCAAACCAGGTAAACCTGATGACGAGTGCGGGTCCTATAGACTTCTCTTCCTCATGAATCTCGACGCAAAGATCTTTGCTAAGATCATTGCTAATCGCTTTCTGCCTATTATGACGCACTTGGTACAAGAAGACCAAGCAGGCTTTGTTACCTCCCATAATGTCAGGAGATTGTTCAATCTCATGTCCCGTATAGATCAAGACGTCCCGGCCGTAACGGTTACTTTGGACGCTCAGAAGGCCTTTGATATGGTCTCTTGGAAATGCATGTGGCTGGTCCTCGAAACAATGGGCATTGGCCCAAACATGATGGGGTTCATCAAACTATTATACACCTCCCCTGTTGCACGAGTACGAGTTAACTCACTAACATCTGAGATTTTCACGCTCTTCAGAGGCACCAGACAGGGTTGCCCCTTCTCCCCGATCCTTTTTGCGTTGGTGATAGAACCAATGGAGGACTTTGTCCGTGCACGACACTTGCGTAAAGGAATAAGACTGGTAGATGATCCTGAAATTATATCCCTATATGCTGACAATGTCCTACTACACGTCAGATCCCACAACCCACCTAGATCCCATACTGAGAGATATCACCCATATCAGCACCCACTCCGGATTTACGATGAACTATTCCAAATCGGAGATCTTCCCGCTCACTAAAGCTACCCTACAGCCCACCACCGAATATCCCCTGCGCTGGGCCCCGGAGAGTTGAGACCAAAATCTTGCGATGGCGCACTCTTCCATTATCCGTTGCTGGCTGACTATCTTTCATTAAAATTATATTGCTCCCCAAGCTCTTATACACCTTTTGTAATATAACCATATGGCCTGGGAGGGCATACTTCACTAAATTGCATGCGCTTTGTGCACAATTCCTTTGGTACTCCGGTGCAGTGTGCAAGAAGTGGACTGACATGGCACTTTCATACAAACGGGGTGGTATTGCTGCTCCGGACCTAGCACTATACTGGATTGCGGCCCAGGTCCAGCATGCTACTCATTGGTACCCTGGCTCCCCAGTGCGCCCACATGTCAAACTGGAGCGGCTTGCGTCTGCGGGTATCAACTTAATGTCCTTAATACTACATCAACACTATGCTCCGGATTCCCCCATCGACCCCATTGCTGCGACCCTGTATGACGGGTCACGCCTGCTATGCTCGACAAGTGGGCCCTCCCCATATTACAAATGGCTACCCGTATGGGCCTTTCCTGGCCTGGAGCCCACGCTGGATACCGCTTTGGCCCGGCACTGGGGTGCACTGGGGTATCGGGCACTGTCCGACTTCTATCCTGAAGGTAAATTTATAGATTCCCAAACTTGGAGACCGGGGCACACCAGATCCCCCCCCCCCCAGAGACTCTTCAATATTACAGGCTCCGCGCCGCATTCCACACCACATGGCCCTCCTTTCCTGATGAGCCCCCAGGTAACCCGGCAATAGCATACATAGCTAACTCGGGCGGTGCACAGGGCGTCGTCTCTTCATTGTATCAAATCCTACAAGACATCATCCCCACTCCGGCTCTCGGGGCGCGCGACGGATGGGCGGCTGAACTGGGCCTAGAAATACCTGATGAATTGTGGGAGGATATGTGCCTTCACACCCAAAAAGTCTCCCTCAACTTCTGTTTTCGTGCCATGCAATATAAACTTCTTAACAGGCTCTACTACACTCCACGCAGGACTTCGGGTTTTGCTCACTCTGAGGTGCACCTCTGCCCGCGTTGCAAGGCAGTGGATGCCGATCATTTACATATGTTCTGGACCTGTAACAAATTGTCTGATTTTTGGGTTGGTGTTCTAAATACACTCAGTGCAGTAACAAACTGTAATTGATTTCGATCCTTTGGCAGTTCTGTTTGGGGTCTGGAGGACTGACGAAACTAGGTGCCTAAAAATGTTTTTGAATAGAAGTTGTATGATTGCCAAAAAATGTATACTCCAGAGCTGGAAGTGCTCCTCCACACCGGTCTCGCAGAAATGGCTGGGTATGCTCACATGGTCACGAAACTGTGAGGAGGAATACTTGACTATGCTGCCTGCCCAATCTCACCCCAGGAACATTTGGAGCGAATTTAATACGTATCTCAACAACCAAAGTGAGAGCATGCCCGATCTGGCTTGTCTCCAGTCTCCATCCATGCATTGTGATCTCTTTTGTGTCCTTCTCTATTTGATGATGCTCTGAAACCTCTGTTGGAACTAAGATATTGTAATCATTATGATGCTCTACGTTATGCCTGGTTTATATGCTTGTTGCCTTGATGTTTGTGCCTTGTGAACCTCTGCCGACAAAAATAAAAGTTAAAAAAAAAAAAACTGGCAATACAGCATCAGGAGTTCCTATATTCTCTTGTTCTTTGAGCATTTTGAACAATTCTTTCGATTCAGATTGGGCCTTGAAAATCCTAGTATTGAGGGAGTTTTTCTTTGCCTCAATAATGGTAGTTTTGTATGTTTTGGTTGCTCTTTTATAGTTGGCCAGGGTGTTGGGGAGGGGGGGGCTTTATGAGAACTGGATTTCCAAATATGAAATGGTTTCAAGGTGGAGGATTTGGGAATTCTCAGTTTGGATGTAAACAAAGATTTATTTCTCAAACCCTACTTCATTTTTCTATCGTTTAAAGAGGCCAAGATGTTGGTAATATCTTCCATATTGGATAGGAGGGCGTGATTTGGGTGATTGAAGTGATTTGGGATATGTTTTCATGGTATCTTATAAGCAGAGCCAAACAAGGTTGTGCTTCAATGTCGAAGGGGGGTGGTGGTGAGCGACACAATGTGCAGTTTCTCGTAATTTCCGGCTTTTCTTTGCAAATTCGCAGATTCAGCGCCGTCTCTCCGGTAATGACCCAGGCTTATCTTGTGAGCTGGGGTGAGGGATGGCTGCTCCAGCAGCATCTGCGAAGGCTAGAAGAGCTCTTGCTCGGTTGAGGAGGCTGTGCAGCCAGCTAGCTCAATATGGGAAGTGGGATGTCCACTAGCCAGGTTTCTGGGAGGAGAATTAAGTCTGCCTCACTCAAAATTGCGACCGAATCAGCATTCGTTAACAGCTGCCCATGGCCCCTAGAGTTCCAAGATATGAGCTTCAGAGTTTCCTGCTCTTCACTACCATTCAGCAATGCCTTGACCCGTGGGACTCTTTAATTATTGCACCGCCTATAGTTCCGTTATGCTGAATTCTCTGCCCATAGGGAAGATGTGATCCGGTCCCCCCTGCCCCTATTAAATTCCTTCGTCATTTTCGCTTACCACCCATTTGCAATGTCGTCCAAATTAATGTTTAGTTTATCTCACTGAATTGCTTCCCTGTCACTAATGTATCTTCGAGCTGCATTATATCAAAACCCATGGTTTTAAGTGTCACGCTTTCTGCTAGAACTGTGTCTAGCACCAATCTGGACCCAAAGTGTAGATTACAGCAATCCACCACTTCCCAACTGGGGAACTCAACTCTGTCTATATCGAAGGATGATAGAAGACTTCGCGCTGGAATTTCTGCAAATATTCTTAAGATATTACTTCTATTAAGGCAGATGTCCAGATTGGCACCCCATTGGCTCTTCAGCTCTGCCTTATGTTTTCCCTCCTCCACCCTTTATCTCAGATTTCCGGTCTCTTCCCCCTCCCCCATCCCCCTCTGGAGATATACATCATTCCACCCTGATATCAGTGCTTCTTCCCCATCCATATTCCTTGCTCCCTTCAAGATGGATTTAGTTTCCTGCCTTGGCAATCCTTCCGGGTTCCTCTGGCAAGGACCATCTGAGGCACCGTCAAACTCCCTACCATACGCTCATTTGTTGTAGCTCATTCAATCTTAAGTCCTTGTTCTTACCATCTACCCCAGATATGGCCTGATCCTCCTGTGAGCGCTCCCCTGAGATCTTTTGCATTCCTATCCAACTTGGGCCCACACAATCTCGCTCACCATCCATGACTCCCACCTCCTCTGTACTCGTCAACACAATCCTCTGTAAGCACAGGAGAAGGCTATCTGTCTGCGTTTCTATTGTCGAAATTGCACTGTCCCCCTGACCGTTTTCAAAGGCAGATTAGCCTGCACAACACTCATTTTTAAAGGCATAGTCTGTTGTTCCTGTTTATCGGAAGGTAATGCTTGCATCTCCAAAACCCCATGGTCAAGCTGTGTGGCCGCATCAACAGTTTGTGCCTTCCTTTAGCTGTGAATTAGTATTCCTTTTCTCCCGCCCCCATACTGACAGACAATCCTACTTCATCCCTTACCCCACAAGCCTTGTTGAACGTGGGCACTCCACTCATAAAACCCTTTCCCATACAATCCTCCTTTTCACTCCCCCTTACATCTTTCTGGGCCCCCTCAACCGTCAATCCTCCACACTACTTATCCATTTCTTGACTCATTCTCAGACTCTGCGCGACATTCCTTATACTTACTACATCCTCCTTCAATTATGACCAACTTTGATGTCGCTTCACCACAAGGGATCTTTTGCACATTTTTCCCTTTATCGCACATATGAGCCATATACAGGTTCCTCATAAAAGCTCTAGATGACATATTTCTTTTTCTCTGTGCTTTTTGTTTTCTTCTGCTGATTAGTTTTTATCAGGGATGCATGAAGCTTTCCTCCCCTCACCTCTGTCCATATCGATTTCAGACTCTTGTCGATTACTCTCTCCCCTTCTTAGTTCTTCGAAAACTATCAAAGCACCTTTTGAGAAAGTTACTCGTTCCTGTCCCTTTCCTACCTTTATTTACTAAGGATTCATCCACTATAATCATGACACTTTGGTCCAAAATACTCCCTTGCACCCTTACACCCCCCCACCCTGCCCCTCAATGATTCATTTGTCGGTCTCAGGCCTTCTTTTACCTTTTCAACTTGTACTAGTCGTCCCACCTCCGCCACCCAGTTCTTCAACTTTATAGTTGATGTCCGAAAGTATCGGAGTGTGATCTTTTACTTCTGACCAATTACACTGTTGCCTGTGTGGAATGTTTGACTCTCTACACACTTTACACTTTCCTTAGGAGCGTTCATAAATGCAGCGCTCTCGGTAAGGCTCGCCGTCTCTTCACGCGCATCTGTGCTTGGGGCAGGATTTGTTGCCAATTCTAAAAGTGGCCCCTGCTGAACCTGGCCCCACTGGTGTATTTCCACCACAACCTCAACAACTTTCATGTCATCTTACTTTTGGATCGTATCCTGTGAGGTCAGTTGCTTTGTGTCGCAGAGTATTGAGTGCGTGTTCAAGCATACTGTATCTCATTCATAATGAGAGAATCCACCTTCTCCAAAATCTGCGGTTGGGATGACCCTTCGTTTTTTCTTTTCTCGCTCATGTCCTGCCCCACCATCATCCCTGGCCGTAGCGGGGTAATTACTGAGGCTACCCACCCCAGATCTTTACAACCCGTGCTGACGCCACTGAGGTTCCTAGAGAGGAATGATGTAATCAGAGCTGAACCCCCTGAGTAGTTGGGGTCCAGGGACCCTTTTCTGTTCCACTTCCTGGACCACCTGATCTGGTTCTCCGTTTACCCACACTCAATGCCACACAGTCTTGTTTAGGCTGCTTCCCAGACTGTGTATAGAATAGGGGAGGTCCAGTCTCAGTGACTTTTTGTTTTTTCTTGGTTGGTAGCGTCACTCCCTGGATTTCCCCCAGGTTGCCTCAATGATTCAGCAAGCTGTTTTACCTGTTTATCTTCCTGCAGCTGAGTTGCCTTATCTTTTGTTGTTGGAGTGTTTAATAGGTTAGATGACATTTTTGGGTGAGATACTGCCGTCACTTCCCTGTCCTCCGCACTTGATTGGCTTCTCAGCCCCTGTCGGGGCATGTCCACTATTATGCTGTCTATATTCCTCGTGCAGATCAAAGGCCACTGCCCACAGTCTCTGCACAAGGAAGGAAGAGAAGAAGAGAGATTGGTTGTGCTGAGCAAAAATAATCGCTTTTCTGCTATTCCTCTCATGCAGATCAAATGCCACTGCCCACAGTCTCTGCACTACAGGGTCTGGGTGCGAGACCCGAGTGTTCATTACTGTAAATGTTTTTATGATCCTATGATAGCTGACCCTAATAAGCCCTGTATCCAGAAGACGCTGCGTCAAGAGACACAGATCAAAGCCCTGGGCCTGCAGTTTCTGTGTCCCCGGTAGAAAAGGAGTTGCAGGCTAACAGCAGATTCCCAAATGTAGTGTTATGCTATTATGTTAAGCTGCCTAGAGACATTGAGAACTGAAGTTTTTGTCTCACTGCAAACCCTGGTCAGCCGGACAGCAGGTCTAAAGCAGCCTCCTGCTTTTACTTAAGGGTTGCAAGAAAACGTTGGAGCCTGTCAAACTTGTTACTGCAAAGTTGTCAAAGCCGCCTCCAGCTATGATCTACTCACTTGTAGCGGCCATCAAAGACAGTCTGTAGAGGGACTGCGCAGGCGCGCGTGACGAATGCTGACCTAAACATTTCGGCTCCCGGCGGCCGCTACATTTATCCTAAAATATAACCCCTTTCTGCAGTACGAAACTACACCATCTGCTCACGAACAGCGGCGGACACACTAGTGCAGCCGTCGCTGCATTTTGGGGACGAAACGGACCGGGGGACTCCAATACTAGCCGGAAGACCGCCGGCGGGTGATCCGCGGCCAGTCCAGTGTGAGCGGAAGAGACCGGCCACCCCTCCCCCTCTGAGACACTCCGACAACGAAGAGCCCGGGCAAAGGGACGTGCCGGAGAAACGCTGGCAGACCAACAGGAGGAAACCCCCATGGCGCTCCACCGGCACCATCAGAGTCACAACTGTGGTCCCTCCCTCCCTGCCTGATCCTGGAGACACTGCAGGGTGCCGGGATCGGAACGGCTGCTGCCGTCGATACACTGCATCCCCTCTGCCGGTGCAACGCACTCGAGGAACCCCCTCTCTCCTTCCTGAACTTGCAGAGGACCACGAGGGAAACGTTCCACCATTCCCCACGCACAGACCCGCGAGCTTCCCGGGGCACTCGCCCCAGTCCCGGGCCCACGCTGCCAACCTTCCCCCAGTAATCTCCCCTCTCTCCCACCCCCCCCCCCCGGAAAGCGAGACCATCGCCCAGGGTCGAGTCGCGGCACGACTAGGAAGATAGTGCTGCGCTCCCCTGGTGGTGGACAACACGAGGGCAACGGACCCAGCTACAGCGAGGTAGGAGTGTTGTGTGTGGGGCCGGGAGCTCACCCTGTTCCCCCCTATACCTGGACCGGCGACAGGGCATGTGAAGCCCATGAACGGAATTGCAAGGGGCGGAGATAAGTACTTGCTAGTGCTACGCCAGGGAACAATACAGCGGCACGATCCCGCACTTCCTCGAAAGACTGTTTTCTCTCTCCCCCCCCTCCCTAAGCAAGGCCTTGGACTGCGGTGGGGGACAACCCACAGAACAGCCCCTACAGGGCACCACTACTGCGGGCGCGAGCTCTCCCATACTCATACAGCATCACCCCCAAGCGCCTAGCACCCCGGAAGGAGGGGGCCACACTCCGAAGGAACACGCTTCACTGTCTTCGACGCCGCCCTTGCGTGGACACACCCTGGGTGCCCCGTATTGCCGCGGCGTAACAATCTGACCCACACAGGGCCCCTCCAGGCCTCATCATCCATCCTACTTGCCCAACAACGGGGAATACTCGGGCCTGCTGCCATACCTGACACACCCACCTGCGACATGGGGAAAGAAAAATCTAAAAGGCAAACTCTTCAAAGTAAAATGGACTTCCACACAACAGGGCCCCCCCAGCCCAGGGGACTCAGACTCCAGAAGAGGAAAGTGCCACCGAAGAGCCCCATGAACCCCAATCTCTCTGACAGACCTCATGAAAGCGATTGGGGACTCGAGAACTTCACTGGAACTCGAAATGGGAGGCCTACCCACAGAGGTGTCCCTTATACACCAAGACCTCCGCAATCTATCGGCCAGGGTTGGTGAGGCGGAACAGAGAATTTCAAACACAGAAGACACAGTGCACCGTTTAGCGCAACAATTTACCGCGATCACTCAGAAAGTAGCCCCACTGGAATACCGCGCAGAGGACAGTGAGGGGAGGGCACGGCGCAATAACCTCAGGATCCTTGGAATACCGGAGAGGGAGGAAGGCCCCAGCGCCAAACTCTTTCTTGAGGACTGGCTGGCTCATATCTTCGCCCCCAAAAAACTGTCCAAATTCTTCTCCATAGAAAGGGCGCATAGTCTCCACCGGTCCACCAACTCCGGCCGCTCTGCCCAGAACAATAATCGCACGCCTGCTGAATAACCGGGACCGAGATGCGATCCTACAAATGGCAAGGGCCTCCGGCCCGATAACATATAACGGCTACAGGATCGGGTTCTACCCCGACTACACTAAGGACGTCCAGAAGGCCCGCCAATCCTTTGACTCGGTCAAGAAGAAACTTCACTCGCTCTTTATCAAATACGCTTTATTCTTCCCGGCATCGCTTAAAGCCCACTATGAGGGCACCACTCATCTGTTCTACACACCCAAAGATGCATGGGACTGGCTGGAAACCCAAGTTCTCTCGGATTCCAGAGCGAGGCGCACGCCACCGCGACCGCCCACACAGACCCCCAGTCCGATCGACCCTCTCCCCCTCAATCCCCGAATAACGCAGACAATGACGTGACGGGGACCCTCACCGAAAAGGGGTAAGGACCACGCAACGGGGGGACTAATCTGCAATGCAATAACATGGGAGCGCTCCACTAGCGGCCGCCGCCCGGACGCGGTGCGGACACTATCACAGTCCGGGTTAGTCCGAGGAAGTTCACCAAGTTATAAGTTTGTTCACCAAGTTATAAGTTCAATGTTTGGGCGACAGGTGCTCCCAGTTGGGGGGGGGGGGGGAGTATGGGGTGGGGGGAGTTTTGGGGACTCAAGGAAACGGAATCACGAGACAAGATGGCCGGAAACGAACACTGTTTTTGGCCAGGACCGTGGACGCAACTGTCTGCCAGTCGTCAGGCACTTCAATGCGAGGCAACCCCTGGATGTCTCCTCTGAGAAGAAACCGACATATGCTCCCACGAAAGGCACAACTGCAACTAATCCTCCCTGACATCCCAACAAGAGGACTCACGCAGACAGGATGAACTCCAGCAAGGTGACAATACTGTCATGGAACGTCAACGGCCTCGGCTCTAGCATAAAACGGAGACTGGTGCTCCAGTACCTAAACCGACACTCACCGGACATTGCCCTCTTAAATGAAACACACTTGATAGGCACAAACACCAACTTTTTCAAAAGATCCAACTAATCGAATGTTTACCATGTCGGATTCACGAAAAGTGCTAGGGGCACGATGATACTCGTTCACAAGAGAGTCCCTCTCCACGTTGGGAAGATCAGAGCGGACCCCCAGGGTCGCTATGTACTGTTGCTAGCAGACATCTGGGGTGAGAAGTGGGGCCTGGCAGCGACCTATGCCCCCCCCCCCCCACGCTGACGAAAGAACTACTCTCCGACTACAGAGCTTGCTCCTGGAAGAAGAGGCTAATACGTGGGTGCTTGGAGGGGACTTTAATGAAGTCATGAATATCGCAGTCGATAGAACCCATAGGAGATCTGGAACTCACCCCACCTCCACACCGCTCGCCACGTTCGCCGAGGCCATGGGATTGTCGGACACATGGCGCTCACTCCATGGAGACGAGGCAGGGTTCTCCTTCTATTCGGGTGTCCACAAATCGTTCTCCAGGATTGATTACGCCTTCATCCCCCGCAATATGACCCATAGGCTTCTCGATGCTGAATTCCTCGTGAGAGGAATTTCGGACCAATCCCCGCTCCTTCTAACGTTTAAAAACTCCTGCCGCCGCCCGGATCGTAACTGGTGCCTCAAAGCATACCATCTACGTCTTCCTGAAATTGCTGAGGAACTGGAAAGGAAGACAACAGAATATTTTGAGCTCAATGAAGGCTCCGTGGACTGTCCGATTTTGATCTGGGAGGCGTACAAAACAGTCCTCCGAGGGGAGGCTATCTCTGCGGTTTCCGCCTACCAACAACGCCAAGTCCAGAAGGTCAGAGAAGCAGAAGCCAGCGTCTTGGAGTGTGAACGACAAATCTTAATGCACAACACCCAAGAAGCAAAGGAGGCGATGCTCACGGTGCAAGACGCCCTCAGCAACCTATCTCTAGACAATGCACGAATCGCCCACCAATTAGTCTGGAGCCAAATATACGAACGGGGCGACAAAGCTAACAAGACTTTGGCCTGGTTGGAGAAACGCGAACTAAGCAGAAGACACGTAAGGGCAATCAGATCTCCAGATGGAACACTGTTGACAGAAGACTCTGATATTGTCGAGGCATTCGCAACCTACTACCAAAACCTCTATACCCCACCCACTGGGAACCCACCAATTGAACCCTCACGCTACCTCGATCAAATCGAGCTCCCGATACTTCCACAGCACCAATCAGATTTCCTGAATGCTGATATCACCGACACCGAGGTGCAAGAGGCGCTAGCACAACTCCAACCGGGGAAAACCCCGGGCCCCAATGGGTTCCCGACAGAGACATGGAAATGCCTCGGTGGCATGTTACCTACCCACATGCATCGCATGTTCCTATGCAGCAGAGAGCTGGGAGCTCTCCCCCCCAGACCTCAGGAAGGCATGCATAGTTGTCATACACAAGCCTGGGAAACCCCCAGAGGAATGCGCCTCCTATCGTCCGATATCCCTGATTAATGGCGAAGCAAAGGTCATCTCCAGAACACTAGCTAACCGACTACTGCAGGTGATTGAGACCCTCGTCCACCCAGACCAATGTGGTTTCATCCCTATCAAATCAACTAGAATTAACTTACGAAGAGTCCAATTGGCGCTGTCCAGGGCAAAGGAAATTCCAGCCCCACTGGCCCTCCTGGCGGTGGACTTTGAAAAGGCATTCGACTCTGTGGGGTGGGATGCCCTGTGGGAGATCATGGCTAGGATGAATCTGGGGCAGACATTTAGATCATGGGTAAAACTCCTATATGCATCCCCAGAGGCCACGGTGAGGGTGAACGGCAGGTCCTTAAACATTTCCCTTGGGTCAAGGCATGAGACAGGGATGCCCACTTTCCCCACTCCTCTTCATCCTGGCCATCTAACCACTAGCGATTGAGCTTAGAGCTAATACCACCTGGACTGGTTTTGTTAGGCCGGGTGGGGGTGAAGACCACCTTTCGCTCTATACGGATGACCTGCTCCTATACCTCAGTAACCCGAGTACCTCGTGCCCGGCTGTCTCCCTCATTCTCAGGGAATATCAGTACTTTGCGGGCCTAAAGGTTAATGATGCCAAGACCATATTCTTCCCGATTGAGGGTGGTGAGTCTGCGATCCCGGAGACCTGCCCATACCATGTCTCTATCAGGGATTTTAAATACCTGGGTATACGGCTTGACCTGACGCTCGATGGGTTCCTCCGACTTAATTTACAACCAGTAATTGAGCGGTTCAATAGACACCCCCCCATTGGCAATCACTTCCCCTATCGCTAATGGGCTGAGCCGCGTTATTCAAAATGATGACCCTCCCCAGACTCTTGTACGTTCTCCAGAATGCTCCACTCCCCATCCCCCATGAAACATTCGCACTCAGTGACAAGAACCTGCGCACACTGCTATGGGGTGGGAAACAATCCAGGATCGCCCTTGATACGTTCCAGAGTTCGGTGTGGGAGGGGGGCATTGGTTTACCTTGCATACGCACCTATTACCTGGCCACACAGATAGGTGTAGTGAATGACTGGATGCACGCGGACCCCACACTACCACACACCCGTATAGAACTGGAGACCATGGCCCAGCTAACACCGCTGCAAATCCTCTATGCCACCCATGATCAACTCCCGGCACTGCCCAAAATGACCCACCACATCCGTCGGGCCTGGCAGGACGCACATAAACTAATCGGCTGGAAAGGACAGCCAACACTGACACAACCCATATGGCACAATGCGCTCCTCCCGGAACTAGTGAAAATGGGCTCCTTTAGCCACTGGCAAGCAAAAGGGATACACACACTAGCACAAGTGATACAAGGGGGTCGCCTCCTGAGTTTTGAGACCATGCGAGAGCAATTCGACCTCGCACCCATGCACCAGTTTCGGCATGCGCAACTGTCCCACGCCATCCACACCCAATTCCCTGACACGACGATCATACCCCCCTGCTCTCCCATTGAGACCAATATTGTCCCGCACCGCATCTCTTCTAAGGTCACCTCCACTCTCTATCAGGCCCTTAACTCGTTTGGGGTTGCGCAGCTCGATGGGCTCAAGGAAAAGTGGGAAAGAGATGTAGGTCCCCTGGAACCTGAAGATTGGGTGGAGGCATTAAAGTCCCCCTAGAAATTGGTATAGAATCTAAGCTTAGACTAATTCAGCTGAGGATCCTTCATCGCTCATACCACTCACGCACTGTAATGGCCAGATGGGGTGGAATAGAAGACGGGACATGTGTTCGATGCAAAAATGAACCCGCCACCTTCTACCATATGATATGGGACTGCCAGGTGATACAGGCCTGTGTTAACACAATCTCAGCTGCTCTGGTGACACCAATCCCTACGGATCCCAAGATGGTACTCCTGGGCATCGGGGGTGAAGTAGAGATGTCTAAATACGAGAAAATGTTTTTGACAATTGCGCTGGGGGCAGGCAAAAGACTTATTGCGGCCAATTGGGGATCAGCCGACCCACTGTGCTTGAACCGTTGGAGTAATGAGTTGGACAGGTGCGCAGCCTCAGAGCGCCGGATGTATAATGCACAGGGCTGTCCCCGCAAATTTGAAAAAATATGGGGTAAATGGCTCGACGCTAGCTGAGACCTGCGGGTGGGGATGCATCAGCAGCACTGTTAGCATTGTTTGCCTGCCTTGGCCTATTTCTGTCTTACGGTCCTCGTCCTCGTGGGCCCATGCGAGCTGTTATTAATGCCAAATTGCCTTCGTCATATTTATGCTGCCGATTCAGGTCTCATTTATGTTCATTCCTTTATGTTGTTTAAACTCAATAAACAGAGTTATAAAAAAAAAAAGTCTGTAGAGAAGGGGGTTTTCAGCGCCGGACCCGGCGCACAGTAAAGCTCCCAGGAGGTATCCAGGTGGAAACTCTAAGCCCTCACCGCCCCTCGCCAACACCACTTTCCATCATTTCGCTCTGTGGGGGGAGGACCTTTTAAGCAGTTGGGATGCTGGGTAGACCGCTTAAATGAACAACAGCATATAAGGTCTACAGCAAAACAAAGGATCTGCTCTTCCTCACCGCCAACACCGCTTTCCACTACTTTGAAGCAGTACGTTTAATGTGGTGTTTGACTGCCCGATGGACTCAGTGTGCTTTCGGCAACTAATTTAATCATGGTGTCTTTTTGACTAGGGGATTACCTTTTACATGTTTCCACAGGGCAAATTCAGGAATGGTGATTCAGGACTGCTATGCCCGGGAGTCCAGATATGGCCCGGTATCAAATAGACTGTAATGTAATTGTCATTTGTCATTTGTTGAGCGCCTTTTCCTATTGGTATGGCCTCAAAGCACTGTAGGTGAATGCTCTCCGGGGACTGAAGCCCAAAGGTATGGGTAATTCAGCAGAGGGGTTAAGAATGCGTGTGTGCATTCAATACAAAGGTTGGTAGGAGTGGCCAAGTCCCTGCTAGCTACCCATGTCGAGCTGGCATGTGAATATGGTCTGTGAGGTAGTCTGGAGAGTATGTGGGTGCAGGAGACCCATGTGTACAGCTAGCCAGACTTTTGTCGTGGGATACAGCTGCATTCTTATGGCAGAGGTGTTGTGCAATTCGTCTTAAAGTAGTGTATGACAGCAGGTGCGTGCGTGCGGGTGGTTGGCCTTGCCTTTGGCTATCTTCCATAAGCATGGAATATGATTCGTACACAGGTGTCCTGGCTGGTTTCTTGGTTTTGTAGACACAGCTGCATTTAGAAAGGGGAGGATTCAAAGCACAGCAAAATTCTACACAGTGGCTATAATCAAGAATGCAGCTGCATTTAAAACAGGGCTACAATTACAATGTAGCTAGATTTATAAGAGGCAGAGTTCAAAGCACAGCTATGTTCTAAAAAGGCAGCTAAATTCAGCACAGAGGTTCTTCTCCGGCAGTTAGATTTAAATGAGAGCGAGTACTAAGTAAGGCTAAATTCTACACAGAGGCCATACTCAAAAGACAGCTAATTATAACACATTGGCTATACTCACAAATGTAGCTGTAACTGGCTGTACTTTATTTTTAAAAAGCATCTGAATTCAACACAGTCTGTACTAGAAAATGAAGGTAAATATAAGATATTGGCTATACTCAAAATGCAGCTAAATTCAGCACTGGCTATACTCAAAACACAGCTGAATTTAGCAGGCTATACTCAGGGCAGCTAGGGGGGGGGGCGATTTCTAAGCAAGGCTGAATTCCTACACAGTGACTATACTCAAAAAGGCTGTTAAAATCAGAGTGGCTATACACAAGGCAGCAGAATTTAACACAGTGGCAACATTTAAAATTCTGCTAGGTTCAGCGCATTGGCTATACTCAAAAGGCAGATTGAAATGGGGGCGGTTCTAAGAGAGGCTAAATTCTACACTGGCAACACTCACAAGGCAGCTGAATTTAACACAGAGGCTATGCTCGGAGGTTAAATGGGTGATTTCTAAGTGAGGCTGAATTCTACAAGTGGCTATACTAAAAGAAAAAGGCAGCTAAAATCAACACACTGGCTATACTCGAGGCATCTGAATTCAGCAGTGGCAAAATCCTATTCACTGCTAGATTTAACACAGTGGTCATACTCAAAAATGCAGCTGAACGTAACAAATGAGCTGTACTTAAAATTTGACAGTGGTTATACTCAAATGGCACCTGAATTTAACATCATGGCAAAAATCAAAGTGTAGCTAAATTAAACATGGTGGCTATGCTCCAAATGCAGCTAGGTATTTCAGGCTATATACAAAAAAACTGCTAAATTCAGCACAGTGGTGCAGCGAGGGTGAAAGCCATGGTGAAGCTTGAGACCAGGTAAATATAACAGTGTCATGAAATCACAAATGCAGCAGTGGCTGTGCAACCAAATAGTTGTCTGTTATGGAAGTTGCTGCAGGTCGCTTTAGGGGCCTGGCTGGGGCACCCCGGATGAACAGGCAGGCGATGAGGATGCCCTTTGCCTTGACCCGGGCAAGGCACCCTGAGAGCTGTGCTTAAAAGTGGGAGGAGAGAGGAAAATGACTAAACCACAAAGGCAATGCCTCTAGAAGCAATCCAGCACAAAAAACGGATTGGAAATAACACTAAAAGCACTCACAAATCTCTTCAAAAGGACACGAAACAGGCTGTAAACTCCTTACCCAGGTGTTTTCTGTACACCATGGCTTTGGATTACTAACAGGAAGGCAGGGGAAAACAGTAAGGAAGGACTCCAAAAACAGAGGGCAGAGACACTTAACTGCCTCAGCCAATTGTTTTGAAGATGGGAGGAGAGAGGAAAAGGATTAGACCACAAAGACAGGGCTCTCGAAGCAATACAGCACAAAAAAACGGATTGGACATCACACTAAAAACGCACATCAAAAAGACTGTAAACTCCTTATCGGGTGCTTGCTGTACAGGGTGGCTGTCTGTGATAGATGAATGTGGGTGGAGAACAGAAGGGTAGGACTGGTTTCTATGAATCTGTGCATGCATTCTTCGTTAAGTCGCGAGCCTGGCACTCAGGAAGACTGGGTAATGGCGTGATTCGCTTACATATTGTCTGAGAATGCAGTCACTGAAACAGCTCACGGTACCTGTGCTGGTGGCCGTTTTACAGGAAGGAACCATAATAGGATATTTCATGCTTGTTGCTTGTATAGCACTTTGACACAGTAAAGCCACTTCACAGCACTGAGGCGGGTGAGTTAATAACAATGTAAGTGCCAATGAGCCTGAAGAACAGTATGAAGGTCCGCTAATTCCTGAAATGCCATTCCATAGTAGGGATAAGTGGGTGACCATGAAGATGCTTCCTGGTTAGGGTGGCTTTTCGGCATGAAGGTCCCCGACTGAGGCTAGAGCCTCGAGGGTGCAGACTAAGAAGTAATTGGGCCCTGCCACCAAACCTTTGAGGATCTCTCGGGTGTTGTATGGATTGGACACCTACAGTTGCCATTTCATAACAGCAGGGATTGGTTGCATGCCAGAAATGTGGATTGCCATTCCCAGAAAAATGTTCACAATTTTTCATTTCTATTTTGGCAACCTTATCTTTTAGGGGCTGGGGGGGTTCCAACGACCAGATTCCCATTTACCCCATCCAACTTGCCCCTTATTCTTCCTTTCCCTCCCCCTGCTTTTTCACATTGACTTTCCTTTGCATACCAACCATATATAATTTGGTCAGTATGGCAATTTCATCAGTAGGGTAAAAAACAAATTGGGGTTCTCGCTCTAGCCTTCAAATTTGTGACTGCAAATCGGCAAGATTTCATGAAAACGTGATCCATGTCCTCTGGGGGAGTTGCCTAGACCTTGATACCTCACCAGTAGTGGGATAAACTGGCATTTGCACAGTAGCTGGGCAAGGAAATCCTTCACCAGCCCTTTCAAAATCCAGCCAATATTACATTTAATACCGGTGAGAGCCCACATTTAATTTACCCCAACACTGTCCCCTAGAAAAAGCATTTATCCAGCAGAAAGGAGAAGTCGTCATATTTTCAAATACCTCTTTCATAAGCTATTGGGCTCTCTCAAAGCATATAAGGTGACTGAAGGGCAGGTTGAAGAAGCGAACAGAACATTTCATGTCATAGGTGTTCTGTATGTAATGTTATTATTATTTTTTAAAGGTTTTATTTATTTTATAGCTCTGGGGCGCATGACTGGGGAGTATGCAGCTCGTTTTATGTGAGAGAATTGAAAAGTGGCGGGGGGGGGGTGGTTGCGCGCACATTATGTCTTGCAATACTTTTATACTGTGCCAAATCACCACTGTAGTGGTCTGAGTGCCTGGGTCGTCTAGAGGTTGGTCTTATTTGCCCCCAAGCCAGGGGTATCCAGACCTTTGTTCTGTGAGAGACTAGCATTGGGGGCGGGATAGCGGGGGCAGGGGAAGGTTGAATTTACACAATATTTTATGGCTTATATACTACATCAGATTACCTCTGTAGTGGTCTTGCAGGGCTTAGCTTGTCTAGAGGTTGACAAACGGTGCCCTTGCCCATGGTAATATGAATTTTGTCTGCAGAGGAAAAGGAGAAGAGGGAAGATAAGAGGACGGGAAAGTGGGTGACTTGAGGCTAGTTTGTTCCTCTTCTTGGGAAGTCTTCCGATTGTTGCGCTCCTTACGTCTGCTCGGAGTATACCCTGTGGGCAATTTGTTGGATGGGTATCTAATTTCCTAATTCAGGGCACCCTCTTTCTTTAAGTAAAATAATGTTCCTGCGTCTGCGGGATGAGATCAGTTTGCAGGCAGTGCTCCTTCTATGGGGCGTCCACTGCACTTCAGTGGAAGTGAAAGCACTGCACTTTGGGTTGGAGGCGAAACTAATTTGCCTTATCCCATACGGTCTCATTTTACCAGCTGTAGATGGTGTCTCTTCTTAAAGGGATCCTGCGCCAGGCATCATCCTGTGAATGTCCCCTGACCTGAGATGGTGACCATGTGGGGATGGCCAAGGGATCCTTCGCATATCCATGGGTCCATCAGCCTCTATCATAGGAAGGTACCCAGCACCCTTTGTCACCCTACTAGATGTCCTCGGAGCAAAGCTAGGGATTTCATCAAAAGAAACAATTGATTAGGTAGTGGATTGAGAGTTTTCAATACACATATCCAGTGGCATTGCTCTTGGCAACCTTTGCCTTGCAGCTTTCTCTTTGCCTAGACCCCAAAGCTATGTCCCATTGATGTCAAAACGGGTCTGGGGTTGCTGGTGGTCTCTTGCAGAGGGGTTGTTACCTAGCAGTTCAGGCTGGACTGTCCCTTTGGGGGGTAACCAAGTATGATTTTCATGTAGTCTTTCCTCTCTGTAATGCACGGAAGACTTTGAAACGATGGTTATCCAGAACAATGTGAAGCATTCAAAACTGTCCAGCCATTACTCTGGATTTCTGCAGTCATTAAATCTACCATAATCTGATCAAGCAAAGCTAGGACAGAGACAAACGAGCCGCTTTTTTGGGAGGAGTGCCCAAAAACACCTTTGGAAAAATGGGACATTTGGGAGCAGATTCTCGAGGATTATTTTGAGTAAAAAGATGTTTTAGGAGTTTCTGGATGACTCAAATCCTAATTGCCTTCAGAATCGCCATTCTCCTCTTTAGCACTGAAATGTGCATGCTGGAGATCGAACTGCTGGCACAGACATCATTTTTACACAGATAAACAGGCTCATGTTCAACATGATCTGAATATTTGGCCCCCAAAATCACTAGATGTTTAAGGCATTGTGTCAAAGCAAAGAGAAATACCATCATTCAGGGTTATGTTATTGGGCATTGTATAACGCCTTTTACCATTGGTATGATTCCAAAGCACTGTGGATTGAACGCTGTAGTCTAGGTCAGTGGAGAGAGTAGTGTAGTACAGTGCTTGGGTGCTTTTGGTATGTGTTCAGCCAGGTCGGATTAAGTGGTGTGTGGCTTCATTCTTGTGCTAAGTGTGGTGCAGTGGTTGTGTGAGATCAGTAGAATGTGTGCATTGAGGCCCGAGGACTTGGGTAGCTGCATTCCTGTGGTGGTGCAGATTGTGGAAAGGATTGTGTACAGTTAGGCCGATTTTCGTGAGGTATAACTGCACTCTAAAGTCTGTTGAGGTGATCATGGCAGTGTATATGTGTGCATCTAGGCCGAATAAATCGAGGGGTATAGCTGCAATTTATCTTTAGTTGGTGCAGAGGGAAGAGTTAGCATATTGTTGTTGGTGTGTGGTTTTGAGGTGGACCTTGTTACTGAGGAGTTGCCAGTGCCTGTACAAGAGATGGCCTCTCCCTTAGCATTCGGCTATTAGGCTAGGGCTTCCCTGTGTAGTGTTGGGTTTGTAATTGCTTATACCATGCCGGGTTGAACCGACTAATCTCCCTAATAACCTCTCTGTGCAACGTTGATTTAGATTTATGCCTAATACCCTCCCTGTATAAAGTTGAATTCAGAGAAGTGCGCCTATTAGCGTGCCCTAATTGAAATTACTAGTGTCCAGAATAGTCTCTCTGCGCTTAGTTCAATTTAGAAGTGTACACGGCACCATCAGTATACCTAATAGTATATCTGTGTAATGTAGAATCTAGAACTGTCTAATAATCTAATATCCCCTCTATACAAAAATTGAATCTAGAAGTGGACCTAATAGCCTAATATCATCTCTGTGTACAATTGAATCTAGAAGTGCACCTAATAGTCTAGTATGATCTCTGTGCAAATTTAATTTAGAAGTGTGCCTAAAGGCTGACCCCACTGAATTTAGAACTACATTTAGAAAGCCCTCCTAAATCCACCTAAAAGCTCGTACCAAGCATGAGTGCACCCACTCCACCAAAGTTTGTCGGAAACGAACACCACGGACCGCCCCCACTCCCTGATCAGCCTGCCCTCCTGTTTCCCCCCTTCCCAAATCACCCCTCCCTCCTTAGCACTCCCTGCCATTCCCCTCTCCAAACACCAAGCCAGAGGGGCACGATGGTGAGCCAACCACCCTAAGACCACTCCTCCCCTGAACCCCACCACCGACCAGCCAACGTTAACCATGCCGGCTCCCCTCACTATCATACCTGGCACACCCCGCCCTGCAATCATCCACCTCCCGCCTTGCCCTCAAACCCCGCCACCTTCCCCCCCGACTGCACCCTTTCCCCTCCCTAAAATCTGCACGCCTAGCCCTAGCAAGAACCGAAGCCGCATCCCTCTCCCCCCCCCCTCTCCCACTCCAATCGCAACAAAGAAACTAAAGGGGAAATGTACCTGGTCCCCCTCAATCTCTCAGCACTCTTCGTCTCCCCTGTCACGACCCACCACCTCATTCCCCCACTCACCTCCTTCCCCCCATGGCTTCACCCTTCCTGAAACCCCTCTCCTTCGATTTCTCATCAACTGCAACTGAAACTCCTAACCGCCCACACCCCCCTTCAAATCCCCTGAGCCAGACTGGATCATCCTAATACACGCAGCGACCCAATCCCGCCAATACTTCTGCTCGCCAACTATTCCCATCGATCGTCACCCACCCTACCCCTCACCCTCTCCAGCTTCCAGTCTCTCCGCCACCACCCCCTTCCGCTCCAGCTCCGAGACCAACCTCGCCTGCCGATGTGAACTGCATCCTATTTAATGCCCGATCCGTAGCAAAAAACAGACACTGCATCTTTGACCTCCTCACATCCGACAAACCAGACCTGGTTTTCATCACCGAAACTTGGTTCTCTGACGACTTCGCCCCAATCGCTAATGAAGCCTTCCCCCCCTGACTACTTGCTCATCCCACTGAACCGTCCCTCCAGAGGAGGGGGAGTAGCATTCGTCTTCAAGTCTCTCTTCCACGCCTCAATCATCGACAACCAACCTTCCATTCCTTCCTGCGAATCTTTCCTCGTTAAACTATCCCTCTCCCTGTCACTCTCACACAGCTTCCTATTAATCTACAGGCCCCTGGGCTACGATAGACAATTCGCAAACAACCTCTGCGACTCTATTGCCACCCTTCAACTAAACCATCCCAACCTCACCCTTCTTGGAGACTTCAACATATGGCTCGACATCCCCGCCAACCCTATGACACACTCTCTAGTTGACGGTTTAGACGCAATTAACCTCCAACCCCACATAAAGGGCCCGACTCACTATAAAGGACACACTCTTGATGCCATCTTTAGCTCCAACACACGGATTCATTTAAACCCCCCCACCCCTATCATCTGGTCCGATCACTTCATTCTCTCGTTCGCCATTCGCTCACCCGACCCCCTTCCCGTACTCTAATCTGAACCTCCGAATCTACGCAAATGCTGGAAAAAGCTAATTATCATCCCGGACCTAGCAGTCGCGCTCCTCCAGTCTCCACCACCTATCTGCCACCTCAACAAACAACTAACCACTAACCACTGACGCCTTTGACTCATGGCTCAACGCATCTCTGATGTCAAACCGCTTATTAAAAAACCTTCCCTTGACCCTCTTGAGCCCAAAAACTACCGCCCCATCTCAAACACCAGATTCCTTTGCCAAACTCATTGACCGAACCGCCTACTCCCAACTAAATGACTTTGTCGAAGCCAACAATCTTAGACCCCGCGCAATCAGGTTTCAGAGCCCATCACAGACCTGAAACCACCCTAACCTCAATCTGGGATGACCTTAAAATGACTGCAGACTCCACGGGATGCGCCGCACTAATCCTTCTTGACCGATCTGCCGCCTTTGACACAATCAATCACTCAATTCTCCTAGACCGCCTCCACTCCCTAGGAATTTGTGGAACTGCTCTTAAATGGATAGCTTCATTCCTCAAAGATAGGTACCAAATAACGATACTCTGCACCTATATCTCCCAAGCCCGACCAGTCGACACGGGAGTCCCACAAGGAGCATGCCTATCCACCCTCCTATTCAATCTCTACCTGATCACCCTACCACCAATAATTCGTTCACACAACATCCTGTGTTACAACTACGCTGACGACACTCAACTAATTCTAAAACTAATTAACTCAAAATCCAACTCCTGACCTGGCCTCCTCCACATAGAACTCTTGATGACCCAAAGCCACCTCCTGTTAAACCCCTCCAAAATGGAAATCATGATATGTGGCAACTCCGAACTTCTTCCGCACCCACTACCCTGGCCACCCGCCATGGGCAACTCACCAACCCCCTGCAACTCAGTAAAAAATCTTGGATGCACCCTTGACTCTGACCCAACACTCTCGCGCCAAGTCAACAACGTCTCAAAGTCCTGCCACTACCACCTTAAAACCCTTAGGCGCATCTTTCCATATCTCTCCTTTCCCAACAGACTCTCTGCGGTCCAATCAATCGTTATATCAAGACTGGACTACGCAAACCCTCTATACCTCGGAGTCCACGCGTACCAACTGAATAAACTCCAAAGGGCACAAAACGCGGCAGCCAAAATGCTACTTGCGCTCAGCCCAAGAGACCACAGCTCCCCAGCCCCTAAAACGCTTCACTGGCCTCCAGTAGCCCGAAGGGTGACTTTCAAAACCTTATGCATCGCCCATCGAGCACTGCATAAAACCGGACTTCAATATCTTCAAGACAAGCTAAAACCCTATCACCCTCCACGCACCCTAAGATCAAGCTCAGCCGGCCTCCTAGTCATACTTAAGACAAACTCAGTCAGGTTGGGCGGTTCATCATTCTTAGCCTTGGCCCCCACCTTGTGGAACTCGCTCCCACCCCACATCTGCCTAACTGAGGATTTAACGTCTTTCCGCAAACTGCTGAAAACCTGGCTCTTCCCCTAAAACCAACTGGTACCAAAACTAACAGAAACAGACTAACAGCATCGCTTTGACACCAATCCAACAAACTACCTGATGCGAGAAATTGACAGCTAATAACCCCGAATATAAACTAGAAGGACAAACAGAATTAAACGAGTAAAAAATAAATCGTAGGTAAACAGTAAAGAGATTTAAACTGCCGAAATGGACATAATGCATGAGGAGCGAACGAAGTGAATGGCTTGGATGAAATAGTTAGAATGGATGAAGCGTGTGGAACAGATGAATGCGCCGAGGGAAGAATGCATGAGTGGAAGAACAGATGGCTATATAGATCGAATGAGTATGTAAATCGAATGAGTATGGAGATCGGATGACTGTATAGAATGGATGAACATGTTAAGCGGCTGCGTGTGCAGCGTGTGTAGAGCGGACGAGCGTGTAGAGCGGATGAGTGCGTAAATACAGAAGCGAGTAGAATGCATGAGTACATAGAACAGATGAATGTACAGAACGGATGAGGGTAAACCTGATGAGTGTGTAGACCGGACGAGTGTGTAGAGCGGATAAGTACGAAAGTGCAGGGAGTGTGTTGGTCGCTGGAGCAGATGAATGTGCAGACCTGGGGAATGTACAGAGCGGATGAGTGTACAGAGCGGATGAATATATAGAACAAGATTATTTCGTATTAGCAAATGACTTTATAGGGCTGATGAGCGCATATTGCTGTTGAATGCGTGGAAAGCATGAGTGCCTGGAGCGGGATGAGTGCCTGGAGCGGGATGGGGATGAGTGCGTAGGAGGGGACGAGGACGAGTGGTTCGGAGGGGAGGAGCCCGCAAAACAGGTGAATGCATAGTGCGTGTGAGGGCATAAAAGGAATGAGTGCCTAGAGCGAATGAGCGCCTAGAGTGGAGTTAACGAGTGCCTAGAGGGAACAGACGTGCTGCGTAGAGCGGACGAGTTGCATAGAGCGGATGAGTATGTAGAACGAGTGAGTGCAGAGGGCCTGCAGTATGGATGAGTGTGTAAAATGGATAAGTACATAGAGCTTCTGAATGTGTAGAGTGGACGGAACGAGTGAAGTGTGTAGATGGATTCTGTATTGATGGAACAAATGGAATTGATCACATATATGGATGGAACGTGTGCCGGACGTGGATGGAACAGGTGACGTACGTTGATGGAACGGCTGACATATGTGGATAGAACGGGTGCCGTATAAAACAACTTAGAATTCACGGAATGGTACGGGTGAAATATGTGGATGGAGTACATAAAACAACTTAGAATACATGAAACGGATTGGAGTAAATAGAGCGGTTTTGAGTGCGAGTGGCGGACAGGAGTGCGAGTGGCGGACAGGAGTGTGAGTGGCGGACAGGAGTGAATGCATGCATGAGGCGGACAAGAGTATGTGGAGTGGACTGGAGCATGCAGGGCGGACTAGAGTGCATGCGTGAGTCGAGCAGACTGGGGTGCATGGAATGAATAAGAGTGCATAGAATTGCGTGACGTACATAGTATGGTTTGGAATGCAGGGAACGTTTGAAAGAGCATATAACCCATCATATCACACCACCACGCTTACTCTCTACTTTACACCACCACTCAACTAGAACACAGAGATACTATGACAGGTTTATAGTCAAAACATCGAAAACAAAATAGTCGAACGTCATAATATTTCATTTTTTATTCGACTATATTTTATACCTTTTTTTTAACCTTTTTTTAACACGCGAAAGCCACAAAAAAAAATTGATTTTGACATTTTTCTTTCGATATTTTGACTGCACACCACTATGACACCATTCGGTATAACTGTTCTCATACCAACATCCGCCGCTCACTCTCCATCACTCTAAGTAAGCACTGCTGGTTACACACCCCCCAGCCAGGCGTTCTCAGGCCTAATGCAGCCACATTCGGTCTAGATAAATCCTGCCAGAACGAACACATACTCTGGATCTCTCAACCACCACACCTACTGCTAAGAAGCAGCTATTACACGAATACCGCACCAGCTGCACATATACCCGGTGCTCACATGCACCTTTGACTCTCTCTGCTGACCTGAACTTCGGTTCCCAAGGGCGTTCAACCTACCAGCGCCTTCAGACCATACCAATGGTATATAAGGCGCTTTATAAATGCAAAATAACATACCATAACATTAGTGTTGTCTGTTGGATGATGACAGCCAGATCTGGCCTGAAGCATGTTTCAATATAGGTGCTGTAGAGGCCCTGGGTCGGGTGCTCTGCTAATACAGTCCCAGATATGTAGGATTAGCAATGATAGAAGTGCTAGTAGGCCCTTGGTATGAAGTTTTGCTCAAAGATTTTCAGATGGGTACGTTCTGCAAGGATGGGCATCTCCTGGCCTGTTAGCGTAGTACATAACTCTATGGATTAATGATTAAGCTCAGCTATCACATTGGTAAACAAGTGCTATTAGTGCACAGTCAGCCAGATAAATGGAGACCAATATCTCTTGGCTTTATAGCGCAGTGCATACCTGGTGGAGAGAGGCAATGAATCACCTCAGTCATGGCGTAGGAACAGAAATGCTGCTTCGATTCCAGATTGGTAAAATTAGCGGGGATGTGCATCATTGATACCGTGCATATCTGGAGGGGTTGATTATCAAAGCCAGTTATGGCGTAGGTACATAAAAGCTATTAGTGCTTGGGTTTAGAGTCTAGCCCAGTTGGTTCAGATACTTGGACAAAGATATCTCTTGGCCCTCGGAGCCTAGTGTATGCCTGGTGGGGGGAGGCAATGATTCAACTCCGTCGTGGGGCAGGTACACAAGTGCTACTAGGATTCGGGTTTCACGTCTAGGGCATTGGCTCCAGATACCTGGAGGTAGGTATCTCCTGGCCCGAGAGCCTATTGAAGGCCTGTATTGAAGGGTTACCACACCATCTCGTGGACGTGGTGTTACTTCGGGTGGTCCCTTGAGTTTTCGGGAAAGAGCCAGGTTTTGAGTGCCTTCCAGAAAGCCATGTCATCTTGGCTGTGTCTAATGCGTGGAGGCTGAGAGTTATACAAAGTTGGTGCCAGGGTTGAGTAGTCAGACCCTCCGATCCTGGCTGAATTGGAGGTGGGGACCACTAGGAGGAGGGCTGTGCTTGACCTTAGGGTTCGAATTTGGTAGTATTGCGTAATTTCTTTTTGTAGGTATTTGGGGCCTGCTTTGTGCAGTGCTTGGTGAGTAATGCACAGGATTTTGAAGGTGGCTTCACGTCCAATTGCAGGGTGCGGAGAGCGGGTGAGAGTTGGTCCCTTCGTTCCAATTTGAGTAGTCCAGTCTGGCAGCCGAGTTTTGGACTCTTTGGAGTTTTATTTGGTAGGCCGGTGCACCCAGGTAGAGGGAGTTTGCATAATCAAGTCTGGACATGACTGTGTGATTTATAGAAAAGGCACCTGGTTAATGCCTTATCTGCCCAGGCAGGTAATATCGTGAATAGAACAAAGTCAAGTAAAGACACCACAACCATACCAACGGACTTCATCCTGGAATGCGTAAGGTTAGCGATGACCGAGAATTTCTTTCTCTTCAAAGAACAGCTGTATAAACAAACCAAAGGTGTCGGCATGGGCTCAACTTTTGCTCCAGACATAGCAAATCTCTACATGGCCCAATACGAAACTGAACACATTACATCTACCTCCAATCCCTACAAAGACAAAATCATCCTATGGAAAAGATACATCGATGATGTCCTCCTCATATGGCACGGGAACCCAGAGGACCTTATGGCCTTCCATCTATGGCTTAATCAGCAAAATCAGCACACCAAATTCACCATACATTGGGACTACCACAGAATTGATTTTCTGGATCTACACATCTACAAGTCAGGCGAGAAACTAAACACTGAATTATTCCACAAACCAACTGACAGAAACACCCTGCTACACTTCAAAAGTTACCACCCCGAGGGTTTGAAGTACAATCTACCTTATGGGCAGTTCCTACGGATTAAATGGAATTGCACAGACCGCAACAACTTTGAAAAACATGCTACTGATCTCCAGACACGTCTATCGGACAGAGGTTACCCGAAAAAAGCCATCAAGAATGCAAAAAAGCGGGCTGCCAACACCGACCGCAACATATGTCTCACAAAAACACTGAAAAAAGAACTAGACCGACTAGTGTGCGTCACCAGCTACAGCCCATTGAGAAACCTCATCAAAAAAACTGTAAAACAACATTGGCCTCTTATCAAAAATGTGGGTTCTCTTCAGAAAATCCCACTTTTTGCGTTCAAGAAGAACCGCAACATCAAAGAAACGCTGGTACACACCTTCACGGAACCAGCCAAATAGACTAAAACTCTGTGGGACTTACCACCCACCGAAGGACACTTTCGATGTGGTAAATGCACTGTTTGTCAATTTACTGAAACCACTAAAGTATTTAGCCACAATGAAATCAAATGGACTCTACAGGATCATACAAACTGCAACAGCAAACAGGTTATTTGCATTATAACCTGCCCATGTGGACTCCTCTATGTGGGTAAGACCATGCGACCGGTCAAAACCAGAATCTGCGAGCACCGCTCGTGCATAAAAAACAAGGTACCGGATAAACCCCTGGTCGACCACTTCATCCGCAAGAATCACACCAATATGGACTTGAAGTGGATTGTGATACAAAAAGTCTCCTGCAGCAAAAGAGGGGGAGACGTTGACAAAACCTTGACGCGCCTTGAACAGAAATGGGTGCATAAATTGGACACGGTCAAGAAAGGGCTCAATATCTCTGTGGAATGGAAGCATTTTTTGTAACAACACTTCACATGTTATTTCACCCCACTCTAGACATGACCAATGTGGCTTTGCATCATGTACATGGAAAAATATGGACTTCTGATTGAACATTGGATCCTATGAATGAATCTGGTCCTACCATTTATAATATTGTATGTGCATTTCACGAAATAGCTTCTATGTGTTTGCCTATGTACCATACATAAGATGGGGCGCTTTGAATAGACACATGTATTAACCATGCAACTGCTGTGTCCGGCAGCACTCTCGGACCGTTGGATTCACCATAAGCAGTCACCCCAGTCATGCGTCAGTCGACCTGCGCTGTCGCCTGCTGCCTAAGTAACCCACCCTAGAATGTTCATTAATGTTCCTATTATGCCACCTTATACTATTAATACAGCTGCCAGTGTCGACGCTGCAACAGTTTTACCCTCTGTTTCCGCACTGCGCAGGCATTATTATGGACACCTCACACGGGCACCCGCCAAAATGGCCGCCTATATGACGAGCCATTTGTTGACTCCTTCCCCGCACGGTGCGCCATTAATGGATTCCGCGTTCACCTTCAGACTCGCCACTGCAGCTGTTTACCCCACAATCTTGAGGTAAGCCGGGGCGGGATAGAGGGGATACATTGCGATCTGTTTTTTAATCATCACTCCAAACGGACATGTACAAATGTTACTTCTTGTGCACTCACACGCCAGCTTTGATAACATTAATCATTCCATCACTCGTGCTGGCGTTCACAAATGCTTGACCAGCCCTTTTAATGTTGATCAGTGCACCAACTAGCACCCTATAGTGACTCCGCACAGTTTAACGAGCACGCCACCTCACAGACTATTGTAACCTATTTCTTCCGTGCCTCATCAGCTGCTTTTTGCCAGCAGCCTAGTACTTGTAGAGCCACCGTATAACAAGCATGCATCAAGCTTACTTTACCACACTGTATGGCACCTATATTTTAATGAGATCCTGACACACAGATCTTAACTTTAATTGAACCTTGTGTTCTCTTTTTACTAGCCTCCGACCCAACAGACTGGCACCGCGTTATTTAAAGCTCCCTGACGCTAGCGTCAGCCTCAGACATTCCGTAGGAACGGGTACACCTAGGACCTCGCAATCCTGTCGGTGTACAGTGACACTGCCTCTACCAGAGCCATTGCGCTCTCGAGACCCGGTAAGCACCGGTTCTTTTCCCTGTGACTTTGTCACTTTTCTCACTGCTAGTTTCGACCTCATGTTTCCCACTCCTAACACCATCCTGTCTGTTTACTCCAACAGACTTCTCAAGATACTGCCACCCCTGAAATCATCTTGTCCTGATGAAGGCCATCCCACAAGAGCGCACTTATTTATTTATTTATTTATATTTATATAGCGCGCAAGAAGCCCAGGGGCATTGAGGCGCTGTTACTTGCAATAGCTTAGTTACATCGTACAGGCATGAAAGCGATTGATAACACATTATGAATACTACAAGATATCATACTGTTACAGATATTGCATTGGGACGTATATTACAACATATATGATGAGTATTCGTGCTGGTGTGTCGGATCTTATGTGAAGAGGGTAGTTTTCATAGTTTTGCGGAAGGAGGTGAGGGAGGCCTCCCCTCGGATAGTGGGAGGTAGGGCATTCCAGTGAGTGGGCGCTAGATAGGGGAAGCTGGATCCCCCCCGCTTTTACTCTTTTTACTAGTGGCACCGAGAGCATGTTGGTGTACGGTGATCTGGTTGGCCTGGTAGTGGAGACGGGGTGGATCCTTTGAGAGAGGTATGCTGGAGCAGTGAGGTGAATGCACTTGTGGGTCAGTGTCAGGGCTTTGAATACGATCCTTTCCTTTGTTGGGAGCCAGTGGGCTAGTTTTCTGGCTTCAGAGATGTGTTCTCTTTTAGCAATGCCTTGGGCTGCCCAGAGAGCATTGTTCTGTATTACTTGTAGTCTCTCTAAGTTTTTGTTGGAGGTTCCTAGAAAGAGTACGTTGCAGTAGTCTAGCCTAGAGCCGGTGGTGGCTCTGGCTATGTTGGTGCAGTTCTCTTTGGAGAGAAAGGGTCTGACTGCGTTGATAAGTTTGGCATGATATGCAGCTGCTGAGGCTATTGCGCTGACTTGTCTATCTATGGATAGGCTGGAGTCCAGGTAGACTCCCAGAGTTTTGACAGAGTCGGAGACCGGAATTTTAATGGAGTCAATGGTGAAGTGGCTGAATTGGGCATCTAGATTTTTTAGTGTGTCGGGGGAACCTACCAGGAGGAGTTCTGTCTTGTCAGAGTTGAGGCATAGACTGTTTCTGCCATCCAGGCTTGGATGGTGTTGTAGAGGTTGTTGAGGGTCAGGGAGTCAGTGTCATAGTTCCCTGTGAGAGTGAGGAGGATCTGCGTGTCGTCGGCGTAGTTGGTGTAGGATATGCCCATAGCGTCGAGGATGAGGAAGAGGGGTCGTGTGAAGATGTTGTATAGGGTGGGGGAGAGACAGGAGCCTTGGGGTACACCACAAAGTATAATAGTTGGTGATGCGGCAGCTAGGTCAGAGAATACTTGCAAGGTTCTGTCTTGTAAGAAAGAGGTGATCCAGGCTGTGTCCTCTGGGGAGAATTTGGCAGTGGAGGAAAGGTGGTGGCATAAGACACTATGATCCACGAGGTCGAAGGCCGCGGATAGGTCAAGGAGTAGAAGTGCTGGTTTACCCAAGTCTCTAGCATCGTCCATCTGGTTTTTCAGGTCAAGTAGGGCGGTTTCGGTCCCGTGTCTGGGGCGGAAGCCAGATTGGCTGAGTCCAAGGAGTTTGTTCTCTTCAATGAAGTGCTGGACCTGCACGTAGGCTGCTTTGTCCAATATTTTGAGGAGGAATGGGACAGTGGTGATGGGTCTGTAATTGTTGGGTGAGGTGGGATCGAGACTTGGCTTTTTCAAAAGAGAGCGTACCCAAGCTTCCTTGAGGGAGGCGGGGACTTTCCCTGTGGTCAAGGAGGCATTCACGAAGGCTGTTAGGAAGGGATCTAGCGCTTCCGTGCAGTCTTTGATAATGGAGGCTGGGCATGCATCGCCTTTGCAGTTAGAGGGTTTGATGTTCCTCATTATGTTGATGATGTCTTTTTCCAGAATGGGTTTGAAGGAGAAGGGTAGGGGGGGATCCGGGGCAGGTGGTGGGAAGGGGATATGCTTATTGGGTAAGGCTTGTTTAGTGGCTAGTATTTTGTTTTTGAGGAGGCTTAATTTGGTTAGCATGGCCGTTTGTATTTCATCACACCAGTCTTTGTCTTTGATGAAATTCTGGGGGGCAGGAGTGGGTGTCTCAAGCTCCCTGAAAATGGCGAAGATTTCTTTTGTGCTAGATTGGGCTTCCGAGATTCTGTATTCAAAGGATTTGGCCTTTGCTTGGGTGATTGCCTTTTTGTATTTGGTGGATAGGGCTTTAAAGATCATCTTGTTTTTTTCAGAGTGGGACGTTTGCCACTGTGTGAGTGCGGCTTTTTTCTCATTTCGGAGTGTGAGGAGGTCGGGGGTGAACCAAGAGTTGGAGTGGGTAGTGGGTTTGGATTTGCGAGGTTTGAGAGGGGCAATGGAGTTGATAGCTGCTTTAATGGCAACATCATAGGTTGTTGCGAGTGTTTCTGGGTCTGATGAAAAAGGTGGTCTGAAGGCTGGGCCTTGGAGGAAGGGTAGTAGCCTCTCCTTCGTGAGCTGGCGGGAGCTTCTGGCGAGGCAGGGTGGGAGCGGTTGAGGTGAGGGGGCAGCAAGGGAGCTAGTGGTGAGGATGCTAAAGGTGATGATGTGGTGGTCAGACCATGGGGTGGGATTGTTTCCTGTGATGATGAGTGGGCAGTTGTGCTGTGCTAACCAGTCGAGTGTTCTGCCCTGGGTGTGAGTTGGGCTCAGGATGGTGTTCTTGTAGCCTAGAGCATTGAGGGCAGAGTCACGGGATTTGGCTGCTACGTCCTTGCTATCCCAGAGCCCTAGGTTGACATCCCCAAGGAGAATGGCTTTAGACTGTTTTTTGAGGTTGTCAGAGAGGAGGTGGATGAGAGAGGCTTGAAAGTCTCCTGTTGGGCCTGGAGGGCGGTAGACAGTGTGTACAGTAATGGTGCAGTGGGGAGAGAGGGTTATTTTGACTTGGAGGTAGTCGCTGTTGTTGTTGGTCAGGGATTTCTCTACCTTTCTGATAGAGAGGCAGTCTTTGGCAATAATTGCTACACCTCCACCTTTGGAGAGGCGATCTTGTCTAGTAATGGAGTAGCCAGGGGGTAGAGCGCGGGGCCGGAGGCCTCATGTAGCCATGTTTCTGAGATCATGAGTAGATCCAAGTCCTGGGAGGTTAGGAGGTCGTGGATGTCTAGAGCGTGGGCATTGATGGACCTAGCGTTAATCATGGCGCATTTCGGGTGGGGTTCAGTAGTGGCTGGGGGGGGGGGGGTTCATGATGAAAGAGGGTGAGGTGGAGGGGGGGGCTGCGCTCTGGGTGTTAGGGGAGATACACAACACAGATTTGACACTGGGGGGGCTCATTTTCAGAGGTAGTGGACACATGTGGCATAGCATTTGGCACAATAGCATTCAAAATGGTGGTAGAAGAATTCCATACCGCAGGTTTTACCCTGGGGGGCTCATTTTCAGAGGTAGTGGACACATGTGGCATAGCATTTGGCACAATAGCATTCAAAATGGTGGTAGAAAAATTGCATACCGCAGGTTTTACACTGGGGGGCTCATTTTCAGAGGTAGTGGACACATGTGGCATAGCATTAGGCACAATAGCATTCAAAATGGTGGTAGAAGAATTGCATACCGCAGGTTATACCCTGGGGGGCTCATTTTCAGAGGTAGTGGACACATGTGGCATAGCATTAGGCACAATAGCATTCAAAATGGTGGTAGAAGAATTGCATACCGCAGGTTTTACCCTGGGGGGCTCATTTTCAGAGGTAGTGGACACATGTGGCATAGCATTAGGCACAATAGCATTCAAAATGGTGGTAGAAGAATTGCATACCGCAGGTTTTACCCTGGGGGGCTCATTTTCAGAGATGGTGGACACATTTGTAGTCACATTCGTTATGGGGGCAGTACAGTAGTACGAAGAGTTAAGTACTTTGTTGGTCGCTGTGATGGTAGTACATGTAGTGGATGCAGGCTTTGAGGTTTTGCGGGGGAGGCTGGCCTTATCAGCGAGTATCGAGGGTTGTACAGTGCGTGAGCATAGCCGTGTATTACGGGTGCTTGTGGGGATGGGCTGTGAGTTGATGTCGGTTTGCAATGTACGTGCGCGCAACCTGATGCGCCTTGAGGTACAGCATTGGATAGGGAGAAGCTTGCAGGGGTGGTGCTTCTTACCTTCTAGGCACGGCATCGGAATTGGGCAGACGAGCAGCAAAGAGCTGCAAAGAGCACAGGAGGCCTTTTCTCCTGGCCTTCTCTCGTCGGCTTTGCCTCTCGGCCCACTCACCCTCCATTTAAAGCAGGAGGGGAGGGGCGGGCTAGCCGACGTAGCAAATCAGGACCTTGGGCTGCGGCCGAAACACTGTTGTGTTCACTCTCTGTATTTTGTGTGTTGTCTTTGTTCAACCCCACATTGTTCTGACAAATTGTTCACCGATAAATGTGCTATAATATCACTAAGTCCGCTGGTTTTCTTCCCAAGAACACCTTAGTGGACATAGAAGCAACAAATTGATGCTACATATATTTAGCATGTGTACCCCACAAACTGGTTACTAATATGTACATTGGCTGGTATCTTTTGACTCAAATTACATGTATTTGAAACATCCACTGCAATCCAATTAAAACAATATTGCAGTATACAGTACGTTGTTGTCAAATATGTGCCAAAATGATTAACTCTAGCACTATACTACTACTCAAAGGCAGTGGTTGTATTTAGGAGTGTGTTCTTTTGGTCTTCAGCAGCAAGACCAAAAAAGAGAAGTCCGGCTTTGAAAGAAAGCTGCTTTGCAGGGCGACACCTTATAATCCCAAAGCTAGAGAATCGAGAAATTAATGTTGATATGCAGTTATATCTGTGGGTAGATGGGTGTCGCAGGTCTCTGGAACCAGACGGTAGTAAAGCCTAACCGTCACCACAAATAATGTAGAAAAGAAAAAAGTCCAGGACTCGGCGCCACCAGTTATGCGGTCATTTAATTGTGTTATATTGTCACACATTAAATGATGAGGTAAAGCCCATGAGTGATGACATGTTTCGGCTCGCTCTGAGCCTTTTTCAAATCAGGGCCGAATTTCGATGAACCAATCCATAAAACTGTATGTCAATGGAGTTATAACTGGGTTAAATCCCCAAAACTGAATCTTAGATCAGCGGAGAGGAAATCACACGCGTTGGCACCTCATCATTTAATGTGTGACAATATAACACAATTGAATGACCGCAAAACTGGTGGTGCAGAGACCTGGACTTTTTTCTTTTCTACTTCAGCAGCAAGACCCCCATGTCCTTACTCGACTTTGTTCTATTCTGGACATGACTATGGACATAATTGCAGCCAGTCTATTGGGGTAGCTGAGGTAAGGGAGGATGTGTTTCAGAAGCCTGAGGTGGAAATTCCTGGATTTGGATGCATATTTGATGTGGTGAGACAGTTGGGTCCGACTGCATTGTGCAGCTGAGGTTTTTGACAGTGGTGGTGGTCGGGGGGGGGGGTGGTGGAGGCAGGTGGTCAAGAGGGCCGAGTGAGAGTGGCCGGGGGAGTCGGTTGGGGGAATAGAGCAGTTTTGCTGCATAGCATGATCTCCGTTTTCCCTGGTTGAGGAGATGGTTACTAGTCATTCAGCGGTCAATGTCAGTGAGACATGCTACTAGGTCAGGGCGAGGGTCATAGGTCGATTTAGAAATTCTCTAGATTTGTGTCATCCATAGTTATAGCATGTGAGGTTGTGTGAGCCGATGATCCTGGGCAAAGGGGTCAAGTAAAGGTTGAAGAGAAGAGGTGAGAGGAAGGCTACTTGGGGCACAACAGTGTTTGCTGGGTGTGCAGTGTGCAGCAGAGTGGAAAGGAGCAGAAGAGTGATTTACTGTCTGTTGGTGAGGAATGAGCCGATCCAGGTGAGCACTGAATCTCGTATTCCTAGGGAGTGCAGTCTGTCAAGGAGGATCATGTGGTTAATAAACACTTGTGTACGAGCGCGATAGAAATAAAATATCAATGGTGTCAAATGCTGCCGAGAGGTCAAGAAGAACAAGTGCTGCACATCTTTCTGAGTCTGCAGTGACTTTGAGGTCATCCCAGAAAGAGATTAGTGTAGTTGCTGTTCCGTGGCGCGGACAGAACCCTGATTGCGCGAGGTCTAGGAGATTGTTTAATTCCACAAAACCATTGAGCTGTGAGTATGCAGTGCGGTCGATGAGCTTTGCCGAGAATCGGGTGTTGGAAATGGGCCTGTAATTAATTGGTAGGAGAGGGTTGAGGGATAGTAGTTTCACAAACTCCTTGCTCGTGGTTGAAAGAGCAGAATGAAGGGTTCTCAAGGCGGAGGAGGGTTGATTCTTGTAGAGCGGTTGGAGAGTTTGGCGTTGAGGGTGGCCGTTCGGTTTAGGGCTGTTTTCTGGAAATGTTCAGACAGTTGCAGAGCGTTTGTGAGGAGGCACAGGGCTGCGGTGCAGGGCAGGTTCAGGAATTCTGCGATGCTCCTGTGGAGCGCTTTGCTGCTGCTACGAGAATTTAGGGTCCTTTTATTATAATAGGTGTTTTTGGCTTTTTGGATCTCTGATTTGTAATTTCTGTGGTGGCAGGTGAATACTGCTTTGCGAGGTTCTGGAAGCTCGTCATTAGTGCTCAAGGGAGCAGTTATGGATTTTTAGACTCTTCAGGTGGGGGTGGACAATTTAGGGGTAGGTCCTTTCTGGGAGGGAGGGGACATGGAAGGGGTTAGGGGAATGAATGAGTCCTTTAGCTATGAGTCGAAGAGCTCTATGGGTTAGTCTACCTGTGGTCGGGAGTGAGGGGAAGGCAGGTAGCGGCACCTGGGGCAGGTCTGGTAGTACCTAGACCTTGTTCTGACACTTGAACTGAGATGTAGGGGTGGAGGAGGCCTTGGGGGGGGGGGGATGGATGGGGCGGCAGCGGTGTGAGGAGATAGAAAGGTACGGCATAATGGTCTGTCCAGATGAGGGGTTTAGGGGTGGACATGGAGATGAGGTCAGAAGAGCTGAAGATGATGTTGAGGGTGTGGCCAGCAGTGTGCGTGGGTCCTATGATATGCTCGGTGCGATTGAGTGCCTCTAGGCTGTCAACCAGGGGTAGAGTCAAGGGGTTCTTGGCACGTCGAACCAGATATTGAAGTCTGTGTTACGCTCACCTGATCTCTGCGGGGACGTTTGGGCATGGGTGCAGCCCTCCCTGGAACTGGCTCCCCTGGGTCAGGCTTCTTCCCCTGCTCCTGTGTTGCGGACTGTGCTGGTTGTTGATACTGCCTCTGTGAGAATACGAGAGGCCGTGAGAATGCTGTGATATGACTGATCTCCCTCGAACCCTTCTTCCCAGAATGTGGTGAGCATGTGCCTACCCATATAGTCTCACCTGTTTAATTATGATGGCGAGCTCTCTGTCCTGCTTCTCACTGCGGGGGTGCTTTTAGATAGACCGAATTTCTTCACTGGTCCATGTGCGTGGCAGCACAGACTGGCTGTGGCTGAACCACTTCAAAGGTAAGTATCCTTTGATAATGATTATTGTCCGTAACCGTTTGTAATGTCTTTCCTTTTCCCCAATAGGTGATATGAGGCCCAGCGGTAGTTGCGGTGCAAGAAGCGAGCCCCAATGGAGAAATAGGTGGTAAGTTTGGTTCTTGGGTCAAGCGCGAGGATTGGTTTGAGCGCCACCTTAGCGTAATGTCTTTATAGTTTTTCTAACCTTATTTTGTCCTTTTCTCTTGCAGGGATGGTCTGGCGAAGTCGGACAGGAATGCTGTTATCTGGAGATCTGCCGGCGGATGAAGGATGCCTGGATCCGCGATGAAGCTGGCCGAACGTGGACTCCTGAGTAGTGTTGTGGCTAGGAGCCGGAATAAGGTAAGGATACGCTCTGATGGCAGTTGCTGCTGGAATCTGGTAAGGATGCGCTCTGACTGCGGTTGCTGCTGGGATCAGGTAAGGATGCGCTCCGACTGCGGTTGCTGCTGGAATCAGGTAAGGATGCGCTCCGACTGCGGTTGCTGCTGGAATCAGGTAAGCTAAGCTGCTGGAATCAGGTAAGCTGCTGGAATTAGGTAAGGGATGCGCTTCAGGCAGCGGAGAGCGTTACGCTGCTGTAAGCAGACTAACGCAAAGCGCCTGCATGCGGGCGGGGCAGGCTTATACAGCCTGGTCCTGGCAACGCCCATTTGTTCAGACTCGTTGCCCCACCCTGCCACTCATAGAGGATGCTGCACGTGCAGCCCAATTAATTCCTATGGCCACGCCCGACCTGGAGGCACGTGGAGGCCCTGCAGGGAACAAAAGGCACGTGCACCAGAATAAAGTGTGCATAGCACACTTACTCATGAGTCTGGTGCCAAAGGCGCCAGGACTGGGTCCAACTGGGCCTTTTATGTAGTGGAGCTTGTGGTCCTTGCCCAGTGGCCATGACACTCAGGGTGACTGCAGGGTGTTTAACTAAAGTAGGTGCTAGTGAGTTGCATAGGCTGTTGGTGAAGTGTCTGTCATATCCGGGGGCCTGTAGACTAGTAGGAAGTTGTGTGAGCGAGTAGGCAGGAGAGCGTGTTTGACTAGAAGGGAGTTGCAGTTAGCTGTGCTGGGTTGTGTTTCAGTGGAGGTGATCAAGAAGTCTGGTTTGTGGAGGAGGGCTAATCTGCCTCCTCTAGAAGGTCTGTTGTGGTTGATGAGTGTAGTCGGGTGGGAATGTTTCGTGAGCAATAGGCTTGAGGTCATCCGAGAACCAGGTTTCCGTGATGAAGGTAAGATCGGTGTTTGCTGAGGGTAAGGGATCATAGATGCTGTCTGTTTTTGGCCACGGAGCAGGCATTGAAAAGGAGGCAGGTGACTTTGTGAGAGGTGTTGAGAGGCAGTATTTTTCTGGGTGTCCACGGTTGGCAGGGCTGGGATGGTCGGAGTGGCTAGTAGGTTGGTGGTGGTGGGGAAAGGGTTAAATGGGTAGGACAGTGGAATTGGACGGACGTAGGTGGTCAGGGGGAGGGATACTGTAATTGGGTGCGTTGAGGGTCACAGGTGGTTCTGGACCGGGAAGAGAGGGTGAGCGGTCACATGTCTTTGACAGTGTAGTGACATGGGTTGGGCGGTTTGGTTGGTCGCAAATGGCTCGGAGGAATGAGGCCTGGTGGTGAGAGGTGCTGCGTCGTTCAGAGGTTTCTGGCTTGGTGTTATGGATAGGAAAGGGGGAGAGGTTGAGGGTTGAAGGGGAGATGCTGTCTTCAAGGAGGGAGATGGGAGGCAGGGGTGAGGGGGCGTGAGGGGGCGAGGTGGATGGAGGCATGCAGAGTTGAGGGTGTTTGGGTGCTGAAGGAATGTGTGAGATGGTGTGGGGGTCTACAGGAAAGGGGGTTGAGGCGATGGTTCGGGAAAGGGCAAAACGTGCCAAGCTGAGGGAAGGGGTGGTCGGGGTTGACTTTCTGGTAGTGGTCAATGTGATGGAGCGGGTGGGGGGTCAGTGGGCAATGCTTGACGAGTGAAGGTGCGGTTAGGGCGAGGGAAGTGGAGGTAGTGCAGGTGTTGGCGGTGGGGATAGGCCTGAGCGGGGTTGATATCGCAGCACCCGTAGGATTCCTATGGGGTGGTTTTGGAGAGAGTTTGAGACAGGACAAAAGTGTATGTGAGGGAGGGTGTGTGATTGGAGGGGTGCAGGAGTAGAGGAGGGGCACAGGAGTAGAGGAAGGGCATGTGGGCTGAGTGGGGCTCCCCTTGGGTGAGTCATGACGTGTGGAGGTCCCTTGGGTTGTAGCTGTGGGGGCGAGGGAGGTGCATGGTGTGTTCTCAAAGGTAGGCACAAGAGATGAGCTGGCGGTGGGGCAATGTTTTTGGGAGCGCCAGAGGGCTCCTCTGGTCTGAGAGTTAGATGCTGGGAAGCTTTCAGTGGGAGAAGGCCTTCCGCATGGGGAAGAGGAAAGGTGGGAGGGGCTGGGCAGGGGTTTGCTGAGAGCGATGCAGGGATCATTTGTTTCTGGGTGCTCCAGAGTGCCTCTTAGGTCTGAAAGTTGGACGGTGGGCACTGAGAGGATGTGGGAGGCGTTGGGTTCTCTGTGTGTCTCACACACACTGGGTTCAAGAATCGGGATGAGTGGTGTATTCCAGAATGCCAGAGAATTGCTCGTGTATGAGAGTGTTGGGGTGAGTGCACTACTGGTGGATGGGGGAAAAAGGTGTGGGGTGGTAGAGGTCTAGGTTATCTATGTGTGCTGATCGCCTTGGGGGTGGGGACTGGGAGTGTCTAAAGTTGAGATACTACCATAAATGGGAAAGGTTAGATATGAGCGAGTTTGATCAGTGTGTGAAGACACCCAGATTTGAGACTGCAGCCAGTATAAGCAGTTATATTTGTCACAGCATCAGTAAGTAGAACTGTTTGAGTAGGGATACCTGGCTATTGGGAAGGTGCCCAAATATGAGACAGCAGCAGCAAGTATAAACCATCAGAATTGAGCCCTGAGCAACAACTTTAATTTGCTGGATTTGGGGTACCCGGCTTTTGGGAAAGAGTCCAGAACTGAGATGCACAGCAGCAGGAGTGAAAACAGCTATACTACACAGACTGCAGCTAGTTGACTGAATTGAGACTACAGCAACAGGCTCATAACCTGCCAAAACTGGGGGAGTAGGCTATTGGGAGAGAGCACTCAAATGTTGAGACCAAAGTTGTGGTTATAGCCAGCTATGTTAAGTAGGGTCAAAGGAGTGGCAGGGTTTTAAGAGATGGGACTGGATGGAGAAATACTTAGGAAGGGGACACAAGAGTAAATGCTGACGCCAAGCTTTGGGATACCTGGGTAGAGGGAGAACGCGCCTAAAATGGGGGTACAGCAATAAATGCAGTAACACCTAGATTTGAGAAGATTGCCTAAAATGGGGACCCAAGAGTTAATGAAACAGCCCTTAACGGTTTGAATGCAGCATTGATAGGATCTATTACGTAGAAGCCAGCACAAACTTGGTGAGCTATTTTATGAAGCTGAGTGGGGTGATGGGGCTTTCCGGGAATACAGTAATTGATGTATTCCCCACCCAGACTGCTCTTACCTAGTCAGTTGTTGCTGGTTGATGGAGTCAAGCTTCACAGGCAAACACGACTGGAGCTGCTTCTTCAGGAGCTTCCATTTGCCTTTGGAGCCCTTAGCCGAAGGGGCTGCACAGGTAGGATGTGTGATGTGGGGATTATGGGCCAATCGGAGGAGGGGGAGGGCTGGGAGGCAGGATCCACACACATGGAGCACAGAAGTGTGTCATGGGAGGTACAAAGGGACCCTGGAGCAAAAACTAAATTAAGTACCAAATGCAGAAGGACCTGAAACAGGAAAGGGGACAAGAACCTTACTTCACGGCAGGGATCAAAAGTGGTACAAATCGGCAATTAATCTTTTTGCGCTTGAGATTTCCAGGCCTGGGCAGAGAGCACTGTAGTGGGTGAATGGAAAGCTTCTCAGCAATGTCTAGGAATGATTCTTGAGATCATGAAACTGCTAGTACATAGTACATAACACAGGAGAAAACCATACAGATAACTACTTATTTTGATTTAATTGGGAGTAGCAGTAGGAAAATAGGTTGTACAAACAGATAAAGCTGACCCATTATTTCTAAACATGTATCTTATTATGCTTTGACTAGTTTGATAATCATTGACCACTTTGAAGAAACACTAGTTTTGTCATAGCTTGCTGGTCTGTTGGTGATTTTGCATTAATGAAAATGCAGCCCCTGACTAATACTGGAGCATCATCAATGTGGTCTGTGTGGTCAATATTTCTATCCATCTGTGTTTTTTGTACTGCACCAGTAACCCGCAGGCCTCGGGGCGCTCACAAAAGAAAAACCTATAAATACAATGAAACAAGCCAGGAGAAAGGGTGGAAGAGGACCGGAATACACACTCAAATAGGCCAGGATATCAGTGGATGTTATTAACAGACCGGCATATACAGAGGGTGGCTACCAAAATATCAGTATAGGTTTACTGTGTCCCACACCAAACAAGAACGTTTTTAAACGCTTCTTGAAAAGAGCTGTTGCGCCTCTTTCAACAAGATGTTTAGGCATTGAATTCCATAGTCAAGGGGCCCAAAGGTTAAAACTGGCACCGCCAATACTCTTATGTCCTGTCCCCTTTCCACCGTACTGCATGGGCGTCCAACCTTTTTCACCAGAATAAACCTCCGTCCCCCTTTAAATTTAGAGGAGCGCGGGGGTGCGGGCCAGGGAGCATCCACTGCCCTGACTCCGCCCTCCGGTGCCACACCTCAGTCCCCTTTTCCATGTCGTCGGGAACGGCCGAATTCACCAGAGCTCCTGGGTTTGGCTTTGGCCATGTAATTCCACGCGCGGATACTTCTTCTTTGTCTTTATCATTCAGTTACTCGATCCTCGGGAGTCATGCTCCTCCCCGGTGCATGTCGATTTTCATAGGATTCAGCAGGTGTCCATCCTGCAACGGGCTCTTCCCTACTTGATCCCCACACCTTCTGCCTACGTTGCCTTGGTCGGCAAGCTTGTTCAGCGTGCAACGCCCCGTCATCGAAATCGCTGAAGAACAGACCAGTCAGTTGGTGGGAGCTCTTCCAGAAGTCTCCCCTAGAGGACCTCAAGAACTTTGTGAAACATCGAGCCAGGCCCAAGGTAGGGCCTTTCTTTTACATCGCACCCCGTAAGGGAGACTCCTTCCCAAGGACTCGCCTGCGCGAGAGGTACCACTCAGGACTTTTACCGGCACATGCACCGAGGCTGCTTCAGATACCGGCCTTCAGGCAGAGGGATCCTTCGATCCTCCTGGTGACAGTATTGAGGGAACGGAAGGTTCTTGTACCGGATTATTATCCGAGGGTCTCTGCCCTTGTACCGGCAGTATGGCCGAGAGGCTCTGCCCTAATACCGGCAATACGTCTGAGTGGGTGCCTAAATGCAGCTCTACCGACCCCCCCGGGTCAAGGGTGTCACACCTACCAGGTCTAGGACAGAGGAGCAGGGTAGGCCTTGTGATCCACATGCAAGAGTCTTGGAGGAGGCTGGGCCCGCCGAGCAACACGTGGCAGGCAGCTCAACAAGATGGCCGTTGTGCTAGACAGAGGCACTGTTTCCAGCGCCATTCCAGGAGTTCGGCGGAAAACGAGTGTCGAGGGGGGACTGGCCTTAACCAGGTAGGTGGCCTAGAGCCTATCCTTATGCACAGGGCAATTTCCCACTGCGTCCATACAGGCAGGGTATTCAGCGGCTCCAGCAGCCCCCGGCTACCCCGTCAGTACCCCCTACCACCTCTCTGACCAGTGTAGAGGGTTTCTTTGAGAGGTTCCTCAGGCTCATGAATTCAACTCGGATGGGGGTTATCCTCAAGGACGCCATCAGCGAAGTCCTCCCTACGATGCTAGCGGCACCACAAGCTCCTCCACTGGTGCTCCCAGACCCGGCGCAGCCGCGGTCTCCGGCTCCCCAGCTGATTCCACAGGCGGTTCCGTACCAGCCTCAGGCTCCTCCTCAGCCTCCGGCCATGGTCCCCATACCCCAGCTCTGGCTCCAACTACTCCTCACCTCTGCTGGATCTTCCTGATCCACAGGATACGGATGAGGAGGAGGATCCTGACATGCCATCCTCAGCCAGGGCCTTCCACGAATGCCTTGCAGGTTTGGCGGAGTACCTGGGCCTACCTCAGCCCGTGGTTGAGCAGCCAGCAGAGGGGGTATTAGCTGAAGCACTCACACAACGCCCCTCTACCAAAATGGGAATTCCACTGCAAATGGATGTAGTCTCCCTGGCCAAGAAGGGTTGGCTCAAGCCCCACTCTGTCCAGCCGGTCAATCGACGCCTGGACGCCAAGTACAGGCAGATGTAGTGGCATACACGCTTGCTATTGGCCCATCCTCAGCCACACTCTTCTTTGATCACTGCAGCATCACTATACTCCAAGCCTCAGTCGTCCTCGGCCGCCTCCTCAGCGACACTGCTAGGCAAGGAGATGATCTTGGGGGCGTACGGGAAGAAGCTGTATTCCAACGCATCCTTGCATCTTTGTCAGACCAACGCCGATGCCATGCTGGCTGCTGCTAACCAAAGTTATTGCGGAAAATTGCAGACTTCCTCCCATAACTCCCTACGCAGAGCCAATCACGTTTTAAGGTGGGACTGGCTGAGGCCAAGCTGGTGGCGCAGGACCTCATGGAATCCACTGTGGCCCATATTGACACCTCTGGACGTGCCATCTGCACTGCCACGGACATGAGAAGGACAGGCTGGCTCTGCAACAAAATTTAACCCGGACATCCAGGAATGCATATTAGATCTGCCGTTTGAGGGGGGGGGGGCTCTTCCACTCCTCCACGGACCAAGAGCTGGACAAGAAGAAAAACAGCTCACAAACGGCCAAGTCTTTATCCATCTTGACAAAGACCACACCCAAGTCGTACACCCAGTCACAGCAGTGCTCCAACAGGGGGCGTACGTACGCAGGGTTCCACGGCTTCCAGCAACTGAGATCCAGGCAGCCTAATTGCTTGCCGTATCAGAACCGGCGCAAGCAACAAAAAGGGGTCAGGGCTTTTTCCAGTCCCCCCTCCTCCGCGACAGCCTCCAAGCGAAAGGCGGCATGACCTGTCCCTCCGGGTCCACGTGTCTCCAGTGGGGGGCAAGCTTGCTCTCCACGCACATTTATGGCACCAGAACTTCGAGGACCCCTGGATCCTCTCGGTAGTATCCACGGGGTACCGCCTACCCATCCCAGCCTCTCCTCCCTCCTCGCCTACACTCCCTCAAGTTGGGACAGCAACTCTTCTGGCGGAGATCAGGTAGCTCGTAGAGAGCCAGGCAGTGGAGGAAGTCCCAGCCTCCCAGCGAGGCTTCGGCTTTTACTCCAGGAGTTTCGCCATTCAGAAGAACAACCAGGTGGGCCTGAGAGTTGTGCTGGGCCTTTCCACCCTCAACCTCTCCTTACCCCTGCAACAATTCAAGTTACGCCAGCTTTTATAGAGGAGACATAGTGCAAGGGAGACTGGATGTGCTCCCTGGATCTGAAGGACGCATACCTACACGTCCCGATTTGGCAGCCCATTGTTCTTTACTTTGGTTCAGGATCATGGGCTACCATTTTCAATACAAGGTCCTTCCTTTTGGCCTCAACGCGACCCCTAGGGTCTTTACCAGGCTCATGAATACAGTGGCTGCCCTCCTCAGAGCACAGGGCCTCTACAACTACCCATACTTCGATGACTGGCTCGTCAGGGCTACAGCTCCGGAAGCGGTTCACCACTCTTCCCATGCCCTTATGAACACGCTGCACGATCTGCGTTTCTCATGCAATCTCAAGAAATGGCTGCTGCAGCCCACGCAGGCTGACATTCTTGGGCCTCATCTGGGACGCGTGCTCCGAGAAGGTATTTCCGCTGGAGTACAAGATTTCGGCCATCAAGAGGCCTTCACCCATTTCCTCAGCAGAGAGGTCACCTCAGCTTGGTGGTACCAGCATCTCCTGGGTCTCTGGGCGGCGGTCCTATTAGCCGTCCTACGCACAAGACTGAAGATGAGGAGGATTCAGCTGCACTTCGCGGCCTCATGGAATCAGGAGCGGGGCTCTCAATCAGATCAACGTCCCTCCATCTCTCCACCCGGACCTAACATGATGGTCCAGGGACTGCAACCTACGGAGGGGCAAGCCCTTCCGGCCGCCCACCCCGCAGGCCACCATCACCATAGACTCCTTGCTAGAGGGCTCGGGGGCCACCCTGAACGATCTCTGTCCACGGCACCTGGACTTTACAGGAGCAGGAATACCACATCAATTGGTTAGAGCTGAATGCCATCTGGCTAGAGCTCAGAGCATTCCTACCACTTCTCAGGGGCAAGGTTGTCCTCATCCAGATAACTCGACCAGCATGTACTACGTCAACAAGCAGGGAGGAACCAGATCCCCTCCTCTGTGTAGACTGGCAATCAGCATTTGGGTGTGGGCCCTGGAAAATGACATCTACCTCATGGCAGTCCACCTCCCGGGGGAAGCCAATCTGGAGGCGAACAGGCTCAGCAGGTTGGCAGCAGACAATTAAGAGTGGCAGCTAAACGACCTTGTCATTCAGGAGATCTTCAAGAGGTGGGGTCATCCCCAGGTGGATCTCTTTGCCACCTGGCACAACAAGAAATGCCCTCAGTTCGCCTCCTGTCAGGGACAGGGCCACAGGTCCCTGGGCGACGCATTTCGGCTTAAGTGGAATGGCATGAGGGCTTACGCCTTCCCGCCCACTCCGCTGATTCACAGTGATTTGCAAGATCAAGGAGTCTCGCCAACTCAACATCATTCTTATAGCTCCATGGTGGCTGGCCATGCCATGGTTTTCGGAGCTGCTCAGCCTCTGAGATCCCTCCGATTCACCTCCCGACAGCCCAGCACATCTTCTGGTGCAGCAGGGGGGCAAGGTCATCCACCCCGCGCCACAGAAAATAGCCCTTGCAGCGTGGTACCTGAGCAGGTAACGCTGCGGCACCTCAGCCTTTCTCAGGCTAATCTGGAAATCATATGGGGCGCAAGGAGCAAGGCTACCAGGGCCCAGTATAAAAGTAAATGGACCAGATTCTGCCACTGGGCAGACTCCAAGGAAATCGACCCACTAGTATGTACTTTACTAGATGTGCTCTCCTTCTCGGCACACCTCACCCACTCTGGTGTGCGGGTGGACACCTGCCGTACATACCTCGCAGCCATCGAGGCTTACAGAAACTCTGAGGAGGGAATCTTCTCCAATCCTATCGTCAAGAAACATCTGATGGGGCTTGCAAGGCTCTACCCGCCCGTCAAGAGGCTGCACCATGTGTGGGACCTCAACATAGTCTTGGGCACCCAGGCGCACAAATCGTTTGAGCCAATGGCGTCCGCGGACATCAGGCTGGTCACCATGAAGACGGCCTTGCTAGTCGGCCTCACCTCGGCTCGTAGGGTCAGCAAAATACAGGCGCTGGTCGCCTCAGAACCATTTACTACCTTTCACAGGGACATGGTAGTCCTGGCATTTCTGCCCAAGGTGCTGTCTGTTTTCCACTTTAACAAAGAAATAGTCCTTCCTACGTTCTTTGCCGATCCCAAGGAAGAGGCACAGAGTGCTGCACTGCCTGGATGTCAGGTGAGCCCTGAAAGTTTACTTGGACAGGACCAAGGGCTTCTGCAAATCAAATGCCATGTTTGTCACTTTAGGAGGCCCAGGACCAGGCTATCAGGCCTCCATATCCCGCTGGATGGTCTCGGCCATCAAGGAGGCATACGAGGGCCAGCACAAGCCGCTTCCGACCAACAAGCACGCCCACAGAGTCGGGGCCAAGGCAACGACATTGCATTCCAGCGCCATGTCCCTTGCCAGGTCATAAGCAGGGCGGCCACTTGGGCCACTCCCTCTGCTTTCTGCAAGCATTCCTGTTTGAATGCTGGCTCTAGATCTGATGCGGCTTTCGGACAGGCGGTTCTCAGGAATCTATTTGCTTAAGGAGGGTCTCCTCTCCACCTTGGGGCTACATTTAGTTGTAATCGCCCATGCAGTATGGAGGAAAGGGAACGGGACGTAAGCGTAATTATATGTTACTCACTGTAGTGACTAATGTACTCTTAGTCCCCTTTCCTCCATACATCCCACCAACCTCCCCCCTAATACTAGTGTCATTAGGCAATGTTAAATCTATTGTCGACGCGTCAATGGGGACTGAGGTGTGGTGCCGGAGGGCGGAGTCAGGGCAGCGTATGCTCCCTGGGCCGCACCCCCACACGCCTCTCAATTTAAATGGTAAGAAGGTTTTTTCTGGTGAAAAAGGTTCCGGCTCCCATCCCTTGGAAGGGACGCCCATGCAGTATGGAGGAAACGGGACTAGGGACTAAGAGTACGTTAGTCACTACGGTGAGTAACTTATAATTTATCTTCAGTGAGGAGAGAGGTTGTACCAAACAGATGGTATCATTAGAGCGCAGAGCGCATCCAGTTAATCTCTTTTTGAGCCTGGAGATGAGATAGGGTGGGGCTTCACCATGAAGGCATTTGAACACAATAGCTAAGCCCTTGTGCTGTAGCCTTTGTTGAATAGGGAGCCAGTGTAAACTCTGTAAGGCTTTAGAAACGTGTGTTACGCTCAAGTCCCCCACTGCACACACGGCACCATTCTGTATAACCTGCAGATTCTTTATATTTGCCTGAGAAGTGCCAATTAAAAGACCATCACAATAGTCCAATTTGCAGTTTACAATAGCTGCTGCAATCCTGGTTAGATTTTCTTTGGACAGAAATGGTTGGATCTGCCAGAGTAATTGTATAAAGTAGAAACACGATGATTTCAAATAGCTGATCTGCCGGTTGAACAACTGTTGAGGGTCGAAAAAGACTCCCACCCAGAGTCTTGACAGTCTTAGAGACTGTGATGATATGTTGGCCGATCATACATTTCTAATAATTTGCATCAAGCTTCTTGAGTCGTTGCTCAGTGCCCAAAATAAGCAGCTCTGTTTTGGAGTTGTGGGCCACTGAGTTCAGAGCCATCCAATTCTGGATTTTAATAAAGATATGATTGATGCGCTCCAAGTCATCAGTATAAACGCCCGACAGCCTAATGACAATCTGTGTATCGTTTGCAAAATATATCCCCATAGCAGAGAGGAGATCAGAGGAGTCTCGAATAAACATTAAAAAGCAGTGGCGAGAGACAGGACCCTTTGGGCACACCGCATGTAAGAAAAGAGCTATTAGAGGAGTGTCATCCTTGAAGACATACATGCTTCTAGGTCCCAGGAATGATCTAAACCATGCTGTTGCCTCTGTAGAGCATCTGCCAACTGTGGTCAATCTGTCCGCCAAGAGTTGATGATCAACCAGATCGAATGCAGCAGAAAGGTCCAATAACAGTAATTCTGTATGGCCCTCATCTATTATGCCTGCAATATGAGATTTTAAATCGAGCAGCGCAGACTCAGTCCCATAATTTGGGCGGAATCTGGATTGCTGAGCGGCCAATATGTTGTGGTTCTCTACAAATGCCTGCTACTATAAATAGGCTATTTATCCAATATTTTTAGAATGAACAGAACATTAGTTATTTGTCGATAGTTACCAGCTTCTTCTTGGTCTAGATTGTCCTTTTTCAGCAAAAGTGTTGCCCACACCTCCTTTATGCTTTCCGGGGCGTATGACTCTTCGAAAGACCGAATTATAAATCTGGTTACCCATGGAGCAAGGGTTGAAATGAATTCTTGAAACAGAGATGCCAGAAAGATATCTCCTTTACATGAGGTAGGTCTGAGTTTACAAACCACTTCCATGACCTCATCTGTGGAGATGGTCTTAAAAGTAAAAAGGGGAGAGTCGGTAGTTAATTCAGCCTCATTTGTGATATGAGTAACATAAGTAGATGGTGCTTTTACTTGGGCATTAATATTCTCTTGATGTCCTAGTGTTTTATTGGTGAAGCTGGCATGGATGTATTGGCACCAAGAATTATCCACAGGTACAGAACAGGTAAAGGTACACCTTTTCAATTCTTGGAGAATTGAAAAGAGCTCTTTTGGCCGAGATTTGGATTTTGAGATCCGAGACTTAAGATGAATTTCTTAGCCTTGCGGATAAGGATTTTTCAATCTCCTGACCGCAAGTTTATAGGATATAAGGTTTAATTCTGAAGGATGTTTGCGACATGCACGTTCTGATTGGCGCTTATGAGCACGAGCCTCTGCAACCTCAGGCATAAATGGTGTGTTACCAGTAGATCTTTTTTTTTAATATGAAGATTTAAGAGGAGCCAATGTCTCAAATGCTTGCTCTACAGCTAGTCTGATGCCAGATATGAAATCTTCAAGAGGCATCTTCTCTTCAAGAGAGGCTAATAGAGGGAGAACCAAAGCATGAAAAGCTTAATGAATTACCTTCTGCAGATTTCTAGATATGTGGAGTATACGAGACTGCTGGTTACCAGAGACTGTTTTTATGATTAATCTCAAATGAAAAGATATGGTGGTCAGACCGGATGCAATTATCAGCCTTGATATTTGTGTTCAAGATTTCTTTATAGGAACCAATCCAGGGTGTTACTGCCTGTATGGGTGGGAGCAATAACATGTTGATGGAAATACACAGAATGCAACGATTCAGTAAGAGATGTGGTCACACCATCCATGGGGGTAATTTGCCCAAAGATTAAAGTCTCCCACAATGGAAGTGGGAGAGTGTAGCTTGCATGAGTTGCCAAGGAACGCTAATAGCTGTTCCTTGAATGAGGGAGTAGGCATAGGTGGTCTGTAAAGAAGTAAATGTTTAGAGATGATAGATACATATAGAAGAGCCTTGCAATGACCTAGGATGGGAGGGCTTGATGCATGTAATTTATAAATTAATGTATAGATCACAGCTACACCAACACCTCTCTTGTCTAGCCTATTCATGTGTAGAAAAGAGTAGCCATTGGGGATTGGCAGTTGGAGAGAATGGTGGGCAGCATTGTGAGCCCTCAGTCAAAAGTCTCAGTCAAAGCGCAAATGTCAGGTTGGGTCTGAGAAATGAGGTCTGCCACGTCATAACAATTTTTGACGAGTGATCGTGTATTTAGGAGAAAACAATTCAATGTATGCTTGTTAGATGTAACGTTATTTGATACATGTAAAGGTACTGAAGTAGGCGGCGAAACAGAATTTAAAGGTGTGTCATGATCAGATGTAATGAGGGTAAAGGTTTCCTGGATTGACAGGTCCGGCATATGATGGACATGGACAGGTAGAGGAGTACAGTGTTACCTCCACTAACTGCCACAAACCGTCCGGACACGCTGGCGCTGACGCACATGTCATGTCTCTAAATATGCTAGGAAACTACAAACTCAAAGGGAGTTGTAGTTTTCTAAGGAAAGCGTATTCTGCTTAGATCTCAAGAGCAGGCAAATTAAATGCTGGAAAGCCTTTGAAGCGTGCAGATAGGACAGACGGAGCTAAACAACATGGCCTAAGTAGATTGTTAATTTAAAAAATGTTTTAAACCAAGTTTTTAGCACAAATTAAAATAGCTAAAGGTATTAGCCACAATACAAGCACCATCAAGTTAAAAAGCGGCAGTAAAATTTCAACTAAAATGTTTGCACTAATTAAAGTAGCAACAAGTAGCAATGCCACAGACCGTCCCAGACGCACCCATTGTGAATTGTGCTCATGTTTGTACCATTGCTTTTCACTGGGGATTCTTCCCGATTTAACTTCTTGTCCCCCTCGTTTGTCCAAAAAAAGTTGCGAAATCTGGGACAAAGGCAGTCGTGGACTGTTTGTGAAAATAGGACTCCCTGAAAGTACGGCCCTTGTGGTAGGCCCAGATGACTTTATCTCACACAAAGCACTTGCTTTCACGCTTTCCCATTCCAAAAGGACCTTAAGAGCCAGTGAATGCAGACACTGAGCAGCTGGTAGGTGACTAGTTGTATATCCCATGGCGGTACTGAAATGTATACAATCACTGCAGTGGTGGGGGAAGATTTGGCTGCCTTCCCTGTAAAACCACAGGCCCTCAAAACATTCTGATAGCACATGCATGTCTCTTGGAATGAGACACTCATTAGGTGGAACTGTTCACAAGGGAGCATTGATTGCAGTGAGAGAGAACCTACCTATTTTGTATATGTATTTTATTTGTCTCGGAGACTTGTGGATCTGCGTGGAATCACATGCTTGGCATAGGCTGACATCTAGTGGTTGGTGCAGAGCATTAAATGATGTATTTTTCATTTGGAATAGGGATGTTGGAATGAGACACTCATTAGGTGGAACTGTTCACAAGGGAGCATTTCATTTTGAATAGGGATGTCGACAGGGTGTTGTCTAGGTCCTCAGATTTTTTTTCTTTTTCCCTCCCATTGGGTTGGTCGCACTTTGCAGAGTTTGTTGCTAAAACTGCTCTCCTCTATTCTCAATTCTCTGCTCGACATGCCAAGCAATCTTCTATCCTTATTCTCCTTGATCTCTCTGCAGCTTTTGACACTGTCGATCACCCACTCCTGCTACACACTCTCTCCTCCTTTGGATTCAAAGGCCCTGTTCTGAAATGGTTATCTTCTTACCTCTCTTCTCGTTCCTTTTCGTGTCTCATGGGGAGGCCAGACCTCTCCTTCTTTCCCTCTTATCTACGGTGTTCCTCAAGGCTCTATACTTGGTCCTTTCCTCTTCTCTCTTTACACCTCCCTCATTGCCCCTGTTATCTCCTCCTTTGGTATCTCCCATCACTTCTATGCCGATGATACTCGACTTTCTCTTTTTCCTCCTTCACACCTGACCTCCATCTTAAACTCTCCTCTTGTCTCACAGCCATCAAGAACTGGATGTCCTCCCGCTTCCTCTCTCTTAACACTGATAAAACTGAAGTCCTTTTCTTCCCTTCTAACACACTTCCTCCTCCCTCTCCTCCCCCTTTCATCCACTTTCCTCCCTCCAACCTTCCTATCTCCTCCCATGCTCGTAATCTAGGCGTTCTATTTGACTCCTCTCTCACCTTTTCACAACACATTTCACTTACCTCCCGCTCCTGCCGATACCACCTCTACAATATTCGCAAAATCCGTCCCTCCCTCACATTCCACGCTACCAAACTCCTTATTTCCTCTCTCATCTTTTCACCGCCTCTTCTACTGCTCCTCCTTAATCTTTGGACTTCCTGCATCTCAGCTTGCCCCCCTTAAATCCATTTACCACTCTGCTGTTCGTACCCTTTGTCTCCTTTCCTCCCGTGACTCCATCTCCTCCTCGATCTCACCTTTGCTGGCTACCTTTCCACTTAGAGCTAAAATTTTGCTTTCTCTGCCTTGTTTTCAAATCCCTACATGGTCTTGCTCCTCCTTATCTCTCTTCCCTTCTCACCTTTTACTCCCCCTCTTGCTCCCTTCGTACCGCTGACCATTTCCTCCTCACTGTACCTCCTTCCCCCTGCGCTTCCTCCCGGTTCTGCTCCTTCCAACTCCTTGCTCCTCTGCACTGGAACTCACTCCCCCTCTCAATACGCTCTTTCACGACCCTCCCCTCATTTCGCACTGCCCTTAAATCCCTCCTCCATTCTCCACCTTGAAGGCCCCCCGTCCTCTCTTCTCCCCCCCTTCTTTCCCTCTTCTAATTCCTCTCTCCCCACTCCTATTTCACTCTCTCTCCCTTCCATTTTCACTCGTTCTATCCTTCTCATGTCCCCCCTCACCAATCCTATTCCCACTCCCCTCCCCCTCAGTTAATTGCTGTTTGCACTGTTTTGTTATAGAATGATTCATGATGTAATTTTTGCTCCCAATGTTTGTTGTTCTCTGTATTAGTTGTTCCATTATACAGTGCCTTGGTGTAAGGCGCTCTATAAATAAATCAATATATATATTTTTTTTAACAATTTTTATTATTTTTTAAACACACCAAACTTTAACCAACATGTAGGACATTTCCATATACTTGCTTCTTGATATTACTTCAAATTGTTACACTTTACAGTCCTCCCCCACCTCCCTCCCCGTTAACTCAAGCGTCCACTTCAATGCCGCCAGATTAGTTTCTTAGGGTTTATCTCCTTCACTGTTTCCGGACGTATCACCTTCACTAGGTCCAGCCTGGGAGAGTCCCGACATCTTAGCCACCATTTGTCTCCATGCTATCAGGGGGCCCGCTTCCTCTTCCCCCTCCCCTGCTGACTACTTCTTACCATGCCACCGTCTCCGCTTGTGCCCATTTCAAGAGGTATCCCACCACACCTCTAATCTAGTTCTTTGGGCTGCTTTCCAGCTCATAGCAATTCTCTGTTTGGCCAGGATGTAGGCCAGGTCTTTCAGTTTAGTGATATGCTTTAGGTTACGTGGTCTAGTGAATCCCCCAGCATGCATGCCCATATTGAATCCACCCTTAACTTGATCCCCATTTGGGACAGGCGTTGTTTGACTTCCTCCCAGAATCTTCCCACCTCTGGGCACGCCCAGAACATGTGAATCATCCCGGCATCCACCTCCCTGCACTTAGGGCATTTCTGTGTTACTGTACTTCCAAACCTAGCAATTTTACTGGGGGTCATGTATGCCATGTGGGTAACACATAACTGGATCTGTTGCAGCCTTGCATTCCGGGACACCTTCTTAGATCTTTGGGCCCTTTCCCATTGCCCATCCTGCATAGGTTCTCCCGCCTCCTCCCAATCCCTCCTCAGTTGGAGCAACTCTTTGCCCACTCTGGACATCAATAGTTCATAAATTCGGGATATTTCGTGCCCGCCCTCCGAGATATCATACATCGTTTCAATGACCATATCGGGTTGTTCTGCTAGTACTATCTCGGACCACTTTTCTCCCACTCGTTTGGTGAGTCTTGTGTATGTGATGTATTGTCTTATGTATACTCCAGGTTTCCTCCATTATCTTTTGGAAGTCTGATACCTCCCCTTCTTGCCATGTCTCCCAGGGTCGCGAGGCCCACCGGTTCCCTTAATTTGCGGATCCCCCTCATCATTTGATCGTCCTCTCCGCATAGCGCCACAAGTGGTATCTGCGGGGAACATGGGGCCGGGTTTCCCACTACTTGGCACGCTTTGCGCCAAGTTTTCCAACCTGGTTCCAGCAATGTCGCTCCTCCTTGCATCTTTAGTTTGGGTTGCCATATCAGTTCTTGTAAAATGAATGGGGCACAGTCCCTACTTAGCAATCTGGCTTCTGCCGTTTCTGCTTCCGACAACCATCTGGCCACGTACTGGAGCTGCCTTGCGAAGTGCTACATCTCGAAATTCGGCAGGTTTATGCCCTCTTTGTCGTCCGGGTTCTGCAATTTCTATAGGGCCACCCTGGTTCTGGTATTATGCCATATGAAGCCCCTGCATAAGCTCTGGAGTTTCGTAAAAAAGCATTTGGGGAGCATATGTGGAATATCCGGGAAGAAGTGTAACAGCCTGGGCAGGACCTCAATCTTGAGCAAAGCTGCCCTACCCACCATGGCCAGGGGGAGTTTCACCCAGAACCCCATGCTGTTCTTGATTCCTTCCACCGCCCTCTCCGTGTTGTATTTATATTCGTCTGCAATCGTGTGGTATACGTTAATCCCCAAGTATCTAATTGTTCTAGTCTGCCAGGGTATCTGTAGGATAGGTAGGTTCCCCTGTGGGACCCTTCTGTATCTCCCCAGGGGGAACATGCATGACTTTTTGGGGTTTACTGCTATGGCCGAAAGGGTCGCATAATGCTCAATCACTTCCAGAACGTACCACAGGTTTTTCTGTGGGAAGCGCAGGTATAGCAACATATAATCAGCGTACAATATCAAGTGCGGTCCCCCCTTCGTGTGAATACCAATCTCCCCGTATTGGTGTCTGAGGCGGATCGCTAATGGTTCTAATGCAAGGATTTATAGCATGGGGGACCAGGGGCAGCCCTGTCTTATGCCCCTGCTGAGTTGCCATTTTTCTGAAATTATTGCGCCCGTTTTGACACTAGCTGTTCGGGAGCTATATACCATCTTCACCTGCCTCAGATATCCTGGTCCCATCCCGTATTCTTTCAAGGCCGCCATCATCCATGGCCATCTCACAGAGCTGAAGGCTTTTATTGCATCCAGCGAGACTATCACCATTTCACAAAGGTCACCCTCCGTCTGTTCAATGATGTGGTGGAGTCTCCTGTGGTTGTCCGTTATATTCCTGCCCGGGACATAGCCAGTTTGATCTGGGTGTATGAGTTTGTTAATTACCCTATTTTGTTTTTTATACGTATCTTTATTGGATTTCACATATCAACCAACATTAAACAGTACAACCCCCCTCCCAACTTCCCCCTTCCTCCCTTCGGGGCACAGGTTGCAGTAATTCTGGGATTGCATTATGCACTAAATACATCCGTTACTTTAATGTTGTGTGGGCACCATTGTTCCATAAAGTCCGATTGGAGATACTCCAGGACTCCTCCCCATTCCTCTGTGAACTTATTCCTCATTCCTTGTACTGTGTGAGTGACTTTCTCCATAGCCATATACGTCCACACTTTTTGTAGCCACGTGAAAGTCAGTGGAGTGTCTTTCTTTTTCCAACTCTGGGCTATTGTTGACCAGTCTGCTATGAGAAGTCTCATAAAGGCTCTCCATTGGGTTTTTTTGTATTTTCTTGCGGTTTCATCTCTCATTCCGCACAAACATACTCCCTCCCCCATTTGTCCCACATCTGGAAACATTTTCCCCATCTCTCCCTTCACTTCTTCCCAAAATGGCGCAATCCCTTTACAATCCCACCAGGTATGTTTCCACGTTCCCACCTCTCCGCATTCCCTCCAACATTGGTTTGTCGAATTGGGGAACATGGTATGCTGTCTTTCAGGTGTGAAGTGCCATTGTGTTACTATTTTGATCCACATTTCTCTAGCCTGCGCAGATCTCGTCATCTTTGAGATCATTGTCCAAAGGTCTACCCATTGTTCTTTCGGAGGTTCCTCCCCCAGTGTTCTGTTCCATTTGATCATGTAAGACCACTTGATCTCTTCCTCCTGGGAGTTTATGAAGGCGTACAGAGTGGAGACCCATTTCTTTTCCCCTGTGTTGGAAATGACATATTTCTCAAAGGGAGTGAGAGTTCTCGTTGCGGCCTTTAGCGATTTCTGGTGTTTTTAATCGGTGTTTAAGTTGTTTGTATCTAAATTTATCCCGTTTACGTAATGATGTGCGTGGGTAGCATGATTCGTAAGTTCTGACTTCACCGTCTAAGAACATTTGACCAATTTTCGTTATTCCCGCCTCTTCCCAGCTTTCGTAGGCCCCCTGTTCCATTCCCGGTGGGAACTGCGGATTCCGCAGGATGGGTGTAAAAGAGCCTAGTGTGGTGGTCAGACTGCCTTTTCGTGTTTGGGTGTCCCATGCCCCCATTATTGTCTTCAAGATTTCGCTGATCCCCAGGTTGGGATGTCTATTGTTTGTTTCCAGAGTAATTCTACCAACGGGGTCCTTGCTACTTCCTTATCTTGCTTCGCCCAGATCTGTTGCGGGTTTTTGCCCAACCAGTCCCCGAGTACCTTCAACTGGGCCGCTTGATAGTACTTTTGGAAGTGGGGAAGCGCCAGGCCCCCATCCTTGGTTGGTGCGGTTAGGGTCGCCCTCGCCAGTCTCGGGGTCTTCCCTTTCCACACGAAGGTCGAGATCACTTTAGACAAGGTTTTAAAGAAAGTTCTAGGTATCCCCACCGGAAGCGCTTGAAAGTAGTACATAAGCTTTGGGAGGATGGTCATCTTGACCGCTTGAATTCTGCCCCACCAAGAAATCATCAGAGGATTCCATCTTTCCAGGTCTCTGCGTAGGCCCGCCATGAGCTGCGGATAGTTTTCCCCATACAGTTGTCCTATCTTGTGGGTTAATGTAATGCCCAGATATTTTATACCTTCCTTTGCTATCTTAAGGTACAAGCCTTTTGCCTCCCTTTCTATTCTCCTCCGGTCCCCCGCCAAGATTAATATTTCTGATTTATTCCTGTTGATTTTTAGGCCAGAGATTGCCCGAAGTCTTCCAGCTCCCCCATCACTGCCGCTAAAGTTCGGCCCGGGGTCCTCTAGTGCAATTAACATGTCATCTGCATATGCTATCACTTTATGTTGTATTCCTGCCATGTCTATCCCTTTGACGTGCTTTGCCTCCCTTAATTTTATTAGTAGGGGTTCCAGAAAGATAGCATATAGCGGGGACAGCGGGCAGCCTTGCTTCGTACCTCTTCTTATTACCCTCTCTGTTACCTCCCCATTAATGGCTACTCTACTCGATGGGGATTTGTAGTTTGCTCTTATCCTTGCGATGAATTGTTCCCCAAAGCCCATAACTTCCAGGGTTTTAAATGGCATGGACCATTCTACCCGGTCGAAAGCTTTGTCTGTGTCTACTGCGAGGAGCACCGCCGGGGTTTGTGTAATGCCTATTTTCTCCACTATGTGGATGAGCCTTCTCAGGTTGTCATGGGTTTGCCTTCCCGGGATGAAGCCCGATTGGTCCGGATTAATCAGGCTTGGGAGAAGTGGGGATATTCTCGCTGCTAGTATTTTCGTGTACATTTTTGCATCTAAATTTATTAGGGAAATTGGTCTATATGATGCTGGTGATGACGGGTTTTTCCCTGGTTTATGGAAAACTAGGACCTTCGCTTCATTCATTATGGGGGTAACGTTGCCGCTATCTTTGAATGAGTTTAGTAGCTTGGTTAGGGCCGGGGTCCGAATATCCACATATTTGTTGTAGAATGGGGCTGTGAAACCATCTGGGCTGGGAGCTTTGTTTACCGGGAGGTCCCTTATTGCCTTTTTAACTTCCTCTTCCTGTATCGGATTTTCCAGAGCCTGCCTATCCTCTTGTGATATTCGGGGGATGTGGAGGGAGTCAAGATATTTGTCCTGTGCCTCTTCGTCCGAGTGATCTGTGGAGTAAAGTTTCTGGTAGAATTTTCTAAATGTCTCCCCTATATCTTGAGTGCGTGTCAGCTGTTCCCCATTCGTGTCTCTAATAGTCTTGATCGTTGTTTCTTTCTGTTTTGTGCTAATAGCCTGTCTGCTTTGTTTGCTTTTATGTAATATCTCTGTCTAAGAAATAATAAGCTCCTTTCTGCTCCCTTAGTGCGAAGCATCTCTAGCTGGCCCTGTGTGTGTTTTAGCGTTTTCTTTAAGGCTCTGGTGGGGTGGGCCACTATTTTCTCCTGTAGATCTGTTATTGCCTTTTCAAGTACCTTTTCCCACTTATACCTTTGTTTGTCCCTCGTTATTTCAGTGCCATTATCTTCCCGCGGATAACGGCTTTAAATGCCTCCCAGACTGTGGCCATAGAGACCTCCCCAGTATCATTTTGCGTGAAGTATTCCTCTATCATTTCCCTTACCGTTTCCCCCATTACTGGGTCCTGAATCATATCCCCCGGCAGTCTCCGCCTCCACAGCCCGTTGGATCTCCCCGGGAGGTCTAGTTCAAGCCACAGGGATGCATGATCGGAAAGGGCAATAGTTCCCAGGTCCACCCCTTGAATCTTGCCCATGAGCCCCACTGATACCCACAAATAGTCGATTCTTGACATCGTGTTATGGACGTGTGAGAAGTATGTGTACCCACGTTGTTCCCCCTTCAATTCCCTCCACACATCATTTAGGGCTAGCTGGTCCATCTGCTGCTTTAGGCATTTTGAGGGGGCCCCTTGACCATGTGCATTCCCTGAGCTTCTATCCACTTGTGGGTCCCATGCTATATTCAGGTCACCTCCCGGTATCACCTCCCACTTTGCGAAGGCTTCCAATTTCCTCAGGGTATCTCTGAGGAAACCATCCTGACCCATATTGGGCATGTAAACTGACACCAACGTTATGTGTTGGCCTTCTAACACTACGTTAGCGAACGCGTACCTTCCTTCTTTATCTGAGGCAACTTCCTCCAGTTTGGGGTCCCACCCTTCCCTTATCGCTATAAGAACTCCCGATCTTTTTTCTGTTGAGTTTGCTTGGGTCCAAATTGTGTACCCTCTAATTCTAGCTTTCTGTTTGTTCTTTGCTCTAATATGAGTTTCTTGAAGCAGTAGTATGTCCGCCCTTTCCCTTTTGAGTTGTTTCTCCAGTTCATCCCTCTTTGTGGGATGGTTCAGCCCCCGAATGTTGTTTGTTACAATGCGGATTCTCCCCATTTTGTGGCGTATATGCACCTTAGCTTAAAGTCCCCTTTCATTGACGCTATATTTCTAAACCTGCCCACCTCCCCTTTTCCCCTGAACTTGCCCCCCAACCAAAAACCAAACAACTTGCCCCCGAGTAGGGCGAGGGTTCCTAATGATGCTAAGGCCTTGCGCCCAGAGCTCCCTGCCCTCCGTACTCTCGGGGGACATTTTTGTAGGGAATCCTAAACCCCACATAGCCGTCCGTTCTTAACGGATTCCAAGTCGGCGCGCCCCACCCGGGCCGCCTGGACCACCATTCTTGTTGCATTGCTTTCTCCTCTGCTCCCCCCCAGTTGGGCTTTGTTTAGCTGCTAACAACCATGTCCATGGTGCTCCACTCTCCTTCGACTGTTCAAGGCATTTTCCTGCGGCTTTCCCTTCCCAAGTGTGGCCTTTTTTGCTTTATAGTTTCCCAGCCCCTTGGATTTCTCATTTGGTCGCCCCTTGGCTTTGCTTGCTCTGTTTCCTCTTCATCTTCCTGTATGCCCATTATGTTAAGACCTTCTTCCCATGTGGTCGCTCTTCTCTGTTTCCCCTCCCATGTGAAGGTCAGTCCAAACGGAAAAGTCCATTTGTATCGGATTTCTTTCGCCACCAATGCCTTGACCAGTGGGGCCATTCCACGTCTTTTCTGCAGTGTGACCAGGGCTAGGTCTTGGAATAATTGTATTTCTTGTCCATTCATCCTGATATGCTCCATTTCTCTGGCCCTTCTCAGGATCTGCTCTTTTTGTGGGTATGAGGAGAGAGCGCCCAGGACATCCCGCGGACTCTCACCCGGAGCTCCAGATCTTTTCAGTCCTACCCCATGGACCCGGTCCACTTCGACTGTGTCCGTCTCTGGAACCTCTAGAATATCCCTAAACACTTCCTTGACTGCTGTCATCAGGTCTTTGTCCTGCACAGATTCTGCCATGTTTTTAATGCAAATATTGGATCTTCTGGAGCGATTCTCCAGGTCTTCGCGTTGTATTTCCAAGTTATGGGTGAGTCTCACCAGGTGCTCCTCTGTTTCGCTAGCCTGTTGAGATTCTTCTTCAATACCCTGGACTGCTCTCTCCAGTATGTCTGTTCTCTCCTCCATTTTGGCCACATCTACCTTCAGATCATGCACTACCTGTTTCAAGTAATTTTTCATTGTCGTGAACTGTTCCTGCACTGTTGACATGAATTTGTCCTGTAATTCCTGGAACCATGCTTGCATGTCGTCTCTAGAGGGTGGTAGTTGGTGTGTCGACGGTGCCGCACACTCCCCTTGCTGATCCTCCTGGGACTTCCCTTTTGCTTGCAGTGTGGAGTCAGATGACCACATCCGAAGGATATTTGCATCCTGTTCTGAGGTTTGTGGGGTCTGCTGGGTGGGTTTGCTTTTCTCTTTCGTCCTTGACATGATCGAGGAGAGTACCTGGAGTGTTCGAGGGTATCCTGCGAGCTTTTTCGGTGTTGCTTATTGTGCCTCCACCGCCTCCCCCAGCAGGTACTCTTCCCACTGTGGCGGGCCTTTGTTTGGTAGATTTGTGTTTAATGCTCCTTTCTTATATGGCCCCTTTTTTTACTTGCCTGGCCTCCCGGTGATGGAATTCCTTCTTCCGGTGCCCCTGCTTGGGCTACCCACAGCGGGCCCCTCCAGTCCCCCCCTCCAGGGGTGGGCTACCCCTCGTGGGGTTCTTCTTGTCGTGGGGTATCTCTGCCTTCTCTGTGTGGCTATGAGCTATGCACCAGGCCCTCAGTCTTAGGCGCCCCAGCCTCTGCAGAGGGGGTGCGGGGGGGCACCCTCCCCTCAGCTCTCACCCAACTGTCTCGCTCACCTCCGGGTATTGCGTTTTTGTCTGTTACCCTGCTAACGACTCTTCGTATCTTTAGGGTGATTCTCTCAGGGGAGTATTCCGCCCGATGGTTCTGCTTCACTTCACGGGCGCGGGATGGAGCTAAGCCGCCCGCACCGCTCCCTCTGCTTCTCGGCTCCCTCAGCTGCGTGGTGCTGCTTGCCGCGATGGAGGAGGGCAGGTGTTCCCGCTGCCCCCAAGTGCCCGTCCGAAATTGATCGCCTTCATTCGAGGGGAGCACCCGCCCGAGGTCCCCTGGCCGGGACTTTGCTCCCCTGCCACCTGGGGCGCGCTTTCCTGAGTCGCTTGGAGCAGCCTGCGGGCCGGCCCTCGGTTACCTCCCGGTGGGGGATGGGCGGGCTCCGTGCCCCCCCGAAGCACCCGGCCCTTTTGGGGGTCAATTATCACTCTGGGGGGGACCCGGATAGTGGGGGGGGGAGCGGTCCCACCCCTCGCCGCTTCCAGTTTGCTGCGTAGCAGTGCTTAAGTTTGGCGGCTCGGGCGGAGAGCGTTTATGCACGTCTCATCGTGCCGGCGGCCATCTTGGAATCCCTGTTAATTACCCTTTTAAGTCTATTTGCCAGCAGCGTTGTTAGAATTTTGCTAACTTGGTTTAGCATAGATAGGGGTCGGTACGACCCGCAGTCTGTGCTCGGCTTACTGGGTTTGAGGAGCGGAATAATCACTGCCTCCTTTAGGGATTCCGACAACCTTCTCCTCTCGAACGCCTCGTTTGACATGGCCAGCAGCGGCGGGAGCACTTCTAGTCTATACGTTTTGTAGAATTCACTGGGGAGCCCGTCAGACCCCCAGGGCTTTGCTAGTGGGTAGGTGCAGTACTGCTCTCTCTAGTTCCTCTATTGTGATTGGGGCTTCCAGGTCATCCCTTTCTTCCTCATTTAGCTTGGGTAATCCTATGTCTTCCAGTGTTTCCTGAATTTCCCGTTCTGCTACCTCCCCTGTGTCTTCATAGAGGCGTTTGTAGAACCTAAGGAACCCCTCGTTCACCCCCTCTTGGGTGTTCCAAATCTGGCCTTCTTCTTCCGTTATCTCCCTGACTACTGGTCTTGGTGTCTCGTTTTTATATAACCATGCAAGCAGCCTCCCTGGTTTATCCCCACCCGCGTGTTGCCTTTCAATATATTTTTTATAATTCAGTTTGCATAGTCTTTCCCAGAGCCCAGCACTAGCTTGTTGTAGTTGGCACACTTGTTCGGCGTCCTCCTGTGAGGTGCCTCCCCTATGCATTATTTCTTCTAGTTTCTTCTGTCTCTTGTAGCTCCCGCTCTATGCCCCCTAGTAGCCCTCTGGATTTGGATATGGCCGCCCCTCTCACTACCACCTTCAATGCCTCCCATAGGGTTTCTTCTGACTGCACACTGTGTTCGTATCAAAATACCCAATGATGATCTCCCTTACGAGCATTTATAGTTATACATTTAATAATACTTTGTAATGCCTTCTTTGCCGAGACTGCGCAACAGTACCTGCTGACTTTCAACCACTGCTTTGCACACAGCTCTCAGGGATTCCGGAGGTTCAGCGCACGACAGCCTACAACTCTTTGTGGGGTGCACTTGACACTATAGAACAGAATGTCTCTGTATGTTTGCCCATAATACATATCTCACTGTTCACCAGCGTTAACCATGGAGATAACTCCATTTAAATGCTGTCTCGCATGTAACCGGAAGTTTTCTGGAAGGATACAGATGTGTAACCATTGTCTTGCTAGAGACTAAATATTGAGCGTGTAAGCTCTTCAAACCAAAGACACTTGGCGATCGACTAAGCAAATCGGACTGATGCATCGATGGATAACCCCCGCCCAAATGCTTCAGTGGAACACGTAACCTCAGCAAGTGGTTTACCGGCTCCAAGAACCTCTGCGCCAAGTGTTTCTCTCTCAGCACATGCTAGGACAACATGAGACGCTGAATGCGACTAGTTCCATGCCAAAGATTGCTACATAAACATAAATCAAATGCACGGAAACAGTTTTGCCGCAAGTTCAGATGCTGAAATTAGATCATACAGGTAGCACTTCCCCTTTAGTGGATACCCTAAAAAAAAAGAAACCAGCACCTGTTAGTCGGAAGGCAGAAGTCGTTTTCCCACTGCAAGTCTCTCCTAGTAGTGCATGAACAAAGGATAGGTTTGAAAAAACATCAGATAAAATGGCTTCGTTCATGAACATTTTGGACAAACATCCAATAAAAGGTAAACATGTTGTACAGGAGGAGGAAGTTCCACCTAAGACAGCTAAAGTAGATCCTACACACACTTATGAGGAGCCCATAATTGAGGGGCATGCAGAGGAGGGTAGAGCTTGATGAGGAGGACCCATGCACTAAGCTAGATAACTTTACTGTCCCAACCCCAGACATCACGCATGACCCTATATCTTCATCACCCATAGATCACATGTTGTATGATGATCTCTGTAAAAGGGCAGCTGCTTTGTTAAAAATACACTCATGAATCTGAAGAAGACACCAATTTCGTTGTTGACATTCTCGATGAGAAAAAGCAAATGGGTCAATATAGTCTTATTGCAATCCGTTAAGTGGAGATTGACACCGCCCCTTTCGACTCCAGCTCTAGCCAAAGTTGTAAATCCATGCATCGAAAAGCTGTTTAAGCCAGCACCTACAGACCCTCTATCAGGGCATCTCAGACCTGATTCACTGGTAGTTATTTCTACCCGTAAAAGGGATGCGACACCCTTAGCCATGTCTGAAGCACCTCCTGATAGAGAGTAAGAGGATTTATGCCCTAGGGAAAAAAGTGGCAACGTCAGCTGCTTACCAAATGTGCATTGCCAATGATACAACTATTTCGCTAGATTTAATAGATCACAATGGGATCGTATAGAGGACCCTCTTGGCGTTTTCCATGAGCCCCTTAAATCCAAAATGCTTAAGACATTAACATAGGGAATGCAAACGGCTCACACCATTATCCAAAACATGCTTGATGCAGCAGAAACTGTTGCAGAAGGCACTGTGATTAATAGACATGGGTGGCTAAGGAATTCTGGGTTTAGACCGGAGTCTTGGGCCCCACTGCTAAACAAGCCTGTGAAGGACAATGCCTTATTTGGTAAGACAGTAAACTATGCTCTCGAAACTGCAAAAAAAGAACATGGAACACTTAAGACATTGGAACAAATTTCAAATAAACCCTACCAACAGGTTCCTTTTCCAACTGATGTAGTTTTCGTAGCCAGAACTACCATAGAGCCTCAGGCCAGTAGCTATACCTCGGATGCAGGTTCCAGCAAGTGGTTTATCAACAATTCAGAAGGGGACATATTCGGGGTAGAGGCCAAGCAACTTGAGGTTCAGCCACACCCACACAAAAAGGATTCCTTGTTTCTGGTCCCTTCCCATATAACCACGGTAGGGGGGCGGATTACATCTTTTAGCATAAAGTGTAGGTAGGATAAATGTACCCTTCTATCCTTGGGAACAGTAGTTCCTGCAACGAATTACAAATAAAACCAAATGGGAAGCTCTAGGAGCTTCCAGTAACACTGCACATAAGGTGCCGTGTGCTACTAGGGAGAATTACAGATGCCATAGAAAATATGGAGGAAAGTAGACTCCATAAAAATAGACCCAAAAAGGGGTGCTCAGAGTACAAAGAAGAATGGGTGAGTGAGGAAAAAGATTCCCATTCACTCCTAAGAGTTTAGAAACAAATAGCAAGTGTCCAGCAAAAATGCTGGGGGACACACCAGGTGAGGAGAATATCACACAGATGGAAATTCTACCCAACAACCTCCTTGTTCCAAAGAAAGGCAACACAAAATGCCCAGGGCTCAACCTCACGCAGACCAGCAAACACTTATGTCAAACCACAGAGGTTCAGAATTACAATGTTGCAGGAAGTCATTCCGTTGCTCAAAAACGGAGACTTCATGGCAATACTGGCTGACATCCTTCCTCACTGACCGTCCCTCCCAGGTTATCCTGGGTTCTTTCTCTTCACCCATCTCTATCTCCACTTGTGGCATTCCCCAGGGCTCTATCCTTTCGCCTTGGCTCTTTAACACCTATCCCGCCCCTATTGCTCACTTTAGCTCCACTTTCTCACCACACTTCCAGTGTTATGCAGATGACACCCAATTCTTCTTCAGACTACCCGCTGCATCTCTTCTGACTTCCTCTGTCATTCTTCTTTGCCTGTCCGCCATCCAGTCTGGACTCCTGTTCCCACTTTTCTCCCTTCACTCTGGCCACCCTAGATGCCCCTTCACCCCTCCTTAATCTGAAACCTAGGTGCTCTCTTCAACTCCTCACTCTTTCATTCCTCACATATTGGACCATGCCAAGAAGGCCCATTTACAACTCTACCTCCTCAGGGGCATCCTCCCTTTTCTCACTTTTCCCCAGAAGCTTAATGTCTCCAGAGCTCTGGTACTCTGCAGGCTGCCTACTTCTTCTCTCTAGCTAATCCAGAATAGGGCTGCAAGGACTATCCTTGGCTTCAAGCCCAGGAACTGTATCTATCCAGCCCTAAAATCTCTCCAGTGGCTCCCGGTTGCTGCAAAGATCACATTTAAATCCCTATGCATCATCCATAAGGCTGTTTGGGGCCGGTGACCACACTATCTGCAACTTGCTCTCACCAAATACTCTCCTTCCAGTTCCCTCCGATCCTCTGGCTCCAACTCTCTGCTTGTCAAGCGCTTCTCTAAGCAGAGGGTGGGTGGCAGTTTCCTTTCTTCGGCTGGCTCCCTCCTCTGGAACAGCCTCCCCCCTTTCTCTCTATCTTGAGCTGGATCTCCAAGTTCTGCAAGCACCTCAAGAATTTCCTCTTCTCCTCCTTCCCTCTCCCTCCACACCCTCCGTACTAAACCACAGCCGCTGTGATTGGTAGCCTGGGCCCTTATGAGTCCTCCTTGTCCAGGCCTTCTGTCCAATTGCCCTCCCTCCCGCGGCACTTGCCTTCGGCGCAACAACGGGCCTATGTTGTCTCATAGGCCCTGCACTTATTTTATTGGCTGGTGCCCCCTCTCCCATCAAGTGGTCCCTGCCTGGCACTTACCTGTTGCCTTTGCAACTGACTCTCTGGCACACCCCTGTGGAAACTCTAGCACATACCCCTTTCCTTTCTCACCCTCTCTGTGCTTGCATTCTCTAGTACGATCGCTTTTTTATTGATCTCATCATTATGATCATATTCCATTGTCTTACTGTTCCCTTCCCTTTGCCCTGTGTGCACTTTAAAACACAATTTTGTGATGTAGAAGCACCTTACAAATGCCCAATTAAATAAAATACAGCTGTGTTGCAAGTTGTCAAACAAAACACTGCCATTTACACCTAAAGCACACTCCACAAGTAGTAAAGGGGCTACATTGGCATTCATTGCAAACGTGCCTCTGGAAGCTATCTGCAGGGCAGCCACAAGTTCAGTGCACACTTTCACACACAATTACTGTGATCCACAAGCCTGAAATGGCTCACAGGTGGGGCAGGCAATATTGAAACATACTTGCCTCTGTTCCTTCCATCAACCCACCGCCTTCAACCAGGCATGTGATTCTAAGCGAACCCACAAGCCTCAGAAGACAAACATTACATACCTGTAACCGTATTTCTGATTATTGAATCTGCTTAGATTGACATGCGCCCACTCATCCACTCCCTTTGGAAGTAGAGGGTACCATAGACAACCTATTTCATGCTAGGGCTTTTAACACAATTCTTCACATCCATATTCACTCTACACTTTGTGACCTTAGGTCAGAAAAATAACAATCTAAGGACCTCGACGCGTGAAGGATCATGGGTAAAGTATGTCATGGTAAGGATAGTGCCTGTCGATGCACCTTTTCTAAATCGAAAATAAATCATGCAATGCTGCTCACCAACCATTAGATGTCAGTGTATGCCAAGCATGTGAATCTAAGTAGCTACAAGCATCATGAAGACAATTACACTTAAGTAATGTTTGTCATATATATTTCTGGGACTTGTCAATCTACTTGGATTCACATGCTATTTCCCCAACATCCAGTGGTTGGTGTAGAGTGTTTCATTTTGTCTTGTTTTCTAGTTTGAAAAGGGCATCAATAGGGGCATTGCTATAATACTATCACTACCCTTCGTGTACAGTTACCCAGGCTCCTTCATGCGTCAGTGTCATCAGGATGGAAGCATACATGTGGAGGTAGAAAAGTATTTCAGTACTAAGACATTGCTCGCCATTGAGCGTTACTTTTATTATTACTGAGGCATCGAGATGGTCGACAAAGCATACATTGAGCAATGGGGAGTCTTCAGGATGCAGATCACCGCTGAAACATCAGACTCACTTGATGCTATCAACTACAGGCCAAAAGGCAATACAGTAGGGGAGGGCGGGGGAGGCTTGTTAGGTTTACATGGTTCTATGTCTATGGGTCATGCACAAAAGGTCACACCTGTGGATTGCAGCACAGAAGGTGGTATTCCTCTGGTGCAACCTTTTGTCCGTGGCCCTCTGCTGGTTATTGGGGTGGAGTAATTCCCCCCACTCCCGAATCCCCAGCTGCTACATGTCCCTATATGCCCCTGTCCACCTGCTCCTGCCACCTCCCCACTTATCTGCTGTGGGCTCCGGCTGTGTTGCTTCTTCAGCCCTTTGTATACCGCAGCGCTAGAAGTCCGGGGCACAGCATGCTTTTGCATGTGACCTGCGCTTTCATTGCTGTGGCTTACACACGTTAGCCAGAGTAGAATTACTTTAACCCCCAATCATTTAAAAATATTTGTAACCACCTTTTACTTCAAGCCTAATGAAAAATACTCCTTTTAATTTCTGCCCATCTTGCAAGTCAAAATTCCTGTGGGTCGACACGCACTGCGTGTGCAACCGATTCCTACCAAGGGATCATAGAGAGGATAAGTGTTGTGGGGGCCGCTCACAGTCCACCGGAGTGGGTCCCACTATGCACTGGGGGTCACCCGTTGTACAGTTACAACTGCGGGCACACAGTGCCAGGGACATGGATCACCCTGCCGAGTCCGGATCACCGGACAGGAAGATGGCTGTTGGGGGCACCCAACACATGGCAGCCTCTTTGTTGGGGGCACCCAGTGGAGGTGGATACCCAAGGCCGTGATCACACGGTGAGATAGTTACACCAACGAATACACAGACAGGAGTTGCCGCTTCCTGGGGCTCTGCTGCACTGCCCTCAAGTTCCAGCAGAGCCCCTTTTATTTGAGGAGCATCATGAAGGTGTCATGATGCTTTTCCTTAAAGGGGCCACACACACACCACACCCCTCCTTTATTATAACAAAAAAACACAGCACATATAAAACAGCGACACTGTCCAGGGTCTACTGCTGTGGTGTAATCCAGTCTGCGCACCACCCGACAACTACCAACTCACTGCAAACAGTGGTGCATTCCAGTCCGCACACCACTCTGATGAACTGTTCAAATCACTGCAAAGTACGGTGCCTTCCAGTCCACACACCTACCGGGTCCCCCGTGGCTGGCGTTGGGGAATCAGAAAATGCCTGGATCTAACTGCACGCGTGGGCCGCTGTAGGACAGGAAGAATACATTCCCCTCATCTTCCTACTCGACATAGTCATACAGTCCCTTTCTACGCTCCTCTGCCACCTGGACTACCGCCACCCTGGGGGGCTTCCTCCTGCGACCTCCTTTGACACTTTCCGCTGATGGCCCAGCCATGCTGGCCACCGTTGGGGCTGGACACACTCGTGCGAAATGATCCACTTTTCCACATCGCCCAAACTTGTGTCCTTTGGCCGGGCAGTACTGTGCGTGCGGGAGGTCCCATCCACACTGATGGCATATTGTGGCACCTGGCTCCCTCCGTGGCCAATCCCCTCTTCTCGTTGGCCTACCTCCTTGCCATTTGTCGACAGCCGACACCTCTTCCAACTTTACTCATTCCATGGGGGCTTTCAGCTTGAGCTGCTGCCTGGAGAGGTCCATAGCCGAGGCACGCACCTCCGCCAACTCCTGGCTGCGCCCCAGTTCTAGGATTTGGTCAAGGCCCAGCCCAGGCTTCCTGAGGACTTGCTTTCGCAACTTTGCAGAGCTACAGCCGTAGATTATCTGAGCCCTGATCTCATCCTCTAAGTTGCCCAGGGCGCAGAACAGCCTGATTCCACAAAGCTTGCTATGAAATGCGTCAAGTCTCTCCCCTTCCTCTTGCCTCGCGCATTTTATACTGAACCGTTCGTAATCCCGGTTGACCATGGGCATGAAGTACTTGTTCAAGGCTGGGCCATATGAATGACTGATTTATGGGCCGCAGGGTCTTAAACAGCCTCTGGACAGCTGGGCTGGCTGAGTACAGAATCGTTGGGTGTTTAGCTCTGTCCTCATCTCCACCGCCTCAAAATACAGTTCCAGATTTTCCACCCACGCCATCCACCGGGTCCTAGACTGGCCGGAGCCCCCACCATATCAAATGGATACAACGGCACCATCTGCACATTCTGGCGGTACGCCCTTCGTTTTCGTCACCCCCCTTGATGGTTACTGGGTAAGCCGCCCCTTGCACTCACTGGTGATGGCCCCCAGGGTGGGCTGCACACTCTGGAATGTCACTGAGGGCGCACAGGCACTCCTTGCGGAGCCACTACCCTTCGGTTTGGTGAAAGGCGAGGAGATGCTGCAAAACCTGGAATAATGGGCCCTTTGGGCCAATGGGGTACCCAGGCCAGGACTTGAGCGGTGTTGTTGTTACCGCTGCACTGTTTGCGCCCTCTGATACTGGAGCACCCTATTTGTTCCTCCCCCTTCGCTGTGTGGAGGACTGGGTACTCTGGCTTCCCCTTACCCTGTGGTGATGTCCTGGGATGGGCACAGCCACACCTGTTGAGCTCTGGTAGGCCAGTGAATGCAGGGCCAGCCACTGTTGCCTGTTACTCCCTCCTGGGACCGCCGCCAGCAGTTGATCAAGATGCTGCACACCCACGGCCTCCCCACGTCATTCGTTCCCTTTTTGAATTTTACCACTGCAGGCCCGGGTATTGGATGGCCACGCCCCGACTTCCCTTTGTCCTCGCTTCGTGATATTCTTTTTGTTCTTCCCCCAACTGTCCCCCCTGGCAGGGGTGGACTGGCCTATAGGGAACTCTGGAGATTTCCCGGTGGGCCTCTGCACCCTGGGCCTCTTTTCTGTGGTATTTTCAAAATGTCTCATAGGAAAAGCATTGGGCTTGCTGAAAATGCATCATATGGGGCCTCTTTGAGCTTTATTTCCAGGGCCTCTTTTGCTCCCCAGTAATTATTTCCAGGGCCTCTTTTAGTTCCCAGTCCAGCCCTGCCCCCTGGGCAGACCTGGGTCCTGATGGGGAACGCCCCTTTCTCCGGGGGCTTCTGTCGGCTTCAAAAGCCCCTCTTCCGCACTGCTGCAGGCCTGGTGTTTGTGGCCCAAGCCCACCTTCCTTTGTTCAAGGGGATGAGTCTTCAATCACCGCCGCAGCCCGGTGTTTGTCTTCAGTGAGCGCATGTGGGCCCAACGGCAGCTCCTCCCTACCTCAGTGAGTTGCCAGCTGGCCTCAGTGCTCCCGCTGCACCTCTTCTCCATTGCGGCTGACGCCGCTTGATCGGGGCCGCCTCATCTGTTTGGTTACCCGCCCAGCACCTCAGCCTCACTAGCGAGCACCTGGTAGCCTGTGCACGCACACAGCATCCGCTCCACGCGGCCTCCTTGAAAGAGGCTTCTGGCAGCCCGCACACGGATGTGCACGGGACCCAGACTACCTTGTCGCCAATGTGCTGGCCCGCTCACGGTCCACTGGAGCGGGTCCCACTAGGCACCGGGGTCACCCGGCGTACCATTACAACTGCGCATATGCAGTACCAGGGACAAGGGTCACCCTGCCGAGTCTGGATCACCGGACACAAAGACAGCTGTTGGGGGAACCCAACACGTGGCAACCTCTTCGCTGGGGCACCCAATCGAGGCGGATACCCAAGGCTGTGATTGCACGGGTAGACAGTCACGCCAAAGAATACAGACACGAGTTGCTGCTTCCTGGGTGTCTGCTGCACTGCCCTCACGTGCCAGCAGAGAGCCCCTTTTATTTGAGGAGCGTCATGAGACTTTTCCTTAAAGGGGCAACAGGCCCACACTTAAATGGGCCACACACCACAAGTGTGAGGCTTGTAATTTATTTAAGCCAAAAATCCAAAAGGAGCGCTGATCAAAGTGCTGTGCAGTCACCAGCCGAGGTGAAGGATGTCGAAAAGGAAAATATCTGCTTCAAAAGTGACGCTGTGGAGCCACAGACTGAGGAAACAGAGGTTTCCTCGCAGCTGGTCCCCTGCTCTGGAGGGTTTCTCTCCCATCTCGCGATTGAGGCCACACCTGGGGATTCCAAGGCTAAATACACAAAACACAAACTCCAGAAAACGTAACCAAAGTCAAGCGCGCACTCTACGACTACTGAAAGCAAACCAGTCGATTTCACAAAACATGGTCCCCATTCTGCACCAAAATCAAAACACGACACAATCCCTGATATAATGGCACACACAGAGGAACATTTAAGGCCAACATCATAGACCTCGACTGAAAAAATGATTAAACACATTTCTCAGAGAGGAGGGCACATTGTCTAAAACAATGCAGAAGAAAAGGCTAGGGGAACACGGGTCCCAGAGTCAGAGCCAATGACACAACAAAGGTTTCCAGAAACAATGGAAAAGGTTACATCTTTTTAATTTAATTACAGTGCTTTATGGAGTTCATTGGAAGACATCCTCTAAAAAGAAAACCGGATATAACTATAGTTAGTGGGGCTAAAAAAGGATGGTTACAAGACACTTGGGATGGGGGTAGCCCTAGTCACCATGTTGAGGACACAGATGTCTCAGTGTATGAACAAGAGACACACTGAGGAATACAATATTTTTGCACCAGATGTGTAGAGGATTCACCAGTTACATCTTCGCAAACTGATGACCTCTGTCATTACAACTACCTCCTATGCAGAGACTCACTACATTTTGGAATGTACACACAGTCAGAGGGAGAGGAACACTTCATAGAGTAAGTTCTCCACGTAAAGAAGCCAGTAGCCCAATACATCCCTATACTTAATTTGGTGTAAGGCAGACCTCCCAACAACCAGACAATAAACATTCCAAGTAAAAAAAATCTTGTTGCACCTCTTTGCAAGGAAAACAGTTTCCTTTTGTATATAAAAAGGAAAAAGGTGTGCTCTAGCACCTTGAAGCATCTATTTGTGTTAGATGCAATTACAATATTGATCTCAAACCAAATAATCGGACAGACTCAAAGAATATGTAAAAGCACTACTAGGGAGAGAACTGACATCGGACTGATGCATGCACACTCACATAGGGGCTTGATTACATGGAGGTCTTCTACCCCAATATGCGTCATCTATGAAGTCATTCCACGTGACAAAATACTAAATGTATCGAGGGAAGGTATTGGTTAAGGGGACATATCATCTTATAGAACATATAAGGATTAGTACATCATTGGCTACCCCTTATCTGTAGGGCACGCCTTGAGCTACCTCTAAATATGTATAGTACTGATTATAGTGGACAAAACAACTGTGGATTGGTCTCTGCTATATTGCATGTTAGGTTGTCCCTCAACCCCACTGATTAGTTGGCATGCTATCTCAACCTTGGACTTTTGACTCCTTAGCAGCATGCACGTGAAACGAAGCCTAAGTGCTTTGAATCCCATCAGACTACTCCCCGTTTTCCCAATTAGTCCATCTTCTCTCATCAGTAGGCCATAAGACAAAGTCTTCCGTTTGTAGTTGACCTTGTTGCCTGTTCACTGTCCTGTCAAAGGAATGTGAGCACACCACTATTTTAGCTTAAGGCTCTAATGAATACTCTTTGTTTTTTACTTCTAAGTCATGTGTAAAGAGACCATGAATTTGTCAAATTGAACCTTCTATTTACTGCTATTTGATTTAATTATGCAGGGTGCTGTTGCTTCTCTTGGCTTCTAGAGACTTGCTCACTCTCTCATATAAACTTTGTATACTTTTAATTGACCAACAGTGTGGCTCTCACAGATGTTTTCTTCTTTCAACTGTTATGTTATTTGGCATTTATATAGCGCTCTATATATCATTGGTATGGCCTCAAAGCACTTGTGGGTTGAACGCCCTCGGGGACTGAAGTCCAGGTCAGTTGAGTGAGTAGGGTATCGTAGGGTATCATAGGGTGCTTGGGTGCACTCATTATGTGCGCAGCTGATGCGATTACTTGATGGTAGCTCCATCCTAACATTAGGTGTGGTGGTATCGAGATCAGATGAATGTGTGCAGTCTGTAGTTTGGAATCCGAGATTGGGTTCTGGCTGCGTTAGGCCTGTGTAGGAGGCTTGTGTGCAGCTAGACCATTTTTTCGTGGGGTATAGATGCATTCTAGCAGGGTGTTGAGGTGTTCGTGGCGTATTGTTTGTATGTGAGCAGCTAGGCTGAAATTGATCGAGAGGTGTAGCATACTGATAGGAGAGGTGAGTGTCTGGGTGGAGGTTTTAATTCTTATGAGCCCACTGTTGCAGATTTCATTTACGCATTTTGCGATTGCTGCACTCAGCTTGACCTTTTTAGTGACTTAATAGTCGCGTTCAGTGGTGTGATTGCTCTGTATCTCCTTGAATGTTTGTCTGAGGGGTTGCAGGTTCTAAGTGGCCTTATCAGCATTATGGAAAGAGCCTGTTTTTTTGTGCTTTGCAGAAGGCCCTATAGTCATGGGTGTGTCGAATGTGTGAGGGGAGGGAGTTCCACAGTTATAGCCAATGTTGAGAAGTTGGTTCCTCCAATCGTGGCGGAATTGGAGGGTGGAATCACTAGTAAGTAGGCAGTGCTTGATCTTAGGGTGTGTGATAGGAGGTAGGGTTTTATCTTCTCTTGTAGGTAAGTTGGGCCGGTCTTGTGCACTGCTCGGTGAGTAATGCATAAGGTTTTGAAGGTGGCCCTTTGTCCGACAGGAAGCCAGTGGAGGGTGTGGAGAGCAGGGGAGTTGTGGTCTCTGTGTCCCAGGGTGAGAAGGAGTTTGGCGGCAGCGTTTTGGGCTCTTTGGATTTTTTTGAGTTGGTATGCCAGTACTTCCAGGTATAAGGAGTTGGCATAGTCCAGCCTCGACATAACAATAGACAAAACAGCGGCGAGTATGTTGGGATAGGTGAGGTAAGGTACAATGCGTCGAGTTTGAGGTGGTAGTGGCAGGATTTTGATACATTATTGATCTGACGGGAGAGGGTTAGGTCTGAATCCATAGTGCAGCCAAGGTTTTTTACTATTTTGGAAGGAGGGGGGCCATGAGAGTGGTTGCGGGAGAAAGGCAGTATTGCAGCACACCATGATTTCAGTTTCATCAGGGTTCAAAAGGAGGTGGTTACTTGTCATCCATCAGTCAATTTCACTGAGACATGCTTCAAGGTCAGGGCAAGGGTTGGTGCTTGTTTTGGGAATTCTTAGGATAATTTGGGTATTGTCAGTGTAGTTGTAACATGAGAGGTTGTGTTCGCAAATAATTCCTGGTAGAGGGGGTCAGAGGTTGAAAAGGAGAGAAGAGAGGCAGGCGCCTTGGGGTACTGCAGTCTTCACAGTGTGAGCAGTTGAGACAAAAGGGGAGAGGAAGGTGATTTGTTTCCTGTTGCTGAGGAAGGAGGCAATCCATTTCAGTGCCGAGCCACAGATTCCTAGGGAGTGGAGGCAGTGAAGGAGGATTGAATGGTTAACTGTGTCAAAGGCTGCTGACAGATCAAGGAGAATCAGTGCTGCGCAACCCTCCAGTCTGCCGCAACCTTGAGATCATCCCAGATTGAGATCAGAGTGGTTTCTGTTCCATGGCACTGTCTGAAGCCTGATTGTGCGGGCTCGAGGAGATTGTTGGATTCTACGAAGCAGTTGAGGTCAATGAGTTTTGTGGTGTTGGAGATAAGCCTGTAATTCTTGGTGGTCAAGGGGGTCGAGATGCCTTTTTTAGAAGCGGTGTGACATGCGCTATTTTTAAAGTGTTCTGGAAAGGTGAGGGAGTCATTTAGTATGGATCTTGCATGTTCTGCTGTGCAAGTTGAGGAGAATATTTATTTCAGAAGAGCGGCGGGGCAGGTGTCGAGGGGGGGAATCCGGAGGGTCTGCTGCCCGATAACTCGTCTCTCGAGATGGCTTGGAAGGACTCAAAGATTGGCATAGTGGGCGTCAGGGCAACGGGATCAGGAGGGGTAGAAGTAGGACATGGGTGTGGTTGGAGAATTTGGTGTTTAGGGTTGCGATCCTGTCGAGTGTGGTGTAGAAATGTAGCGAGAGGGAGTCGCAGAGTGTTTGTGTGGGAGTGGTTTGGGCAAATGGGTAGGTAGGTCTCACAAATTCAGGGATGATCTTGTGGAGTTCTTTGCTAGTGCTGCTGCCACAGTTTAGAATTTGTTTTTTGGCTTCTCGGATTTGTAGTTACGGTGGGGGAGGGCGAACAAGGATCTGCTGAGAGCGATTTTAGATGCTCGCCATTTGTGTTCAAGAGTTATTTTGGTTTTTGAATATCTTCAAGTAGGGCATGAACCATTTGGGGCACGATCCTTTGCGTGAGGCTGCGTGGTGAGAGGAATTAGTAGTTCTTTAAGCCACGAGTCAAAGGATTCAATGGTTAAGGGTCTACCACAGGACAGTGTTGCTGGGGGGAAGAGCAGCAGGGCTTCGGCTATGTCAGGGAGTACCTTGACTTTGTTCCAGCATTTGTGATTAAAAGTGGGTGCAGGGGGAGCTATGGGAGAAGGGGCAGGTTTGTGGATAGAGAAAGGGATGGCAGAGTGGTCTGTACAGATAAGCGGTTTCTAGAGGATTGCCAATCTGCCACCTCTAGAAGGTCTGTTATGGGCAATAAGCGAGTAAATGGGAATGGGAGAGGCCTGGTACGCAACTGGTGCAAAATCACCTGAGAGCCAGGTTTTGGTGATAAAAATGAAGTTGGGATTGTCAGAAGATAGGTCAAAGATGCTGTGCCTGTTTCTTGCTACGGAGCGGGAAATGAAAAGGAAGCATGTGACTTCATGAGGGAGGAGGTGTTCGTGACGCTCATTGCTGGGAGTGCTTGGTGGATATGGGTGCCTTGTGAGATGGGGATGTGGGGGGTGGGTGGTAGGATCTGTCTGGATGCATGTGCACTATGAGGCTCGGATGAGAGGGTTAGGTCGATGGGGAGCAGGAAAAGTAGGCGGGCAGTTGTAGGTATGAGAGCCGTGGTGGAGAGGATCGGGGGGAGGTGAGTGGAGCACATGTGGTGTGGGGGGTTTGGGGTAGTTTGAGGTTCGAGTCTGGAGGGGGCTGGGGGTTTGGGTGTACTGGGTGAGAAGTCACAAGCAAGGGGGGAGGGCAGGGTCTGAAGCTAGGGGTGGGACAGAAAGGGAAGTTGGACTGATGGAGAAGTGGTGAGGTATGGAGTGTTGAGGGAGAGGGCCGGTTACTCTTTCTGCGTTTTGTGGATTTTGGTGCCAGAGGACTGTGAGATAGGGTAGGATGGTCAGAGGGAGAGGAGGATGAAGCAACTGTTCTAGAAAGGGTGACATGTGCTATTTTCAGAGAAGGGAAAGGGTATGAAGGGGGAGGTCTGAGGGCGGGGGTCGAGTAGGGGCAGAGGGTGGGGGAGAGGGCAGCATGGGAGGTAGGGTGAGGGAGAGGAGTTCCTCAGTGGGCACAAGGATGGCGGGGGAATTGTGAAGTTTGGAGTGCCAGAGAGCTCCTCTGGCTTGTGAGTTTGATATTGCGCTGGGTGGGTTGTTCTCAATAGATGCTAGGGGGAGGGTGGATGATGAGTTTGGGTGGGTTGAGGTGTGAGGGATGATCGTTTGAAGCCGACAGTGCTTTGAGCGCCAGAGTGCTCCTCTGATCTTAGAGTTAGTGGTGGAATGATGGTTGGGGGGAGGGAAGGGGGTGGGTCAGTGTATCGTTGTTCGGGGGCAAGGGTTGTGGGTGGCGACCTGGTGTGGAAATATATGCAGGGTTCATGAAGTTAGGTGCTAGAGTGTGGGTTCTGTGCCTGGGGGGGGTGGTAAATGGAGAAATGCCGGGAATGAGGAGGGGTCGGAGAGGTGGTCTTTGTTGATGTGGTATCTCCATCCCAGACGGGAGGTCAAGAACAGGACCTAGAGTCTAATACACCTGTATAGAGGGGAATCCCTAGATATAAAAGATGACAGCAGTAAGTGCAGTGACACTAGAAGAAATAACAGCACCTAGATTTGGACACCTGGTTGGAGGGTGGAAGGGCTTACCAAAAGGACAAAGGTAAATGCAGTAACCCTAGGTGTAATAGTGGCGCCTGGATGTGGGACACCTGGTTAGAGGGAGAAAGGCCGAAACGGGACAATAGCAGCCACCTAGATTTGAGACACCTGGATAGAGGGAGAACGGGCCTAACACAGGGGACAGCAGTAAGTGCAGTAACCCTAGATGTATTAGCATCACCTAAATGTGGGGCACCAGGACAGAGGGAGTAAGGTCTAACGGGACAATGATATATGTAGTAACAGGAAATGCAATAACTCTAGATGTAATAGCAGCACCTAGATTTGGGACACCTGGACAGAGGGAGAAACTGCCTAACACCGGGGGGACAACAGTAAATGTAGTAACCAAAATGCAAAGGTTTTAACACAGGTAGGGGAGGGCGACAGTATAAATACAGTAACCCCTGCGTTAGGCAGAAACCTGTGCAGTTCCCTTGGGGACCACTGCAAAAGATTTCGGACTACAGGTGTTGGCAGTAAACCCACTTGGTAGCAGTCTGTACCACCCAGATTTACCTGGTAGCTGTGGCTGAGCAGTCAGCCCTCCCTCAAGAAGAGTTAGGCAGTATGTAAAGTATACACAATAGGCACTCAGATACAATAGCACAAGCAAACACTGACCAGAGCTTTGGTATCAAGGTATATAATTATTTATTTAAAAACACACTTATTGAAACACCCCAGCACTATTATTGTAAATCACTCGAAACACAGTTACTATTATTATATATACATCCCTTATTCCTTATCGGACAAGTCTTAGTTAACACCACTTCTTTCCAGACAGAGGTGAGCGCTTAACTATAGATGGCACTCCAATACGTTAACGAAAAAGGGAGGGAAAAAGGCAGAATGTAGGAGAATACACCACACTAATACTTAAGAACTCTTAAGCAAGGCAGGAAAGTCAAAAGTTACTTCTGAGCTAAAGTCCATAGGCCGGGCCCACTCTTGGAGAGAGCAGGGCACAAATGCACCCAAGATCACACAATGACAACAGGCTTAAGTCTTGCAGGAAGTTCAGAAATGTTTTAGTTAGGCTCAGAAAAGTTTAGCCAGGGTGTCCCAGGCTAACCCAGGTTCGAAAGCCGGGGGCTAAATCTACCCCGTACAGTCGGTTGCAAGGGAAGCCAGGAGGAACACAGTACCTTACGTGGAAAGTATCCTCCAGCGGGGGCAGTTGTTCCTGGCAGCGGGTGCAAATCACGGCGTCGTCCAGAGGAAGAAAAGATCTCGACATGGAGGAAAGATGAAGGTCGTTGCACTGCCAGGGAAGAAACCAGCCGCAGAGTTTTCCGGTTAAAGGTACTACCCTTTGATTTGCGGTAGTGGTAAAACGTGGTATCCCGGTTGCCGGGGTGCTTGGCACGGGCAAGGCGGCCATGAGATGCTCCAGGAAGCGAAAAAGGAAGCAGACTGGTTATCCCCACCAGTCGAAGGAAGAAGACTCTCCGGGCTGGAGATCTCCTCTGTCGTTGGGAAAAGTGGTGAGACGGTTCAGCAGGGCTCCACCGGTGGTGTCGTCGTAGCAGGTCGGCTCAGCTTCTCCCTCGTTGGATTCTTAGGTCCTGTGGTGACTTCTAAAGTTCCAGTCCCCAAAGCCCTGCTTTTATGCAGAAAACCCCCATTCACTCAGCCTAGCTGTCACTCAAACATGCTAAGTGGTGAGCCAGCTGGCTCACCACTTGGGCCAATCAGGATGGAGTGCGACTTGAGTTGCCTAGGCAACTCAGTCCAGGGTGCCTAAATCCCCCTCTACCCCTCCTAAGTACCCCAGACAGAGTGGCACCACTTTGGAGGGCTTCTGTGGAGAAGCCCACCAAAAAGTGCAACAAAGGGCTCAACTTGGGTTGGAGTCACAGAAGCGAACACAAACGCCATTTTAGAACCGAGTTCTGGCAAAAAATACCAACCGGAGAATTAATATTAAATAAACCAACCAGCGGTATGTTCGAGGCTATAGAAATTAAATAATTAAAGTTGGTAGCCTTGAACAATGGAAAATCCCATAGAGATATATTTGCGGTCGAATATAAAGTAGTATCCACTGCCACCAGCCAAAACTCGATCAGGGGGGACGGAGACGTGCCCCCTCGACTAACAGACCCCGGGGCAATCGAATTGCCCTGGCCAGTACGTCCACAATATGATGGTTTGTACTGGTTCTGTTCAGAACTTGAGACTAGTAAAGTCAATGGTGACTTTACATGCCCTGGGAGACAGTAGTCAGTCCCAGGGTATGGAGTCTATATTGGGGGGTCACTATGACACCCCTGTGTTACTGCACTGAGGGTGCTGTGTAACACACATCACAAAAACACATGAAGCCCTATGGAGTAAAAAAACCCATAGCCCATTAAACACATCTAGAGTCAAAGAAACACACTCAGATCATGCCCAAGAGTGAGGGTAAAAGAGTCTCACTCTTGGCAGGAGAAAAAAATAAACCCCAAAAATCCAGCAAAGCTGCTGGGGGACTCACTAGTTTAGGAAATTCTGTGAAATTCAGCCTAAACAGAGAATTCTCCCGAACACCCTGGATGTAATAGCAGTGCCTAAATTAGGGACACCTGGATAGAGGAAGAAAGCCTAACACAGGGGGACAACAGTAAATGTAGTAACAGAAATACAAAGGTTCAAACACGGGGTGGGGGGGAACAGTAAATACAGTAACCCTAGATGTAATAGTAGCGTCTAAATTTGGAACACCTGGATAGAGGGTCCTGTACAGTGGGAAAGAGGCTTAGGTTTCACAGTGCAGTTTGAGTACAGGAGAGAGACACGCACTTAGATTTGAGAGTCCCATATAGAGGGGGAGAGGCATATGCCTCACAATGCAGTTTGCGTACAAGAAAAAAGAAAACACATCTAGATCCGAGAATCCTGTATAGTGGGAGAGAGGCCTAGGTTTCAGCATGCAGTTTGGGTACAAGACAGCACACGCCAGTGTGACTCAATGCAGTATTAACAATTCTCAGGGCGTGCGACACAGGCCAATATTCACAATACTATCTTAATGTGACTCTGGTAGAAATCATCATAGTCCTCACTAGTTGTGGAGCTGGTTAGAATTAATAGCCTGGTTTGATATGGGGGCGCAGGGCTTCGGTGTAGAGTGATTGGTCTACTCCCCACGCCTACCTTGGTAGTCGCTGCTGGTTGACGGCTGGCTACTGGCATCTCCTGCAGACACAGATTGGAGCCGCCTCTGTTGGAGCGCCCTTAGCTGCAGGGGCTCCACGACCAGAGGGCTGCCTTGTGAAGGTGAATTGATAATATGATAGGTTATTCATAACGTGCTTAATACCCAGAGGTTTCTAAGTGCGGATCCAGGGATTGAACCTGTGGTGCTCCGTGTCGTCTTGCTTCCAAGGTGATCACGTTGCCCCTGAGCTATCATCCTGAGACAGCTGTGATTGGGCCAATCAGGGCTGGGGGTGGTATGGGAGACAGGAAATGGAACTGGGGAGAGGGTCGGGGAGATCGGGGGCTGGAGGCTCAAATACTAAAAGCCAATGGAGGAAAATAAGGCACAGGAGGGTATCGAATGTCCTGCACTCACCTGCTACGCACCATAATAAAGTGGCGTGCAGCAAGCAATGCCGGGAATAGGGCCTTTGCAAACACGGTCTCCTAGTGACCAATCAGGGGAGGGGACCAATCGGGTGAGGGAGGAGTTGGAAATGGTAAATGGATCAGGGAGAACGGAGGCTGGGGGCTCAAATACTTAAAACCAATGGATGAAAATAAGGCCCTGGAGGGTCTTGAATGTCCTGCACTCACCTGCTAAGCACCAAAATAAAGTCTATGAAGAATGTCACACATTCAGAGCTTATCCCTTGAAGTAGCATCCTTAACTCTGGGCCAACCTTGACTCGTCAGCTCTGCACACAGAGCTGTTTTTCTGCGTCTCGTCTGTGTCTGAGGTAGCTTGGTTAATTTCAACGTGAGCCAGCGTCCATTCCCATTGTGGCATTCCTTGCCATATTATATATTACTATGTAGCAAGCTTCTATATGTTTTCTTTCTACCTTGCGTTACTGCGTATTTACAGTTATTGGTCAGTAAATTACTTCATTTTCTTTAGATCCATGATTACTTTAGCTTTAGGTACATGTCACTCTTAGTGCTTCAGTTACATCGTTACGTCTAAGTATTTTCATATCGTTTCAGCATAGCTTTATATCTTCTTTATGCCATCACACTGACCTCGTCAGATTGCACTTTAACGTCCATCCATATTATTTATTTATGCATTCTGACATCTTGGCAGGTTGCATCGTTCCATGTAGCACTCTTTCATGAAACATCCTTCCACACTTTCAGTACAAGAGGATATTCTAGATGGCTGAGTGCATAACAATACACTTGATGTGTTATGGGACCAATGCAAAGGGTGTCAGGAATCAGATATGGGGCAAAGGAAGGCGGTTCTTGTACCCAAAAACGCACTAAGTAGCTAAAAACTACATTTCCCAGCCTGCTTTGGGAAGTCTGTAGTCCTTAGCGTTCGCGCGGCACGCCATCTGGTTCTGATTGTGGTCTGCTTTGCTTAAAGACCGCCACCGCCCGTGCCTCAGTGCAGGTAATTACAGATTGTCTGCATGGGCGGCGGCAGCTGAGGACGCGAGGTAATGCACGAACGCTGGGACGCCAGAGGACTGTGAAGATGTATTCCGGGCCGCGACGGTGCATTATTTAACTGAAGGAAACCAACGCTGGGCTGCGGCGGTGAACTGCTTCATTCTTCATGTTGGGGCATTGATCTTCAGGGTCCGGATGTCCTGTAAGGCGTCCAGACCGTCAGTTAAGTTCCTCACGCTTTTGGCATATTTATGTGTGTACGCCTGAATTATGTGTTTACTTATGATGCCACGATAAGAGAGCGCGTGTGAAGGAACACACCATTTATTTTCTGAACAGCTAATGTTTAACATGCCATCTATTTTCTGAGCAGCCAACTTCTAACACTGGCTAATATCCGTTTTGCAAGAGGAGTATCATGTGGAGCTAAAATGTGATTTCAGAGTTCTTTCCATTGGCCCCACACAGCCAGAGGACATGTGCTTAGTATGGTTGAACCCATGTTTGTTGCTTCAATGTGCCCCTTGGGCCATGAGTCTCGTACCTTCATTTGTCTGTGCCATTTTGCTTGTCTGCAAACCCCCCATGTTTCAAGAGTGTTTCAAAGGGTGTTCAGTCTTATGTCATGTCTAAGTTGCTAACCCTATTTTGTTGTTATGCGCAAGGGTGTTGTCTCATAAGGACATTACTAGGAGTATGAAAAGCTTGATATGGTATGTACTAAGTTCATTACAGGTCTATGAGGTTTAGGATACAGGAATTGGAGTAAGATACAGGTTTTAGGAGCATTGACCTACAAAGTATTATATTGCTATGTACTTTCTTGTTATGTTTCCCCCTCCTTTCCTTTGTCAATCCACCCCCTTTCCCTAACTCCGTCTTCCCCCCATTGGCTGCCACATGGTTCCCTGTGATATTATATTCAGGCGCCCGTGCCAACCACGGTGGGAGGCTCTATCTATTCGGCTTCTGTGGTTTGGGAGAGGGGGTTGAGTCCCCTATTCCCTTGTGAGTTTGACAGAATTACCTGCCCCCGATTGCGGGGTAATTGAACCACCCAGGCCAAATGGATACAAATTCTCCCTCTTTAGCGGATGTGCTAAAAGCACTACAAGATATACAAGTAGAGTTAGTGCAGGCTAGACAGGAATCCAGTACTTTGAAAGCCCAGGTACAAGGGTTGGTAGCACAGAGCACCCCTCTGGATGGGGCTGGAACCTCTACAGGAGGTCAAATGGGTAGAGTTCACCCCTTCAGTGGTTGTGCAGTCCCCTAGTAGTGTGCCATTAGCGGCACCAGAAAGATTCACAGGAGACCCTAAGAAATATGACGTTTTTGACACAGTGCCGACTGCATTTTTTGTGTAAACCTACGGCTTTTGAGACCGTACAGGCTAGAACAACATTTGTTATTTCTTATTTAACTGGTGATGTGGCAGTTTGGGCAATGCCTTTGGTGCAGAAAGATGATCCTTTATTGTATAATTGGGATGGATTTTTGGGGGAATTTGGAGGATTGTTTGATCGCCGGGAAGTTTCCCTGGCTCAGGACAAAGAACTGTTAGCTTTAAGACAGGGAACCAGGGACTTGGTGTCCTATGTTACCCAATTTAACAGGTTAGTGATTGAAACAGATTGGCCTGAGAATAAACACTGTGTTGTTCTACCAAGGGCTAAAAGAGGAATTGAAGGATGTTATTGCTTAAGTAGAACCTCAACCTAGTACCTGTACGGCAATGATTGATTTAGCACTAAGATTGGATCATCAAATTGGAAAGCGCAGGGGAGAAAAGAAAAGACCAGAAGTGTTGCCCTTTGCCAGATTAGATCGGGGTAAGGGAAACAGGAATATAGAAGGAGAGCCTATGCAGATTGGTGGAATAAGGGGGCCATTGTCTACAGCAGAGAAGGAGCAACGTAAGGCTAATAACTTGTGCCTTTACTGTGGACAACCAGGACATTATATTAGGACATGCCCGAATACTCAAAGAAAGGAGCAGGTGTGGACAGAAACAAGGGGGAGACGGGAAAAGGATTGGGCCGGCCTTAGGGGGAACTCGGGCGACAGGCCCAGAAAAAACTAGGTTCCCCAATTGGATAGAAAATACGACGGGGAAAAGAAATTCACATTTGTACATTTTGGTAACGTTGTTTTTTACCTGTGCGAAACAGTGTCTGCAATGGTGGATTCTGGAGCCACGGGAAATTTCATTGACATTGGTCTGGCAAAAAGGTTGGATTTACCGTTAAGGTAAAAATCTCAGGTTGAGGGGGTGCAATCGGTGGATGGATCACCATTGGTTTCGGGGCCCATTTGTCAACAAACTCAGTCTATTGTAATGAGGTGCGAGTCTGGACATGTAGAGGAAATTGTATTTGATTTAATAGCGGCACCTCAGTTTGGACTAATTTTGGGCATGCCTTGGTTACTTCAGCACAATCCCAAGATTGATTGGATTAAGCGTGAGGTGGTATTTGCTGGGGTGGAATGTGAGGGTCACATGGAGGAAGAAGTTAGACCTGCATTATATTTGGCAGACCAGGTGGCAGAACCACAAATGGTGGGAGCAATGGCTGTGAGTATCCCAAATCAGTAACATGTTTTAGCTAAAGTCTTTGACAAAGGGGGAGCGGACAGGTTACCACCCTATAGACCCTATGATTGCGTGATTGATTTGGAACCAGGAGCTAAGTTACCATGTAGTAGAATCTACGCTTTGACTGAAACAGAAAACCAGCATTTACGAGAATATCTAGATGACATGCTAAGGAAGGGTTTTATTAGACATTCCACCTCACCAGTTTCATCACCATTATTCTTTGTCCCAAAGAAAGAGGGCACTCTTAGGACATGTATTGATTATAGGGCGCTGAATAAGGTGACAGTAAAAAACAGGTACCCCTTGCCTTTGATTTCAGTGTTATTGGACCAAGTGAAAACAGCATTGGTTTACACCAAATTAGACTTGAGAGGGGCCTATCATTTGATTCGCGTTAAGGAGGGTGATGAGTGGAAGACAGCCTTCAGGACTAAGTTTGGTTTGGTCGAATATCTTGTTATGCCTTTTGGATTGTGTAACGCTCCTGCAGCATTTTAATACTTTATGCAGGAGGTGTTGAGTGAGTACCTAGATGTGGTTGTCATAGTGTATATTGATGACATTTTGATCTATTCATCTTCTGAAGAGCAACACATAGGGCATGTGAGGGCAGTGTTGAAGAAATTACAAGAATATCAGTTGTATGTAAAACTAGAAAAATGTGCCTTCCATACCACCCAAGTAGAATTCCTTGGTTTTATTTTGACTCCCTCTGGTATTGTAATGGACAAGAAGAAGGTGCAAGCAGTTACTGAATGGCCAGCCCTCAATGCATCAAGGATATCCAATCCTTTTTGGGTTTTGCAAATTTTTACAGGTGATTTATTTCTAATTTTTCACAAATTGTTACACCCATTACCAAATTATTAAGAAAGGCCACTAAATTGTGTTGGAACTCTGAGGCAGAAGTAGCTTTTCAAGAGTTAAAGAAAATATTCACGTCAGCTCCAGTACTGAGACACCCTAATCCGGAGAAACCATTTCAAGTAGAAACTGATGCTTCCAATGTGGCTGTTGGGGCAGTATTGTCTCAGAATGATGAAGGAGGAGTGTGGCATCCAGTAGCTTTCTACTCTCGTAAGCTTACCGGTTGTGAACAAAATGATTCTATTACTGATAAAGAGTTATTGGCAATTAGAGCAGCCTTTCTGGAGTGGCAACATTATTTGCTGGGGGCCAAACATCAGGTTACAGTGGTCACGGATCATCAGAACTTACAGTACTTCAAGACAGCCCATACATTGAGTCCCAGGCAGTTACGGTGGTCACAGTACTTTAATGAGTTTAATTTTGTAGTTACTTTTAGACCAGGAAAAAATAATGGTAAAGCTGACGCTTTATCTAGGCAGCAAAATCTGGACAGCAGTATAACAGAAGTTAAGACTATCATTCTGGTGGAAAAAGTAGTAGGAGCGGTAATGACTCAATTATTGAGACAAGTAAAACAAGAAAGGAAAGGAAAGAATGGAGTGGGGAAGGGTGAGTCCCACAGAAACATTTCACAATGGTCTTCCCTATTATGCAGGGAAATTGCATTTACCAACGCTTGACCTGCAAAGAAAACTGATGCAATGGTGTCACAATTCCCCTCTGGCAGGACATTCTGGAAGCAAAAAGACAAAGTATGTTGGAAAAGTATTTCTGGTGGCCAGGATTAAGACAAGACTCTAATAAATACATTCAAGAGTGTGAAACATGTGTACGAAGTAAGTCAGATCATACTAAGAAAGCAGGTTTACTCCAGCCTTTACCTACTCCGGAGAAGGTTTGGACACATATATCCATGGATTTCATTACTGATTTGCCTCCAGATGACCAGTACGAGACAATCTGGGTGGTGGTAGTGGATTATTTATCTAAACAAGCCCATTTTGTGCCTTGTAAAGGTATTCCGGGAGCGGGGAAATTGGCAGAGTTCTTACAAAATGTGGTCAGATTACATGGTCTACCTAAGAGTATTGTATCGGATAGAGGTCCTCAATTTACTTCCAAATGTTGGCGTGCTTTCTGTCAGATGATAGGAATTGACTGCGCGTTGTCCACCAGTTATCATCCACAAACGGATGGACAAACAGAGAGAGTCAATCAGACACTTGAACAGTATTTGCGCTGTTATTTCAATGATGGCAGAGAGTCTTGGGTGCAATCTATATGGTTGGCGGAATTCACGTATAATAATACTGACCAAGTTTCGTTGGGTATGGCGCCAAACGAATGTTTGTATGGTCAAACACAGAATATGTTACCAGAGCATTTACCGGACATGGAGAATATTCCTATGCTTCAGGATAGAAAACAGTTACTTCTACACATCAGACAGAAGGCACGAGCCAATTTCGAACAGGCTAAGGAACAGTATAAGAATCATGCAGACAAAAAAAGGAGAGAGGCTCCTCTGTATAAGGTGGGATATAAGGTATGGCTGGCTACTCACAATTTGCCTTCGAAAGGACCTCGTAAATTTGCCCCTAAATTCATTGGACCCTACGAGATTGTGAAATGTATATCTAAGGTAGCGGTCAAACTTAAGTTGCCTCAAACTTTGAAGATACATCCAGTGTTCCATGTGTCTTTGCTTAAACCCGCAGCTCCCGGGACGCGAGTGCAGAGACCACCAGCCATTATCAAGGATGGGCAGATGGAATTTGAAGTGAAGAAGATATTGGACTCTCGGCGTAGACAGAATCAATTGTGGTATCTCATTCAGTGGGCAGGGTATGGACCTGAGGATTGTTCATGGTGTCGGAATTGAAATAATGTTATGCCTCCTATCGCAACAATTGGATGTGTATTGGCCTACCCCAAGTTGTCTAAACATCATCTGCAAACAAACTCCGCGGCAAGGTCTTGACCTTAGAGAAAGTAATGTAAGTCGCCATCTTGGATTAAGCCGCCATTTTAGGTTCTCTTGTAATGTGGAAGTCACCCTGAACATCAAAATGGAGGCCGAATGACATTTTGAGTAAGACTCTGGCCGAAGTGACCTCCGTACACACGAATAATTAATATGCCTGCAGGCCACTTGTCAGGGTCGCGAACTGAGACCTTGTCCTATTGTTGACCTATGTGTAAATGTACAACTATATCAGCAAAACTAATCAAAATGCATATATTATAGGATTGACCGGGCTAGGAACCCATAGGCCCGATTTCTAGAATGTTTAACCCGCGAGGGGGTTGGCCAAGGGCTGGATAAAGAGTATAAAAAGCCCAAGTATTCCAATGTATGGTCTCTCTCACTAACGCAGTGAACTCTCGTTGAAGTTCGTTATGTTAATCTGAGAGCCGAATAGCTATCCGTTTGTCAATTGACTTTGGTAACTGTTGTAGCTTTTGAATAAAGCACTTGTATGTTCTTTGTAAACCTGTGTTGGTGAGTTTCTTTCTGGGCTTCCCAGCCTCATATTATTTTTCTGTTTCCACAATGGGAACCGGCTAGTGCGGTCCATGCACCTATATTGGTGCGCCTATTTCATTTTCATCACCCAGAGAAAGCAAAACTTGGAAAGGGCCCTAAGAGAGTAGGTTCTGTCAGGAATCAGATATGGGGCAAAGGAAGGCGCTTCTTGTACCCAAAAAGGTGCCAGGTAGCTAAAAACGACATTTCCCAGCATGCTTTGGGAAGTCTGTAGTCCTTAGCGTTCACGCGGCACGCCAGCTGGTTCTGATTGTGGTCTGCTTTGCTTAAAGACCGCTGCTGAGGACGCGAGGTAATGCACGAACGCTGGGACGCCGGAGGACTGGGAAGCTGTATTCCGGGCCGCGACGGTGCATTATTTAACTGAAAGAAACCTGCGCGGGGCTGCGGCAGTGAACTGCTTTGTTCTTCGTGTTGGGGTATTGATCTTCAGGGTCTGGATGTCCTGTAAGGCGTCCGGACCGTCAGTTAAGTTCCTCACACTTTTGGCATATTTATGTGTGTACGCCTGAATTATGTGTTTACTTATGATGCCACGATAAGGGAGCGCGTGTGACGGAACATGCCATTTATTTTCTGAACAGCTAATGTTTAACACGCCATCTATTTTCTGAACAGCCAACTTCTAACACTGGCTAATATCCGTTTTGCAAGAGTCATGTGGAGCTAAAATATGATTTCAGAGTTCTTTCCATTGGCCCCACACAGCCACAGGACATGTGCTTAGTATGGTTGAACCCATGTTTTGTTGCTTCAATGTGCCCCTTGGGCCATGAGTCTCGTACCTTCATTTGTCTGTGCCATTTTGCTTGTCTGCAAACCCCCCATGTTTCAAGAGTGTTTCAAAGGGTGTTCAGTCTTATGTCATGTCTAAGTTGCTAACCCTATTTTGTTGTGTTGTGCGCAAGGGTGGTGTCTCATAAGGACATTACTAGGAGTATGAAAAGCTTGATATGGTATGTACTAAGTTCATTACAGGTCTATGAGGTTTAGGATACCGGAATAGGAGTAAGATGCAGGTTTTAGGAGCATTGACCTACAAAGTATTATATTGCTATGTACTTTCTTATGTTTCCCCCTCCTTTCCTTTGTCAATCCACCCCCTTTCCCTAACTCCATCTCCCCCCCATTGGCTGCCACGTGGTTCCCTGTGATATTATATTCAGGCGCCCGTCCCAACCACGGTGGGAGGGTCTATCTATTCGGCTTCTGTGGTTCGGGAGAGGGGGTTGAGTCCCCTATTCCCTTGTGAGTTTGACAGAGGGTCCCATTTATTGCTCTTCTCTGACTGTTCCAGTATGACGGTGAGGGGGCGGGAACTGGTGAGCATCTACCTGCTCCTCAACATTCCCCCCTCTGGGCGAATTCTCGACCATATTCTCTTCTTCCATGGTCTTTATCTCCTATTCATCATTTGTCAACATCATCTCTTCATCCTGCTTCTTTTTTGGGATCCAAATCTTTATCACCCCTCTAAGGTGACCTGCATTCTTTGTGTTTATCCACGCTTTTCCAATGCTTGGTGTAATGGAACTTCATTCCAGGAGGTGCAAGGGCGCTTTTCTTTATAATCTCATGGGTACAGGCTTCCTTTTGCATCTGATCACCTGTTCCAGCATCAATGTTAATCATTATCTTCATCCCAGTAGCTTTTTAGCTGTCTTCTGGCACTGACCTAAGAGGATCCTTATAAGATAGAATCCTAGCAAAACCAATTGCTCAGAGAATTTTGAAAGCATTGTCCAGCCTGGTTGGAATTCATGACACTAGGAATGAAAACCAGTCATCTCCTGCTTTCTTATCACCATCATCTTCCATCTGTGTATGCAGAGTCATCAACATAGTTATTGCTTCTGTCAGGGTTCCATTCTCCATCATGGTATGGTGATAATGTACAGCAAGAAGGCCGATCCTGGCACACACGCCTCCTTCTATTTGTCTATAAGTCCAGAGCATACCTGTTCTGGAGAGTCATCAACCTGGTGGCTCTCAATTCTTCTCCGATTGCATTGAATCCTTTATATTGTTGCATTAATCTTCTGTAACAGCTCCAATCTGGTGATCTGGTGACCTATTCCTTCTCTGGTGTTAATTCATTTTTGGAAATTCATGGATATTGAGATCACTTTGAGGAATCACTAATGCTGGTACATGCATCATTACAACAGAGTATATTCTGCCCCAATTCATAGGCAACTGCATGCAAGCAAGCTCTGGATCCACAGCGGTCCATCAGTACGGCAGTTCCTCCATTCATTCCTGGGACCTCGATTGTCTGTCCACATCCTTTATTCTCTCCAACCTGAACCGAACCTCCATGCTTGAAGCATGTTGTATTCTTCAATAGTATTCTGGATACTAGTCCTGCTTCGTAGTCGGCCCATATTAATAACTTAGATGCCTAGAATCATGGGCCAAATAATCTGTCATTCACTATTTGCACTATGCCTACTGGTTCCTTCTTGAACAGGTGTGCAGGGCAAGATAATAGTTGTTCCCATCAGGTACTGGCGGCAAACTGCCCATATACCAATAGCTGAGGGGTCTCCCTGCATCCTGGCTCTCATGATCTCTCAGTCCTGTCTGAGCAATCCATCCCCTTCATATCAACATTCTTTATTCGTTCCCCAATCTGGGATGGATACATGTTTTTTCTTGTCCACCCCATCCCACTTTCCATCCTTTTTTTAAAAATTATCTTCATATGGAAATGTTCCTCTTGATCGCCATCGTAAAGTTGGCCATTTTCCTTTGAATTGCCCTCTGGTGGTTGTACATGCTGCAAGATGAGACATATCGCATCCTGTGCAGACATCACTTTGGCAATAAATGGCCTTAGTGCATTAATGGGATACGGTATAAAGAAACAGACAAAGCAGCTTTCATCTGACGTTCTCTCTCCCAATTCCTTCATGTTCTGATATCATAGGTTACTTTTTAAATGAGCCGAATTATCAAGATGAACAAGTTACTTTCTTACCTGGTAACGTTCTTTCGATGGGATGGTCCGACGACGTATTCCATATCTATGACAGGTAATGTCCACAGCTCTGCTGCTTCGGAAAATCTTTGGCGTCTGCGTCCTGCGTCGATGACGTCGATGCGCCGTCCCAGAGGCCCTCCTCCGACGGCCGACGTCACCCGATGGGATAAGGAGGACGCACGACGCCCATAGCCTCAGTTCCGTTTTTTCCACAAACGTGTTCGCTTCGTGAATCTCGGTACGCTTCGACTCTTTGGAGTTTGCTGTTTTTCAATTCTCGGTTCGTTGAACCTGTTCGTTTTTTTGTGAAGACCTGTTCGTGGCGATGTCTACTTCGTCTTCAACCCCGCGTCCGGGCTTCAAGAAATGCGGGGACTGTGGGTCCAAGATGTCGGTCACGGACTCGCACGACGCCTGCCTCTGGTGCCTCGGGGAGGCCCACGATACGGACGACTGTCGACTGCCAGTCGCTCACGGCAAAGGCCTTGCGGGAACGCAAGAAGAAGCTGTCGGTCGGCTGGGTGTCTAAGCCCCGGAAGTCTAGGTCTCAGGGGCTTTCGACAGATGCCTCGAGGGGCGACTCTCCGTCTCATCGTCGGAAGTCCAGTGGGTCTCCTTCCAGGAGTCAGTCTCGCCACTCCTCTGCCTCTTCGAGGCATTCCTGGAAGCGCCGGCATCGGTCGCCTTCCCTGTCCTCTTCCGAGGACTCCGCCCGTCGGCGGGTAGCTTATCCCTCCATGCAAGTGATACCAGAGGAATGGGCTTCCTTTGGGAAGCAGATGGTAGCGATTCTTGAATTGGAGGGCACCGGTCCGTCCACGCCTCTGAGTGGGGTCGGTCGGCACCGGTCGAGAGACACCGCTCATACGCCTTCGGGCTCGGGTGGTCGGCACGGCTCGCGGGAGAGGTCCCGCTCGGACAAGGGTAGCCGTTCTTGCCATGCCCGTTCCAGGTCCCGGTCCTTGACACACTTGAGACCACGTGATCATGTGCCGTCTTTGAAGAAGACATTGATGCCTGTGGCGCTGAGGTCATTGACGGTTTCTCTCGAGGCTCCGCCTCCGAGGGGGTTGGCGATGCCGTCGGCGCCTAGGTCGTCGAGAGACACGCTCGGAGCTCCGGCTTCGAGGCCTGTGTCGATGCCGTCGATGCTGGCAGCACTGCAGCTGACGTCAACGCCGATTCGCTCGACGTCGACGCCTTTTGTGTCGACGCCGGCGCCGACTCGTTCGGTGCCCTCGACGCCTTTCGAGGCAGTGGTGTCGGAGGGGCCCCGTGGCACGGGGTTAGCCCCTAGAAAGGCTCCGGCTAAGGTCAGGCACTGCTTTGGTCCCCAGAGGTCTTCCTCTCCCCGCCTGGAGTACATTTCAGAGGGTGATGAAGGCTCTGATGATGGCCTGAGGAGGACCCAATCCCCTCAAAATGTATTTGTATCATCATGGTCCTCCTCAACATCCCTTTTAAATAGACTCCTAGTTATATTGTAGAACAGGCTGTACATTTAGCAGGGACAATAATAGATGTTTGGAGGGATGATTCATTAATACCCTCCATATCTGTACTACCTCTTGCTACATTTTCGAACTGCCATAATAATGAGAAAAACACAAATCATAATGACATCAATATCCCATAAAAACCTATCGACTTTCTGGATGGCAATGGATCTCTGCAATTTTGAAGCCTCTCCATTTCATATTTACTTTAATATACACATTTAGCTCATTTCTAATCACTTTTATATCAGAAACTGCAATATAATTGCGATAATCTCTCTCCAGACAATAGTTATTCTTGGGGTCTTCTAGAAACATAATGTTTATTCCTCTTCATATTAGGGCTGGATAAGTCTGCAATATGTAGGGAAAAATAACAGACAGGAGTGTGTGTATGCTATTGCTCTAATAAGTAGCATAAACAATGGTCATTACTCTTTCTTCAAATTCAGGACTCTTCTCACATTGTTCCTTGAAGCCTGTCTAAAAAGAGTTCAAAGGTAGCTGCAAGTCTATTGTCTTGTCACATTTTGTGAAACCCTGTACCCTAATATATAGTGCTTATGTGCACTTCATTGTTCTTCTTGTTTCTAGCCATCAGGTTAGTCTGCACACGCGGAACTACTTCTCTTGCTTCACTTCAGATATCTTCGGAAGGGGACGATGCTTCGCCTTTATATGGTTTGACGTCATGTAGATGTAGCCACACTCTTCACCCCTTCAGTTTGACAGCACTGGAGCTAGCTTCTAACTCGTGTGGCCCATCAAAGCGGGCCATACTCCAGGTGCGTATACATTTGCGCACTAGCACCTGGTCACCTGTATATAAACTTGGAGGTTTCAGCAAAGCTTCTGTTTCATAAGATTGTCCGTCCCTTCTTTTTGACCCCTCCCTTCTGTTCTTGATCTGTTGAGACATGAAAAAAGCACTTGCAATCATTGTTGTTAGCTAATTGTGCATCTCGTCACCAAATGCCTTCGATACACTGTGGGCATCAGGATTTAGTTGGGTTTTCATACTCCGTCCAGTCACCAACTCATGGGGAGTTAGATGGTGATCTGAACCAGGCTGATTTCTCAAGGCATATGAGGCAAGGGGCAGGCAATGTAGCCATTCCTTTTTCAGTGTGATTTTCAACTTGGCTATGCGCTCCTTTAACAATCCATTTAATCTCTCACAGACACCATACTCCAGTGGGTGATAAGCAGAAGAATACATATGTTGTATACCTAATAGAACTAACTATTCAAATAATTCATTTACAAAGTGTGGCCCATTGTCAGACTGTAAAACCTTGCACTCCCCCACCTGGTGAATACTTTGTGCAAAAGAAACTTGGTAGTGCACAGGGCATCAGGGTGTGTGCATGGACCTTGCTCTATTCATCTAGAAAAAGGATGTACTACAACCAGAATAGATCTGTAGCCATTGCATATCTGATGCATATCTACATAATCGATATGTAGATGCTGAAATGGGCCATTGGGTCTAGGGATTGCTCCTCTCACTGTTCGTAAGTGTGCCCTGGGGTACATGTCTGGCTCACTATGCAATTCACAATGAACTGTGCCACATGTTCCAATAGATTGGGTGAGAACCATTCTTCTGTTATTGTTGCAGCTAGACTCTCTCGAGTCATGTGTGCTGGGTAGTGAAGCTGCTCCAACAGTACTCTCAATAATGCTAGAGGAATAACTGGCCTTTCAGTGCTATCATGTCTCCAAATTGCCTCAGTGGGGGATAAGGAATACCCCCGCTCCATGAATCCTGTTCTACTGGAGCTCGACCTTGTATTTCAATTAACTGAACAATAGGCAGCATGTTAAAGCCCTCCTTTGCTAGCAATCATCGTCCTGTCACTTGTTTAACATCTCTTTCAAAACCAGATGTGGGTGGATAATAGGCTGCTTTTTGGCCTCTACATCTGTGGCTTCATTTCCGCAGCAAATTAAGTATGTTCGTTTTAGAATGCGCTGAGCATTTTATGACTGTTAGGGTCAATGGGAGACTCCTACTTCTATAAGCCTATCCAATATGGCTGCATGTTGCCCCAGAGTGCCGTTTGCACTGAGGAAGCCCCTCCTTTTCTGACGTGACAAACCTATTTTTTATTTTTTTTATTTTTATGGTTAATAAAATCAACCTTTCAAATGTTACACAGTATCAAAACACTACAATTGATAAAAATGTCTTTCATAGTCAAGATGAGAATATACATTGTCCAATTATTACAATAATAATGTACAAAAATATAGAATTCAATTAAATTAAATAGTACTAAACAGAAAAAAATGCATCCAAAAATTGCACAGTAACTATTTTGATGCCTAATGATGTAGATGAAAAAATACATTGCCACATATTCTTTTGAATATACACATTTTGGTCTTCAAAATAATTTCCAAAACATTTTTTTTCAGAAGATGACTAAATTTGGACAATGAATTAGACAATGTTCCAACGTTTCTCTTTGGTCAGCATTTTTAAAAAAACGACACACATTTTCTGCCTCCGTGATTTGTTTTCTACGCGACAAAACATCTAGGGTCGGCCAAAGGTTCAAACGGAAGCGGAGAAACTTCTGACGAGTCTTTAAACATGGAAATTTGGCCAGATAATCGGTCATTACTCTACAGCACTTGTGAACGAACAGAGTTTGATCAAAGTCCTTATAATTAAGGCATTTTGTCCGAGTTATGATCCAATCATGTGGATGGTTTTTTGTTTCGGCTCGCGCTTCATTGGACAAGAGTAATTCCAGGTCAACAGACGCGTCAGACAGTGCATTCATAGTAAACCACCCCATTGTCTAGAAAAGACCTGATTTTGTTTGAGAAGGTGTGATGCCACTTTTCCCAAAATGTCTAGACGCTCTAATGACAGACACTTGCGGAAAAAAGCGCAATATTTCCAAATAACGAAAGAGAACATTGAGAGTGAACCTAGTTCGAATCGAATCAGAGGTAAAGGCGTACACACTTGTAAATGCAAGACTTGTTTCCAGAACAAAGATTCAACTCTGTCCCACCACTCCACAGGTTTAGGACTGCGGGCTTTGGACCCATAAGTCAGAATTGGCAACACTTTCTGAAGATAGAAGGTGAGTATATGCTTAAGTGTAAATTTGCCAAATTTGCCCATAAGGATCCTTGCTTGGGCAACTAGAGAGCGCAATTTACCATTAATTTCCATATCAGCTTCAAGACTTGGTAAAGTATCCACTATTAAAGTACCCAAGTACTTGTATCCGGCTACCTGTTCTAAGGGAGCATTATGAAGTCGCCAGGAAAAAGATTTAACTTTACAACTTTTGTGCCTCTTGCAGACCATTATTTGGGTTTTGTTAATATTGATTTTCAAATGATTTGTAACTACATATGATTCTAGACCATGCAACAATTTCTGAAGACCAGTATGCGTTTTTGATATGAGGATCAAATCATCAGCATAGAAAAGATAGGGTATTCTATGCGTACCCAAACATGGAGGATTACTTAAAATTTTACTGAGAGTAAGACCCAAATCATAAATAAAGAAGTTGAAAATTGATGAAACCAAAATACAACCTTGTTTCAGCCCTCTAAATGTTCAAAATTTCGAGGTCATATCACCACTTAAATTAAGTCGAACCTGCATGATAGTATTGGAATGTAAAAGAACTATTAGTGATATTAGAGAGGGCAGACATTTGTATTTAATCAATTTGTGATATAGCAAAGTTCGATCGATTGAGTCGAATGCAACCTGAAAATCCACGAAGGCCAGATAAAAGGTCTGCCTTCGCGCTGCATGGTCTGAAAGAAGCATTTGTAGAGCAATAATATTAGGGATGGTACTTAAACCGGCCACAAATCCTGACTGAAAGGGATCGTTAAGACGGGCTTGGTAGATCCACTTCTGAAAGTCTCTTAAAATAAGTTGCGAAAAGATCTTCCCCGGAGCATCTAATAATGTACCTGTATGTACGGTTGACGTCGCATATGCGGAGTCTGAGTACATTGTCATTTCCTCATCCTCAAATCTCTGCAGCGCTTTGAGCACCACTCATTTTGCAGCCTGTGCTGAATAATTTGAAGGCAACCTCATACTTGTTACTACCTCAAATTCACCCTCTCTATTCAGTTTAACTACTGCTGCTCCAGTAGGCCTTCCCCTCAGTTGCTTGGTGAATGTTTGATGGACCATCGATAAACAATTTCCTCCCTTCCGAGGGCATTTTCTCTAGCTTGGGGAATATCATAACAGTGTATGTTGTACTATCATGTACATACCCATTGTCTCGTAGTGGTTCTGATATAAATGTTGCTGGTTTTACTGTTTTACATCTAACAATTTTAATCACAGGGTGGAAATAATCACATCGTACCCCAATGCTCTTTGTGCGGTCAATGTACTTTTGGGCTTCTCCAAAATTGAAAACAATGCATGCTCTACAAATAACGTTATTCGGCACCCCATCGTTTTTAAATTGTGACTGCAGAAGCTGCTAAAGATTGCTCACAGGCATAGTGTCCCCTCATTCCTGGATCTAAAATCCCACTGTAGTATGCCAATGGTTTGTCAATGTCCTAATGTTGTCTTCTGTGTAAGAACTGCTGTCATGACTTCTCCATTTGAATAGAGAATAAATAACATTCTTCATTGTAATCTTGGATCTCCACTACAGGGGCTGTATTTTGCCTTTTTTTAATTCTTCAAATGCTTCAGTCATCTCATCTGTCCATGTTATTGTGCCATTGTCCACCTGTGCTTCTTTGTCTCCTTTTAAAAGTGATCGAATGTATGTACTATATTCGAAAACCCAGGCCCTCCAATAATTGCATAAGCCTAGAAACTGTTGCATTTCCCTCACTGTTTTAGGTGCTACAGTTTTCATGATTGCTTCTGCTCTTTAGGTGTCACTTTTCCTCCCTTCGTGAGAGATCAACTGTCCTATGTCAAAGACTACGCCTTGACAATATTGTAATTTCTCCTTCTCTACCTTATATCCTTTCTGTGAAAGTATGGTCATGAGTTTAACTGAGTCTTCTCTACATCTTTCTTCTGTCTTACTACACACCAAAATGTCATCCACATACTGAATTATTACACTTTCAAGTTGGACATGATCCAAGTCCATCTGGAAGACCCTGTTAAAGATGGAACGGGACTCTCAGTACCCCTGAGGCAAACAAGTATGTTTCAGGCATGTATATCTATACAAAAAGGAAGTCAAATCTTATCTTCATGAAGGGGAATCGAAAAGAATGCATTCTTCAAATCAACAACTATGAAATATTTGGCCGTAGATGGGATGTTATATAGTATCGTCGCAGGATTTGGAACTAAAGGAAACCCGGCTTTGACTATAGTGTTTAGAGGGCGAAGATCCTGAATAAATCTTCACAACCCTCCTTTGATTTCCTCACCGGTTACACAGCCGTGTTACATGATAAATCTGATGGCACCAATATGTCTTGCTTAATTAAAGCGGAAATGGTCTACAATGTACCTTCATCCGCCTCTCTAGACATGGGGTATTGCTTTGCCCATGGTTAAAGTGCTCCTGGTTTTAATTTAATTTTAACTGCACCTATCCCTTTTAATAATCCCACATCATATGGACTTGCAGTCCATATAATTTCTGGCACATTCTCAGTCTTCCTGAAAAAATGACGGTCTTCTTTTTACCAACTCCATGTTCTGCAGTGCTTCTATATTCTTTACTTTAATCCAACAAGTGAAAATATTTTTTTTTAAAAACGCTAGTTTGGAGTAGTCATCTCTAAACAGTTCTTCATCTGTCAAACTATATCCTTCACTGAGCGCCATCACTGTCCTCCACCCCTTCCTTCATTATCTGTCCCATGAAGCATCAACCTTTCTTCACTGCTGCTTCTAATTCTAAGGGAATGATCTGTCCTTCCTCATCGTCCATGGCGGTTTCTGGCCTGAACAAAAATTAATCGGGTATTCTTAATATTTTACTTACCAGCCTGGGTAACCATGATAAGATAGTCAATACATACAAAAATACTTCTGAATCTAATGGCACTTCTCGTAATGCCTTCTGGCCTGTAAAAGATGATATAAACTCTTCCACGTTCATATAGTGTATCCCTGGAGTAGGGCACACTATCACTTTGTCAGTAAAAGATAGTCATGTTAAGCCTTTTCATGAAGTCACGCCCCAATATATTAAATGGCATCTGCCTAGAGTATAGTAATCGCATCGTACCCCGATGCTCTTTGCGTGGTCAATGTACTTTTGGCCTTCTCTAAAATTGAAAACCATTGTTCTCCTATAGATATTGGTAATTCGTCTGTAAAAGGAACTAAACTCATCTCCCAAGAGAATCCTTGAGCCTTCATGGCAGTACCTGACATTGGGTATTTTCCCTCGCAGACGCAAGAACGAGTGGCTCAAGTGTCTACTAGAAATGAAAATATCTTGCCTCCTATCGTCACCTTGACCTTTGGTTCCTCTTGGATCTGGTGTCACTGATGGTATTGAACACATCAAATCGCTCTGTGGGCTGTCCTATTGTGGATATAAATTCATCCATGTACCTGTGAAAGGATTTTCTCCCATCAGTCACACTCCCCAATGTAGGTGTGGGTACCTGTTTGGCTCGTAGGGCCATGCTCCATTGTGGTACCATAGACTGCTGTCTGTGCTTGCTGCAGATGTGCCTGTTGTGGTTGCATGGGCACCAGCTGTGGTTGCCCTTGCAGTGATTGCATTTTCAGCGGTCCCGGCTGCATTTGTTGGGGTAGTGTTGCATATGTCTGAGCATATGCATGATCTCGGGCATAATATTCCTGTGATTCTGTATTTTATTGTGGAGCATAACCCATCCCTCTCTTGGAGCTTGCCAATTGTTGCATGCCACCTCTGCATGTCGTAACTATGTGTCCCATTCTTCCACAATTCCAATATTGTTGTGACTCTCCATTAAATCCTCCTTCACTGAGTTTTGAAATCCACCTTGTCCTAGGCCCATTCCCTCTTCCTCTTGGCCAAAAATTATACCCACTCTGGTCTGTGGGATATCCTGCAGTATTTCGCTGCCCTGACTGTATCTCCTGTGTCACCTCTCCTTCATTACTTGTCAATACTGCTCACTCGATGGCTATTTTGGACAACTTCTGAACTAACTTTGCTTCCTCCTGATTACTGTTCTCAGCTTTCTTATTATTCTCCTGCATTAAAAGGCAGTGATGCACGATTGTCAATTGTATTTCTGTCCATGGCTTTGCTTCCATTCCCACCTTTTTTTTCAATTGCTGTTGCACTGGCTCGGGCAGTCCCTGACATAAAATGTGGTAAAATGCTACCGTTTTATGCCACAGCTCACGAGTCTCCTGCTGCCATCTATATTGAATGTAAGCAACAGGATTTTCATCCTCTCCCATTTTCCTAGTCATAATTGCACCCATGTCTGATGAATCAGGGTATTGTACTCTCAGCGCTCGCAATACGACTGCTTTGCACTTATTAAATGGCGCTCCATCGTGTCGTGTTTTGCACAGTCACACCTGCGTATCCCGTTTGTTCCAAATGTCAGCTCTCTCCCTTAGGATAGCTGCTAGCAGCCCTTTTACATCACCTATAGCTAACGTAATTTCTGATGTCATCCTTTATAACTCATGAATCCATTTTCCCTCACTCGAAGGAGAACTCTTCAATTTACACTTTAAATTGTCTTTATCCATGGTATATATATATCGTGGTCATACCACCCTCCCCCCCCGCCGCCTTCTCCAATAATGGGAATTGTGAAAATCCTGGTCCATAATCCTATTAACCCACAGTCCTGGTCTTCAAGGCAGAGCTAGCCTTACCCATTTGTTTCCTTCCTGGTAATGATCTTAACCTGCTTACCTATGGCAGGGATATATCCCCTGCACTACACAATCGTGCTTGTGGTCCCTCAGTGTAGGGTGTTGCTTCTGGTGCCTTTTCTTTAAGGTCCTCTAAATCTGACAATTGTACCCCTTTCTCTATTCTTGATTCCTTTACAAACCTGCATGCGCCCTCTCATTCACCTCGCTTTCTTCATCTGACATCATTATGCCCTAGCTCATGTGACTACTGTCCTTCTCCGCATCATCGAGCTCTAATCTGTTTAAAGACAATATTCTGTACTCGTCTGTTATGGCGTCATCTAACTTACCTTCAGTTCCCCTAAATAGGATCACTCTGCATTCTTTTGGGCTTTATAACCGTCTTTGTCCCTCATTTGCCTGTATAAATTCCCAAGTCTCTACTGTCTTCTGTATCCTGCCCACCAGCCCATGCTGATCTCGACATACCTTGTGACCCTCCCTTCCTCCAGTCTTTCTCATGCTTCAATCTGCACCATACTCCTATGGCATTTATTTTCAGAACCATACAATAATGTCGCACTCATTTGTTTGCCCCTGCAGTCACGGGGACTTGGGGGGGCACACAAAATACTGACTCCCATTACTGCCCCCAAGCAGAGCGGGGGGTTGCAAGTTTGGCCCCCGCTCTCCTTGGGGGCAGTAATGGGAGACGGGGGCCGGAGGGGAAGGGTTGCGGGGGCATCCCCCATTTACCATTGTGGTAAGCGGGAGACAAGCAAGCTAAAAAGAAAAAAAAAAGCACCCTGCACCGTCAGCTCCAACCCACGCAAGTGGGAGCAACCAACGCTGCAGGGATAACGGGGAGTCGGTGGCGCACACAGAAGTGTGCCACCATGAAGGTAAGGTGGGTGGGGTTGGGGAGGTCAGGTAGGGGTATGCAGTGTGACGGAGGTGGGTAAAGTTATCAATTTGATCACTGTGCTGCGCTATAATTGGTATTGAAATTTTCATCTGCAGTTGCTGGTGGCGCAGAGATCCCATAAATATATAAATATTCTATTTCATTGTCTTTTAATCCCCTACTCTTAATTTCTTGTTCTCTTCTCATCCCCCTCAATTCATCTTCCTCTCGCCTCGTTACAACCTATGTACTTTCATTCTTTGGGCTTTTATCTCTCCTTTTTTTTTTCTCTTCTAATCTTTCCCTTTCTTTCCTTGCCCCATATCTTCTTCGCTTACATTCTTTTTCCCCCTCTTCTTTCTTTTCCCACTCTTCTTTCCCCTTTCTCGAACCCATCAATGCTCTTATCGTCTAGCTTAAGCAATGTGTCCTCCCATCCATTGATTCTGTGCTAGTGTTCTTCCCTTAGCTTTTGCCTTTATTTCTGTGTTTCCCTGCTTCTTCCTCTATCTCCATTCATCTGTCTTGTCTGTCCTTTCTCTCATCACGCTGTTTACTTTCATCGCATGCAGATATATCTTTGCCTTATCTGCTCTTGCTCTCTTACGTATTATCCTGGCTGCTATAAGCGGGGAGCAAATGCGCTGATTAGCATGCCCCGCTGCTGCTTTTAATTCTTTTAAAGGGTAAAATCCCTTCTCCTCTGTGTCTACACTCTTCGCTTCAGAAGGGGAAAGGGGAGCCAAAGGCGTTTTATCCTCCCCTTTATGCTAATTGAGCTTCCACTCCCTAAAGGCTGGATCTTCTTTCACACTGTGGTACATTTTCCAAAGCTCTAAAATGGCCAGCCTTTTCTGCAACTTTCGTCCCTTATATGTGGCATGCAAATATGTCATCATATGCTGCAATACATCTTTTGACTGCGAACCCCCCTGAGGGGCCACGGCCTGAGTGTATTATTGGTCATGCCTCGAACCCATTCTGAATGATATTTCCTTATCTTCAATGTGTATCTCGGCAATGTCCTAGACAAACGTAAAAGAGGTGTCCCCCCCCCATGATGACGGATCAGTTTCGATCGTCAATACTTGTATTATTCGATTCTTGATTTTATCAAATATACTACACCGGTCAATTGGCATAGGCACAATCAATCACTGTTTATAATCGTCGGAATAGATTTTAACTACTCACTTTTTTATTTTTATAAATCTGTGATGCTATTCTGTTTCCTCCTTTGTTTACGCGTTCTATCAAATTTTATTATATCGTTCTTTAATAAGTATTTTAAGAGTTTCTTTATGTATTACTACCCTTTGATCCTTTCCTGATTGATGTCAATCTTAGTCCAGCTTTTCACCAATCTCTTAACTTTTTATTATAATTTTATATTCATTAGTCTAGAGACAACAAAAGATTTATATTAACAGTTGTATAACCCCACACATGCACTTTTTTAATAATGTTACTGCGTATGCCTTCCTTTAATATCTTAGTAAATGTATCCCTTCTGTTTCACTCCATTTTGGAGTTTGATACACACTCATCAGCGTGCCTTGCTTCAGGTATCCTTCACACCCTTTACTTTAATACATAACCTTCTTTCCTTTTCGAACCTCTAATCGAGTATCTATTTTTCTTTAGAATCTCCCCAAAAAATCCTGTTACTTTTTAAACTTATTTACAACACAATCCCTTGTGCTATTTTTGCTACTTTCGTCGTTCTATTTACATCCGTGACTCAGCTCACGTCCTCCGGCATCGACTCTCCCTCAACCGATCGGTTTACCTTCCATCCACGGGGGAACCTGCAGGGACGGGAGAGGAATTTCATCAAAGTGGGACCTGCCGACAAACTGCCTGATTCATGGAATTATTTGTGTGAAAAACGCAGATTTGCGCGCCTTTCTGCCCGAAAATCCCTATTTAAAGTATGGGGATTTTCGGGCAGAAAGGAGTGCAAATCTGCATGTTTCACGCAAATAATTCCATGAATCAGGCAGCAAATTTTCTTGCACGTGACACTGCGCGCCGATCGCCACAGGAAGCGCTGCGTTCTTCTGGCTAATGGCAGAAGGTGCCAAGCATCCAGGGGTCTGGATCTGGCCTAGGTCAACTGGACAGTAACCATCCGCACTGCTACCAAATGTGCACTAGCACCTTGAAGCATCTGTGCTAAATGGCATTACAATAATGATCTTAAACCAAATAAACACAGACTCCAAGATTATGGCAAAGTACAACTTTGTCATTTAATAAAGTTGGGAGAATTTGCAGATAACGGACTGATTAATGCACACTCGCAAAGCAGCTTCATTACATGGAGGTCTTGTACCCCAATATGCATCATCTATGACATCATTCTGCCTGGCAAAATACAAAACCTATCGAGGGAAGGTTGTAGATACCGTGGGGTACAACATAAACCGGATGCGCTAGCCACCAAACCTCCGAATTGTGGTCATAATCATCAGCAGCAACATACAAAGGTCCCCCAGACCGCCTAATTAAAACATTAATGCAAATTGTATGTTGCTTGGCAGCGCTGTGACCCTTAATAAGTTAGTCAATCTTCACTGTATTAAATGCATAAATCATATATCGATATCATTAACGGAAATGTCTCTTCATATCTTGATTTATTGGCAAGATCCAACACAGCCGACACGTGTTTTAACCTGACGGTCGTTCTCAAGGCTAATGATATCCAAATAATAAAAATAACAAAATTGTACCAACTATTTTACACAGTATCAATTGATGCAAATCAAAATTCACATCAATCCAAGTAAAGGTTATTACATACCCATATTATATTTATATTATGAATTGGTGTCAGGTAGGGAGAGCAAAAAGGGAAAATAAGAAAAGTTTGCTGGGAACAGTTATTTCACAAAGTTCACATGTTCATAGTAAAATACAGCCCCAATTAAGCTCCTTTTTCTATAGTAAATTAATCTTTCATACATGTTGGATTCTAATACATGAAGCTATTGTCCATTCCTCCATAAATTGTCATACGTGAACTGCCAGTTTCTACGATAGTTTTGGTTATAGTGACCGTCTTGTGTCTCTATTCTGTCACCCATATACTCTGAGCGTTCTCAATATTGTCTCTAAACATCCTACATAGGTCCTTTTTAGTGCCAGTGGGATCATAATGTATGCATGTATGTATTTATTTTTTGTATAGCGCCGATAGCCCGTGGGCATCAGGGCGCTTAGGCAAACAACGAAAAACAAAACAATACAATAGGAACGTCTGCGCTAAGCCATGAGGTGGTCATAATCCCCCGTGTCCCAGTTCATCATCTGAAAAGATGAGTCTTCAACCCTTTCCTAAAAACAGTAAGGTTGGTAACGGTTCTGAGTGTTTCTGGAACACTGTTCCACAAGCTGGGGGCCTGCACCAAAAAGGAACTGCCCAGCCCAGATTTCAATTTAAACTTGGGGATGATCAACAGACATTTACCCTTTGAACGAAGATTCCTACTGGGGGTATGAAGCACTAAGCCCTTTTTCAGATACTCAGGAGCAGAGCCGTACAGGCATTTATGCACCAGACAGAGAGCTTTGAATTTAATACGCTCCTCCACTCTGAGCCAATGCAAGGCTATTCTCTCTGCAGTAACATGATCTCTTTTCTTCAGATTTTTTACCAGCCTAACCGCGTTGTTCTGAAGCACCTGACAACTAGAAACATCCTTAGAGGAGGCCCCTAATAACAGGGCATTGCCATAGTCAAGCCTTGATAGTATAATGGCCCTGGCTACGGTGGCCATATTACCCACATTAAGAAACGGCCTAATGGCTTTCATGAGCCTTAAGTAATATGCCGTATTTTTTTGTAGGTAGCTAGTCTGGGCATGAGAATCCACCTGTGAGTTGACCATTATTCCCAGGGTCTTCACTTTCTGGACCACCTGGATAGTGGCATTCTTGATTTTAAACGATTTATACTCAGCCCCCAAGTTTGCTAGCTGATGACTTGATCCAAACAGCATCAGCTCGGTTTTAGAGTCGTTCAGACACGTCCAGTTTGTCTGCATCCAATCGTCGATTATCTTATAAACCCTGGCTATTATTTCACTGTCTGAATCATAGTGGCTGCCACCCAGTTCCAGAATGAGTTGGGTGTCGTCTGCGTAATTAGTAAACGACACCCCCGCATTCACCAGTAGACTGCACAATGTGCGCATGTATATGTTAAACAACATGGGGGACAGACTGGCCCCCTGTGGGACTCCGAATAAGATGTCATACGGATCGGAAAAACTACTGCCCCAATGTACTCTTGCATGGCGATCCGAGAGGAAAGACCAGAGCCAATCAATGGCTCCTTCCGAGCAACCCACATTCTCTCTAAGCGCCTTGATAAGAAGGCGATGATCCACCAGATCGAATGCAGCACTTAGATCCAAAAGCATAAGTACTCCCAACTTGCTTTTATCCATTAAGCTGAGCATCTGGTTCTGCAGGTCCAGCATGGCAGTTTCCGTACTATGGGATGCTCTAAATCCAGATTGTTGTTGATGCAGGATCTCCTCATTCTCAACAAACTGCTGCAGTTGTTGTGTAGCTACCTTGTCCAATAACTTAAGAACAAAGTTCGAATTGGTTATTGGACGGAGATTCACAGGGTCTTTGGGATCCAGACCTGCTTTTTTTAACTAGAGGGGTAATAGTAACTTTCTTAAGATCTCTAGGCACTATGCCCTCTTGAAAAGATGAGTTCACTATTCTCTGTAGAATAGGAGCGAAGATGTCTTTATGTTGTAGAATGATGTTTGGAGGCAGGATATTTTCTGCACAAGTGGTTGGCTTCATGTTATTCAGTACCTCTAACATCTCTGACTCTGAGATGGTGCTAAATTTAAAAGACTGCTCTCTGGCAGAATTATCTGTTACTAAAGGGCAGGTGTCTAGATTAGCAGAGGATCTAGCTTTGATAATATTCTGTCTTGCTTTTTCTGTTTTTGCTTGGAAGGCATTTAAAACCATATTACAATCCTCCTCAGATGGCGTAAATGGAGGGGTGAGAGAGTCAGGCTTTTCAATATTCTTCAGAATATCAAAAAGCTTGCTTGTCTTGTTTTCTGCAAGCTCAATTTCACAATTGAAAAAGTCGGCCTTTGCTGATTTAATCTTATCTCTATATTCCTTGTCCTTTTTTTTCCAGATAATTTTGCTCTCCGCGGCTTTGTCTGAAATCCATTTCCTTTCTAAGGTCTGTTTTTCCCTCTTCAAATAATGAAGCTCTGGAGTAAACCATTTTTGGCTGTTGTTATTTTTCCTAATTAATTTCGAGGTAAGCAGAGCTTCTGCCTCCACTAATTCAGTGAGATGCTTATTATATTTATCCAGGAGGATAATGCAGGAATCCTGATCCTGAAAAGAACCCGCTATTTTATCCGTGCAGGCTTTAAGGAGTAGCACATTCAATGATAATATTAACAGTTAAACCACCTCAGTGATTAAGAAAGTGATCTATCCCATAGGACAATAAAGCCTTAACTCACCGAACTCTTCAAATGTCGGAAAATTCTAAAACAGAAACATAACATGTATGTTGGGTGTTTTCATTAATTTGATGCAACAGGGAGTCAAACCTCGTTCTTAGATTAAAGAATGAATTAACTTACCCTGGTGTTGTACACTCTAGACACTTCACCAGGATACTTATGCTAGCACCAGATTATGTGTATTCACCTCACTGAAGAATCTGTATGAAAAGATACATAGATACTATCTGATGTGAATACACTCATCACACCATTGTGTTCCAACGTTTAGCAGAATATATCTAGACATCTGTCCTAATAATTCTTGTATCTACGTATCTTTGCTCATATTGTCCTTGTACTGATCCTTCTTAGTTGGGTTTAGGGTCTGCTATCCCAGAGAATGCACTGAATGGCATAATCAAATGTACTGCATAATATCAGTGAGTTTAACGCCTTGCCAAACTATATGCATCATTCTAATTAAGAGACCATCTTACCAATGATTAGGTATAATTCTTCTCAATCTAACAGATCTTCATGAAGTTACTCCTCGGTTGTCCTAATTTTCTATTGCAAACCTCCAATTATCGAGGGAAGGGATTGGTTAAGGGAACATATCTACTTATAGAACATATAAGGATTAGTACATCATTGGCTACCCGTTATCTGAAGGTCACACCTTGAACTACCTCTAAGTACGGATATTACTGAATATGGCAGATAAGAGTGGATTGGTCTCTGTTATATTGCATTTTAGGTGTTCCCTAAACCCCAATGATTGGTTGTCATACTATCCCAACCTTGGTCTTTTGGCTCCTTAGCAGTATGTACGTGAAACAAAACCTAGGTGCTTTGAATGCCATCCGACTACTTCCCGTTTTCCCAATTAGTCCATCAGCTGCTAGGCCATAAGCCAAAGCCTTCTGTTTGTAGTTGACCTCGTTGCCTGTTCACTGTCCTGGAACATTCAAGAGAGTGTGAGCACACCACTATGCTCAAATTAATTGCCTTTGGTTTTGAATTCTAAGTCACGTGTAATGAGACTGTGAACTTTTTCTTTTCAACCTTCTATTTACTGCTATTTGATTTAATTATGCAGGGTGCTGTTGCTTTTCTTGGCCTCTAGAGACTTGCTCACTCTATTTCATATGAACTTTGTATACTTTTAAATGACCAACAGTTTAGCACTCACAGAGGTTTTCTTCTTTCATCTGTGAAGAATGTCCCACATTCAGAGCTAATCCATGTACTCCTTTTTGCCCTGCGCTTATCCCTTGAAATAGCATCCTTAACTTTGGGCCAACCTTGACTCATCGTCGGCTCTGCACACAGATCTGTTTTTCTGCCTCTCCTTATTCTACAGCCAGGGCCCGTCTCTGAGGTAGCTTGGTTAAGTTCAATGTGAGCCAGCGTCCATTTTCCCATTATGACCGTCTTTGCCATATTATATATTCCGCTATAGCAAGCTTCTATATTTTTTCTACTGTGCGTCCCTGTTTATTTACAGTTATTGGTTACTTCATCTTCTTTAGATCCACGATTACTTTAGCTTTAAGTTCATGTTACTCTTGGTGCTTCAGTTACATCATTACTTCTACGTATTTTCATATAGTTTCAGCATAGATTATATATCTTCTTTATGCCATCACGTTGTCCTCGTCAGATTTCACTTTAACGTCCATCCATAATATTCATTGATGCATTTTGGCATGCAACATCCTTCCATGGAGCCTGGCGGGCTGCAGGAACAAGATGCACGGTCACAGGGATCTTTCGCATCTCGTGACCGTGCATCTCGTGCCTGCAGCCCTCCAGGCTACACAGTTCCTAACCAGCACCTCCAAACGGACATCACCTACCCATATATTCGGCCTTGATAAAGACCTTTGAGCGAAACGCGCGTTGGCTTTCCTCATGTGATCCTTGATTAAATCAAGACTAAATATACAAAAGAGTGTCCTGACCATTGATTTATTGGAATCAACCAGATGTGAACAGCATTCACGGATCCAGCGCTGATGCACAAAGAGTTTCTGCCATTCCTCTTACCTCTACATATGGGATTCTGCAAGCTTGTCCCTTGAAACCTTGTAAACGGACAGCAGGAAAAATTAGGCTCCCAAAGAAACTAATCGAGCGCAGGGGTCCACCGTTCCTACAAGCCCCCAAACATTAATAGCATAGCTTCTCCTTTGTAGTTGACTTTGCCGCCTGTTCCCTATTCTGGAACTTTTGAGGGAGTGTAGGTACACCATTATCTTAGTCTGGAGTTTTATGAATAGCCCTTGTTTTCGACTTCTGAATCGCGTGAGAGGAGACCGCAAATGTGTCCCATTTCGACCTTCTATTTACTGCTACTTGATTCAATTGTGCTGGGTGTCATTACTCCTCTCGGCCTCTAGAGACTTGCTCACTCCACCTTGCATAGGCTTTTTACATCTTTCATTGTCCAATACTTGGCTCTTGCACATGTTTTCCTCTTTACTTAATCTAAGAGAAATATGCCTTACGTACATGGCTTATCCTTTTGACTCCCTTTGTCCCTTGCAATTATTCCTTGAAGTAGCATCCTTGATCCCAGACCAATAGACTCCTCTTTATTCCTCACTTGAAGCTGTTTTTTCAGCGTCTCCTGACTCTGCAGCCCTGGTCTGTCTGAGGTAGCTTGATTGGTTTCAATACGAATCCAACGTCCATCTTTCCATCATGGCTGTCCTAACCACGTTATGTTTTCTTCTGCAGCAAGCCTCTATGTCTCATCTACCTCGCGCTTCTGCATATATACACTAATTAGTCAGCAGGTTACTTTATCTTTGAAGATATGATTTCTTCATATTCGATTACATGTTTCTCTTGTTACTTCAGTTACATCTTTAATCTTTAAGCATTTGCATATCATTTCAGTACGTCTCTGTATCTTCATGACGTCACTCTGCCCTTGTCAAATTTCACCTATAGCTCTGTGGTGTCCAATGGTGTGTGTCACTGACATCCTTCCACTCTTTCAGTGCGTGGGTACATTTGATATGGTTTTGATATGGTTGTCTGAGTCCATATCATTTCTCATACACTCATTGTGGTCCCACAGGGCTCTTCTCCTGCTATTCCATATGAAGGAGGTGAGGTAGCGGGAGCAAGGGATGACCTGTCCACCTGCTCCTCTACAGTTCTCTGCTACCTGAATGGTGAGGTACCTGATATGTTACCTTCTCCATTGGCTTAGCCATGTGATGTGCACCTGGACGTTGACATGAGCTCACTGGATATCTCCAAGGTCAAACTGGCCCTTTAGAATAATGATACACTTTGATACCAGACCTGCAGGCACCCCCACCATGCTTCCCGGTCGCTGGACTATATTTGTTGGCATCCCCTCCTGCTCCTCATATCACAAATCACACATTGCCCCCCCGACTCCTATTATCAACTGCCCCTCCCCAGAGCTTCTCCTGGGACTCTCGGGGACCACACTAATCAACTGAATTCTGATGGATTTAGGTATTTCGTTTTATGGGTGGATGGCAGTTCAAATGGGATGGGCATTATTCTTGGGGGGCACTAGTGTCCTAAATCTAGGCTGAACATTTTGGCAACTCGAGACCTCTGCCCCAGCTCCCATGGGTTTATCCTTTGTGACGGGAGCAGCCTTGCCCGTGCTCTGCCATTCACATTCCTTTCTGGTTTTCTGCAGCTCGATACAATTAAACTTTTTCGTTTGTTCACCATGGAGTCCTTTATGCTAAATGTTACTGCTAGAGCTTGGGAGAGAGATGAGTCGGACTCTCAAACTACGCTGCCATTTTTCCAATGGAGATTGCACCCTGGTAGGCCTCAATTCCCATATGGCAGTGCTTTGGCATTTCTTGCACATGGGATCAGTGGCTGCATTGTCATTACTATATACCACATTTTGATTGCTATGCTGCAATGGCCCTCATGGCCTAAGCTTGGGTGTCAGGATGCATACCCCCGGGCATCCAGACCACGTCCATCAGCCCCGGGAGCAGGCATCATGTTGCCTAGAGAAAACCCAGCAACCCCTGTTAGGGGCTGTCTGGGTTCAAGCCTGGCGCCTATGACGCCAGGCTCATATGGGACATCAGTCCTGGCGCCATAGGCGCCAGGCTCATAGGTGCACACTTACCTGATGCATACCATGCTGCAAGAAGATCCAAACCCATGTGAGGGCTAGAAGGGACTACTTTACCTTAGGGACTATTTTGTTACTCCAATGTGGTTGGGGAGGAATACCTACCTGGGACTACTTTGGAGGCTATATAAACCACGCCCGAAGAGCAGCACATGCTTCGCGTTATTCTGCATCCAGCAGCGTAACATTCACCGTGCCAGTAGCAGCATCCAGCCTTCTGCCACGCCCTCCTCGTACCTGGAGCACCTAGAAAGAAGGAAAAGAAGCAAAAGGTTAGAACAAGAGTATTACCTGATTTCTTACCTGATTCATTGCATCTTCAAATCAGAGGAAAGACTTTTTTTAAACGCATCGCAGCAGCAGCGCCGTGCCATTCTCACCGTTCAACGCAGCATTTTTTCGATCCGGCGCTGTCTCCATATGTACATTGCCGAATCCCAGCACCTAAGGGGGACAAGAAACAACAAGGTGAGCAGAGAGAACAGACAGAGACCATCGCTTTAGCCACCATATGCTTACCTGATTTTACCGCCGGAGGTATTATTCATCAGCACGCCACATCTTCTTATGCCGCACCTGAAAGAAAAGGAGAAAGCAGCAAGTTTAACCCTTGGCATTATTTACCGGACAGTGTTGGGTAACACAGACTTTTACCGGAGCGCTTTCAGCAGTCAATCTTCTTATTGGGTCAAAGTTGCAAGATAAAAGAGGAATTGGGCAGAATTCCAGACATTTTGAACTCTTACGAACTATATACTTACAGCTCTTCGCCAGGACCTTTTGGAGTCAGGATTCATGTACAACTCTTCCAATATCTTCAGGCCAGTGAAGTAACTGGTCATCAACGCGCCCCTGCATGCTTCACAGGATGGGGGCTCATCCTTCAAGAATATAAGGTGAGATTGCTGAGAGGGCACAGAGGTGATTAGTGGGCAGGACAGTGGGGGAGCTATTACTTGAATCCACAAGTGGCTAAATCCATCTCTCCACTTGTAGGAGAATATTTCTACGGGTCAAGCAGGCAAGATTAGGAGGGCAGATCCAGTCAGTCACTACGCATCACGTGGGTGGAGGCCGCAGTAGTCCGGGTCCGACTGACGCCCCTGTGGGAACCAGGTGAGCGTAACATTGGGCCCATCTACTGTTCACAGATATTACAAAACATCTATTTCTACTATTCCCGCTGTGTAAGTTTAACCCCCCCCCTCCTAAAGCTGCACATGTTGACTTTCACGTGCACTAATATATTTTTTGCAGCCTGAACTGTTTTGAAGGTGGGAGCTGAACGTGCATCCCAACATTCCCCACTTTAGTTAATCTTCCATTAACTAACTCAGCTGCTTCTCTTCTCCTATCATTATCACTCTTGGGTACCCATGCCCTCCAAACGTGACACAGACTTCCCCCATCCTGGACATACTGTTCTGGGGTGCATGGAAGGAAAAAACCGTCCCCATCTCCTGCTAGAGCAATCCAATATTCTATGTAATTCTCTGCATCTGGTGGGTTTGATGTTGTGGTCGCAGGGGGATGTAGAGGTCAGTCAATTGCTAAAATGCAAAATTTATTTGTATTCTGTTTTTTGTGTTTTGTAGTATGATGAGCTCTACCTGCCCTTATGGAGGCCATCACCATGGCACTGTTCGGAAAAGACTTTGTACAGCACTGGAGTATCATTTTGCACATGCAGAGCACTAGCAGCAGGACCACCATGATGGGAATTGACATCTTCAACCCTACTCCTAGCCACGCTGGTGCCCACGAGAGCATTGTATTGAACCAGTATTCTGCCTCCACTTCCGCTTCATTTTCTATGCCTGTCTTTAGCTTGTGTAGGGTAGTTATGATGTGTGGCAGGGACCCGTTTTCTGCACCATTTGGGGGATATATGTGCAACATGACAATCCTGTCTTCATGCACACACATCTATCCATGGCCGTCAGCAAGTCCAGAACTTATCTGTTTGAAGGGTCATCAACCCGATCGCACGCATCTTACTTTTGATCAAATTCAACCCTTCTTCTGTATCATTCACCAGCTGGAACATTTCCCACTGCGCAATTTGATGCCATTTGGCATTGGCTGCGGCCTGGGCCACCTGGCAGTAGGAGAGGTGGTGAAGAACACATCTGATTTGGTATTAGCAATATTTATCTGGGATTGCTTTCAATAATTTGGAGGAGTCTTCAGATAAGTAATTGGATCGCATTTACCTAATTCTGGGTGACCGTTTCTCTCTCTGCTTTTGGTGGTTGGGATGGTTGTGGCTCTGCGGCTGGCATGGGTGCTATTGCCTGGTGGACATCAGGAATCACTATAATGGCTGAAAGCAGAGTCGCTAATGAGCATGTTCCTCTCCAAGATGATGGGAGATTCATGTATGCCCGCTGGCCACACACCCAAAAGATATTCATAAGAGCTACTGTGCCTTTTCCTAGATCTGTCATGGGACAAGGCGTGAAACCCGGTGTACAGGGTCCTGTTGAGGGTCATAGACTAATGAGAGCCAGTAAACTCAAGAAACATGCAGGCAGAAAAAAAATCCAGCCTTACAAAAGGCTTCTGTGTCCTTTTTGCAGATGAAATGGCCTGCAAACTACATTTCCCAGGTGTACCTGGGCCAAGAACGACTTAATCAAGCCCACCTCGGGTGGGGCACATGCGCGCATGCGCGCAAGAACATCCAGAGCACAGGGCTTGTGCTCGGACGCTCGACCAGAGCAGACGTGTTCACCGGAGCTCTGAGCAATGGGAGCACACGAGGGGCCACGCCCCAGAGATCCTTCACCCAGGCCCCTAGCCTGCTAAAGATAAGTACCGCCCGCTTCAGGGAGCCCAAGCAGCACGAGTGGAAAGGAAGCAAGCAAATCCTCAGGAAGCAGCAAGGGGCATATGCTGGGGGCACTGCCCAGGGTTCTCACATACCCCTGCTCCAGAGAAAGCCAAGTTCATTGCGCCTGCATTTCCAGCGCCATAGTGTCTTCAAAGACGACCTTGTCCCACGCGCAGAATCTAATTGGGAGACCGCGCGAGAGCAGTGCATGTGTTTAGCGTACTAATGAGCCATGTACCGCGATACATGAACCAATCGCATTTAACATCATGCGGTTTTTAGAATAACCGCAACCAGTCACGTGCGACTGACCACACGCATCATTGCCACATTTGGGCTCACTACTCAGAGACCTCTACACCCAGCAAGCAGCATCTTTGCGGAGCCACACGTGGCCATAGATCCGCATGTGTTTGGTCCAACCCGGAACAATTGCATGCGCTTTAACACATAGGCGGTTGGCGAGCCTATAGTGCACTCAGAAGGGTGCAACTAACCATTTGCATGAACGGAACCTGGTAATGCTATCTGTGTGAAGCAACACACAGATTAGTAACTCCTACTCTCTTTGCAGCAATAATACTGCTCCAGACAATGGACCAGAGAGTGCGCAGGCAGGAGGCCAGCACTCACCCCAGAGATAAGTCTCTTTCTGGCTCTTAAGCCTTGTTGTGTGGGTGTGGGGGGAATTGTGCATGCCATGGTGTAAATGTATGCTTGTTGTGTTACCCTATGTTCCCTTACCTGTCCACCTCTCCTAATCCTCTTACCGGTTACCCTACTTCCTGAACCCATCTAAACATCGTGATCCTAACCTTCTTTCCCCACCGGGGTCTCGGAGGCTTGTGCAAGTTCTAACTTGCAGGCGCCCAGACCGTGGAGGGGTTGGTTGGTTTGTGCCACTCCTGAGCCTGGAAACTGAAGCCGTGACAGAAGTACAAGACCAAGTGTCACAGGCCCCCGAGTGGTACGAGCCGGCCAGGCCATGGAGGAGCTCACAAAGGTCCAGCATGATCTGCAGGCTGAGCTCGCTGCCACTAGGCAAGACTATGCAGTTTTGGCAACCCAAGTGCGCAGTCTATCTGCGCAAATGTCCCCTCTTCCCAGTGGGGCTTTAGAGCCCACTCCAGGTTCATGTTGCCCCAGAACCCGTGGTTCCCCTGGCTCTGCCTGAGAGGTATGGTGGAGATTCCCAAAAATACCAAACCTTTTTAACTCGGTGTAAACTCCATTTTCTGACCAAACCAACAGCATTCAGAGCAACCCAAGCTACAACGGCCTTTGTTATATCCTATTTAACTGGGGATGCAGCGGCTTGGGCAAATCCTTTGGTACAAAGGGATGATGGGGTGTTGTATGATTGGGAAGAAATCCAAGCTGAATTTGGAAAGATTTTCAATCGCAGAGCGGCAGCTATGTGCAAAGACCGAGAGTTACTAGGTCTGCGCCAGGGGAACGAAGAATTGGTGACCTATGTCACTCAGTTCAACCGACTAGTAGCAGAGGCAGAATGGCCCTGTGAGAAACAGATGTCTCTTTTATCAAGGTCTGTGGAATGAGCTTAAAGATTTTCTAGCTCAGGTTGATCCTCAGCCACGGGATTGCCTCGCAATGATTGATTTGGCCTTATGTCTAGATCACCGGCAGGCCGAACGCCGTGGGGACAATAAACGCGTGGATTCACGGCCAATAGCTCGACTCAAACCAGTATCGTATTTCGCACTCTACTATCTCTACAGATAGTGTCCGGGGATGAGCCTATGCAGATTTGGTCTACTAAAGGTCCGCTCACCAAGGACAAAAAGGAGTGCCGACGCAAGGAGGTGCTCTGCCTGTATTGTGGCACCACAGGACACTTTGTGAAGGAATGCCCTACAAAGCCCAAGTCACAGGGAAACGCCTCTGCTCGGCAGTAGTAGGGGTAGTGCTGTTTAGCCAGGTGGTGGAAGTTACCCCAGCAGTAGGGTTTGTTAATTACGCTCCATATGTTACCTTGTCAGGTACTTTTAGGTTTCCATGGCCAAGAGGTTCATGTTATTCTCCTTTTAGATTCTGGGGCTAGGGGCAATTTCATCGACATCGCTTATGCCCGTATATTGGGAGTACCCTTATGTCAGAAAACCACTCCAGAGTCCTTAAAGGCAGTCTATGGCACGGTGTTGTGTTCAGGACTTATTACGCAGTGTACACGGGTGGTGTTGTTGCGTTGTCAACAAAACCATTTGGAAAACATCCAATTCGATTTAATAGCAGCACCCCAGTTTGAGATCATTCTGGACCTACCATGGTTTTAAAAAAACAACCCGCAAGTGGTCTGGTCAAAGGGCCAGGCATCCTTGACTTCTCCAGACTGCCTAGCGCATTGTATAGCTTCAGTAAAAGGCCAATTGTCAAATCAAGACCCTGTGGTTAGTTTGTGTGCAGCAACTGTTGAGGAGATGGATTTAAATATCCTACCCTCGGAGTACCAAGAATTCAAGGACGTGTTTAGCAAACAGGCTGCAGTGACCCTGTCACCTCACAGACTGACTTAGAACCGGGTGCGGTGTTGCTGTGCAGTCGAGTTTACGCTCTTACTGAAGCCAAAACCATTCACTTGAAGAACTGCATAGATATCTGCAGAATGGATTCATTAGATCCTCCAATTCCCCAGTCTCGTCTCTGCTCTTTTTTATACCCAAGACGACCGGGGACTTGAGAACATGTATAGATTACTGAGGCGTAAACCGCATTGCCATAAGAAATTGGTATCCGTTGCCCCTAATTCCAGTATTGTTAGATCAAGTTCGTCAGTGCTACAATCTATACCAAGCTAGATCTGCGAGGAGCATACCACCTGATACGAGTACGGGCCGGCGATGAATGGAAAACAGCGTTCAGAACCAAATTAGGCCTGTATGAGTACCAGGTCATGCAGTTTGGCCTGGGCAATGCTCCAGCTGCCTTCCAGCACTTCCTCTGTTAAGTGCTGCACGGATACTTTGATGTATTTGAGGTAGTCTATATAGACGATACATTGATATATTCTAGAGACATGCAAGAACATGTAAAACACATTAAAGCTGTGCTCCAACGGCTACGAGAACACTGATTATTCACTAAAATTGAAAAATGTGATTCCACCGTAATACGGTGGAATTCCTGGGATACTTCCTGACACCTGCTGGAGTGCAAATGGACCAGCGTAAGGTACAGGCGGTTCTAGATTGGCCAGCACCCACGACTGTTAAGGAGGTGCAAGCCTTCTTGGGGTTTGCGAACTTCTATCAGCCTTTTATTAAAAACTTCTCGGAGTTGGTGACGCCTATTACAATGCTGCTTAGGAAAGGCAGGTCATACCATTAGGATGCAGCTGCAGAACAAGATTTCCAGCAATTGAAACAAGCCTTGACTTCGGCACCGGTTCTAAAACATCCAGACCTAGCTTTGCCATTCATAATGGAGACTGATGCCTCCAGTTATGCTCTTGGAGCAGTGCTTTCCCAGCGAGATTCACAAACAGGGCTGCTACACCCAGTAGCTTATTATTCCTGAAAATTACTTCCAGTTGAAGCCAACAATACCGTAGCTGATCGGGAACTATTGGCTGTGAAAGCAGCATTCGATGAGTGGCGCGTTATCTCTTGGGGACTCACCACACAATAACAGTGATAACTGACCATCGGAATTTACAGTTTATAAAAACTGCGAAAACCCTCAGCCCTTGACAGCTACGTTGGGCACTCTTCTTTGCTGATTTTGATTTCCTTATAACCAATCGGCCAGGCTCAGATAACAAAAAGGCTGACATCTTGTCACGGTACCCAGAAACTGAGACCAAAGAAGCAACAGAGCCTCGTCCAATAGTACCCACTACTCGTATTATCGGAATAGTAAGCCGACCCAACATCTTTGAAGATGTCCTCCAAGCCATGTCAGCTCGAGAATTACAGAACTGGTGCGACAGGGGCTCACAACACACCTTAGAAGATGGCCTCCCGTATTATGCTAAGGCCTTGTATTTACCCACTATGGCGCTTAGAAAGGAAGTTATGCAATGGTGCCATGAAGCTCTTACAGCTGGTAATCCAGGAATAGCCAAGACCCAACATTATGTGGCGTGCCATTATTGGTGGCCCACTTTGCACTGTGATGTACGGATCTATGTAACAGAGTGTGGCACTTGTGGAAGATAAATAGCGCCTTGATGTCTATGGGCTGCAGTGCGCTCTACAAATGTAAAAAATTAAATAAAAGGCCAGTCACCAAAAAGTCGCTGGGTTGCTACAACCACTGCCCACTCCGCCAACCCCTTGGCATACTGTTACTATAGATTTAATTGTGGATCTAACACCCATCCAGAACTATACTTCAATTCTGGTAGTGGTTGATTCACTAACCAAAATGGGTCACTTTGTCCCCTGTAAGGGGGTTCCCACCGCTGGAGAATTGGCAGAACTATTCTTACAAAACATTGTGCGACTGCATGGATTACCCATGCGAGTTATCACAGACCGTGGTCCGCAATTTACCTCCCGCTTCTGGCAGGCTTTCTGTCGGTTGATTGGCATGGAGGTGAGTTTGTCCACTGGATATCAGCCAGAAACCGACGGGCAAACTGAGAAGGTAAATCAAGGGTTAGAACAATACCTACATTGCTATACTAACAACTCTGAGCCCATACACCCTTCCCCTACTCAACCTTTCCAGGTATTTTGCCTCATCTAGTGATATTGTTCTCACCCTGTCTTGAGCCCTTCACAGGTCCCGTTGTGCCTGCTCTGTCTTATCTCTGAAACATTTCTCCCACCCTGCCCCCCACTGGTTCCTATAGCCTATTTTTCTCCCTTTTTTGGATTTGACTCTTCGCTTTCCAACCAATTAGTTTTATATGCTGCCTGCAACTTTGCTTCACTATTGACCGTTCCTTCGTTTTCTCTGAAATACTGTTCAGTTGTCTCTATCAAACACTCCCCCAGTCCTGCTGTCGTCAAATGATAAGCATTTAAGTGACACATCCCCTGATTTCCTCTTTCCTAATCCCATGTTATCAGCATGGGAGAGTGATCAGACAGCCCTCTTTCCACAGATATATTGCCTCCTTGGCTCTAGATTCCTCCTCAGTGTAAACATATAGTTTATATACAACAATGATCCATGGGGTCCTGAGAGGAACGTAAATACGATCCCTTCAGGAAATAATTCCAACCAACTGTCATCTATATCTAGGGATTATGCCCAGTCACATAGGTGTGTTCCTTTTATCTTGTACCTGGCCAGTCCCGACCAACGTTCATTGTTGTTAAAAATATTTCCCTCCTGTCCGTTCCGTAGGAGACCTAGCCTCCAGGATTGTATCTTTTTTTCAAATTTAATTTTATTGATTTTCAAAAGGGATCTTTCAGTTTTCAATACAAGCATAATAGTGAAACTTGACATGAAGTATGAAAAAGGTTGAGACCATAACACCCGGTGTCTCCCACTAATACCTGATAACTAATACCCCCAGATTCCCCCAAGCCCTTCCCATATTACTGTAGGCGACGTAAAAATGGCGATAAAGTTCTCAGGCTTAACCATTGGAGTAAACAGTGGCGCATCATAGTACATCATAACTCTTTGCGGGCATTGTCAGCAGATCAACAGATTGTCTATTACATTTTACCGTATTGCACACACATTTCATCATGTGATATATTTGGCCTGGAATTCAGACCATTCGTTGTCGATGGAGGTACAGTCTCCATGGAGGGCATCGGTCAATTTGTCCAATCTGAATATGTTTCTGAAGACATTGATCCATTCAGCTTTTGTAGGTAGGGTTGCTCTTTTCCAAACTGTCGTGAGACAAGCCCTTGAGGCCAGCAGGAGTCTGTGTATCATTTTGGGTACCTTAACTACCGCCTCTTCTATCTCATCCGAGCCAAATATGATCATACACGGCTATTCTCCTCCCCATCTAGGTCTTTAATCCAACTGAGCACTTCCTCCCAGTATGCTTAGACCGCTCTACAATCCCACCACATATGCCAGTAGTCTGCCGTCTGGCCACAACCCTGCCAGCAGTGTGGGCTTACATCCTGGCCAATCTGAGCGGGTCATACTGCCATCTATACAATAGTTTAACACCATGCAATTTATACTGACAAGAGATAGAGGTTTTTGAGGTCCTCCTACATATCTGGAGCCGCATCTTCTGGGAGAGATGCCTTCCCATATCTACTTCCCATTTGTTCTTCAGTACGACTGAGGGGGGGTTGTGTCGACCTCCACTAGTGCTGTGTACACCGCACTTATAAGACCCCTGGAGCCCGTGCAGGTGTGTAGGATCTTTTCAAACGGGGTGAGGTCCCTCTGTAATACGTCCTTCCAGGCATGACACCTTTTAACTTCAAGTATGTGAACACTGAGAGCGGGCCTATACACAGAGCTTCCTCGTGCTCTTGGATGGTGATGAATGTGTTATTTCTCCATAGTTGCCCTGCCCTTTCGAGCCCTGCCTCGTACCATGATTGGAAACTCCCTGGTTCCGGGATGGCGTCCCAAATCCCTGGTACCCATAGATGTCCTAGGGGGGAGGGCCAGGTTGTGATCCCTTTAATTCCTTTACTTGGTTTCCACACTGCCCATATGGGTCTGAGGATAGGGTGGTTCTTAATTCTGTTTTGCAATTGAGGTCCAGGCACCCAGAGCCATTCTCCTATGGTGAATGGGCAGAGGTGATAATTATCTAAGCCTACCTACTGCAGGCCTATCTGCTGTCTGAGGTGTGGGACTAGCACCCGAAATTGGGCAGCCCTATAATACAGCTGTAATTCTGGGAGGCCCACCCCTCCATTGTCTTTTCGGAGGTGGAGCAAAGTTCTGGGGACCCTGGGCCAGGATTGTATCTTTAACCTCTGCCATCAACCCTTCCTTAACTGGAGGGGCAGCATAGACGTTGACTAGTGTTAGTATCTTGTTCATGCATCCCGATACATAAATATAACGTCCCACTTTATTCGTTATATACCACCTAGTTATCCCGAGGACTGATTTCTTAATCATAATAGCTGCCCCTCTAGATCCCTTGGCAAAGCCTGCGTGAAACAATTGTGTATTCACGTCTCACTAGAAATCTACAGTTGGTGTGTCTCCTGCAACATGACTACTGTACAATACCTCTTTAGAAATTGTGCCATCTCCCCTCTATATCTCATCGCCAAGCCTGTTAACATTCCAAGATATACATTTCAATGTTTCTTCCACCATCCTGTTATTCTTTAACACCTATCAGAAATCCTTGTTGCTTGAAGCCCACTCAGGTTATGCCCATCTCTCTGCCCCCCCCACCCACGATGGTCAGTTCTCTCTTTAACCCTTCCCTCACAATATATACTCCCTCCACCCTTTGCAGTCCCCCACCCTATACTTCTGACCCCTAGTAGCATTTACCACCCACCCTTAATTCGCAGCCAACGTCCCTCTTCCCTTTAATAAAGAAACACAATCGCGATTGTGGCTTACCAAACACTATTCCCAAAGAGTTAACTCTGCCGTTTTCATTCTGGAAACACCTCACCCAGTCTGCTTTGTCCAATCTCATTTGTACTACCCCACAGAATACCCCTACAACATATTCAGGGCACTTGTTTAAGCCAAACCTGACCCCACCAGGTTTGTCCCTCCTAATTCCCCTATTCGTGTCTCTGGTCACTTCCTGTTGGTGCCCCAATGTGAAGGCACCATCCTCGGCCACCCTGATTATACCATTTGTTTGCCCTCTCAGATACGCATCCATTTCCCGTGGGCTTAAATTATTTAGGCTCTTGGTCGGGGGCTTCCTAGGACCATCACCTCCTTTCGGTGAACTGTTCCTACTCCTCAAATTTGTTGTCTCCAGCCAGTCCCAAGCATAATTTGTCTTACTGAAGAACCAAGACTTTCCTCTATGTAACACTTTCAATTTGGCTGGGAAAAGGAGCATGTATTGTAGATCCTGTCTCCTCAGTTCTTTGTTTACCCCTTCATAGGCATAGGATTGTCTCTGCCTCTGTACTTCCGCTTAAAGTCTGTGAATATCGAGACTTTTTATGTTGCTTACTGAGACCATGCCTACTGTTCTCTCTTTCAGTATGATGGCCTCCCCATTTCAAAAGTTCACAAGGTGAGCTCTTGTCACTCTCAGAAATGTTCTGGGCAGGAGAAGGTCTAGCCGGGAGCCAGTGTGCCCTCTACATTGAGTAGAAAGATGCTACACCCGTTACTCTGCGCTAACCTTCCTCCCGGGGATACCTTCCTCCGTCTAATGAGTCTTTATTTCTCCGAGCCTACAGGCTCACCATGAGATTCTGAATTGCCTTTGGTGGGCGGGGGTTAAGAGAGCAGAGACCCAGACTTGCTCCTTCCGGAAAGGATGTACGCTGCATGACCACATGGTAGGGTCCCTTTTTCTAGACCTGCTTGGCATGCACCTCGCAGCATCCAGATATTACATGCACTCCACTATAGTATAAAGTAGGTTCAGCTCTACAGAACGCTGTTCTTGCAATAATCGTACCCCGCCAAGGATCCCGTGACTCCTGTACATCTTTGAAACCCTTTCGATTGATATTTCCTTTTTATCTTCAGATATTTAGCCTTTTTGAAGCTCATGTTAGTATTTTTCTGTTTTTGATTACGGAGATGCCTAGGTTACACTGTGGAGTCTGAGCAGATCTCAAGTACACTATATTACTCTTTCTGTACTAGTCTATTTTTCTTTCATTATAGTGTATTTTCACCTGTCCTTTTCTCAACCTTGTGCAACTCCTGTATCCTGGATACATCTACATAAGGGTGTGTGGCAAGTAGCACTCCTGCTTGTGGAGAAGGATCCTTAAGCAAAGGCTTTTAAGGCAACCTCATGGGTAATTCCTTATGGGTTGGAGGTGGTGTTGTCTCCACGACTCCTGAGAAGGCTTGTGTTCTGTCCGACCAGATCAGGTTTGTGACAAAAGTTGCAATTCCCTTTCTACAAAAGCTCTCAACCAACCATTTCTCCAAATAGAGCTCCATTGATTCTCCCTTTACTCTCCCTGTCAGTCCCACAAACCATATGTTGGTTCTTCTGGAGTTTATTCCTGCTTGTTTTTCTCGTTTGCTTGAAGAACTTTGCAGCCACTGCACCTATTCCTTGATTGTGGATAACTCATCTTCCGGTGTAGAGGCCTTCCGCCTCCTTCATTCTAATTGACAGTTTTCTTAGGTCATCCCTTAACAATTATATGCCCATCCCTATTGCCCATATTTTGTTTTCTAGCACCATTCAGCAGCTCTTTATTTCTTCCAGCATTACTGATAACTAGGGCTCTCTTGACCCTGATGTTTCACTATGTCTATTTACAGATCCAACCTCGGCCTGCATGTTGGAACCCATCTGGCCTCGATGTCTCCTCTGGTGGGGGTGTAGTTGTCCTTGGTGTTAGTCTGAGGTGTTCTATTAGGTATTACCCAAATTGATCTTTTACAATTGACCTTTTGCACAATTGACCTAATTATAGTGGTCCTAATTGACCTTCTGCACAATTGACCTTTATATTATTTTAGTTATTTTATATATGTATTGGGTTGGTTTTGGATTATAAATAATATAAGGGGATTGGGTGGGGTGTTGCAGGTTTTTTTTGGATTGGCTGGGGTGTTGCAGGGGGTTTCCCCCCGCATATATGTCCTTATTAACCTTCTAAATTAGGTCAATTCTCCCGGTCAATTCTCCCGAGGTCAATTGTGAAAAGGTCAATTAGTATACAACCTTCTATTATGTCTGCTACCCGACATCCTTTTGTTAGCTGGAGTGCTGACGTGTCCACACTGCTCTCTGCCCCACTTCTCTTGATATCCGTACTGACAGTGTCCCTCTGTTTCCACACCTAGTAGGGACCTAGTAGGGAGCTAGTTCAATCCAGCAACACAAATTGCACCTGGCTAGGGTCCAATAATGCAGCAGCATGGGAGGCAGATCTCCCGTTGTTCTTTGGCATCTGTTGTGGCACCTTACCTTTGTGTGATTAGAGGCCAGGTTCTTCCCTCCAGTTCCCTTAATATGCACATACATAGGGCCTCATTATGAGTCTGCCGGCCCGGGATTAAGGGTGTCGGTAGCAATGTACCGTCACCCTTTGTGGACTGGCAGACTACAACTCTGCTTTCCTGGGCCTGTGCACCCGGCAGGTCTGACTAGCTGGGTGCAACGGCCCCCGGAAAACATAGTTGTCACAAACACTGGCACCGTTCGTCGCAACGGTGCTGGTCCTTCAGTCTCCCCACTACCTTGGAGTCCTATGGGGATCCATGGGCATAGGGAACAACATTTTCCGCTGCCTGATATCCCAGGTCGCCGGGACTTGTAATCTCCCGGTAGCACTGGGATATCAGGCGGCAGAAACAGTGTTTACCGCTGGACTTATAACAGGCCTCTGTACCGGCCTCTCAATTACTTCTTGCTCAGCCCAATAGTCTGCCTTGACGTGGGAGATCTGACTCCCTCCCCCACCTTCCCTCTTTTGTCAGCACACCTCACCTGATGGGTGGATCTTCTTCCGCCAAGAGTGTTGCTTGGTTGAGGGACCATGCCCTTCGGTTGTCTCACATTAGTCAAAGCAGTCCTCCTCGTAAATCGTCCAGCCCAATCCTGAGCAGTCATAGTTCCATGCCAACCGATGGCTTTTACTTCTCGGGGACGCACTAGCCCCCTCACTGGGTACCACCCTCCTGTTGCTGTGGGGGGCCACTTTGTAAGCTCCGACGCTCGCCATAGATAGCCTTGTCCTCCTCGACCAAGTTCATTGGGGCGGTTCTGCTGCCGTACCCTCAAAGTGTTCAGCGATCTTGTCAACTGGGTGTATGTTGGGACACCACTCCTCACCCTCCTCTGTGACTGTGGTCACCATTCCCCCGCTCCAGATACCAGACAGGGAGAGCTGGATTGTTCCTTCTATTTCTCCGAGGTCTATGGCTCAGCCGGCTAGTGCCTATCAATCCTCGGCTATGTAACTTGTTCTTTTGTCATCACTCAGCTTGTCCCCTGGCTCCTCTGGCAGCCATCTTGGATATCAGTCACGCTTCATTCAATTCTACCAGCTGCATTATTGCTGTCGGAGCACCGAGGAGGCTTTTTTTACATTCCTTGCATGTCCAGGGAAGCATACTGCCCCAGTATGACGTCTGTGGGGGGAAATTAAGTCCAGATGATGTTTGGGAGCCCTTGAAAGATGCATTTGCTCCATTAATTTATTTATTTATAGAGCGCTTTACACCAAGGTGCTGTACAATGGAACAGATTACAAAAAACCAATAACACTTAACAATGGGAGCAAAATTTACATCTTGAATCATTCAACAAAACAGTGCAAAGAGCAATTAACTGAGGGGGGTAGAAAGGGGAGAGGGAAGAGGTGGGGTAGGAGAGGGAGTTGGACAGGGTGAGGGAAAGTTGAAGAGGAAGGGAGAGGAGTAGGAAGGGGAGAGGAATCAGGTGATAGGGGAAGGTTTCAAGGGGGAGAATGGAGGAGGAGGGATTTAAGGGAAGTGCGAAATGAGGCGAAGGTCGTAGTAGAGCAGATTGTAAGAGGGAGTAAGTTCCAGTGCATAGGTGCAAGGAGTTGGAATGAGCGGAAACGGGAGGAACCGCAGGGGAAAGGAGGAATAGTGAGGATGAAATGGTCAGCGGAGCGAAGGGGGCGGGATGGGGAGTAGGAGAGAAGGGAGGAGAGATAAGGAGGAGCAAGACCATAGAGGGATTAGAAGACAAGGCAGAGAAAGTGGAATTTAAGCTGTGAGTGGAAAGGTAGCCAGCCAAGGTACGAGAGTGTAATAACTATCACACAAATATTTTAGCACGGCTAGAACAAACATAGGAAACACCTACCTGAATCCTTTCCCTGAGACTATGACGAGAATGAGGAAATACCTAGAAGTCCCTCCGCTGGCCGAAACGAAAAAGTCCAGACCAGGGGTGAGCCTTCCAGGGAAAACCCCCGTAGGGGAAAAAACCCTGTGCCGAGAAGAGCTGCTGGGGTTCGAGGTGTCCAGATAGCTGCTCCCCGGGGATGATCCGGATGATAAGGTTGTTACTTCTCAATGTAATAAATGATCTTCGTGCAGTCAGTAAGGACTACTGGAAATGGGTAACAATATAAGAGGACATTTAAGTTTAACCCACAACACATTCATTAACTAATAAATGGAGTATAAGAAAGAAGAAATGAGGGGCTTACCCAAAACTAGCCAAAGATAACCACTGAAAGAGGAAAGGTGTGGCCCCCGATCTTAGACCCGGGATGTTAGTTGGAACTGACCAGAAAGCTGTGAAAAAAGCAGAAACGTATGAACCAGGTAGAAGCGGGAGCTGGACTGACTTCCTAAAGATATTCGTGAGGAATCTTACCCTCGGAGAAAGATGGTGAGAAGGGCTCCGCTCCGAACGTGGGTCGGAGTAAATAGCTACGAGAGACGAATTGAAGCTTTTGCCTGAAGGAAAACAGGGAATGAGATCTACATATGAAGCCACAAGATCTCTCCCCGCTATATAATGAGAGAGCAGATGAGAAGAATGCGAAGAGACGTACCCGCTCAGCGAGCGTTTGTGGTCAAAGGAGACGTCTCCGCCATGTCGTGCAGGCGGAAGAATTCTGGATCAATGTAGGGATTCCTTTGCAGATAGCTAGGAGAATAGATTGGGACGAAAGCCAGAACACGGGTTAAAGTGCCTATCAGGACAGATGAGCTAGAAAGATAATTCTAGGTATGGGAAGGAGCAGTAGTAGCTAGTTAGTAAGCGAACTCACGTAGCGTAGCTGGGCTCTGTGGAGAGTAGCAACGCGCTGAACTGCCGTCGCCGTCTCATGATAAGCGCTGCGTGTGTAGGGGGGCGTGCGATGGATAGGTTGGTCGCTGCTTGCAACACTAGACCGCCGCCTGCAGTACTGAAATCCACCATGTTACAGGAAGGAGACTGGTAAAGTGCTGCCAGATCGCTGCGCCGCGTCCCCATCCTGACAGTGTTTATTACAGAGAGTGAGGAAGAGATGGAGTCACGGGAGGTAAGGAGACAGAGGGTACGAACAGCAGAGTGGTATATGGATTTAAGAGGGGCAAGTTGAGAAGCGGGAAGTCCCAAGATTAGAGAAGAGCAGGAGAAGATGAGAGGAAATTAGGAGTTTGGTGGCGTGGAATGTGAGGGAGGAACAGATTTTGCATATATTGTAGAGGTGGTATCTGCAGGTGCGGGAGGTGAGTGAAATGTGTTGAGAGAAGGTGAGAGAGGAATCAAAAAGAACACCTAGATTACGAGCTTGGGGGGGAAATCGGGAGATTAGAGGGAGGAAAGTGAATGAAGGGAGAAGGGTAGGGAGGGGAAAGAGTATTAGAGGGGAAGAAAAGGACTTCGGTTTTATCGGTGTTAAGAGAGAGGAAGCGGGAGGACATCCAGTTCTTGATAGCAGTGAGGCAGGAGGAGAGTTTAAGGTGGAGGTCAGGTGCGAAGGAGGAGAAAGAAAGAAAGAGTTGAGTATCATCAGCATAGAGGTGATGGGAAATGCCAAACGAGGAGATGACGGGGGCAATGAGAGAGGTGTAAAGAGAGAAAAGGAAAGGACCAAGTACAGAGCCTTGAGGAACACCGTAAATAAGAGGAAAAGGAGAGGACTGGCTTCCCCACAAAACAGCAAAGGAACGGGAGGAGAGGTAGGAGGATAGCCATTCTAAAACAGGGCCTTTAAATCCAAAGGAGGAAAGAGTTATGGAGTAGGAGTGGAGTGGATGGTCGACAGTGTCAAAAGCTGCAGATAGATCAAGTAGAATAAGGATAGAGGATTGCTTAGCATGACGAGCAGAGAGGAGTGAGTTAAGGATAGAGGTGAGAGCAGTTTCAGTGGAATGTTTGGGAAGCCACGCTACCACCTTCTTTTAAGTTTTGATGAAATCTTGAAACCCGTTATTTGAGTCTGTGGATTATTGAGGCCATTTGTGACTTTACATTACTAACTCATAATATTTTGCTCAGTTGACAGAATTCCCAATGCAAAGAATGGCATTTTAATATGTTCAGATTGATGGCTTTTTGTACTTCATGCAGGAACTTTAAAGCAACCCCATCTTTCATTCTTAACAACTGGAATAATGTCAGACATGCTTTTTTTATTTGTGTCCCGAAAATGTGATACACTAGCAGCATGATTCTATACCAGCTTAAAGTGTAATATAACTTTTGGCAGACTTGCACATAATGAATGACAATTACTGAAACACAACTGAGCAACACATCATTTATCATTTATGGGAGTGTCGGATATCATGGCAGCAATTTCATTGCCACTTTTGTACAGTCGTAGATGCCTCTTTGCAAGTTGAGCATAAGACTGATCTCTTTCAAGGATTCACACCAATATTTTGGGGTATATGTTGGTTGACAACTTTACAAATAAAACAGCTGATGTAGGAGAAAGGCTTCACCCCTCAGCTCCCCCAAGGTTATTTGGCTGTGAATTGGTGATTTGGCCACCTGGGAGCGCCTATCTGAAAAAAACGCAAACTGTACAAGCACACTTGTTCCCCCCCACCATCCAATGCTTGCAGATCAAAGAGGATCCATGCTTTATGGTAACGAAGGCCGGAGAATGATCAAGTGGGACCATCTGAGAGATTCCTTTCCTTCTAGTAGGGCCTGGCTTTTGTCAGTTATTTATTACAATTGGCAGTGAACATAGAAAAAAAACACATGTTTATTATTATTTTATTAACAACTAGAAATGCAGTACACATACACATATATATATATATACATAGTATAAAAGGAGCGACGAGTGGTCTCATTTCCCAATGCGCACTGTTTATTTAATATTGAGAGATTGAACAGGTAAGTGGGGAAACCCTTTGGCCTAGAGTAAGAATCCAAAAACTATTTAGACTCCTGAAGAGATCGTACAAACATTATTAATGCAGCATAGACCTGTCCATGCCTTGAGATGGGACCATATTTGCATGGGGGATGGTGACATCGTATCACTACATATTATCCCCACCAAAAATATCGCCGAATATATGGTCGTCTGGAACAGGGATCATTTTTGGGAGCGGGGGTGTTCATTAAAAATAATGCAGCGGTTGCGGGGGTGTCCCCCGCAGGTTCCATGCCTTAATATCGCCACAAAAATATGGTGATATTTTTGTATGGTGTTATTTTTGCAGGGATATTAAAACATGGAACTAGTGACATTGGTTGGGAAGGCCTTAAGGTGGCACCGGTATTGGCTAAGATGGAGGGTTCACTTTAGGTACCATTGGAGTTGGCAGAGGTATATGGATCCTTAAGAGTAGGCTTTATTCAGAGGTCTTATTTCTACTGGTAATGGTGGAATTGACACTGGTGTTCAGCCCAATTTGGTTAGAAGTGTAATTGGCTTAGGAGTTCAGTTTTCACTAGGTACTTACAGATTTGGTTGAGGCTCAAGTTCCCTTTAGGATCTACTGCTATAGAGAATTCCAGTTCCCATGGGGGTACCTGTAGGATTGGTTTAAAGTGCAGGTTCCTGTTAGTTACCCAGAGGATAGGTGGACGGGCTAACATCCCATTGGTACGCTGAAGATATTTTCTGTGGTCTATTTCCCGTTTATTACTACAGTGATAGATGCCAATGTTTGCTTGCCATTGAGCACCTGGCATGTTTGTAGGAGAGGTGTTGTTAGGGATGCCCAACTGTGGGTTTGGTGAGTAAATCAAGGTCCCATTGGGTATTAGTGGAAATTAGAGGGCCACTCTGATCTGAATATGTAACCACAACATTTTTTGTGGGGCGGGGGGGGGGGGGGATATAAGCTAATTGTGTCTCACCTGGACCAGTTGAGTCAAGTTCTCATTGGGCACATGTAAGATTATCTGTAGCTGGGTTCCACTGGGATCAAGTATATGTGAGGCCTCATTTAACAGCACCAAACTTCACTTACCCGGGGCCATTGGGATGCCAGTGGTTGGTGTCAACAAGACTATGGTTCACCCAAGCCTGTTTCTCAAATGTGTATTCATCCACCCACAAACTTCTATAGTATGGTCCGAATAACATCTACACTACTATTTGGTTTCAGTTGACTCTTCTATAGATTCCTTTTTACTGTCTTTACAATTAGTTGATGTGATATTCAAACTAGGATCAAACAGGACTGGCTCTGGCATCCTCAGGGTTACAGAAGCATGCCCTCTGGTGGTCTGGAAATCGCATTGCTCTTTAGTGGTAAATGCAGATTTATCAGTCCAGCGCTTAGTTCCGACTAGGCTGTTTGGTTGCTCTTAAGATCAGACGCTACGGCGATTGATCATGTCTTGGGATGTGACCATATCTTTCTTCCTAGAAGACAACAGTCTTTAAAGTAATTACAGGAAGGGGAGGTAAACCTTGAATGTACGCTCATCAGAAAAGTAGAATGCCTTCTCTGGATTTTCCATGGGCCTTACATGAAGAAGTTGCATGCATGTTTTGTTGGTGTCTTCTGAGGTATTGGTGTGATACAGTGGCAGAGGTGCAGCAGAGTTCTCATTTGATGCCTACACATAGCATTTTCTATAAGGCGCAGCCAGGTTGAATAAGGAACCAGTGGCAAGCTGGGGAAGCAGGGTTCGCTGGTGGATCATTAGCTGAATTCGATTTCCATCTTCTCCTCCAACTTGTGCAACAAACCGAGGAAATTCCCACTGGAGAGCGAATCTGAGATCTGCAGGTTTATGTCTGAGCTGTGGAGGGAGGAGGCCCCCAGGGAGTAACTCATCTCATGCAACAGCTTGAACACAACTGGGGTGACCTGGAGAAAGAGAAAAAGGGGATGTGTGAGATCATTCAGAAGGAGGGGCGATGTTGAGTATGTTGCGGTCTATGAATGGGTTAAAACAATTTGTGATATTGCCCCTTTGCAACTGGGTCACCCTAAAAAATACTCCAATCCTGGATATTCCCCCTTGCTTTGAATTTGAAGAGAGGCTATCAGCAGGAAGAAAAGGCTTGAAGGAAATGCAGGGATCCATTCAATCAGCTCTTATGCGTATACAAAATCTATTTTTATGGCTAAAGCTATTTTTTGGCAGAATAACACTATAATAGCTATTAATAGGGCTATGGAACTGTTCTCCATCTAAACCTGCCTTGTCTCATCTTGCCTGGTGCTGTCAGTTACACTAGCCAACTATTTTAATGAGCTCTTCATGCAAAAAATTAAAACCATTCAGGAAAATATCTGCCAAAACCTTAAATCCACACATATGAGATTTGGTAACAATCAATACTTCCTTTTGACTTTGGAATGGTCGCCTCAGACACCATATGCATGCTCCTCCAGAGCTTAAAACCTACAAAGCATACATTTGGCATAGCACCTGCATGTGTCGCTCAGACCTATGCAACTCCTCTGGACACATTGTTGATCATGTTTGTCAACCTCTCCATAGTTCAAGGGACAGTGCCTCCAGCCTTAAACATTTCTACTGCTATCCCACTGTTAAAAAAGTAGTCCTTGGTACTTAAAGCCTTATAGAAGGACAGTCCTGTGGCAGGTTTAACTTGCCAGACATATTACTGAAAAAGCTGGTGACTTCTCAGCTACAAGCACATGTTGAGAAATGTCACTATTTAGACACTGTTCAATCTGGTTTCTGTCCCTTACGTGGAATGGAAACTGTACTGGTTGCTGTCTTGGACATTTAAAAAAAATGCAGATGAAGGTGCTGTGACGTTATGGTTTATTCTGGATATGTCTGCAGAAATTGATATAGACCGGACCGGACCCTATATCAGGAGGCAGATGTATAAGCCATCCATATCGTCTGCCCTGCCCCCGCAGTGTTACTCACTAAGACAACCATACAGCCCTTATCCCAGGCAGGTACAACAAGACATAGACAATCTAAGCAGAAGATGGCAAAAGCAGCCAAGCTAACATTACAACAAAAGGAGTAGGCACACACCCCCCAGACACAAGTAGATATGCACTCCAGATGAAGAACATGTACACTAGGTCAAATATGCATTTATACATGAATAATATTAACATAGCTCCACAAGACATGAAGAACACTAACATAACCAATGTATACGTTGAATGCAACATGAACGACCCACGAGTATAGCTCGCTAACATAGAAACCAGGGTATAATTGGGCAGCCATCTTCTGTAAAATGGACACTGCAGAATGTTTTTGAATAGGCCAAGGCCTCAAGACTTTGAGAGAACTCGTGCAGTGCTCAGACGGTAGCTGGCAATTAGAGCCATGGTTAAAGCAAGATAGGAAGGATGGGGCCGGCAGAGCGAAGGCACGAGATAGCAGTTCTGACGCAAGCAGGATACTCCCAGCTTCATTAAAAGTTTATACAAATACAACTGTCCTTTGTTTACCAGGTGCACTAGAATAGCAAGCCAACAAAACCCCATGAAGAACAACTCAAGAGTGTCTCTGGTGGGAAAATGACCCACAAGTTACAATTAGCTAAAATTCCAATAAATAGGAGCTAATTCCATTTCATTCATGGTCCTCTAAAACTTGACTCATAATTGGCGATACTGTCTATTCATTATCCGCCAGCATAAGATAGGAAACCTGTAAGATGAGGGATGGTATCTTTTTTTTTTTAACTGAAATCCATGAGCCTCTCTACCCTCTACACCCTCTCTGGCTCATATCTGGATGACCTGGGGTTGGGTAGTGTGATGCCAACCTATTAAAACCTGTAGTGTCATGCCGCCCATCGAATCATAGGCCAACTAATCCCCGAATGAAGAGATGATGTAGTTTTACCTTTATCGAAATAAGGGTGTTCTCAGGTGGGGCCATCAGAAAGGCTTAGTCCAATTAAATGGTTAACCCCTATGTGATCTATATGTAGCCACATCCCTTAACCAATCTCCATTCCCTGTAGCTTTTATAAAATTGCAATAATGTTAATACGCCATGCATGACACGTCCAAGGTACTTAAAGAGTTGTTTTGTATTTACTCGGAGAGAGCTTTGAGATTGCAATGCGTGTATGCTGTCCTTGCTTTATTTGAATAATGATAAAGCAGGGTTTTGCCATGCAATTTGTCTATTTTGTCCTTGAGTCCGGTTTTGTTTGACTCCTATACCTCTGACATACCTGGGACTTTTGGGCCAGCCTTAACACATGGTAGCAGAGGATCTGGTTGGCTAAGCGTTCTTGAATAGTCAAAGTCCCTGCCGCATCCCCCAAGGACTGCAGGGGTGACCTATGGAGAGCGGGAACACATGCAACAGAGAAGGGTTGTCAGGAGCACCCTTGGAGAAAAGTCCTGTTCGGTCCCTGCAGGCCACCCGGTAAGGCTTGGCGGGTCGCAGGATGAGAGGCGAGACAATACCAAAGACCTTCAGCAGATTAATGGATGCAAGCATGACATAGGCATGGCAAAATGGAGGGGCAGACTCTTTGTATATTTGGGGATTGTGAAGAGATAACAGAAGAATAAGAGCAAAAGAGAGTTGGGTTCTGACATGTGTCAGGAAAGATCACGTGGTAAGCCTCATTACGGGGCATTAATAAAAGAGAAACCGGTGGTGTTGATCGAAGGGTGTGGTCTGGTGCAGGAGCAGCGAGGTGGGGCTAAAGAAGGCACTAATTCGAAGACAGTACTGCAACACGTGTACATATTTACATGCTCTATACAAGGGAAAACATTTATGAAACAGAATAGGTATACCTGAATTATAGAAAATGTAATCAGAGGACATAATAGAACCAGAGATGAAGGAATGGGTGCTTAATCAGCATGACAAAGGGTGTATGACACTCACAGCTCCTCCTCTTCTTCCCTAGAGCAAGGAGCAGTCCCCGACTGAACAGGGATTATACCCATTACATGTATTAAAAGTAGCAGCAGAATATACTAACCCTGCATATGCATCTCCTGCATATAGCAGTGAAGACATTGTAAGTGGAGAGGAAAAAAAGCAAACGACGACCAGTATCCACACATGCAGGGTATGATGAGCGCTGTGAGTTGCAAGCTAGGCTAACAGAAGCAGAGTAAGTGATTCAGAGAGAGAGGCAGGCAAAATGATAAGATGGATACAGCCATCATATCAAGCAAAGGGGTGGGAGGACAGATAATGCTTCAACTCAATGGAAATGGCATTGATGAGTCCAAAGAGAAGGCAAAGGAAGTTAGACAAAGAAAAGAGGAAGAAGAGAAAAGAGTGGAGGAGGAGGAGCGAGAAAGGGAACACAAGAGATGGAGAAGGATAAAAGGGATGATGATGAGAGAGAGAGAGAGAGAGGGAGAGAGAAGGAGAGAAGGAAGGAGAGAAGACTGGAGGGAGAACAGAGGACAGAAGGAGAAAAGCAGGAAGAGAGGGAGAGGCACTGAAAAAGAAGTTGAGGATATTCTTAAGGGGCATACCATTTCAGACCGATGAAAGGGAAAGGAGATGGGGGGAGAGGAAGGAGCAAAGAAACGAGAGAAGAGTCGAGATTAAGACGGGGAACGAGAAAGGAGTATACAGAGAGGGTGCAAGGAAGCTGATACCATTATGCGCAGACATACGGGCTGGATAAAGAGGAAGAAGGAGCTAGGCAAAGGAAAAGTTAGTCTAGACAGCAACAGGAAGGAGGTTATTGGGGCAATAGAAAGGTGGAAAGCGGGACAGTTAGAAAAAGGCAGGAATTTAATGGAGGAAGTGATGAACGAAACATTCAGAACTGATCCCCTTGGGAGATAAGATTCTGAAGACCAGGAGGACGAAGAAAGTGACGACACAATGTTTGAAAATGAAGAAGATGAAGAGAGAGAAGGCGAGGCAGCACAAGCCCCATCCACATTTACCCAGATAGGGAGAGAGGTAGCATGGGCAGACATGGAGGAGCCAACGAGGAGGTCAGAAGCCGTTGAGTATCCACAGCTCCCGAAGGCACACTCTGACCGTTTAGAAGGAAGAACAACATCTGTGACTAGATTGAGAAATCTACCACAACGGAAGAGAGTGAGCATAACAGACGAGATGACAAAGACATGAGGTGCAGCTGTGCTGGGACTGGGCATAGGGCTGAACCAAATCCCCTTATTAGAGAAAGAGGCAGGACTAGCATAATTTATACCATGGCCACAGACAGATAAAAATAAACTACCAATGCTTGCAGTGGGGCAGGAAAGTGGATCTGTGAGTTGATAAGAATGGCAACTGTGATGACACTAGCGATAGGTGACCTAAATAGTCTTTTCCCTGCTATATTGGGCGAGCAATCAGAAGACATTTGGAAGCAGGGATGGTTTCTGGAGTGACCACCCAAAACACACGACATAACTAGCACCTTTTAATACATTTGGAACTGGGGTTTGGAGGGCACTGAGAATACAATACCCGACACCTCAGACAAGGGGGCAATCATGACATGGGAAATGGGGCCCGATGAAGGCCCTGGCTACATATATACAGGACATTCAAGAGAAATGGAGACGAGGGAACCGTGGGACACAAATATCACAATTTCTTACCACGTTTTGAGTTAGGGATTCCCCGAAGAAGTACAGAGGCAATTAAAGAAATTTGTGGGAATAGAGGCAATACCATGGCCCAAGATACAATTGAATATTGTTCACCACTGTAGGTTAAAACAAGAAAATGACAGAAAGAAAGTTGAGGAAAGAAAGATAGAGGAAGCAAAGTTGGTGCAAAAGAAATTGTCAAAATTGACAATGGATGGGGTTATGTTGACAAATGCAGGAGAAAGTAATGCTGTGCAGGAGCTTCAGCAGGCGGAGCCAGGCCCAAATGGGAACTTTGTACGGAGTGGGGGGTGAGCGGTACAACTATTACCCCCGGGGATGAGGGTTTGCACCCAGAGGCAGAGGGTTTGGATTCCCAGACCAGCAAGATGGAGGGTTTATCAGGGGGCAAACACAATTTGGAGGACTACCACAACAGCATTGGACATGTGGGAAAATGGGGCACATTTAATGTGCATGCAGAAGCAGAGGAGGGATGCAACAGAATTTTCAACAAGTGGACAGATACCCCCCCACTGTACAACGCAGAGCCACCAACATATTACGCCCAAGATCACTTGCAGTATCAAACACAGCAAATACAGCAGACGCAACAGGGGATGTCATCCCAGACACAGCAAGCACCAATGCAGACGCATCAAGCACCAATGGAGACACAACAAGCTCCAATGCCGTCACTGGTACCAGCACAGCAGAACGCAGTGACACCATGGGCCGCAAACATATTGCCACAGGCATCAACACTGAGAATCTGGACGGGGGCAGTAGTGGGAGGGAACCAATTCAACGGGACAGGGTGGACATAGGTGACAAGAAATGTTCCTTTTTAGTCAATACTGTAGCTACATGCTCCTGTGTTAGAGAGGGAAAATTACCCATGTCAGGTATATTCATGGACGCACTGGGATTTTCTGGGGCGAGGACAAAGGTTCAATTTACAGATAGCTTACCCATAACCATAGGAGAACACGACCTGGCTTTGCGATTTATTATATTCCCACCAGACACCAGTAAAGATATTGGGGAAAGACTTCATGATTAAATTAAACATGACGATATCATTTACTGAACAGAGGACAATATGTTCCACCCCAGGGATCCATTATGTAAATGCATAAGAATGGATAACATCCTTTTATGGTCAGAACGCACAGAAGGGGGTGCCACTCAACCCGTGTTGTAGCAGCAGGGGCTCTATAGCAGTCACCCCAATTACCAGCAGAGACACACTCGGGCCCATCAAAAACTCCCCGCAGCAAGAATGGAAGAGTCAGCCATGGGGCAACATTTACTGTCTTCAATATCTAACAAAACGACAGGGATCATACTAGAAAAACATGAATTCGCCAGGGTTCTCGTCTTCTGAGCATGTGTTACCCGGTTTTATCCACGTGTGATGTCAAAAAACCAAGCTCCACCCCAGAAACCTACTGTAACGCTCACCTGATTACCGTAGAGGCGCCGGTCTTGACTGGGCGTATACCGTATCTTCAAAGGTGATGTGTAACACACGGCTGGCTCTTTGGGCTGGACCTCTGTGCACTGTATGTCTGACTCGAATGGTAAGATGTCTGCAGATAGAAAATATGGGATTAAGGAACTGGGTTATTGAATGTCTCTCTTCTTCCCTTTCTCTTCTCCTGTAGAACCCCAAAGGTTAACGCTCTCACCTTAGGTAAGTGAACGCCGTGCTCTCCATCTGCCTCGGGGCAGGGTGCTGTAACCAGTTTCTTCACTGGATAAGGGGAGCAGGCCGCTTGACTTCAGAGGACTGCTGTCCGTCGTTTACTGCACGAACGGTAAGTTTCGAGTAATTCTAATGTCTTTAAAGTCTTTAGTAATGGTGTTTCTTGTTTTGCAGGGTTCCGGCGATGGCAGATGACGGGCTGAAGTGAGTTGAAGATGGAGCCCGTGTGATGAACAGAAGCGCCTGGAAGCACGTAAGTAAGCGCTTGTTGCCTGCTTCACGATGCGCTCTAACTGTCTTTTTATTTTGCAGGTACAAGTTCGGAGCGGCTGCAGGGTGCCGGAATACCCACTGGGTTAGATGTGGAAAGGAGTAATGGCACGTGAGTATTAAAGTTCCCCAATGTCTTTAAACGCACCTTGTTTTGTCTTTCAGATGCGGGATGCAGCGCCGAAGGCCTCCGGAGTGTGCAAAGAGTTGGTAAGCTTTTGTCTTTCAGATGCCGGAATGCAGTGTGAAGACCTCCGGAGCGCACGAAGAGTAGGTAAGCCTTTGTCTTTCAGATGCCGGAATGCAGCGCGAGGCGTTGGTGACAGCCGATGGACCAGGTAAGTGAAGAGCTGTCACTGAAGACCGTAATGCTAACCTGTTCTTTCTTGTCTTTATAGGTGTTGCTGAAGACTGGATTCAGGATGGTAAGCCTTTTTCCTTAGGCCCAGGATCAGATGCAGAAGACACGATGAGCGTTCTGCTGCAGAGGATGCAGAATAACGCAAAGCAAGATTCATCCATCGGGTGTGGTTTAAATAGCCTCCTGTAGTGCTTAGGTGTCTCCTTCCACAGCCACGCCTAGGTAAGAAAAGAGTTCCTGCTTTCCAGAAGAGTTCCAGTGTTCTGAATCTAGGGAGTGGCTCCTGCCCCACCCAACAGGAAAAGTAGTTCCAAACAGAAGAGGATCAGAGGCTCAACTGGCAGGCAAGTAAGCAGCATGGTCTGCTGCAGGTAAGTCCACCCAAGCATTATGAGCCCGGCGCTTCCAGCGCTGGGACTGGGCATATTTATGAGCCTGGTGCCACTGGCGCCAGGACTGGGTCCAAAAGGTCCCAATTGGGACTGGTTGGCACTCGGAACCTGGGTTATGGATCTGCTTCCAAGGGAGTTGGGAAAACCCTGACCTTTTGGAAGCAGAGATCATGACAGTACCCCCCCCTCAAGGCCCCTCCCAAACCGGGCTTCTCCGGGGGTTTTGGCTTGTCAGGAAATGTTCGGTGAAATCTTTTGATTAGGCGAGGAGCGTGGACATATTCAGCAGGTTCCCAGGATCTCTCTTGGGGGCCGTAGCCTTTCGAGTCAATTAGGTAAAATAGTTTAGATTTGGAGATCTTGGAGTCCAGAATGCTTTTGACTTCAAACTCGATTTCTCCATCAACTAGGATAGGTTTTGGAGATTTAGTTAGTCGGGTTTGAGGTTGCACGGGTTTTAATAGAGAGACGTGGAAGACCGGATGTATTTTCATGTGCGGGGACAAGTCGAACTTGACCGCTACTGGGTTTACTATGGTAGTGATGGAATAGGGACCAAGGTATCTTGGGTTGAATGTGCGTGGCCCTTTTAGAGGTAGATATTTGGTGGATAACCAGACTTGATCCCCTACTTGATATTGAGGGGCTTCCTTCCGATGTTGATCTGCTCCTTTCTTGTATTGCTCTTTAGCCCTTTGAAGGTGAGAAACAGCTTCCTTAAAGGCCTGGGTGATTGTAGAATGCAGGTAGTCTACTGCTGGTGTTTCAAGATCTTGGAGAGGATCCAACTCCGAGGTTCGAGGGTGACTGCCGTACAAAAGAAAAAACGGGGTTTTCCCAGTTCCCGAATGGACAGAGTTATTGTAGGCATATTCGGCTATCCAAAGGATGTCTTTCCAAGTTTTTTCAGTTTGTCGCAGCATGTAGTGTAAATACTGTTCCAGAGTTTGATTGGTCCTCTCGGTTTGTCCGTCGGTCTGAGGGTGGTGACTGGTCGATAGTCTCACATCAATTTGAGCCGACCGACAGCAACTTCGCCAAAAATGAGAAATAAATTGACTACCTCGATCCGAAATTAGAACCGAAGGAAAACCGTGCAGTCGGACGATGTTTTCGAGAAATTCTCGGGCCAGAGTTGCTGCTGTTGGCAAGCCTTTGAGCGGAATGAAATGCGCCATCTTGGAGAATAAGTCCACGATTACTAGAATCGTATTGTATCCGGAGCATGGAGGTAGATCGGTGATGAAGTCCATAGAAAGCGTATGCCAAGGGCGAGGTGGGATGTCAATAGGGCGTAAGAGGCCAGCTGGTCTTTCCTTTTGACTCTTGTTTTGGGCGCATACTCCACAGGACATTATAAAGTCTCTGATATCTTTTTTCCAAGACGGCCACCAGAAGTAGCGCTTGATCTTTTCTGAGGTCTTGGCCATACCGGTATGTCCTTCCATTAAAGAATCGTGATAACAAGAGATTACTTTTTTCTGTAAATCTGTGCTGGGTAGGTATAATCGTTCTTGGAAATACAATAAGTTGTCCTTTACTGCAAAGTCCTTTCCCTGCAGATGCCAATTCTGTATGTCTGCTGGAGTTGCATGTTGCCTGGCTTTATCCTTAACTTCCTCTATGGATTCTGTGGCGATTACACCCAGAATTCTTTGTTCGGGAATGATTGGTACAGGTTTAGGGTTGATCAAGTGTTCTTCCACTCCCATCCGAGAAAGGGCATCAGCTTTACCGTTCTTTGTACCAGGTCGATAGGTAATTATGAAGTCAAACTCTGCAAAGAATAATGCCCAACGGAGTTGTCTAGAGGATTGGGCTTTTGCGGTTTTCAAATATTGCAGGTTTCGGTGATCCGTAATCACAGTAACGGTGTGTCGGGCCCCCAGCAGATAATGCCGCCAAGCCTTAAAGGCAGACTTGATAGCCAGAAGTTCCTTGTCAGTAATCGTGTAATTGATTTCAGGAGGCGAGAATTTGCGGGACCAAAATGCCACGGGATGCAACTGATTGGTTACCGGGTCCTTTTGTGATAGAACTGCCCCCATGGCAAGGCTTGAAACATCAGTTTCCACGATGTAGGGGAGTTCGGCGCGAGGGTGTTTTAAGATTGGTGCAGAGATAAATTTAGTCTTCAAATCCTGGAAAGCTTGTTCCGCCTCGGTAGACCATTCAAAACGTTTGTTTTTCTTTAACAAGGCAGTGATGGGCTGGACTATTCGAGAGAATTCGGGGATAAACCTGCGGTAAAAGTTAGCAACGCCTAACATGCTTTGCACACCTTTTACGGAGGATGGTGATGGCCATTTGAGAACTGCATCGACCTTCTTTAAATCCATACGCACTCCGCCAGGTGATAATATGAATCTCAAGAATTCAACTTCAGTCACGTTGAAAACACATTTTTCCAACTTAGCGAAAAGTTTGTGTTGACGCAATCTTTCGAGGACCTTTTTCACGTGTTTCCGATATTCAGATTCCGATGAAGAATAAACGAGGATGTCGTCAATGTAAACAACACCACACACATCTATGAGCTCTCTGAGGACATCGTTCATAAAATATTGAAAGGCGGCCGGGGCATTGCAAAGTCCGAAGGGCATGACCTGATATTCAAATAGCCCATACTTGGTGCGGAAGGCCGTCTTCCATTCATCGCCCTCTTTTACTCGTACCAAGTGGTAAGCTCCTCTAAAATCCAGCTTTGTATATATGCATGCTTTTCTGACTTGGTCCAGGAGTTCAGGAATCAAAGGTAACGGATATCTATTCTTAACGGTGATCTGGTTCAGGGAGCGATAATCTATACAAGTTCTAAGGTCTCCTTCCTTTTTTGGAACGAAGAGCAAAGCTGAAGAAGCAGGGGACTTGGAAGGACGAATTAACCCATTTGCCAGGTATTGACCCAGGTATTGTCGAAGGTGAAGGTTCTCAGGCTCGGTGAGGGCATACATTCTACTACAAGGAGGAGTAGATCCAGGTATCAGGTCTATCTGGCAGTCATAAGACCTATGAGGAGGTAGAGAGTTAGCCTGATCCTTCCGGAAAACATCTTGGTATTCTAGGTATTCGGGAGGTAACTGGGGAGTCTCTGAAGAAATTGCTGCCAGTGCAACACCAGGTGGAGGGTGACAAGTAGAGACACATTCTGGAAACTGGACCGTTCTTGCTCGCCAATCGATCAGAGGATTGTGTTTCTCTAACCAAGGTATTCCTAGAATAATCTGAAACTGAGGGGCCTTGATCACATCGAACACAATCTTCTCATGGTGTCCACCTTGACTTACTAGCGTCACCTCTTGAGTGGTATGCGTTACTGGCCCGGAGGCTATCTCCGTACCATCCACCGTAGTAATGACGTCCTTTACAGCCTTGGGACAAAGAGTTAGATTCATCCTCAAAACCATTTCATGATCCACATAATTGCCGATGGCACCGCTGTCGATGTAAGCTTCAATTGCATGTAATCGATCCGGATTATCAGGGCTAATGAGGACCATAGGTATCACGAAATGCGAGGCCACAGAACTGGTTTTCACGCTCGGCAAGAGGACCTCTATTCTTGTCGGGCGAGGTCGTTTCCCTGCTCAGAGTTTGTAACTTTGGTAACTGCAGCTCCTACTGCCTTCTTGGCAGGTTTCACCGGACAGTCTCGAAGAAAGTGCCCTGAGTTTCCGCAATAGAGGCATAATTGCAACTGTTTTCTCCTTTCCCGCTCCTTTTGTGTTAGAGGACCTTTCAGACCCCCTATTTGCATGGGTTCCCCGGAGTCTACTCCTTTGGAAGGAGTTGGCGGTTTGGAAAATACTCGAGCATCAAACTTGGAACGATCAGCCTTCCTGTTCTGCAGCCTGTGATCTATTTGAATGACTAAGTCTATATAGTCCGAACAATCTTGTGGGGGATTCACTACTTGGGCTAACACATCTTTGAGCTCTCCACGTAGACCTCTATAAAACAGCGTAATCCTTTTGTCCTCAGGCCATTGAGTTTCCACTATCAGTCTGTTGAAAGACGCAATATAAGCCAAAAGGTCTTGATTACCTTGTCGCAACGAAAGAAGCTCATTGTCCAAGGCCTGCCCCTGTGAATGTCTTGCGAACAGTTTTTCCATACTGAGCTGAAAAGCTTGAAAATCATGGAGGACCAGATCATCTTGATTTACTAGAGGGATCGACCAGTCTGCCGCATTGTCACTAAGGTACGAAAGCACGAAAGCTACTTTAGCTTGATCAGTTGGAAAGGCTGCTGGCCGGCATAAGAAATGCAACCGGCACTGATTGATAAATACTGCAAACCTCTTTGGGTCACCAGAAAATCGTTCGGGCGGAGCCAGAGGTACATTCCCAGGTAGGTTGATCTGCACTGGATTCATAGAGGATGTAGAAGGAAGATTTCCCCCAGATGCGGGTAACGGGGTCTGTCCGGCTTCTGACTGTAGCAATTGTCTAGCGAGATCATCTGTTCGCTCCTTGGAAATAATCAGTTCCCTTCTTAGAGCGTTCGTTTCCTGACGGGCTGCATGCACTTCTGCCCTTAGTTCCCCAAGTAACTGGGCTAGCTGGTCGGTATCCGAGGTTTCCATAGCGCCTGGACGGGAGTTTTGTGGTAGGCTTTGCGTTCTGTAACGCTCACCTGATTCCCGTAGAGGCGCCGGTCTTGATTGGGCGTATACCGTATCTTCAAAGGTGATGTATAACACACGGCTGGCTCTTTGGGCTGGACCTCTGTGCACTGTATGTCTGACTCGAATGGTAAGATGTCTGCAGATAGAAAATATGGGATTAAGGAACTTGGTTATTGAATGTCTCTCTCTTCTTCCCTTTCTCTTCTCCTGTAGAACCCCAAAGGTTAACGCTCTCACCTTAGGTAAGTGAACGCTGTGCTCTCCATCTGCCTCGGGGCAGGGTGCTGTAACCGGTTTCTTCACTGGATAAGGGGAGCAGGCCTCTTGACTTCAGAGGACTGCTGTCCGTCGTTTACTGCACGAACGGTAAGTTTCGAGTAATTCTAATGTCTTTAAAGTCTTTAGTAATGATGTTTCTTGTTTTGCAGGGTTCCGGCGATGGCGGATGACGGGCTGAAGTGAGTTGAAGATGGAGCCCGTGTGATGAATAGAAGCGCCTGGAAGCACGCAAGTAAGCGCTTGTTGCCTGCTTCACGATGCGCTCTAACTGTCTTTTTATTTTGCAGGTACAAGTTCGGAGCGGCTGCAGGGTGCCGGAATACCCACTGGGTTAGATGTGGAAAGGAGTAATAGCACGTGAGTATTAAAGTTCCCCAATGTCTTTAAACGCACCTTGTTTTGTCTTTCAGATGCGGGATGCAGCGCCGAAGGCCTCCGGAGCGTGCGAAGAGTTGGTAAGCTTTTGTCTTTCAGATGCCAGAATGCAGTGTGAAGACCTCTGGAGCGCACGAAGAGTAGGTAAGCCTTTGTCTTTCAGATGCCGGAATGCAGCGCGAGGCGTTGGTGACAGCCGATGGACCAGGTAAGTGAAGAGCTGTCACTGAAGACCGTAATGCTAACCTGTTCTTTCTTGTCTTTATAGGTGTTGCTGAAGACTGGATTCAGGATGGTAAGCCTTTTTCCTTAGGCCCAGGATCAGATGCAGAAGACACGATGAGCGTTCTGCTGCAGAGGATGCAGAATAACGCAAAGCAAGATTCATCCATCGGGTGTGGTTTAAATAGCCTCCTGTAGTGCTTAGGTGTCTCCTTCCACAGCCACGCCTAGGTAAGAAAAGAGTTCCTGCTTTCCAGAAGAGTTCCAGTGTTCTGAATCTAGGGAGTGGCTCCTGCCCCACCCAACAGGAAAAGTAGTTCCAAACAGAAGAGGATCAGAGGCTCAACTGGCAGGCAAGTAAGCAGCATGGTCTGCTGCAGGTAAGTCCACCCAAGCATTATGAGCCCGGCGCTTCCAGCGCTGGGACTGGGCATATTTATGAGCCTGGTGCCACTGGCGCCAGGACTGGGTCCAAAAGGTCCCAATTGGGACTGGTTGGCACTCGGAACCTGGGTTATGGATCTGCTTCCAAGGGAGTTGGGAAAACCCTGACCTTTTGGAAGCAGAGATCATGACACCTACCAGGCATTCACATTGATCATTTTAGGTGAACTAGGTATATGTCCTATAGTAGTTAATTCTATTACTGGATAGCCATATCTGGTGGCTCCTCCTGGGACCGCCTCTGCATGTTTCAATCTACAAGGTTGCAGGGCTGCAGAGAGACCATTGACTCCTGTAACATATATCTTCACGTGAAAGGTGACTCTGGATTGGGTAGAGTGGGTCCTCCCACCCATGAGACCCTGGACGATTACCAGGCTGAGTGTACCTTCTCAAGACAATGAGAATGAACATGGTTGGGCTGGGTGTTTCCTAATGTTGCCATCTCTGATCACCTAAGCCTGGGAGAGTGAATTCAGTTGGCAGTTCATGAGCGACACTTGTATCTTTCCACCTCAGATTTTGGCGGGAACAGTTTCTCTCCATCCACCTCGATTGAATGGGCATTGTCTAGTTCTGCTGGGCCACATGTGTTGAGACCACGAAAATTTGCTCTCTTGCCTGTAATTTTAGCCGGAATTTCAGGTGGCTTATCGTCTTGGTAACCAGGAACCTTCCGTCTCTACGCGTCCTTAGCTGGGTTCATCATTTCTGCTTGCCTCTGGCTGCAGCGATCATGCAAGCACTTCCATGTACTCGAAACTTGTCTCCCCTTCATCATTCATTTCAGTGCGCTTATAGCTTTCATATTTGTCCTTATGGCTTTTCCATGGTAGTGGCAGTCAAGCATGTGCAAGATAGGTATATGTATACTTTGGTGTCTTTCGGTTCAGCTTTGGCAAAGAATGTGACTATATATAGAGATAAGTCTGTCTGTCATCTACCTTCTTGAGTCATAAGCTTGTGTTTCGTGTCTATATGCAATAAGCTAATGCATGTTTGTTTAACTTTGTAAATAGATGGCGATTTACTTCACGTCTAAGTACAGCTATATCGTAATGTCAGTGATGATGTCATTGATTTCTTGATTTGCGGTCAGTCGACTTGTTCAATTGATGGCATCTCCATCTCTTCCAGATCATCAACTGGGTATGGCCTGAAAGTCTGAGATTATAGCGGTGACGGGCCTTGGAGTGAGGTGCATTTGTCGTGTCTAAGTGTCTGGGATGAGGTCATGAGGGCCATACTTGGACTTCCGTCTTCAATCCACCTCCCCCCCCCCCCCGGGTCGACGTGTCGACCACGCTATCTACACGATTCTCTCTGCTCACATGTAACTTTTGGAGCCAAACCTTTGTTATCCCTCCGAAATGTCCATTTTTTTTTGCATGGTCGTCCAAACTCCATGTCAAGTAACTGCAGTCTCCTCCAGGGTTGGACCAAACCCATTTTCGCCAATAGTCACGGATGTTGAAAGGGAACTCGAACAGTGTTCCTGCCGAGGAACAGAAGACACTGCGTTAGTTGTGATTTTAAGGTATTCCATATCTTTGTCTCTTCATCTTCTTCAGTCTCTGTCTACCAATACTTACATCCCTTTAGTCTTTTTGGTGGTCTTTTTGCATTGTGTGATGGCTATCCTGATGACACAAAAGGCGAACAGCACTAGTACCAGGGCTGCCACACCTTCAGTCCGTTAGCCATCCATGTTGGTATCCATGAGAAGATATATGAAAGCCAGCCTTCGTCCTTTCCTACCGTGTTCATTTTTGCCTCCATTTTAGCATGCAGCTCTGATAACCGGTTAATAGACTCTGTCAGGGTCCCATTGTCTTCATCATGGGCAGGAATAAATGTACAGCAAGAAGATCTGATCTTGGCGCAAACGCCTCCCTCCATTGCCGTGAGGAGGAGGAGTCCAGAACATATCTGTTCTGGATAGCCATTAACCTCACTGCTCGCAGTTCTTTCTTAATGGCATTGAACCCTTTGACGGTTGAATTTCTCATCTGCATTAGCTCCCAACGCGTTATATGGAGCTATTTGGCATTTGTGCTAGTTTGGACTTCTTCACGTCCATCGTTACAGAACATTTCCGTTCTGCTGAACAGTCTGTGCTCTGGTGGTATAACAATCAAGGACTCCTCCATTTTTGATGATGCATAGTTCCCTCTTTTCACTCTGATCAACCCTACAGATCTCTTCTTCCTTTGGTGAGTATCCATTTTGGGGAATCCGTCTGCTTGTATGTCCTTCCAGGGCACTAGCAATGCTGGTGTGGCCAACTTTACGAGTGAACATATCCCTCCAAGTTGGGTGGCAGTTGCAGGTATGCCCTTGCCCAGTAGTGGTCCATAAGCACTGCTGTTTAGACCTTCATGCCTGGTACCTCCGAGATCTGCTTACAGCCCTTATTCTCTCCAACCTTTACTGGACCATCATTCTGGAAACATAGAGAAGCGCCTTCAAGTGGTATGGTGGGCATGGGCCCTGCTTCACTTTCCACCGATGTGAGCAGTTTCGCAATTGCTTCCTTGTGGCAATTGTCGTTTTCCCCTTGCACGACTTCCACTGGAACTGTTAGGAGCGCATGTGCTTTGCTCCCAACCACTCCTTCCTTCCACCGGTCTGCTGTGTATACTTGTCCATATACTAGCATCTGCGGTCGCTTCGAGCTTCCTGGCATTCCTCTGTTCTCCCTTGGTCCTGTCTTGTGGCAGTGTAACTTCTTTTGTGTCACTATCCTTGTTTCTCCCTTTTGCTGGCCTTCAGTGACATAATATTCTATTGTCTTGTCTGTACTCTAGTAATTGTCCAACATTTGAGTCTTGATGTAACTACCTTCATATGGGAACATATTTCTGGAAATCTATCTTATTATGGCTCGCCTCCCTTGGAATCATCCTCTTGTGGTGCAGAGTGATAAATGCATGAGGCATTGTGCTCTGGCCTTTGTAATCTCATTTGCCACGAATAATGTGGATGCACGTAGGGCACAGGGGAGGAGAGAACAGACGTAACAGCTTTCTATGGTGGTTTGTGTTCCTAGCCTGGCCATGTGTTTATAACACATGTTGTTTGAAATACAGGCCGAATCAGTTAGATAAGAATTTACCTGGCTGAAGTCTGTCTGCACTGCGCCTAAGTCTCTTTACTTCCTTAGCAGTGCTTAGCGTCAGCCCAGATATCGCTTCCCTGATGGCATGGATAGGGGTTACATTGGAAGGGGTTAAAGCTTGCGGATGTGAAAATAACACTCTTCGTAGCACAAGGAGGGTGAAGAGGTGGATACAGCAGAAGGCACAACACAGTATCACAGTGTTACGAATTACATTTCCCATTTTATTACCGAGCGTTTTCTTATGTTGCTCCAAGGGTCTGCAAAAGCCTCAAAAATGCATAGTTATGAGGCTATTGTGTTAGGTTACGCTCTAAGTCTATAGTATTGGGCGAATGCTGCGTTGAACAATCGCTCCCACACAATACGGATTCGCGAATCACTGAGTAGGTCAATGAGGGGTGGATCCCTTTGGGTCAACTGTGGGTAGGTCTGAGCTACATAATGAAGAAAAGCGTGAAAAAAGAATTGTGAAGGAATCATCCGCTCTATTTCTGCCTATCACGAATCTAATGAAATACTCTTGAAAGGACATCTGTCGATTGGGGACCATATATCTCGGACAGTCTGTACTTTCTCGATGAATACCTACTGTAAGGAAAATATAATGTGCCTAATCTATGTGTGCATCTTGTCCTTCCCTAACTGTTTGGTCCTGGACCGGGTTAGCAGCGGTTGTGGTTCTTCTTCTTTGTCTTATTCTTCTTCCTGCATCAAATCGTCTTCATTTGGGCAGGAGGAGGTCTCACCTCAGCAGGGCTTAACGTCTCCAATGTAGTTCCAGACCTTATTAACGCTCAGTTTAACTGTATGGTCTGTGGCCTTCTCTACGATGTACGACCCGTCAAACCTGGGCTTATACCAAGGACGGACTAAGTTACTGAATAGGACAGTGTCCCCAGGGTAAAGTAGTGGCAGCTTTAGAAGTCCTTCATGGGGTGTTATCTTCTTCACTGTTATTCGACCTCTCCCGCCTTGCCTGCAGTTGGCGAGAAATAAGAGGCACCAACCATGAAAGACTCAACATATTTGTGCATTTCATTTCCAAACACGTCGCAGGTGGCATGGGTGTCTGTCAATGCCCTAGTGTGAGGAGCCAGGGGGAGTCGCACATGCAATCCAGTTACAACCTAATGGGGCGTTAAGTGGTGGTCGGATCTGGGCTGATTGCGCAATGCGAACAGGGCTAAGGGCAAACAATGGAGCCATCCCTTTTTTAAGGTGGCTTTCATGTTTGCAGTCTTTTCTCACAGCCCCTGTTTCGTGTGCAGGTGATCAGCAAAGGCAAATGTGTGCCATATCTCAAATAGAGTTGTGATGTGCGCAAGTCTAATTTACGAAATTGGGTCCACTGTCTGACCGCAGGACCTCGCCCCCGCCCCCTTGTGGGAACACCTCTCTAACAATGAATTTTGCTGCTCTGAGAGGGTCGGGGTGTGAGCAGGGACTGATTTTGATCCATCCAGAAAACAGGCACGCAACCACTATCATGTAGCGGTAGCACTGGCACACCTGGATCATGTCTACGTAGGTGTTGGAAGGGCCTGATTGGGCGGGGTATGGCTCCTCTCGCTACACGTAAATTATGCCCTGCTGTACATTTCTTACAGGTGACAGTTTTCCATGAATGCAGCGATATGCTCTGCCATATTTCGAACAACTGTTCCCAATGTGTGCAGCAAGTACGTCCTTACCCAGATGAGTAGGATAGTCCAAAAGCGTGAGCGCAATCTGCAATAGTGCTGTTGGAATCACTAGCTTGCCTGTGATCTACTCTAGCCACAAAGCATTTGTGGGGGGATATTGAACATCCCCTTCTCGCCCATAATTCTTTCTCTTCTATCAGTGCTCTTCCCTGAAATTCCATTATCTGTGTGGCTGGCAAAGTATTACAGCCTTCCTTTAGAATCATGTTGTGAACACGAGCAGGTGTGTTCGATGGGGTATCAAAGTCTGTGATTTTAGAGAAATATGCTGCGTGCTACGCTTCCGCAGCTTTGTTGCCCCAGAAGACTAGGTCCTCCGCCCTTGTGTGGGCCTGGCATTTGTATTTGCATTTTATTTATTGTCTATTTATATGGTGCTTATACAACAAAACAATGGGCCTCATTACGAGTCCGCCGGTCCAGATGGAACGTTGCCGGTATAACCGTACCGGCACCGTTTACCGGATCGGCGAATTCTAGTCATCAAACCCGGAAATACCATCACCAGAAACAGCCACCATGGAGTCAACACAGCCGGAAACTGCGTTGGCACAGAAACCCCCCCCATTACCGGCAATACGTAACACCGTGCGCATTACAAGTAGCACGGACATGGAAACTCTGTCATAAAAACGGCGGAAATTCCGTGGACAAGGTGGCGGTACCGGCGCCACCGCAGACATGATGTTAAACAGTGCCTGGTGATCTGAATCAGTCCACAGGTGCACCAAATGAGCCCAGCTAGACCGAGCAGGCCACTGGGAGCCTACAAAAGGGCCACACCCAGGCGAACTCCAAGCACAACTATGCAGGCAGCTGCAGTAGCAGCATTGGGACTGGGGCTATTGAACCTACAGGCAGCACTGCACGTGGTGGCAGTAATGGTGCAGAGGAGGCAGAGGAGGAGGAGGAGGAGGCGGAGGAGGCGGAGTAGGTGCAGGCGGCAGTTAGCAAACCCTGCACCCATGTCAAACCCAATTGTGCAGGCGGCATGACCCCGCAGGCAGCCTGCAATACCCCATATCAGAGCCTCACCCTGGAACCTGACTCCAGGACAGATCCACACATTATACCGGCTGGACCGTCCAACAATTATGTACATCACCACCATGATTGAGGACGACATCAGCAGCCGCATTGGCATTTCGACCGCAATTCTCCTCCCCCCCACCTTCTGAAGGTGGTGCCGGTACTGCATTTTCTTGGCACTGGAACGTATCAGCACACTGTTGGTGATCTGCACGGGCTCTCACAAACCTGTTTTTCAAGAATACTGGCCCAGGTACTGGATGTCCTGCTGCACCATGTGTCGGAACACATCGCCCTACCCCATACCCTTGCCCAAGTCATTGCCACCAAGTTGACCTTCCATACCATTGCCGCCATGCCAAATTGCATTGGTGCAGTAGACTGCACCCACAAAGATCTCACAGTACCACGTGCAATGGAAATGGTGTACCACAATAGGAAACTGTACCACTCACTGAATGTACAAATGGTATGTGACGCTGGACAATTGATAACACTTTTCTGCGCACGTTTCCCGGGGTCAACACATGACTCAATGGTCCTGCGGAATTCGACATTGCCACGGTACATGGAACGCTATGCTGGACAAAGCACATGGCTACTGGGTGAGTACAACTGCCAATGCACGGGCCCTGTGAAGGGGGGGTGCCCTGGGCAATGACGTGTGAGTGGCCTGCTACAACTGCAAATGCATCACCCCCTGTCCCATGTAATGGACAGTCACCACAACCCACAACTCACAAAGCTACCCATGACAGGTGGCCAAAGTGTGCCAATACACACCCTGGCAAAGGAGATGCAGAACCAAGACTAGTACAAGCTCATACAACTTGAGCCACTTGATAAAGCCACCCACACTATGCACCACTGCCCCCAATGCACATGATGTGTACACATGAGACATACTGCATCTACCACTTCATCACAGTCTATTGAGTGATTCCTCCATGTGTGTACATCACTGCACAATGCTATACTCGCCACCCACTACTGGGCGCAAGGGCAACACAATATGCCCAGCAAGTTGTTGGGAAAGTCCAAAAGCCAGTGTCAACAACAATGAACCAAAAATGGTAATCGCCCACTGGTCGGACCACTGCCTGGGCCATATGGATGATTGACTAATGACACATGATTGAACTGCATCTGATGAAGACATGTATACCACAAACACTGACATGTCCCCTCCATTTACATCCCATGTAGGTGATGCAGGATATGCACTCACGCCTTGGCTGATGACACCCGTACGGAGGCCAAGGAACAGGCATGAGGAGGTGTACAACAGGGCACACATCCGCACACGGGGCATGATCGAGAGGACATTTGGCCTACTGAAGGCCAGGTTCCGCTGCTTGAGCAGATCTGGCGGATCACTGCTGTACAATCCAGTGAAGACGTGTAAAATAGTGCTTGTGTGTGCCATGCTGCACAATCTGTGCATGCGTAGGAACATTCCGCTGCCCCAGATACAGAGGTTGCTGATGGGGTTGCGATGGCTGCACTCCCTTGCGGGGGGGCACAAGATGGACAACATGCACGGGATACACTCATTTGTATTTACTTTTGAGAGACTGCACATGAACAGCATTGCATGTACATGAAGATGCAGGTAAATAAATGGATTGATTGCAAATTAAATTACGGATGTCCACTCGTGAAAGAATTTTCAAAGGTGATTTATTTTTAACAAGGCAGGAAAGAAGGTGTATTGATAGGAAAGCTGTACACCCGTGCCCATCCACCATCCAAAGTACCCATCCCCAACCAGGCCCCAAAACACTAACCCCATAATGGACCTCCCCCACCACCCAAACGTACCCACCCCCATACACCCATTGTGTCCCTGAATGTCTTCTGGACAGCCATTTCCACATGGCACTATTTCCAGGGGCGCTTGTGCGCATGAGCGTCCTTGCCGGAGGGTCCAGTCAGCCGACTAGAGCGCCTCCATGGGCTGGCAGTGGTGGAGCTTGATGGGGTGGTGCTGGTGGACGGCACTGGTGGTGTTACTGTTGGCACATGTCCAAGTAACGCCTGCTGGACAACCAACATGGACTCTGCAATGGTGGATGTGACACTGTTGCCTTCCGGAACATGGCGTGTCAAGGTGACGATGGTGGTGGCAAAACGTCCAATGGCCCTGGAGAGCCGACGCACCGATGTGGCATTGCTCTCCCGCTGCTGCCTGGCCTTCTCCCGCTGCTGCCTGGCCTCCTCCCGCTGCAGCTCCACAAGCTGCGTTAGGGTGGCCTGCTGATCCTCCATCCGCTGCATGCGGGCACTCAACTCTGCCATGGAGGGCATTGGTGACCTCATGGGACTATGCATTGAGGGGGGGGCTGAACTGTAGGTTGTGGAGGGATTACAGGTAATCCATGTTGTCCCCCACCCCCTGTCCTCCTAGCTCAACCTGGATGGCTGCGGCACTGTTGTCACTGCATGCAGCCTCCTATGCAGTGCAGATGGTCTCCAGGATGGGATCTGTGGCCATGGTGAGTGTGTGTGTGCCACTTGTGTGGAGGCAGGCAGCATGGGGATGGTGGCGTCGGCTGGTGCATCCGTGCCAGATGTAGCTAGTGCCTGTGTTCTGGAGCAGCTTGCCTCGTCCTCCTGGGCAGGGGTGCTGCGTTGGCTACGTGCAGGTGGACGTTGCCTCGCCTGTTGGGCATTGTCGATGTCACTTGACATGGCTGTGGGTATACAGAGGGCATGCTGTTAGTTGTGTGCTGGTACTTGATGGGTCCATCACATGCATCAAACTGGATGATCAGTGAGCACCTGCATGCACACACATATGACTGTTGATGCACTCAGGTGTATGTGTCTCTGCTTGTACTCGGTCACGCACTGTGTCTATGTCCAGGGGCCATGTATTGGGGGTGTGTTGCTTCTCATCTGGGTTATCAGTGGGTCCATTGGGTCACTCCTGCCCTGACTGGGGGAGCGAGGGTTATCAGTGGGTCCATTGGGTCACTCCTGCCCTGACTGGGCGGGGGATTATCAGTGGGTCCATGGGTCACTCCTGGGGTCCATTCACACTCATGGCTTTGTACTCTGCACTTACTGGCATCTACAGCTGGGCTCACTCCTGCGTCGCCAATGCTGTGTATGCCCTCAAGGTGGAGGACACTGCTGCAGCGCTCCTCCCACAACTGCAGTTTCAGTGGTGATGCAGGGCCTCCGCCAGTGCCAGTGCTGTGCTGGCAGTGTGCAGCAATGAGGTTGCGCACTTTGAGCCTGAGGTCATCCCACCTCTTGTGCCAGTCCTTTACGCTGCGTGTTGTCACCCCCACTGCTGTGCACTTGCGTGCTGCTTCAGCCCACACCTCCTTACGGCGTTGCTGGGTGGTGCTTTGCTGGTCTAAGCTGAAAAGCATTTCCGCATGCTGCACTATATGGTCCACAAGCAGTATCAGCTCTGCCTCACTGAAGCGCTGCTTTCGCTGTCTTTGTGCTAGGATCCTGGATGCCATGGTGGTTGATGGTTTTTGCTGCACAGGGAGGTGATCTGGCCTGTGGTGTCTGAGGATGGCAGTGGATTGTGGTTTAAATAATGGCTGTTTCTGGTTTTCGCGGTCATGGTTTTTCCGCTTCCGGTGATTCCGTGTCCGTGACGGTGGGGGCGGCCACAGGTTTTGCACTGTTTTTTGTGGCGGAATGTCTGTTTGCGTGGGTGTTTACGCAGCGACAACGTTTCCGCATTTGTGTGGTGGCTACTAGGCCTTGTGACAAGGTGCAGAGAAAGAGGAGGGGGTGGGAGGGTAAGTGCTAAACGGGTCCCCCAGGGGGGAAGTGCCAGAGGTGCCTGTTGGGGAGGTAACATGTAAGGGCATGGGCAGAGACATCACAAGCCAAAGAGGGAGGTCTAACGCCCATCAAATAAGTGCAGGGCTGAGACAGAACACCCAAATGGCATGTGTGGGCCCACAGGGGAGCAGGAGGGGCGGATGCTGGAGGCGATTGGGCAGATGGCCAGGACCTTAATGATGAACTCTTGAGGGACCAGGCTGCACATCTCAGTAGCTGTGGGGATGGTTAGCATGGGAGGGAGGGACGGGAGGAGGAGGAGGAGAAAAGAAAGGTCTTGAGTTATTTACTGAACTTGAGGTGAACCGGTTCAAGATGGAGAGAAAGAGAGAGGGAGACTGTTCCAGAGGGGGGAGCCAGCCGAGGAGAGAGATCTGCCCCAGCTCTCGACTCCGGGAAGCATTTGACCAGCAGAAAGTTGGAGCAAGAAGATCGATGGGGTCTTGCGGGAGAGTATTTGGTGAGAAAGAGTTGCCGGTAGAGCAGGTCCAAGGCACCAGACAGCCTTATGGATGATGCAAAGGGTCTTGAATTTGATCCTTGCAGCGACTGGGAGCCAGTGGAGAGATTTTAGGGCTGGAGAGATATGGTCCCTGGGATTGAAGCCAAGGATAAGTTTCGCAGCCCTATTGTGAATTTGTTGAAGAGGGCGGAGGGAAGAAAGAGGTAGATTGAGAAAGAGGCTGTTGCAGTAGTCCAGCCTAGAGAGGACCAGAGCTCTAGTGATATTGAGCTTCTGGGGGAAGGTGAGGAAAAGGAGAGTGGCTCTAAGGAGGTGAAGTTGAAAGTGGGCCTCATTGGCAAGGTCCAAGATGTGTGGAATGAAGGAGAGGGGTCTTCACGACTGCTATGGCTGATAGGAGTTGCAGCCCGTCTATGAGCCTGCCCAATAGGCGTCAGACACAAATGAACGGGTCAGTAGAACAAAAACGGACCCCTTAAGCACGTAGGGAAAACAAATCACACCGATCAATGGTGATCACAGACCTCAATTGTTACAAAAAATGTCATTATGGTTTGAAACAACCACATACAAATGTCTACTAGGAGACACAAAACACCACAGAACAGCAGTATTTCATTGATAAGGCAACGTGAATTACAATGGGTATATCACCAAGATACATCACTTGGAGTGAAGTACAGAAAATCTACAAAGTACATATCCTACTGTCAAGGTATATCAAGACAGGGGTCATAACAAATAAACAAGTATAACACAAGGTGCACATTAGCACAGTTACAGGAAACAAAAACAGTGAATATTTCGCAGAACTGTGACTCAAAAGTCAAAGTCTACACCACAGTGTTTCGGCCCTTCTGGGGCTGGAATATAAGCCTTCCTTATGCGGGCCTTCGTTAGGATAAGAAGACTTTGGCGTCTGGGTGTTCTGCGTGTGCTGTCAAAAACAAATGGAGCACAGTGAGGGGGTTGTGCTGCAAGGGTCGTTGGCACAGTATCTACAGTATTTCATAAGACACACTAAATGTGATAATTGATGCTGCCTGTCTTAGCTTGACAAGTAGGGCTTACCGTGTCTGCTCGAGGCTGGAGCACGGGGAGCACCAATAGGGGCACGTGCTGCACTGGTGTGCCATCAGCATGTCCAAAGCCCCTCCTCTGCCATTGTGACAGCAACTGTGTACTGTAGACATCATGTTGGCCGAGTCGGTATACACTGTCTCTTCCTGGTCCCTGTGTGCTTCCAATGCCATTTTGAGAGACACTAATATGTGAAGGTAACCTTGCGCTTGCTATTACTTTGGCTGTTCCGTCCGTCTTTATTCTCACAACTGTAGTCCCTGTATGTCTTTCTCACGTTGTCTGGTCTATCGTTGAAGACCCGTCAATATAAAGCACTTCTCCCCCCTCAAGTGGCTACTCCCACACGCTGGGAAGGTTGTCCTACTGTTCCATGTACGTAGTACATTCATGTACATTGTTTCCCTCCTCCACTGGTTCACGCTAGAAACATTGCTGGGTTTACAGTCCTGCATTTTACCACCTTTATTGCTGATTCGAGATATTTACCTCATATCCAGAAGCTCTGTGCATGATCAGCGTACTTTTGGGTCTTTTGAGGATTGCAAAGAGAGCATGCTCCATGTTAAGAGTGGTGCTGAATCCCATCGTAATACTCGCAGACTTTGCTACTGCGAATGCTGCAGCAGCCAGAGCTTGTTTGCATGGATAATGTCCTTTCATTACGGGGTATAAACACCCACTATAATGGGCTAGTGGCTTGTGCCCTAAGGTTGTCTTCTGCGTGAGTACCGCAGTCATCCCTACTCCATTGGAGTATGAGAACAAATAGAATTTGTCATGGTAGTCTGGGATCCCTAACACTGGTGCTGTGCATATTGCCTTTTTCAGCTCCTCTAATACTTCAGTTATTTCATGTGTCCATAGCAACTTGCCATCCCCTCTCTGTGCCTCCCTGAGTCTGCTTAACAAGGGTCTCGTATATGTACTATAATCAAACAACCAGGCTCTGTAATAATTGCAGAGGTGCAAGAACTGCTGCATTTTTCTCACTGTGTTTGGCATCAGTGTTCTGCAGATAGCCTCCGCCCTTTCTGGAGTCACTTTTCACCCTTTGTGATATCAGTTGTCCGATATATAGCACTTCCTTTTGGCAATATTGTAATTTTGCCTTGTCCACCTTGTAACCCTTTTCTGCCAGTACTATCAAAAAATATACCAAGTCATTTCAACACTGTGCCTCTGACCTGTTACACATCAAAATGTCGTCCACATACTGTATGATGGTGCTCCCCATCTGTATGTTGCGAAGATCGATCTTGAGGATCCTGCTGAATATAGAAGGTGACTCACAGTACACCTGTGGTAATCTCATGTTTTTCCACTTCTGGTTTCTATATAGAAACTAGGTCAAGTCCTGTGACTCTACATGGAGCAATATAGAGAAGAAGGCATTCTTCAAGTCTATTACTGTGAAGTGGGTAGCTTCCGTCGGGATGCTACACAGAATTATCGCTGTATTAGGAACTAACAGGAATTCTGCTTCAACGATTTAGTTCAAGGGATGCAAATCCTGAATAAAACAACACGACCCACTGGTCGCGTTTTTTACAGGGTAGACTGCAGTTTTACACTGCGATTCTGAGGGTACCTGAATTCCTTTGCACCACTAGTGCGGCAATTGTCCCATAAATACCTTCGTCTGCTTCCTTTGATAGCGGATACTGTCTCACCCTTGGTAAAATAGCCCCTGGTTTGAGCTTTATCTTGACTGCCCCTATGCCTGTTAGCAGACCCACGTCATAGGGACCACTGGTCCATAAGACGCTGGGTACTTGCCCAAAGTCTTTCTCAAGAAATGGTGGTGGTGCTTTTTGCAACACAGCCATTCTCTGTGGCACTTCCCTGTAATGTATTCACACCCAGTATGTAATGCTTATGTCGAACACCACCTTGTGATCTGATGGATCGTCTGAAATAGTCCCTCGTCTGTCACTTCAGTCAACCTGTATCCCTCCCCCACAGCAATCACCGTTCTCCATGATCGTCCTGTGTTGTCGGTCCCATGCAATGCTATTCTCTCCTCTCTCACTATAACTGCCTAGAGTTCTGTTGGGATCACCTTTCCTTCCTGCTCATCTAAGGGAATCTCTGGTCTGAATAAAAACGTGTTGAGTGCGCGTAACAGCCTGCCCTGAATCCCTGGGAGCCACGCTGTTAATACTTCCACTCCATATTGAAACAACTCAATGTCTACTGGCACTCCCCTCTGTACCATCTGCCCACAATATGCCTGAATGGAGTTCCCTTGCATTCATGTAATGAATTCCTGGTGTCGAGAACACTATCCCCTGGTCTGTGAATGAGATGGTCATGTTAAATTGGCTCATCATGTCTACCCATTATGTTCACTGGTGTCTGTCGGGAATATAATGGTGGCATGGTCAGGTTGTGTTCTCCTACTAAAAGTGGAAGTTTGTCTGTAAAAGGAACCAAATCCATAGCCCCGGAGAATCCCTGCGCATTCATGGCGATGCCTGGCATTGGGTATCTTCCTTCCCTAATACAGGACCAAGTTGCCCCTGTATACATGAGAAAGGAGAACATCTTGTCACCTATTGTCACGCCTATACCTGGTTCCTCAGCCGGATTGGGTGTGATGGATAGGATTGAACACATCAGGTCTGCCTGTTGGCTGTCCTATTGTGGCTATAATGACATTCCCATCCCTGTAAATGGGCCCCCTACAACAGTCGCTCACTCCAGCTTTCGCATGGGAGTCAGCATCGTGGAGTCTGTATGTGTCATGGTTATGACTTTCTGCTGTGCTGTTGCCTTCTGTGCTGGTTGTGATGGCTGCATGTGTCCCTGCATCTGTGATGCATGTGTCGTGGGCTCATATGGCTGCATGGGCTTTTCCTGTGTGTACATCTAGCACAGAGCATATGTCTGCGCTTGCATGTGATCCTGGGCATAATAGTCAGTCTGCTCTGTCTGATAGTGGGTTGGTGCTGCAATACCCCATTCTGGTGCATCCCACCCCTGTCCCTTAACACTCGAGATAAGTGGCCCATTTGCCCACACACCCAACATTGTACAGGACCCTGAGTTGGTCTTTACTGTCCCCACGCAACCCCTCTGCGCCCTGTTGCACTTGATACCGAAACCCTCTCCCCCTCCTCGTCCCTCTGATCACTGATTTGTATCCCCTTGCCCTGCAAAGCCTCCCCCTGTGATTTGCAGTCTATTCTGCGCATGTTGAGTAACTACTCCTTCCCCACTCATTAGCATTGCCCCTTCCATTGTGTACTTGGATAATTTCTTCTGCACTAACTTTGCCTCTTCCTGTTTTCTTTCCTTACGCTTCTTCCTCACATTCTCTTGAATTACAGGGGTTGAAATTGAGGGGAGCTGGGAGCTATTTAGCTCCTACTTGTAGCCTTAAAGATTCTGGTTAACTTGACGCCAACATCTACCAGGAGCTTCTTTTGGCTCCTCAGGCCAACTGATGCCGAAAAAACACACAAGTGAATTTAAATCTGTAAGTTTGGGACAATTTATAAAATAAACATTTAGACTCATCTAAAAACATTTAAAGCATAACAGGTCATAAATGATGCACACATTGATAGCTTTATATCTCATGTGAAAGTTAGATTTCTGGCAGGCTATTTGCTAGTTCCTGGTTCCCCAGTGGTAGCTCCTGGTGACTGGCTAATGCTGGATACCCAGGAGCTGCTTTTAGCTCCAACTTATCGAATCTTAATTTCGATCCTTTCATTAGTCTACAGTAGTGCACTAAAGTTAGCTGAATTTCTGACCAAGGCTTAGCCTCCATCCCCCTAGCTTCTAAATCTGTTTTTGCACCTGCTCCGGCTACCCTTGACATAATATGTGGTAAAATAACCCCACTGTTTTGTCCCTTGGCGCTCTCGTTTCGAGACGCCATCGCTCTTGAATATATTGAAGTGGATCTTCATCCTCACGCATTTTGCATGCCATAATCGCTCTTGTATCCGAGGCATCTGGGTATTGTACCCTAAGAGCTTGCCATAAGGCCGCTTGGCAGTTATTGAACAGCGCTGCACGTGCAGTTACTTCGGGATACCCTGCCCTTTTCCATACATCGTCTGCTACCTCCCAGAGAATGGCTGAAAGTAAAATCTTCATATCACCCACTGGTAATGTCGTCCCTGCTGTCAGTCTTTCAAGCTCATAAATCCATTTCCCAGCAGTCAACAAAAGGTAGCTTGCATCTTAAATTGACCTTGCCCAACTGCTGCCACGGAATATACTGAGGCTGCCCACTACCCTTCTCCAATAATGGGAACTCTGTCAGTCTCATCCTCCACCCTGCCTCCCCATGTCTTTAGTGGCGGTGAACGCCCTTGCCATCTCTCCCCATTTCCATCCTGGCAGGGGCCCAAGCCTCTGAGTTATATTGTCCGCGCTGCACGATCCACCCATAGGACGCGGCAGTCGCCCTTCAATGACCTCCTGTCCTCTATCCGTCTTCTTTGCCTCCACATACTGTGTCTCTATCCAGGCTTGCTTCCCTGGAGCAGCGAGCAGGTCTTCCCTCTTCATCATCCTCACTCCCCTATGGATCCTCGTCTGATCACATGGTACCGATACTACTTTCACTGTCCCCGTCGCCCTCGTCCTCGAAGCTAAGCCTCCTTAACATTGAGTCTTCCCGCTGCTTTCCCTTTGCTCGATCCCTACTCCCGCATTCCCACCTCACTGAGGGTCCAGTAGCACTCCTATCTGCCCGTAGGACAGCTGTGCTGTTTCGCCTACTCCGGTAGAGTTTCCCCAAACTTCTTCATATCCCTGCCCAATCCTCATCTAAACGTGACAAATCTGTCTTAATCTCCACTGCCGTTAAAGAGCGACTCTCTCTGCCCTCGTCTCTGTCCCGCTCGCATCTCCGCTCCTCTTCTTCCCTGCGTCAGCGTTCTTTAATGAGCCGCTTGACTTCGAACCTCCTTTCCTCATTTGCAATTGCTTTTCCCGCTCTTTTTCCACTTTCCTCCTTGCTTTGTCCTCTAGCTGTTTTCTTTTCTCCCTTTCTTGTGCTTCTGCTCACTCCCTCTCTTTTCACAACCTCTGGCTTTCCTGCTTCTCTTCCCTTTCCCTTCTATGTACTTCCTCCATTATCTCTGCCCATTCTTTAGTTTCTTGCTCCATGTCTTTAATACTCTGAAGTTCCTTTCCCATGTGCCCTGTCTCATTTGCGGCTTTCCTGCCCAGTTTGAGCAATAGCTGTCCGCCTACCCATTCATTCCAGACTATCAATTCTTGGCCCTGGCTAAGCCCTGTTTTCCCCAAATTATTCTCCTTTAGCTTTGCTTGCAGCTCGCTGGGCTCCTTACATTCGCTGTTGATATCTCGCGTTTCTTTACCAGCTTGCTTTGCGCCACTAAGTGCATCCCCGCCACTGCTTTTAACTCCTTTAAGGGGTAAAATCCCTTACTTTCTATTGCTGCATCTACGTCTGCGGTTTGTGGAGGAGAAGGGGGAGCCAAGGCTGTTTGCCTTCCATATCCGGTTGATTCAGCATCCAATGCCGCTGGATCAAGTCCCCTTCCTCCTCCTGAAATATTTTCCATAACTTTAATATGGCCAGTTGCTTGCCTAATGTGTCCCTTTATAGGCTGCTGCATGTAAATAAATGGTCAATTGTTGCACACACATTTGGAAAAGCTTCCGTGTTTGGCCCATGGCTTTGCCAACTTGCCCTCGGTCTCGCGAGTCCATTCCGTGCTATACTTGCATGTTTTCTCTTGATACCGAGGGAGGGACATGCATAAGTGTTGGAGAGGACTAGCCCTCATTTCGTCACTTTATGTAACACTTGACAATACTTACTTGACCTCGAATCCAGATTTCAACACGTCCAGTTTTACTTAGAAATCTCAAAATCTCAATACTGTCTCTCAAATACCATATATTGAAATCATAACAGTGCAATATAATCTTTTTCTTAGCCTCTGTGGCTCACCACCATCATTGCGGGCATGCTTCTTACACCACACCACTGCGACCCTTCGCCCTGAAGTCTCAAATAAAACTCCACTTGTGCACTTCTCATGCTCCACCCCAATGGCCCAACAGTCTAACCACTGAAATCCACCACTTCCAGTGGACCTCAAGTCCTACTAAAAAACCTCACCGGTGACGTCACCAATACCTTAGAGGACAAATTCTCGATGCCCTACCCTTCAACATACATGTCCACTTATTAACTACCCAAACACAGCGACAAACATGATGTAACACATTCACGGCCGTCTTCTTGCCTCACTAACAGGGTAAACCATTAAGTCGTGGTCCCTCTTCTATAGCGTCACCATATAGGAATACATCTCAGAGTTAAATTAGGAAACCGCCTTCCGTGATATAATCTAGCTTCTCCCGCTAACACCTATACACAGGTAAACCATACATAATGATCCATGAACCAAGCTAATTTGCTCACAGAGAAACCATTATTTATTTTGTATTTTTTTTCAAAGTTTTTTCATCCCCAAGCTAAGCTGACCATCTAAGCCGACCGCCCAAAGAATGGGTAATCCTTACACAAAAGAAACCGCAACACAAAACATCAAGCAGAACATTCCCCTCCCCTCAATTTGCCATATAGCTGTTACATTCTGTGGTTTGCTGAAGCCCCTTGAACACAGACTCTCACATAACCTGCCACTCTGACATCCAGTCTGCTAGGCGTCTCACAGGAAGCGGGCAAGAATTTCCTCCAAAGCGGCTCCAGTCGACTTCTTATTTATTCACAAGTGGTTTTAGGTGTCCGTTTCCACTGGTCGGCGCACAGCCCCTCGGGCATGCGGCGGGATGCAGCGGCTTACTGCCGAAAGGTCTTAGTGACCGTCTTCTGCTACCACTTGTTGCATCGGAAGGGCTCTATAGCAGTCACCCCAATTACTAGCAGAGACACACTCGGTCCCATCAAAAACTCCCCACCGCATTATCAGAAGACTCATCCATGGGGCCAAGTTTAATGTCTTTATTATCAAACAAAACAGGGATCACACTAGAAAAACATGATTTCTCCAGGGTACTCATCTTCTGACCCTGTGTCACCCTGTCCAACTCTACAATTTGCTTTTACCTTTTAAATACCCGCTCCCTGCTTAAATGTGGCATTGAGGTTCATAACATTATTCTGGATACTGGCTGTGATTTCATGGCCATTCCTGAGTCTTGGCTTACGCATGATACTCCCTCGTCTGCAACTTTAGCTATACCCACTGAGTTCACAATTTTTACATCAAATCGTCCCATTCGCAAGGGTGGAGGAGTTGCCATTCTTGTCTCCTCTCCCTTTAATATACATATCAATACACATGACGCTAGTGATGGCTCTGAAGTATATTAGCCAAAATTAAGCTGAATGACAACTTTTCCTTGACGGTACTAGTGATCTACTGCCCGCCTTCCGATGCAACCTCTTTCGAAGAACAATTTATGAATCTGCTGAACAAAACAACCAATGCCAATATCCCAGTCCTTGTTCTTTGAGACTTCAATCTTTCGGCTTCTGAAACAAATGATAAATCTGCGGTCTCCTTACTTTGTGCTCTAAAAAACATAGTTTTTTTTTTTTAGCAATTATCAGCTCCCACACACAGAGCAGGTCATACCCTTGACTGGATTTTGACTCGCCGTGTTTCTGTTTCTGACACTGATATTGTTCACTGTCCGTGGTCAGACCACTTCTTAACGACTTTTGCCTTCTCTCCAATGAGTTTCTTTGTCTTTCCGAAACCTATTTCTCGACAGTATGTCTCCGCTATAAACTTCAAGAAATTAACGCCTCAACCTTTTTCTTCCCAGCTGTTGTCAAAACGTGAACCCGCACATACCTTTACTAAATCCAATGATCTGGCACGCCATGTACCCACACCTTTACTCACATTGTGGATACCCTTGCACCTGAAAAACCCAGACTAGCTAAATCTACAACCAACAAGAACATTTGTTTTGATTTGATTATCTGTCTTCGTCGTCTTAAACGAAAGGCGGAGAGAGAATGGCGCAAAAATCTTACTCCTATGCTTCATATTATTTATGAACAATCAGTCACTAATCTCAAATGAGCAATTGACATCAAATCCCATAGTAATAACACAGGATTTCCTCTGTTAGGTCTAATGGGCATGAACATTTTTCAATCTTAAAGGAATTTGAAGGTAAATCCCCTCCCCCCCAATGAAACCACGGTACACACGGACACTGACTGGTGACCGTCAATACACAATGACCTTGACTCCAAAATCTCTGTTTACAAAAAATCTATCGCTGCACAGTTAAGTTTGGACCCACCCTTTTTTAACTCATGGGTCCAATCTCTTGAATACGTCTCCATCTCCTGTGTATAAGGCAACAATGCAAACTTCTTTTCATTTTTTGCCCTGCTCCGCGGATCAAATTTGCAAGATTGTCACAAATATGAAACCCACCTCTTGTATGGGGGACAGTTGTCCTTCACGCCTCTTCGCAGCCTATATTGACACCTTGGCCCCTTGTGTGACCCACCTGGTTAATCTCTTTCGAGGAAGCAATTATACCTGCGGCTCTTAAAGAGGCATGAGTTACACCCTTGCTGAAAGAGTACCTTAGATCTGCTCATTGCTAAAAACTACGACCTATTACTCATGTGCTGTTTTTACTGAAAATATTAGACCGAATAGCCTACCTACAACTGCAGGACTTCCTGGAAAGTAACCATCTTAATCCCGGGCAATCCAACTTTAGGTCAAAACACAGTACTGAAACTGCTTTTCATGACCTGAAATCCAGCATTGCAGGCATTGTCGACAAAGGTAAACCAGCACTTCATATGCTGCTCGACTTGTCTGCAGTGTTCAATTTGGTCGATCACTCCCAGCTGGTCGCTAGGTTAGTAGATCAGGTGCTCTGTTTTTCTGCCGTGGCTCAGTGGATCGCATCTTTCCTTGGACCCAGATATGCCAGAGTGTCCGTGGACTATGTTTGCTCTACTCCCGCTCTAGTCACCTGCAGGGTCCCCCTTGGCTCTTGTATTTTGCCAACATTGTTCCACAGATATATAATGCTTCTCCTCGCTCTCCTGGATGACCTAGGTGTCCAATTTACCAACTATGCTGACGACACCCAGGTCATAATGGAATTATCAGGGTGCTATACCAGGGACACCAATACTGTTCTCTATATACCAGGCCATCCAGGCTTGGATGGTTACCAACTCGCTTGCACTAAATGCTGAAAAGACAAAACTACTTATCATTGCGTCTGGAAACCAAATCAAAAAATGGAGTGCTGACTATGAGTTTTTGTATAGCCACTAACAAAATGAAAGTTGTTAAATATGTAAAAAAAACTTGGTATTACTCTGGATGCTGAGCTTACTATTAGGCCTCAAGTTGCTCAGATAAAAGTAGCTATGTATCCAAACTTCTGAATCACATAAGTCCCTATATCTCCTTACAAAATATGTCAATGCTTGCTACGGGCCAGGTCAATTCACGCCTTGACTATGGCAACATTTTACGGGCCGGAACCTCCAAAGCCAATCTTCTGCAAGTTACACAGAACAATGCTGTTAGAGCAGTCTTTGGTCTCTCTCAAAGGGATCATGTGTCCAAAGCCAGACGAGAACTTCACTGGCTTCCTATGTAACACTGTCACTCATAAAATCTTGTCACTAACCTATAAATGCTGTAACACTGACGCCACACAGTATTTATCAAATCGGTTGTCTCCTACTTCATTAAAACACCCCTTGCGCTCCTATGATCCCACCAAACAATCAGCCCAGATTCAAGCTCCCGGGTTTTGGTGTCACTATGTTTGACATGCAAGTCCCTCTGGCCTGGAATAAGCTCCCTAATGTGAGAAACCAGAAGGTGTCTCACCCACTACTCCCCGGGGATCTGTCATCCAGGTGGCCAGGACACAGCCATCACTTTTGGATCCAGTTCCTGGGGGTGGACCAGTGCGGGAGGATCACCTGGGTGAGGGGACTTGTGGCAGTGGGGACACCGGATGGAGTGACGCGGTATCCCCTTCCCTATACCACATTTACCCCATCCTGCCAGGTAGGATATTTAGGAACTCTATCTCCCCCCTCCCCCCTTTACAACACTAACACTTTCACACGGACAGCCCGCTATGGGAGAAAACAGACTAACACCTGAGCAGTATACCCAATGTGTCCCAATACCAAGGTCAGGCAACTACTGACCATCACACACACCTGACTTCCATTAAGCTCTCCCACATGGATAAAAGGCAGAGCATGAAAGCATACTCTGAGCGAGGTAAAGCACACAAGGAAACAGCAGTTTCGAGACGGCAGCTGAACGAGAGAAGAAAAACGGCAAAACAGAAGGGGATCGCAAGGAGGGGAAGCTCCCTTGACCTTTTCTACAAGGAACCGTTACTTTCCAGAAGCATCGAGAATAGAAAGTGGAAGACCAGGAAAACAGGCTGAAAAATCCTGCATTGTGTGTCGGAGATACCCGGGGCCCTCCCGCGTCCATAATCAAGGCAAGGAGAATCAACAGCCACTGTGGTACCATCCGTGGCTCCAAGAACAAAGCAGCGTCAGTAAAATCAACACAGCCAGTGAGTTGGAGAAACTGACACCAGACCGGTCTGTGGTGAAGCCAAGGTTGCAAGCAGCAACATTGTATGGCGAGCACTGGGGCGAGCGCTAGAACGAACATTGTTAAAACGCATTTGATAAAAGACGCAAGTAAATTTTAACTGCTGATGAGTGATTGAACTTTAAACGCAAGATACAATACCTTTGACAGAGTGGTCCGGCACCGCATGGGTGCTCAATGGAAGGTCTCTGTAAGGTATCCAGCTGAGAAGTGGCAAAAGTGAAAGTGAGAAAAAGGTTATATCAAGAAGAGAAAGAGTAATTGTGAATCAAAGTCCTGTGACGGGTCGAGCAAAAACATGGGCACAGTCGAAAGTCTTCGATTTTGATGAAGTAGAGAAAGTTTGAAAAGTAGATAAATGTGGTCTGAGCCCGGCAGAGGGAGACCAATTGAAGGTTTTGTGTTAAAGTGGATTTGAGCCCGGCGGAGGGATCCCAGGATGCACAGTAAATCACTGAGAAGTAATATATGTGAAATCCTAAGAAGAAAGGAACTTTAATATTTGTTGTTACATCAGGCCCTCTGAAATAAGAGACTTTGACTGGCAAAGAGACTTTGGCACCGAAGGCCCTGATGTTAGAGTTTTTAACTGCATCCTCGTGCTGGAGAAGCTGGAGAGTGTGCTAAATTCAAGTGTGCCACCTTATCCTGTGCTGAAAACGTGGGGAATGGAAGCTTTTCTTTTGTATAACATTGTTTCCCACACTATTTGCATTTAGAAGTAAGGATTGGCAATAGGTTTATTAGTGTAGGCCCTTTTATTTTGACAGCCTCGACTAGGACTGTTATTATTTGATGGTCGTAGCTTGCTCCCATCTTTAGATTTAGGATTAGATAGGCGTTTTTCAAACCCAGTTGAAGTTCAATAAACACCCTTAAACTGGGATCACGTGTCTGTTTTACTGTTTGGTACCAGGCCTTCCTTACACTAATCACTTAAGAAAGGCAATCTCCCTCCCTGAGTTTAAGAAGGGAGTTAAGACTCACTTTTTAATCTCAATCCAGATTAAGTTTCCTATTCTCTCTGTATCATCTCATCTGTATCGCCTCAGAGTTTGTCTGTCTTGTTTTGTTTACTGTGCGCTTCGAGGCCCTTGGGCGATTTAGCGCGTTATAAAAATGTAACTAAACTAAACTCAACTTTTATCCAGGTGTGATGTCGCAAAACCAAGCTCCGTCCCCGCAACCTATCGGGCCTACACATTGGTCAGTTTAGGCGAACTAGGTATATGTACACTTCCATGCTTTAATTTTCTTTCCTCTCTAGCTCGTGTTGGTTGGTCTCTACCTGTGATCTGAACAATGACTGGTGATGGAGCATGTACAGACTGTACCTGCCCCTTGCACATGAGGTAGGAGCATTGCAGCCATCAATCTCGAAAATCGAACTTTGTCCTGGGCAAAAAAAAAAAGAAAAAACGGAATTTATTTTGCAAATTTCAGAAAAAAGAAAAAAGCACACTGGAGCATTTCTTTTTTTTATCCTGCACATTTTCCATCTGTGCACATGTTCCTGTCTGCTGCCCAAATGTTCATTCTGTAGTTGAGAGCCACTTCAGATAGCCTTTCCTGGGGCCTTGTGGCTTTTCAAACATGGCTGCCGTATTTTACTATCACTGAAGGCTCCCTGTGGCCTCCAGCAACTGCCTTTTCTGACTGCCTATTGGCCACCTGCATTATCATATTGGCCTATGGTGGACGGGCAGGCCTCAGCCGGCCCACCCCTTCCAAGGTCCACTTTTAAGGTCCCTGTCAGCTTCCCTGTCTGCTTTACAGGCTGCAATATGAGATTACTGCAACAGCCAAATCCTCACTGAGGCTGCTACCCCTAGACTATTAGACTGCTATGACTCTTACCATTTTCTGTTTGGGTTAGTTTCCTCCTTTTTGATTTACCTGTACTTCCTTCTCAGAGAGTACTCTCAACTCTCCCTGTTATGTACTCATTTGAAGATTTATCTATACTCACCTCTACCATCTGATTACCACTCTAAATTCCTTAACTACTGGTCTCCCATTTAGGTGAAAGTCAAACCTGAGTGTATTTTTGCATTTAGTTGAAAGTCAAACCTGATTGTATTTTTGCATTTAGTTGAAAGTCAAACATGAGTGTATTTTTGCATTTAGTTGCAAGTTAAACTTCGGTGTATTTTTGCATCTAATTTTGGCAATTGATTGTAATCTGCTATCCCAGTCACTGTTCAATGCTGCTTTACTTGCTTACTCCTCCCTCTGCCTCCACTCTTTTCCACTCATGGCACTCTGTCTCTCCCATCTATTCCAACCGCTTCTCTATCAACTATCCTTCCCTTCTCACTAAGTCTGGAAAAAAGAAATTTAAAAAGGATATCTTGGCCTCCAACCCTGGTCTCCCTATTGCTGATACCTATACCAACGCCTCTTCCAAACAGACCCTCACTGACATCCTCTTTTATGTCCCTTTACCGGATCTATGGACCCCCCCATATGATCTCTGTGCTTTGCCCCGTCTCCTCCTCTCCCATTAATGGTGGCACTCGCTGGGATGTCCTCATGGCTTCTTTCGACTCATCCAGAGTCATCTTTAATGTCTACCTAAATGGCACTGTCATGGTCCAAAATCCTCGGGCCAATCTCCTTCTCTTCGATAGGCGCTTCCCTCACCTCATCAACTTCCTCATCTCCAGCTGTCCCCTCCTCTCCCTCCTTGGCTACCTTGCCCATTTTTTCCCTCCCCTCCTCTGCCACTCTTCAGGCTACCTCCACAACTCCGCAGGGCGTAGCTCTGATTTGTACCCCTCCCCGGAAGGTCTTTAAGGCCGGCAACCTTCTTCATCTTGCCACTCTCAACTCTCGCTCTGCTGTCAAACACTCCTCTGACATCTGCCACCTCCTTGACGAACTGGACCTTGATGTCCTCGGTCTTACAGAGATATGGTTCACGGCCAGCTCTGTCACGAGCTTTGACACTCTACTCCCTGAGGGCTACAAGATCCTCTCCTCACCCAGATCCACTCAACCTGGCGGGGGCATAGCCCTGATCTTTCCTGAGTGGATTCCCACCACTATCATCCCGATTCAGATTTACTCCTCTTTTGAATGCCTAGTCTGCAGGCTCTCCATCTCTCCCAGCCACTCCCTTACTGTTGCTACTCTCTACGGCCCCCCCGGGCAAATCATCTATTTTCTCTCAGAGTGGGCTGACCTCTCCTCCTCCCTCCTGGCCTCAACCACTCAACTCCTCCTCCTCCTTGGTGACCTCAACATCCACCTCAATTCTCCTTGTCCCTCATCTCTGCTCTTTCGCAAACCTCTGGGATTCCCTCTCCCTCTCTATCCTCCCCTTTAGCCCGACACACTCTGCAGGACACACACTTGATGTCTTCATCTCCCCTGGCCTCCCCCTCTCTATCCCTCTGACCACTCCTCTCTCCTGGAGTGACCACTGCCGTCTCTCCTCCCATCTCTCACTCTTCCCCCCAAGCCAACCCCACCCCAACACTGCCACTTACTTTCTCGGACATCCGACCTATGAAGCGTGTCTCAGCTGAGGCTTTCGCTGCCACCTTCTCTCCCCCTCCTCCTAAGGCTGACTCACACCCTAACACAACCCTGTCCCTTCTCTACTCTTCCATCTCTGATACTCTTGATGCTCTTACCCCTGTCACGAGGATCCGCTTGAAGTCCAAAGCCAAGTGCAATTCCTGGTATGACTCCGACCTAGCTACACTTGAACGTAGGTGTAGGGCGGCTGAGAGAAAATGGAGGGCTCTTGTTCATCCTCTGACAAACTGGCCTATCGCCTGCTCCAAAGGCAATACGGACTCTATGTCCGCACTAAGAAGAGAGCCCACATTCAAGCCTGTGTCTCTGCGGCATCTAACAACTCGGCCAAACTCTTTAAAATCTGCAAGGAGCTTGCCAACCCTGCGAGTGTCTCCACCCCCTTCTCTTGCCTCCCAGGTTCTCTGCAATGCCCTTGCCTCGAACTTTATTTAAAAAACCCAGGACATTCTATCCACCCTCTCCTCCCCTGCCCCCTCATTACCTCTGTCTGTGCTTGAAGACCCACCCCCCCACCGTCCTTCTCTTCCTTTCCCATTTTCCCCCCTGACAAGGTCGCTAGACAAGTCCGATCTATGAAAGCCTCGTCAAAATAGGTTCATCCCTGTTCCTCTAAAACCATCAAGGACCACATTGACACCCTTGCTCCAGCCCTTGCCGATTTTTGCAACTACTCCTTTGCCTCAGGATCTTTCCCCTCCTCTCTGAAGCACTCCCTTGTGCATCCTCTTCTCAAGACACCCACAGCTGATCCTTCCTGTCCCGCTAACTAACCCCCAATTTCCATTACCCCCTGTCTGGGCAAACTCCTGGAAAAGCTGGCCATCTCTCAGCTTAACCTTCATTATGATTCTGTTGGCTCTCTCCATGACCACCAGTCGGGCTTCATAGCGGCCAGAAGCACAGAAACTGCTCTCTTGAATATCCGTGAAGATCTGCTCTCCAACCTGGACTTCAACATTCCCTCTGTCCTCATCCTTCTTGATTCTCTTCTGCCTTCGACACGGTCAACCACACCATCTTGCTCAACCGTCTCTGTGATAACTTGGGCATCACTGATCAGGCTCTGGCCTAGCTGACCTCTTTCCTCTCTGATCGACCCTCCCAGGTCCAAAAGGGGTCCTTCCTATCATCCATCTTCCTCTCTAACTGTGGGGTTGCCCAGGGGTCAAACCTCTCACCCTGGCTCTTCGACCAATACCTAGCAACTCTCGCCCACTGGATTGCCATTTTCTGCTCAAATTTCCAGTGCTACGCTGATGACACTAAACTCATTTTCCGGCTGCTCTCGGCCACCTCCTCTCCCCCTCTCATCGCCTTACTGCTATTCAAAATTGGTGTGCCACCAATGATCTTTGTCTGGATGCCAGCAAGACTGAGATCCTCCTCATCGGCACACCATCTCCATCCTTCTCCCTCATCCTCTGCCCGGCCTCCCTTGGCCCCCCTCCTACCTCTACCTGCGAGGCTAAGAATCTCAGGGTCATCTTTGACTCCACACTTTCCTTCTCCGCCCATATCTCTGAGGTCTCTAAAAAGTCTAACTTCCTACTGCACCTCCTCAGAGGTACTCTGGCTTTCCTCTCCTTCCCTCAGCTCACTGTCTCCCAAGCTCTGGTTCTCTCTAGGTTGGACTATTGTAACAGCCTCTTTCTAAATCTACCTGCCTCTACTCTCTGCCCTCTGCAACTTATCCAGAACAGGACTGCAAGACTTGTTCTTGGCCTCAAGCCCTTGGATCGTATCTCTCCAGCCCTGAAATCTCTCCATTGGCTCCCAGTGGATGCAAGGATTAAATTCAAAACCCTCTGCATTGTCCACAAGGCTTTCCGGGGCCTGGGTCCAAAATACCTTCAGCTATCCCTCAGCAAATACCTCCCCTCTCGAGCTCTTCGCTCCTCTACCTCCAACTCCCTCCGAGTCAATCGTTTTTCAAAGAAAAGAGCTGGGGGTAGTTCTCTATCTTCGACCTGGGGCCTCCCGTTGGAACAGCCTCCCTATCAATCTAAAACTTGAGGAGAACCATCTCGGGTTCCGGAAGAACCTCAAGACCTTCCTCTTTGCTTCCGCCTTCGCTCTGCTGATCTGCTCTCTCTTGGCACTGTGCACCTGGCCACCCTCTGTCCCCTGGGCCCGGTACCTGCTCACCCTGCCTCCCTCCTGCACTGCCTCCTGGCCACTCCTTGCACTGGGGACTGTATCTGTACCCTTACAGCCCCCCATTTTTCTTCTTTTTCTGCACTTATCAGACTTACCCAGTCTGCTGCCTTAAACCAAGCACCTGCCACTTACTGGCTGCACTACCACTGCTTATTGCCCCCATTTTCTATTTTTTAAAATGTTTATTATTCATCTGCTCTCCTCTGCTCCGCACTTTCCTCTCTCCCTCTTCCATGCACTTTTTCCCTTTACCATTCCCATGCACTTGTGCGTTCTCAATGTCACTGGGCTTAGTAAGATCGTTGTTGTTGTGTTCTCCCTTGTTCCCCTCCCTTGCCTAGTCGCGCTCTGAAACACTTGTGTATGAGCGCGATACAAATAAAATATCATATCATATATCATGTCCTACAGGGGTTAATTCTACTACTGGATTGCCAAGTTACAAGCCTATAGCTATGAGACAAACTTGGTGAGGCTATCAACTAATGCTAATAGTGGTCCAAATATTAAACATCGAATGAAGAACAGAAGCACAAATTTACTACGGACTATGTGTTTGCATATCCTCATGGCTCAATCATTAGACAATATTTGTTATTGAAATTCAATGTAAGCCAAGTCCTTTAAATAAAGCTTGCTAGGATTGGCCTGGTTAGAACTCATTGAATGTGTCGACTACGCAGTGTTGAAGTAATTGAATCTGTAGAGCCCATTTTGTTACATTGTGAGAGCCTCAATTGGATTACATATGGATATGCGAAAGCCTACAATAATACTATCCATAATATCCATGAGGCAGATAGATGTACCATGTGGGACAAGTGTATGGATGGTCACAACACTAGCAATTGTATAAAACAAATTATGAACATTTTAGAAGAATTAAGTAATTAATTTGATTAGTTGATGCATATGAAATTGGATTTTAGCTATGTATTTTGAAATTACATTATAACTTTTATAGTGATGTACCTGATGTATTTTCTTTTATACCTGTTTGATCTATTGTTGTGTTATGCTGTATATACAAAGCCAGTGTGGCTATATGTATATTAAATAAATGAAATTAAAATGTTAATATAGCCACATCTGGTCGCTCTTCCTGGGACCACCTCTGCGTGTTTCAATCTACAATGTTGCGGGGTCGCATGGAGACCATTGGCTCCTGCAACATATGATATCTTCACGTGAAAGGTGACTCTGGATTGGGTAGAGTGGGTCCTCCCAGCCCTGGGACACTGGACGATTACCAGGCTGAGCGTACCTTCTCAAGACAATGAGAATGAACATGGAGGGGCTATGTGTTCCCTAATGTTGCCATCTCCGATCACCTAAGCCTGGGAGAGTGCATTCAGTTGGCAGTTTATGAGCAACACTTGTATCATTTGTAAGGAACTCATGTGGCATCAGTAAATACAGACACAAGTGATCACAGTTCAAGGGTGTTTATTTAACTGTATAAATGGGTGAGAAAAATGCCTAATCTAAACCTAAATCTAAGATGGAAGCAAGCTACAACCATCAAATAATAAGGCAGTCCTAGTGCTGTCCTGTCAAATAAAAAGGGCCTATACTAAAAAAAATATTGCAAATCTTTACCGCTAAGTTACGAAATAGTGTGGGATATTGTTCATCAGAAAAGTGTTCACAAAATAAGTCAAGATGATATAACTGGGGTCTCCCTTCCCCGCGTTTTTAGCACGGGACAAGGCGAGAATCTCGAGCACAGCACACTCCGGGGCTTCTCCAGCACAAGCTTACAGTTTGTTTCCAAATGATCAGGGCCTTCTGTGGCTAAGTCTCTTTTACACCAGGTTTCTTGCCTCAGAGAGCCTCATGTACTATAAACAACAAACAAAAAGTTCCTTTCAGTAATCTTCCCGTCGGGTGATAAAATGCAGATCAGTTTAGTTGATCAGATGTCATTCATCTGGTTACGGATGTCATATGTCATACAGATATCATTACAGATGTCTAGTATCTATATGGTGGGAGGTCAAACTAAATGTCATTGGCGCAAATCCAGGTGAGGACTTTCCGCCTGAAGCCGAAGTAAGGTTGGTCCATTCTAAGATCCAGAGGGAGTTTGTTCCAGGTTTGCGCAGCTATGACTGGGAAACTAGAGCCGCCAGCTGTACTCTTTTTGAATGTAGGCATCACTAAGGTGAAGGCGTTGGTCAATCTGGTAGGACGGTTTGAAGTTCTCTTGTGGATTCTGTTTGCCAGGTAGGGAGGGGCTATGTTGTTAAGACATTTGGATGTAAGGGAGAGTATTTTGAGGGCGATCCTGTCTTTGATTTTTAGCCAGTGGATATTTTTCCTAATGGCGGAGATATGAACTCTGTTGGGAATATTTAAAGCTACTCTGATAGCGTTATTTTGGAGAGTTTGTAGTTTGTCAAGGATATACTTGTTAGAGCCTGCATAGAGGGCATTGCAGTAATCTAGCTTAGATATGATGAGGGCATTGGCTAATGTAATGCAGCTAGTTTCAGTTAGAAATGGTCTGCATGCTCGGATTAATTTACAAGTATATGCAGTGGAAGATGCTAGAGAATTCGTTTGTTTTTTGAAGGTAAGCGCTGAGTCAAGATAAACCCCGAGGGTTTTGACGGCAGGCATCACTTTAATGACGTTATTGTCGATGTTGAATGAGGCATAGTTGGGGTCAAGTTTTTTGATGGTCAATGCTGAGCCAAGGATCAGTAGCTCAGTCTTGTCGTCGTTCAGGCAGAGGCCGTGTGATGCCATCCAAGCCTGAATGAGGAGATATATCTTATTTACTAAGGCCGTGTCTTCCAAGAAGTTACCCGAAAGGGGGATTAGAATCTGAGTGTCATCTGCATAGTTAGTGTAGACAACACCCAGTCTGTCCAACTTGTCAAACAAGGGCTTAGTAAAGATGTTATACATCGTCGGAGAAACACATGATCCTTGGGGAACACCGCATGAAACTTGTATGGGATCAGCGGCTGCTAAGGGGGAGAAGACTCTCATTGTCCGGTTTGCAAGGAAGGATTGTACCCAGGTTATGGCATCACTTGAGAAATGTGCGGCCGAGCTTAGATGATTGCATAAAACTGCATGATCTACCAAGTCGAAGGCCGCAGATAGGTCAAGGAGGAGTAGCATAGCTGATTTACCATTGTCCTTCAACTCGTCAATTTGGGTCTTGAGGTCAATCAGGGCTGTTTCAGTACTATGAAGAGGGCGGAAGCCAGATTGCTGTGAGCCTAGTAAATTGTTGGTTTCTAGGTAGTCCTGAATTTGCAGGTATGCTACTCTGTCAATGATTTTAAGTAGGAATGGGACAGTGGTGATGGGTCTATAGTTAGTTGGTATTGCAGGGTCGAGAGTTTGTTTTTTTAGCAAGGGAAGTACCCAGGATTGTTTGAGGTTATTGGGTACTAGATTAGACTTAAAGGATGCATTAATAAGTTTTGAAATGAAGGGTGCTAGGTCTCGCGCTGCATCTTTTATGATTTGGGCCGGGCAGTTGTCTCCTTTGCAATTGGAGGGCTTTAGAGATAGTATGATTTTTTCTGTCTCTAGTATGGATACTTTTCTAAAGCTAAATGGGTGAGGGGTGTTAGCTTGGTTAAGGAGGATCTGAGGTTGCAGTATAGACTCTGTTTGCGAAGGCAAGGAGGCTTTTTTGTTAGCAATTTTAGTTTGGAGCAGGCTAATTTTACCCGCCAGGGCATTTTGTATATTGGTGCACCAAGGCTTATTTTTAGGAATGTTGTCGGGTGGGGTTATGGGTGATTCCATTTCGCGGAGGATGGAGAATAGCTCCTTAGTGTCTGATTTGGCTTTGGAAATTCTGGCATTGAAGGTGTTTCTTTTGGTGTTTATGATTTCCTTTTTATACTGTTTGGTAATGGTGGCTAATTTCGTTTTGTTCTCCTCAGTGGGTGAATGTTGCCAGATAGACTGCAACTTTCTTTTTTGGATTCTAAGGTCTTTCAGGTGTGGCGTGAACCAGTTATTAAGGTGACAAAGTTGTTTACTTTTGCGTAGCTTAGTGGGGGCAATCAAGTCAAGTGCCTTGATCATTGTACTGTTGTAGGCTTCCACCAGCGACGAGGGGTCTGTGATATTGTCTAAGTTATTGAGAGTAGGGAGGAGATGGGGTAGGAGTAGTTCTGCTGTGATGTCTTTTTTACTTCTCGTAGGGAGTGGCGGGGCCATGAGTATGGGTTTAGGTCGGATAAGGTCTAGTGAGGCGTTGAATGCAATTAAGTAGTGGTCAGTCCAGGATTGAGGTATTATATTAGTAATGGTAATGTTACAGTTCCGATCAGCAACCCAGTCTAGGGTTCTACCTTTGGTATGAGTAGGGGAGGATACTTTTTGAGTTAGGGCGTAGTCATTCAGAAGTGAGGCGACAGATAGGGCATGTTTGTCGTTACCATCATTAAAGCCCAAATTAAAGTCTCCCAGTAGTAGTATTTGAGCGTGGTCTTTAGTGTTGTTAGTTACAATACTAGTTAGGTCATCTTCAAAGGTTCCTAATGGTCCAGGTGGTCTGTAGATGACATGCAAGGTGAGAGTCCGGTTACAAGAAAGGTGCATTTTGGCAGTAAGGAGTTCACAAGATGGGAGTATCGGGGTAGTAGCTAATTTAAAAGGTAAGGTAGATTTGTGAATGATAGCTAGGCCGCCACCTTTAGAGTTGGGTCTATCCACTCTTAGTAGTTGGTCGCCGTCAGGTATAGCTAGCATGATGGTTGGTCCGGCCGCCTCATTGAGCCAGGTTTCGGTTATGACTAATAGGTCTAAATTATCATTAGTTAGGGTGTCCGAGATCTCAGTAGCATGGGCTACCATGGATCTTGCATTAATCAGAGATCCAGTTATTGATAAGATACTGTTTGGTTGAGTCAAAGGAGGTTGTTTATTTTTGGTATAGGCATCTCTTTGTGACAGTGGCTGGTCGGTAGTTATGGGAACGGGATGTAGAGTGGTAGATTTGGGATTTTGTGAACGTTTATTTGCTGGATCAATGTAACCTCTGTGATTGTGGTAGGAGGATGGTTCATGAAGACAGGATAGTCTTGCCCTCAGTCTCATGTTTCTATCCTTGGCTGGGTATGAGGTCGTGGAAGCATGTGCCATGATGGTAAGGAGGCTCAGGGCAGAGTGTAAAAGTTGGTAACGGGTGATTTTCATTATGTTTATAGGCAGGGAGGGCCGAACACAGATTAGGGCATAAGTCGGGCAGGTCTAAATACGACCATATGGCATAACACAGATTAAGGCACGGATCAGGCAAGGTCTAAGTGCGACCATAGGGCATAACACAAATTAAGACACAAATCAGGCAAAGGTCTAAATACAACCCTAGGGTATAGCATAGATTAAGGTACAAATCAGGGCAAGGCTCTAAATATGACCAAAGGGCATAACACTGATTAAGGCACAGCTCAGGTAAGGTCTAAATGCGACCAAGGGGCATAACACAGATTAAGGCACAAGTCAGGCAAGGTTTAAATGCGAGCATAGGCCATAACACAGATTAAGGCACAGTTCAGGCAAGGTCTAAATGCGACCATATGGCATAACACAGATTAAGGCACGGATCAGGCAAGGTCTAAGTGCGACCATAGGGCATAACACAAATTAAGACACAAATCAGGCAAAGGTCTAAATACAACCCTAGGGTATAGCATAGATTAAGGTACAAATCAGGGCAAGGCTCTAAATATGACCAAAGGGCATAACACTGATTAAGGCACAGCTCAGGTAAGGTCTAAATGCGACCAAGGGGCATAACACAGATTAAGGCACAAGTCAGGCAAGGTTTAAATGCGAGCATAGGCCATAACACAGATTAAGGCACAGTTCAGGCAAGGTCTAAATGCGACCATAGGGCATAACACAGATTAAGGCACAAATCAGGCAAGGTCTTAATGCGACCATAGGGCATAACACAAATTAAGACACAAATCAGGCAAGGTCTTAATGCGACCATAGGGCATAACACAGATTAAGGCACAAGTCAGGCAAGGTCTTAATGCGACCATAGGGCATAACACAGATTAAGGCACAAATCAGGCGAGGTCTAAATGCGACCATAGGGCATAACACAGATTAAGGCACAAGTCAGGCAAGGTATAATAGTAGTTCTAGTGTAGTACATAGTAGGTGTGGCAGTGTTTGAGTCCGGAGTGAGTCAAATTGTCTAAATTGGGTAGCACCACGGTTTGGGTAGGGACTTAAGCCAGCAGAAACGTGAGCTAAAGGTGGTGACTAAATTTGACTTGTAACAAATGGCACAGGGGTTAGCTACACATTAATGTTTTAGGATGCGTTCAAATGGCAAATATGCTACAAATGTCATCATTAGGTTAGTAGGGCTGAGATGCGATACGAGTGACTCAAAGAAAGTATAATGCGTGGCTAGCTGGGTGTAGGAGACACTTACCCAGATGATTGAGGCAATGTGGTAGGAATCGGGCAACGTTTCTGGCCCCTGGCTCCTCCGGCTCACGACAGGCTCAGGACAGACACAAGCCTTTGTGCCTAAGCCTTCGTGCTGTGAGCCGGCGTGCACCTTGCCGGCGCTTGATTGGTGCACAAATGTGCACTGTAGCCCAATCCGAACAGCGGATGGTGCCAGAAGGGGAGTTAGGTAGGGAAATCCTTTTAGGTGCGGTGGGCGGACATCTTGGAAGGTGGTTGGCCTCGTGGTGCCTTATGGTGTCGTGGGGCGAACTAAGGGGTGAAGAGGGCAATGGGCAAAATAAAGGACATAAATGCCGGCGCTTTCACTCTGGAGGCTTCGTGTTAAGCAAACTAGGAATTTGCTCGATTTTCAGGCGCCGCTGGTAGCCGTTGCAGCATCTGCTACAAAGTAGCCTGCAGGCTTACCTTGCAGCCGCGGGTGATGCCGTGGATGGTGCACTGCTCCGGCAGTGTGGGAGGAGCACCTGCTCCTTGCTGGGGACGCACGTCTTCTGTAGGGCTCAGGACAGACACAAGCCTTTGTGCCTAAGCCTTCGTGCTGTGAGCCGGCGTGCGCCTTGCCGGCGCTTGATTGGTGCACAAATGTGCGCTGTAGCCCAATCCGAACAGCGGATGGTGCCAGAAGGGGAGTTAGGTAGGGAAATCCTTTTAGGTGCGGTGGGCGGACATCTTGGAAGGTGGTTGGCCTCGTGGTGCCTTATGGTGTCGTGGGGCGAACTAAGGGGTGAAGAGGGCAATGGGCAAAATAAAGGACATAAATGCCGGCGCTTTCACTCTGGAGGCTTCGTGTTAAGCAAACTAGGAATTTGCTCGATTTTCAGGCGCCGCTGGTAGCCGTTGCAGCATCTGCTACAAAGTAGCCTGCAGGCTTACCTTGCAGCCGCGGGTGATGCCGTGGATGGTGCACTGCTCCGGCAGTGTGGGAGGAGCACCTGCTCCTTGCTGGGGACGCACGTCTTCTGTAGGGCTCAGGACAGACACGAGCCTTTGTGCCTAAGCCTTCGTGCTGTGAGCCGGCGTGCGCCTTGCCGGCGCTTGATTGGTGCACAAATGTGCGCTGTAGCCCAATCCGAACAGCGGATGGTGCCAGAAGGGGAGTTAGGTAGGGAAATCCTTTTAGGTGCGGTGGGCGGCCATCTTGGAAGGTGGTTGGCCTCGTGGTGCCTTATGGTGTCGTGGGGCGAACCAAGGGGTGAAGAGGGCAATGGGCAAAATAAAGGACACAAATGCCGGCGCTTTCACTCTGGAGGCTTCGTGTTAAGCAAACTAGGAATTTGCTCGATTTTCAGGCGCCGCTGGTAGCCGTTGCAGCATCTGCTACAAAGTAGCCTGCAGGCTTACCTTGCAGCCGCGGGTGATGCCGTGGATGGTGCACTGCTCCGGCAGTGTGGGAGGAGCACCTGCTCCTTGCTGGGGACGCACGTCTTCTGTAGGGCTCAGGACAGACACAAGCCTTTGGGCCTAAGCCTTCGTGCTGTGAGCCGGCGTGCGCCTTGCCGGCGCTTGATTGGTGCACAAATGTGCGCTGTAGCCCAATCCGAACAGCGGATGGTGCCAGAAGGGGAGTTAGGTAGGGAAATCCTTTTAGGTGCGGTGGGCGGCCATCTTGGAAGGTGGTTGGCCTCGTGGTGCCTTATGGTGTCGTGGGGCGAACCAAGGGGTGAAGAGGGCAATGGGCAAAATAAAGGACACAAATGCCGGCGCTTTCACTCTGGAGGCTTCGTGTTAAGCAAACTAGGAATTTGCTCGATTTTCAGGCGCCGCTGGTAGCCGTTGCAGCATCTGCTACAAAGTAGCCTGCAGGCTTACCTTGCAGCCGCGGGTGATGCCGTGGATGGTGCACTGCTCCGGCAGTGTGGGAGGAGCACCTGCTCCTTGCTGGGGACGCACGTCTTCTGTAGGGCTCAGGACAGGCTCTGTAGACTCTGTATGCCGGCCTTTCCTATGGCCTCTTGTTACTATATTATTCACAAGAAAAAGGGGACAAGCCAGAGTCTTTCGAATAGACACCTACGTGGCGCCGGACCACTCTGCAGCTGGTCTTTCCCTCGGTTTTAAAAGTTCAGTAGTACACAAGTTTTGTTCATAACAAGTTGCTGTTTGCAACCTTTGCTCAACACATTCGGTTTACTATCGGTTCTCCCTCCGACTCACCGGCTGTGCTGACCTCCTTGTCGTTTCTTATCCCTGGAGTCAATGACAGTACCACGGTAGCAAGCGCGCCTCCCTGCCTAGGTTATCAATTCGGGAGGGTCCTGTGCACTGTTGACATCTGTTAAACCACACATCAGCTGTAGTTCCCAGTCTTATGGTTCCTTTCACAAAGGCTTTGCAGGCTCCAGTCTCGCCTCCTTTCTTCTCCGTTTGAACTGCCATCCTGGAATAGCTGCTTCCTTGTGCGTTTGTCCTTGCTTCCAGTGTGCTCTTGTGCTCTTTTATCCCTGTGGGGGAAGGGAAAGGGCTGGTCAATTGCCTGACTCTGCCTGACGCTTGGGTTGGGACATGTCAGGTAAACAGCTCTGGTGCTCGTCTGTTGTCTTTCACGGTGTGCGAAAGTGTTTATGCTCGAGGGGGGTGGGGGGGTAGAGCTTCGAAATATCCAGGGTAGGATGGGGAAAAGGTGTTGTGAGGAAATATATTCTTCGTCCTAGGGAGGTTGGTGGATTCAGAAAGCTGAGATGAATAGGACGGAGGGTGTTTGGTTAAATCAGACTGGGAATTCGTAAAATAATCATCAGAGGGACGGGGAAAAGAATGACTGGGAGTATTCGGGTAGGCAAACGGAAAACAGGGATCCTGGGAAATGTAGTTTTCCATAGCAATGTGGTTTGGGTTCCTAATGGGTTACCGTAGGCAGAGGGTTTGTAGGATATTGATAGGGGAGATTCTTTGGGAGGAAGGGAGGTAGATTTGGAACAGCCTACAAATGCTTCAGGGACTTCGTCCTCTTCTCCTTCTTCCTCGGTATAATACTGCCTCTCACCTGGGGCATTCCTCGGAGCATCACCCTGTGTTTCCCGAACCCGGTGATCCTCGCTTGTCTACCCACAGGGTTGGAATCTGAGAGGGACAGCTCTTCCCTGGCCACCTGAATAAGGGATTCCCAAGATCTACTTGGGAGAATACCCTCAGGTTTCTCACACTTTCCACCTTGGATTTGGTGGGAACAGCTTCTCTCCGTCCACCTCAAATAAATGGGCATTGTCTTGTTCAGATGGGTCAGGCTGTCGCCTGTAATTATGAGGATTTTAGTCTGAATTTCTCAAAGGCGGCTTATCGTCTTTGTAGCGAGGAACTTTCCGCCTCCACACGTCCTTAGCTGGGTGCATCATTTCTGCTTGCCTCTGGCTATAGCGATCATGTAAGCCCTTGCATGTACTTGAAGCTTGTCTGCCCTTCCTCATTCATTTTAGTGGGCCTATACCTTCCATGTGTGTCCTTTATGGCTTTTCATGGTTAACTTGCTGAACCCATAGGAATAGCACTTTCTGGGTGGCATATAACTTTGCCACCCCTACCTCACTGATGTGGTAGGATTATTATTAGGCTATGTTATGTAGGATTCTTCTTATGCTTTGTTCTGCTATGCTACATTTGGCTCTCCCATACAGTTAGGCATCACACCACCCCTCCCCCATGTCACCACCCTCTGCCTCCCTGGGCCTGCTCTACATGCAGCACACTGGACAGGCACAAACCCCTCCGTGGGCAGAGGACATGTCAGACTTTCCCCTTCCGCTTATTCTCTATAAATATAGCATTAGCCCCATATATGGGAGCTAACAGAAGAGGTTTCTGCAAATGCCACTTATTCATAATACAACACAATGTCACTGCAGGGCTGCGTCACAAGTAAGATGTCGACAGTTCATGCCAAATGTCTGCAAATTTGTGCCAAGTAACACCCCCATTGTGAAAGCACAGAAACATATTAGTATTTGCTTAAGATATGTATATATACCGGCACTCAAGGGTGGGGGCCCTAGAGAGAGAGCTTGGTGTGCCAAACTGCATGAACACTTGCATTCTGTGTTCCCTGCTGATCTCTCTGTATGCCATGTATTTGCAAATCTAATACAGGAAGCATGATTTATCATAAGTCTGTGTCTCTCCCTTTATTTGCTTATTGTCTGCAAACTGAGGCCAGCCCTTGGGAAGAGGGCCGATCTTGACCACGACATGGGCGAAACCTCACCAAACTTTGCAAAACCAGTATATGTCCCCCTCGGAATGATTCTGCGATGTTTGGTACGGTTTCGTCACGGGGGTTGGAGCAAACCTATAGAGGGGGTGTCCCAAAAAGGTTGGAAATCCTCATCAACGTAATGGAAATGAAATTGTGCTCAAGCCTACAGCCCAAACCGCAGGACCGATTTTCACCAAATTTGCGCCAGGAGCGGCAGCTTGGCCTGAAATCGTGCTTTTGTAAATTTGGTGTAAATCCGTCCAGCTGTTTTTTCAAAACAGACAAAAAGTAGATCAAAATAAATGTGTGATATCTGGGTTCGGTCTGCGGACTCACATCCCTATTCGGTACGCGGACACTTCCGTGAACCAATCAGGATCAAGCGTGATATCTGTGGACATTGTACGCGCCTGCTGTTTGGATGGTGAAAAGAGTGAGGTGCGTCATATTTTTTTTTTTAAAGGGTCTCCATGTTGGACAGCCGATAGCTGCCAGTGTGCGCAGATAGCGCGGTGGGTTAAAAGTGTGGAAAACACATTTGGGATTATTTGGTGGTCGAAAGAGGGGCTAAAGGAGATGGAATAAAGATGATATGGAGCTGAGAACTAACAATTTGGAAAACACATTTGGGGTTATTTGATGGCTGAAAGAAGACATGGAAAGGGTGGCGGAGTGGAATGAAGATAATATGGAACTGTTTTTCTAGGTGAGATCGGGGTGTGCAGGTGCGGCTGAGTCCACGGTCACCTCTTACTGTCCATGGACATTATATTGATGGTGGGGGGTTCTGGGTGAGTTTTGTTATTTGAAGGTGTACTGTATGTGCTTGTTATATGGTTGAAATCTATTGTGGTGGTTGTAGCCTGTGGCCAGTGTAAGGAAGGCATGATATCAAACAGTGAAGACAGACACAAGTGATCACAGTTCAAGGGTGTTTAAATGGGTTGGTTGAACGCCTATCTAAACCTAAGGATGGGAGCAAGCTAAGACCATCAAATAATAATGCAGTCCTAGTGGAGTCTGTGTCAAAATAAAAGGGACTATACTAATAAACCTATTGCCAATCCTTCTAAATACAAACGGGTGTGTGACAGTGAAGTATGCAAACGAAAAGTGCTCAAGAAATAATATGTCCGTACGATTGAGCAGTTGGCTTCTCTTCCCCACGTTTTCAGCACGGGGCAAGACGGCACGTGCAAGCTTCGTACAAACTCTGGCTTCTTGGTTACGAGGTAACAGTTCAAAACATAGGCATTGGGGCGTTCTGCCAAAGTCACTCTCTTGATGACAGTCTCTTACTGCAGCTGGCCTGATGTAACAAACAAAACACAAAAGTTACTTTCCTTTGTCAGAGTTTTCACATTCACACGTTCACAACTGGTCAACCTTGTTCGGGCTCGTACCACACGCCCCCCTTGTTGAGGCTCAGACCCCTTTTCCACAATGTTCACAATTGTTCTCCCTCATTCGGGCTTGGACCATGGATCTTCCTCATTCGGGCTCAGATCCCACACTTTCAAATGTGCGATGGGTTTGTTTAAACCGGCGCAGGACCACTTCACACAATTGTATTTCACATCAATCTTCTACTTTCGTTTTTCTTGGCGGGATACCTTACAGAGACTTTTGATCGAGCTCATTCACCGTGCCTGACCACTCTGTCAATGGTATTGTATCTTTTCTTCTCAAGTTCAAACATTCATCAGCAGTTTAACTTTACTCGCGTCCTTCACAGTGCTCGTTATGGGTTGTTGCCGCTTGCAACCTTGACTTCAACACAGACCAGTCTTGCATCGGTCTCCCCAACTCACCGGCTGTGTCGATCTCTCTATTGGTTCTTTGTTCTTGGAGCCAAGGGCGATACCACATCGTCTGCTGCTCCTCCCCGCCTTTGTCATTTACGCGGGAGGGCCCTCAATATCTTCGACACACAATGCAGGATTATTCAGTCTAGTTTTCTGGCCTTAGGCTTTCTGCCTTGAAGGTTTTTTTTAAAGTAGCTGCAGCTTGCCAAAAAGGTCAAGGGTACTTCCCTTCTGACGAACCCTTCTTGGTTTGCGGTCTTTCTCCCCTTGTTCAGCTGCCGACTCGAAACTGCTATACCTTTATGTGCTTTGCCTCACTCTGAGTGTGCTCTCGTGCTCTGCCTTTTATCCGTGTGGGCAAGTTTAATGGCAGTCAGGTGTGAGTGAATGTCAGTAATTGCCTGACCATAGTATTGGGACATGTCAGGTACACAGCTCGAGAGAGTCTGTTTTCTCACAGTGCGGGCTGTCCATGTGAAAGTGTCGGATGAGGGAAAAGGAGGGGGGAGGTTCCCATATATCCTACCTATAGGATGGGGGTGAAGGTGTTACAGGGAAGAGAGAGATACTGAATCTTGCTATCTGGTGTCCCACCCCCACTCCCCGAAGACCCCTCATCCAGGTGATCATCCTGCACTGCTCCACCTCCAGAAACTGGATCCAAACGTGATGGCACTGTCCTGGCCACCTGAATGACAGATCCCGGGGACTAGCGTGTGAGACACCTTCTGGTTTCACACCAGATTATTGTGGGCGTGGCAGAAGGCCATGCCCCCAGAAATCTAGCCACTGGCAACACATAGAATAGTAATGTGTATGGTAATTATAGGTAATGAAGGGGTAGTATACAGTATTTGTAATATGGTGGAATGATATAAAGTATATATTGTATTTATGATTGTACTACAATTGAGGATAGTGCTCCTTAATGTCTCATCCACCTTTATTATGGCGACCGATTGCATCCTTTAGCACCATGGACCGGGTACTGGACTGGCTGATCTGTTTTCCTCACTAACCGCCTTTCCCAGCTGGAACTGGGCTGCTTGTACTCCACCACCTTACTGTGTAATTGCAAAGTACCCCAGGGTTTTATCCTATCTTTGTGGCAATTACATATCAATTTGCTCCCTATGGCTCACCTGATGTGTTATTTTCTCATTTCCAGTGTTATGTTAATGACGCACAGTTTTCCTTAAACTTCCCTGAACTAATTTGTTCTCATTTTTTATTCATGATTGTCTGACCTCCATTGAGGAATTGTTCCGGCTAACAATCTCGGTCTGAATTGTGTATATGGTATTTATGTTTTTAATACAATTGAGGATGGTGCTCATTGAAGTCTCGTCCACCTTTTACACAGTGAACCATTATATCCTTCTTAAAAGGTTACATGATGCCTTTAGCATCATGGATAAGGCAATGGACTGGCTGATCTGTTTTTCTCACAAAATGCCCTTCCCAACTGCAATTGGGCTGCTTGTACTCCACCACCTCACTGTGTATGTGCAGAGTACCCCAGGGTTTTATTGTATCATTCTGGCAATTAAATATCTATTTCCTCCATTTGGCTGACCTGATGTCTTCTTTCCTCATTTCCGGTGTTATGTCAATGACACACAGCTTTCCCCCTGAACTAATTTGCTGACCTTGTTTTTTTTAATCCCTGATCTGACCACCATTGATGCATTGTGTGTGTGTGGCTAATATCTGTCTCAATGCCAGTAAGATGGAGATCCTTCTTATTATGACACTGGTACCCTGTTTTGCTTCTAACCTGTGTCTGCTGTCTTTGGGCCGTCTACTATTAGCATTTTGTGAGAACAAAAACCTTGGGGTTATCTTTTCTCTCTTTTACTACTTACATTTTGGAGCTTGTAAATAAAGCCTATGGTTTGAGCTTGACCACTTTAGAGGCATTGTACCGTTACCTTCCCCAGAAGCTCAATGTCTGTAGAGCCCTGGTACTGTGTAGGCTGCACTACTGCAACAGCCTTTTCATTAACCTCCCCATTTGTTGTCTATATCATCTTCGACTAATCTAGGATAGAGCTACAAGACTTATCCTTGGCCTGAAGCCCAGGGATGGTATTGCTTCAGCCCGAAAATGTGTACATTGGGTCCTGCTAATTGCAAGGACTATAATATGGCCAACTTTGTTTCCCTAAATACTGCACTGCTACAGCGCTCTGCTGCTGTAACTCCAATACTCTGCTTGTTAAATGCTTTTTGAAACAGAGTGGGAGGCACGTTTGTCTTCGGCCGGTGCCTCTCTTTAGAACAGCCTTCCTGCTCCTTCTATACTTGAGCTGGACTTCCTTAAGTTTGGAAAACGTCTCATATCTGTGCTTTTGTCTTCCCGTTTTACTTAATCGCTTCCTTGCTAACTCATACCACTGCCACTGACACTGGTGGCTACATCCCTCATAAACCTCACTGGTTACAGGCCCTATAGCTAGTCAACACCAGTACAACCCTACACCGCTGCCCTTGCAGGTGTATCGCCGGGTGGCTGTGTACCACACCCATGGGACTCCGTTGCCCCAGGAGGTAGTTGGTGTCCTCCCACTTTGGCAGGTCTTGGTACTTTCCTTCTGAACTTCTTTGAGCATTTGGTAATCCCTATTCCTCTTTCCATCCATGCACTTATTTTACTGCACAATTCACATGTGCATTTATATAACAGCAGTGTGTAAATTGTTCTTGGATAAGCAAGGGGAATGCACATGGAAAGGATTTGTGAAGTAAGGAAAGAGGCAGCAAACAAAGCTATGGAAGGGCAGGTGAAAAGGGGAAGATGTTAGGTGTGCATTAGATCTAAGGTAGGGAGCAGTGGTGTGTTGCAGTATATACAGAGTACAGTTGTCTTCGAAAGATATGGATCAACAGCCTCTCTTATAGCTTGCATGGTAGCTGGTGGGATATTGTGCCCCACCGGAGTAGCCTGTGTGGTGGTAGTGTTGAGGCGATATGCCCCGAGGTGGCGGGGTGACCCTGTGGATAACAGCCCGCTGCCCAAGTTCAGGGTCAGAGCATAGCAAGGGTCCCTTAATGGGGGTGGCGGGCTGTTACCCACAGGGTGGGCCCAGTCAACAAGGGGCATATCGTCATTAGTGATTCGAAATTGAGGGGAGCTGGGAGCTATTTAGCTCTTGCTTCTAGCATAGTAGAACCTGGTTAACTTGAAACCAACAGCTACCAGTAGCTACATTTGGCTCTTAGGGCCAACTGGTGCCTTATAAACATGTAAATGTGACATTAACTTGGAGTATTTGAGAATGTTAAAAAAAAAAAGAAATTAAACCCATCTAATGCACATTTAAACACAATCGTTCTTACAAAATTGACAAAATGTTAAAGGAGCGTCTCTGGTAGCTCCTGGTTCCCCTGCGGTAGCTCCTGCCTACTGGGTGAGGCCCAACACCCAGGAGCTGGTTTTAGCTCCTGCTCGTTGAATCTCAATTTCAAACCCTGCATTAGCACGCATGTAGTGCGCTTCACGGGTGCTAAATGGTTTAAATTTAAAAAAGTATTTTCTCCCCTCTTCCATTTCCATGGCGGCCACACAGGGAAAGGGACCGGGAACAAACAAAAAAACAGGTTTGGTGGGGGTAGATGACGGGTGGGGGAGCCAGCCATTAGGCGGCTTGGAACGCAGGCTTTCACTGCTAGTGTCCGCCCGCATTCCTAGCCACCTGATTGGCTGGCTCCCCGCCCAGGGTGCTAATGGTTGAGGAAGATGAGGTACAGTAAGACAGCCTACTACTTCCTGAGAAAGGAAACAGCCTTTCTCAGAGCATCGCGTGGTCGGATTTAGTGTGACGGCTGTTGGGGGGAATTTTCATTTCTGTGCAAAAATCCTGCCACTTTAGAGACCCCCAGCTCTTTTGCTGGACTTAATGAGACCTGTTTCTCACAATCTCGTGTTTTTACCTGATTTGGATTTTGTGTTTTCACTGTTTTTGGATTCTGACAAACTCCATTGGCATCTGCTTTTTGTATGGTGACACACAGCCCCTTCAGTGCAGTGTCAATGAGAAATCATTTAGATTTCTATTAAGGTTTAAATACCTTTTCTTGGGTGGGCTACAGTTGCCAAGAAGAGTAACGTGAAACTGACTTTATTTACCTTTTATCTTTGTGGGTCCAGCACACACCATCTTAAGTGGAGTGCTGGGGGTTACTTAGTAGCCCCTTATCCTACGTACTCATGTAATATTTTTATGTTACGGTCACTACTTTAAATGGCTGGTGGCAGTGGTTTACTTTTTCCTACCATTGTGCTTTTCTACCGCAGGCTGAACCCTCAGCTGCAGTACAGCACCCATGGATGACCATTTTGTCAAAATGGCCCATGTCTTCTTTTTTCGCTATTTTCTGTTTGTGAGGTCTTTCTTGGGTTTTACTCGGTGCGTTGACATGTTTGAGCCCTTTGTTTGACTTGCCTTTGGCGAACATCTGCCCTGAAACCCACCCCTGGCTCCAATGTGTCTGGAAGGTCAGCATGCGAGGGAGGGTCCTGAAACTCCCCTGTCCTTTGTCTCTAGGAATGCCTGAATGCAACTAGTCCTGATTGGCTGGCTGGCTGTCCTGACAGAACAGCCACTCTGCTGTGTGATTGACAGCCTAGCCTGTGCAATAATGGGAAAACCCTGCTTAAAAGGCGAGGGTTTTGGGACTACAGACACTGGGAGAAACACCCAAATAAGAAACCGTGAACGAAGCTTGCTGCAACCTCCTGGACCTTTGAATTGCCCAGTGAAGCCATGCTGCTGTGCTGAACTCCTTTTTCACCTCGATAGAGAAGCACCGGAGTTGGTTGGTCCCACTAACCCAAGGGAAGTAGTCGTCCCTTCCGGAGCTTCTCTTGTCGATTAGGAAAAAGGAGTTTCAGCACAGCAGCAGGGCTTCACCAGGCAATTCAAAGATCCAGGAGGATGCAGCAAGCTTCGTTCACGGTTTCTTCGTCGGGTTGTTCCTCCCAGTGGTAGACTCTGTCTTCAGTCTAAGAACCCTCGCCTTTTAAGCAGGTTTCTCTTTCATGCACAGCCCATCCGGACTGGGTGCATTCAGGTTTCCCTGGAGACGAAGGACAGCAGAGTTTCAGGCACCTCCCTCACTTCCTGCCCTTCCAGACATACTGGAGCCAGAGGCGGGTTTCAGTACTGAAGCCCGCCAAAGGTAAAACTAACAAAGGGCTCAAACCTGCCTTGGCGCACAGAGTAAAACCCAAGAAAGACCTCACACACAGAAGATGGCAAAAAAAGAAGACCGGGGCCATTTTGACACCGTGGTCACCCTTAGGTGCTATACTGCAGCAGAGGATTCAGCCTGCGGTAGAAAAGCACAATGGTAGGAAAGTTAAACCACTGCCACCAGCCATTTAAAGTAGTGAGGTTAACATAAAAACTGTTACATGAGTAGGTAGGATAAGGGGCTACTAAGTAACCCCCCATCACTTCACATAAAATGGTGTGTGCTGGACCTACAAAGAGAAAAGGTAAGTAAAGTCAATTTCACTTTACTATTATTGGGAACAGTAGTTCACACAAGAAAAGGTATTTAAACCTTATGAGAAATCTAAGGGATTTCTCTGACACTGCACTGAATGTGCTGTGCGTCACCATACAAAAAGTAGATGGCTACAGAGTTTGTCAGACTCCAAAAACAAAGGAAACACATAATCCAAATCAGGTCAAAACATATGAGAGAGTGAACAAAAGGGCTCACTTACTTCAGGATTAAAATTAAAAAGTCCTAAAGTCCAGCAAAAGAGCTGGGGGTCTCTAAGGTTGAAGGGAATTAGCACAGAAATGAGAATTCTCCCTAACACCGCGTGTGCGCACAAGGGGCCTCATTACGACCCTTGCGGAATTCGGAAAACGATGGCGGAAATGCAATACCGCCATCGAATAGCGCTCGGTGCGACTATGACCCGTCACCGCAAAGTACGAAGCCATTAGCGACACCGTAGTGAACGCCAACGCTAACTGCACCAAGCACGCGCGCGCGCGCCATGCGAAACCGCAAACACCACCATGGCGCAAGGGTACGCCAATTCCGACCCTAGCGGACATGTACCTAACGCCATCAGGCATGGCGGAATGGTGAGAAGTACGGCATCGCGAATCAACCGTAAACGGCCCCACTGAGTGCCTGTACACCGCTCCCTGCCCACAAAGTACAACTCCCCGTAGGTGCAATGAAGTCACAATGCAACCATTGAAATGTACAAGTCACCCATGCATGGCAACGAACAAAAGAAACACAAGAGGGGCCAATGGGAGCTGCAGGGCACAGATGGCACGAATACAGAAGCCATCCCAATGGACATGACCACAGTCCCCCACCAAGAAACGCACGCAAACACAGGCACCTGTGACCAGCAATATTCCGAGAATCACATCATTCCACCAGTCCACCTGGCTGACCGGCATCTGTTACACAAAACCCAATCCCCCGCCCCTGAGCATGACAACATTCAAACTGTCAAATTGGCAGCCCCCATCCCTGACCTCACGGGCTTCGTAGGCAAACGCGCCCAGTACAGTACCACGCAACTAAACTCCGAAGCTGGAACCCAATGCAGATCTCCTCACAATACATCGCCCCCCAAATAGGCATATGCCACATCACTTGCAAAGAAAAACGCTACACGGGCCAAATCAGAATAGAAATTTAATGCACATCAAAATCACCAAGCCCATACAGCCATCAGGCCATGAACTCCAAAACACTAATCACCATTGTGGGCTGCATCCGCAAGAAATGACCAGCCACTACTTGTGTGTCGCCCTGTTCCCTCATGGTACACAGAGCCACATTCACGTACGAAAAGGCAACATGGAAGCGCACAGAACCGCAGGGCCGTCCCAATGGGGAGGCACTAGTCCAGCTGAAAGGCCGAAATGTTGCTCCGAGCCACCAGTACTGCGTAAGGGCATGTGGGCCATTGGCGATCGTCCCATAAGATCGTAATGCTGCTCCACTGATTAACACGAAGCAGCAGGTGTCGGGAGTAAAACCCATCGGCAGGAGTGGCATACAGATGGCAGTGGCAAAAGGGGAGGAGATACCTGTCAACCAAAAGACAAGAAAAAGAACAGAATGGCCATCAGAACTACATTCGAACAACTCACTTCAATGATCACACGAAATCCACAGCCATATGCATGCTAGCCCACTCCAAAGGATCATCACCACCCCAAAACCACTTGCGACTCATAACCATCTATATCGAGGTGCAAACACCATCACAAACGAGTGTACCTGTGCATGCGTCTGTCAAAACAGAATCCATCAGATGGGAATGTTAACGTGCATGGACACAAGTGTCTGAGGGCGCGTCGAGACAGGGAGGGCTCAACAAGGCCAGATAGACGATGGTCCCACTATGGCAGCCCTGCATCACATAGCGTAGGGGAGGCGGATAGATCCCAAGAAGCCCTGTACATGGCAAACTCTGTATCAAATCACCTGGCCATGCATCCATTCATCATTCCCTCATCCCGGGATCAAAACGCCTGAATAATTACTCACATAACATTAGAAACATCCATTGAGTCTGTGCGTTATGCAGCCTGCAAAATCCACAGTGCCCCAGCCCGTAATTCCAGTGTTGTGAAGTAACATGTATTTGGGAACGGCCGGCCTCATCGCCCACGTAGCTATTGCGCATCCCAAACTATTCATATCAATCATTGCTTCCTCGCCATGGCCCCTGTCTCAAGGACATTGAACAATAGAACGTTATATTTGCAGTCAGACCTGTGGGCATCTCCTCGCCGCTAGCTGGAAACCGAAAGCGCCGCCCTTCGAATTCCTCATTTGCAACATCACGTCGAAAAGGCATCTGTGGCCGTTTGAAATCACTAATTATTCCATCGAGTGCGGCTGTGTGTGAAAATGGCAACTGCCTTCACCCACAAATGGGACGCCCCGCCCGTCGTTGCAACTCGGTACAGTGATGCATGAGGGCCCACCGTTACTCGAGTACTACGTTCCACTGACCCTTCACAAGTCTGTTTGCGACTGCACAGATAGTATGTGAAACAATGGGACCACAGCAGAATGAACATATCAACCAATCTTACACGGCCATCGGGTACAAATACATGATTGCAATAGCAAGATGCCATTCCCCGAATTGCAGCGTTGTGCGCGGGACGTGCTCGGCCAAAGGGGAGAGCAGTTTGCACAGGTGGAATGAATCACCACAGGTGGAGGCCATACAGCCTGAAAACACATAAATTGCACACCCAGTCTCCTCCCACAACCACACCGAAATGCTACCGGCAGGACTCGCGATGTTGGCCCTGGGGGACCTGATAGCACTGCAAGTACTCCAACTCCAAGAAGAAGACGAACCCCAACTACAACCGGCCGCACGGAGGAGACGCAGGAGGAGGAGGAGGCCAAGGCAGGGCCAGCAAGGGCCGCCAGCACAGCCACTACCACCACGCAGGCAGCCCGCAATCCCACGCCTCCGAGCACATCCGTTCAACCTCACTGATGAGCAGATCCACACCCTCTACCGTCTGGACCGGGACACCATAGCCGCCATTGTGGACATGACACAGGCTGACCTTGTCAGCATGATAGATAGCCCAACCGCCATCCCACCCCTACTGAAGGTGGTGTCTGTACTCCACTTCCTGGCCACAGGCACCTACCAGCACACAGTCGGACAGTTGCATGGCATTTCTCAGCCACTGTTCTCACGGACACTATATCAAGTGCTCGATGCCCTCCTGCAGCACGCAGACGACTACATCTCTCTACCACGCTCGGAGCAGGAAATTACCAACACAAAAGTGGGATTCCATGCACTTGCCGGCATACCGGGTTGCATTGGTGCCATCGACTGCACCCATGTGGAATTGGTCGTCCCACATGCCATGGAGGCCCAGTACCGCAACCGAAAACAATTTCATTCCCCGAATGTACAAATGGTGTGTGACTCCAACAGGATCATTACACATTGTTGTGCCCGATTCCCTGGATCAACCCATGATTCTATGGTCTTGAGGAACTCTACAATACCACGCTACATGGAGCGACACGCAGGGAACAGATCCTGGCTACTCGGTGAGTCTCATTACATGCATGATTATGTGGGGTATGTGATTTGGCAATGACCTGGCAGGAAGGGGGGGGGGGGGGTGTGCGTACGTAGCAATGGCATTCCACATCATACGTTTATCGTCCACATACAGGTGATGCTGGATATCCACTGAAGAGATGGCTCCTCACACCAGTCCGGAACCCACGGGACCAGCATGAGGAGGAGTACAACCATGCCCACTCACGTACCCGTGTAGTCATTGAACAGGCATTCGGCCTACTGAAGACTCGTTTCCGCTGCCTCAGCAGGTCTGGCGGGGCACTCCTGTACCGCCATGAGAAGGTTGCAAAGATGGTCATGGCATGTGTCATGCTCCACAACATGTGCGTACGTAGAAATGTGCCCATGCCCCCTGACGCAGAACTGCAAGCACCTGATGATGGTCATGATGAGGGTGGGGATGTGGCAGCACCTCATGGAGTCTGCGAGGCACCGGAGGCCCGTGACATTCGTCAGCATCTCATTGATGCATGCTTCTAGCACTCACGCCTGGTGGCTGATACATGGACACGGGACTCGTGGCACTGCGTGTGTCTGGGACATGCACAATATGGACTGTACGCCTATGATGGCCTAGTACTCAAAGATCAATGTCCACACATCTCATTGGTTGATCGTGCACTTTTTATGGCATATGTGATGTCATGTTGAACACCCTATCGACCCGCCACCCAAGTGAGCCCAACACACCCCCTCCACCCTCCTACCTCCCCCCCGAACACCAGTGTCCAAAGATGCTCATTGTCAGTGGGCTGTCACTATTGCAAGCCCCCTCTGCGGGTATCAGGGGCACCCCTGCCTGTGGAGCGCAGGTTCCTTCCAGATCTACGTTGGGGGCTGCCCTGGACGGAACTTGCAACGGATGATGTGTCTGCCTGCTCACGTCCATGCATGTCCCTAAGGGTTTGCGAGAGCTCAGTGAGCACACGGCGCACTGCGGCAAGTTCGGCACATACGTCTTTGGACGTCGCATGCAGTTCCCCCCTCAGGCTCTCGGTGCTTCTCTCCATTTGGACTCTCAGGCTCTCGGTGCTACTCTCCATTTGTGCCCTTAGCGTCTCTGTACCTCTCTCCATTTCTGCCCTAAGTGTCTCAGTTGATGTTTCTATGTCTGCCTTAGTGCCCCCACATTCATCGGCATGGTCCTTGAGGAGTGTGGCCAGTTGCTGCTGTTGTACGATTAACTGGTCGAGGGACTGTTGCCTCTGCTGGGCCATGGCCATTTGCGGGGGTGTCACAGAGGGGCTGTTGTCCTCATGTTGCCTTGCCACAGGGCTTGTGGGGGATGGCCAGTCGTCGTCTTGTGGGTGCCCCTGCGTGGTATCCTCATGTTGTACGGGATGGGACAGACAGGGGGATTGGGACAGGTCATGGATGGATCTGACTTCGACATCCCCGTTTTCTGTGTCCGAGCATGCTGCCATCAATGGGGTGTCACCTATGGTGCTGCTGCCACCAGAGGCAGTGCCTTCTGTGGCATCCATTGGGGGGACCTGTGGTGGTGGTGTTGTGGGCATGCTGGCTGCTGGGGTGCCTGTTGATGTTCCCTCCTCTGTGCTGCCACCTGATTTGTGCTGCTGCCGTGTCTTGATGCGTGCAGCTGAGGTGGAGGGTCTCTGGCCGTTGGTCTTGGCCCTCTTTGCAGGTGTGCTGGTAGGGGTGTCCTGAAGCTCGTCGTTTGGATCGGACCCTGTGGTGGAGTAAAGGAGGGCGAGGGTTATTGATGGGTCTGTGGGAATTGGAATGGCATTGTATCACATGCTTTGGGGTGGTACCTGAGGGTGATTTGGGTCGGGGCCTTGGAGGTGCTTTCATTTGTGTGTGGAGTGAGGGTGCAGTTGTTTGGCAGCCTGCAGTTAGGGTGTGCCTGCTGCACGTGTAGTGCGTGTATTAGGGGTTCTTAATTATTTATGTATTTATTGTGGGTTTTAACGTGCGCTATCAGGCCGATGTGTGTGGACGTTCTCCTGGACATGTGTTTCTGTTGCACTATGTGGACGCATGGTACTTCACATGGATGGACTGTGTGGATTTGGCATTGTTTTATCTGGCCCACCTACCTGAATCTTCGGATGTCTGCACTCCTTTCTCCATCCCTCCGACTCCCTCTATGCTCTCCATTCCGATGGTGGAGGCACAGATTTCTTCCCAGGGGGTCAACTTGATGGGTGATTCAGGACCTCCCCCGGTGGCTGTGGCAATGTTGCGGTTGGCAGAGAGTATGCTGCGGACGCGTATCCGCAGGTCGTCCCATCGCTTGCGGCATTGCTGTGGGGTGCGGGGTGCGGTCCCCACCGCACTTACCCGCTGTGCCACCAGAGCCCATATGGCCTTCTTGTTTGCAAGTGCCGTTCTGGTCATTTGCGTGGAGAAGACGACGGCAGCATTCTCCTGGAGGGTCTCTGTTAGCACGGTGAGTTCCTCACGGGAGAAGTGGACCTGCCGCTTGCGGTCGCACGCTTTCTTCGCTACTTTTCCCATTTGTCTTGGTTTCGCTAGGGTGGGTGACGGGTTGGGGTGTGTTTCAGGGTAGTGATTTTAGTGGTTGTGTGGTTTTAGTGGTTTTATAGGTGTACGGCGGGATGTTTCCCGTTCCGGGCCCATGTTTTTACTTCCGTTTCCGTATATTTCCGGTCACCGTACTTTCCGGTAGGCGCACACTGCGGTGACCGCTAAGAGGGGTGGCGTTATTGCACCTAGGGCGCCGTACGGCGGCGGTGTGGGCCGTTTTGGGGTCATTTCCGCCATCGCGGACTTTGCACTTCCGCCATGGCGTGGTGCTCGTGCCCGATGGGTCGGAATGGGCCACACTTTGCTCCTTCGTGCAATGGCGGAAACGCTATTTACGCTGTGGCGGTCCGGTCAGTCACTTTCCGCCAGGGTCGTAATGAGGGCCAAGGTCACGTGACACAGTCTGGAAAGGCTGAGGTGATGTCAGACATTCAACCAACATCGGCAAACACAAAAACAGTGGGCAAAGTTGCAAAAAGTATATAGATGTGTTACAAATGTTGCTAGGAGGTGGGGAATGCCACAGTTTTAAGTTAAAATGTACATTGGTCAGAAATGCAGCTATATTGGGGGTATTATATTATGAAGTTTTAGCAAGTTAGGGTGCACTGGTAAAAACCCACGAAAGTCAGTGAAAAAATGTTGTTTAAGGACATTATGGTTAAGTTGCAGTAATAAAAATCTATGAAATTCAGTCAAAAAAACGTTGTTAAAGGGTCGTTATTGTTAAGTTGCATTAAGAAAAACCTATGAAATTCAGTGGAAAAAACTTTGTTAAAGGGATGTTATGGAAAAACCCTATAAATCCGCCAGTTATGGTAAGCTAAGAAACCATAACTTGCGCCACCACCGTGCACTGCTAACACGAACACCCAGGACATCAACGATGACATCACAAATTTCATTTATGACATCACTAATGACATCATATATTAAATTAATTGTCATAAAAGGTTTCTACAAGGGGTTGTGTACAGAATGTTGGTAGCAAAATGTTAGGTGATTAGTAGACCTATAATCAAGTAGTTCATGAATAAAAGAATGTACTCATCTAAACAAAATATTATATTGGAGTGTTGTTAATAGAGGTACGTAATCATACATACACATTGGCAATGGCTGCAGCATGCACCAAAGAAGTAAATATTTTTTATCCTCTCATTTTCAATAGGAAAATAATGAATGGTACCTTCTCACCATGTTCAGCAATGTTAAACATGCAATAAATAGCTAACAATCCAAGACTTACCACACACTTGTGTTAGTACAAAAAATATATATGAAGACACACAATGCATACAAATCAGAAGCATATACAGGGAAAATAAAGTAAGGAAGAAAGAAACAACCTCACCAGAAAATGTCAACATTCAAGTTCATATTCAAGTATACAAATAAATGGTGTGTTTCAGGCCTTTTATTGCACCATGTATGCGCACCATAAGCTCATGCTAAACCCTAAAGAAAGTTATTTAAGAATATACGACAAGGTTAACGTCTATAACCTTTCGAATTTGTCAGTGACCAAAAACACCTGGCCTAGATATATCAGTGATCCAAAACAAGTTGCCTTGATATGTGATGTCATAAATGACATTTGTGATGTCATATTTTATGTCCTGGATGTTCGTGTTAGCAGTGCACGGTGGTGGTGTGAGTTATGATTGCTTAGCTTCCCATAACTGGCCAATTCCTGGGGTTTTTCGGTTTGACTTGTAACCATAAAGTCCCTTTAGCAAAGGTTTTCCACTGAATATAGATATGTATGTGTGTCTGTCATCTACCTACATGAGTCATAAGCATGGGGTTCGTGACTATATGCAAAATGCTGATGCATGTTTAAGTAGCTTTGTGAAAGGATGGCTGTGTACTTCATGTCTAAGTGCTGCTACATCGTTATGTCAGTGATGATGTCATTGATTTCTTGATTTGCAGTCAGTAGACTTGTTTGATGATGGTATCTCCATTTCTTCCAGATCGACTGGGATCAAGCTAAAATTACACGCAACGACTCTTGCGCAATACCATGAAGCACAGAGGATTCCTCGAGTCCTGAGGGTGAATCTCGAACCAACATTATGCAAGGAGAATCCCACATTTGTGAAAAGATTGAGACAAATTCTGAATAAAATCTCCATTGATCTTATCCTTCTCACCATAGAAGAGCTGGCACATAATCTAACGACATTAGATGAAGATATCAATACCATCAAAGGCACCCTGAGTAACAGTCTAACTGCAGAACAACTAAAACAAATCCAGGAAGACACCAACGAAAAACTATCCAAATATAGGCAAGAAATGGAAGTCAAAGTCACGAAATTTAGACGAGATACTCAGGATTATAAACTGGACATTGTCTATAGCTCGCAGGAATATTACGCCCAACGACCCACAAGCAAGGAGATTGAATTCAATCCTAAAATAGGGTGAAATCACTCATTAAAGAAATATTGGATGACGCAGAAAATAGAAAGGTCATCTCGGAGAAAACACAGACATTTCTGGAGAAGACACACCGATTACTCTTGTCTTTTATATCATCCCAAATATTCACAAGAGACTTGTGGATCCACCTGGAAGCCCTATTATTGCAGCTACAGATAGCTTGTTGGAACCGCTAGCAAAATATTTGGATAAAGTCTTGCAACCACTCATCTAGGACACTGATGCCTATAAAAAGGACACCACCCTCTTCCTACAGAAATTCACGGAGACCCAATTCGTCGATGGCAGTGATGCCCTTTTCACAATGGACGTGAAGTCCCTTTATACCAACATTGTACATGAAGCTGGCCTTGAAGCAGTGGAATGGCTGCTGCTCAGATTGGATAACTGCCAAGGAGAAAAACTATTTGTGCTGACATTGTTGAAACTCGTCCTAATGAAAAACTTCAAGTTCCAAGATGGGCACTTCTTGCAACTCTCTGGAACCAGCATGGGAGCCGCTATGGCCCCAGCATATGCCAACATGTACATGCAACTGAAACTGAACATGTTCTTACTTCACCCAGATGGATGCGTCATTTAGCTGTCTTTGTAAGGTATATAGACGACATCTTTGGCATTTGGACAGTTCCTGAAGACGAACTGGGGGAGTTCTTCATCATGATGAATGGGATGCACCCAAGGATAAAGTTTACCACCCAAACCAGTAAATCTATGATTAACTTTCTGGACGTTGAAATTTACAACAAAGGACATGACTTGGCGACTAGAGTCTTCACTAAACCCACAGATAGAAACAGCCTCCTGCTAGCAACTAGCTTTCACCGACGCCATACTGTCGACAGCATACCACTGAGCCGATGCCTCAAATACCAGAGAAATATCTCCGAATAGGATGAGTACGATAAACAATCAGTATCCCTAAAAAGAAAATTCTATGAAAGGGGCTATAACCCCACACTGATTGCGAACATAGCAGAGAAAGTGGAAGCTATCGACAGAGAAACCCTGCTTACACCTAAAACGCAAAAGAGAGATGACTCTATGGTGTACATAACAACCCACTCCACTCAGAGCAAAAGATTAAGAAGATTATACAGAGAAACTGGCCAATGCTTCAACTGGATCCGCAACATCAACCACTTTTCCAACAACCACCCATCTTTGCCTACAGAACTAGTAGAGCATTACATAACAGTCTAATTAGAGCAGAGGTTGCCACTATCCAGACAAGAATGGCCAAACACAAGGGAACACAATCTTGTTACAACTGCCAACACTGTAGAAACATATTTCCATATTACAAACACCCCCCCCCCCCCATTAAGGGAAACCCATTTCGTTAAACCACACATGTACCTGTGACTCGTCTAATGTGGTTTATGCATTGAAGTGCCTGTGTGGCTTTTATTATGTTGGTATCACCATGAGAAAAGGGAAGACCCGATGGACCGAACATAAGTCTAATATACGAACCAAAAATCTAAAGTCACTGGTTGCTACGCATTTCATTGAAGCGAGACATTCCATTGCACAACTTAAATGCATCATCCTAGAACAAATCAGAGTGGGTGAAAGAGGGGGAGATATCCACAAGAGACTATTGCAAAGAGAGGTACTATGGACTGATCTATTGGATTGTCTCAGCCCTAGGGGCATGAATTGTGATTTTGATCTCATGTGCTTTGTCTGAGAACTATCTCAAAGCTGTATGTTCTCCCTAATTAGATTGTGGGTAGGGATTCCTGCGAGCATTGACATTATGGAAAACAGCGCCACTATAGACTGTGAGCGGTTAGACACCCGAGAGTTGTGATACTCCAACATCAGGTGGGAATGTGATACTTGCTGTTATTTTTCTTTTCTATTTGTCATTATAGAGGATATTGTATATGTCAGAGAGACTGTGCTCTGGGTCTGCCCATCGCAACTGCTATGATGTAGTATTGGGACAAGTGCCCTGGCTTCATATATATATATAACTGTCCTGTTTTAGGAGACACTGTACCTTCCCCTGTGGTCCTCTCTATCCTCACAATCCACCCCACTATTGAATATCTTAATACCTTTCCACTTTACATGGGTATTGAATGGCTGTTTGGCCATCAGAGTTAGTACTGACTAAGCGCAGGGATGGGGCACCCCGCAGATTCTCGTCTGTGACACTGCCCCGTTTCCTGCGCGAATCCAACAACCATACTTGTTGCCACCCGGTATACATGCTATTCTATGCCCTAAAGGTTGAATCTCAAATACACTGGCTTTACTGTTCCCCTCCACTTCGATGATTGAAGTATCGAGATACTAAGAATGGCCGCCAGCCATGTACTAGCGACCTTGATCCCTTTTTGTGCTTGAGCAAGAAATTATTTGTTCTACCTCTACTAGATGCTTATTACTATTATGAGCAAGTCTAGCATCATATATTGAGAGATAGGCTTCAGTTTTGAATAACACAGGCTACACATCAATGCCCGTGTGACTATCCCATACCAAGATGGCGCTCTGTGGATGTGGCATTCCATGGAAACCATAAAACAGAGTGGGTGCTCGAGCCACGCATCATGTAGACAGCTGGCTCGGGTTCCGCACTGTGTGAAGCATAGTAAGTACTCTAGATACTTCATTACATTACAGTCTTTGATGTGCTACGATCACACTACGATACTTGCAGTCTGATGATTACATGCGACATTAATGTAAATCAGATCTGGTATTTCCATTCAGACTGCCGATCCGTTCATGGACGTGTGGTAAGATACGACTGTTATCACCGTACTTGATACAGTCTGTGAAAACACAGCAACATTATCAAAGTGACAGATGAGAAATACATCACGCATACACAATCTTTTTTGGAGACCCTGCGGTCGTACATGCTTCAATACGTAACATCGTATGAAGCACTATTAGATCAGCCTAATATGAGACTCCTTTTTAGTGTTAGAGATAATTTATCACTACCTGCATTTTTCTTATTCCTACCAGTTTACACAGTGGGAGAGCATCAGATCTACATTCTCACTACACGGCTCCTGGGGTAGTCTCTCTTTAGCATACATTACTGTTATTTAGTAACACAATAAAGTTTCGCCTATATAGAGTGACACTATCCTTCTATTAAACAGGTAGGATTCCTGAACAACGTCTGACCTAGCAACATAAGGTCAGTACATTTTAATCCAACTAAGGCTCATATACCGAGAGATCCTCACATACGGGAACAGTTGAACTAAAACAGTGTATTTCCTATCCTTTAGGCTAGGGTATGAACATATTTTGAACATTTCTCAAAACCAAACGCTCCCAGCCCTGAAGATGGATTCAATTGAATCTGAAACGCATCGGCATGAATCATTTTGAGAGGAGTGTGTTTGAGTACTCATTCCAGAATCATCTGGGATTATATGATGATTGTAACATGATGTACTATTGCTGATTTTGTATTGACCTACTTTTAGCTTCATGTTGAAAGATTTACTTCTCTGTGTTGGACACTAGCCACCGAATACAGATGGTTGCATTTCACAAGAAAATAAAATCAAATATTTTTCTTGTAATCGTTGTTTTGATTTAATTTGTTACTTTTACAATTAAGAATGATTATTACACATGGACATTTATTCTGTTACTGATGTTTGCTAAATATGAGATGAATCAGATACCGTGAAACAATTACCTTTGTGGTCTATTGAGAGGAGTCCTCCTGTATAGGAGGCCTTCTAACTCCCTAGACATTTAATTATTTTGGGATATTGAGTCCCCCAAGGAGTGCAACATAGGGTTACCGACTGGTAACAACCGGTCTTGTTTTGTGCAGTTTTTCCCAGAGTCTCGAGTGGCCTCGTGATTTACCCTTTTGCACCTGAAATAACCTTACACTCTTATTCTAATCTTTGAATGCCCCTTTGACCATTGAAAACTAAGTTAAAAATCATCTTTACTCTGTTGTGCCTCCCGCTACACATCCCTTTGTTGTTCGATTGATGGTATCGCCATCTCCTCCAGATCGACTGGGTATGGCCTGAATGGCTGTCTGAGAGAGTAAAGTTTCTCACATCTGCGATAGACGATGGTGGTGAAGGGCCTAAGAGTGAGATGCATTTGTCGTCTTCGGGCTGAGAGTCGTGTGGGGGTCATGAGGGTCATACTTGGACCGCTGTCTTCACTCGGACATATTCCTGTATGGAGTACACATATTACTAGCATGGCTCCCAAGAATACAGGACAAAATACTGAAGTTACCAGCAGAGTTTTTGTTTTGCCCAGAAGAACCCATGGATGTAGAGGAAGGGCAAATAATTGCGATCGAGCTAGAGGCAAAAATAGCAAGGGAAAACAGGGTAATTTTTCATGGAACAGATGACGATGGGGTAAAATGGTGTACAGTAATAGCGCTTGATGAGGCCCATAGACTGACGTGACAGATGAAGAATTAATTACAGATGAGTACTCAGATGACAAAGTGATGTTTAGCATTTGTCACACAAATCAGCTGTAAATTGAGAACAGGGAAATAACCCAGAGAATGCCATTAGTAAAGAAGGTACCACTCTTTTTGCAAGAAGATTTGGCGCATGTGCCATGCTCTGTTTTGACCACCAGTCCATATGATGTTGGGCTATTAAAAGGAGTAGTGGCAGTGAAAATTCAACTAAAGAAAGGGGCTATTTTGCCATGAATACGACAGTATCCCATGTCAAAGGAAGTGGACAGGGTATCTATGAACCCATTGCCGCCTTAATACGACAGGGAATATTAATGCATTCTTTTCAATTCCCTTGCATCCTGAGTCACAATACGTGAGCGTGTTTACTTAGTGCAGGATTCACCTGCAACACACCCGTTTATCCCAGAGGTACTGTGAAACACCCTCAGTCTTCAACCATGTGTTGCAGATGGACTTGGGAAACAATGCAATAGTGCGGTCATCCAGTATGTGGATGACATCTTGGTGTGCAGCACCACAGAGGGAGAGTGCATGAGATACTCAGTGAAACTAATGACAGTGTTGGCAAAGAAAGAGTGCAAGTGGACAAAGAAAAAATGCAAAACTGTAAGGAAGCGTTCCTATACATAGGTCAGTTGATTTAAAAAAAAATAAAGGAAGGTGACGCCTGAGGGAGCAGAACCAATAATGAAAACATGCAGGCCAGAGACAGTGAAAGAATTACAGCAGTTCCTAGGCCTGCAATTATTGTAGAGCATGGGCCTTTGACTAGAGTACACATGTCAGACCACTATTTAAAGGATTGAAAGAAGCGCATAAAGACAACAGTGACATAGTGTGGACAGGTAAAATGATAGAGGCATTTGATGAGATAAAAATGGCAATTAGCATAAGCTCCAGTGATAGACATCCCTGATTATAATTAAGGCTTTTTTCTGTTTTCTAATTCAAATGGAATAGTGATGATGGCTGTCCTCGCACAGAAAACTACCACGGGACACAAACCATTAGCATTTTATAGTGGAATGCAAGATCCAGTAATGAGAGGATACTACCCATGTGAACAAGCATTATTTACAGCAGCGTTTGCAATTGAGAAATCAGCCAGTATAACAATGGGCTGTCCAGTTACATTGTATGTTGAACATGCTTTATTCGCCATCCTTGGAAAAACCCCAAAGCACATTAGCCCCACAGAGAGCATCCGGTTACAAAGTGATTATATCAAATCCCTCAATAAAAAAATGACGGGTGCAGAGTGGTAAATGCAGACAGATTAATAGCAGAACCTTCTGAACCATGGTTTTCAGCTGACTTGGCCAAGCTCTGCTTCGCCCATAGGCAAGCGGAACGCAAGTGGCGTATGTCATATTGTGACTCTTCCCGCATGGCCCTTCATCAAGCCACGGCCTCCTATCAGGCAGCCAACTTGTAGCCAAATGTGAATATTTTTTGCGGCTCAGGTGGAAGCTTCTGTTAACTCCTCTAAAAAGTTTTTTAAAGTAGTCAGTTTTCTCTCCTCTCCACCCGTTAATTCTGGGGTGGTCCCTTCTCAAGAGCTCTGCGACTCACTGTCCTCTTTCTTTGACGACAACATTGTGATTATTCGCCAGAAAATCTCTGCTGCGGCCGACCTGTGCCCTCCTTCGGCCTGCCCTGAGGACCTGAGCCTGCCTCTGTCTGTTCTACTTTTCCTGTCTTTATGGAGTCTGCCGTGATTGCAGCTGTGCTTTCACTTAAATCTGCTTACCCTGCCGACCCCATTCCACTCGGCATCCTTTAAAGAGATTTGTCTTAACATCGCACAGCCTCTTATGGTAGCGTCTAATGCTTACTTTTCGTCAGCTCACATTCCCAACTCTCTTAAGCATGCTCTTATTCTTCCCTTGCTTAAGGAACCTGGTCTTGACCCTTCCACGCTCTCCAATTTCCATCCCATCTACCTTCTTTCGTTCCCTATGAAGCTTCTTGAAGCTTTGGGTACTCTCCTTCTCTGTTAATTCTTTGAGGACTCTGGGTGCCTGGACCCCTTCCAGTCCGATTTCTGGCCTGGTCGTGGCAGTCGGCTTTAGTTGCAGTGGTTGATGATCTGGTTCAGATCGCAGATCAGGGGGGGCTCCGCCACCCTGACCCTTCTAGATTCTAGATCTGTCTGCCGCCCTTGACACTGTCGACCACGCCATTTTGCTTGAGTGTTTGTCAGAGGCCGGTCTCTCTGGCCTGGTCTTGGAGTGGTTTGCTTCCTTTCTCGCAGTCCGCTCCCAGTCTCTTTCTCTTCGTCCTTTTCTTTTTGTGATGAAACCCCTCAATTGTGGTGTCCCCCAAGTTTCTGCTCTCTCCCCCCATCTCTTTAATCTCTACATTCTTCCGTTCATTCACTCTTTTGGGTTTCAGGGTTTCTCCTATGCTGACGATAAGCAAATCTTGATAGGGCTTGACCCCTCATCCCCGGCCTCCGCAGAACGCTGCCACTCCTGTCTGCTCACCATCCGCACCTGGATGGGTAGAAAGGGCTTTGCCTTGACAGCGATAAAACCGAGGTTCTGATGGTAGGGTCCCCCTCTGCCTCTTTCGGCTGGTCTTCAGCCTTTGGTCTTCCATCCTTGGCCCACTGCCTTTCCCCTCACTGGTGGTAAAAAACCTGGGGGTGCAACTCTCTGATTCTATTTCCATGCAGAGTCAGATTAGCGCAGTCTGCCAGTCAATTCACTTCAAGTTGCGTGTTTTGCGCAATGTTCTTCTGTACCTCCACGCTTACCTTCTCTCCCTGGTGGTATCGTCTCTTACCTCTAGCTCTATGGATTACTGCAATTCACTCTATCTGGCCCATCTGGCGTATCTTCTCAAGCGATTTCAAGTACTGCAAAACGCTGCGGCCCGGCTTGCTATTGGGGCCCCCAGGTTTTGCTCGGCCTCTCCTATTTTGGCTAAACTGCACTGGCTCCCTGTGGCAAAACGCATCAAATTTAAGGCCCTATGTGTGGTCCATCGTGCGTTTTATGCTAAAGATCCCAAATTTCCGGAGTCCAAAATCCACCCCTACACACCCCACTCAACATTTGCGTTCCGTTTCATCCCTTAGGATTACTGTCCCTCGCTTTAGGCTGATTTGCATGTCAGGGTTGCTCTTTTTTGGTTGCAGATGCCTCCCTGTGGAATGCCACGCTGGTCTCTCTATGGGCCATGGATGATCTAAAGTTCTGTCGTGCTCTTAAAACCTTTCTATTCACAGTTTAGCTGGCTGCTTCCCTAAGTCTTGGTTTCTCCTCAGCACCATGATGCCTAGCTGGTGAAGGTGCACTTTATACATTATTTTTACATTACATGACCTGCGAAGGGGGGGGGGAGATCACATGGATGATTGCACCAACTATACTGAATATCATGATGAAGTACCCCATGTTTAAGAGTACACTGGGGGGGGGCAATTCTCTTCACTGACAAGTCTTTGTCGATATACCAGTGCACTGGCGAGAGGCAATCTGGAACAGCAGTGGTGAAAGCCAGATTGAATGACAGCTTTGAAGTAGTGACTGTTAAGATGGATTTCTAAACTCTGACCTGGTGGGCAGAGGTTCAGAAGGCCAGCCTAGTTTCTTGGAACAGGGTAACCTTCTGCACAAGCCAGACCAATCGCGGTAGCATTGGCGGCGGTCAAGACTAGATCTCAGGGGTGTGGGTGATCGAAAACCCACAATGAGCACACACAGCAAACGATATACATTTATACATTATTTTTACATTGCATTACCTGCGAAGGGGGGGAGATCACATGAATGATTGCACCAACTATACTGAATATCATGATGAAGTACCCCATGTTTAAGAGAGTACACTAGGGGGGGGGGGCAATTCTCTTCACTGACAAGTCTTTATCGATACACCAGTGCATTTTTTCAAAGAAAAGCGGCCCCAAGGGGACACTTGTGCGTAAAAATGGATGATGCGGCAGGGGCCACCGGTAAGGGTTGCAAGTACTCACCGACCCTCGGCGCACTCTGGACCAAACTTTGGCAGTCGAGTCCACTTCGGTTGCAGGTTCAAATCCTGCAGTTGCGTGGCTCTGCGGCTTTCAGGGGCTGCGTTCCAGGGACGATTCTGTGGAGGGACGGTGGCAATTTCTCCGCTCCTGAGGAAGGATTCAGGCCAATTCAGCTGCAGCGAGTCTGAGGACAGAGGGGGCCACAGCAGCAAGGCACCCATGAAGTTTGTCACCACAGCTGGGTGACACGGTGACCGCGTATGCTCGGGGTCAGGCGTACTCTCCTAATTCCAGACCTAAACTCGGCGGTTCAAGGGCATAGGTCCTGTACTAGCTGGTCAGTTTACTGGGCGGTCCAGGAACACTTCCGGAAAGGCTTGCTTAGGTTAAGCAGCAGGTGGATTTGTTTTCCACCGCAGAAAACAAATCCAACCTCACAAACCTATCCTCACTTTAGAAAAGTGAGATAATCCGCACCAAAAAAGATGGATTGTTCAGGCAGGTTCCTCCACCAAAGAATTATTAAAAATTCTGAAGGAACTAGAAAACCCTATTTCACCTCCAGACACCTGCCTGAAAGACAAATCCTGGTGCACCAGCATCCAAAACGCCCTCAACAATAAAATTTCACAACTCCAAATTAAAATTGAGGACAAACGCCAACAACTCTCCAATAACAAGGTAACCAACCCTAACCTACCCACGCCTAACAATACTAGTTCAGGCTTCTAGTTTAAGAAAGTCACCATCCTGGAAGTTCAAAAAATCATCACCTCCTTGAAACCCTCAAACTGCAAAGGAGACAGCTGCCCGGCACAGATCATAAAAGATGCAGCCAGAGAGCTCTCCCCCTTCATCACCAAACTCATCAACCTATCCTTCACCAATAACTCGATCCCTAGCAACTTAAAACAATCATGGGTTCTCCCACTCCTAAAAAATCAATCTCTCGACCCAGCCATACCCACCAACAACAGGCCCATAACCACAGTCCCCTTCCTACTAAAAATCCTGGACAGAGTTGCCTACATCCAAATTCAGGAATACTTGGATTCCAACCAACTGCTAGAAATACGTCAATCTGGCTTCAGACCTCAACACGGAACCGAAACCGCCCTTGTTGATCTCAAAAGCCAGAATGATGAAATTAAAGATGAAGGCAATGCCGCAATCCTACTCCTACTGAACCTCTCAGCGGCTTTTGACCTGGTCAGCCATGAAATCCTTTGCAATCACCTTGCCACCGCAGCCCACTTCTCCTCCTCTGCCATCACATGGATACAATCCTTCCTGGCAAACCGAACCATGCGGGTCTTCTCCACAACAGCAGACCTCATCCCCAGCACATGCGGGGTCCCACAAGGATCCTGTGTATCCCCCACTTTGTACCATATATTTACAAAGGCTCTATTTGACCGACTGGACCATCTGGGTGTCACCTACACAAATTACGCAGATGACACCCAGATACTCCTCACCATCACAGGTAATTACCAAGCAGACTCCGCCCGGATCAACAAAATATTCTCTATCATTCAGGCATGGATGGCCTCGCATGGTCTCTGCCTGAATGATAAGACCGAGCTCCTCATCGTCGGCTCCCCCAACACCCTAACTAAACTTAATCCTAGCTATAATAACATCACCATCGATGGCCACACCATCCCTATAGCCAAAAGCGTGAAAACCCTTGGCTTCTAACTAGATGCCAACACCAACCTCACCAAACACACCAATATGACTGCCTCAGCCGCTGCCTACACTGGCAAGCTCATTAGGGCCAGCAGACCATTCCTATCACCCAACAGCTGCCTCACCCTTGCCAGGGCCCTCATACAATCCAAACTGAATTACTGCAACAGCCGGTACCTAGGTGCTAACAAATCCGTACTCAACAAGCTGCAGGTAATAAAAAATAACGCCCTGCGCGAAGCCCTCAACATTCCTAGACGAGAGCATATCTCCGCTACTAGGAAAGCCTGCAAATGGCTATCCATACGCCAAAAAATTGACTTAAAAACCATCTGCCTCACTTACAAGTCCCTCAATCATCTAGCACCACCATATCTTGCTAATAAATTCACCATGAAACCTGCTACCAGATCCACCAGATCCTCCAACACTCTATGCTTGACAGTGCCCAGGTTCCACCTAAAAAGAGCTGGAGGGGCAAGCTTCACAGTACTTGCCCCCCAACTCTGGAACACCCTCCCTCTCAACATCAAAACTATTGAATCCTTCCAGATCTTCAGGAAGCAGGCCATCAGCTGGCTCCTAAACAAAGAATAGCCCCACTAACACCAGACCTTACACCCCGTGCGGTAACTGGTTTAGGTACTGTAGTCACATTGAAAATTGTATATTGTGTGTATTGTATGTGCACTGTATGTTGATAACTGTATATATATATATATATATATGTATATATTATAAGTATGTAACACAAAGATACTTCTCAACGCTGTAACCATATTCTTAAGCGCCCTTCTACCCCTGGGTTTGGAGCGCTATACAAATAAAATAAACAAACAAACAGTTCGTCCCACTATTCCAATGGGTTGAAGCGCTCTTGTAGGGCTTCTAAGTTTGATCAGAAACGGGGTCCGACGGGACAACAGCGGGCTCAGGGTGCCAAACCTTCCAGCGGGTCACAGACAGTTCCACAAATCTGCTTAGTTGATTCAGTATACTTGCCTCCTTTACTAAGTTTGGTGTGAACTCAGAAGATCGGCCTGGAATGGGTGTAAGATGCCTTCTCTTATCCAAAATCTCCTTTGCACCAAAATGAAGAAAAAACAATGAGCGATCTGCTCAGATACAGCCATGCCAGACATGGACCAATCCCGAACCACGGTGGGCCCAGTCATCACAGCTCACCATACATCTTGGCACCCAGGATTTGTATTGGAACTAGACTGCTCCAGCCCACGTCCTGGAGGCACACACAATGTTATGTTATGTTAACAGTTCTTATAAAGCGCTTAGTCGCCCTAAGGCATCATGGCGCTAGAAGAGATAGAGACAGCCCCATGAAGATTCAAAATAAGTAGGTTTTGATCCGCCTTCTAAACTCTAAATAGTTAGGGGTTTTCTTGATGGCGAGTGGGAGATTATTCCACAGAGCTGCTGCAGCAATAGAGAAGGCTCAGCCACCAACCCGATCTCTCTTGTGTTTTTTTTTTTTTAACCATTTTTATTTTTTATCCTAATGGAGACATAATCAATTACAACATATAATCGTTACACTTCGTTATCACAATGCATGAAACCAAATTTCCATTCAGGGTTAACGTCACCCGTTGCTGTGTAAATTGTCTCCAATTTCTTATCCTGCAAACCATCAACTCTCCCCCCTCCCCACTGTCCTTTATTTACATTTTGAAACAATTTTATTTTCTTGCATGGGTAAAGACATTTCACTTTCAACAGATGCGCAAGAGTTTAACTTTTGATAATATGAGCCCGCGTCATAACTTCGTTGTCTGTTACTATACGACGGCTATCTCCCATTTTTATCGATTCATTCTTAACTTCCTTCCTCACCCCCCACCGAGATCTTTTTTCTCTATGTTCCAGAGTCTTTTGTCCTTTTCGCTAAAACGTCCCCATGTGAGAGTCGCACTCTTTTTGTGCTCCTGGCCGTTTTTAAGATTCTGAGGTGTGAGGAAATAGGCTCCACTGTCTTCGACACATTTTCGGAAGGGGGCCAAGTGGACCAGAGACTCTGCAGTGTCTAATTCTTTCAAACATAAGTTCTTGAATGCAGTAGTTAAACAGTTAACTCTCTCCTCCCTTTATTTCCCCACCCCTTGTTCCTTTTTCTCGTGCTGATTCTCTATCTCTTTTTCTGTTCTAGGTTGTTAGGTGATCGATATGTTTCTGAGGGTCCGTGGTTTATAGAAATGGGCTTCCCTGTCTCCGACAAAGTCTCTAAAGGGGGACCATATGGACAAGTATCTCTGGTATGTCTCTGTTCTTATGGCAGTTACCTTCTCCATTGCCATTACTCCCCATAGTTTCATCCACCACCATGGTGTCGTCTGGCCCTCTAGCGTTTTCCACCTTTGTGCTAACGTCATTCTTGCTGCTGATAGTAAGTGTGTTATTAGCGTGGACATATGCCCGATGCCGCGTATATCCCCTTTGCCTCTGCTCCCAGCAGGATCACCTTAGGTGACAATGGTAAGTCTCTGCCAGTAATGTCTTTGATGTGTCCCAGTATCTCCTTCCAATAGGTAATCGCTTTGGGGCATGTACACCACATGTGGAATAGATCTCCTCTCCCTCCACATTGTCTCCAACAGTTTGGGGGATATTCTGGGTTTATTTTGTGTAATCTGTGGGGTGACATGTACCATCTGTAGCATAATTTATATGCAGCTTCTTTAATTGCTGTACATTTGGAGGATCTGTGAGCTCTTGTCCATATCTGGTCCCACTCTTTCCGTTATCGGTTCTCCTACATCTTTTTCCCAATTCTCTTTATATTGTAGGTTGTCCGTTGGTTGTGCTCCATCGAGCAGTCTGTTTATTCTAGATATCCCTTTCCTTGGTTCCCCCTCTTGCATTGTTAGTTCCAAGCCTGTTAGGGTTCTTGTTCCCGCTCTTTTCACTGATGGGTGGGAGATCCAGTGTCGTACTTGCATGTATCTGAACCTTTCATTTTCCCCTAGATCGAATTTCTTTTTGCATTCTACGAAAGGGATTGGGTCGCTGTTTTGATACATGTCCTGCAATGTCAGATTGTCCGCGCCTTTCCATCCTACCCAGAAACTCTTCTTCAAGCCTGGGGTGAAGTCGATGTTATGTGCTATTCTGGATAATGGGCCCAGCCCTCGTTTGATCTTTTTCATTTGCATGGCCTTGTCCCAGTAACTCAGGGCTGTTTTAGTAGCTCCTAGTAGTTTTCCTTCTGCTTCGCGGGCCTTGGGGTTCAGTGCTAGGAGCGCTGTTATCGGGATCTGTGTGGGTGCTTGTTCTATGGTTCTCTGTGGTGTCGGCTGGGTTAGCCTACTGGAGAATGGGGGCCAGGTGCGCTGCCATGATGTATCTGCACAGGTCTGGGACCCCCAGGCCACCCAGGAGCGGGGGACGGGTCAGTATGCGTCTCTGTATTCTGGGTCTCTTTTTCGCCCATATGAATTTAAATACTGCGTTTTGAAGTTCTTTAATTATCTGTGATGGGATCTCTGCGGGTATTGAACCGGTCACACAAAGTAGGCGGGGGAGAAGGGTCATCTTTACCGCTGCTATTCTGGCAAACCACGATAGTTCCTGGTTATCCCATCTCAGCAGGTCCGCTTTTAGTTGTTTCCAGAGAGGGGGGATGTTTGATCTATATACGTCCTCGAATTTCCTTGTCAGATGAACTCCCAAGTATTCTAGAGTGTTTTCTTCCCATCTCAGGGGGAATCTCTGTTTAATGTAGTTTATTGTGTTTGCGTCCTCAGTTATGTTTAGTGCCTTTGATTTATTGTAGTTGATTGTAAATCCGGATATGGTGGCAAATTCTTCCAGTGTCCCTACGGCTTTCGGTAGTGTATTCGTAATATCTCCCAAATAGAACATCACATCATAAGCATATAGTGCTATTTTGTGCGGAGTCTCCTTGATTTGCACTCCTTTTATATTGGGGTCTTCTGTGTATCGCGCTGCTAGTGGTTCCATAGCCATTGCAAATATTAGTGGAGATAGGGGGGCAGCCTTGGCGTGTACCCCTTCGTATCTCCACTTGTTTTGAGTCACGGGCATTTATCCGAAATGATGTAGATGGGCGTTGAAAATTTGCCAGGATCATCCTGCTGAATTTTGTTCCGCATCCAAATTTCTCCAGGATCATCCGAAGGTATTCCCAGTCCAGGCTGTCGAAAGCGCGTGAAGCGTCCAGGGCAGCTATTGCAAATTTCTGGTTTGTGTGTCTCCCCCAGTCGATTACATCTATGGCTCTTCTAACGTTATCTTGGGTGTGTCATCCCCTGACAAAACCTGCTTGGTCCTCGTGGATGATATCTGGGAGAATCTGCGATAGCCTATTCGCTAATATCTTTGTGTATAGCTTTGCATCCGTGTTTAGAAGTGCTATTGGGCGGTAACTTGAGCATTCGGTGGGATCCTTGTTTGGTTTCAGCGCAAAGATCGTAGAGGATCTTGCCATATCTGGGTAGATCGATCCAGTGTCTCTGATTGTGTTGAAGAGTTGGGTGAGGGGGCCCAGTAGTTGTGTTCGGAATGTTTTGTAGTAGGCATTTCCGAAGCTGTCTGGGCCCGGGGTCTTGTTCCTTGGTAATGAAGAGATAGCCTCATTGATTTCTTGAGCTGTGAATGGCCTCCCCAGGATTTCTGCGTCGTTGTCCGAGATTTGGGGTAGACAAGTAGCCAGTAGTTAGGATTTTTGGTCTGTCGCATTTAGGTTTGTTCCCTGTAGTAGTTCTTCATGGAATCGGACCATTATTTCCAGTTTCTCTTCCTCTTTTGTGATCTTATCCCCTTTTTCATTTCTTAGGCCAACTATATAGTTGCGGGATTACTGTTTGTTTAATTTGGCCGCTAGAAATGTATTTTCCTTGCTGCCGTGGACGTAGTACGATTGCTTCGTGTTCAGCAACGTCTGTGCTACCGTATCCGCAGTGTGACTTTCTAGTTGGGCACGAACCTTCTTCAGCTCTCGCCAGGATTTCTGCGTTTGTCGGGACTTGTGATTTTTCTCCGCATCTTTTAGGGCTAGTTCCATCTTCCGGGTTAGTAACGCTCGTTCCCTACAGTATACTGCTGCCTGGGCCATGAATTCTCCCAGGATTATGGCCTTCCCCGCATCCTAGACCGTTTTCCAGTCAACCTCGCCGTTGTCGTTCTCTTTGAAATAGTTGTTTATAGTTTCTTCCATGTGTGCTCTAAGCGCTAGGTCGCGCAGGATCAGATTGTTGAGTCTCAACGGCGGGCGTTGTTTGTTTTCCCCTCCGTCTGTTTCCACACTAACTAGTACTGGGGCGTGGTCTGTAATGTATTGTGTTCCAATTTCCACCTTAGTCACTTGGGGGATTAGAGTTGCTGATACCAGGATCATGTCTATTCTGGAGTATCCTTTGTGTACCGCAGAATAGTGAGTGTATTCTCTCGTGTCCCCTTGGAAGAAGCGCCAGGTCTCGATTACTTCTAGCTCTCTGAGGAACTTTCCCAACGCCTGTCTGTTTCTCTGGTCGGCTGCCGTAGGGGGAAGGGTTTTGTCGAGGTTAGGGTCCATTATGCAGTTGAAGTCCCCTCCTATGATTGTTTGGCCTTCACACCAGCTCCCTATTTTCAGTAGGAGATTTGTGATGTATCGGTCTTGTTTGTCGTTAGGAGCGTATATTGCCAGGATCGTGTAGGTCTTCCCTTTTATAGTTCCTTTGATTCCCAGGTATCTCCCTTCATTATCACTAATCATCTGTTGTTTTCGGAAGTTCAATCCCTTAGCCAGCAGTATTGCGACCCCTTTTGTTTTTGATCCGCCGGAGGCGAAGTATTGTTGTGGGAATGCCTTGTTACGCATTCTTTTTTCATCCGTCTTCAAAAGGTGGGTTTCTTGCAGGATCGCTACCTTTGCAGGCATCTTCTCAAGCCTGTTGAGAATAGCTCGTCGTTTCCCGGGGGAGTTCAGCCCTTGTACATTTAGCGAGACGATCAGTGTATCTGCCGTTTTCGTGTAGAATATGTTTGTTGTTTCTGTCTTTTAGTGTGTCTTGTTTTGGGTTAGTTTGAGGTGGCCCACCTGCTGTGGTCAGGTGTTTCCTCGGTTTCTCTTCCGGTCGCTTCTCTATTTAGTGTCTTTTTCAGGGTATTTAGTTTGTGATATTTGAAGGGGCCTGCCAGTTTCTTTTCTCTGTTAGATCTTCTTTTCCTTTTGGATGACCATTCCCATTGGTTGTTTTGGCTGCTGGGTGCTCTATTTTGTGGGCTAGTTTCGGTTGGGCTTTGTTCGTCCCCAATTTGTAGTAACGAAAGGCCTTCCTCGCATGTACTGATCCTTCTTTGTTTCCCTTTCCAGGGGAAGGCTAGTCCAAAGGCGAATGTCCATCTGGATGCGATTTGTTTGGCTTGTAGTGCTTTTGTGATTGGTTGCATAAGCTTCCTCTTATGTAAGGTGACCAGCGCTAGGTCCTGATACAGTTGTATTCGCCCTCCATTGATTGTTAGTTCCTTGTGGGTACGTGCAGCCCTCAGGATGTCTTCTTTCAGACTATAGGAGGTCATGGCGATAAGGACATCTCTAGGTCTCACTCCTGGTTCATCCCTTTTTGGGCCTACTCGGTGGATTCTGTCAAATTCGAATCTCTCGGGGGGGGGGGGGGGGGGGCTTCGTTCAGGATGCTGCTGAAGCAGTGTTGTATGGTGTCCCGTAGGTCTTTATCCTTGATCGTTTCTGGAAGACCCTTGACCCGGATGTTGGACCTTCGCGAGCGATTTTCCAAATCTTCGGTTTGGATCTCTAGGTTATTTGTAGCTCTGGCAACTTGGTCCAGTAGGCCATTATATTGCTTTGCTTCCTCTGCCATATGTGAGAGTCCATTTTCGAGTGTGTCCACTCTGCCTCTGAGATCGTCTATTTCTTGTCGTACCTCTTTCAGGGATATCTTCAGCTTTTCTTTCATTGTTTCTAGTTGGGTCTCGAGCGTGTTTGTTATCCTGGATTCCATGCCCCGAAGGCAGTCAAGCAGATCTTCCTTATTTATAGCCATGTCAGGACTGTTAGGCGTCGTTGGTTCTCCCTGGTCAGGATGTTCTTGGGGGCCACTTTGTTGTGTTGTGTTCCAGCAGCTTTCTAGCAAACAACTTTGATTTTTCGCCGGTGTTTTGGTTCTTGTGTGTGGGTTTTTTCCTTTAATCCCGGGCATCAGGTTCTCGCTCTGTTGAAACTCTGTGTGGGCCTCTTGACACTTGTTTTTGTGGGTCTCCGCTAGGGATGGCTCCGTCCGATTAGGTTTCCTAGTGGTATTACGTGTGGTTGGGTATGATAGTGTCCTCAATTACCAAGCTGGGCCTGCTCAGCGTGGTGTAAAGGGGAACATTTCTTAGTGTAGAGGGTCAGGACCCGTTGGAACGTCCCTCCTGGTCGGTGCCCGCTCGTTCTCCCCGATCCTCCAGGCAAAGACGGCAGGGGATTGCCGCCTGGGTAGGGGCCCTGTAGTCCTCAATTTTGCAGCTAACCAACACTGCCAGAGGAGCAATGAACAAGTGTAACCAGGGGGCCTGTATAGAGCTGAACTCCGCACGTGTCTCGCGGCGGTCGTAGGCCTCATGGATGGAGGATACTGGGGGGGAGTCCAGCATGCCCAGTGTGAGTAGGGTCACTTTAGAGTATGCGCAGGCTCGCTGGGTATTGAGTTGTAAGCCGGTTGCTGGGGTAATACTATTTTCAGCTGTGTGCGTTAATAGAATGGGATGATCCCTCCTTTAGTGGTATCCCCGGGGCTTAGGGACCACAGCGGGGATTCTCAGCATATGGCAAAATGGGGCCCAGTGAGGCAATGGGGCCAGTTCAGGACCATAACAGGAGGACACATGCTCAAGTCAGTAAGGAGCAGTGCGGGGGCACCGGCCTCGTATCGCGGCCGTAGGTGCTGCTGCTCTGGTGTCTGGGGGGCAGGAGGTGGGGGGGGAGAGCAGCCCCAGCCGCGCAGCGTTCTCAGGTCTTTAAGGACGTCGTAGTAATTCCCAGCGCGGCACCCTGGTCCACGTACCTCCCGGCCGGAGGGGCCGCACCTGTGTATCGAAGCGGGAGGGCTCCAGCCCAACCCGCGGCAGCAGAGATTGGGAAGCCTCACCGTTCGGTTTCAGGGCGACACTGCGGTGTTCCAGCCCACGCCACACAGGCACAGAATCGGGAAGCCGAGCAGGCAGCAGGGGAGGGTCGGCACCCCCGATCAGGACGGCCTGGCGGCACCCGGATGAGGAGCAGCAGGTAGATGGTCCCACGTACGGCTAGCGGGGCTCACGCAGGAACGAGCCGCCTGTGGTTTCAGCTTCAAGCGGGACAGTCAGTTCACCGTCTGGCGGGCCGCCGACGCTGGTAGCAGGGCACAATGTGCTCTAGAGGATGCAGCAGGCCCGGGGCCGTCACCCCAAGGGGCTCCTACCTAGCTCGTCCCAGGGGCAGGCGGGCAGCCGCCGCAAACCACGTCACCAAACTCCATCTCTCTTGTGTCTTTGCACAACAAGTTGTTGAGAAGTGGCTGAGAGCAGATTACGGGTGGGATAATAGCGCATAAACTTCGCTTGGAGGTACTCCGCTCCCTGACCATGGAGGGCACAGTGTACAATACACAGAGCCTTAAATTCTACACGTTGGGCCACAGGAAGCCAACGCAGGGTCCGTAACACAGGGGAGATGTGAGCTCCAAAAGGAGTGCCCGTAGCAACCCTAGCGGCCAAATTCTGCAGCTGCTGCAGCCGTTTGATCAAGCCCTTGGGTTGAGCTAGATACAGGCAATTGCAATAGTCTATTTGTGATAGAACCATGGCTGCTACCACTGGAGGGTGCAATGGGGCCGGAATCAGGGGTAGCACTATCCTCAGAATTTTCAGCTGAAAATGGCCAGCCTGACAGACTGCAGAAACTTGTTGGTCCATAGACAGAGATGCAGATAGCACCACACCCAAGTTTTTCACTTTCTTAACAGGGATCAGCAGGGGTCCCAGGGAAGAGGGCCAAAAGGAGGACACCCAGAGTGTGGGATTAGGGGGATTGCCCACCACCATCACCTCAGTCTTCTCACCATTCAATTTGAGCCATTTTTGGTTCATCCACTCTCCAACAGCTGTCAGGCACTCCCGCAGGCATGACGACACTTCAGACTGATCTAGATCTAATCTGATCAGCATCTGGGTGTCGTCGGCATAGGAGTAACAACTGATGCACAAGGAGCGGATGAGACGCACAAGGGCCCAAATGTAGATCTTAAACAGTATAGGCGATAGGGAGGTGCCCTGTGGCACTCCACAACTGAGGTGACAAGGAGCAGAAAGAAAAGGGGGCATCGAGAGGGTCTGAGTACGGTCCGCAAGGAACGAACTGAACCATGCTAGTACCTGCCTTGATATACCAAACTGGGCAAGGCGAGATAGCAGGATGGAGTGGTCAACCGTGTCGAAGGCCGCTGATTGGTCAAGCAAAATCAGGGCACCCACTCCACCCGCATCCACCAGCCTGGTCATATCATCCAGAACGGCGACTAGAACACACTCTGTGCCACGACCAGCACGGAACCCGGACTGAACCGAGTCCATAAGGTTAGTAGATTCTAAAAAACTAGATAGTACGGGGGACACCAATGACTAAGAGTTTAGCCAGAAAGGGGAGACGTGAGATAGGGTGAAAATTGGATAGAGTGGTAGGGTCCAAGTTAGGTTTTTTCAAGAGAGGGATCACACTAGCAGATTTCAGTTCCTGTGGGACAGACCCTGTTTGAAGAGAGTAATTTATAGCTTTAGTAATCTCCGATAACAGATTAGGAGCAATATCTTTCATAACCCGTAGAGGGATAGCAGCCGAGGGGAAACATGACTTGATTTTACCCATAGCCATCAGGACAGTTCCTCTGTAAAAGTCGGAAAGGTGGAGCAAATGTTAGCAGTGTTAGGAACAGAGAGAGCGAGAAAAGAGATGGTGTAGTGCAGGGATCCCCAACGTGTAGCTCGGGAGCAACATGTTGCTCGCGGCACCCTAAATTGTTGCTCGCCAGTTGCTCTGGGCCATGATGTGGAGGCCTAGAAGGAGGTGCTGAATGGATGAGACCTCAGTAGCACTGTGCAAGAATGTTGGCCAATGAGCCCCTGTGCTTCCAGCTGGCTTATTTTTATACATGCAAGATTTGTGTTTGGTGCCACCATGCACACAATTCTTCAGTAAATATCCTTACTTGTTATGGTAGTGTCATTGCTAAAACCCTGTCATCACCAGTTACTTTGTCCAGCTGACACATGTATTAATGAGTACAATATTTGATCCATCTTTGTGTCATGGAGAAAATTGGCATATTATTTTCCTTGGTACAGCTAGTATGAGCATATTGGACAAGGAGGTGGTATGCATACCCAACATTCCTTTATTAAATAATGTGCATGCAAACTTTCTGTACAAGTGAGGTTTGTGTTTGATGCCACCATGCATATTTATCGACAATGTTCATTTTGGTGTCACCTGTATTTATTACTACATAGTGTCCTAGTGGAAAAATTGTCATCGTTTGATACTCTGCCCATCTGGCACATGGTTAAGGGGCAGATACGGTTAATGCAGGTCACATTTTTCATAATTAATATGCCCTGTATTCTATATTTGTCTCAGTTGTTTAAACTAACAAGCCAATTAATTGGTTCAAATCCCAGATGTGCTTTTAAAGAATAAGGAACATTCTTAACTGGCCTGACACTTTCAAATTGAACACCCCCAATTTAGCTCACAAGGCGCTAGCAGGTGTTTCTGCAAGGAGACCTGCTATTTGGTACAGGAATTTATTTTGCAACCCCTCCAGAAAATGACAGTTCTAACCACTCTAGATTTTGCGGCCTTAAAATCTTGAAGACCTTTGTGTTATATAGCTCCACTCGTCCAATCAGAATGCCGCAAACTTGAAATAATGTAAAAAGCCATTTAATCATTAAAGGATAGTTCCGGGACTTTTTTTTTATTGTCCCTACGGTTCGGCCATGTGTTTTTAAGCATAAATCGGTAGATCGTAGAAAACTTTCCTATGGACCTTACCCGACTTTTTGTCCATTAACGCACTCGAAATCAGCCGCCATTTTCTGATAATCCTATCATTTTCCCCCATCGACCTGGCTCACCTGCTTTTGCGGCACTAAATCAAATCCCCCGCCCCTGAAACAGACTTTATCAAAACATTCATATTCCCCGCCTCTATCCGTGACGTGACTGTGCTGCGTAGGCAAACGCGCCCAGGCGTCTTCTACGCGACTCCACACAGAACCCGGAAACCAACACAGATTAGCTCACAACACAGCACGCCACAATTCGGAATATGAAACTGTACTTTTAAATCAAACCGCAAGATTGTAAATTTGGTAAAGTACATTTATTTGACATCAAATGTTTAGAGAATATTCAGCGATTTGCATTTTTATTTGCTCACGTTCCAAAAAGTTCGTTTTGAGGCACGGGTTGTTCCTTTGCTGTACACAAGGTCTTAGATCATCTCACAATACAGCGCCACAATTCGGAATATGAAACTGTGGTTTAAAAGCAAACGGCAAGATTGTACATTTGGCAAAGTACATTTATTGGACATCAAATGTTTAGAGAATATTCAGCGATTTGCATTTTTCTTTGCTCTCGATCCAAAATAGTTCGTCTTGAGGCAAGCGATGTTCGTGTGCAGTACACAGGGTGTTGGTTTACGATAAAATAAGCTCTTCGGTTGCACTGATAATCGCATGGCTGTTCCAACAACGAGGCACTAGGCCACCACAACGGTCTGTATGTTGCATCTAGCCGTTAGTACTGCGTAAGGGCATACTTGTACTTGGCGATCGTCCCATAAAATGGTCAGGGTGGTAACGTTGTTCACGCGGAGAAGCAACTGGCGGTTGTAAAAGCCATCCGCCGGTGTCTGGTACTCGTGACACATACAATAATGAAGGATATACCTGTTTTAAAAACATAAAAAATGAAATGAGTCTCACCATCAGATCTTTATTAAAATTATTCATTTTATATATTAGGTCGGGAAATTATTTCATAGCTAGGACAGTGCAACTGGGTATTATACGTCAAGGGGGGGCTGTAGGATACTGAGACAGTCCCCCCAGTGCAGGGGTTGACAGGGAGGCAGTGCAGGTGGAGAGTGGAAGGGCCCAGGACTGAGGTCGCAGACAGTGGACCAGTTGTAGCAGGGGAGAGGGAGAGAGAAAGCAGAAGCAAAGAGGAAGGTTTTGAGGTGCTTCCGTAAAAGGAGATGGTTCTCCTCAAGATAGTGCGCGGTACAAAACAATATGCCACATAGAACGAACAAGTACAACTTAACCCGTCTTTAAAGCTACTGTATAGTAATTAAATTGTGGTATAAACTCATCTAAAGAGTTACTTACATTATATTTGCATTTTCCATTGTGTCTGTGCGTAGGGCAGCCCCGAAATACCACTCCTTCTATGCCGACGTTATTTCTTCTAATGAACGAACATTAAATGGCTTTCGTTTCTGAAATTATATTCATTATCATTTCTTACGTTATTGCCCCACACCCCCAAAAAGAAGTCTTTCGGGATGGTCCCGGCCTGTCAAGGTCAAATAACAATAGAACCTTATACTGAGTCGTGGGCCATTCCGGCACCCGAGCAAAAAATCAAAGCAGCTGACCTTCACTTTGAACGAGCACACATTCCTAGTTAGCTACATTCAGTGTAAGGCCATCTCACAGGACTCACAGAGCAATCACTTTTACTTACACAATACATAGCTACACCTATTCAATGGGCCTGCGACATGAGGAGACTCGAGAGAACAGACAATCAAATTACAATCATTTAAACCGTGATGTGTATTTCTCAATGAACTCTTATTTAGGTGGACATGGAACAGAGGCAATGTTGGGTGGCAATGCAGTTGTCCCTTGCAGAGGTTCGTTCACAACTCCATGTATGTGCCTATCTAGGACATCAACAATAAGTCTCTCAATAAAATCATATTTCATATCCTCAAACACTGGTTTGATAACCCATTGTTTACTTCTTTTAGTGAAGGCCTTATTGTAGCGAAGCGTCCCTAAAGTTCCGGTCGTCCTACTTTGTTGACGACCAACATTATGGTTATGTGCCAAGACCGCTAGAAGAGTCCGATTTATCATGCCCTCCATGCCAAAATGCAATCGTTTTGGCCTGTACTTTAGGCACATATTGTGGAACACCTCCAAATCTCCTGTGTGGCAGAATTCCGTGAGTCCCCTCAAATCTCTTGTTATAGTTTTATCAAATGCAATCTTTTCAATGGCTTTGTGAGTGGGTGATGAAGGAATCAACCACTTCTTCTTCCGTGCCTCCTCTGTGGACAAATGGCCATGTTCACAATTGTGGAAATGTTGGTTTGTGGTCCAGCGGTGAACGTTGCTACAGTGTAGCATTACTGACCGCCATTTTTCCAGTAGAATTTCCAACGACCCTCCACATGTTTTTGAGCTCCACCAAAGATGGTTGCTGATTGACTTGGACCACTGTGAAATACCTTGCATATCTTTTTTTTTTACCTGCAGCCGAAATTTTTTTATTGATTGTTTTTGCAAGATGCCAAACGTCAAATTGGTGATTTATATTTTTGTACTCTTCTCTCATTGTCTTGGCAATTGAAACGTGTCTGTCCGTGGCTATCTGGTCGATCACCATTCCCCGCGATTGTAGTTCTTGCAATGATGCTACAAAGCCAACTTTCTCCATGGCCACTGAGGATGTACTTTGTGACACCTGCACGACCACCAAACTCACAATTTTCTTACTTTCCATGTCCTGAAAGTGGTAGGTGCAGTACTTGGCTGAAAATCCTGGGCTGTCGCACTGTCCATCACCGGCTAGCCTGAACCGTTTGCCCGCGAATGTACTATCAATAGACATTTTTTCCATTCTCCAAGCTTCGCTATTGGCTGGAAATAGATAATCGGTTTGGTATTTGTAGAACTGAGTTTTCGCAATGAAATGGATTCCCACAAACTGAAAGAAAGACTCTAACTTTTTAAAACTTGAACCACTAAAAAGTGCAGCCGCTGCACAAAGTAGATTGCCTGCTGGCAGTTGCCCCAGCATGGGTTGTGCAGACCATGAGAAAGGATGATATTTTGTACAGGTGGCATGTATTTTAAGGTTAGTGCCTCGAATTGCACATGTCACATTAATCAATGGCTCCCCACATACTTCCCCACCAACCGAATGCCCACATTTCATCCGAATAATATCATCAATCAAACAACTATCGAATACAATGAATTTGGCCTCTTTCCTTATACTGTCACTCTGCATCCCAGCTGGTTCGGCCTGTAACGTTGAGGACATGTCACTCACATGAAAGGTAGAATCTCTGATATCGTCTTCCGCTATGTTCAGTGATATTGATGGTGTTTCATTGTCGTCCACTTCATTCTCTTCCATTGCAACATCTGTTCCTTCTCCGGCGATGGGTGAATAAAACAATTTCTTCAACTTTCTCGCGGTCTTAGTTTTTGCGGGTGTGGATTCTGTGAATTGATCTCCGACTGCATCCGAACTACCAGGAGGACATTCACTATCAATGGCTGGTGGTGGTATAGCTCCATTGTCAATCACTTCATATTCTTCCCATTGGCACTATGCATCTCCAGTCTCAAGTCCCTGCCAAAAGGTTTGACAAGCAACATCTCTCGTTCGCTTCACTGTCTGTGTAGATCTAGTTCGTACACCCACTCGCAACTAGAGGACAGATTGGAAAAGGGATGTTCAGTTTAAACACAACTTACAGTATTGAACTATTAACAGTGAAAAACAACATTATATAGTGACCAGGACACTAACCTTCTTTTGCTTTCTTTTCTTTGAAACTTTCTTGCCTCGAACTTCAACATCAGGACGCTGTTGCTCCGACTCGTGTGTGCATGTCTCCACTTCCTCTTGCGCTGCAACGACTATATTTTCATGATAAGCACATCCATCACGCACTGACGCTCCATCGACTCCCTGAAACATAGAACTTTCATTAGTATGTATAATAATATTGAAAACACAAAATGTACTTGGGGACCAATACCCACGTACATCTCAATAGCAAAACACGAATGAACGCTTTGTGTAGAACATTCAAACGAAAATTATTCACGCATTGTTGATCTAGTTAGATGGAACTGTCAAGATCCATACCTCGGGCTCCTCATAGACTTCCATTGATGATATTATTGAAGATGATGCTTCAGTGACTCCCTGAAACACAGTAATTGCATTAGTATGGTTTTCTATTTTGTTAAAAAGAACATAAACTTTGTGCAGGTGTCAACGGCTCATCTAAATAGACCTGCACAAATGATCAGTTGTCTAAAATAAATAATGGATATCTAAATATTATTCGATTTGCTCGATCGTTGGAAGTGTCACCACCCAGAGATCTGCATCAACTACTAGGGGTGATGTTCTTGTAGAAGAAGCTCCGTCATCTCCCTGAAACATAGTACTTGCGTTAATAAAGAAGGAAGTATAGCGGATGTAATCACGTCATATGATTTCGCTTGATCGAACTGTCAGTATCCATACCTCGAAATGCATAAGAACATCAAGGGACGATGTAACTGCGGTGCACACTTCTGCAAGCTGTTGCGCCGACCCGTAACTGCATGCTCCCCCTTCTTCTTGGACTAATGCTCCATCGACTCCCTGAAACATAGGACTTTCATTAGTAATGAACACAATATTGAAAAAAGAAGACACATAGGAGGGCGACGCCAGAAGGACATATCAATGGCTAAAAACGAAAGAAACATTGTGTGTAACAATCACGCTACAAGAATGCAAGATCTGATGATCTCCATCGATGGAACTGTCCAGAAACGTACCTCGAGCATCTGAGTGACATCAACGGTTTTCGTCAATGCGTTGGACTCCTCAGCATCTCCCTGAAAGACAGTACTTGCATTATTTTGGATAACAATAATTATAACTGAAAACAAAGACTAGAGGACGAGTACAAGGGTGTACCATTAGGTAAAATAATCACACGATAAATTAAAACTATTGATTTACATGCCTAAAACAAGTCAGTGGCAGAATAGCTAAGTAAGATTACCCGATAGGCGCTTGAAGTGGCTGATGACTGCAATAACGACACGGATGGAGAATCTTCCGCCTTCATATTGAGTGGATACATAAATGGGGAAATTATTGTTAGCTAATGCTACACACTACCACAAGGCCGAGAGATAAATACGTAAACTTGACTCACGAGTGGAGGGATGTGGACGAATAGAGTGGGAATAGCGGTTGAGAGCAATTTTCGCTTCGCTCGCGGTGTGTTCTTCTTTATTAGCAATGATGTGGAGTACATGTCTGAGCTAAAGTGCCTGCTGCAGATGCGGTATCGATCACCCCTCTTGTCTGCAAAGACTTCTAGGACTCTACTTTCAAGCTCAGACGGTGGATATCCGCAATATCGGACCCATTGGGCCTCATTACACGGACGGCGGTAAGGGTTAACGGTCACCGTTAATGGCAACGGTGACCGTTAACCCTTACCGCCGTACTACGAGGTCCCTTTGCGGGTTGGAGGATTTAACGCCTGCTTCTTGCAGGCGTTAAAATCCAACCCGCTAAGGGACCTCGGAGCTAATTACAGCACCACAAAATTGCGGTGCCGTAATTAGCGCCTTCCCCATTTCCATAGAGCCCTATGGGGCAGAAATGGGAATGGGGAAGGGCAATGGCGGAAAGGGGATTTACCGCCCCTCCAACCTTGGAATGGGGCGGTAAATCCCCTTTCCGCCAAGGCGGTGCCGGTATTTTACCGGCATGAGCCATGGCGCTAATAGCGCCATGGCTCACCGCCTACCGTGTAATGAGGCCCATTCTCTTATCTGATCTATTGTCTTAGGGAAAACATGCATTATAGTACCTTCAGATTTATTATGGGTCTTCGAAGGGCAACCGCCAATGGAACAGGCAGGCATTGTGGAAAGTTCTGAAAAGTAAAGATCAACAATTCTCTATGAATACCAATGTGTTAAAAAATTAAATGACACATAAAAGGTTCAATGCAAGGTTCGTTTTGGTTCTTGGAACTATACACGTTATTCACATGCGGATACGTATTTGAATAACTTTAAAAAAATAGAAAAATAATTTGACTAAACTCAGAACATGTGACTAGTTCCTTGCATGTACTGTCTTGAACGAAAAGAAATTGGACGCAAAATGATTATGGTACATGGCCTTACCTTGACGAACAAACAGTTAGATGCAGGGATCAGAGTAGTTTCTTGTCGTAGAACAGGGAGCAGTTCACAGGTTGCAAACTGACGAGTTTCCTCGAAGTGGTCACGGAAGTTCACAGAGACGAAGAGCAGATAACCAGCACCTTCACGGGTTGACTAGCAAAGCGCAAAGAAGTTCTCATTAGAAATATGAAGTGGGTTATAAAGAATTCGAAACGGGGGTGTGTTTGTGAATGAATGACGTGTATATGTCGTGGCATTATGCGGTTTGCAGGGGGGCGTCCAGCGTGAGGGGGGATGCTTGGCAGGAGACACGGGGTCTGGAGGTAGACATGGGAACAACAACCCATGCTCTATAGACCACTTTGAAGTGTACATGGTCTTTGGCACCTCTTGGCCTTTATCGCTCCCTGACAGCTCCACTTGCCAGCACAAGTACCCCGGTGCGAACTGCCTTTGATAGGGCGGGGGGTGGATTGGGGCGGTGGTCGTGCAGACAAGACACAGGAAGACTCGTGAATGGAGACACACTTATGTGGATTGCAGGGGGGCGTCCAGCGTGAGGGGGGATGCTTGGCAGGAGACACGGGGTCTGGAGGTAGACATGGGAACAACAACCCATGCTCTATAGACCACTTTGAAGTGTACATGGTCTTTGGCACCTCTTGGCCTTTATCGCTCCCTGACAGCTCCACTTGCCAGCGCAAGTACCCCGGTGCGAACTGCCTTTGATAGGGCGGGGGGGGGGGTGGATTGGGGCGGTGGTCGTGCAGACAAGACTCGTTTGCCGCAGGGCCTCACCAAGGAGAGGCCATCTAACTGCATGTAAGAGGCAGGCTGCAGGATCTAGTACATGGAAGGCAGGGGGGTGAGTTTATAAATACCTCACCCTCCCAGGGGAATATATGGGTGCAGTTCACCCTGGAGACCCTGGATGCCTAGGCAGTTAGTCAGCAGCAGGCTGGCCTGTGGTGGCAAGGCGGCACGGGCCAGAGGGGGTCATCTCTGTACCCGGTGCCCAAAAGGATGATTTATTATGAACAACCATATTGATTATTTACCTATAACCATGTTTTGTATCAATAAAATCCAACGGCCTTTTATTGCCAACGCTTGAACAAAGTGGTGTGGTAAGTATTTTTGGGGGAGGAGGCAAGGCCGGGAGGCTTGATGCCAACCCGCAAAATAACATATGTATGTCTGCTGCATATGGGTTCAACGGTTATGTGGATTGAAGGTGGGCGGCCAGCGTGAGGGAGGATGCTGGCCGGAGACATGTGGTGTGACAAGACAAGGCACAGGAAGACTATTCAATGGAGACACACTAGATTCATTTAAAAAATCAAAACAACCATTGTTAAAATATATGTTGGGTTTTATTTTAGATCTTAATTTCAATTGAACATAAATAATAAACATTACACATTGTAAAGTTCCGGTTGCAGCACATCCAGGGAAAATCCGCGGTATTGTCCACTGTCGCTGGGTAAATGTTGTCTAATGGCAAGTACCGCACAGGCAGGTATTACTCTCCAAACGCGGTGTCCGAGCCTCCCGTGAAGCCACCAAGTGAAGCAACGATAGGCCACCAGCCTGTACCACCTGTGAAAATGAAAGATGCAAACTGTATTAAAATGACAAAACTTTCTTATCACTGTCGATTCAGGTAAAAAATGTCATTCTGCTTTGAAAAAAATTCTATCTAGAAAATGCACAATATGGAACCAATTTACATGCATTCGAATGATATGTAGATGTAATTTTATATGTGGGAGACGACCATGAAATAGTAGTGGCATCACTGACATCACAACCAGAGTATACTTACTCGTTACTCGGATTACGCGGACGAACAGTGCCGCGAAGTTCGTGCATAAGCACCATCATCATCCTCAACACGGTCCGTGAGAGGCAGGCTTCCCTGAACTCTGGCAGCTCGGTGATGCATTGCGGACTTGGCTCGCCTTCCGAAATGTAGGCCAAGCACCTGGAATTTTCACGGCAGCAGCAGTTCTCCTCCTCAGTTGGCATTAGCTCGCACCGATTGCACGTGCACCAGGTGGAGACGCCGTCCATGCGACATGGTCCAGGCTCTTCATCCGTTGACTGGTCCTCCCAACTGCCGTCCGAATCCCCATCGTTTTCGCATGCTTGCCTTTCCAGTAGTTCTTCCTCAGTGTACTCGGGCTCGTACATATACGGCATTATTGTAGCCATTGTGTGGTAAAGAAAGTAAAATAATTTACAGAGATGGTACAGGTGTTCACAAGGCCTAGAAGCGGCGAAGGTAGCTGACCAGAGCACAGAAACGAGTCACAGAATACTCAAAGTAACACAGAGAGAGTAATGGAATCGAAAATCTGATGCTGTGTATTGTGAAACGGTGTGTTTATACTTATTGAGGAAAGAGGCGTCCTGCCATTTCCATGGCGACACTTCATTAGCTGAGGCGCAGCGATTGTTGACACGAAACGTGCTTTGGCGTTGGGAAATGGGCGGTACGTGTCTGCTGATGTCAGGCTCAGGGGCGGGGGATTAGATTTAGTGCCGCAAAAGCAGGTGAGCCAGGTCGATGGGGGGGAAATGATAGGATTATCACAAAATGGCGGCTGATTTCGAGTGCGTTAATGGACGAAAAGTCGGGTAAGGTCCATAGGAAAGTTTTCTACGATCTACCGATTTATGCTTAAAAACACATGGCCGAACCGTAGGGACAATAAAAAAAAAGTCCCGGAACTATCCTTTAATGATGCCTTTTCAGCTATCTTCTTAAAATGACTGACGCAAGCACTGCTCTTTCAGAAGAGTGGGCTCAAATAAAAATGAGACTGCCCCCTCATCTCTACATTCATTTAAAAACTAGCTACAAGGTTTCACCCTTTGCCTGAACACCATCATTTTTGTTTTTATTATATCTAATTTCAAACTGTAATTCCCAAAATAGGAACTTGTGTTTAGCAGGCCCTGTTGGAGACCTGCTTGGGGCAAGTCCAAAAAAGCTGTGTCTTCTGCATAAGGAAGCATGCTATACAATGAACCCTTCAGGTGGAGGGTGGATTAACTTTCCTAAGAGAAGTACTAGAATCAACATCCAAAAGGAATACATTGGGACCAACTGACATCCCTGCTTGTCACCTTTATTGGTGTTGGAAAACAATGTATAATTCCACAATCTTGTATATTGGACAGATGCTGAGATTTCAGCGTATCACGTTGGATAAGACTTAAAAAACCATTAGTGACCTGTAAGAATGTAGAAGTAGGACTCGGACACAGTGGGCTCATGTTGTTTGACATATACTTTTATTGAAAGTAAAAGGGTGGGGGACTGGGGAAACTCTTGCCTTTCCCTAAAGCTAAGAGGGGTTTCTTTTCCTCAACCAAAACTAAGGAATCTGTCAGGATGTCTTGTCTAAAGTAAATAGTCCACTGTGACAAGTCCAAAGCCTATTTCCATCCCTCACACTATTGACCAACCTATAAAAAACAAAAGGTCTTCTTAATTCAGAAGAATAGGTTGTAGATCCAATCAAAGAGTTCCAAGTAACAAAGGTTCCAAACCCACAGTTTTAAAATGTAAAACAAAGTTCTTAGATATTTCTCTGTTGCACAAACTTCGCAACGACTCCCTTGTCCCATTTCCTTCTCTTGGCAACTCTCTATTTATTGGACCACAACCAGGGGCAATGACTGCTTTGCCCTGGTTCCTTCTCTTGTAGGTCCCAGTTCCCTGCTTCTCTCTCTTTCCGCTTGGGCCAATTTGGTTCACTTCCCTGCCAAGTATGGTCCTTAGTAAATTACTCTGTGGTTTCCCTTCTTCTCATGGGATTGGGCCCCAGACCCCTCTTTATGTCCGGGAACTGGGAGCCCTCTTCTCCCAAGTACCACCATGAGGAAGAGGACTTTTGTGTTTCTCGTGTAGTGGGTCCCATACCCCCCTTGCATGAGGGTACTTGGAGCTCTCTTCTCCCATGTACCACCACAAGGAAGATGACTTGTGTGGTTCTTGTGTAGTGGGTCCCAGACACCTCTTCTTTGTGTGTGGGTACTTGGAGCCCTTTCCTCCCAAGTACCGCCACAAAGAGGAGGACTCATGTTGCCTTTGTTTGGTGGGTCCCAAACCCTTAAGTTTCTCTTGTTGGGGGTCAGGCATGGTCCACATGCCTGCCTGGTACTGTGACTATTAAGATGCTGATTGCACCGTCTTATTTTCCCACCAGTCAGCCTGAGTGCTCCCCCCCTTTGTAGTGGGATCTGGTCTGCCCGGGAACACTGCAGTGTCAATGTTTGCCAGGGCAGCGTGGTCTTCCTTTCACGTGCTTCCCTGTCTGCAGGAACACCAGGAGCTTGTCTCTGCTAGCTCGCCTTCTGGTCCTTCCACTGGACTGGCCCTTGTCCTTCCAGCTCCCTTCTTGGCATCCTGGTGTGCTTCCTTGCACCTTCCTGCACCGTGCTGGCTCCTGCATGGAGGACTAGACAACCTCTTCCTTTTCTACTCTGCATTGGCCAATAAGCAGCCAGCAACAACTAGACTGCTCATTGTGGTTCTTAGGAGAACTCTTCATGCTTCCGCTCCTCCTCTTCATCCCAGTACTTATTCCAAGTTGTCTAGAATGCTCATGTTGGTTATGCGGAACACTCTACATACCTCCATGCATCTTCTTTGTCTTAGTGGTTGTCAATAGCATATCTTTCAACTCTTCCCCATTCTTCGTCTCAGTATTTCTACCCTTGATCTCCCTTGGGTTGGTTGTGCTCTTCATAGTCCCAGTACTTATCTAGGGAAATGGCAGGGCGACTATAGCTCATGAGCTTATTAGGGAAGGGGTTGTTCTTTGGGTTATAGGAAGGGGGGACTAGGGTCTGGTGATTGGTACGGATATTGCGTTCTCAGGGTAGGGTCGTTCCTAGTCACATGAGGGGTTTCCTCTCCCATGTGATGCTCTCCCTGTGCACCACCCTCAGGGGAACTATTGTACCGGTGACATACCACCCTGGCCCCATGGGAATGGTCTCCCCAATAGGGTAGAAGGGACAGCATCCACAGATTTGTCACAGACGCCAATAAAATGTAAATTACGCCACATTAGGTTTCTAGCAATCAAATACCGACTAAATCCACCCTGGAGTGCTACAGACTCCATAATTGGGGACTAGCACTGCCAAACCACCGCTTGGAATCTGGCAGTGATACCACTGGACCAAATGGCAGTAACGGTACCGTTGAGATGCCACCAAACTCGTAATGAGCCCCAATGTCCAGTAAGGGAATTGGCCTATAATCGTGAGGGGCTGGTGGTCCAAGAAATACTTGTCTAAGGGGATGGCATAATGCCTGTCTTGACAACAGCAATCAACATAAAACGATTTGGTGTCCTTCAAAAAAGCTCCCATTGTTTCTCAAATTCTTTTTTTGTCTTAAGCCAATTTTTTATGCCATTTTGAAACTATAAATCTAACCAGCAGTGTACACACCCCTCATCAAATCATGGTTCAGTTTTCTTTTCGAGATTCTACATTCTGCATCGAACCATGGTACATCCCTTTCTATAACCTGGAACTCCTGAATTTGGGGGCACGGTTTGCCAATAGCTCTGTCCTCGATAGTTTCTCCTAAAGACTCAAACAAACTGACGCTTTCCTTTGTGGCCTCTGAACTGTTCAACAGTTTTAAGAGAATATCTTAATTTCTTGTGAATTAGTAATACTTTCCAATGCCTCCTTTTCGAGCATAGGCATCGCCAACCAACCTCTCTTGCTGTCAGATATCTTCTTCGTGGTGCCTACCCTGGCCATTGGAAAATGTACTCAAGAGGATTGTGCTTACTCTTTGATCAATAAGAAATGTAACATTTCATAACATTCCTGAAGAAAAAACCATCCACAATACAGTCATCAATGACTGTGGAACAGTATTGCCGATTTTGCATGCACAGGAATGCACCATTTGCCATTAAAGATCCCATAAAATCCTAGGCAGAATCTCAGTAGACCTGAAAAATCAGTGCTCCGTTTGTGGCCATTTTTACTGTCCATACATTTGCACTAATATTTTGCTCGGGAACCTGAAACCCCATGTAATGTTTATTTACTCCTACTCTATTTTTGAACTGCTGGACTGGTCCTATTTGTATAAAAATGTACTACTGACCACTCAATTTACTCAACATTTCTTGTAAACAACCACGTCAAATGAAGTTTAAGGCCTTGCACATTTCCTTGACTCGAATAACACGTAGTCTAGATAACTATTAAGTACTGCAAATTAAATGTTCCATACGCAGTTTTAACTTTGTTACATTTCTAATTTGTGTTGCAATCATTTGTCCGCCAACTGTGCACCGATATGTTCTGTTGAAAAATGGATGTTGCTCACCATTTTATTTGATATGCCAATGTTGCTCATTGCGCGCAAAAGGTTGGGGACCCCTGGTGTAGTGTATGGGTCCGGCCCTTGTCACTGTCAAAGAGATGGTTTGTCTAATATTATCAATCTTAGAGATAAAGAAATGAGAGAGAGCATCACAGAGTACCTGGGTAGGTGTGCCAGTGGGGGTAAGTCTCTCCGCCGACACAATATTGGTGGTAAAATGTGTCATTTTGGCAGCTTTGATTTTGGCTGGGTAGGTAGCAGAGTGTATTTTATATCGTATTTTAAGAGCGGGATCATATGTTCTATGCCATTTACGTTCTGTCTGACGTAATTTAAGGCGTTCTTCTTTCAAGAGATCAGTGAACCATGGTTCGGGAGGCAATCTGCGTGGTTGGATCAAACGAAGAGGGGGAACCATGGTAGCCACCTCAAGAAATGCCTCAGACATAGAAGACAGTGATACTGCTGATTTACAGCTGCATTTGGCTTGAATCAGAGTAGCCAAACTTGAGGTTTCCACAGCACGCTAGGCGCGCTGCAGATTCTCTCTATAGGAATTTTAACAGGTTTGCCTATATCTTCCAGTCTACAAGAGACCAGGAAGTGGTCAGACCAGAGGATGGGTTCAATAGACTGAAGTGTTAAGAGGGAGTTTTGCGCAAATACCAAATCCAGCATGTTGGCCAGCTTATGGGTCGGGCTGTTAACATTTTGATGGAATTGAAGGTCAACCATACTTTCGGCAAATAGGTTGTGGACAGGAGGCCTGGGAGGACTGTATTTTAAATGAAAGTCCCCCAGAACCACCAAGTGAGTGTATTTAATTTGCAGATTAGCCACAAGATCAGGACATTTCTCAATAAAGATGCCTTGAGAAAGGCCCGGGGGCGGTATACAAGCAGAAAGTGACAGATATTCATAGCTTCACTCACACAACTAAATAACAAAGCCTCCATCGGGATGTTGTGGGAACAGTCTGAGTAACAGTAACCTCTTCCCTAAATATAACTGCAATCCCACCTCCAATCTGAGGTGGCTTGCGATCAACATGCAAGATACAGTATCCAGGGGGGATAGCTTGAAGACCGGGACCAGAGCTAGCCTGGAGCCATGTCTCCATAAGACACAGCAGAGTAGGGGAACAATCTTCTAACAAGGTGCGTAGCTCAGCATGTGCCGGGAGTGAGCAAGTATTTAGCAAGTATACTGAGAATTGGTCAAGTATTTAACTGGGTAGAGGTATAGGGCCAATAGTATCAAGAACAGTGGTATTTCCCACCCATCCTAAGGGGAAAACAGTGTCCTTCAGTGCCAGATCAATTAGATCTGCTCTAAGCATAGTGATACCATGGCCACGCTCCCTGGCTGCGAAACGGACGGCCACAGACGGGCTTGCCTTAAGCGCACTTTAGGTGCGCTGCAGGCATGCCCACTGCGCCTGTCCGCTGCAGAAGGCACATAAATGCCGGTGGCGAAGGGGAGGGGAAGCTAAGCGTAGCTCGTGTATTAGCTGATGCTGTCACGGAGGTCACACAATAAAACAGATTTTACAACACATACACAAGAAAAGAGGCTTTATAATGAAAGGCTCCCAGGAGCCGTCTCACCTCTCCACACGAGTGCTGGACGAGCAGCACTAAAGGCTGGTGGCAAAGGGGAGGGAAAGCTAAGCACACCCCCTGAACGAAGAAAAAAGGGGACTGCCCAAGGCAGCAACCCAAGACACGCGGACATGCAGGTAAGCAGTTAAAAATGCAATTATCAGCGTAGCTCGTGTATTAGCTGATGCTGTCATGGAGGTCACACAATAAAACAGATTTTACAACACATTCACAAAAAAAGAGGCTTTATAATGACAGGCTCCCAGGAGCCGTCTCACCACAATGCATGCAAGCTTCAGTTTGCGCAGGGGTCTGCATGACCAAATAAGGAATTTCCGGGGCTTCTTGACCCCAAAGGGACAAGATGGCCAAAGGACAGAACAAAGGTCCTTCTGGCATGACCATTTTAGGCACTGGCCACTGTCCTGGGCCAAACGTGGTATGGATCCTTACAAATAGTTGAAAACACATAATAAGTAACAGCTGCCACCAGCACTGTCAAATGCATACTTGTACATTCACCAAAATATCCTTTGAGGGTGTCTAGGGCCTTACAAATGAAAAGAGGAGCCCAGCACACTGTACTGTAAGGCACTTTGTGCACTGATAAAATATTACTAAGAAATAGCAACAAAGTGAAAGACTAAGGGAAATAAAGTCTCCCAGTACTGACTGTCTTAAGGGCATGTCAGTTTCCCCATAACAAAATGATCAAAAGCCCAGTGGAGTACAGCAGAAGGCTGGGTACCACTGGCAAAAGTCAGGCTAGGGTGGTCAGACAACAGCAAAAGGTTGGGGGGGTATACAACTGGGATGAAAATAACCCATAAATGGAAATCTTTCCTAACAGTGACCAGCATAAGATTGGCAGCAGATTTCTCAGCACAAGCAGCAGAGTTGGTAGCATTGATTGTGGTGCTTGAAGCGCATGCAGATGAGGCAGTAACAGTGAATTCCGACTACACATACGTGACACCAACAGTACACACAGGACTGTCACGTTGGAAAAGGAGGGACTTCCTGGAAAAGGAGGGGGATGCTCATTGTCCCCCCACAGATGCAATGTGGTGGCAGGACTGCCCCGGAAAACATGTTATGCACAGAGGGCTGCTTACACTAGCATTGGAGTAGCTACACTACCTAGCGTACCCATCCAGAGAATGGCTTGCAGTATGGATTTCAAAGGACTGGTTCATCCCTAATCTAACAGAATACGTTGCTAATTTTTATCATTAATTGTTTGATCTGTCAAATGTTCATTACACCGCATACCTTGAGAACTGTGAGAGGAGCAATAACCCGTCCCATGGGACCATTCCAGCATTTGCACATTGACTATGTCGCCATAACCCAAATTTGAAATGGCTACAGGTACATGCTAGTGGTCGAATGTCTCTTTACCCGATGGATCACAGCTGGTCCATGCACACATCCTGAGGCCACATGTGCAGCAAAGTTCCTTGTACAAGAGGTATTTCCAAAGTGCAGAGTGTGCGATGTGCTGCGTCCCGTAAACGAACCACATTTTGTCAATGATATTTTCGAGCACATCACTATTCTCTTGGGGATAAAGCACACATTCTCATCTGCCTATCACCCACAAGCAAATGGAATTTGTGAGAATCTCAACGCTCTCTGAAAAGAACAAATTGCCAAACTAAAAGACCCTGAATAACTGGTTGCATTGCCTTGGCATTATTTGTCTTACGTAATCAGCCACGCTCTGACCATCACCTGACTCAATATGAGCTGGTGATGGGATACAGAGGGCCCACGCCCATTGGTCCTCTCACACTAGCTCATACTGATGTAGAAAGTGTTGCTATTATGTTAGAGAAAGAGATGTATGATTATTTGACAGCCAAGGACGGAATATCTTAAATGTATGTGTCGAACAGGTGCAGACGCTTCAGGGGAGTACGAGGAACACTGAGGAAGACAACAAACAAACAAACTAATCCGGACAATTTACTAAGACCCTTCCAGCTATACCTGGGTGACAGGGTATTGTGTAGGAACATTGTTAGAAAGTGGCACAATCTATGATTCATAGGGCCTTTTGTTGTGGAAGCTGTCATCCTATCTGCAGTCAAAGCTGAGGAAAGGAAAGCCTGATCCAGCTCCACAACGTCAAGCTTTATCAAGGTGAGACCAATTGTTCCCAGATGCTGAGCCCAAAGGTGGAAAAGTTCAGCGACCTCAGAAGCGAGTGAGAAAATCAGCAGTAAGAGCAACAAGAATAAAAGAAACTGAATTAAACTTTCCAGCATGGAAACATTTCTTAGATAACATTTGTTAAACGAGATACATGCACTTTCGTTGTTCTGATCCTCTCATTCCTATTGAAAATGTATTCTCTTCTAGGAACATGGACCTTTGAACAAGCCAATATACTGTTTGAAATTGAAAAGCATTAATAGTTTTGTGAACATTTCTCTTGCATGTTCAACTGATGTTTTTCTTAAAAGCAATTACTCTTCGAAAAGAGAAGACAGATTTCTTTTTGTTATACAACCATGCAAGCATTAAATACAATTATATATTCTCTTAGCATGTAGGGGGAGTTATGCCCCTAGCTATATGCCAAAGGTAGACTCACTACCTATCATGGTTCTTTACATGTTGTGGCCTTTATTTTATTATTTTTGTTGCATTAAGACAATGGATCATTTATAATAAACATAAGTACAATCCTGGTGGACATGACAGTTGAACTATAACCCCTTCACTGAGCAAACAGATTAAAAGATTGAAAAGAGGTATGCTAGATGACTCAAGCCAATTGAGCAAGTATATGGATGATTCCGCCCATGTCATCAATAATTTGAGGTACCAGCAAATGAGCAAAGTAGGGAGAAAGCCATCTGCTGCAAGCTGCTTCGTGTGTTCCCTCATCCCCTACACCTTGAGTGGATCCAGAATGTTCATAGCAACAGAGATACCTGCACACACAGCACATTGCCTAACACACCTTGCACTATGTATGACCTGGGGACAATGCCAGGGTCAGACAGAATCCATAGTATGGGTAACAAAAGCAGATTCCCCACGGTTGGATGATTTTATAAAAACAAAGATTATGATAAGCGCAAAAACACAACACAACGTGATGTACTACACACCACTATAGACAGGTGGGGAGGGAATAAAATAAAAGAATATAAAATGATGCAATGTAACCATGCCCAAGGAAAAGAAATACCTGGGTGCTGGAACAGAGGCCAGTTACAAATAAAAGGAAATGCACTTACTGCTGACAGATGGGAGGAAGATTTGATAGGGTGCAAAGCATTGGCATGATATAGAGGTGGTGCAGAACGCAAATGCCCAGTGCCTTAAACAATGGCCTGTCTATACGAAATAGCTCACTTGGGTGAAGGATGAGAGGGGACCAGTGCCAATACGACCAGTGAAAAAATGCAGCCCTCTGTTTTTGGAATGAAGGGGCAGTAAAGGTGGGAATGAAAAAGGGATGCAGACCCATTTTTGATGTACCTAGAATAAAAGTAGGCACAACAGTAATAATGGACCACTATTAGGCGTATGGTTCAAAAGCATACATGCAGCTTCAACCCAATTGGGGAGACCTATGCTCCCTGGTGGTGATAAGCTCACCAGCTTTAGTAGCCCCCCAGAGTGAGGTGCAGATTGGTGATTTTCCTCAAATGAGTGCACCCCCTTGTTAGGCAAGATTGTATGCAGTACCCTTTGGGTGCACTACAACAATCCTGACCTCCTGGCAATAGGAACCCAAATTTTGGTATAAGCTTGTACTACACAGGTTGGTAGCGTGTTGAGCAGCCAGGCTTATCTCAAGAGGGGTCAATGTGAGCTGTAGGGGAGTTACTCAGAGATTCACAGTGACATGTATTCAAATAAACACTTACCGACTAGGTTTTTTGAATAAACAATTATTAATGTATCAGTCAGTTAGAACAAGCCTTCTTCAGAAGGGAGCAATATAGAAGCAACACACAAATACACTCCAAATGTACCCACTAATAGTTTCTTAATCGGTAAAGACACTTTTTGGAATGGCCCACAGTCACAAGCTACACCCTCAGGTGACTTCAATAGTTAGGGTGCTAGGGACATTAATATCTTACTGTTGCATTTAGAATATTCTTAGGAATTGGGTAAAGGAAGAGGTTATTAGAACAAACCAGACATCACAAATATTCTTAAGCAGGCAAATACTTTTGGATCCCTAAGCAGAGTCATTCAGTATAACAGGTTAAGCCAAAGTCAATGGGCAAAAGTCTATATGAGCTGAAGCACTTCTGGTAGGTAAGTAGAAAAAGTATTTGCACAATGTTTTCAAAGTCTTTGAAGAAAAGATGAATCAATGTAGGGCCACAAGCTGTTTAGGCTTGTGAGTAGTAGAAGATGCAAGCAACTCTACAATAAGACCTACGTTCTCTCAGACTTTACAGTACCTTTGGATTGAAAAAAAAGTGGAGCAGATTACTTCTGTTCCTGTGCAGCTCTGCAGATTCCACTGTTCCTGGGCCTCAGTCGTCGGGACAAGAGGGAGGAATTCTGTGGACTCCTGCACGGCAATGGGACGGTCACCGCTCGCAACCGGCAATCTTCAAACAAGTGGCACTTTCGTGTGACTACCGGAAATTGCAACACCATGGTTTCTGGCTGTCGAGATGGGCTTTTCTTGCTTCTGAGGTCCTGCACTCTGTTGAGGGGGGCTCAGACTTGGTCATACCTGCTTCCTGTGAGTCCCGAGAATCTTCCTGGAGCTCTTGGCCAACTTAAAAGCAACGCACACAATCTGGTGTTCCTCTCCCTGGCTATTCTGTTTCCAGCAGCAACTCTGGGAATTCAACCAGCTCCAAGAAGATGTCCAGGTGGCTTACTTTGGAGTTGATTGGTCCTACCAACTCAAAGGGAGAAGTCGTCCTTGCAGGGGCTTCTCTGTCGATACGAATTTGGAGTTTCAGCACAGCAGCAGGACTTCACTGGGCAAACCAATGGTCCAGGAGTTGCAGCAGGCGTCCTCTTCAAGTTCTTCTTCGGTTCCTTCGTCCAGTGGTTGACTCTGCCTTCCAAGCCAAAAGCCTTGCCTTTTATTCAGTTCTCTCCCATTCATTCCAACCTAGCTGTCAGTCCCCCAGCAGGGTGGCTGTCCTTGCCGGACAGTCAGCCGGCCAATCACTACAGAGTGCATTTGGGTCTCCTGGGAGACTAAGCACAGGAAGTTTCGGGCACCTCCCTCACTTCCTGCCCCCACCAGAGAACCCTGGAGTCAGAGGCGGGCTTCACTCGTGAATGCCGCCAAAGGCAAAGCGAACAAAGGGACCAAACCTGGTTTGGTGCGCAGAGTAAATCTCAAGAAGGACCTTTCCACAAAGAAATGACGAAAAAAGACTGGGCCGTTTTGACGAAAATGGCACCCTTGGGTGCTTTACTGCAGCTGCGACTGCAGCCCACGGTAAATGCACACCATGGTAGTTAAAAGTAAACCACTGCCACCAGCAATTCATCGAGGAAAGGGTAACATAAAAATGTTACATGAGAAACTAGACAAAGGGGATACTAAGTGCTGGGTCTAGAAAGTTACAAATGGAAGTAAAGTCAATTTCACTTTACTGCTCTGGGAAACAGTAGTTAATCCCGGAGAAGGTATTTAAACCTTTGGGAAATCTGGAAGACTTCCCTGTGTGTCACTGCACTGAAGGTGCTGGGTGACACAATGTAAAAGATGATGTCTATGGAGTTTGTAAGACTCCACAACCAAAACTGTTCAAATTCACATTAAAATACATGAGAGAGTGGGAAAACAGTCTCACTCTCTCCAAGTTAAAAATAATAGGTCCTCAAAATCCAGCAAAGTGGCTGGGGGTCTCTAAGGTGGAGGGAATTAGCACATTTCTGAAAATTATCCCTCACACTCGTCCCGCCCCCCCAGACTAAGGGACAGCAGGATTTAATCCACTGCTGCATGAACCTCCTTACTCCAGTCGATCATACTTTCTGGAGAGACCCATCAGCATTTTGGTGATTACACCCTGACCTGTGTTCAATGGTAAAATCAAACACCTGTAGGCCGATACCCCATCTTAACAATTTAGGATTCTTCCCCCTTCATCTGCATTAACCATCTCAAGGGTTGGTGGTCGGTTTGAATTACAAAAGTAGATCCATACAAGTACGGTCTAAACTTCTTCAAAGACCACACAATGGCAAATCATTCACATACTATGGTTGCCCACCTTGTTTCAGGTTCCTTCTGTTTTCTACTGATGAAGCAGATTGGGCATTCCCTGCCTTTCTCATCCAGCTGACTCAGAACTGCACCTGTACCTGTATTAAAAGCATCTGTCTGTACAATAAAGGATTGGTTGTAGTCCAGAGCTCTTAAGACTGGAGCTTGACAAAGGGCTTTCTAAAGTCCTTCAAATGCCTTAGTGCACTCCTCATTCCACCTGACCTTCTTGGGAAATTTGGGCGAGGAGATCACATTCAAGGGAGAATCTATGGTCCTATAATTCTCAATTAAGTTCCTATAGTAACCTGTGAGACCTAGAAAGGCTCTCACTTGGGTTTGTGTAGTAGGGGTGGCCCAGTCTTGTACAGCTTGTACCTTGCTAGGCAATGGCCTTATTTCATCTCCTCCTACCACATGTTCAAGGTAGACCACTTTACTCTGACCAATTCGACATTTACTTGCCTTTATGGTCAGATTGGCCTGCTCAGGAGCCTGCAATACATATCCTAAGTGGTCAATATGTTCCTTCCAATTAGGACTGAACACTGCAATGGCATCCAAGTATGCAATGCAGAAGTCCTCCATCCCATTCAGAACATGATTCACCATCCTTTAGAATGTAGCAGGTGCATTGTCTAGTCCAAAATGCATAACCTTAAACTGGTAGAGGCCTCCTGGGGTTGAAAATGCAGTTGTCTCCTTGGCATGGTCTGTCAGAGCCATTTGCCAATAGCCTGAGGTAAGGTCAAATGTACAGAGGTACTTGGCTGAACCAAGTTTGTCCACCAGCTCATCTGTCCTAAAGGTAAAGGATGGGCATTAGTCGTGGTGACTGCATTAAGAGCTCTATAGTCCACACGGAATCTCAACTCCTTCGATCCGGCCTTTGGTACTAGCACAACTGGACTAGACCATGGACTGGTAGAGGGCTCTATTACCCCGAGATCAAGCATCTTGTTGACCTCTTCCTTTATGTGGGTTCTTACATGGTCTGACATTCTGTAACCCCTGCTTTTGACAGGTAAACAGTCACCACTGAGAATCTCATACTGGCCTCAAGGGGACAAACCTGATGATAGTGAAAACAAAGGGGAAAACTGAATTAACAGAATGTTGTACTACTCATGTTGTTCCAGTGTCAGATCAGAAGAGAGATTAACTCCTATCTTCCCATCTAAAGGTTGTCCCCTGAGGAGGCCAGGTAGAGGTACACTCTCCTCCTCCTCTTGAGCAGAGGCTAGAAGCAAAGCTCCCAGTTCTGGTCTGGCGACATAGGCCTTTAGGCAGTTGGTGTGAAAGACCCTGGGGGCCTCCTTAGAATTGCCTAAGTCCACCAAATAATTGACCTCCCCAAGTTTTCCATAACCTTGAAGGGTCCAATCCATTTGTCCTGTAAGGCCCTCTGCCTTGTAATAATAGATACTAGCTGGTCTTGAGTAAACTCAACCATTTTGGCCTTCTGGTCGTGCCAATGCTTCACCACAGCCTAAGCTGCTTTCAAGTTATCTGAAGCATCTGTCATCATGTGTGTCATTCTCCTCCAGAGACCTAACACATTGTGAGTGACTCTCACTGGCTTGTGAGAAGGAGCACTCTCCAACCCCTCCTTGGTTAGGGCTAATGGACCTCTAACCGGATGACCATAGAGAAGCTCAAAGGGGCTGAAGCCAACCCCTTCTTGAGGGACTTCTCTATAAGCAAAGAGAAGGCATGGCAGTAGAAGGTCTCACTTTCTTCCAAGGGGTTCTTCTAAAGCACCTATCATGCTCTTCATAGTTCTATTAAACCTCTCTACCAACCCATTGGTTGGAGATGGTAGGCTGTTGAGAAACTGTAGGTAACTCCACAGTTTTTCCACATGGTTTGCATGTAGTAGGACAAAGTTGGATCCCCTGTCAGAGATAACCTCCTTAGGAAACCCTACTCTGGTAAAAATACCAAGTAGGGCCTTAGCAGTAACAGTCCTCATAGGTATAGCTTCAGGATATCAGGTAGCATGGTCTACCATAACCAATATAAATTGGTTGCCTGAAGATGTTGGCGGGTCTAAGGGACCAACCATGTCGATTCCTACCCTCTCAAAAGGGACTCGCACCACTGGGAGTGCCACATTCTTGGCTCCACTCTTGCCAGAAGTCTGACAAGTTTGACAGCTTCTACATAATTTATGTACATCAGACCCCATATTAGGCCAGCAGAAATAAAGAGAAATCCTTTCTTTGGTCTTCTCAAAACTTAAGTGACCAGCCAAAGGAATCTCATGGGCTAACTGTAGAAACGGAGGTCTGACCTCCTGAGGTACTACAAGCATTCTGTAGTCTCCTGGGTTAGACTCAATATGTTGACTGTATAGGAGGCCATCCTCCCAGTACAGTCTGTGCTTCAATGGCTCTTGCCCTTCCAGCTGGGAAGCTGCCTGTTGGCGAAGTCCTTCAAGAGTAGGACACTCTCTTTGACCTCTGCTGAAGTTTGCCCTACAGGGGCCACCTTCTGCAAGCAAAGTCTGCAGCTCAGGATGGTCTTTAGGATCCAGATCTCCAACAGGAGGAAAGGTCTTCTTCCAGCTCTGTGTCCTCAGTACCTGATTCACCATCTTCTGGTTAAACTTCACACTCAGCCCCACCTGGGATAGGAGTCAAAGGTGTGACTTTGGACTGTCCTGTCGGGGATGTCCTGGTTTGATGCACAAGAGTGCTATCTTGTTTCCTGAGACCTTGGGTTTCCCCTTTGTCTCTTTCTACCTGGAAATAGAAGGTTCTTCTTCCTGTGGACTGGGTGTTAAATGGTCTTCTGTAACAACCCATTGAGAGTCATTCAAAGTGAGCTCTCTGGCCTTCCTAGTCTGCTCCTGCTTTCTTTTACTGGGAGGCATGGGGTGCTTGATATAACTCCAAGAGTTTTAAAGTCATTCCCCAGCCGGATTCTCCCAGGCACCTCACTTTGTACACTGACAGGTATTCTTACAGTCATATTGTTGCACTGGATTAGAGCTGGTAGGATTGGAACCATCTGGAAAGGGCCTCCATCAAGCTTAGTGGGACCTTTGGGTGCCTTAGCAACATCCTCCGGTTTGAAAAAGGTTTCATCCACCACTGTAATGCTGGCCCCAGTGTCTCTAATGGCAGGGGTCTCCTGACCATTTACAAGTACACTGTCCTTGTAGTATTCATTTGTGTTATCTGGTATAGAGTTATAGACATCTACATTCTGCTGTTCCCACAGACCCAGGGACACTAAAGAAACACTGGCAGAGACTCCAATGGGGTCTTCAGCCAATAGTTCAAAGTTTCCACTTGCCTTATGAACTTTTCCCTCTGGGATGAAAGCTAAGGAGGCAGTGTGCCCCCTGAAGGTGTACCCTTATATCTGGGACCCCATTTCACCTGGTCAGTTGACCCACAAGCATAACATTTTCCAAATGTTTTGACAACTGGGGGCTTTTGCTGACCTCCCTCTGGTTTACCACCAGAGGTTTCACTAGACTGACCTGGTTTCCCAAATGGCTTACCGTTCTTATGTTTGTGGCACTCTTTTGGATGGGAAGATTTAGAATTCTCTTTGTCATCTTTCTTGTGCTGCTTCCCCTCGTCCTTTTTATGAGTGGCCCCAGAATCCTTGTGAGTAGCCCTGTTGGCAACCCACAAGTCAGCAGCTTTTGCTAACTTCTTGGGATCAATCTCTTTTGAGTCAGCCACGTTCTGTGTCAGCTCAGGAGAGCAGGCATCAACAATAGACTCCAACAAAAATAGATTTTACATTCCTTCAAAGGGGTTCACTCTGTAAACCTTAACCCAACCATCTACGTTTTTCAAACATTCACACACCCAGGTAGCCCAAGTGGTGCCATCAGTGTTTTTGAGGGTCATAAAACTCTTAAGGTACTGGGAAGGAGTTTTCCCAAATCTAGCTTCACATTTTCATACTCCAATCTTTCAAGTTCCCCCACCTCCATTATAGCATCAGTTCCAACCTGGGGGAGCCTAGACAAAAGCCAAGGAATCAACTGAATCCCATAGTTCTATTCAAAAGCACCCAACCAATCCAAAATATCAAGTTTCACATCATACATACTCACTGCTTCTTTAGGCATGCAAGGTCTCTTTAGACGGGAAAAGCTAGAAGACTCTAGAATAGAAACATTTTCAAGAGACAATTTCTTCATTTCAAGAGCATGTTGCATTTCCATTTCCCTTAGGTTGATGTCCTGATATTTCGTTTCAGCTTGGATTTGTAACCTTTTGAATTCTAAATCAAGTCGCATTTTCTCAAGAGACAAAAATTCTGGACTCAGTGATGGACCTTGTGGGGGACCTTGTGGGGGGCCTGTGGATACAGGTTGAGGCATAAGGACCTGTTGAGGTAAAGAGGGGCTCTCTTCCTGTTAGGCAAAGTTTGAATGCAGTACACTCTGTGAACACTACAAACAACTATGACTACAGGTATAGGCAACCCAACCTTTGGTATAAGCTTGTACTACACAGTTTTGGTAGCGTGTTGAGCAGTCAGGCTTAGCTCAAGAGGGGAAATGTGAGCTGTACTGGAGTTACACAAAGATTCACAGTTACAGGTACTCTTACACTCAAGGTTTCTTCCATAAACAATTATTAATTTATTTATCAGTCAGTTATAAAGCCTTCCTCAGAAGGGAGCAATAGAATAGTAACACACACATATACTTCAATAAAGGCAAAGGTTTTTAGAACACAAGAGACCACAAATATTCTTAAGCAGTGCAGATACTTCTAGAGTTCACTAGAAGAGTCATTCAATTCAATAGGCTAAGCCAAAGTCAATGGGCAAAAGTCTTGGATAGGATAAAGCACTTCTGGTAAGTAAATGGAAAAGTCTTTGCACTGGTTCTTAGGAGTCTTTGATGAAAAGAAGAATCAAACGTAGGGCCACAAGCTGATTAGACTTGTGAGTTGTGGAAGTTACAAGCACTTCTACAGTAAGAGTTAAGTTCTCTTAGACTTGTTTTACAGCACCTTGGTAAAGAAGAAAAGATGCAGCTGATGACTTCTGTTCCCGTGCAGCTCTGCAGATCTCACTGTTCCTCAGTCGTGGGGACAAGAGGGAGGACATCGGGGGACTCCTGCAATCCACTGGGACTGTCAAAACCTGCAACCCGCAAGCGGCAAACTTCACTTTCAGTGGCTGTTTCGCGTTTCAGCTACCGCAAACAACAACAACATGGTTCCTGGCTGTCAAGGTGGACTGTCCTTACTTTTGGGGTCCCGCACTCTTGAGGGGGCTCAGGCTTGGTCAGTCCTGCTTCGTGGGAGTCTGGAGGATCTTCCAAAAGCTTTAGGCCAGCTTAAAAGTAATGCACACAATCTGGTGTCCCTCTCCCTGGCTATATGGTTTCCTGCAGCAACTCTGAAGAAATTCAACCAGCTCTGAGATGGGTGTCCAGGTGGCTTACTTTGGAGTTGATTGGTCCCACCAACTCAAAGGGAGAAGTCGTCCTTCCAGGGGCTTCTCTGTCGATGCAAACTTGGTGTTTCGGCACTGCAGAACCGGGCAAACCAACAGTCCAGAAGTTGCAGCAGGCGTCCTCTTCAAGCTCTTCTTCGGTTCCTTCGTCCAGTGGTCGACTCTGCCTTTCAAGCCAGAAGCCTTGCCTTTTATTCAGTTCTCTCCCATTCATTCCAGCCTAGCTGTCACTCAGCCAGCAGGGTGGCTGTCCTTGCCGGACAGTCAGCCAGCCAATCACCACAGAGTGCATTTGGTCTCCTAGCAGACTAAGCACGGAGAGTTTCGGGCACCTCCCTCAATTCCTGCCCCCACCAGATACTCTGGAGCCAGAGGCGGACTTCGCTCGTGAATCCCGCCAAAGGCAAAGCGAACAAAGGGACCAAAACTGGTTTGGCACGCAGAGAAAATCTCAATAAGGACCTTTCAAAAAACACGTGGCGAAAAAAGAAGACCTTGGACCATTTGGACAAAAATGGCACCATTGGGTGCTTTGCTGCAGCTGCGAACGAAGCCACGGTAAATGCTCACCACAGTAGTTAAAAGTTAAGCACTGCCACCAGCCATTCATCGAGGGAAGGGTAACATAAAAATGTTAAATGAGAAGCTAGACAAAGGGGATACTAAGTAACCCCTCCAGCAGCCTATTGTTAGATAGTGTGTGCTGGGTCTAGAAAGTTACATATGTAAGTAAAGTCAATTACACTTTACTGCTTTGGGAAACAGTAGTTTATCCTGGTTAAGGTATTTAAACCTTTGGCAAATCTGGGAGACTTCCCAGTGTCACTGCACTGAAGGTGCTGGGTAACACCATGTAAAAGATGATGCCTGTGGAGTTTGTCAGACTCCACAACCAAAAGAAACAGTGTTTAAAATCACATTAAAATACATGAGAGAGTGAGAAAAAGAGTCTCACTCTCTCCAGGTTAAAAAAAAACAGTCCTCAAAATTCAGCAGAGTTGCTGGGGTCTCTAAGGTGGAGGGTATTAGCACATTTCTGAGTATTCTCCCTAACACCCATATCCCTTAAATGCACGAAAAGGGGTAACTATAACTCGGCAAAAATGGCAAAGGCGTATGACGACATACCAGATGAGCATAAGCTGTTAAGTAGAACAGAAATGTTCTTCACATCCCTCTTTACTCCCAGGTTGCAGGCCAATACGAATGCCAAATGGTTGCAAATAACCCGATGGGAGCTGTTGCAGACCATAAATACAACTGTAAAAGTCTTTAATGCCTAAGGGAAGAGTTAAGAGCAATAAGGCTCATGACCCTCCAAAACCAAAATGTCGTTGATTTGATCACGGCTATGGAGGGTGGCGTGTGCACAAACATTAGGCCATCTTGCTGCACCTACACACTTGCCCAGGATGAGGAAAATGGGACCCTCACAGCGGCCATAGCCTCCTTCACAGAATTGCACACAAAAATGATGGAAGAAGTGGAAGACATTGTACTTGACGACTGGTTTAACTGCCTGTCCTCATGGATACCAACCTGGTTGGCTAACGCATTCAAAATACTAGTGGCCATACTAGTAGTACTACTAGGTTTCTGTGTCCTAAGAATAGCAATAAGCCAATGCAAGAACACTGCCAAAAAGGCACTAGAGATGAAAATGGTGATAAACCTGGAAACTCACGTGCATGAGTATACCCAAACCGATGACTTCCTCCGTACCCAAGCAGTAGACAACAGTCTAGCTCCTCCAGCGTCAAAGTTCAAGAACCCTCCAGATCCCCAGAATAACACAGATCACTGGTAGAATTGCAATGTCTCTGGACTGTGTAACTACCTGCCATACATGCCTTGATGAACACCTGAGACGTGGAGGTAGCTTGAGGGGTTGAGTAAAATATGGGTACTCTGAAGGGTCAGGAATGAAACTCAGACACAGCGGATTCATGTTTTTAGCTGAAGACTTTTATTAAACAAAATGGGTGGTAAAACGTCTCTCTGTCCCTGCTCTACGAAGTATTTTCCCTATCAAAACAAAAATGAGTCAGTCCTTTGTCAGAATGTCCAAAAGAATAAGGCCTGTGTCCAAAGTACTATTTTGACCCTCACATTCTAAAATCAACTTGAAAGGGAAATGTCTTTGGCCTTGAAAAGTGTATAAATGTTCAAAAGAAGAAATGGTAACTCGAACACAAAAGTTCCAAAATAAATATGGATGGCTCACAACTCCAAAGGATAATTTCCTTCCCCATGATTTCTTTTCACTTAATAGAAGTTCTCCGAGTTCCTTTATAGCAATAGAGGGAGTATTGTGTATTCATATTTTATTAAGCGCCTTAATCCAAAGCGCTGTACATAGGATACAGAATGGTTAAAAAATAAATGTATAAACAATAAAATCCAGAAAACAATCACTCAAAGGTGTTGAAGTAGATGAGATTTCAGAAAACTACGATAGAGCGAAGAGAAAGCGGGAGAATGCTCCAATGAAGAGGAGCAAGAAGCTCAAAGGAACGAAAACAAGACTGTGCACACAGGGGCAGGGAGCTAAAAGTAATAATTGAGAAGAAGAACAAAGAGCGTGCCGGGATATAGAAGGATACTAGTGCAGCAAGAAAGCTGGGAGCAAGACCATACAGAGATTTAAATACAAGACAAAGAAAGTTGAATTTAATTTGAGAATGAAAGGGTAACCAGCCAAGTGTTACAAGAGAAGCAGTAATAGGGTCCCACGATGAGAAGACACAAAAGACTAATAGAGGAGTTGAACACTGATTTAAGAGGGGCAAGACAAGAGTTAGGGAGCCCAAACAAGGCAGGCGACTAGTAGAAAAGTCGAGAGAAAATTAGAGAGGAAATTAGAGGTTTAGATGCCTGAAAAGTAAGAAATGGACAATCCTTGCGAATATTATAGCGATGAAAGCGACAGGAATGGCCAGTTAATGAGATGTGGTGAGAGAAAGAGATTTGTGTCGAAGTAAAGACCAAGATTACGGGTGTGGGTGAGATTGGAAGCTTGGATGGGGGAAAAGTTATAAAAGAGGGTGTAAGATTAGGAGAAAGATTGTTGGCAGGAAAAACAATACCTTGGTCTTCAAAGCATTGAGGGTGAGATGGTGGAAGTACATACAGGATTTATTGCAACCAAGCAAGCAGAAAGATTGGAATTAATCTCAGGAGAAAAAGAGGAGAAGGAAAGAAATAGTTGGGTGTCATACGAATAGAATTGGTGGGACAGACCAAAGGAAGAAATAACAGCCGCAAGATAAGATGTGCAGACCGAGAGTAATAAAGGGCCCAGAACTGACCCTTGAGGCACACCTTGGGCAAGCAGGAACGATCCAGAGGACTTACCTGCCCAAATGAACGAAAATGTTAAATTAGAAAGAGTGGAACCAAGACAAACAGAACCTGAAAGAACAAAAGACGAAAGATAAGCTAAGAGTAAAGCGTGATCAACAGTGTCGAAGGCTACAGATAGATCTAGAAGAATGAGAAAGGATGATTGCTTAGAATATCGCAATGAAAGAAGAGAGTTCAACACCGAAAGAAGAGCAGTTTCTGTCGAGTGAAAGGGCCTGAAACCAGACTAAAATTTGGGATGAATAGAAGAATTAGAGACAAACATGGAAATCTGAGAATAGACAAGCCATTATAGAAGTTTTGAGAGATACGGAAATAAAGAAACAGGGCAGAAGTTTGAGACAAGGAAAGGATCAGCGATAGGTTTCTTCAAAATTGGAATAATAGATGTGTGCTTAAATTATGTAAGAAAAGTGGATGTAGAGAGACAGAATAAAAAAAGTAGACAAGATAGGGTAAAAGAAAATGGTAGACCTAAGGGATTAACAAAGAAGGAATAGGTCAGTAGGCGAGGCAGTGGGATGAGCCTTAGCTAGCAAAAGGAAAACATCAGAATTAGAAACAGGAGCAAAGTGGGCAATAGTGTCAAAAAAGGTAAGAACAGGAGGGGGGGCGTTGGGGTGGCTTAGATGCTTCAATGTCATGACAAAGAGAAAGAACATTTGAGGAAAAGAAATGAGCAAAGTCTGAGAGAGTAGAGTTTGTAGAGTGATGAATAGTAGGAGGAGAGAGAAGACGTGCAAAAGTTTGACAAAGACGCCCAGGGTGAGTAGACCGAGTTTGTAGAAGATCCAAAAAATAAATACGTTTAGCAGAGCATAAACAATTGTCATACAGAGCATGATCAGAGAAATAGGAGGATCAATCAGGCGTGGATTTGGTCTTGAGCCAGCACCTTTCAAGGCGATACAGAAAGCAGTGCATAGAGTGCATGTGGTGAAAAGGCCGTGGCTGATCAAGGAAAGTGGTAAGAGATGAGTATACAAAGTACTGCTTGGTGTACTCTCCAGCCAGGCTTCCTCTTACTCCGGCATGTTTTTTTCACACTCTTTGCTTATCTCTTGATATCTTTCTCTCGGGATTCTCCCATATAACATTGTCCAATGTTACCTTGCCTGGTAGGTTCTCTTGCCAGGGCTTGCCTTTTGTATAAACACCTCTTGCTTGCAAATGTCTGGTATACTCTGCGAGGGCATTGTTTGCATGTAAGCTTCTTGTTCTCATATACTTGTTCTTATATTCTCAAAAACCTATAATTTGCAATGCCTGGTATACTCTCCTGCCAGGACTTCCTTTCAGATGCACACTTCTGTACCGTAGGGCTGCCTGCTATACTGTGCTGGGAGGACTTCTTATACTTGTACTGTGCACACTTGTAAACTTGACAATCTCTTGTTGTAACACTGTTTAGTTTCTTTAAGTATGTTAGTGTCTTTCATTCCGTCACACCCAACTCATTTGCTTTATTTTCCTTTCGGCACCATTTTTTGCATAAATGCACACTCTTGCAACTTTGACAGTCTCTTAATATTATGTGGTTCAGTTTCTTTAAATGATATGGCACCTTCCTTTCAGTTCCATTCAATATATTTACTTTGGTTTCTTTTTCGCATCATTATTCGCATGCCCCGGTGTCCCCTCTTCCCTCGGGCAGACTCTCTGGGTTATTGTAATGGGCATAGCCTTTCCCGTGATACACTGCCACTGGCCTGTGGGCATCCCAGTGCCTTCTCTGGGGCTTGCCTTCTCTGCCATACGGTTCCTGTCTTTGTTGTGTATCTCGCTCGCCTGCTGTTTGCCTTCCTGGACTCCAGTAGCGTGGAGGCTGCACTGTGCTACAGCCACCCCGGTTGGAACGCCGTCTTCCTCACTCCAGCATTCCTGCAGTTTATCGATCTGGGCACTGTCTCACCTCTGGTTAATCTCCTGAGCTGCCTAGCTCAGCGGCCCTTGTTTCTGGCTGACAGTCCCTCGGTCAACATAGAGTGGATAGACGTTCGCAATGGAGGACCCCTCACTCAGCTGATCTCTGTTTAAATGTCCCATGTGAGAAACCTTAGGGTATTGCTGTAACAGTTATAACTCTGTTGAGGTTAATACCTCTTGGTATTGTTACCAATTCCCAGAAAGGATATTTAGTAAAAACACTAACCTTATCGGATGCCAACGTGTTCAGAGCAGCAACAGCAGAAGAGAAGAATCACCCCGGAATCCCTGTTCCCTCTAGTACCGAACATAAAAGAATCAGTGAAGGGAAACACGGACCCCAGGGAAACCCTCTGGGGAAGAAAACCCTGGAGATCTTGAATCAGCCTTCTTGTAAGGAAAGACTCCGGACGTCAGGACTGGTTGTCTCTCAGGATGGCCCTTCTCTACGTGGCGAAGTGGAAAGAGACCTACAGAACGAGAATAACAGGTAAGTATAAGAAGAGCAGAATGAAGGGTAAATTGATGAGGAAAGAGCGAAACTAACTTTGGATATGACTGGAGTTAGATCTTTCGAATGGGTCTTCCCGGGCAGTTGAAGGAGTGGTAGTCCAAAGAGGAGGGTAACAACTGACAAAGGAAGAATGGTAAGTGTGGTCCTAAGCAAAGAAAAGATAGACCAAATGTAGGAATTGGATTTACTTCCGATAGGCGGACCTTCTGACTAGAGCGGAATGTCAAATGGAGAGCCCTGCTTGAAGAGACGAGGGAATTCCCTGGACTGAACGAAGGAGAGGAAGTGAGCAGGCTGAGACGAGATACAATTCTATAACAAAAAGGAATGTTAGTGAGAAAAAGAGAGTTGAATAGCTGTCGATAAAATAGGGTTCGGGGTTCTGAATCTTAGCGAACTTACGGAGCATCACATTCAGCAGAAGCGATGCGTTGAAGCAGAGTTCCGGGTTTCTTAAGAGGGATCAGATGACTGATCACGTGTTCCTGACAGCAACGTGAAACAACTAGACTGCTGGCATAGGATTCTCTTGCTATATCGGAGTTTCCTCGAATCATAGCTCCACACAGGGACCAATGACGCCTAAGCTGCCATCGGCGAAAAGGTGTAACAGTATGCCCCCTCCTCAGGGGAGGCGAACACGGTTTACCCAGGTGAAGGCGAAAGAAACGGTGCACCAATCGAGGCGCATGTACTCCTGATGCTGGTTCCCATGTTCTTGTCACGTCCCCGGTCCTGCCCTCCTCCCGTCACTCACCAGGCACCATTCGTTCCCATACCCACCACCCACACCAACGGGGAAGACGCAGCAGACGGGATGTCCGAGGGGGCAGAACCACCTCTTTCCGCCCATTTCCGTGCTGGCGCTTGCCATGGCGTCTCATACATGCCCGACGGCTCTGGCGTCGGCGGCTCCAGCTTCCGTGCACGGGGGAACCTGATCGCGTCTCGCTCAGACGATCACGTGACTGGTCACGGGATCGCCTGTAGCCGACGCTGGCATCCACATCGGACGAACACCAATCACTGATGGCGTCCGTCCATCACGTGACGCTCCTGTGCGGTCACGTGCCCTGTCACGTGATCTACCTTTCCTTCAAAAAGAGCTGAGAGGAAACACTCAGTGCTTCACAGCTGTTTCCACCAGAGACCTGTTCGGCATTACCCTCGTTCTTCTTGATACACTTTGGAACTCGACCACGGACCGTTACTTGGACTTGTCTTGGATTGCCCTTTTTGTTTCGACGCATCTTCTGGACCCTTGGAACTCTTGACCACCCTTTTTCTGGCCCTGGAATTGCTCTGGATTACCCTTCTGTTTTGGCGAACTTCTACCCACGCTCCTGGCGATCACGTTTTGTCTCCTGAGTCATTTGGGGTTCACAACCTGGACCTTGGATGGACTTGCTATCTGGTCACGCTCTGGCTACCGGTGTGAGTTGGAGGAAGTGCTGTACATCCCAGCCTGCTGTCGGTCTTCCCTCGTTGTCTATTCAGGTTTACTACCTGTCCTGTCATCCCCAGGGTAAGCTTTGTCATTTTTTCCTTGTTTGCTTGCACTGCCATTATTGTTCATAGTATACCTGATCCTAACCTTTGCCTTACAGCACTCAGGGGTCCTTCCGGTGTTCCGGGTATCTGATTGACGACACCACTCATCACCTGTGGCCTTAAAGATTGCTAGGGCAGTATTCTTTACCTGCTCGAGCGGTACTTGGGGACGGAGGTAGTTTATAGCTGCACGACCATCAAGGCGGATCACCAAGATCAGAACAGTTCTGTCTGCAGGGGAGTAACCCTTCCAATCAATAAGGAATTGGAGACGGCCTCGACGATATCTGGAATCCCAGATACCGGCAACCTCATATTCATCCCCAGAAGAGGTAATAACGGGAGGAGGTAAAGGTTTGGTGGACCAAGGGAAACGGTCTGGTACATCCAGCCTGATCTGGGACAAGTGGAAAACAGGGTGAATGCGAGACCAAGAGGGAGGTAAAGACAGTCGCACTGTCACTGAAGCCACCCGCTCTAATACTTCAAAGGGTCCAAAGAATCTTGGGGATAGTTTGGAAGGGATCAGATGTTTGGGTAGAAAGCGAGAGGCCAACCAAACGTTGTCCCCTGGATTCAAATTTGGCTCTGCTTGACGGCGTTTATCAGCATATTTCTTGGTATGACCTTGTGCATTTTGCAATGCCACTCGTGCCGTTTGATGTCCCTCTTGTATATCAGCTATCAAACTGTCTACTCCAGGAATTCGTGATGAGGTTAAGGAGATGGATTGCACAAATGAAGGATGATATCCCTAAGAACAGTAGAAGGGACTTGTTTTTAATGCTGCATGCTTGGCATTGTTATAGGCGAACTCTGCAAAAGGTAAAAGCTTTACCCAGTTGTCTTGAGCAGCCGACACAAAGCAGCAGAGGTAGCCTTCTAACGTCTGATTCAAGCGCTCAGTTTGCCCGTTGGTCTGGGGATGATATCCTGAACTTAGAGCTCTCTTGATGCTTAAGGCTTGGCATAGTCTTTTCCAGAAACAGGATGTATATTGAGGGCCTCTATCCGAAATGATAGTATCAGGAAGACCATGTCTTGAAAATATTTCTGAGATGAATATCTTAGCCATCTGGGCAGTTCCTGGAAGCTTGGGTAATGGAGTGAAGTGGGCCATCTTGGTCAAGTAGTCGACAGTGACCATAATAGTAGTGTTCTGAGAAGAAGGTGGAAGACCGACTATGAAGTCAGTAGAGATGACTTGCCACGGTCTTTCTGGTATAGGCATGCCGGCCAACAATCCGAAGGGAGGAGACCGTAGTGTCTTCGATTGAATGCAAACACTGCAAGCCTTTACATAATCTGTGAAGTCCAACTGAAGGGTAGGCCACCAAAAGTGACGTTTAATCAAGTCAAGAGTAGTTTGACTCAATGTTCTGCTGCACGGGTGTCATGACACATCCGAAGAACCTCCAATTGTAATGGGTACGTAGGAATCAATACTTGGCCTTCATGAAAATATAGTCCCTGATCTCTGGTTAGATGGTAGGAAGTAGCTAATTCTTCACACAGTTGACTTTGATTTGAGGTTTCAGATTTAAGGGCTTGGAGAAAATCAAAAATGATGGAGACAAATCGAGCTTGGGGAAAAACATTTTCAGAACAGAATCTAGTAGCATGAGGATTCTTACGGGATAAAGCATCCGCTCGTAGGTTCTGATTCCCTGTTAAAAAGGTGAACTCAATCGATATGGGAGAAGAAAATGTGCCCATCTTGCTTGCCTGCTATTGGTGGTTTGAGCCTGCTGAAGTACTTTAAGGTTTTGATGGTCAGTACGTACCACTACTGGGAAGGGGGAACCTAATAAGAGGTGTCTCCATTCTTCAAAGGCTTTCTTTATAGCCAGAAGCTCCTTTTCAAGTACTGAATAATTATCTTCGGAATGAGTGAATGTCTTCGAAAGATAGGCTACGGGTCTTTCGTCACCAGTACTTGATTGTTGCAATAAGACCGCCCCTAGCGCATGATGAGAAGCGTCAGTTTCTACAATAAATGGACGAGTCTGATCTGGAGTGACCAAGATAGATGCAGAGGTAAAGAGACCTTTCAAAGTATCAAATGCATGTTGAGCTTGTTCATCCCACTTGAAACGTATGCCCTTCTTGAGTAACCTTGTTATGGGTAAGACAGTCTCAGAATAACAAGGAATAAACTTTCAATAAAAGTTTGCAAATCCTAGAAATCGTTGGATCTCTTTAACCGATGTGGGGGATGGCCAATCTAGAACGGCTGAAACCTTCCTCTGGTCCACGGAGATACCTTGAGCTGATAGAACGAATCCCAGGTAGGAGATCTGTGCTTGATGAAACTCACATGTTTCAGCCTTACAATACAGTTGATTAGCCTGAAGGCGCTCCAAGACGATGTTCACGTGATGAATATGATCCTCCTCATTTGCAGAGAACACTAGGATATCATCCAAATAGATGATTACAAAATGAAGATGAATGTCCGAGAATAAATGGTCCATAAACCTTTGGAAAACAGCGGGTGCATTTATCAGTCTAAAAGGCATCACCTGATACTGAAAGTGTCCAAAAGATGTGCGAAAAGCTTTTTTCCATTTGTCTCCGGGGGCGATTCGGATCAGATGGTAAGCCCCGCGAAGATCTAGTTTGGTGTAAAGTGCTGCTCCTTGAACTGCTTCTAGGATGTCTTTAATCAGTGGCATCGGGTACTTATCTGGGATGGTGATTTTATTGAGTCCCCGATAGTCTATGCAAGGACGTAACTCCTCTGAGTCTTTCTTTAGGATAAAAAAGAGAGAGGCCCCAGCTGGAGATTTAGACTCAGTAATTAACCCATTCTGTAGATTAGAATGAAGATACTCCTAGAGAGCCGCTTTTTCTTTTTGAGACAGGACATACATCCGTCCGAACGGAAGAGGCTGATCGGGGAGCAGGCCGATGTGGCAATCAGCCCGACGATGAGGTGGTAAAGAGGGAAAAAGGGGTTTTGAAAAAACTTTGTGGTACTGTTGATGACATTCAGGCACCGTCTGTAACTGATTAATAGAAGAAGTTGTGGAATTATTGCACATTTCCGATGGAACTTGAATTCCAACTGCCTCTTGAGATATACAATGGTCTAAACAATACTCCGAACCCAAAAAAAGAGTCCCTGCTGTCCAATTTATAAACGGGTTACGAGTGCGTAGCCAAGGGAGTCCCAAAATGACAGGAAAGTGGGCAGCCTTTATCAGATCGAAAGTCAAACTCTCCTTATGTGAGGCAGTCATACAAGTCACGGGACTGGTTTGTTCTCCAATAGGTCCAGATATTAAGGGACTGCCATCTACTCCTTGGATTGGAATGGAGCAAGATTTAAGAGTCCTTGCAATGCCATTTGTAGCTGCCCAATGGTCATCCAAAAAGTTTCCAGCCACCCCACAGTGGAGTAAAGCCGGGATATTTTGGATTAAACGATCTGGAAGGCTAAAGGTCAATGCTAGTACAATCATGGATTGGTGGAAGACGGGCTGTTCAGGAGACATTTCTAAAATATGTGGGGAACTCTGAATAGATTTCCCTACCATGGTTCCCTCTACGGCAGGGCTTTGGCGTTTCCCGCCGTCTGAGGTTTGGTTCTGCGCGGAAGAACAATCGGGCAATCACATAATATGTGAGAAGAGGAGCCACAATACATACAAAGCCCCAGGGTCTTCCTTCGTTCTCTTTCGGTGTTTGTTAAAGGACCCTTGACAGATCCAATCTGCATAGGTTCCTCACCCGTAGGGGCTTTGCGAATACTGGGCAGAGGATCAGAATGAGTACGGATTCCCTTAGGCTTCTTCTTTTCATGCGCACTTTCTTGAAGTCGGTAGTCTATTTGCATGGTGAGGGTTATCATTTCAGCCAAGTTGGCCGGTGGAGGAACTTTGGAAACCTGGTCCTTCAACTCCTCAGAGAGTCTTCGGCTAAACGTTAAGAGACCTTCATCTGGCCATCCAACCTCTGAGGACAATTGTTTAAACTGGGTGATATAAACAAGAAGGTCCTTGTTTCCCTGGTGGAGATCAAGAAGCTTCTCTTGTGTAGTAACCGAAATTTTCTGGCGACTAAACATAGATCTCAGACTGTTTACAAATGCTGGGTAGGAATCTAATACTGCGTTACCTGACGTAACTAAAGGGGTAGCCCAAGCTAGGGCAGGACCAGATAGATGTGAGATCAAAAATCCCACCTTATCTTTATCAGTTGGGAAGAATCTGGGTTTAAATGTGAATTGCACGGTGCAGCTATCCAAAAATTCCTTGAGTTTATGACGATCCCCATCAAACCTGCCCATGCTCAATGAAATTGGGGGTGTCTCGGAAAAAGCTCGGGTCACCTGTTGCCTTAATTGAGCATTATCCTGCTTGATAGCTTGCATTTCTAGTGACATAAACTGCATAGCGGCCATTAATTGTTGCATTTGCTGCTCCATGTTATTGCCACCCGATCTTGTCAGCTATATGGGCGTCGCTTACTGTAACAGTTATAACTCCGTTGAGGTTAATACCTCTCGGTATTGTGTTACCAATTCCCAAAAAGGATATTTAGAAAAACACTAACCTGATCGGATGCCAACGTGTTCAGAGCAGCAACAGCAGAAGAGAAGAATCACCCCGGAATCCCTGTTCCCTCTAGTACCGAACATAAAAGAATCAGTGAGGGGAAACACGGACCCCAGGGAAACCCTTTGGGGAAGAAAATCCTGGAGATCTTGAATCAGCCTTCTTGTAAGGAAAGACTCCGGACGTCAGGACTGGTTGTCTCTCAGGATGGCCCTTCTCTATGTGGCAAAGTGGAAAGAGACCCACAGAACGAGAATAACAGGTAAGTATAAGAAGAGCAGAATGAAGGGTAAATTGATGAGGAAAGAGCGAAACTAACTTTGGATATGACTGGAGTTAGATCCTTCGAATGGGTCTTCCCGGGCAGTTGGAGTGGTAGTCCAAAGAGGAGGGTAACAACCGATAAACGAAGAATGGTAAGTGTGGTCCTAGGCAAAGAAAAGATGGACCAAATGTAGGAATTGGAGGACTTACTTCCGATAGGCGGACCTTCTGACTAGAGCGGAATGTCAAATGGAGAGCCCTGCTTGAAGAGACGAGGGAATTCCCTGGACTGAACGAAGGAGAGGAAGTGAGCAGGCTGAGACGAGGTACAATTCTATAACAAAAAGGAATGTTAGTGAGAAAAAGATAGTTGAATAGCTGTCGATAGAATAGGGTTCGGGGTTCTGAATCTTAGCAAACTTACGGAGCATCACATTCAGCAGAAGCAACGTGTTGAAGCGGAGTTCCGGGTTCCTTAAGAGGGATCAGATGACTGATCACGTGTTCCTGACGGCAACGTGAAACAACTAGACTGCTGGCATAGGATTTTCTTGCTATATCGTAGTTTTCTCGAATCATAGCTCCACACAGGGAACAATGACGCCTAAGCTGCCATCGGCGAAAAGGTGTAACAATTGTAAGGAAGCCATGGTATCAACTAGTAGGCACAGACACAACGGATACAAGTTTTGAAAACCTTTATTTAGTATTTTGGTTTGGTTGGTAGACTTTCTAACTGGTCCTAACTCTAGAATGGGAGTAATCTCGACCAGTAAATAAATAACAAAAGTCCAAGTCAGTCTGGTCAAAATAAAAAGGCATATACTAAAAAACCTAACCTTGCCCTCTTTCTCAAAGGGATACATGTGTTAAGGGAATACAAAAGTAAAATAGTGTCTCAAAATAAATGTCATAATGGCTTAAGTAATAACTCTCTTCCCCACGTTTAGCACCACAGGGTCTTGAGAGTTTTCTTAATAAGGATAGGTAGATGGCACAGTTCTGTCAGTCTAGCACACTTTGGCTTACTGGTACAACTCAACAGTTCAGGCATGAGCTTCAACCTCTGGTAGTTCAATCACTTTCTTAGGCTTTCTCTGCCTTGTCGTAAATACATATTTCTACTTTTGACCTTTTACTTTCCCACAGTTCACCACAGGCTTCCCTCCGCTGGGCTGGAGTCTGCCTCTCGTTTCATATTCAATTTCTCACTTTACAATTCTGCATAGGCTTCCCTCTGCCAGGCCCGAGCCTGTCTATTCACCATTTCACTTTCTCACACAGTTCTGCACAGGCTTCCCAAGGATTTTCCATAGACATCTGCATGACCACTTCGACCTCTCTTTACACAATTCTACAATCAGATTTCTTCCTTATCTTACAACACCAATGCCTCTTGGTACTTGTAGTTTCTCTATCTACACAATTCTACAATCCGCAATCTTTCTCATCTTACAACACCAATGTCTCTTGGTACTTGTAGTTTCTTTGCTTTGCCCTTTTTCAAAATTCTAAATGGGTTGTGGAAAAAGGGGCATATCATGTCTCACCATTAGGTGCTTTTCCCCCACTTCCCGAGTATCCCCTACCCAGGTGATCCTTCCTCGCTTGTCCACCCCCAGAGACGGGTTCAAAAAGTGATGGCCTTTCCCTGGCCACCTGAGTACAGGATCCCCGGGGACTAGGTTGTGAAACACCCTCTGGTTTTTCACAGTATTCTCACTGTTCTCCCCTTGGATCCTTTGCGCAGGTGGCCAGGGAAAGGCCATGGCTTATGGATCTTGAACCTGGGGTGGAGAAGTGAGGGCCTTATCTTCTGGTCTCGGTGTAGCTTGCCCAAAGTCTATTTTCATCTGGCCATGTGACAGGAGACCACGTTTTGAGCTCCTTCGTTGTATTTAATACTATTAAATGAAAAAAGCCTGGCACTTCTAGTGTTTTTCCATTACACCTCAAACAGGAGCCTGGCTCGCTTCTCACGTTCATTGTATCTTCTCAAGTAGATAACCAGTTTCTTGGCTGCTTCAACCCTTGACACTGGGCCAGGCAAGCCTTCTCAAATCTCCCTTCGCTGTCAACTGTTTTATTGTTTTGTGCCACACTTTCAGCCCTTCTATTCACAGGGTCCAACATCCAGATTCTATACACACTTATATATATATTGGCGGCACTGCCTGCAGTCTATTCACTACGTGTAGCCAGCCTTATGATAACTTAGTCTACTTGCGTTACTGCAGCTGTACAATTATAAAACGGCATTGCATTTTCTTCAGTGCTTCTCCCGCATGTGCAATCTTCATTTTGCTTGTGAAATGTTACTTAATTCTTTACTTTGCCATCAGATTTTATAAGGTCTATTCACCTTCTTCATTGGCATCTCTTCTGGGTGCGTCCTTTCTGCTTTAGATGACGTCACCAGTCTTCTCTTTCACTCATCTTCCAGAATTTCCTTCTGAAGACTGTCATTTCTTCGCGAATACATCATGTAGGGTATTCTCAATGCATACTTTGTTTCAAGGACTTTTTGCGGTATAGGTACCATCAGTGGTGTTGCAAATGTCGCAATTTCCGGTTGATAACATATAGGCAAAAGGGTTTCTTGAAACATGGGTTTCTCTATAGGGGAGACACCCCTCCAGAGGGCAGGGTTAAACTACACCTAGTGATCCCAGGAAGTCAAACAGTTGATCCTACAGAGAGCTCAGTCATAATTGATGGGAGATCATCTGGAACTCTTGAAATTTCAGGCCCATCCAACAGAGATGTTTTTCTGGCTTGGAATAGACGTTGACATTGAAAACCTCTTGCAGGGGTATATAATCTGCCAGAAAACTAGGACTCATATACCTGCTACCGAGTCCACAAACAAACTAAAATCCCAAGAGAATTCATGCCAACATTTTTAGTAGGTCAAATCTACAAAAAAGGAGTCCCTTGGGAAATACTAATCTTCCCGGGTTACAGTCTTTCCATCGAAGAAAAATCCATAGACTTCTATTCCATCGAAATGTATTGATTGAAATAACTTTCCATCAAAATGAATATTCATTGGATTTCAATGGAAAAGCATTTCAATTAATAAACAATAAACAAAACGTGGGTTGGGGAGAACCCCACCCAATTACAAAATTAAAACCAAACAAGTTAAAGGGAGCTGTCCAGTGCTGAAACACACTGTAACACACTCTAACTGTATTGACGCGATTTCAGCACTGGAAAGCTCCCTCTGACTTGTGTAGTATTAGTGAATGTGGACTTTTATTTTATTGGGGGTGTCGAGGGGACCCCCCGACGTCCTCCCTCTTGTCCCCACGACTGAGGCCCAGGAACAGTGAGATCTGCAGAGCCGCACAGGAACAGAAGTCATCAGCTGCATCTTTTCTTCTTTACCAAGGTACTGTAAAACAGGTCTAAGAGAACTTACCTCTTATTGTAGACATGCTTGTAACTTCCACAACTCACAAGTCTAATCAGCTTGTGGCCCTACATTTGATTCTTCTTTTTATCAAAGACTCCTAAGGACTTGTGCAAAGACTTTTCCTTTACTTACCAGAAGTGCTTTATCCTATCCAAGACTTTTCCCCATTGACTTTGGCTTAGCCTATTGCATTAAATGACTTCTAGTGAACTCTAAAAGCATCTGCACTGCTTAATAATATTTGTGGTCTCTTGTGTTCTAATAACCTTTGCCATTTACCAATTTTTAAAGAGTGTTCTGAATGCCAACAGTAAGATATTAATGTCCCCAGCACCCTTGTTACTGAAGTTACCTGTGGGTGTAGGTTGTGTCTGTGGGCCATCCCAAAAGGGTCTTGCCTGATTCAGAAACTCAAAGTGTACAGTATTGAAGTATATTTGTGTGTTACTATTCTATTGCTCTTTTCTGAGGAAGGCTTTATAACTGACTGATAAATTAATAATTGTGTATGGAAGAAACCTTGAGTGTAAGAGTTTATTTGAATACCCGTAACTGTGAATCTTTGTGTAACTCCAATATAGCTCACATAGCCCCTCTTGAGATAAGCCTGACTGCTCAACACGCTACTAAAACTGTGTAGTACAAGCTTATACCAAAGGTTGAGTTGCCTATACCTGTAGTCATAGTTGTTTGTAGTGTTCCCAGAGGGTACTGCATTCAAACGTTGCCTAACAACAAGGGGAAGAGATTATCCTCCAGTTATAAACCCACCTCTTGACCCTTATCAAAAGTGTTATTCTTGTAAAGGGTATGATGGGTATGTTATGAGATGTTGTCCATTCAACACAGTCGATCCTCCCAATTCATTATCATCCAGAGAACCCAAACAGACACGAGAGAGTAAGAAGGAAGGCGTGGAGCCATCATGTAATAACGCCATGTACACTCAATCACAGGATGTGATATTAGAAGAGAAGAAAGACCTAAAGAAGGCAAGAGGTAAAGTAAGAGACTGTAGGAACCAGAGAAAACCCTAGGCCTTTTCATACACTGGAGCGAAAACCTTGTATAAAGTCACTGTTACCAAAGAGGGAAAACTTGTCTGGGCGGAAATGGATACTGGAAGTAAAGAAAGTGCCATAAGAGCATCGTTACTCCCTCAAGGATAGAAAGAAATCGGAAAAGAGAGGGTAACCTGTGTTCATGGCCATACTGGAAAATATCCGTTGACTCAAATATTTATTTACATTTTGGGAAGAAAAATAAACCTGACTAGCAGTGATTTCTACGTTTTCAGCTCCGTTAGTCCTGGGGAGTGAGGTGCCCCAATTCGATCAATGGGTTTCAAAAGTGGTACAAGTAAAATCCAAGATTCCTACAGTAAGGCCTCCTCCCCAAATGAAACTAGAACCTCCCAGATTTGAAAGAAGAGCTAGTGAAGAGGAACGTGTTAGTTTTGTGGAAATTAACCCAATATCCCAAAGAAGAGAATCTAGCCTAAGGGATATCCAGGATTTCTTGGACCGACAACCTTGTTGCTCCACAGTAGAATACTGGAAGATCCGAGAGCAAGATACAGTAAACTCCCATTCCTGGTTTCCATGTGAAGCACCCTAGTCCAACCAGCATTGGAGAAGGGTATGTGAATAACCGGAGGGTATTCTCACACTTACTCCCATTGGATCCTCTGCCCAGGTGGCCAGGAAAATGCCATGCTTTTGAATCTGACACTGGGGTGGAGAAGCGAGGGAGCATCACCTGGGTGGAGGATCCTTGAGGAATGGGAGTGGGGTGCCCTCGGGCGAGACATGGTACCCCCCTTTTCCCATTGCCGACCAACCTAACCCTCATTTCCACACATGTGACACTTGACAGTACTGAGATGAGGAAGAGGAAACCGAGTAATGCACACTAGCACTAGACCACATCACCACTTCAGTACTGGGACGAGGAAGATGTCTGTAAACTGTAGTGAAGGTCAAGCATGTCGTCCTAATCATGGGCAGGTGAACCCAATTGGGAATCCACAACTGAAACCTTTCAAAAGGTTGCAGGTATATAAAGGAAGGCAACATGTGCAGCAAAGAGAGGGACAGGGAGATCTGTGGGAAGCCGACCTGCAGGAGACCCGTGTTTGGAAGAGGCAGCGGTGGTGGGACCTCTGGAATAGCCAGGATGGCGGCCCGAAGCCCAGAAAGCCTATTGAGCCTAAATCCTGTTGGGCTGTTAGGTGTGAGCAGGAGCCCCTGCGATAAGAGAGGTGCAGCAGGAGCTGAAGAAGCCTTGGAGGGAGCAGGACGCAGTCTGCACCCAGTCTGAGGCAGCAGAGCAGACAGCGGGGCACAGACAAGCCCCTCAATGCGAGTGGGGCTCGTAGCAGCGGGCACGCTAAACCGTGAGGCTGGAAGAGAGAGCAGGAGTCACTGGAGGACATCTCCACAGACCAGTGACTGTCAGGAGAAGCCATCGGAAGCCGGGGGCGTTCCTAACAGATGGTGAAGTGATAATACCTTACCAAACTAAAGGAAAACTTACAATTAAAGCTGCTAGAGGTATATTGAATACTGAACCAAATGGCAACTTAATATTAAGCATATTGAACACTTATTAAATAATGAATTGAGTGAAACTTAACCATTGAGCATATTGCATATTTGGTAAATACCAAACAGAATGATATCGCGCAAGCCTCGCCATCATGACGGCCCCTTATCAGGGCGATCAATTCAGAAACAAGCCACGTCTCAACGCGGTTTGATTCCTGAATCTTCTGATTCGCCTCTAGCAGTTCTTGCCCGATTCCTGTTGCTGTCCTTAGCTCCTGACCCTGTCTCTGGGTCCTTGCCTTCCTAGTGTTTTGTGGTTTTGGCCTCGGTTGTCTGGTTCCAAGCGGTCCCCTCCTTGGTTCTCTGGGCCCCTTGGGTCTCCTGTTTTCCTTGGTTCCCAGCTTTGTTGGGGTTCTTGCTTTCCTTGGTTCCCTGGCTTCTCTGAGTTTTCTGCTTCATTACTCAATCCCCTGGGTTCCACCTGTCAGTCGTACCCTGCTTGGGGATTTGTTCTACCATTTCGGACCCACCTTGCCTGGCCTCCTGTCTCTGCCTGGGTACTGAGCCTCAGATGACAGTCCTGTCATTGCTTCTAGCCTTTGGAGTTCGGCATTCAACTACCAGTCCAGCGTACCACGACCAGCCAGAAGTCGGCCTTCCCTGCCAGTGATTGCATTGTCCTGACGCCACGCTAATCAGGGAAGCGCCCATTCGTGGCGTTGGGAGCCGGTTCCCCTCCGACCTCGTGTTTGTGCGGGTGAGAGTGGGACTGGTTCTTTGTGTTACCTTATCTTCACATCGACGACCTACTGGACAGACTGGCTACCTCACCACTTCCATCTAGAGGAAGCGCTCATGGGACGCCTTGCTTAACAGAACCAGGAGGCTACTAAGTAGAAGCCAAAGAAGTGTAAATATCATACAGAAAGCCAAGAAGCTACAAAGAGAGGGATCCTAGTTGCACAACCTGTGATGGGTGGATTGTGTGGTCCGCCAACTGTGCCTCGCCAGTGAGCCCTGCACTGCGAGAACCAAAGACATTATGGGAAAAAAAACAGAAGGGACACTGGCAGTGTATTGATGAGGCAATCCAGGAATATGGTCAAGCTGACCTGAAGTTGTGTAAAACCTTTGTTTGAAAAATTGAAATATTTATTTATTTATTATTTGTAACGCACCGGGAGCCCACAGCCATCGGTATGCACATGTACAGAGACAACAAAAGAATACGGGACAAGGTAAGGGAGAAAAGTCAGAGTTCCTAAGTCAACTACTTGAAAAGTAAAGTCTTGTGTGTTTTCCCAAAAGGGAGCAGGTTTTCCACCAGTCTCAAATCAAGGTGGAGAGAATTCCACAGCTGGGCTGCACCGACTGGGAAAGATCGACCAAAACCCTTTGCCTGTTCGAAGATCGGGTAGGAGACCAGGGCCAGGTCAGATGAGCGTAGTCGTCTTCCAGGTGAGTAGCGAGTCACTGCAGATTTAAGATAGGAAAGGGTGTTGCCAAAAAGGCAACGGTGGACGATGGTACATGTTTTAAATTTGATGAGATCCTGTATAGATGGCCAGTGCAGGTCTTTCCGATGTTTTGAAATGTGCTCCTTCCATGGGACATTTTTTATGATTCGTACAGCATCGTTCTGAATTTGCTGACATCTTTTTAGACTGGTATTGTTTGCCCCAAGAAGTAGCGCTTTACAGTAGTCTTACCTTGATAGGACGGTGGCGCGGGCGATGGTGGTGGCATTATAACTAGTGGAGTTGAAGTATTGGGGAAGGGAGCCCCGAGATGTGAGAAATTACACCTTGTGTCTTAGGGCAAAGCTTCAAGACAATTATTTTTAAACTATATTGCCTGGAACTTGGGAAAAGGAACCATGAGGATTGTGTGGAACTGTATTATCTTGAGTGGAAGAAAGGTAATTCTAAGATTTTTGTGGAACCTTCTTGAACTTGGGGAAGGGAGCTTAAGAAGAAGCTCAGAGCTGGAAGCAGCTCAGATCTTTGGATTTCTTTTGTTTTGACATCCCTACACATTGGTTGGCTTTAGTTGTGCGGGCAAGGATAGGTTTTGGACACAGACAGACATTTAAGGTGAACTCTGACTCAGAATGTCCTTACTTTCGTTTAGGTATGGAAATCCCACCTTAGTATAGGCCAAGTTATGCCTTCAACCATTCTGCCATTTAAGTTAATAAATATATCTTGCTTAAATATTAAGCCTGTTGTCTGTGTCTTACTTCATGATGCCTTCACATCTGCCTGCAGTCAGGCGCTTGTAACAACTGGAACGCTGCATGCGTTCCTGGCTTTTGTGATCCTCATTACTCTGCTCATCTTCCTCGTGGCGATGGTTTCAGTATTAGAAAAAGGAAAGTCAACGTGTGTAATTTTACAGGCAGAGTTTGAGGATAGGCTTTTATTGAGTCTTAAGGGCAGGTTTGACCTTCTATGTGTAGGGGTTGAAGTGATGATGTCAGTAATTTTAGAAGGGGCATTTGGCAAGTAATTTCCAGAGTGAGAAAAAGCATTTCCAATAATCTCGGATGGCAATCAGGTTTTAAATAACTTGAGGACGATGAACAGCGGGTTACCTCAGGAGAAATTCTCATCACGCCCTGCCTCTTCTTCATTCCAGTGGTCCGCATAGTCTCCCTACTGTGATTTCGATGGCTTAACAATCCATCCTTACACTGAGATGAAAATTAAGGGTAACAACATGCCATTAAGGCATGGGGGACTGGAGAAGCACCGTTTAAGGGAAAAGGACGATATGTGATTTCTTCTGTTGAGGTCATCGGGTTTACCTGAGAACTACCGCCCCCCCAGGTGGTCCTCCCTCACATAGCAGCCCACAGGGTCAAGATCAGGTAGCAGCTGTTGTCCCCTGGCTACATAGGTAGGGGATCTCACAGGGAAAGAACTGATGACATCCTTGAGTTCATCCCAGTACTCAAAGAAACCTATCTGCGGGAAAGCAGAGGGAAGAATGTGGTCGAGGACTCGACCAGAGGGGGGATTGTTGGGAGGCAGATGTATATGTCATACATATGCTTCTGCCCCACCCTTGATCCAATATCACACAAATGAAAAGCGTTACTCACTAAGACAACCATATCGCCCTTATGCCAGGCAGGTACAACAAGACACAGACAATCTAAACTGAAGATGGCAAAAGCAGTCAAGCTAACATTGCAACATTAGTAGGCGCACGCACTAGACATGATGTAGAAATGTACTCCACATGTAGAACAGGTACACTAGATCAAATATGCATGTATATATGAAATATGTTAACATAGCATCCACAAGACATGAAGAACACTAACATAGCCAATGTATACGTTTAATGCAACATGAAAGACATGCGAGTATAGCTCACTAACATAGAAACCGGGTTATAATTGGGCAGCCATTTTCTGTAAAATGGACGCTGTAGCATGCTTTTAAATAAGCCACGGCCTCAAGACTTCGAGAGTACTCAAAATGCTGAATCCACAGAAATACAGAGCTGTGCAGAGCTCAGATGGTAGCTGGCAATTGAAGCCAAGATTAACGCAAGCTAGGGAGGATGGGACCAGCAAAGCGAAGGCACGACATGGCAGTTCCCCTGATGCAAGCAGGATACTCCCAACTGCGTTGAAAGTTTATACAAATACAACCCTCCTTTGTTTACCAGGTGCACTAGACTAGCATGCCAATAAAACTCCATGAAGAACAAAGCAAGAGAGTGTCTGCTGGAAACAGAAAAAACGACAGATGTTAAAATTAGCCGAAAACCCAATAAATAGGAGCTAATTCCATTTCATTCATGGTCCTCTAACACGTGACTCATAATTGGAGAATTCTGGCTATTCATTAGCCGCCAGCATAAGATAGGACACCTGCAAGACACCGTAATAGTACACACAGAATTAAGCCGCCTTGCAAGGTCAAGTACAAAGTAATTGTTCAATCCCATGGCCTGAGGGTTGGTATCTTCTTTAAATGAACAAAGGACAGTCCATGCATCTCTCTCCCCCTACACTCTGTCTGGCTGAGATGATGAAAGACCAAATAGCGTAACAGAACAGTAGAAAAGCTGCGAGAAAATAAGAGAAGAGATAAGAAGTTTAGTAGCATAGAAAGTAAGAGAAGAACAAACTTTACGAATATTGTAGAGATGAAAACGACACGAGCGAGACGTGAGAGAAATGTGGTGAGTAAAAGAGAGATTGCTGTCAAAGTAAAGACCAAGATTATGTGCAGTAGAAGAAATAGAGCGAGTAGATGGAGGAAATGAGATAGAGAATGGTGGGGGGAGAGGAGAAAGAGTGTTAGCCAGGAAGAATACGGCCTCAGTCTTCCCAGAATTTAAAGTGACAAAGTGAAATGCCATCCAAGATTTGATGGCAGAAAAACAAGTTGTAAGGGTGTGATGTATTTCTGGAGTAACAGATGAAAAAGATAGGTGTCATCAGTTTACAAGTGATGGGAAAGTCCAAAAGATGAGATAACAGGAGCAAGTAGTGCAGTGTAAAATGAGAAAAGAAAAGGACCCAAGGCTGACCCTTGGGGAACCCTGTGCTCAAGGGGGAACGGTGAGGAGGTCTTACCAACCCAGGAAACAGAAAAAGTTCTATTAGATAGATAAGAAGCAAACCATGAGAGAACAGGTCCCCTAAAACCGAATGAGAAAAGAATTTCCAGAAGCAAAGAGTGATCAACGGTGCCGAACGTTGCAGATAGATCAAGAAGAATAAGAAAAGAGGAGTGTTCAGAGTAGCGAGCTGAAAGCAGAGAATTAAGCATACAAGTCAAAGCAGTTTCTGTTGAGTGATGGGTTCGAAACCCCGATTGAAAATGTGGAAGGATAGATAAATTATTAACGAATAAAGAGGTCTGAGAGTAAACTAGACACTCCAGAAGCTTAGAAACATAGGATAAGAGGGGACAAAAGTTAGAAAAAATAAGAGGATTAGCAGAGGTTTTTTAGAATGGCAAAGATAGTTGCGTGTTTAAAAGCTAAATGAAAAATGATGGTAGAAAGACAGATTTTGAAGAAGGACATAAGAGATGGAATAAGAGAAGGATAGATTTTAGGAATAAGAACAGATGGAATAGGATCCGTAGGAGCAGCAGTAGGATGAACCTTAGTCAACAGATGTGATACATCAGAGTGTATTAATGGACTTGCATCAACTAATCTACAGATAGGATTTCTTATCTGCGGAATTAAGTGGGCGGACTGAATGGTGAAAAGTGTTTATTTCTGCTACCAACATTCCGCTATGTCCTTAGAGGGAGACTGGCCGATCTCAGTTTATGGACCTCGGTTATGGAACATGCTACCCTTAACGAAGTATGACCTCATTTGTGGCATTTAGGAAAGACCTAAAAACCTATCTTTTTAGACAACATCTTTTTTTCAGAACTTCTGCATTCGTTTTTCTTCACCATTATATATCAGTGATACATATGCGTTTTCTGCCATTATATATTAGTGATACATATGCGTTTTCTGCTCTTTGAAAAACTTGCGTCCAGGTGCAATTAAGTCTACATGATATAAATATTTCAAATCAAATCAGACTGGACAGGGTTTGTGATGACCACCCAAGGTCCAAGAAAGAATAACCTGTTTTGAGTTCAGTACAAGACTGTGACAGTGTGTTGGAGTCAGGTTGTGTGCAGGACTGGGAGAGTGTACACTTGCAGTCGTGCTAGTGGCAAGGTATTTTGTGCAGATTATGGTGGGCACTTGCTTCATAAAAGCCTGGATTGTGTCTAAAATGCATACCAAAAAAGTCACCCACTAATCAAATTTGATAGCAGTCAGGAATGTTGGAGGGTTGCGTTCCATTTACCTGCACCATGATAAACTTCTTGGTCCACGGCTTTAGACTGCTGTCAGGCCAGTGCTCTCCAAGACACAGCCAGATGGAGTACAGAGGGGAGTCACGTCGTTCATGCTGTATGAAGCTGATCAGCTCTGTGGACAGAAGGAAAAGGGTGGAAGTTGTCAGATTGCGCCCGACACATTCATTGACCAGTGCTGCTGCAGAGTGTGAGCTGCCATCTCACATTCCTGACCTCCATTTTCTTTTTAGACTTAATTTGTTGCCGGGGAGAGGTCAGGACAGCATGTATGGGATACATTACTTAGCGTAATCATATTTCTGATGCTTGTATCTGCTTAGATTCACATGCTATGCATAGGCTGACATCTAGTAGAAGCTGCAGAGTATTACAGTTGTTGTTTTCAAAACTCGAAAATGGACGTTGACAGGGCGTGCCAATAATACTATCCCTAGTGTGACATCTACTGTACCCATGGCTCTTCATGCGTCAAGGTCCCTCAGATTGTTTGTTTCTGACATGAGGTTGCATGAAGTGTAGCATGAGTACAGGTGTAGTAAAGCAGATTATACATCAGAAAAACCCAGAAAACATCGATGCACCTTCTACTCCAGGGGAAGAAGGGTGGGCGTATGTGAATCTAAGCAGACACATGCATCATAAATACGATTCCGGTAAGTAATGTATCCCTTCTGAGGCTTGTGGAATCTGCTTAGATCACATGCTATGCATAGATTAGCGAGCAGTGTTTGGAGAAGGTGGTGGGTTGTGAGAAGGTACAGTGGCAAATAGATGTTTTAGCACTGCTTGTCCCACCTGGGAATCTGCTTTAGAGCGAGTGTCAAAGTAGTGCTGAATAAAAGTGTGGATATAGTTCCATGTAGCTGCTTTGCCAATGGCGTCCAACGGGACATTTGCAATCAAAGCCAAGGTAGCTCATGTACCCCTGGTGGAGTGAGCCCTTGGTGTGAAAGGAAGTGTCTTGCTTGATAGAGGGTAGCAGAGTTGTATGCATCTGACTATCCATCTGGAGATGGCGTTCTTGGAAATGCCGCCTCCTTCCCTGCCTGGAGCTATGGAGACAAACAGTTGGTCTGTTTTTCTTAGCGGTCTGGTTTTGTTTACATAGTAAAGGACCGCCTTCATTACGTCTAGTGTATGGAGGTTTTCTCAGCACAGCTTGTTGGATTTTGAAAAAAGGTTGGTAGTTCTATGGCCTGATTGATATGGAACTCTGAAATGAGCTTAGGTGAAAATCTAGGGTGTGTGCTCAATACCAACATGTCTTTGTGGCTAGCAAAGAAAGGGTTTTGCACTGACAAAGCTTGCAGTACACTGACTCCTCTTATGGAGGTGATAGCCACCAAGAAAGCCATTTCATAAGTGAGGTGTTTAAGGCTTGATTTATGCATAGGCTCAAAGGGGGTCCCAGGAGCTTTGCAAGTACTACATTGAGGTCCCAGCGTGGAGGCAGGTTTGAAATAGGGGGGTGGAGTCTTTTTACTCCCTACATGAATGCCTTGATTACATGGATTTTCCACCAGAACACCTTGCTTTGAGAAGTGGTGTATGCAGATGGAGCCACTAGGTGAACTTTGATAGAGTTAAATACTAGCCCTCAGTCTAGTAAGTGAAGCATGTAATGAAGAATGTGTGATGGAGTACATTCTATTGAGTTTATTTGTTTTGACTGGCACTAAATTACAAATCCCTTCCACTTGTTAAAATAACAGTGTCTAGTGTTTGGTTTACGTGCTTCTTTAAGGATTTCCATACACCTTTCAGGAAAATTCAGATGTCCAAAATCTGACTTCAGGAGCCAAGCTGCCAAGTTCATAGACTGAGGTTGAGGGTGTAATGCTACCCCCCCCCGTGCTGTGTGAGCATGTTGAATGGGCATGGGAGTTTGATTGGGTCGCTCATCGGCAGTTTGCGCAGATGTGGATACCAAGGTTGTCCTGCCCACATCGGAGCAACTAGGATTAATGTCATTTATTCCTTGTGAATCTCGTTCACCACTTTGCTCATTAGTGGAGTTGGGGGAAAAGCATATGCAAATTTCTCTGACAAGCTCATCCACAGGGAGTTCCCATTGGAGTCGTGTTGGGGAAACCTGGATGCAAAGTCTGGGCATTGTTTGTTTTCTCTTGTTGCAAACAAGTCTAGCGAGGGGTAGCCCCACTATGTGAAAATGTAATATACGATATTTTTGTTGAGCTGCCAGTCGTGCTCTTCTGGTAGAGGATCTCTGCTTAGTGAGTCCGCCAGAGTGTTGAGCTCCCCAGGAACATGTTGTGATGCTAGGAACATGCCCCACTTGAGTCCCCACTTCCATGTTTTCTGTGGTAGCCTGGACAGATTTGGAGAATATGTGCCGCCCTGCTTATTTATATAAAACATTGCAGTGGTGCAGTCTGTGAGAATTTGTACTGATTGATATTTCAGTTGTTCTTTGAAGGCTTGTAGCGCTTTGAGCCCTGCTAGCAGGTTGACGTGGTACTGTGCTGTGATTTGAGTCCACAGACCATGCACTGTGAGATGAAGTTGATGGGCCCCCCCCCACCCTGTTGGGAGATGGTCTGTTGTAACAGCGGCTTGCACCGCTGGGTCGTGGAAGGGTTTTCCCTTCAATAGATTTTCATTTGTCCACCAGAGTAGAGCTTTTACTAGGGTTGGCTTAATGACCACTAGAGCGTCCCACTGAGACCACTGTTTCGCCAACCACTCTTGCATTGGGCGTATGCGTGTGGGACCAGGTAAATGCATGATGCCATCATTCTGAGCAAGCGCATTGCTTTGCGTATGGCTATCTGGCGACCGGCTAGATACGGAGGTATTTGCAGCAGTATGTTTTGTACTCTTTCCTTTGATGGAAAAACTAGGCCCTCTTCTGTTTTTATGACAGCTCCTAAGAACTGGTTGGTCTTGTTTGGTAGAAGGCTTGACTTTTTCTCGTTGATTGAGAAGCCCAATTGAAAAAGTAGATTGTTAGTACTTTGGGTATTCTGCTTGCAAATTTGGGGATTCCCTCCTGTGATCAGCCAGTCGTCCAGGTACACCCTGCGTAGGTGCTCCGCCACCACCGCCAGTACCTTGGTGAATACCTTTGGAGCGGATGCTATGCCGAAGGGTAGCACCTTGAATTGAAAGTGCTGGTTTGCTATCTTGAAACGCAAGTATCTGCTGAGAGCTGGGAACATTGAAATATGAAAGTATGCATCTTTCATATCCACGGTTGCCATGTAGTCCCCCCACTTTAGCAGTGGGATTACTACCTGTAGCATTGTCATGTGGAATTTCTGTGGCTTGACATAGGTGTTTGCAGGGCGCAGATCTAAAACAGGGCGCATCGTGAGATCTTTTTTCGGCACAAAGAAGTACATTGAATAGATAGCCTTGTTTACCTGTTTCGCTGGGACGACTTCTACAGCGTCTTTTAAGAGCAGCGCTGCCCCTTCTTCCAGTAGGATGCGCTGTTCTTCTTTGGAGGTGGTCCTTTGTCTTGGTGGATGGTTGGCAGGTTGCTGTAGCAGTTCTATACAATAGCCCGCCATGTAAGTACCCACTTATCTGAGTTGATTCCCTCCCATACATGGGTAAAGTATGTTATGCTGCCTCCTACTGGAGTGGCATGAGAGAGAACCTGTAGCGGGTGGTCATTGTTTGGGGGGTGTTGAGCCGCCTCTGGAAGAGCAGGATCTAGCCCTGCAACGAGAACATCTCTGGCCTCTTTGAAAATCTTGCGAGGACTGCCCATGTGGTGAGCCCCAGGATGAGCTCTGACCTTGGTTGTACCCTGACCCCCATTGTAAGTTTTCCCCCTAAAGTGGCAAAAATGATAACCCCATCTTTGTCCGGAGGGTTTATTAGTAAGATGCCTTAGTGACTTTAAGGTATCATACTATGCTTTGGCACTTTGGGGGCGTCTTCCACTGCCTTGCCGAACAACATGTTTGGCTCTATGGGCATATTAAGAAGAGTGGCTTGTGTTTCGAGCTTAAACCCAGACTGGCGTAGCCACGCGTGGCGTTTGATTAACATTCCCTGAGCTAATATCCTCCCCGCATTATCTGCTGCATCTAGGTTATTCTTAAGGATGCAGTTTGCAACAGCTTTACCTTCAGCAACAGAGTGGTCTCTGATGCACTGAAAGACAGGGTTGCGCGCCGTGAGCTCAGCGTCCTTCCCGTAGCAACTGTCTCCAGCAGCAACCTACATGGCAGACTCTAGACGCAGCCCACCCTGCCGGAACGACTGTTCATGTCATTTCAGATTGCATGTACAACAGAGTGAGTTTTGGCAACCGTGCACTTTTCAGTAACATTTACTGCTCTCAATACTATTTCACTTACTCCTTACACAAATTTCCGTTTCATTTGCAGTTCGAATATCCTGATATGAAATGATCCTTGCTTCACTTAGCCTTTACAACCCTGCCACGGCTCCCATGCACTCACCATAAAGATTAGGCGCCCTGCCTGCGAATTTCCCACAAGGGTGAGTCTCCCAGATTTCTTACTTTTACCATTCTGCCGGATCCTCTAGCCTTACTCGTGCTAATTTTAGACACTGTTTACATGGAGCTTGTCCACTTACCATCCATATTTGAATTGCTGCATGAGATTGACATCATAAGGGCACTCCGAGCCACGGACATTTTGTGATCCGATCTCACAGACCACAGATGGGTGTTTGCTTTTAAAGTTAGATAACTTCGGTGAGTCCAACAGAACTTGATTTTGTATTGGCTAAACTAATCCTTCAGAATATGCTCTCATTTAACAAGGAGTGGTCTATATGTCCATACAATTCTAAGTAATTCATAAAGTGTCACACAGTATGAGCCGGATACTCAGTCAGTAGAATATCTGTATGACCCATCCCTGTGATTACCAGAATTGTGTTTCTTTTGTGGCCTAGAATATATCTATACAGAAGGAGAGTGTTCTCTCCAATTTGCCAGAAATTGCGTATATTTTGTACTAATGTCTCGCATTGGCTCTATATACAATATTCTTACAGAGCTTTTTCTCTACTTTATTTATTCTTTTCTATCTATAGTTCAAAACTTGTTTTCGGCTCATGAAGAAGAGTCTCTTCTCGAAACGCTTCAGCCACCCACATTGAACTTAACCTTTGGCTTCTATATGTTTTCTCTGATTAAATCATTGACTATTTGTATAAAAAGTACAAAGCATCGTTTGCTTTCATTTTCTTCTAGACAATGAATACAAAAATATTATGTGAATTCTAAACTGAATAACTATTTAACCGTGCAGCAACAGGATTTGAATGTGTGCAGGGGACAGGAGGGTTCCGTCTTGGGTCCTCTTTTGTCTGTGTATGGACGTCCTCGTCGTCATCGTAAAACTGGTCTACATCCCCCATGTCCCCTTGGTCTTCAGTGTAGGTTCCAGTGTCCTGGAAGTCCTGTGTTGTCTCAAAATAAGCAAGCTGCCCTAGGTCCTGCTGAGAGGTGGGTGCTTGTGTGGTGTCTGTGCGGGCTCTCTTGGTGGAGGGCTGTGTAATTGCGGCCAGCTGTGTAACTGCGGCCCCACTAGCTGGTCCGCTGCATGGAGTACCCTGAAGATTTACTAACACCTTGGGGTGGTTATTAAAGAAATTGGCCAGTGAAGACAACAGTCTCATTACCTTATCAATGTCCTCTGCAGATCATTGGGGTGAACTTGGGATAATAGATGGGGCAGGAGGGGTGGGTGTTGGCTCAGGTGCAGGTTTTTTTTTGTTGTCTCAAAGCCCCTGAAATGGTCCCCTCCCGTTGGGTCATAGTTCCTAAACTAGAGCCCTCTATTTGTGTCTTTGGAGGACTTGTTGTTTTTCGACATACAACCTTTTAGTAGCGTGTCCGGGATGTTTTTTTTTGATCAGCTCACTCATTTTCAAGCTCTGTGTGGTCTTCGCATTGGGCCTTCGAAATGGCTATCGACTGTCATTTATCGGTATGCGTGTGGGCCGTTGACGCGTCTTTCCACACTCGGTCGTTGGCATGTGTGGACTGAGAGGTTTTGGACAGAGCATCAGACCCGGACTTGCCTGTCGATTTCGGGGCCTCTCGTGAGGCGACTGTGTGCGCAATGGCACAGGGGACTGTCGGACCGCCCACTCGATGCTGTGTGTCGCCTTCCGGTCAGCGTTGAGGTCGACTTTTGGCCATGGGATATGTGCTTTGTGTGGTGGTGTTTGTTCATGCCAGTGCCGCCGGGTGTCCTACCCGTAGCCGAGCCACTGGCCTACCCGATGGGGTCAGGGGCTTGCACGCGGGCATCCGCCGGATCCCATTCATCTTTGGCGTCACTAAAGACGTCGATGCTGTCATCACTTGAGGCACCCTCAATGTCCATGGCGGCTTCGGCCTGCATGGCGTGGTGGGCCCAGCGCTTTGTTTTGCGGCCCTTAAGAGACTTGGGCTTGAAGAGCTTGCACAAGATTTGCAGTGGCCCTCATTATGGTCCCTTGGAAGACAGTGATTGCAAAATTTAAATGGTGTATTCTCCATTGTGTATGGGGAAGGCAGTCTGGCGAATTAAGTGGGTAGAGAAGGGAATATACAACAGAATGAATAAACGGTCAACGTGCAAATCCCTAGTATTTCGGATTGGTTAAATTGGTAAATTATAGATTCACAGTGAGTCTCTAGACTGTAGCAAGGCTTGAAATGTATTTTGCTATAGAAAAGTCAGCTAGAGAAGGGAATATGCATTCTTTTAGGGAGACTAAGAAATGAACCAGCCCCCACTCTCCCTCCTGTGAGGGCCGAGGCCCGGCGCGGCCTTCGGAGGCCGTCTGAGAAGTTCCTCAAGATGAGTTGGAGCAGTCGTCAATGAAAGTCGTCCTCGAAGCCGTCACCAAAGGTCATGCAGGGGAACGGCTAACAATGGACAGTAAGAGTATACTAGAAGTAATTATTTTTGTAAGTGATGGCAATAGCCAGAACGAACTCCGCTTTGAGCGACTGACAATGATGGTGGAAAAACAAAATCTGAGGGCCTCTGCGCGTGAAGCACCATGTGTACAGTAGACGTCACACTACGGATAGTTTTACTGGCACGCCCTGTCGACTTCCCTTTTCGAGTTTCAAAAACAACAACTTTAATACTCAGCAGCTTCCACTAGATGTTGGTCTATGCATTGCATGTGATCTAAGCAGATTCCACCAGCCTCCGAAACAATAATACAGGTGCTACCTGGTTGTCCCTCCCTTTTTCCTTGAAAAGACCACCACTCTCAGGGCATGGAGGATTTACCTAGACTTTTGGGTGGGGTTGAACATTGGGAATGGTGCCAAGGACACATCTACGCTGCCTGCTGAAAAGAAAGAACAGCAAGTCTGGGGCTAGTCAAGAAAGTCTAAGAAGGAACTGCCCCCGCCACCGAAGGGGACAAGGTAGTCCTTGTTAGGGGCTTGGTCAGCAGTCCACGTAGATGTTCTAGTGCACCTTGACCATACGCGAAGATCAACCCGGGGGAAAAAGACAGTTTCCTTGGTGTAAAACAGCTGAGTGCATAAAGCACATGTTGCGCAGATCTGTGCGTGACATTGGCAGAGTGTGTGTCACCCATCTGAACTAGATGGGACCATGTCAAAAGAGGATTTTGTTTGTGGGGTTCCATATACATATGATACTCCTCTATAAAAGGAATGAGAAATTGGTGGGGAGAAACCTATTTCCCTCTTATTGAGGGCTGAGAGTGTTGCATGGGAGGCACTCTCTTGAAGGCGGCTCCTACTCGCCGTATCATTAACATAAGTGCCCGTTGTTTGTATGCACTAGTACGCACACCCGATCTTGTATAAGTGATAACACAATAGCCACATGACCAACCAATGTGGGCAAAAAGCAAAGCTGGATTTATTCTTTAAACCACTATCGGTAACAACAGCAATTGCAGGGTTTAGGTAGTACAATGCGGCTTACAGTGATGCATCACCCCCCCACCCGCATATCCAATGTGGGCTTTTCTGAAAGTAGAGCCTAGTGCTGCGGTCTCCCAGTTACGCAGTTGATGACATATAAACTAGATAGCACCCCCAACCCAGGCAAGGACAGTTCCTTTTAGACAATCACAGCAGCGAGAAGCAGCCTGTATAGAAGGCCTGCTTAGGACCAACCAGAGAAGAGAGGGGCTGCTCTCATGAAAAAGGGGTTCCTGCAAGGTTAGGGTGTAGCCTGTGAAATTAGACTGCAGAGGGAATCCACCGGATAAAGCTCTGTAGCCAGTCCATCCCCTTTTCCTTCTTCTCTGTGTTGGATGGCATGGCACTGTAAATCCACCAATTAAGGCTGAAGCTAAGTAAAAACTGAGGTTTGACCAAAAGAGAGAGCGGCACAGAGACACCAAGGAGACGGGGAAAAGAAACACCCGGGAGGAAAACTTGCTGGAAGGCAGTGAACAAAGAGAAACTCTCCATATCTTTGGGATACCCACAGGAGACTCCACAATACTGTGAGAGAACATGACAACAGGCCTAAGACTACTATGGAATGCCAAAAGACTCAACTGCATGGTAGTGCGAGACATCGCAGACAGTGAGTCTGTGCGTTTCAGAAATAGAGAATCTTCCACTCATCAGTGATTGGGCCGACAGGGTACACGTGGTAGAGTTGGAAATTAGGTAATAAACATTTGAAATGTAAACAGAGTGAGAGACTGAGCAAGCAAAGAGCCAGGCGAATTAGGTGTGTACCTGCCACAAACTGTTGCAATGTGTGCAAAGGTGTGAACTCCTCCTTCTGCACCTCCTGGGGCAGTCCCACTTGGGGATCCTGGGACATGGTCCAGAAACCTTTGCACTTTCCCATCCTCATGCCACAGATACTGCCACCTCGCACCTCCAGCAGCACTCCAGGCACCAGGTTCTGCAGCAGTTTTGCAATCATCTTTGCCACCTCCTGGTCCCTAACTATGGACCATGGCTCGGGTAGCACAATATCCTCCAGGTCCCCCCGGGGCCCAGGGTCTCGACTGGAAGTAAGACGGAAACCCCGGGGATTCTTCACTGTGGTGCTGAGCACATTGTTCCCACGGTAGAACACATTTACCTCAAAGTCTGAAACTGAAGAGAAGAAAACAACAAATAAATCTCACACTGTATCAAAAGGCATCAGCGTTGCGTCACATAATGAACGATGCATCTGACACTGCAATATGATGATATGAGCATTATAACTACATGCTGCATCAAGACAGCCAAAACTACACCCTGAAGTGCACAACTACACAAGACAACCTTGCAGGACCAGCCAAACTCTGCACACTGCATCATGATAACACAGACTTACAATGTTGTATGTCAGAACCCATTGCTTGCATAACCAGTGAAACGCCATACACTGCCTCACATGACGAGTAAGGGCAATTAGCTATAAAAATACTTTTGCATCTTAATATCGGCTACAGATTAACATAACGTGCATAATCCTGCCATCAAGTGATTTGGTTCGGAATTTTCACGTTTTTCCCAAACTCATGCAAGCAGCGAACTTGAGTTTGGCAGAAACGACTGTTATGCTAACTTAAAACTCACAATAATTGCCACATCAACAACATCTTCAAATACAAACTGCACACCGGAACAGCATGCGCTCGAACAGTGCATCATGTGACCAGCAAAGCCTCTCAGGCACTGTGTGCCATGACTATTACAACCACTCACAGGGTCACACCACACATACAAAATGTTGTGCACTGCAGAAAACGGTTATTAAACCCGCCGCCACTGCATCAAATAACCAGGACAATTTCACACGCAGACTCTCCGGACAAGAAATACATTACACACCAAATGTTCCGGCAGTGAGCCGCATATGACACACCCAGCACAACTACACAGACACATATACATAACATTTGATTTTACCAATTTTTTTAATGCACATTTCCTTGTGGAACCCGGAAGGAAACTTCCATCTGAGCACAAATGAAAAGGGGTGTGTAAAACCCAGAACATGCCGGAACGGTACCCTAATATATAAAACAGCAGCGAAACTCACCTGAAAATGATGCAAACACACATGAAGAACATTTTGAAATGAGAAAGGTGCACCAATATGCTGTCATTAACCCATTACTGCCCAAAACCTACATTTTATCACGAAAAAGTACCCGGAACGGGCCGGAACGGTACCCTAATATATAAAACAGCAGCAAAACTCACATGAAAATGATGCAAACACACATGAAGAACATTGTGAAATGAGAAAGGTGCACCAATATGCTGTCATTAACCATTTACTGCTCAAAACCTACATTTTATCATGAAAAAGTACCCGGAACGGGCCAGAATGCTACCCTAATACATAATACGGCAGCAAAACTCACCTGAAAATTATGCAAACACACATGAAGAACATTTTGAAATGAGAAAGGTGCACCATTATTCTGTCATTAACCATTTACTGCCCAAAACCTACATTTTATCACGAAAAAGTACCCAGAACGGGCTGGAACGCTACCGTAATATATAAAACGGCAGTGAAACTCACCTGAAAAAGATGCAAACACACATGAAGAACATTTTGAAATGAGAAAGGTGCACCAATATGCTGTCATTAACCATTTACTGCCCAAGGCAGTGGGTTTGTTACTCAACAATGGACACAGTGATAAGGGATGATGTCAGAACATAGTGATAAAGTAAGCATGTCTGGACTTAGTGGCCTATTCTGATGGAGGTGTAATTATGCTAGAGGTGTAATTCATGGGTGAATTCCCTATTCGGAATGTACACCTGTTTTTACACCTGTTTCCTATCTTTATAATGGGGCCTATTCTGCTAGAGGTGTAACATCCCCATGGGGTTGTTCCACCTTCAGCAGAATAGGGCCCATTATAAAGATAGAAAACTGGCGTAAAAAGCAAATCTATATTCCGAATGGGGAATTCACCCATGAATTACAACCCAGGCAGAATATGGCCCTAAGGGCCATGGGTGTGTTACACCTCTAGCAGAATTGGGCCCTAAGTTCCACACTATATACTAAAATGGGTCTCTATGTGCTGATAACCAGTAACCTATGTGTATCAATGGGGTAAACACCATAACTTCAGCAGCCTCACTAGAAGCCCTTCACACTGATTCCTCTAACTTTCCCTACTCTCACTGATTATCCTAGAAGGATGGCAGGATGGGAGGTCTTCTGATCAGTAAAAACACGCCATCCACCTCTCTCCCCAATCTTTGAGTAGGTTTGTATTCAGCTGCTTGCTCCACAACCTCTTGCATAATTCTCATCTATTGACCTCCTTGAGTCTTCAATGTCTCTTTTCAAATGACTTAGACCTCTTAATCAAATCTCTGCCACTGAACTCCCGTCAATTCAACCTGCCGTAAACATGACTACAGCCACTGTCTTCACCTTGACTCCTAATACTCTGACCATTTTCTGGTCACCCTCCACAATCAGTCGGCCCAGTTTTGCTGAAACTCACTGGACTAAATAACTCCTCATCTGAATAAAGTCAGGCCCTTCCTTTTGATGCTCTTTCCATCTGTTACCAACTCCAGTGAGAAGGCCTTCCCAGATTTTAACCTAGCACTAGTGCTCTCGTTGAGTACCATTATCCCTCTTGCCTGTGCCTTGAACCTTGTATTTCCCCAACCATCCAGCATCTCAGAACCTATTGTGATGGGTAAGAAATGTGAGGCGGACAACTTTGTAAAGAGTTTTCAACTTTAGCATTTTATTAAATAAAAAGGTAGGATAAACACCACTCTATCCCTCCCCCTGACAAGGATTTTCCTGCCTAGAATAAACTAAAGAAAATACTCTTACAAAAGGATATCTGTCTCTCACACTTGTATACTCGATAAATCAATAGGGAAATGTATGGCAGTTTAATCCAACAATTATATATAACATAAAACCACATCCACAAGGTGGCCACTGCCTCTTCTCATAACCTGGGTTAATTCCCCTTCCCCAGGATTGGGCGAGGTTTTGCTCCACAGTTCAAAAGAAATCAGGAAGTTCTGTTTTGCCACAAAGTTCCAACACAGTTCTTTCGGATTCAAAACTTGATAATAAAAAGCTTGTTGTATCAACAATGTACGAAAAGAAGTGATAGGTTCCAACTCCTCCTGGAGTAAGAACAGGATTTACATTTGTTAGGGAGAATTCTCTGTTTAGGCTGAATTTCCTAACCTAGTGAGTCCCCCAGCAGCTTTGCTGGATTTCTGGAGTTTGTTTTTTTCTCCTGTTCTTTTCTCCTGCCAAGAGTGAGTCTCTTTTCCTCACACTCTTGGACATGATTTAAGGGGTTCCTTTGACTGTTAATGTGTTTTATGGGCTATGGGGTCTTTTACTTCATAGGGTCTCATGTGTTTTTACTATGTGTGTTACACAGCACCCTCAGTGCAGTGACACAGGGGTGTCATAGTGACGCCCCACCATAGACTCCATACCCTGGGACTGACTACTGTCTCCCAGGGCATGTAAAGTCACCATTGGCTTTACTAGTCCCAAATTATGAACAGAAACCAGTACAAACCATCATATTGTGGACGTACTGGTCGGGGCAATTCGATTGCCCCGGGGTCTGTTAGTCGAGGGGGCACGTCTCCGTCCCCCCTGATCGAATTTTGGCTGGTGGCAGTGGATACTACTTTTTATATTCGACCGCAAATATATCTCTATGGGATTTTCCCATTGTTCGAGGCTACCAACTTTAATTATTTAATTCTTATAGCCTCGAACATACCGCCGGTTTATTTATTTAATATTAATTTGCTGGTTGGTATTTTTTGCCAGAACTCGATTCTAAAATGGCGTTTGTGTTCTCTTCTGTGACTCCAACCCAAGTCGAGCCCTTTGTTCCACTTTTTGGCTGGTTTCTCCACAGAAGCCTCCAAAAGTGGTGCCACTCTGTCTGGGTACCACAGGGGGTGTGGGAGGGGCTTTAGGCACCCTGGACTGAGTTACCTTGGTAACTCAAGTCGCACTCTGGTGTGATTGGCCCAAGTGGTGAGCCGGCCTGCTCACCATGACAGCTGGGCTGAGTGAATGGGGGTGTGCTGCATAAAAGCAGGGCTTTGGGGACTGGAACTTCAGAAGTCGCCACAGGACCTGAAAATCCGACAAGGGAGAAGCTGCGCCAACCTGCTACGACGACACCACCGGTGGAGCCCTGCGGAACCGACTCACCACTTCCCAACGACAGAGAAGATCTCCCGGCTGGAGAGTCTTCTTCCCCTGACTGGTGGGCACAACCAGTTTACCTTCTTTTTCTCGTATCCCAGGACGGTTTGATTCTGCCTTCCTCTCTTGCTGTGTTCTTTTGAAAGTGTTGGGATCTGTTTCAATTTATGCTCTTCCTTTCTCTCCCTTTTAAACCGAATGATTAGAGTGCCATCTGCGTTAAGCGCTCACCGCTGTCTGGAAATAAGTGAGGCTTTACTTAAGACTTGTCTAATATTCTTTTAAGGGAGTGTATATCTTTTAGTGACCATGTTTTTGAACTGCTTGATATTAGTGCCAGTGTGTTTTATTAGATGTGGTTTTAAATAAATAATTATATCTCTTTTACACCAAGCTCTGGTTATTGTTTGCTTGTTCTACTGTGTTCTTTTGACCTATTGTGAATACTCTGTATACTGCCTAACTCTTCTTGATGGAAGTCTGACTGCTCAGCCACAGCTACCAAGTGAATCTGTGTGGTACAGACTGCTACCAAGTGGGTTTACTGCCAAACACCTGTAGTCTTAAATCTTTTGCAGTGGTCCCAGAGGGAACTGCACAGGTTTCTGTCTAACAACATTCATCTCCTTCAAGTAAACAACAACTGTCTTTGTCAGGATGATATGCCATTGTGTCGGGAGCATAGGTCTGGGGCAACGTGCTCGCTTTGATAGCAAGACGACGCGGAGCAACACAGGTTCGATGCCCGGGTCCGCGCTTAGAAACCTCTGGGTATTAAGCATGTTATAAATAACCATTTACAATTGTGGGTGACTTTATTCTTAAGGTCAATGAGTTGGAGAACTTTAAGATTCAAAGCTTTCTGTCCTCTATGAAAGAACTCTCCCTCCCCCAGCAGGTTCATGAACAGACCCATTCCTTAGGTAACATCTTGGACCTGATTTTCTCAGCAGATGCTGAGATCACTCTTTTTGCAGCCTTTCAAATCCTGTGGTCTGATCATTTTGTTGTTCCCTTCTCCTGGGGCATTAAGGGCCCGCCATCTGCTCCACCAGCCAAATTAGTCCAGCGGCGTGGATGGCGCTCGGTATCTAAATCTGATATGACCTCTTTTATACTTGTCCGACTTTCATGGCTGTCCCCTGTGGACATGAATTCTTTAATTAGTACTATGACCGTAGTTGCAGACAGCCTTGCTCAGCTCAAGACATCTAGGCTATCTTCATGCCCCTCTCAGCAGTGGTTCATGGACAAGCTGTGTGCCCTTCGCCTACAACCCAGGCAGATGGAGTGAAAGTGGAGGCGCTTTTATACCTCCAGGGAAACTCTTGCCTTGTCTCTGGTCACCTCCAAGTATCACCTTGCCATTTCATGTGCCAAACGTGTCTACGTTGCATCTATTATTGAAACTTCTGTGAATCACCCCAGGGAGTTGTTCAAAGTGGTTCGTAATCTCTCTACTAGCTTACCGGCTCCTGTTCCCTCCTCTCAGGCCCTCTGAAATTCCTTGTCCACATGTTTTATGGATGAAAGAATTTCTATTCAATCGAATATTGCTGTTACTGACCTTCCTTCTGAGTCTGATATTTATATGATATTATATTTTATTTGTATTATGCCCATACGCAAGTGTTTCAGATCGCGAAGAGGCAAGGGAGGGGAAACAAGGGAGGACAAAACAACGATCTTACTAGGCCCAGTGACATTAAGAACGTGCGAGTGCAGGGGAGAGGGAAGGGGGAAGTACGAGGGGCACAGGAGGAGTGGAAAGTGCTGAACACGTGATACTAGAACAACAACAGGTAGTGCGGCCAGCAGGTGGTAAGTGCGAAAATAAGGTGTAAACAATGGGAGTATTATAAGTGCTCGAAGGGTACTGTAGGGTAGCAGATAAAGACCAAAATGCAAGGGTTGCCAGGAGGCAGTGCGGGTGTGTGGCTGGGAGAGCAGGGATCTGGGCCCGATATCAGAGGGTAACCAGGTGCTCGGTGCCAAAGCAGACAGTTTAGCAGGGGAGAGGAAGAGCGAAGGCAGAAGCAAAGAGGAAGGTCTTGAGGTGCTTCCGGAACCAAAGATGGTTCTCCTCAAGTTTCAGAGTGGCAGGGAGGCTGTTCCAGATGGATGCCCCAGCAGAGGAGAGGTATCTACCCCCAACTCAATGCTTGGAGAAGCGAATGACCCTGAGGGAGTTGGAGGTGAAGGAGCGAAGAGCTCAAGTAGGAAGGTATTTAATCCTTGCAGACACTGGGAGCCAATGAAGAGATTTCAGGGCTGGAGAGATACGATTGCAGGGCTTGAGGCCAAGGACAAGTATCGCAGTCCTGTTCTGGATGAGCTGGAGAGTGGTTGCAGGCGGATTTAGAAAGAGGCTGTTGCAATAGTACAGCCTAGAGAGAACCAGAGCTCTGGAAACAGTGAGCTTCTGGGGGAAGGAGAGGCAAGGAAGAATACCTCTGAGGAGGTGCAGTTGGTAGTTAGACTTTTTTGAGACGTCAGAGATGTGTGGAGAAAAGGAAAGCATGGAGTTGAAGATGACCCAGAGGTTCTTAGCCTCGCAAGTGGGAGCAGGGAGAGGGCCAAGGGAGGCCGGCCAGAAAGTGATAGGAAAGGAAGGTGCAGGTGTGCTGATGAGGAGGATCTCTGTCTTACTGGCAGTAAGGCAGAGGTCGTTGGCAGCTCACCACACCTGGATTGCAGACACACAGTCAGAGATGAGAGAGGGAGAAGAGGTGGCAGAGGGGAGCCTGAAAACAAGTTGGGTTTCATCCGCATAGCACTGAAAGTTTGAGCATAGAGCAGCAATGCAGTAGGTGAGCGGTGCCAGGTATTGGTTGAAAAGCCAAGGAGAGAGGTTAGACCCCTGGGGAACACCACAGGTAGAAAGTGAGATAGAGAAAAGGAAGGACCTAAGTTGTACCTGGGAGGGTCGGTTGGAGAGAAAGGGGGTCAGCCAGGCCAGGGCCTGATCAGTGATTCCAAGGTTATCACGTAGGCGATTCAGCAGGATGGCATGGTTGACCGTGTGAAAGGCAGACGAAAAATCGAATAGGAGGAGGGCAGATGGGATATTAGAATGAAGGTTGGAGAGCAGGTCTTCACAGATTTTCAGGAGAGCACTTTCCATGCTTCTGGCAGCTCTGAAGCCAGATGGATGGTCATGGAAACAACCAACAAAATCGGAGTGAAGATTAAGTTGGGAGATGGCCAGCTTTTCCAAGAGTTTGCCCAGGAAAGGAGTGATAGAGATAGGGTGATAGTTAGCTGGGCAAGAGGGGTCGACTATGGGTTTCTTGAGAAGAGGGTACACAAGAGAGTGCTTCAGAGGGGAGGGGAAAGCTCCAGAGGCAAAGGAGTGGTTGCAAAAGTCGGCAAGAGCAGGAGCAAGGGTGTCGATGTGCTCCTTGATGGTTTTGGATGAACAGGAAGTAACCCGTTTTGATGATACTTTCATAGATTGGACTTTCTGGAAATCTTGTCAAGGGAGAACAGAGGAAAAAATGAAAAAGAGGGAGGAGAGGCGGCTGCAGGGGGGTCAAAGATAGCAGGAGGATGAGAGGACAAGAGGGTGGACAGGATGTCCTGTGATTTTGAGATGAAATGAAAGGCAAAGGCCATGCATGGCCTGGGAGGCAACCAAGTTGTTAAATGCCGCAAAGATGCAGGCTTGGATGTGGGCTCCCTTCTTAGTGTGGACAAGGAGCTGGTATCGCCTTTGAAGCAGGCGCAGGCCAGTTTGTCAGAGGATGCACAAGAATCCCGCCATTTCCTCTCAGCCACCCTACACTTGCGTTTAAGGGTAAGTAGGTCAGAGTCATACCAAGAGTTGCACTTGGTTGTGGGCCTCAAGCAGATGTTCATGACAGGGGCAAGAACATCAAGAGTATCAGAGATAGAAGAGTAGAGAATGGAAAGGGCTATGTCAGGATGTAAGTCAGCCAGAAGAGGAGGAAGGGGAGAGAAAGTGGAAGTGAAAGCCTCAACTGACACACGCTTCATGGGTCGGATGACTGAGAAGGTACATGGCAGTGTTGGAGTTGGCTTGGCCTGTTGGGTAGAGAGGGAGAGATGGGAGGAAAGGAGGGAGTGATCACTCCAGGAGAGAGGAGTGGTCAGAGGAATAGAGAGGGGGGGTCTGAAGAGATCAGAGCCTCTAGAGTGTGCCCAGCAGAGTGAGCTGGGCCAGAGGGGAGAAGAGAAAGAGAGAGAGAATCACAGAGGTCCCGAAAGAGTCCAGAGGAGGGACAGTAAGCATCCAGATGGATGTTGAAGTCTCCAAGAAGGAGGAGTTGAGTGGTTGAGGCCAGGAGGGAGGAGTTGAGGTCCGCCCACTCAGAGAGGAAGGAGGTGATTTGACCTGGTGGCTAATAGATAGTAGCCATGGTAAGAAATTGGCCAGGAGAGAGAGAGAGCCTCAGACAAGGCATTTGAAATAGGAGTAGGCATGCATAGGAATGACAGAGGCAGGAATCCACTCCGGGAAGTTCTAGGCTACACCCCCTCCAGAACGGTTGGATCTGGGCACGGAGAGGATCTTACAGCCATCAGGGAGGAAAGTGTCAAAGCTTGTGACAGAGCTGGCCGTGAACCATGTCTCGGTGAGACCGTGGACATCTAGGTCAAGTTCTTCCAGGAGGCGGCAGATGTCAAAGGAGTGCTTGACAGCTGAGCGAGAGTTTAGAGTGGCAATATGGAGAAGGTTGCCATCCTTTAATGACTTCCGGGGAGAGGCACAAATCAGAGGTACGCGCTGCAGAGGTGTAGAAGGAGCTTGATGGGGGCAGAAGAGGAAGGAGGAGAGGGCAAGGTAGCCAAGGAGGAGGGAGAGGAGGGGGCAAGGAAGTTGATGAAGGGATAGACAGGACAGCAGGAGAAAAAAGGAAATTGATGGGTTATGGGAAGCGTCTATCAAAGAGGAGCAGGTTGGCCTGAGGATCTTGGACCATGACGGTGCCATTAAAGTAAGCATTAATGATTACCTTAGAGGAGTGGAAGGGTTCCAGGAGTGCCTCCCCATCGGGTGCCACCATTAATGGGTGAGAAAGAGAAGGCAGAGAGTACAGAGACCATATGAGGAGTCCAAAGGTCTGGCGAAGGAACGACAAAGAGGATGTCGGTGAGAGTCTGTCTGGAGGAAGCGCTGGAGTAGGTGTCAGCGATAGGGAGACCAGGGTTAGAGGCCAAGATATCCTTTTTGAACTTCTTCCTACCAGACTTAGGGCCTCATCACGAGTTTGGCAGTAACCCTTAAATCCGGCGGTTGCGCTATTACCACCGGATTTAAGGGTCTGCCAGATCAAGGCTTCGGCGGATTTCTCCCCAGCTCTGAGCTGGGGGAAATCTGCTGAAAATTCGCACTATTAGAGCTCAAAAATTCCCCATTGAGCCCAATGGGGAATGGGGCATTACCGAATGGGCTCAGTGGGGAATGGGGAATTCCATTACCGCCAAACCCGTGATCCGGCGCTAATAGCGCCGGGGGGTTTGGCGGTAGGGCTAATGGCGCCGGCGGTAATACCGCCGGCGTTACCGCCCAACTCGTGATGAGGACCTTAGTGTGAAGGGTAGCATAGTCAATGGAGAAACCGTTAGAAAAAATAGGAGAGACAGAGAAGGCCATAGGTGTAGTGGAGGAGGGGGAAGAAAAGAGTGAGTAGCGGAGGGGGGGTTGGGGCGGCGACAGGATGGGCAAAGGCAGGATGGGGGTAGCACAGGGTAGTCACTGGGCACAGCCAAGGTAAAAAATGCAGCAAACGGTACTAATAGCTAACTTTAAAATATCAGCAAATGATATTGAGCCATGTGAGCCTCCGCCGGCCGCTTCTTGGTCTGTGTTTCCTACTTTCTCTGTTCTGGAGGTGACCACTGCTGTTACTAAGCTCAGGTCATCATCCCCTCTTGATCCTATTCCTCTTCATCTTATAAATGATATCCTTCCTCACATTGCTAATTTGTTGACAGAAGCAGTTAATACATCCCTCTCTGTGGGAGTGATCCTGGCCTCCCTTAAACTGGCCACAGTGATCCCACTGTTAAAGAAACCCTTGTTGGATCCACTGATCCCTTCTAACTTCCATCCTATCTCTCTTTTACCTTTCCTGAAGAAACTTCTTGAATCCGTGGTCTATGGTGACTTCTACTCCTCGTGGCTGTCACATCTCCCCTGTTCTCCACAAACTCCATTGGCTGCCGGTGGCCAAACATATTCTTTTTTTTTTCAATAACACAATTTATTGATTTTGTCTTATTGGTTCAAACATCAACAAACATTACATGGTAACATACATACATAATGTACGTCTTCCTACACATGATTCACAACCTTTGGATCCAGTTCTTTGCACATTATGAATTCTTACATTATATATGCAGTTCACAGCTCAGTCGTACCCAACGTTCCCTAACGAGACACATTTCTACTTGACATTAACATTGCTCCCATTTTTGCTAGATTTTATGGTCTTTCCCAGGGCATCCTCTGGCTGTGTATATTCAGTGTTCCATTGCTATGCATGCATCCACGTCCGCCAACCATTGATCATAATGTAGAACAGCATCCGAATCCCACCCATAATTGTGCAACATTTCTTTTGGCTAGTCCAGCGGCCGTTGAAAGCAATAATTTCTCAAAGCGGGTCATTTCTCCTTCCTCCTCAACCCCCAATATTATCAATTTAGGATCTCTAGGGATGGATCGGCCCAGAACCGCAGATAGTCTGTCGCAGCAGTCCTGCCAGAACTGTTGGATATGTGGGCATTCCCGTAGTATATGAAAGAAGGTTCACTCATCTTGGTGGCAGCGCAGGCAGTTGGGGTTCATGATATTACCCCAGCGATAGAGTGCCACTCGCGGATAGTACACTCTGTGTAGCACTTTACGTTGTATAAGCCTGATCCTAGCGGATATAGAGTATATGGCGGTTTCCCATGCAGGTACATTAGGATCATGGTCCAATCTTCAGGCAGTAATGGGCCAACATCTCTTTCCCATTTGGATTTCAAACTGCAAAGCTCTGGTGTGGCAAAGGAGGAAATCGCATTATACATGATTGATGTGGTTTTGACATCCACACGGTCCAGCACAATATTTCTTTCTATGGGTGTACATTCAGGCAGGCTAGAGATCTGGTATATGTGTACGAATTGCGTGAGACAGTTGCATGTAATGGTAGCGCTCAGTTACAGGGAGATCAAAGCGGGTCCCTAGATCTTCAAAGGGTACAAGTCTGCCTTCTTTTATTACATCACCAGTATTTGATATGCCCGCTATTTCCCAGTTCGGCCACCTCAGGAGTTTATTAAGCTCCGGCAGATATCTATTCTTCCACAGTGTTTGTACCAGAGTGAATTTCCCGTCCCATCCTGTGTGTTTGTGCGTTTCCACCCATATCTGTGTTGTGTGGATCGCAATTGTGTGAGGAGGCGGATGGCCTATGGTCTTATGGAGACTCTCCAATGGGGGTATTCCCTGTCTCGCAATTATGTCTGCTCGAATGTGTGGTAATTCTGTATTCCCATGCAGCCCATCATTTATCACCGCCATTTGCTTGGCTCAGTGGTACGTTTGTAGGTGGGGGAGCCCAATACCTCCTTCCGATACGAAACGTTGGAGGGTATGCAGCGCTATTCTTGGGTGTCCTCCTCCCCATAGTAATTTACGAAGTGTCCTGTCAATTTTACGGAATTTAGCCATGGAAATGTGTAATGGTGCGTTTTGTAGGACATAAAAGAAGCGATGACGGGCTAGCATCTTGAACAGCGCTGCTCTTCCCACTAAGGTTAATGGTAACGCAACCCAATGACATACATCTTCTGCAAATCTACTCATAATCGGGTACAGGTTTCTGATCACATACCCTTCAAGATTAGCTGTCATTTGAATACCTAGATATCAGAACCGCTCCGATTCAATTCGGTATGGGCAGTTTTTGGGAGCTGTATCCCCTATCCCTTTGATCTGAAACAGTATCGAATTACTCCAGTGTACTCTCAATGCGCTGAATTATCCGTATCCCATCAGTATTTGACTGACTATGGGACAGGAGTCAGCTGGGTTGCCTAAATCTGGCTAATTTTACCCAATCTGGCTGTATTAGGCTAGTTTTTACTCTAATTATCATCCACATGAGGCATCTCTTGCTGTATCTGGTCGTGGTCTATCCCTGCCATTTTCATTCCTTCTTTGCGGCCTCCAGTCTCCTTCCAGGTGTCGCTCTGCCCAATTCCACACCTTCCTGGGTTCCGTAAAGTGTACGGTCGTACCATTATGGTATATTTTGAGTTGTGCAGGGAATAGGAGCCCATATTTAATTTTGAGTACCTGAAGGCGCTTTTTAAGTGGATCAAAAGATTGCCTTGCCTTTTGGACCTCTCTGGTGGAGTTCGAAAAGAATGCGATCCTGGAGCCATTATATGTCATGGATCCCTTGTTTCTGGCCATCTGAAGCACAGCGTCTCGATCCCTGTAATTCCGTAGTTTGGCAATCAATGGGCGTGGGGGCACTCAGGGAATTTGTCTGCCAGTTGGCACTCGATGGGCTCTTTCTATGGAAAAGAATTTCAAGAAGGTCTTGGGGGCAAACAGATCCGATAGCCATTGCTCACGGAATAGTTCCATGCTCGGGACTTTTGTGATTACGGGCAGTCCAAGGATCCGGATATTGTTGAGTCTCGATCTCCCTTCCTCCACTCGCTCCGCCTGTATTTTGAGGTGTTCCAGTACTCCGGTCATTTGTTGACCCACAGCTCGTAGACCGTCCTGTGTTTCTGATATGAGAGTTTCAGTCTCTCCCGTGCGGGAGGTCAGTTTCTGCAGATCATGGCGTAGTAGGGACACCTCTGCACTTATGCCGTCAATTTTTTTCTCCATGGAGCTTTGTGAGCCCGCTATGGCGCTCATTACATCTTTGAGGGAAATGTTGTCTTCTGTGCCTTACGCATCACCAGACTTAGCATGTTCCGGTGGAGGGGTTGGGGCGGGCGTTGTATATTGCTCCGTATGGTAACTTTTTTGACTTTGTCTTTACCCATGCTAGGCTAATCAGTGGTTGCAGCGTATCTGTCCCACTTGTTGAGCACTAACCTTCTTTTATCTTCTAGTGCTGGAGCCGGTCTGCCCACCACGCATCAGTATTGTATGTGCAAGGTATGTGCAGTGTACTGCTATGTTTACCGTGGGTGCGGCACCGTTGTTCTGAGATACATATGGGCTTTGCAACCAGTCTTTATTCCTGTGTGGGATTTTGCCACAGTCAGATCTTGCTGATATGCAGGTTGACCGCACAGTCTCTCAAACTACTGCTGTTATTGAGTACTTCTATGAATCTGCCGGGCTGTTGGGTGTATCCACACAATCTCACATGTGGGCTTCCCTTGTCATGGTGTCAAGGGCTGAGCTTGTGCCCCCAAGTTGTTTTACCCTTGGATCTGTCGAGGGGGGCAGTATCTGTATTTGCCGCTAGTTCTGTATAGAAAGCAGTCCTGGGTGACTCATGTGCGCCCACGCACCCCGTCTCAGGTAACTGCTTGAGATGTACTTGCACTTTGCTTGTGGGTAGACAGTTGCACGTGTAAGTGGTCAGGGGCCTTCTGTTTGTCCTGATCAGAACATGGGAGGCGTGGTTGTAGGCAGGACACAACCGGGCATGTTCTGGATTCTGTTCAGTCAGGAAATCAGCTTGTGTCGTAGTACATCACGCTTTCCCAGGGTTATATTTGAGTACCGCTGGTCATATCCAATGTCAGTTATATATAGTCCCCAATCGCAGCTCAGCCTCACAGATCTTACATTGCCATCTTAACGCTTATAGTTTCAACACCCTGGTACCACACTGAGCGTTTTGTCAATGCTGACTGCTTATCTCCAGGTCTCGCCGCTATGCCTGCTCTTAAGGTTGCAGCGTGTTCCACGTAGTTCCACCAAGCCTGTAGGTCTCCGGTGCTGGAGTCTATTCTGTGTTCAGCATGGTTGGAACACTTTCTGTCCTCTGGGACCGTCACAAGTCCCTCTTTGAGTTGACTTATTAGCTGCCTTTTTACTGCAGAAGATTTTGGGCAGTAATGGGTTAATGCAAGAAACAAAGATTAGGTGAAAACCCAATCATACAGCCGCTCTCTGGAATCCCATACTGGGTTCTATATTAGTTGTAATTTCACTATGTATAGTTCCTTCGATCCAATTCTTGAAAAAATACAAAAGTCAAATATATAGTGATTTTTCAATGTTGAAAATTATTTTATAGAAAGAAGTGACTAGTAGCCACCAAAATTGTTCTTCGTGAGGAAGAGATTGCCATAAATCACTCTATCTGAAGACTTATTTTTGTGCCAATGCATTTCGGAATACAACAAATTCCTTCATCAGGGCAAGTCTAAAACAATAAACACATAACATTCACATGCAATTGTGCCAACCATCCCAAGATTAATATCCAATATAGAATAATTCCCATATTAGAAACAACGTAAGTATATAAATATCAGTATGAACAGTCATCATCCAAATAGTTGAAAAAATATGAAGGTAAACACATACCCGACAATGTAATGAGCCGGATCAGAAGGCAGGTCAAAAAGATATAAAATAAGAAACAAATCAGTACAAAGGCAAGTAAAGTTATCCTATAACAAAATGGAGGGAATCGGGTCCATTACCTGATCTAGGTGAGTAATGGCGAAATCTATGTTTCAGAGGTCAGGCTGCTCCACCGTGTACGGCGAGCAGGTGCTGTGAATGGTAAAGTGAATATATATAAAGGACCTATCCAAAGTGTAGCTAAACGCTAAATAGAAATAAACAGGCGTGGATTGATAACTCACCATATGTAAAGAACGAAGCGGAGAAGTTCTCTCAGCGTCTGCTCAAAGCAGACTGTCTTCGTTGTATCGGCGCGTTGCCGAGCAATCTGGTTTAATAAAACACGTGATTGAAGGCAGATTGTCCTCCTTGCATCGGTGCGCAGCCAAGCAACTCAGTTGTGTAAGACACGTGATCACGGCTCTATGAACACGAGCCGCGACCCGTGTCCGAGAACTGGTCAATAAACTCAATTTGATCAAAATATCTAATTACTGGACCTCCTAGGGCAGTAATGATAAAAGTCATCGCCTAAGAATCAAAAAAGAAATAAGTAATCTGTCATCCATGGACATAGAAAAAATACTAAGATTGAATGGACCCATTTGGATAAAAGTAAAGGCTGTTATATGAGCACCTCAGATGAGGCTATACTAATTATGAACGTGCCTAAGTAGGATGGATGGAGCCTAGGGAGCAACCCTAGGGCTGGACCTTATATTAATAGTATGTGCCTTAATGCCGCTAGTGGTGTCGTCTAGACAGACGGCACCTCGGGTCCTGGGGGAACTCCAGGATGCGCAGCATGCAGGACAACATTTAAACATGGGAAACATCTCTTATTCATATACATTCAAGTGACCCTCAACATTCAGGTCATATACGTACTGGTGTCAATCTAAACCAAATGACTTTGAAGTCTGCATGTACAGTGCCCCATGGACGGTCACTCCTTTCCATGGCCTGAATCGGCGGCCCCCTCTCCACTGGGCTCGCAGCCTGGCAGTGTATGCAGGCTCTTATGAACTCTTCAACTCTGCTTTCCAGATCAGGAAACCAGACCTTCAATCGAAGACGTGCTTTAGTCTTCGCCATCCCCTGGTGTCCTTTGTGGGCGAGCTGCAGGACTTTCCCCACAAGCGTCCTTGGGATCACGATTTGGTGTCCCCTTAACAGGAGACTGTCCTCTGCCAACGATAGCTCATGGCGCGCCTTCGAGAGCGCCTGCAGATCTTTTTGCGCTCCCTCATTCCTGCGGGAATTGTTCAGGAGGACTTCACGCCATTCCCCGGTGGCCACCGCACCTTTTATCCTCATGAACGCCTCTTCCATGTTAGATTCGTCTGCGATATCTTGACGTGCTAGGGCGACTGGCAGTGCCGATTCAACCACCAGGTGTATGGCTTCTACACAGTCTGCCACCTCCAGTGAGTCCCTGGGCCACCCAGTGCCCGGATGGCGGGATAGATAGTCCGCAGGGTTGTGTGTCCCTGGGCGATAGAGTAGTTTGACCCCATATTCCATGAGCGACAGCATCCATCTTTCTATGCGAGGTGGTGGTTTCGACGAGGTCCCTGACAGAATCGGGATGAGGGGCTTGTGATCTGTAACGACGACAACTGGCTTCCCTAGAATGTAGATTCTGAAGTGTTTGCACCCCCATAATATGGCTAAGGCCTCTCGCTCAATATGGGAATAGCGCCTCTCGGTTTCGGTGAGAGCTTTGCTCGCATAGGCGATGGGTCGCATGGTCCCTTGATGGTCCGCCTGCATGAGGACTTCTCCTAGACCCACCGGGCTGGCATCAACCACGATCTCTGATTCGCGGTCAGGGTTGAAATAGGCCATGGTTTCCTGTCCTGATAGGGCATTCTTGATGGCAGTGAATGCCCTTTCTTCTTTCCCAGTCCAGGTCCACGCTACGTCGTTCCTGGTGAGTGCCCTCAGGGGCTCTGACAAGGAGGCCAGGTCTCGAATAAAACGTCCACAATAATTGACCATCCCCAGAAAGCTTCTTATTTCCACTGGGGATGCAGGCAGGGATGCCTCTCGGATATCTTTCACCTTCTCCGGATCTGGGGAGATGCCCCCGGCATGGAATATGAATCCAAAGAATTCGAGCCTGTCCTTCAGGAACTCGCACTTTTCTTTGAGCAGGGTCAGACCGAGGCTGCGTAGTCTCTCAATAGTGTTTTCTAGGTGCTTCAGATGTTCAGCTTCTGATCTAGCGAAGACCAAGATGTCATCCGACATGTTGATGACCCCTTTGAGTCCTGACAGAGCCCCCCTGATGGCGTTCTGGAAAACCTCAGCTGCGGATGAGACCCCGAAGCTGAGCCTTTTGTATTGGTATAACCCCTCGTGAGTCGTAAAGGTGGTAATGTATCTAGACTCAGGGTGGAGCTCTAACTGGTGGTAGCCTGATCTCAAGTCCAGCTTCGAGAAGACTTTCGCTCCCTGGAGTTCACCAACGATGTCATCTAAGGTGGGCGTGGGGTGACGTTCTCTCTTAATTGCTACGTTGGGCAACCTCATGTCTACACAGATCCGTACTGCACCCGGCTGTTTGGGCTTCGGGGCCACCACAATTGGAGAGACCCAGGGGGTGGGCCCTTCCACCCTTTCAATGATGTCGAGGTCCACCAGTGATTGGAGTTCTTTTTCCACCTGCGCTCTCAGATGGAATGGGATGCGGCGATGTTTGTGCAGCCGTATGGGGTCAGCCTTTAGTTTTCCGATACCTTGAAAGATCATCTCAAAGCGATGTAACAGGCGGTCCAGATCAGCGTGATATACTGTAAAAGTGAAGTGCACAATGGTCAGTGCCTCTGATGCAGCACAACTCAGAAGAGAATGTCGGCTTACGCTTGTGACAAAGAACCTCGCTTTTATTCTGTTCTGTCCATGAGTTACCGGAGCCACAAACACTCCTTGGATGGGAAGGGCTGCGTCTCCTCTGAATGCGTATATCCGCACTGTGGACTCTGTCAAACCTGGCGGGCCTGGGAATGCATTGTAGTGTTCTGTTGCCAACACGCAGACTGACGCCCCAGTGTCTATGAGGACCGGAGTGGGGACTTCTCCGATGTTTACTGTACATGCAGTTTGTCGACTCTTTCGAGGGCCTTTGACAATGCTAGTAATGAAGAAAACCTCTTCTTCTTCCTCTTCCTCTTCTGCGATGTTGAGATCTTGCATGCCCTGCTCGACAGCCGACACACCCCTTACTCTCCTGGCGTCGCTTCTGCCAACTCTCTCAGGTCCTCTCAAGGCCGCTACTGGCGCCGTAGCCCTGCACACTCTCGCATAGTGTCCCGGTGTGCCACACCGGCCGAAGACTCTCGATTTGGCAGGGCACTCACCCACATGCGGCAGGTCATACCCGCAGTAGGGGCACGATGGAGCAGTACCTTGTGCTGTGGGGCCGTCTCCTCTCTTCGGTGTCCATCTCGCCCTCCCTGGGGCCGAGCGTCCGACTGCAAACGCTTCCTCCTCCTTTCTGAAGTGCGTGGCTGCGTCCATCTTTGCTCGCCTGGCCTCAGCCAGTTCGTAGGCTCTCCCTGTGTCCAAAATCTGTTGCAGAGTAAGTCCAGGTTCCCTAAGGACTTGTCTCCTCAGTTTCCCTGAGCTACACCCTTGCAGCAGCTGGTTGCGAACCATTTCTTCCTCGTTTACCCATCTGCAGGAGCTTGCTAGGTGCCTAAGTCGAGCACAAAACTGGTCCAGTGATTCCTCTTCCAGTTGTTTCTCGGCGCACATGACAAACCTGTCATAGTCAACATTCGCCATGGGAAGGAAGTGGTCTCGGAGTGCTTGTTTAACTGCGTCATATGTGACCACTGGGATGGTTAGAGAGTCATATATTCGGTGGACCTCTGTCCCTGCAGAATACAGCATGATGGCTATCTTCGCCTCATCATCCGTCTCCCCCGAGGCCCTGAAGAACATTTCTATCTTTTTGACCCATAGGAGCCACTTCGGTCCCAGCTTGGATGGGGGGCCTGTGGTATCAAATTCGGGCATGGGGACTAAAGTACTGTGCATCCTGCGTGGTATTGGGGCAACAGCTGTCATGATCTCTGCTTCCAAAAGATCAGGACTTGCCCGACTCCCTTGGAAGCAGACCCATAACCCCGGTTCCGAGTGCCAGCCAGTCCCAATTGGGACCTTTTGGACCCTGTCCTGGCGCCAGTGGCACCAGGCTCATAAAGATGCCCAGTCCCAGCGCTGGAAGCGCCGGGCTCATAATGCTTGGGTGGACTTACCTGCAGCAGACCATGCTGCTTACTTACCTGCCAGTTGAACCCCTGATCCTCTTCTGTTTGGGACTACTTTTCCTGTTGGGTGGGGCAGGAGCCACTCCCTAGGTTCAGAACACTGGAACTCTTCTGGAAAGCAGGAACTCTTTTCTTACCTAGGTGTGGCTGTGGAAGGAGACACCTAGGCACTACAGGAGGCTATTTAAACCACACCCGATGGATGAATCTTGCTTTGCGTTATTCTGCATTCTCTGCAGCAGAACGCTCATCGTGTCTTCTGCTTCTGATCCTGGGCCTAAGGGAACAAAGGCTTACCATCCTGGAATCCAGTCTTCAGCAGCACCTGTAAAGACAAAGAAAGAACATGTTAGCACTACGGTCTTCAGTGGCAGCGCATCTCTTACCTGGTCCATCGGCTGTCACCAACGCCTCGCGCTGCATTCCGGCATCTGAAAGACAAAGGCTTACCTACTCTTCGCATGCTCCGGAGGTCTTCGCACTGCATTCCGGCATCTGAAAGACAAAAGCTTACCAGCTCTTCGCACGCTCCGGAGGCCTTCGGCGCTGCATCCCGCATCTGAAAGACAAAAGAAGGTGCGTTTAAAGACATTGGGCAACTTTATTACTCACGTGCCATTACTCCTTCCCACGCCGAATCCAGTGGGTATTCCAGCACCCTTCAGCTTCTCTAAAACTCCGAACTTGTACCTGCAAGATAAAAGGGACAGTTAGTGCGCATCGTGAAGCAGGCTACAAGCGCTTACTTACGTGCTTCCAGGCGCTTCTATTCCTCACGCGGGTTCGATCCTCAACTCTCATCAGCCCGCCATCCGGCATCGCCGGAACCCTGCAAAACAAGAGATATCATTACAAAAGACTTTTAAGACATTTGAAGTGCCCAGAACTTACCGTTCGTGCAGTTAACGACGGACAGCAGTCCTCTGAGGTCAAGAGGCCTGCACCCTTATCCAGTGAAGAAACTGGTTACGGCACCCTGCCCCGAGGCAGATGGAGAGCTCGGCGTTCACTTACCTAAGGTGAGGGCGTTAACCTTTGGGGTTCTACAGGAGAAGAGAAAGGGAAGAGGAGAGAGGCACCCAATAACCCCAGTTCATTAATCCCATATTTTCTATCTGCAGACATCTTACTCTTCGAGTCAGACATACAGTGCACAGAGGTCCAGCCCAAAGAGCCAACCGTGTGTTACACATCACCTTTGAAGATACGGCATTCACCCAGTCAAGACCGGCGCCTCTGCGGGAATCAGGTGAGCGTTACAGAACGCAAAGCCTACCGCAAAACTCCCACCCAGGCGCTATGGAAACCTCGGATACCGACCAGCTAGCCCAGTTACTTGGGGAACTAAGAGCAGAAGTGCATGCAGCCCGTCAGGAAACGAATGCTCTAAGAAGGGAACTGATTATTTCCAAGGAGCGAACAGACGATCTCGCTAGACAATTGCTACAGTCACAAGCCGGACAAATTCCGTTAACCGCATCAGGGGCAAATCTTCCTTCAACATCCTCTACGAACCCAGTGCAGATCAACCTACCTGGGAATGTACCTCTGGCTCCGCCCGAACGATTTTCTGGTGACCCAAAGAGGTTTGCAGTATTTATTAATCAGTGCCGGTTGCACTTCTTATGCCGGCCAGCAGCCTTTCCAACTGATCAAGCTAAGGTAGCTTTCGTGCTTTCGTACCTTAGTGGCAATGCGGCAGACTGGTCGATCCCTCTAGTTAATCAAGATGATCCGGTTCTCCATGATTTTCAAGCTTTTCAGCTCAGTATGGAAAAACTGTTTGCAAGACATTCACAGGGGCAGGCCTTGGACAATGAGCTCCTTTCATTGCGACAGGGTAATCAAGACCTTTTGGCTTATATTGCGTCTTTCAACAGACTGATAGTGGAAACTCGATGGCCTGAGGACAAAAGGATTACGCTGTTTTATAGAGGTCTACGTGGAGAGCTCAAAGATGTGTTAGCCCAAGTAGTGAATCCCCCGCAAGACTGTTCGGACTATATTGACTTAGTCGTTCAAATTGACCACAGACTGCAGAACAGGAAGGCCGATCGTTCCAAGTTTGATGCTCGAGTATTTTCCAAACCACCAACTCCTACCAAAGGAGTAGACTCCGGGGAACCCATGCAAATAGGGGGCCTGAAAGGACCACTAACACAAAAGGAGCGGGAAAGGAGAAAACAGCTGCAATTATGCCTCTATTGCGGAAACTCGGGGCACTTTCTTCGAGACTGTCCGGTGAAACCAGCCAAGAAGGCAGTAGGAGCTGCAGTTACCAGGGTCACAAACTCTGAGCAGGGAAACGACCTCGCCCGACAAGAATAGAGGTCCTCTTGCCGAGCGTTAAAACCAGTTCCGTGACCTCGCATTTCGTGATACCTATGGTCCTCATTAGCCCTGAACATCCGGATCGATTACATGCGATTGAAGCTTACGTCGACAGCGGTGCCATCGGCAATTATGTGGATCATGAAATGGTTTTGAGGATGAATCTGACTCTTTGTCCAAAGGCTGTAAAGGACGTCATTACTACGGTGGATGGTACGGAGATAGCCTCCGGACCAGTAACGCATACCACCCAAGAAGTGACTCTAGTAAGTCAAGATGGACACCATGAGAAGATCGTGTTCGATGTGATCAAGGCCCCTCAGTTCCAGATTATTCTAGGAATTCCTTGGTTAGAGAAGCACAATCCTCAGATCGATTGGCGAGCAAGAACGGTTCAGTTTCCAGAATGTGTCTCTACTTGTCACCCTCGACCTGGTGTTGCACTGGCAGCAATTTCCTCAGAGGCTCCCCAGTTACCTCCTGAATACCTAGAATTCCAAGATGTTTTCCGGAAGGATCAGGCTAACTCTCTACCTCCTCATAGGTCTTATGACTGCCAGATAGACCTGATACCTGAATCTACTCCTCCTTGTAGTAGAATGTATGCCCTCACCGAGCCTGAGAATCTTCACCTCCAACAATACCTGGATCAATACCTAGCGAATGGGTTTATTCGTCCTTCCAAGTCCCCTGCTTCCTCAGCTTTGTTCTTCGTTCCAAAAAAAGAAGGGGACCTTAGAACTTGTATAGATTATCGCGCCCTGAACCAGATCACTGTTAAGAATAGATATCGGTTACCTTTGATCCCTGAACTCCTGGACCAAGTCAGAAAAGCATGCATATATACAAAGCTGGATCTTAGAGGAGCCTACCACTTGGTACGAGTAAAAGAGGGCGATGAATGGAAGACCGCCTTCCGCACCAAGTATGGGCTATTTGAATATCAGGTCATGCCCTTCGGACTTTGCAATGCCCCGGCCGCCTTTCAATATTTTATGAACGATGTCCTCAGAGAGCTCATAGATGTGTGTGTTGTTGTTTACATTGACGACATCCTCGTTTATTCTTCATCGGAAACTGAACATCGGAAACACGTGAAAATGGTCCTCGAGAGATTGCGTCAACACAAACTTTTCGCTAAGTTAGAAAAATGTGTTTTCAACGTGACTGAAGTTGAATTCTTGGGATTCATATTATCACCTAGCGGAGTGCGTATGGATTCAAAGAAGGTCGATGCAATTCTCAAATGGCCATCGCCATCCTCCGTAAAAGGTGTTCAAAGCATGTTAGGCTTCGCTAACTTTTACCGCAGGTTTATCCCCGAATTCTCTCGAATAGTCCAGCCCATCACCGCCTTGTTAAAGAAAAACAAACGTTTTGAATGGTCTACCGAGGCGGAACAAGCTTTCCAGAATTTGAAGACTAGATTTATCTCTGCACCGATCTTAAAACATCCTCGCCCAGAACTCCCCTACATCGTTGAAACTGATGCTTCGAGCCTTGCCATGGGGGCAGTTCTATCACAAAAGGACCCAGTAACCAATCAGTTGCATCCCGTGGCATTTTGGTCCCGCAAATTCTCGCCTCCTGAAATCAATTACACTATTACTGATAAGGAACTTCTAGCTATCAAGTCCGCCTTTAAGGCTTGGCGGCATTATCTTCTGGGGGCCCGACACACCGTTACTGTGATTACAGATCACCGAAACCTGCAATATTTGAAAACCGCAAAAGCTCAATCCTCTAGGCAACTCCGTTGGGCACTATTCTTTGCCGAGTTTGACTTCATAATTACCTATCGACCTGGTACAAAAAACGGTAAAGCTGATGCCCTTTCTCGGATGGGAGTGGAAGAACATTTGATCAATCCTAAACCTGTACCTATCATTCCCGAACAAAGAATTCTAGGTGTAATCGCCACACAATCCATAGAGGAAGTTAAGGATAAAGCCAGGCTACTGGTAACTCCAGCAGACATACAGAATTGGCATCTGCAGGGAAAGGACTTTACGGTGAAGGACAACCTATTATATTTCCAAGAACGGTTATACCTGCCCAGCACAGATTTACAGAAAAAGGTAATCTCTTGTTATCACGATTCTTTAATGGAAGGACATCCCGGTATGTCCAAGACCTCAGAAAAGATCAAGCGCTACTTCTGGTGGCCGTCTTGGAAAAAAGATATCAGAGACTTTATAATGTCCTGTGGAGTATGCGCCCAAAACAAGAGTCAAAAGGAAAAACCAGCCGGCCTCTTATGCCCTATTGACATCCCGCCTCGCCCTTGGCATACGCTTTCTATGGACTTCATCACCGATCTACCTCCATGCTCCGGATACAATACGATCCTAGTAATCGTGGACCTATTCTCCAAGATGGCGCATTTCATTCCACTCAAAGGCTTACCAACAGCAGCAACTCTGGCCCGAGAATTTCTCGAAAACATCGTCCGACTGCACGGTTTTCCTTCAGTTCTAATTTCGGATAGAGGTAGTCAATTTATTTCTCATTTTTGGCGAAGTTGCTGTCGGTCGGCTCAAATTGATGTGAGACTTTCGACCAGCCATCACCCTTAAACCGACGGACAAACCGAGAGGACCAATCAAACTCTGGAACAGTATTTGCGCTGCATGCTACAACAAACTGAAAAAACTTGGAAAGATATCCTTTGGATAGCCGAATATGCCTACAATAACTCTGTCCACTCGGGAACTGGGAAGACCCCGTTTTTTCTTTTATACAGTAGTCACCCTCGAACCTCGGAGTTGGATCCACTCCAAGATCTTGGAACACCAGCAGTAGACCACCTGCATTCTACAATCACCCAAGCCTTTAAGGAAGCCGTTTCTCACCTTCAAAGGGCTAAAGAACAATACAAGAAAGGAGCAGACCAACATCGGAAGGAAGCCCCCCAATATCAAGTAGGAGATCAAGTCTGGTTATCCACCAAATATCTACCTCTAAAAGGACCACGCACATTCAACCCAAGATACCTTGGTCCCTATTCCATCACTACCATAGTAAATCCAGTAGCGGTCAAGTTGGACTTGCCCCCTCACATGAAGATACATCCGGTCTTCCACGTCTCTCTATTAAAACCCGTGCAACCTCAAACCCGACTAACTACATCTCCAAAACCTATTCTAGTTGATGGAGAACTCGAGTTTGAAGTCAAAAGCATCCTGGATTCCAAGATCTCCAAATCTAAACTATTTTACCTGATTGACTGGAAAGGCTACGGTCCCCAAGAAAGATCCTGGGAACCTGCAGAATATGTCCACGCTCCTCGTCTAATGAAAAGATTTCATCAAACATTTCCTAACAAGCCCAAACCCCCGGAGAAGCCCGGTTTGGGAGGGGCCTTGAGGGGGGGTGCTGTCATGATCTCTGCTTCCAAAAGATCAGGACTTGCCCGACTACCTTGGAAGCAGACCCATAACCCCGGTTCCGAGTGCCAGCCAGTCCCAATTGGGACCTTTTGGACCCTGTCCTGGCGCCAGTGGCACCAGGCTCATAAAGATGCCCAGTCCCAGCGCTGGAAGCGCCGGGCTCATAATGCTTGGGTGGACTTACCTGCAGCAGACCATGCTGCTTACTTACCTGCCAGTTGAACCCCTGATCCTCTTCTGTTTGGGACTACTTTTCCTGTTGGGTGGGGCAGGAGCCACTCCCTAGGTTCAGAACACTGGAACTCTTCTGGAAAGCAGGAACTCTTTTCTTACCTAGGCGTGGCTGTGGAAGGTGACACCTAAGCATTACAGGAGGCTATTTAAACCACACCCGATGGATGAATCTTGCTTTGCGTTATTCTGCATTCTCTGCAGCAGAACGCTCATCGTGTCTTCTGCTTCTGATCCTGGGCCTAAGGGAACAAAGGCTTACCATCCTGGAATCCAGTCTTCAGCAGCACCTGTAAAGACAAAGAAAGAACAGGTTAGCACTACGGTCTTCAGTGGCAGCGCATCTCTTACCTGGTCCATCGGCTGTCACCAACGCCTCGCGCTGCATTCCGGCATCTGAAAGACAAAGGCTTACCTACTCTTCGCATGCTCCGGAGGTCTTCGCACTGCATTCCGGCATCTGAAAGACAAAAGCTTACCAGCTCTTCGCACGCTCCGGAGGCCTTCGGCGCTGCATCCCGCATCTGAAAGACAAAAGAAGGTGCGTTTAAAGACATTGGGCAACTTTATTACTCACGTGCCATTACTCCTTCCCACGCCGAATCCAGTAGGTATTCCAGCACCCTTCAGCTTCTCTAAAACTCCGAACTTGTACCTGCAAGATAAAAGGGACAGTTAGTGCGCATCGTGAAGCAGGCTACAAGCGCTTACTTACGTGCTTCCAGGCGCTTCTATTCCTCACGCGGGTTCGATCCTCAACTCTAATCAGCCCGCCATCCGGCATCGCCGGAACCCTGCAAAACAAGAGATATCATTACAAAAGACTTTTAAGACATTTGAAGTGCCCAGAACTTACCGTTCGTGCAGTTAACGACGGACAGCAGTCCTCTGAGGTCAAGAGGCCTGCACCCTTATCCAGTGAAGAAACTGGTTACGGCACCCTGCCCCGAGGCAGATGGAGAGCTCGGCGTTCACTTACCTAAGGTGAGGGCGTTAACCTTTGGGGTTCTACAGGAGAAGAGAAAGGGAAGAGGAGAGAGTCACCCAATAACCCCAGTTCATTAATCCCATATTTTCTATCTGCAGACATCTTACTCTTCGAGTCAGACATACAGTGCACAGAGGTCCAGCCCAAAGAGCCAACCGTGTGTTACACATCACCTTTGAAGATACGGCATTCACCCAGTCAAGACCGGCGCCTCTGCGGGAATCAGGTGAGCGTTACAACAGCACCCTCCTGGTCTTCTTCCTCCCCCATTGTGATGAGTGGTACTCACTGGAAGCTGTGCGTAGCAGGCTATCCTCTTTCTTTCGTTGCCTAGCTGTCCTCTTTCTTTATTTGCCACAGCCCTGCAGCAGCTGGGCTGTGGAGGTTCCAAAAATTGGTGCAGAATATTGCAGAAAGCAGATGGCTCACAAACACCCTTGCGGGCCGCAACCACTGCAATCTGCGTGTGAAAAGAGAAAAGAAAATGGCCGCCGGCCGAGCGTGTGGGTCCGTGTTAAGACGGAGCAACGTTCCGCTTCTCCGATGCCAGCAGAGCGGGGAACAGCTCCGTGGCCGCCCTCGTCGCCAGTGTTATGTGCGTGGGGGCTGGTAGGGGGCCCACTCTGGCAGTCACATAGGCATCTGCACATACACACAGGAACTCACTCGGAGACGTGTGATTGCTCCGGTCCCCGGCGCGAACTGCCAGAGGACCGCGTTTATTCTCTACTGCGCATGCGCGAGCCTCGATCCCGCTCGCGCATGCGTGTGCTGGCGTATTCAATACGCAACAGGTACTGTGCTCTATGACCAGCAAAACTACAGACGCTTCCTCAGATGGCCAGCAAACACTCATATTGCATCACAAAAAAAACGAACTTTTAACAAGCGGTATCAAATGGCAACACATAAGACACGACACCACATTAGCAGGGCAGCATCAGACAATGGATCATGCTGACCAGCAAAACCTCAAACTTCAAGTGTAAAAATATTACATACAACAGCGCTGGACCAGTAATGTAGCACAATGGATCACATGACTAGCAGAAGAAACCACGTGACTTGCCTGTAAAAGTAGTGTTCCAGCTGGATAGCTGTTCTCGAATCACAAGCGAATCACTACGAACTCAAAGCGAGGTGAACCCGAAGCCAACAATTCCCCAAGCATGAACACAGTTTTTCGAGTGTGGTTTGTGTGAGCATGCATGTAATATATAGTGATCTGTGGCAACGAGTATACTCCGGCCAACCCTTCATCTGAATGGGGGAGGTAGAGTGGGGATGCACGTGAACCTTCAGCCGATCACCATACCATACAACACCGGGATCTGTTATACGTTTATATGTTATCTTATTTTGGAGGCCTGCGTGAGGATGCGATAGTAAACGTATTTTTTAAAAAAAATAATTCGCCTACCAATCCCATCTCACTTTGGTTGATTAACTTCACAGCAGTGCCTGGTAAATGTATGCACTGAGCCTCTATCGCTTGTCTATTCAACTCCTCACTCACCACAGGAGCTGTGCATCAGAAATGGGTGACATGATGCCAGTCCTACAGAAACTGAATGCGGATCCAGCCACGCAAGTCAAATAACGACCCATATTTTTTTATTTGCATTTTTAAATCGCTACACCCAGAGGTTTCTAAGCGCAGAGCCGGGGATCGAACCTGTGTTGCTTCATGTCGTCTTGTTTCCAAGGCGAGCACGTTGCCTCCCCGGGACTAGGATGTGCCGCGAAGACCATCAATACCGTTTTTATGGGGAATTTCCTGCTAATCCCAAAAACATTTTTGTGTTTGTTTTTTAAATTTATTTTGCATTTTGTTAATTACAATCCTAAGCATACATTCATAACATATACATACAATCGAGGTGATAAGCAGGTAAAGTACCAAGAAAGAAGAACTGTATAGTATTGGAGATATTTAAAATCCAGTGTGCTAAAATCATCAGTACAATCTTCCATAGAAAAAGTATCACCGTGGGATAATATAGAAAATTTGATATCTAAATGCTTAATTTTCTAAAATGGTTAATGCCCTCTTCTATATAAAGTGTGCTGCATCAGTGATAACAGTAGACTCTGCTCTACAAATACCATTCCAGAGCGGATCTGACTCGATCCTTTCTGTGGTTGTAACTAGCTTTCCATAACCCTTTGAAAAACCAAATGTATACTCAGTGTCTTCTTTTCCTGCTTCCCCTCCCAAGGAGAAATGGAAACCACACTGCTAAAACATAACGCCTCTTGGCTAGAGACCAACATTGGGCATTCCCTGTTCAAGTTCTGGCCTTTTCCTCGGCCTCCAATAACCTCAAGGTACAACATCTCCTCTTGCGGATATGGCCGGGACTGGGGGCAAGGCAATTCAATGGTTTGAACAGCTTCCAACTGCAGAATGTGGCCATGGCATGTAGAGTGCCCCAAGGACTGGTCCTTTCACCGGTCATGGTCAACGAATACCTAGTCCTGTTGGCGCACCCCAGACACGCGCAACATTGCATGCCAGGTGTTAAGGAAGGTTCTTCACCATAGATTTCATTGGAATGCCCAGCAGCATTCTTTGTGTTGAACCCTGGCATGAATTTTGAGATAGGTAAGGCCTTCCCCACTTTTACTTACCTACTCCACTCATTTATTTTAGGGGCATTGGTGGGTCCCTAACACTACTACTGCAGGGGAACTGTTTCACCCACTCATGATTTGTTTTGTTTGCATGTAGCATGCACCACCTTAGTGGATTACTCCGGGGGCATTAGTATCCCTGTTTAATTTTTGTTTTGGAACATAATTCATGCCTTTTGATGTGCCTAGGACAGACTGCTGCAGTGAACCATGATTTTCATCTTTTTTCGTGCACTCTCGTTTTTTTACGCATACTACCATTTCGAGCAATGTATACTCGAAATGGCCATGCCGTATGGTTTAACATTTTTTCTTTGGCCTTTTTGTTTTTCAGCTGTCTTCCTGCCCACTCGGGTCAGGAAAAAACATTTATGGTTATAAACACTTCCTGGGATCCGACTTGGATTGCTGGGCTAGTGCTTTTTTTGTGACTGAACTGGTCTGGGAATATCTGGTGCCAATACACATCCCTGCCAGGAAGTGTCTGTTGCTGGGCAGATGTGGGGATTGTGGCTGTCCGTGAATGGGCAGACCGTACCTGTTTGGTGCCGATCCTTGCCATTGGTGGGGTAGGGTAACCTCCAACCTGGATTTTGGTTAAGGGGAGCCATTCTAGAGGTCGCACACTGGAACCATGAGCTCGAAGAAGGAGCCTGCAACGAAGACCCGGAAGAGAGCTGCTACAAACAACGAGCATTACCAAAGCCAACCACCAGTGAAGCCCTGATGCAACCATAGAAGACGCTCTTCTGTGTCTTCTTCCCCTGGACCATTGAGAACAACTGATCCTGCACTCGAAGCAGGCCATAAGAAGTGCCCTGGAACCATCCTGTGGGCGGCCCATCAAATGCCAAGGCTTCTCTTCTGCTGCGGGTTCAAGTTGAAATGTGAAGCTTTGCAGATCATTGACTTGTGTCCCAGCAACAGTGCTGCTGCTGCTTCCCACTGCAAAGAGGTCCCTTCGGGGGCATGTTTCTTTCTGCTGCCATGAGTCAGGCCTTCTGACCCCCTAACTGGTGTTTCTTTGCCACACTTCTTCACTTGCTGAGTGCTCCGGGTCAACCCTCATTGGAGGAGTCACTGTGGCTACTGTCCTGAGGCTTCTGGCTGATCCAGCTTGCAAGTCTGTTAGATCTGTCCCAGAACTGGAGATCGAAACCGCCACATAGCGGGACCTAATCCAGACATCAATTTCCGCCACTGTACCTGGTGACTCCCGGGCCTCCATCACCGCAATCAACGCATGAAGTAAGTGTCCCCAGTGTTTCTTGCTCCCCTTTAGGTGGTCACCTAGAAAATCAGAGTAAGCAATCCAAGTGCACATACCTTTTTTTCAGAACCCACCCTTTTGCCATAGGGATTGTAATGCACACCGTCCTCTCCCTAGCACTACCCGTTCCTGGCTGTGATTAATGGGAGTCAAAGCCAAGGGTTCCACCTGGGTAAGCCCTTTGGTGGGGGGTAAGGAGTGTACCCCATGCTATGAAATTTGTTTTTTTTGTTGCTTTCCTCCCATGCACCTCTATGGCACACCCTTTCTTTATGCTTTGTTTTAACTTCTGACTTGACCTTTTGAGGTAAGTTAAGCCTTCTGCTTTACTTTTTGCTCATTCTTATGGGGAGACTGATCAGTCCATAAGAGACAGTCTCTCTTGGTGAATTTCTTGCATTGTTACAATTGCACAAGTTTTGGTTGCATTTGCAATGTGCCGAGGATGGGCTGGTGGCAGTGGATATTTTTCTACTGTTTTATACTTTTTAATTGTGCAGTTTTATATTTACTGCAAATGGCTAGTAAAGGTGGCTAGAACCCTAAGATGGCTGTGCCACATTTTTTGCTTGTTCTTTGGCTATATTGTTTTTTGGCTGCTGGAATTGCCATATATGGGAAGCCCTTTCCCGGGGAAAGCTGCTGCTTTCCTGGGCAAAGAGGATGGTTGTGTGTATGTCTGAATGTGGGGACTAGGAATGTCTCATCCCAGTACACATCTTAGTGCCTGAATGTCTGTTGTTGGGCAGATGTTGTCGCCAGTGGCTATCCATGATTGGATAGCCACTGGCAGTTAGAATAGTGCAGATCCTTACCACTGCAGGACCTGGGAGCGCTTTCAGACAGCTCTTGGATAAAAGGACTACTGCAGCCATTCTTCAGATCACCTTTGAGCAACGTCCTTTACAACGAGCAGCCTGTTGAGGACCTGAGGACAAACCCTGCATCTGACCATCACCAACTCCAGTGAAGTCCAGCAGAAGCTCTGCTCTTCTGCCTGATCTCAGGAAGACCCTCGTCAGTGGTTCTACCCCTGGACAGGTCGGAAAAATCAGCCTTGATCCCTGTTCCAGGAACTGTGCCTTTGGAGCATTTGGAAGTGTCCCTGGACTAACCGGTGGACTGACCTGCTCTCTCCTGGCCCACCTCGCTGCAGTCGTTGCCATTTCAAGTGCATCCTTGGAACTTGGAGAATCTTCAAATTTTACAACAAGCATCTGCTCCTGCATTTTCAGCCTTATTTTATCAACGGAAGTCCTGAAGGACCTGCTCCTTTATTCATCCCTGGAAAATCACCTGTTGTTGCATGATTGTGATGACTCCCGTTGCAATACATGCTCTCAACATTCTAACAGTGTCCTTTGTTCCCCAGCTTCACAGATGTATTCCCCTTTTGATCGTTTGGGTGTTTACCTGGAAGGTGTCTGGAACAGATTGCTAAGCACCTTGACCGGCAAACCAAATTCTGTGCTGAAACGTGACCTAGCACAGAGGACACTATCCCCAACAGATTCCTAGAAAATTCATGGTGAGTTAACATACCTGTCTCCTTCCTCCCCCTAGTCTCCATAGGGGTACATGGGCATAAATTACTGTTCTCGGCTATGGCTGGTGAAGGCCTGGTCAAGGATCCCTTCCTAGGCCTCTAATAGTGTCTTGGATTGAGCAAGTTTGCTTACCTGAACTTAACTTACCTTTTTGTCTTTTGAATCATAACTGCTGGCATCGTACAATCACTTAGTAAACCTATCTGAAAAGTATAACTTGGGAACTGATGACTTTGAGGTACAAGGACCCAAACCATCTTAGGGCTGGACTCACTAAGTCGTAGGGGTACTATTCTGTGGGCATTCTAAAGGGTGTGAGAAGCCTAGGGGTATTTTCCCATTTAGACCCAGAGAATCCTCTATTCAGGTTGCCAGGAGAGGGCCATCGCTTTTGGATCCCAACTCTGGGGGTGCATACATGAGGGAGAATCACCTGGGTGCGGGAGACTAGGACTGTCCTCAGGAGAATACCCTAGGAGAGACACAGTATTCTAATGGGACAATAGGTGGACAAATTCCAGAAGCCTTTGTCGGTTATGCAGGCACCATAATCACTAACCCAAGAAAGAGACACAGATTATCCCGGAGCAACCCCAGCGAAAAGGGGAAGCAAGGTGAGACAAAGACAGAACCTCATTCCAGTGCTTCTTTGTCTTTCCCTTATCCACATCATGGGAAGGGTTATACAGGCCTGTGCTCGCATATCCGGGTGGGTAACATAGGGAATGATTTAATACAAAGAGATTCACCTTTTGTCTATCAATCACCTTGTAATAGCATAGCCTGTCAATGTCAAGTCCCATCTCACCCCATCTCCCCCTCCCCATTTCCAACAAATACTGAGACGAGGAAGCAGCAACTTGTTACGCTCACCTGGTATCCACAGGGACGCACCCAGCTGGGTTACTTGCTGGTATGCTTCTCAGCTTTACCCTGATGTGGTCTGCGGGGAAGGTTCTGCCTGAAAATACAGGAGGACTGTGTTGAAGACTGACCGACTGGGGTAAGTATCCTCCCTCCACCCCCGTATGCTTTCAGTCCCTCTGGCGCCCTCTTCACACTTTGTGGTAGAATTAGGCGTGCTCTCCGTCCTGCCTTCTTTGCAGGGGCGCGTTGTCTTTCATGGGCGAGTGCGGTCCAGTTACTTCACTGACACCGGCCCGTTTGATATTGTTCAGGTAGGTCTTGTTGCTGTTCTTTAGTTTTGTTGCTATCCTGCATGCCTTTCTTTGTTTAAAATGTCTCTTTTTCCTCCCTTAGGTATGCAGAGCTTCAGCGCGGCGAACTGGCTTGGTTGAGCCCCGCTGGTAAATGATGGCGCATTTAGAGCGCTATGATGCGGTAAGTAAGCGCTATGCGCAGCGCTGTGAAGTCTTGCCTTTGCTAACCTGTGTTTTCCTTCCTTGTAGGTCGCGGTGTTCTTCAGCGCGAGTGGAATGTCCGGAGTGGTGCCAGCCGAGAGGCGACCAGCCAGGTAAGCCTTTTGAGCAGTTCGTAATTTGTAAATGTCTCTTGCCTCTATCTTCCTCTTTCAGGTCGTTCTGTCCCGGAGGCGTGCAGATTCGTGGAAGATGTTCTCAGTAGCTGCGAGTGTTTAAAGATAAAGACTGCAGGTAAGATGCTGCTGCTAATGATGTTCCTTTTGTCTCCTTGCAGGTTCTGCTTCTCCGAGGTTCGAGGGAATAATTGGACACGGTGAGCGTCACGTTGCAAGCTGCAAAGTAACACGAAGCATGTTCTGCAGTCAGGGTGTGGTTTATATAGCCCAGATAAAGTAGTACCAGGGAAAGAAGTTCCAGGCCTGCCACACCGAAAAAACTAGACGGCATAGCTTGGTTCTTACGAACCAAGCTATGTGGATGCCTCCATGTTGGCTGAGAATACAATAAAGTAGTTCCCAAGCACATTGTTGTTCATGGTGTATGAGCCTGGCGCCATAGGCGCCAGGACTGGCCCCATGAGGGCTTTTGAAGAGGATGCCGGGCTCTAGAGGCCAGAGTCCTGACTCCACCTGGCCAATGGGTTTGCCAGACGGGGTTTTGGGCGAGGGTCGTGACACAACTAGGATCAGTAAAGATTACCCATAGGAATAATATCGGGAAAATAATGGAAACCTACCCTAGAAAGAACTCAAGTTGTCCCACTAATAGTCAGGCAGGGTCAGGCATTTGCTAGTACATGAAAATTGTGCAGGAAGTACCTGAAGATAAAAAGTGCACAGGAAAGCAAGAGTAAGGAACAAAGGGAGCGGCAAAGAGTCAGAGTGGTCGTGCTGAGAAAAAGCAAAGAGCCTGGCGTTTTTCGAAAGGCTCTGATTCTAACCCATGAGAGGATGATATGTGAGAAAGAGTGCATAAAAGGAAAAGGTACATCCTGACCAGCTGAATTGATATTTGAAACTAGAGTGGCCTGAGCTTGGAGAAGGTAACCCTGAGAGGCCTATTGAGGACACTGATTTTGTGTTTTTAAAGCTGGAAAAAGCCTGAGCTTGAGCAAGGGAACCCTGGGAGGCCTATTGAGAGAAGTGGACTTGTTGAAAGCTGGAAAAGAGGCCTGAGCTTGGGGATGGGAACCCTGGGAGGCCTATTGAGAGAATTGGACTTGTTGTAAGCTGGAAAAGAGGCCTAAGCTTGGGGAAGGGAACCCTAAGAGGCCTATTGAGGAAAGTAAAGTGAACATGTTGAAGCTTGGGGAAGGGAATCCCAAGGAATTCAAAGACATTGAAGGTATTTGAATTCCCTGTAAGGGCCCCGTGGAGAAGGTCTTACGAACAGCCCTGGCGAGTGAACACATCTTTGTGACATTGACCAAATTGCACCTATTGATAAGACCACCGGAAACCAACTTTGGTTTTGCCATTTTTGTTGAACCACAAATGTTCCTTTTCAAAAGACGTCCTATCACATTTTTGTAAAGCATGAGGGCAAGCATAGGTTTAGACACAGACTGACTTTTATTTTGGACTATTAGACAACGCCGGCCATTAGAAACATCAGTTAAGGGAACCATCCCTTTAGAGCTAGGGCCATTCAGGCAATCCACCAACCCAGGAACCTTAGTAAATAAAGGTTTTAAACACATCATTTTGGGTCTGCGTCTCTCTTGACACCATGCCTGTCTCACAAGGGCCTTTACTGAATTTCATGCATCTTACTACTTACTGGTTATTGAATCATATTGTTAGGCAAGATTGTATACAGTAACACTGTGAGAGACTACACCAGTCTTGTCCTCTTGGTATTAGCTACAGGTTCTGTACTACACAAGTTGGTAGAGTGACTGAGCAGCCAGACTTACCTCAAGAGGGGTAAATATGAGCTGTAGAGCTGTAGCATCGAAATCCAAACATACAAGTATCCAAATAACACTTACACTCAAGGTTCTCTAGAAAAATAGTTTATTTAACTGTCAGTTTTAAATAAGCCTTCTTTAAAAAGGGCAATGTGCAACAATAAAAATACACTTCATAACAAGTTCTCAGAATCAAGGTAAGCAAGTAGATACTCTCTAGAGATGATTCATACACACTTCCTACACCCTGAGGTGTCTTCAATTACTAGGACAATATTGGCATGTACATATCACTGTTTGCACTTGGTAAAATTCTGAGATTGTGGAAAAGGCAAAGGTTAGGGAAGGAAACCGGTTAACAGGTTCTCGGAGCATGTGGGCACTTTTCAATCTCCCAATGAAGTCTAGATAGAATCTTTCGCAGCAATATTAGTTAAACCAATGCAAACCAATTTATCAGGGACAGTTAGAGAATCAAAGTCAATGGGTCAGAAGAGCCTGTAGGGAGCGAGGACAGCCCAAGTCAATTTCCACAATGTCTGTGGCGCTGAGGCACTTCTTAGAAAGCACAAAAGTCTTGCACAAAGTTAGAGAGTTTGTAGAAAATCACTGTTGGGCTACAAGCTGTTAGGCTTGTGAAAGGTAGAGCAGAGATCAACTCTGCAAAAAGCAGCTACTGCAAGTCTCAAGTGAGATGATACAAGCTACAGACAAAAGAGGTAAGTACCCCTCAGTCAGCACAGGCACAGCATAGGTTTGAAGAAGAGGATCCAGCTGGCTTCTGTTCTGGTTGAAGTCTTGCAGATCCTGGGTTCCTGGGACTCAGTCATGGGGACAAGAGGGAGGACGTCTGGAGGACTCCTGCACTGCAGTTCGACGGTTGTTGGCGGCTACAAGCTCTTTTTAGTTCAGCAGCACTTTGCGGTTTCAGCTACCGGCAAATAGCATCACTGCGGATGTAGGACACTTGATGGGCTTCCTTCACTCCTTGAGTCCAGCACTCTGGTGAGGTGACTCGAACTTGGGTCGTCCTGCTTCGGGAGGGTCCTCAGGATCTTCCTGGAGCTGCTGTCCGGCTTAAAGATGATGCACTCGACTACGGATTTCTCGACCTCTGCCACTCGGTTCCAGCAGCAGCAAAGATGTACAGCCAGTTGGGGAAAGTCTTCCAGCAAAGTTCGTCTTGGGGTTAGTTGGTCCCACCAACCCATGGGAAGAAGTCGTCCTTTCCCAGAGCTTCTCTAGTCGATTCGGAAAAGTAGTTTCAGCACAGCTGCAGGGCTTTACCGGGCAGTTCAACTGTCCAGGAGTATGCAGCAAGCTTCTCTTCACGATTCCTTCGTCGGATGTTTCGTCCAGTGGTCGACGCTCTATTCAGTCCGAGAAGCCTTGCCTTTTACGCAGGTTTCTCCCATTCATGCACAGCCTCACTGTCACTCACACAGCAAGGTGGCTGTCCTTCAAGGACAGCCAGCCAGCCAATCAGCACTGGTTACATTCAGATTTCCAAGGAGACTAAGGACAGGGAGTTTCAGGCACCTCCCTCGCTTCCTGCCCTGCCAGACACACTGGATCCAGAGGCGAGTTTCAGTACTGCAGCCAGCCAAAGGCAAAACAAACAAAAGGGTTAAACCTAGTTTGGCGCGCAGAGTAAAACCCAAGAAAGACCTCACAAACAAGAAATGAAAAAAAAGAAGACTGGGGCCATTTTGACACAATGGTCACCCATGGGTGCTATACTACAGCTGAGGATTCAGCCTGCGGTAGGAAAGCACAATGGTAGCAAAATTAAACCACTGCCACCAGCCATTAAAAGTAGTGAGGGTAACATACAAAATGTTACATGAGTAAGTTGGGAAAGGGGCTACTAAGTAACCCCCCAGCACTCCACATAAGATGGGGTGTGCTGGACTTACATAGGAAAAAGGTGAGTTAAGTCAATTTCACTTTACTACTCTTGGGAACATTAGTTCACCCAAGAGAAGGTTTTTAAACCTTATAAGAAATCCAAAGGCCTTCTCTGTGACACTGCACTGAGGGTAGATACCTATGGAGTTTGTCAGATCCAAAAACAAAGGAAATACTGAATCCAAATAAGATCAAAATACATAAGGGAGTGAAAAAAAAGGTCTCACTCATTCCAGGATACACATTAAAAGTCCTAAAGTCCAGCAAAAGAGCTGGGGTCTCTAAGGTTGAAGGGAATTAGCACAGAAATTAGAATTCTCCCTAACACATATGCTTTCTTTCTTCTGTTCAGGGCAAACGTATATTTCTGTTTAATAATAATAATAGCGTGGCAATATTTGCCTAGAGGTTTTACTTGCTTAGTGTGTATGTTAAAGGCATAATCATTATATAGTTTGTACTTACCCGTCTAACTGAAATTATTGATGTTCTTCTCTGTGGACCTATTGTACCCCCAAGACCACTCTCATTGCCCACCTGAAACTAAGGCTTGCTGCTCTGCAACCTTACCTGGATTGGATTTGGCTAGATGGCAATGTCTCCCTATTCATTATAATAGGTTGGCCTCCTAAAATCCACCCATGGGCTGAGTTTGGCAATCCATTTTAACACCCTACCTTTGCTTACTTCCCCTGTTTCCTCAAGCAGTGTTTTACAATCCTAGTACTTACTCTTTGCAAAAGTTGTGCAGGGGAATTTTGACTTCCTGCCCAAACAACCTGGTACTCCCCTGAACATTGACTCTTGTAGGATATTGAACAGTTCAATTTCCTGTTAGGGAAGGTGTGCATAAGTGAGGTGCCTGCTGTAGATTTATAAGGCAGGTTGTAATATTGCGTTTTATTATTATTATTATTTTTTGATGATTTCGTTTATTTGTAAACGTTTTCATCATTTCCGTCGTTATCTGTAGATGGTAAGAGCTAATGATTTAGATTGTTTCTCATGGTGTTCTTTTGTTGAGTTCCAATATAGTACTTAGATGTGTATTTATTGTTGTGTCCACTTAGTAGGGCAGCCCATCTTTCTTGAGTGTTCATTTGTTGTGCTGAGAGATGGAAGAACGCTCCAAATTGTTTAAGCTGACAAGAAAGTGATTGGCATTCCATGACCAGATGAAATAAGGTTTCTGGGATCGCTTGATCCTTACAGAATCGGCAGTAGTTGTTTGTGACGTCAATCTTCCTCATTATTGATAGATATGTGTTTGTAGGCAGAATGTTCAAACGTAGTCTTAAGAAAGTTGTTCTAATCCTCTGGTCTGGAAAAATGTGAAGGTATGGCGGTAGCACATGGATTTTCCTGCTATCTTTGGTACATTGAAGATTTTGTTTGTAGACGTTCTATTTTTGAATAGTTTTTATCCAATCGCTCTGAAGAAGTTTTATTTTTGCATGTTGTGGGCGAAGAGTTAGCATTTCTTCTGTGATGTCTTCGTTTTCCATTTCCTTCCTCATTGACTGTTTCTATTTTTGTAAATACCGTGTTATTGAAGGTGTTAGCCTGGGCTCGGAGGATTTGAATAGCTGGGGTTTTTTGGTCGGTGAGTATTTTTTGGAAAATGTCTAGTCTTTTCCATAGAACAACAGATTCAATTGACTGGGTAGCCATTTCATATCGAATTCTTGGCATTGGATATGCTTGTGGTAGGTGGAGAATTTTACGCCAGAAAATTGCTTCAAATTTCATCCAGTTTATTGTACGGGGGTTCAGCATTGCTTCTGTTCCATATGTTAGTATCGGGATGTACTTCTGTCTGTAATAGGAAATGATGCGTTTGAATGAAAACTGTCCATATTTCCTGTGAAGTATACATCCTTGTCTTGCTAGGGTTTGTGCTGTTTGTTCGATTTTATCAATCCATTGCTCCTCTGAGTTTGATTGGTTTATTAGGACACCAAGATATTTGAAAGTTGTCACATTTTCTATTTGGTTCCCATTGATACTGAAGCTCGGTTGGTATGGTTTTTTTGTGAATGGTTTGGTTAGAGTCATTGTCTTAGTTTTTCCGATGTCGATTGTTAATTCGTTTTTTCCATATAGCTACTCGGAGCTGTCAGCGATGCTTGTAGTCCAGTAGGGGTTTTGTGCAGCACAACGATATTGTCTGCATATGCCATGGCGGGAACTGGGGTGGAATTTATTTTCGGTGGATTCGTTTCATTGGATTTTAGGTGTTCTTCATTGTCTGACGTGAATAGGTTGTAGAGAGTTGCTGCCAAGGGGCAGCCTTGCTTTAGACCATTTGTTGTTGGGATTGCATTGGTGGTAGCTCCTTGTTTTGATAATCTCACTTTAATGTGGTTTCTGAATATAGGAGAATGATTGGCTCGAGTATGTTCGATGGACAGTTCCATGCTCTGAGTTTTGCCCATAGTTTATGCCGTGAGATTGCATCGAAGGCCATCTTTAAGTCGATAAATGCTGCAAATATTGTAGTGTGAGAGTTGATGGCTTCATGCTTTATTCGATGGAGTAATATCAGATTGAGATTGGTTCCGACATTGGCAGTGAAGCCTGTTTGCCTGATCGAGAATTTGTCGTTTTCTAGTGCCCATGTAGTTAGTTGTTTGAGCAGTACTGAGGCGAATAGCTTCCCAAGCGGGTCTAGTAGGGAAGTTGGGCAGAAGTTTTGTGGTTCTTCTCTGGGTCCTTGCTTATGGATTGGAACAATTATTGCCGACCTCCAGGAGTTTGGTATTCAGTTCAGTGTGTTTACCAGAGTTGTGATATGGCACATGAAGTTCGCCCAGGCAGACGGGTCTTGTTTGATGACAGCATTAGATAGTCCGTCAGGACCAGGCGCTCTAGACGTGTTCAAGTTTTTGATGAGCTTCATGAAGTCTTCAAATTCTGCATTTACGTACCATTTCGTTTCGTTTGTGGGCATTTGATTTTGAGGTTGCGTTTTTCGTGGTCCGTACATGGTCGAGAAGTGCGTGATCCAAGTTTCCTGCGCAACGTTGGCTGTTAGTTTGTGCTGTTTTTGCAGGTTGTTGTTGAGTAAGTTCCAGAGCTCCCTCATGTTATGAGTCTTGTGTAGTTTCATTATGTTTTCTGCGTCTGCTTGCTGTAGGATTTTTTGGTGAGATTTCCTCCAATTGGCGTAATTCTGCCTCAGATTTGTCATCTGTTTCATGTTTTCCGTGGATTTTGTTTTCTTTAGTCGTATTGATCGATTTATGCATTTTTTCTTTTCTGCTATTTCTTGGTTGTATGTATGACGATGATCTATATGTGGGCGGTTTTTGAGCGTTTGTCGGAATGGGAGTAGAATCCATTCATAGTTGAGTTTCTCGGAATCTGTCAAGATGGCGTCATGGAGTTTCTTTGGTAGGTTTGCCATGGATGGTTGTGGAATCCTTAGTCTGGATGTTGTGCCGTCAAGTTCTACGGAGACTATTGGTGCTGGTTCGCTTTGTTGAGTTGATAGCCGGGAGTGAACAGTAAGTTGGTTATGATCACTTTTGTCGGTTATTATCGTTTGCGCTTTTCTGACTGATTCATGTAGGTTGTATGATAGAAATATGTAATCAATGATTGCATTTGATGATCCTCTGGTCCAGGTTGGCGTATATGCTGCAGAGTTGTTCTTTGCGTGGCTCAGGAGGATGAGATTGCAAGTTGTAATTTCAGTCATCCATCTGCTTGCTTTCGGGGAGAGATGTGAACGAGTTTGGAGAGATCCATTCTGGTTGTATAGCTTGATGTTCAGATCCCCACATATTATTATTTCTGGTAGGTGATGGGTTGTCACGACCTCGTCAATTGCCAGTAACACACCGTCGATAAATGCCTCCATTGATATTGCTGCAGGGTTCCAGTAGAGGTTTAGGATTGCAACTGTTGTGTCTTTTTTTGTTTCCCGTTTGAGTGGATCTTGGTGCACACTAGTATTGTTACTTGAATCCAGGGGTTGATATTTTCAGTGCTCAGTACTGTGCGGTCCGGGCTTATCTTGATTAGGGTGAGGAGCCCTGATGCTGGTCTTCCTTGTTTTTTGACGATAGCAGGGTTGAGAAAAGTGAGAAAGCCTTCAAAAGCCGGCGGTTCGCTGAGCCAGGTTTCCTGAAAGCATAGGATTTGAAATTGTTCTAGGTCTTTGGAGGGGTTTGTGAAAAGATGCAAGTTTCCTCTGGTATTCCACAAGCAGAGTGACCATGTGTATCCCAGGTTCATTGATTGTTATGAGCGGGAGATCATGGAGTCTCCTAAGGATGTAGTTTCTGTGAAATAAGTTTCTCAATCATAGGTTCTTCTGATCGGTCGTTCGTCTCTGTGGGATTGTTGTGTTTGTGGTGATTGGCTCCGCTTTCTGCCAGCTCCAGTGTGGTCGGCTGTATAGTTGTTCGTTAGTGGTCTCGATTGGTGTTGCCAATTGTCGTCTCTGTCTGAAGCTCTTTCTCTGTATTTCGGTTTGTTGGGTATTCTTGTGGTTGTGGCAGCCCAGCATGTAAATCCAAGTTTTTGTAACTGGGCACGTCTTGATAAGATCAGTTCTTGGTTGTTCAAGTACGCTAGCTCTATGACAATCTTATCTAGGTTTAGATCGTCTTTGAATGTTATGAGGTCAATGACTTTTGTTGCTATTTTGTTCAGATGTGGTATTGCTCCAAAGAGGCGTAGAACATTGTTTCTGTTTAGAATTAGAGGTTCCGATCTGTTGGTTTCGTTTTCAATGTGGATTTCGTAGATTTCGTTTTGTCGTAGTGGATTGACAAATGATGGGAAATTGAAGCTGTGTTCAGTGGTATCTTGTGATCTTGTCGTGAGTGAATCCGATGAAATTTGGTCGTAGATTTTGTTTGTTGTTTCATCCGTTGTGTCACTATCTAGGGCCACATCTGAGATTTCTTCAAGGGAGAAGTCTGAGATTTCATCTTGCTTGACATTTGTTGGTTGTTCATGTTCCAGAGGATATTCGTCAATTATTATGAAGCTCGCGTGGCCTGTTGGTTGGATGGGTGGTATTATATTATCTGATGTTTGGTCTTCGTGGGCAGATAAATTAAGCAGTTCTTCATCTATGGATGATTCAACTTGCGGTCTTTGTGGTACTTGAGGGTGCGTCTGAGTTTTAAGGCTTTGTTTTCTCTGGGTTTCGGTGGTTAATAGTGTCAGTGGAGTTTGGGTTTTGCTTTTAATAGTTGTGGAAGGTTGGTCGGTTGGTTTCACTTGACAGTTCTTAGAAATGCTCTCGAGCCCGTTTGTCGTTTTTTGTTGGCTTTTGATTGTGTAGGTTTTGGGTCCTTTGGGTTTTTTCTTTTGCAAAACTCTGGTATGCCCCTGTGGGGTTCTTGTTTGCTTGTTTAGGTTCGATGGAATTCAATTGTGAGATGGTAATATTTCCATTTCTCTCAGGACATGTTGTTCGTCAATCAGGGTTGCGACAGTTGGTTGTTTCAGCAAATTCGCAGGAAGGATGGTTGGTGTTCGTTGGTCAGCTGGTAGATTGGATTGGGGAACTGGTTGCTGTTGGTGGTGTACTTTAAGCAACTGTAGTAGTTCTGTTGTTAGGTTTGTTTTTTCTTGACGATCGCCTCTCGCTATTTCGGCTAGTCTTTGTTGCCAGCAATGTGATTCTTCTGCTTCAGCAGTCATGCGTGATTCGATTGAGGAGACAAAGTTCTCCACATAGATTTGTTTCAAGTGTATCAGGGCTAAGAGAGTTGCTTGGTCCTTAATGCTGTCTTTCATATTTTCATGTAGTTTGAGGAATGGAATCATCGCTTGAGAGAGTATTGCAATAAGTATGTTTTGTAGGTCTATCATCGTGGCCGGGATTCTCGGGTTGTTGTTTTCTTCGGAGTGATCATCTTTTGGTGTAGTGTTGGTATTTTTATCTTGTAAAGTGATCAGTTTTGTGTTCTTGGTTGTGGGATCTGGAGTGTAGTAGGAGTCATCGGAGTAGTAATTGAAATGTGTTGGGAACGTTTGTTTCTCAGTATAGTCTGACTGAGGTTCGGTTTTCACAGGTAATTTTTGACTATCATGTGTGATACACGGGGTCGAGGTTAGTTGAAGTTGATGTATTTCCGGTAGGTTACCAAATATTTCCTTTCTTTTTTCAATGCTTGTCATTATTGACTCAATTTCAGTAATGTCCATTGATAGTCTTGCTGCTTTGGTTTTTGGTTTGCTGCCGGTAGCATATAATGATTGTATGAGCTTGATGGAGTTATGAGTGTGTAGCCACGCAAGTTTCGCTAATCTTGCTTTTTCTTTTTTCATTTGTTGAGATGACATCCATGTTGGTTTTTGGGGATTTATGTCATCTCTAGGGTCGGTTGGTTGGTATTTTGGGGGAATATGGTTAGTTATGTCTTTTGTTGCCAATTTGTTGATGGTTTCTTGTGTTCCGGGGGTAGGTTTGTAAGGTAGTGTGTTTCTTTCTTCACTTGCCGTTTGAACTTCTGTTTTTGCTGCCGTGGTGTTGCCGCTAGAGTGGTTCGAGTTGTTATTTGGAGCTTCAGTGTGGTCCGATATCGTTGTTCTGCGTTCTTGGTTGCTGGTTACAGGTGTTGGTGTCACATCTTGTGTCGTGTTACACTGAGGACTGGGTTTTTCAGTTTGTTCCTTTTCGCTGGATTGGGCGAAAGTGTCAGTTATCTGGCAACTGACGGGTGACAGGGGAGTGGGGATGGTTGGCAGTGATGGATCTTCTTGTTGGTTCGTAGTATAACGGATGTGGACTTGTGCTTTGGTTTGATTAGGTATTGTTTCTTAGGGGTTGGATTGGTGGATCACCTCAATAGTTTGTTTCTCAAAATTGGGTTGATTGTTTTTTTGGAGAGTGGCGCCAGTGTTGGGAGGGTCCTCTGTGATGAGGGAGTCTTCTCGTTTGGCTTCGGGATTCTTTGATGGGACTTTTTGACTTCCTTTGGAGTTTGGTGTTCTTTGGAAGTATTGTTTCATGGTTAATTATGACAAGTCTTGATCAGAGGAGCCAGCAGTTACAAGTTTAGTTCTTTGTCTTGTTTTTGGCCGTTGAATGCTTTGTTGTTTAATGATTCGATTTGTTCACATTCTTCTTCGATTGATGTGTTTCCTGTTGGGATCCAAGGGACGGGCCCTTTCGGTCTCCTAGCAGTACTTGAAGTTAGGTTTTGTTTGATATGGTATTCAGGATCCAAGGGATACGCCCTTTCGGTCTCCTGAACGGTGGTAGAACCTAGTCCCAGGTGTGGCGGTAGCGTGGATTGATGAGTCTTCCTTGTTGGGATCCAAGGGACAAGCCCTTTCGGTCTCCTACTGGTATTCGGTTTCGTGTTAGAGCGGATATGTGACGCAGGATCCAAGGGACATGCCCTTTCGGTCTCCTGTAGGTAGCTGGCACAGATCTCCAGTATAGAGCTGGCGCAGATCTCTGTCAAAGATGTCGGATGTGTTGTTGAGATTTCTTTGTTGGGATCCAAGGATCAAATCCTTTCGGTCTCCCAAGTCGGCAGTATTTCGATTTTTTACGCCTGTTTGCAGGGTTGCGTAGCTGGGACAGATCTCCTGTATGAGGCTGGCACAGATCACTGTCAGAGGTGTCGGGTATACTGTTGTAACTTCTTTATTGGGATCCAGGATCGAGTCCTTCCGGCTCCCAAGCTGGCAGTATTTCGTTCTTTTATGCCCGTTTTGTGCCTTGAAACACTTGTGTATAGGCGCGTTACAAATGCCATATCAAATCATATCATATGTGTAGTGAGCTACTAGTGAGGGGGCACACAGGGTGTGCTTCTTGGTTCCGTTGTGAAGCAGTGTTCTTTGGGCTTATCTCTAACTTTGTTTCGTACGATGGAGAAATCTATGGCTTGAAGAATCGCTCTATCTATTCGCAGGTTTCTTCGCCGATTATTTGGGTTCCTGCAGATAGAATGTCAAGAAGGGGCGAAGTTGGAAAGGGAGTTCCTTTGCTCTCGTGGTGGAAATCCAGTGAGGGTGTGTCAGTGAAGAGCACTGCAGTGCCGTTCTTGTATCACTTCTTTGGTGTCACTGTGGTGGCTGTGATCACTGCTCGCTTGTATCTGTTACACTCACCTGGCTCCCACAGGGGCGCCGATCGGACCCGGACAGCTGCGACCTCCTCCAACGTGAAGCGTAGTGCAGAGATGATAGACTGGACTGGACCGCCTAATCTCATCTGCTTGACCCATAGAAGTATTCTCCTGCAAGTGGAGAAACGGATTTAGCCACTCATGGATTTTAGTAACGGCACCCCACTGTTCTCCCCACTAATCACCACCGATATTCACTTTCAGTAAGCTCACCTTATGTTTGTAAATGATGAGCTCTCCATCCTGCATGAAATGCAGGGGTCGCGTAGATACCAGTTACTTCACTGGTTTGAAGGCGTTGGAAGAGTACCGGATGAATATTGACTCCGAGGTTCCAGGCGAGAACCCGTAAGTATAAAGTTCAAAGAGTTCAATATGTCCGATGTTCACTCTTGTACATTCCTTTCTTGTGTTGCAGCTGGGTCCAAGGGAAGATTGTCTTGGGGCAGCTGATGGTGTTCAGGTAAGTGTCTGTATTACCCAACACTGTCCGCCAAAAGATGCGTGTGTTTAAATTGCTGGTTTCTCTCTCCTTACAGGTGCGGCGTAAGAAGTTGCGGTTTGTTACAGAATAATGCCTGCAGTTGTTAATCAAGTAAGTCTATGGTGGAGAGGTTGTATTTGTTGGCTCTCTCGGCTCACCTTATGTTTCTTTTGTCCCCTAGATGGTGGAATTCGGCGGAGAAAATGATGGAGGCTGCGCCGGATCGAAAAATGCTGTGAGGACTGGTGAGAATGGCGCGGCGCTGCAGCTGGCGATGCGACGCGTGTAGAATAATGTCTTTTTCAGTTTGAAGACGTGATGATCCGGAATGCAGGTAAGGATTGAAATAATATCTGTTTTCTAACCTTTCCTCCTTCTATTGCTAGGAGCTCTGGATTCAAGACGGATGTGGCTGAAGACTGGATGCTGACTGCAGGCACGGTGAGCGTCATGCTGCTGGATGCAGAATAACACAAAGCATGTGCTGCTGTTTGGGCATGTTTTAAATAGCCCCCAAAGTATTTCCAGGTAAGAAGTCCCTAGAACCACACCCGAGTAAAAAATAGTCCCTGTAGTAAAATAGTCCCATCCAGGCCTCGCGTTGGCTTGGATTCATTTGCAGCATGGTCTGCATGAGGTGAGTTAAGTCTATGAGCCTGGCGCCTAGGGCGCCAGGACTGATTTCTATTATGAGCCTGGCGCCTAAGGCGCCAGGACTGAACCCAGACAGCCCCCAGCCGGGGCTGCTGGGGTTTTATTAAATATCTGGATGCCTGCTCCCGGGGCTGATGGGCTTGATCCGGATGCCCGGGGGTAGGCATCATGACAGTATCGCAGGTCTAGTTTATGCCTGCTCAATGCCTTTTGAGCTATTCGGGACTTTATCAGGAAGTCAGGATCCACTCGTGTAAATGGCTCGTGGGTCGCAGTTGGCTGGTAGGGTGGGGGCGGGGGGGCGCTGTGTGAGTCTGTGGATCCCAGGTCTCACTGGTGTCCTGGTACTGATGGTATCGGGCGAGCTGCCGGCGAGCTGCTTTGCAGATTTCGCGGCTCTCTACTGGTGCTTCAGGGTCTGACGCAGAGGCGCCGACGTGTGGAGCTGCGGGCCTCCCTGAGGGGAGGAGACGTTGCCATGAGTTTGCGGCTCTCTACTGGTGCTTTAGGTTTCGACGCAGAGGCGCCGACGTGTGGAGCAGCGGGCTTCCCCGAGGGGAGGCGACGTTGTCGTGAGGTCTGAAGGGGGCCGACGGCACGCAGCTCACGTCAGTGTCCTGGTGGTGGTGTCATCGCAAGCTGTGGGCTCCTCCGGAAAGCAAGCGAACCGCCGTTCGAGTCTCTTGCTTCCCCGCTGGCCGCCCGGGGGACAAGGCAGCCGGCGCGGGATCTCAAGCTGGGCTGCTGGGCTCCGTTCGCTGTAAGGCACCGGTGAGCGCTGCCTGATGGCTCTGGGGCAGCGTTCCACAAGGGAAGGCAGTCGCGGGAGTCTCCGCAAAGGGGAATCACCGTCTGGCGGCCTGGAGAGTGCCCGAAGGTGATGGTCGCCTGTTCCTTGATTTCCTGTGAAGATGATGGACTAGGTCAAGAGTTGTTCAGCAGTTGTGCCGTGAGGGGCCGGTGCTCCCCAATATTCTGTAGTGGACTTTCAGTGGGGCGGGCGGGACACCCGGGAGCTCCTTCGTGAGCCTTGTAGTGGTCTTAAAGGATAGGGGGGGGTCGGGGTGGGTCTGGTCGACGCTTCTTAGGGTTCCAGGAGGGGGGTGAGGAGAGGGGGAAGAGAGGGAAAGGACTGGCAACTGTAGGGATAGGGTCAAATTCTGCTGGTCACACAGATGAGTGGATTAATACGATGTTGCTCACGTTATCTTGGGGAGGTGGAAGGGGGGGCTTCTTAGGATTCCAGGGCAGGGGTGGGGGGCCAGGGTAGGAAAAGGCTGGCAGCTGTAGGAGTAGGGTCAAACTCTACTGGTCACACAATTGAATGGATTTTATACGATGTTGCTCACGGTATCTTGAGGAGATGGGTGGATAGTCAGAGCCCGAAGACCCAAAGACCCTGCGACCGACTCCGCGGCCGCTCTGCGGTGTTCTTGGGATTTTAAGTTCTTAGGTGAATGCAGTAGAAAGAGGACTGTAGGCAGTCCCATGAATGTAGTCAGCAGCAGCAGCCAAAAAAGAGTGAACCTTCTCTAGTGCAGACCCAAAGACTCTGCGACTCTTTATGTCTTTCCACATTACTATTACAGTGGTATATTGGATTTACAAAATCAACCCTGGGTGGATTTTGGGAGGCAAGCCTATTATGGTGAACAGCTCCAGCCAAACCCAGTGAAGGTAGATGGAGTGGAAAGGCTTAAACTCGAAAGGGGTGTGAATTAGTTCCACAACTCTTAGAAAGTGAAACGTTGAGAGACGATGGGGCCTAGTGCCCTATAGCCACCAGTTCCACAAGATAAACTGTTGTTAGGTTTAATATTGGATTTAGCAATGACAGTGGTTTAGAGTATGAGTTCCAAAAATTAAGGTGTTTATCTCCATACCGCCACCTTAGGGAAGGCCCAGGGTACGATCCTTGACAAGACCACGACCAATCTATGTCAGGAAAGAGAGAGAGAGACATGACTTTATGCCCATTTAACCCCATTGAGGAGAGGGGAGACGCGAAACAGGTATGTACATAACCCCCCCCTTACTATTTACTGCTACATAGAACACTTCAGGGGTTCCGGAATCCATTGGCGGCCTCATACATCTGTGCTTGGTCTGGTTGAGGGAAGCCCATCGGTTGCAGCTGTGGGGATAGTTTTCGGACGCGAGTGCAAGTCGATCCTCTAAGTTCCAAGGATACACTCGGAACACTGACAACTGCAGAGCGGTGTCACAGGAGACAACTGGTCAGTCCATTGGGTGGGCCAGGGACATTGCTAAAGGCTCAGGCACTGATACGCAAATAGTGGGCGAGACTGTTTGTTCCCACCGGCCCAGGGGTCAAACCACCTACGAGGGTTTTCTTAAGATCAGGACAGAGGACGAGGGCTTCACCGGGACTGCACAAGAGTTGAAGTTGGTCAGCTGCAATGGTCGTCCTGTGGTCTCCAGTGGGTTGCACTGCGTCGTAGGGGTCTTGGCTCCAATGATGATTTGTCAAATGGCTTCAAGAGTCCTCCTTTAATCTAAGATTTGGACCGGAATTGCCACCAGGTCCACCAATGCTAAGGATCAGCACCATTCAAACTGGCAGTGGCTATCCAATTATGGATTGCCACTGGCCAAACATTCTGCCCAGATACTCAGGGACACAGATGTGGACTGGGACCCGGCAGTTTTAACCAGCACATCCGGCCCCACACACAGACTGCTACTTTGCACAGGAAAGCAGAGGCTTTTCCCGGAAAAGGACTTTGTGTATATGGTAATTCCATACTCAAGAGGGCAGGAAGAAGTACGAAGCATGGCCAAGGGACAGCCATTGTAGAGTACATGGTACTCTTTATGGCATTATGCAGTAAAATGTAAAAAATGCATAAGGAAAAAGTAAAAAAACACGGCGTTAAGACAGTTTTTCTGAGGTCCAACTAAGGGCTTATTAAAACCATTCAACTGTGGCAGTACAAGACTCCACTTTCAGGGTCTCATCATGAGTTGTGCGCTAATCCCGGTGGTTTTACCGCAAGGGCTATTAGCCCTACTGCCAAACCCCCCGGCGCAATTAGCGCCGGATCACGGGTTTGGTGGAACGGTACATCCCCATTCCCCATTGGGCCCATTTGGGAATTTCCCATTCCCCATTGGGCCCAATGGGGAATGTTCGGCGCTATTACCGCCGGCGAAAATCGGCAAAATCGTGGCGGATTTGCTCCCAGCTCAGAACTGGGGGTAAATCTGCCAATCCCGTGACTTGGCGGACCCTTAAATGTGGCAGTAATAGCATTACCGCTGCATTTAAGGGTTACCGCCAAACTCATGATGAGGCTCTTAGTATAAGGCTGTACCACCTGAGTTTAGGGTGGGCTAGACAGAGCAGCCAGGCTTATTTTAGGAGGGAGAGAATACTGTTAGAAGTTCCAGCAAGCTGATGTGGTTCCGTGCTGTGATTTGAGTCCACAGACCATGTGCTGTGAGATGAAGGTGATGGGCTCCCCACCCGGAGAATGATGCATCTGTTGTAACTACTGCTTGCACCACCGGGTCGTGGAAAAGTTTTCCCTTCAACAGATTCTCATTTTTCCACCAGTGTAGAGCTTGTACTAGTGTTGGTGAAACGATCACTAGATAGTCCCACTGACAGCTTGCCTGAGACCACTGTTTCGCCAACCACTCGGGCACATGCACAATCGTGCGTGCGGGACCGGGGAAATGCAAGATGCCATCATGCCGAGCAAACGCATAGCTTTGCGTACGCTTATCTGGTGACAGGCTTGATACTGAGGTATTTGCAGCAGTATATTTTGTATTCTTTCCTCTGACGGAAAGACTAACCCTTCCTCTGTTTTTATGACAGCTTCTAAGAACTGTTTTGTCGTGTTTGGTACCAGGCTTGACTTGTTCTCGTTTATCGAGAAGCCCAATTGGAAAAGGTTGATTTCTCTTTGGGTATTTTGCTTGCAAACTTGGGGTTTCTCCCCCGTGATTAGCCAGTCTTCCAGCTAGGGGTACACTTGGATTGCCTCCCTGCGCAGATGCGCTGCCACCACGGCCACTACCTTGGTGAATACCCTTGGAGCGAATGCTATGTTGAAGGCTAGCACCTTGAATTGGTAGTGCTGGTTTGCTATCTTGAAACGCATGTATTGTCTGTGTGCTGGAACATTGAAATATGAAAATAGGCATCTTTCATATCCAAGGTTGCCATGAAGTCCACTTGCTTTAGCAGTGGGATTACTTCCTGTAGCGTTGTCATGTGGAATTGTTGTGGCTGGACATAAGTGTTCGTAGGGTGCAGATCTAATAACACGGTGCATTGTAAGATCTTTTTTGGGCACAAGGAAGTACGTTGAATAGATACCCTTGTTTATCTGGTTCGCCGGGACGGTTCTGACAGCGTCCTTTAACAGCAACGATTTCACCTCTTCCATGAGTATGCGCTGTTCCTCCTTTGTGGTTGTTCTTTGCCGCGGAGGATGGTGCGAGGGTCGTTCCAGCAGCTCTATGCAATAACTGCCCGCCACGGTAGAAAGCACCCACTTGTCTGAAGTGATTCCCTCCCATGCGTGGGTGAAGTGTGTTATGCGTCCTCCTACTGGAGTGACATGGGAGGGGACATGAAGTGGGTGGTCATTGCTTTAGGGGTGTAGACCCACCTCTGGATGAGGAGGATCTACCCCTGCTGCGCGATCTCCTTTGGCCTCTCTGAAAGCCTTGTGAGGATTGGCCCCGATATGAACCCCAGGACGAACCCTGTGTTAGGCAGAATTGCATGCAGTATCTTCTGGCAACACCACATACAATTAGGACTAGAGGTGTAAGCAAAAAACAACCTATAATAGAAGTCTGTACTATGCAGTTTTGTGGTAGCGAGCTGAGCAGCTAGGCATATCTCAAGAGGGAATGTGAGCAGTACAAGAAGTTACACAGAGGTCTTACAATCACAGTGGTTCAAGTAGACACTTATACTCAAGGTTTCTTGGTAAAAACACTTATTAATTTATTACACAATCATTTAGAAAACATTCACTAGAAGGAGGCAACTTAATATTATACACAAACACACTTCAATGCAAACCAACAAGTTTCTGAACAAATGAGGCACCCCTGAAATAGGAGCAAAATGGCATTTCAGTTACTTTCAATCGGAGCAAAAAGGCAGAAGTTAGCAGAATAGATCACAAATACGTTCTTAGGCAGTGCAAATAGTTATAGTTCACTAGAGGACTCGATTCAGTTCAATAAGCATAGGCCAAAGTCAATGGACTAGTGTCTTGGATAGGAAAGAGCAGTTATTGAAGTAAACGGTAAAATCTTTGCCAAAGTTCTCAAAAGTAGTTTGTACGAAAAAGAATCATATGTTGGGTCACAAGCTGATTAGGCCTGTAAGTTGGGAAAGTTCCACAAACTTTCACCGCGAGAGAAGCGTTCTCTCCATTGGGTTGGCACAGTACCTTAGTATGAAGCAAAAGATGCAGCTGAAGAAGTTGGTTCCTGACAGCTCCTGCCGATCTCACTGTTCCTGAGCCTCAGTTGTGGGGACGAGAAGGAGGACATCGGGGGGCTCCTGCACTGCACGGGATCATCGGAAAACGCTGACAAAATGGAGTAACTTTAGCCCGAGTACCTGTTCTTCAAGCACACAAGCTGGTGTCCTTCCCCCTGGTTAATCCTAACCAGCTACGAGAATGGTATACAGGTGGCTTACAAGTTTATTGGTCGTATCAACTCAAAGGAAGAAGTCGTCCTTGAAGGGGCTTCTGTCGAAAGGAGCTTTGGCGATTTGGACCTACAGCAGGGCTTCACCGGGCAACAGTCCAGGAGTTGCAGCAGCTGTCCTCTTCCAGCTCGTCTTCGGTTCTTTCGTTCCAATGGCCGACTCTGCTTTCCAGTCCAAGAGAGTCGCCTTTTAAACAGTTTTCTCCCATTCATTCCAGCATAGCTGGCACTCACCCAGCAGGGTGGCTGTCCTTGCCGGACAGTCATCTGGCCAATCACACCAGAGTGCATTTGGGTCTCCTAAGAGACTAAGCACAGGGAGTTTCGGGCACCTCCTTCACTTCCTGCGGTCTTCAGTCCTGAAGCCCGCCAAAGGCATGGAAACAAAGGGACCAAACCTGGTTTGGCACGCAGAGACAAACACTAGAAGGACCTTTCCAAAAAGAAATGGCGAAAAAAGAAGACTGGAACCCATTTAAACAAAGGGGCTTAAGGCGCCATCTTGAAAAACATGGCTCCCGTGATTTTTAGCTACCGGTCTTCGCGGTCGGGAAAAATCCTGGTAGTTTGTTCTAAAACCACTGCCACCAGCCATTTCTATAGAAAAGGGTAGCATTTGACTCCTGCATGACTTTCTAGATACAGGGGATACTAGGTAACCCCTCCAGCACTCTATAAGAAGATAGTGTGTGCTGGGTCTAGGAATTTAAAAAGACTAGTAAACTCAATTTAACCTTACATTCTTCTTGCGAAACAGTAGTTTATCCCAGAGAAGGTATTTAAACCTTTGGGAAGTCCAAAAGTCATACCTGGGTCACTGCACTGAGGGTGCTGTGTAACCCACGTGAAAAGATGCATATGGAGTTATCTTAAAACGCCATAATCCAAGAACACCACTGTAAAACATACATCAAAATACATGAAAGAGTGGGAAAAAAAGGCTCACACACTTTCCAGGTAAAAAAATCAAGTACTCAAAATCCAGTAACGTTGCTGGGCGTCTCTGAGGTGGAGGGAATTAGCACATTTATGAGAATTCTCCCTAACACCCTCTGACCCTGGTTGTATCCCGATCCCCTTTCAGAATTGAGCCCCCTGAAGCGATGAAAATTATAGCCGCCCCTTTGACCTGAGGGTTTGTTGGTGAGCTGGTTCAGTGACTTTAGAGTGTCGTACTCTTCTTTTGCACTTATCAGTGCATCCTCTACTGATTTGCCGTATAGAACATTAGGCTTGATCGGCATGTTTAGAAGAGTCGCTTGTGTTTCCAGCTTAAAGCCCGACTGGCGCAGCCATGCATGGCGCTTGATGAGAGTGCCCTCAGCAGTAATTCTCACTGCGTTATCAGCTGCATCTAAGTTGTTCTTCAGAATGCAGTTGGACTCGGCGAGGGAGAGTTGGGATTTTAATTGCTTTTATTGTGGCTATTTCGTCCCATTTGTGGCAGTTGTAGCTTGCCAACAAGGTGGTGTTGTTTGCAATCCTCATCTTATATGCTGCAGAGGTGGTGACTTTCCTACCGAAAGTGTATATTTTTTTGCTTTCCTTGTCGGGGGTTGCTTCTGATGATGCGAGAGGTGTTCCTGCCCTTTTCCTAGTAGTGGTAACGACTAATGAGTTCGGCTTTATTTGACCCCTGATGTAGAGGAGGTCTGAGGGGGCTGGACAAAACATTCTTCTGATGCGGGGATTTACTGCCCGTGATAAATTAGGGATTACCACAGATGGTTGAATTCTCCTTTGCACAGATTGCAATAAAGAGATGAATGTGGTTGCCGCTTTTTTGTCTTCCCATATGTTTTCTACAAAATCCCTGTCTACCTGCTGATCTTGTGTGTCTATCTGGAAGTGTTCAGCTGCTTTTAGAAGCATGTCACTGAACTGGATCTGGTTATCTACCGGTGAGTCCACCACCGGCGTGTCTGTATGGTCTGGCGACGGTATGATGTAAACGTCTTCCTCGTCGGTGTCATAGTAAAGGCCCTCCTCTCCTATGTTCCGCTGATCCTCCAAATCTGAATATGCTCCACTCTCCTGGAAGCTTGGAGAGGGGTCATAATGTTCAAGCTGGCCAGGGTCCTGAAGCGGGGTGGCTGCTTGCGGGGTGTCTGCCTGTGCTCTTTTTGCTGGGGTTGTGTCTGTGTTGAACCAATAGCTAGCGGCGTGTTCTGGGGGTTTTCTAAAGCCTGAGGGTTGCTGTCTAAAAAGTTAGCCAGAAAAGACATGCGGCTCATGACCCTGTCTATATCTTCAGCAGACCACTGTGAGGAACTTGGGATAGTTGGAGTGGGAGGTAGCTCGGGTGTAGGCTGCCTTTTGTGCCTCATAGCCTCTGTTATTGTACCCTTCCGCTGGGTAACAGTCTCCTTTTCCCTAGAGGCTTTGTGGGTCTTCAAAGTGTGGTGTTTTGAAGTCCGCCCCTTCATAAGTGTTTCCGATACAATTTATTTTACAAGATTGGATCATTTTGATGTTGGGTGGGATTTATCCGATTTCAACATGTCTGTCGAGTGTTGTTTTTTTTCTGATTTCGACGTGTCTGAAGTTTGTTGCTTATTTGTGAGCGAATGGGTGGTACCGTGTCTTTCGACGGTCGGTTTTCAGCAGTAGGTTTAGAAACGGCGTCCGAGCAGGATTTTTCTTTCGACTCCGGGGGCCTGTCATGAGGCAAACATGATTGCTCAGAGGACAGGCAACTGGTGGACCTTCCCCTAGACGCTGTGTGTGGCCTTGTAGCCAGTGTTAACTTTGACTTATGGCCTTGGGTTGTGTGCCTAGTGTGTGGGAGCTTGTCGGTGCTGGTGCTGCCGGGTGTCGTCCCTGTAACAGAGCCGCTGGCCTGTCTGGTGGGGACAGGGGCTTGTACGTGGGAATCCAGCAGATCCCTTTTAGCGTCGTCGTCACTGAAGCATCTTCCACATCCATGGTGGCTTCAGCATGCATGGCGTGGTGGGCCAGGCACTTTGTCTTTCGGCCCTTCAAGGTTTTGGGCTTAAAAAGCCTGCAGGCTTTGCAATGACCCTCGTTGTGATCCCTCGAAAGGCAGAGAGTGCACACCCGGTGCAAGTCCTTCCAGGGAAATTTCTTATTGCATGTCCGGCAACATTTAAAAAGTGTATGTTCCATCTCGAATTGGAAAGGCAGCTTGGTGAGTAAAGTGGGAAGAAGGGGAAATATGCATTCTCTTATTTCTACTAAGATATGAACCACCCCCCACTCTCCCAACTGTGAGGGCAGAGGCCCGGCACGGCCTTCCGAGGCCGTGTTGATGTTCGTCGAGGCAAGTTCTGCAGCCAACGAAAGTAGTCCTCAAAACCATTGTCGAAGGTGTTGTAATGAAACGGCTAAACAGGACAGAAAGAGTAACTAACTCAAATGTTTTTGATAATAAATGGCGTTAGCCCGAAAGGAACTCCGCTTTCAGCGTCCGACAACGATAGCGGAAAAAAACAATCTGAGGGACCTTGAAGCATGAAGGACCATGGGTACAGTGGACGTCACACTAGGGATAGTATTACTGGCACGCCCTGTCGACGTCTCTTTTTGAGTTTCGAAAATAACAACTGTAATACTCTGCAGCTTCCACTAGATGTCAGCCTATGCATAGCATATTTCTGGTGCTTGTAGCTGCTTAGGTTCACATGCTCTGCATAGTCTGACATCTAATTAAAGTCGCAGAGTATTACAAGATTTGTTTTCGAAACTCGAAAATGGACGTTGACAGGGGTGTTTAGTAATACTATCCCTAGTGTGACATGTACTGTACCCATGGTCCTTCACACATCGAGGTCCCTCAGATTGTTTGTTTCTGACAAGAGGTTGCATGAAGTATAGCGGGAGTACAGATGTGATAAAGCAGAAACAGTGATAACCCAGAAAACATCCATGCGCATTCTACCCCAGTAGGGGAGGAAGGGTGGGCACATGTGAATCTAAGCAGATACACCCAAGCACCAGAAATACGCTTACAGTGAGTAATGTATCCCTTCTGAGGCTTGTGGAATCTGCTTAGATCACATGCTATGCATAGATTAGCGAGCATTGTTTGGAGAAGGTGGTGGGTTGTGAGAAGGTACAGCGGCAAATCGATGTTTTAGAACCACTTGTCCCTCCTGAGAATCTGCTTTAGAGTGAGTCTGTCAATGCAATAATGCTGTGTGAACGTATGGACGGAGCTCCATGTAGCAGCCTTGCAGATGGACATTCGCAATGAAAGCTAAGGTAGCACCTGTACCTCTGGTAGATTGCGCTCTTGGTGTGAAAGGTAGAACCTTCTTGGATAGGGAATAGCAGAGCTGTATGCATTTGACAATCCATCTGAAGATGGCGCTCTTTGATATGTGTTATCACCTTCTCTACCAGGCGCTATGGAAACGAGTTGGTCTGTTTTCCTTAGGGGTTTTGTTTTGTTCACATAGTATAAGACCGCCCTCTGTACATCAAGTGTATGAAGGCTTCTTTCTGCTGATTTTGATGGATTTTGGAAGAAGGTGGGAAGTTCTGTGGATTGGTTTCCATGAACTTTGAAATGAATTTAGGTAAGAACCTAGGATGTGTTTAGAGGACAACCTTGTCCTTGTGTATAATGAAAAAGAGGTCTTGTACAGACAAAGCCTGTAGCTCACTGACTCGTTTTATGGAGGTGATAGCTACCAGGAATGCAGTTTCATAGGTAAGATACTTTAGGATGGCCTTGTGCATAGGCTCAAAGGGTGGTCCCATGAACTTGGAGAGCACACCATTGAGATCCCAACCTGGGGGAGGGTTGGAAATTGCGGGGTCTAGCCTCTTTATCCCTTCCATGAATGCCTTAATGACATGGACTTTCCACAAGGACACCTTGTTCTATGAAGTGGTTTAAGCTGATAGGGCCACCAGATGAACCTTTAAGGAATTAAATACTAGGCCGGAGTCCAGTAAGTAAAGCATGTAGTGTAGAATGTTAGCTGGGGAACATTCTGGTGGGCTCAGTAATTGTGATGGGCACCAAATCACAAATCGTTTCCACTTATTAAAATAGCAGTGCCTGGTGTTTGGTTTTCGTACCTCCTTGAGGATATCCATACACCTTTTGTGGAAGGGTCAAGTGGCCAAACTCTATAACTTCCGGAGCCAAGCTTCCAAGTTCATTGATTGTGGGCGTGGGTGGAGAGATGCCCCCCTGTGTTGTGTCAACATGTTGTATGGGCAGGGGAGCTTGATTGGGTCACACATCGCCAGCTTGAGCAGTTGTAGAAACCAAGGCTGTCTCGCCCACATAGGAGCAACCAGGATCAGGGTTACCTGTTCCTGGTGCATCTTGTGCACTATCCTGCTCAGTGGTGTTGGGGGGGGGAAGCGTAAGCAAATTCCCCTGACCTGTTCATCCACAGGGCGTTCCCCATGGATCCTGGTTGAGGAAACCTGGACTTGAAGTCTGGGCATTGTGCGTTTAGCTTTGTGGAGAACAAGTCTAGTGGGGGGTGACCCCATAGTGAGAATATTCTATCTAGGATATCTCTGTCGAGTAGCCACTCATGTTTTTCTGGTAGAGGGTGTCTGCTTAGAGTGTCTGCCAGAGAATTGAGTTCCCCTGGAACATGTTGAGATATTAGGAACATGTTCCACTGGAGTGCCCACTTCCATATTTTTTGGGATAGCTTGCACATACTTAGAGAGTGTGTGCCTCCCTGCTTGTTCAGATAGAACATGGCTGTGGTGCCGTCTGCGACGACCTGCATCGTTTGACCCTTGAGATGTTGTTGAAAGGCCTGAAGAGTCTTGAGGACTGCCAAGAGTTCCAGGAAATTGATATGTCTTTTGGCAGTAGTGTGTGTCCACTGTCCATGGGCTGTGTGGTGGAGGAAGTGGGCCCCCTATCCGGCGAGTTAGGCGTCTGTAGTTAGGATCGCTTGTGCTGGTGGAGCATGAAAAGGTTTTTCCTTTTAACAGGTTGTCCTTGGACCACCAGCGAAGAACCTGAACCAGGGTTAGCGAAACAACCACTAAATCATCCCACTGTCCGCATGCCTGAGACCACTGTTTCGCGAAACATTCCTGCATTGGACGCATGCGCAGGTGCGTGTGAGGAACTAAATAAATGCAAGAGGCCATCATCCTGAGCAAACGCATTGCTTTGCATACAGTTATCTGGTGACCAACCATGTATTGAGGTACCTGAACAGCATATTTTGTACTCTCTTGTTTGCGGGGACTGCCAGCTCCTCTTTTGTGTTTAGTTTAGCCCCTAGAAATTGTTTTACTTGGCTGGGGACTAGACGTGATTTCTTCTCGTTGATGGAGAAACCCAGATTGAAGAGAAGGTTTATTGTCTTTTGCGTATTTAATTGGCAAATTGGAGGAGATTCTCTGGTGATTATTCAGTCGCCCAGATAAGGATATACTGGGATGGACTTTGTGCGCAGGTGTGCCGCCACTACTGCGAGCACCTTTGTGAATACTCTTGGTGCCGAGGAGATGCCGAATGGGAGTACTTTAAACTGGTAGTGTACTCCCGCCATTCTGAAACACAGGTATTTTCTGTGCGCAGGGTGCATTGAAATATGAAAGTATGCATCTTTCATGCCCAATGTTGCCATGTAGTCTCCCCGTTTCAGGAGTGGAATCACCTCCTGAAGCGTGTTCATGCAAAACGTTTGTGATTTGACATATTTGTTCGCAGAGCGCAGAATATCCGGCGTCTCCAGGTGAGCAGGTGAGCCCCCTTGAGCCCCCGGCCCCTCTAAAATCTTGGGCCTTGCCTCTTGCTGCCCCCAAGCCCCGCGTGCTGCCTTGCAGCCCCGGCTCTCCGTGAGGCTCTTTCCCAGTCCCAAAGCCCGCCTCCCAGCCCACCCCCTCCCGTGATTGGCTAGCTCCCTGGCCTTAACTGTTCCACCCTGGGCAGCCCACTGCCCAGCAACCCCTGCAGCTAAGGGCCCCAAGGCCCTTGCTGCCCCCAGGCCCCGCGTGCTGCCTTGCAGCCCCGGCTCTCCGTGAGGCTCTTTCCCGGTCCCAAAGCCCGCCTCCCAGCCCGCCCCCTCCCGTGATTGGCTAGCTCCCTTGCCTTAACTGTTCCACCCTGGGCAGCCCACTGCCCAGCAGCCCCTGCAGCTAAGGGCCCCAAGGCCCTTGCTGCCCCCAGGCCCCGTGTGCTGCCTTGCAGCCCCGGCTCTCTCCCGGTCCCAAAGCCCACCTCACAGCCCACCCCTCCCGTGATTGGCTAGCTCCCTAGCCTTAACTGTTCCAACCTGGGCAGCCCACTGCCCGGCAGCCCTGCAGGTAAGGGCCCCAAGGCCAAGGGCGGCTCCAACAGAGGCGGCTCCAGGAAGTGTCAGCAGGTGTCTGCAGGGGAAGCCAAGGAAGCCAGCAGACACCAACAAAACTGTGAGTGTGGCATGGGTGGGGTGTAGAGCAATTACTCTACTCCAGAAAGCCCCTGTCACTCTACCTTACCTTCCATAGCGCAGACTGCCATAGACTTAGACAATACATACTTAGGAAGACTTGTGACCACTGTAAATGGATTGTAAATGTTGCCTTGTAATGCATATTAATTTACTTGCCAATTTTAGCTATTGCCGCACCTGTAGAGGACTGAACCTTAGCTTGCGCAGCATCTAGATAGAAGTGTGATTGCTGGCATGTGCCACACTCAGTGTTCTTAACTTTGGCTTGCATCGCATATAGATAGAAATATGATTCTTAACATGCACCAAACTTAGAATTCTTAACTTTAGCTTGCGCCCCATCTAGATAGAAATGTGATTGCTAGCATGTGCCACACTTAGGATTCTGAACTTTAGCTTGTACCACATCTAGATAGAAATATGATTCTTAACATGCACCAAACTTAGAATTCTGAACTTTAGCTTGCGCCGCATCTAGATAGAAATGTGATTGCTAGCATGTGCCACACTCAGGATTCTGAACTTTAGCTTGCGCCACATCTAGATAGAAATATGATTGTTAGCATGTGCCACACTCAGGACTCTGAACTTTAGCTTGCGCTGCATCTAGATAGAAATATGATTCTTAACATGCACCAAAATTAGAATCCTGAACTTTAGCTTGCACCGCATCTAGATAGAAATATGATTGTTAGCATTGTGCCGCACCGAGATGGAATCCCATAATTGCAAGGACAGCAATGCCAACTAACCAACCAACTAACAATCTCATCCCTCTGCATACACCTCTCAAACTCTAACCAAACACAACCACAAGCCTAAAACGAAGCAATCCGCACAAACTTCACAACAATGCAACAACAAAACAAACCACACATAGACTTGCACAACAGCACATAGCGACTACCGACCGTAAAACACCGCAAGCCCAGCCAACGGACCCACCGAGCTGAGGCTGCCAACAGCATATCACTGCTCTCTTGCACTTTTCCAGCTCATTCCCACTAACCCACCCCCTCTCCTCCCCTTTTTCAGAGCCGCCAGAGCGCCAGGGGACCACTTCGGTGGTGATAGTGCGCGGTACAAATGTCCTTTAACATTAACATCTAGTAGTGGACGCATGGCAAGGTCTTTCTTTAGCACAAGGAAGTACGTTAAATAAATACCCTTGTTTACCTGGTTTGCCGGGACGATTTCTATGGCGTCCTTTTCGAGCAGTGCCTTTATTTCCTCCAGCAGTATAGTTTGATCTTCTGCTGCCATTTTCTTCTGTCTTGGCGGGCGGTAAGGTGGTTTTGAAGCAACTCGATGCAGTACCCGCCTGTCATGGAGGACACCACCCACTTGTCCGACATTATCGCCTCCCATGCGTGCGTTAAGTGACAAATTCGGCCTCCTACTGGAGTGGCATGGGAGGGGACCTGAAACGGTGTGTCATTGTTTTGAGAGGGGTTGAACCTCTCCCAGGTGAGGTTCTGCCCCTTCCTCTGCCCCTTTTGTTTCCTCTTTGAAAATTGGACGAGGAGCCTTGGGCTTGTCACTGGCCCCAGGACAAGTACTGTCTTCCTTGAGAGTAGCCTGAGGAGTGTTGCCCACCCTGACCCTGAACTCTCCTAGAGTTTGGGGAACCCTCTTGGGAATAGGATTTGTTAGTTAACTGCCCAAGGGATTTAAGCGTGTTGTACTCCTCCTTGGCACTCTTGAGAGCGTCCTCTACGGCCTTCCCAAATAATACATTTGGCTCCACTGGCATGTTTAAGAGGGTTGCTTGAGTCTCTAGCTTAAACCCTGACTGCCTAATCCAGGCATGCCGCTTAATGAGTGTTCCCTCTGCTAGGATTTGTCCTGTGTTTCCACCGCATCAAGGTTGTTCTTCAGGATGCAGTTCGAGATTTACTTGCCCTCTGAGATAGTTGTAAGCAGCTAAGCCTTCAGTGGGTCTGGGACGGTTTCTATCTGGCGTTCCAGCTGATCCCATTTGTGGCAGCCGTAACTAGCTAATAGGGTAGTATTGTAAGCAATTCGTGTTTGGAATTCTGCAGAGGAGGTGACCTTTCTCCCAAGCAAAATCTTGTTGCTCTCTGTCTGGCGGTGCTTCTGCCGACGCCAGGGGAGTGCCTGCCCTTTTTCTGGTGGTGGTGACCACTAGGGAATCTGGTTTGAGCTGACCCCTAATATACAGGGGGTCATTGGGCACTGGTCTCAATAGCTTCTCTATTCTCAAGGTTGACTGCCCTTGTAAGAGTAGGTGTCAGTAGGGATGGCTGGATACGTCTCTGTACTGACTGCAGGAGAGGTATAAACTCAGTGGCGGTTACATGTCCTTCTATTGAAACTATTTTCCAACAAAACTTTTCCATTGAAAACTTTACCATCAAATCACTATTAATATAATTAAAAGTGAACATTCATTGAAAGAGCTTAATCAAAATGAATACATGGTTTAGTTTTCAATGGAAAATCGCAATTTTTTAATGGAAGTTTCCCCCCCAAACCGCCAATAAAATAAGTGTCCAGTTCTAAATTACCCGCTATACTACACAAGTAAGAGGTAGCTGTCCAGTGCTGAAATCGCTTCCATGCAGTAACATATGTAGTATTAGCGAGTGTCAGAAAGTGAAGTAATTTTATGTATTAAATTACCCCAAAACCCAAACCCCTGTTTTCAAAATGTATCCCTATCCCCCACCCAAACACACATACATCTATTTTCCACCAAGGGCCTTTTCATCTAAAAATGTTAATTGAAAGATTTTTTCGATGGAAAAATGTTTCAATTAACATTTTTCGATGGAATGGCTCTCGATGGAAGCTTTGTAGATGAAAAGACTGCAACCCCTGGGTGGCTGTCAGAAAGCGTGGACAAGGAAAGGTAATTGGGGTGGTGGGAGCCACTTTGAGCACCAGATGTCATGTTTGTCCCCATTGCAGGTGTCACTGGTGCTGCACACGGAAAAGAAAGTCAGGAGAAAGTCAAGACAGGAAGAAACCGCACTTCCCAGCATGCTCAGCCTCCAGAACTACAACCCCGGCAGCCCAGACACCTCAGCTCCAAGAAACAGGCACACGGGGCCTGTCGAGGCTGGAGCCGACGCCCAGATTTACGCGCATGCGCGCAGGAACTCATGCGCGTGCGCGAACATCCCGAATCTGTTCGTGCTCGTACTTTCCTCCGGGCGGACGCATCTCCGACGACCTCCGGACACAGCATCTTACGCGGTGCCAGACCTCGCCTGCACTCCTGTTGCGGCCCCGCGAGACAAGAGATAAGTAAACCTGTAACGATATCCGTCAATCGGACCCTGCAGTGCATGGACCAGTGTGGGAGGGACCCCGGTTACCCCGCATGACACGTTGGGAGATCCGAGGGAGTTCTCGCATGATACCCGGTGCTATAAAACACTAACCGCATGTGGCGCAGCACGCTTCTCGTGCACTGGTACTAATGTGAAAGTCGTGTGCTTGGATAGGAGAATGGTAGAAAGGCCATACTAATTATTTCCTTCTTGGCAGGCATTACCGCCGCTTCTGGCGCCCAGAGGCTGCGAGCCCCGACCTCCGAACATTGCCATTAACCATATGGACACGAACACCAAGCTAAGTGTACCATTCTGTTTTATGTGATTTATGTTTTAACTTTGTGCAACACAATCTAGCAGTTATATTCATGCTATGATTTAGTGGGTGCGAATACTGATATTACACTTATATGTACGAACTGTGAAGGGGCAACTCAGTGCTGTCTACAACTGGGAGCAGTCCCTCAGAGGTTACAGGTGTGAACATTGTACAGTATAACTAATTGGCAAGGGGTAAACTCAGTGCAGATGCTCAACTGAGTGCAAGAACCTCAGCCAAAAAATAAGAGTGATTTTGTAATTGTAAGAGTTGTAACAAGGCTCTCAGGACAAGAGCCCTGGAGCATGTTTCCCTTAACTCCCCCTACCTGTCCCTAACCAATTTCCTAACCCTCTATCCAGTGATCCTCTTCTCCCGAAACCTATCCAGTCCAAGGACCCTAACCCTCTTTCCCTCAGGGGGTCGCGGAGGCCTGTGCTTCATATAAAACAGGCGCCAAGACCGCCTGGGGGAGGTAGGTGTTCGTGCTGCTTCTGCGCTGAGGACCAACAAGAGAACCTGACAGTGGCAGACTTCTTGTCCCCCGGGATATATTCCATTAAGTCCTTGTCGACCTGTGTTTCCCGAGTGTCAATATTGAGATGTTGCGCTGCCTTTAGTAGCAGTTTGTTGTACTGGAGTTGATTGTCAATCGGTGAATCTGCTACAGACTGGTCCTGATGGTTGGTTACTGAATTATGTAAATGTCGTCATCATCATCGTCTAAAATTGGTCTTGGCCATAGAGGTCCCCCTGAGACCCTGGGTCTGCTTGGTTGTCATAATAGGAGTCCCAAGAGGGGTCTCGGTATTGAGAGGTGTTTTGGAATGCCGATATGATGATATGATAGATTATTTAAAACACATTTAATACCTAGAGGTTTCTAAGTGCGGACCCGGGGATAGAACCTCTGTTGCTCCGTGTCGTCTTGTTTCCAAAGCGAGCACATTGCCTCTAAGCTATCCTGCTGAGCCGAGGCCGGATTGCTTAGAGCAGAGGTGCTTGGCTGTGGCTCAAGGTGCAACATTTTGGCAGGGGGTGGCTCCGCTTATGCCACCCGCTCTGCTGATGCCTCTGGCTCTGAGGCGGCTCTGACGCGTCTCTAAGAACTGTCAATTGGTCGAGGTGTCTGTCCATGAAGTCCACGAAAAAAGGACATTCTGCCAAAAATGTTATTAAATTGTTCTGGTGTAAAATGGCATGAGGTTGGGAAGACCGAAATGACAGGGTCCTGGGAGTGACATCCTTAACAGGGGTGGGCTGGGAGTAAGTGCTTTCTTTATGGCGCATAGCCTTAGTGAGGGAGTCTATGGGGTTAGAAAACTCTGTCTGGGTGTCCTTCAGGGTCAAAACCTTGGGTTTTTTTCAACGACCTTGCTTTAAGTAGTGAAGCACTGACGTGTTTCTCAATTATTGCTTGAATTTTCAGCATTTTCTTTGGGGATGCCAAAATGCCTTTCACTGCCTGTTCTTCCGCGCGCAAAAGGATCATATGCGGTGTCTGAACCGACCTTCGCTTTTGGTTTTTGGGAACTGCCATGAGGCGAGTGAAAGAGTGCGCGATGGCACCGAAGGCAAGGAGGAACCCGAGGCTTTATCCCCGGTCATCGCATGGGCCTAGACGCTCGACGGTGTCGCCGAGAGTCAGCCGTGCGGTATGTCCTTAGTGTGTTTGCGTTTGTGTGTGCCCTGGCCGTCGGGTGTCTTCTCCATCGCAGGACCGCTAGCCAGCTTCTCAGAGTCGTGGGCCCGCACTTGGGGTTCCGACAGACCCCATTCGCCCTCTACATCACACATGACCGCGGGACTACTCTCGCTGGAGTCTTCCATCACGTCTTGTGGAGGCTTCGGCCTGCATGACGTGAACGGCCCAGCGTTTCATCTGACGATCCTTTAGGGTTTTCGGCCGGAAAAGCTGACAGGATTTACAATTCTTTTCGCCATGATACCTCGGGAGACAGTGATTGCAAACCCGGTGCATGTCCTTCCACAGGAATTTATGGTGGCAGGAGGGGCATAATTTAAATGGGATTTTGTCCATTATATTTTAAAATGGCATATGGGCAAAAATAGAAGAATGGAGATGATGGAATAAACATTCTCTAAAAGAGGTCAGTATAAAGAACCTCCCCTTTCTCTCCCTACTGTAATGGGCAGATGCCCTAAGAGGCCCGTAAAGGCTGTGTCTGGTTGTCGATCGATCAGTCATCGACGATGTGGGTGTTCGTCAGGAGTCGTCGAGTGGTTGAGCAGTTGTGCAGCGTGGTGAACAACAAAGGAAAAGAAAAAACTCTACAAGTACAACTTTAGTTAATCAAAGGCATCAGCCTGGAAGAGAAATCTGCATTTGCGACCAACTTCGATGGTGGAAAAAAACAATCTGAGAGATCTCAATGCCTGAAGGACCATAGGTACAGTACACGTCACACTAGGGATAGTATTAATAAACACACCCTGTCGACATCTGTTTTCGAGTTTCAAAAAAAATCTTGTAATACTCTGAGACTTCCACTAGATGTTGGACTATGCAGTGCATGTAATCTATGTAGCCTCAAACTCCAGAAATATGGGATACATTACTAACCCTAATCGTATTTCTGGTGCTTGCATCTGCTTAGATTCACATGCTATGCATAGTCTGACACCTAGTGGCAGTCGCAGAATATTACAAGATTTCTTTTTTCGAAACTCGAAAATGGACGTTGACAGGGATGTTTAGTAATACTATCCCTAGTGTGACATGTACTGTACCCATGGTCCTTCACACATCGAGGTCCCTCAGATTGTTTGTTTCTGACAAGAGGTTGCATGAAGTATAGCGGGAGTACAGATGTGATAAAGCAGAAAGAGTGATAACCCAGAAAACATCCATGCACATTCTACCCCAGTAGGGGAGGAAGGGTGGGCACATGTGAATCTAAGCAGATACACCCAAGCACCAGAAATACGCTTAAGGTGAGTAATGTATCCCTTCTGAGGCTTGTGGAATCTGCTTAGATCACATGCTATGCATAGATTAGCGAGCATTGTTTGGAGAAGGTGATGAGTTGTGAGAAGGTACAGCGGCAAATCGATGTTTTAGAACCACTTGTCCCTCCTGAGAATCTGCTTTAGAGTGAGTCTCTCAATGCAATAATGCAGTGTGAACGTATGGACGGAGCTCCATGTAGCAGCCTTGCAGATGGACATTCGCAATGAAAGCTAAGGTAGCGCCTGTACCTCTGGTAGATTGCGCTCTTGGTGTGAAAGGTAGAACCTTCTTGGATAGGGAATAGCAGAGCTGTATGCATTTGACAATCCATCTGAAGATGGCGCTCTTTGATATGTGTTATCACCTTCTCTACCAGGCGCTATGGAAACAAGTTGGTCTGTTTTCCTTAGGGGTTTTGTTTTGTTCACATAGTATAGGACCGCCCTCTGTACATCAAGTGTATGAAGGCTTCTTTCTGCTGATTTTGATGGATTTTGAAAGAAGGTGGGAAGTTCTGTGGATTGGTTTCCATGAACTTTGAAATGAACTTAGGTAAGAACCTAGGATGTGTTTAGAGGACAACCTTGTCCTTGTGTATAATGAAAAAGAGGTCTTGTACAGACAAAGCCTGTAGCTCACTGACTCGTCTTATGGAGGTGATAGCTACCAAGAATGCAGTTTCATAGGTAAGATGCTTTAGGCTGGCCTTGTGCATAGGCTCAAAGGGTGGTCCCATGAACTTGGAGAGCACACCATTGAGATCCCAACCTGGGGGAGGGTTGGAAATTGTGGGGTCTAGCCTCTTTATCCCTTCCATGAATGCCTTAATGACATGGACTTTCCACAAGGACACCTTGTTCTATGAAGTGGTTTAAGCTGATAGGGCCACCAGATGAACCTTTAAGGAATTAAATACTAGGCCGGAGTCCAGTAAGTAAAGCATGTAGTGTAGAATGTTAGCTGGTGAACATTCTGGTGGGCTCAGTAATTGGGATGGGCACCAAATCACAAATTGTTTCCACTTATTAAAATAGCAGTGCCTGGTGTTGGGTTTTCGTACCTCCTTGAGGATATTCATACACCTTTTGTGGAAGGGTCAAGTGGCCAAACTCTATAACTTCCGGAGCCAAGCTGCCAAGTTCATTGATTGTGGGCGTGGGTGGAGAGATGCCCCCCTGTGTTGTGTCAACATGTTGTATGGGCATGGGAGCTTGATTGGGTCACACATCGCCAGCTTGAGCAGTTGTAGAAACCAAGGCTGTCTCGCCCACATAGGAGCAACCAGGATCAGGGTTACCTGTTCCTGGTGCATCTTGTGCACTATCCTGCTCAGTGGTGTTGGGGGGGGGGAGCGTAAGCAAATTCCCCTGACCTGTTCATCCACAGGGCGTTCCCCATGGATCCTGGTTGAGGAAACCTGGACTCGAAGTCTGGGCATTGTGCGTTTAGCTTTGTGGAGAACAAGTCTAGTGGGGGGTGACCCCATAGTGAGAATATTCTGTCTAGGATATCTCTGTCGAGTAGCCACTCATGTTTTTCTGGTAGAGGGTGTCTGCTTAGAGTGTCTGCCAGAGAATTGAGTTCCCCTGGAACATGTTGAGATATTAGGAACATGTTCCGCTTGAGTGCCCACTTCCATATTTTTTGGGATAGCTTGCACATACTTAGAGAATGTGTGCCTCCCTGCTTGTTCAGATAGAACATGGCTGTGGTGCCGTCTGCGAGGACCTGCATCGTTTGACCCTTGAGATGTTGTTGAAAGGCCTGAAGAGTCTTGAGGACTGCCAAGAGTTCCAGGAAATTGATATGTCTTTTGGCAGTAGTGTGTGTCCACTGTCCATGGGCTGTGTGGTGGAGGAAGTGGGCCCCCTATCCGGCGAGTTAGGCGTCTGTAGTTAGGATCGCTTGTGCTGGTGGAGCATGAAAAGGTTTTTCCTTTTAACAGGTTGTCCTTGGACCACCAGCGGAGAACCTGAACCAGGGTTAGCGAAACAACCACTAAATCATCCCACTGTCCGCATGCCTGAGACCACTGTTTCGCGAAACATTCCTGCATTGGACGCATGCGCAGGTGCGTGTGAGGAACTAAATAAATGCAAGAGGCCATCATCCTGAGCAAACGCATTGCTTTGCATACAGTTATCTGGTGACCAACCTTGTATACAGTTATCTGGTGACCAACCTTGTATTGAGGTACCTGAACAGCATATTTTGTACTCTCTTGTTTGCGGGGACTGCCAGCTCCTCTTTTGTGTTTAGTTTAGCCCCTAGAAATTGTTTTACTTGGCTGGGGACTAGACGTGATTTCTTCTCGTTGATGGAGAAACCCAGATTGAAGAGAAGGTTTATTGTCTTTTGCGTATTTAATTGGCAAATTGGAGGAGATTCTCTGGTGATTATTCAGTCGCCCAGATAAGGATATACTGGGATGGACTTTGTGCGCAGGTGTGCCGCCACTACTGCGAGCACCTTTGTGAATACTCTTGGTGCCGAGGAGATGCTGAATGGGAGTACTTTAAACTGGTAGTGTACTCCCGCCATTCTGAAACACAGGTATTTTCTGTGCGCAGGGTGCATTGAAATATGAAAGTATGCATCTTTCATGCCCAATGTTGCCATGTAGTCTCCCCGTTTCAGGAGTGGAATCACCTCCTGAAACGTGTTCATGCAAAACGTTTGTGATTTGACATATTTGTTCGCAGAGCGCAGAATATCCGGCGTCCCCAGGTGAGCAGGTGAGCCCCCTTGAGCCCCCGGCCCCTCTAAAATCTTGGGCCTTGCCTCTTGCTGCCCCCAGGCCCCGCGTGCTGCCTTGCAGCCCTGGCTCTTCGTGAGGCTCTTTCCCAGTCCCAAAGCCCGCCTCCCAGCCCACCCCTCCCGTGATTGGCTAGCTCCCTGGCCTTAACTGTTCCAACCTGGGCAGCCCACCGCCCAGCAGCCCCTGCAGCCAAGGGCCCCAAGGCCCTTGCTGCCCCCAGGCCCCGCGTGCTGCCTTGCAGCCCCGGCTCTCCGTGAGGCTCTTTCCCGGTCCCAAAGCCCGCCTCGCAGCCCGCCCCCTCCCGTGATTGGCTAGCTCCCTTGCCTTAACTGTTCCACCCTGGGCAGCCCACTGCCCAGCAGCCCCTGCAGCTAAGGGCCCCAAGGCCCTTGCTGCCCCCAGGCCCCGCGTGCTGCCTTGCAGCCCCGGCTCTCCGTGAGGCTCTTTCCCGGTCCCAAAGGCCACCTCCCAGCCCACCCCTCCCGTGATTGGCTAGCTCCCTAGCCTTAACTGTTCCAACCTGGGCAGCCCACTGCCCGGCAGCCCTGCAGGTAAGGGCCCCATGGCCAAGGGCGGCTCCAACAGAGGCGGCTCCAGGAAGTGTCAGCAGGTGTCTGCAGGGGAAGCCAAGGAAGCCAGCAGACACCAACAAAACTGTGAGTGTGGCATGGGTGGGGTGTAGAGCAATTACTCTACTCCAGAAAGCCCCTGTCACTCTACCTTACCTTCCATAGCGCAGACTGCCATAGACTTAGACAATACATACTTAGGAAGACTTGTGACCACTGTAAATGGATTGTAAATGTTGCCTTGTAATGCATATTAATTTACTTGCCAATTTTAGCTATTGCCGCACCTGTAGAGAACTGAACCTTAGCTTGTGCAGCATCTAGATAGAAGTGTGATTGCTGGCATGTGCCACACTCAGTGTTCTTAACTTTGGCTTGCATCGCATCTATATAGAAATATGATTCTTAACATGCACCAAACTCAGAATTCTGAACTTTAGCTTGCGCCGCATCTAGATCGAAATATGATTGTTAGCATGTGCCACACTCAGTATTCTTAACTTTAGCTTGCGCCACCTCTAGATAGAAATGTGATTGTCAACATGCACCACACTTAGAATTCTGAACTTTAGCTTGCGTCGCATCTAGATAGAAATATGATTCTTAACATGCACCAAACTTAGAATTCTGAACTTTAGCTTGCGCCCCATCTAGATAGAAATGTGATTGCTAGCATGTGCCACACTTAGGATTCTGAACTTTAGCAAGCACCACATCTAGATAGAAATATGATTCTTAACATGCACCAAACTTAGAATTCTGAACATTAGCTTGCGCCGCATCTAGATAGAAATGTGATTGCTAGCATGTGCCACACTAAGGATTCTGAACTTTAGCTTGCGCCACATCTAGATAGAAATATGATTGTTAGCATGTGCCACACTCAGGATTCTGAACTTTAGCTTGCGCTGCATCTAGATAGAAATATGATTCTTAACATGCACCAAACTTAGAATCCTGAACTTTAGCTTGCACCGCATCTAGATAGAAATATGATTGTTAGCATGTGCCGCACCTAGATGGAATCCCATAATTGCAAGGACACCAATGCCAACTAACCAACCAACTAACAATCTCATCCCTCTGCATACACCTCTCAAACTCTAACCAAACACAACCACAAGCCTAAAACGAAGCAATCCGCACAAACTTCACAACAATGCAACAACAAAACAAACCACACATAGACTTGCACAACAGCACATAGCGACTACCGACCGTAAAACACCCCAAGCCCAGCCAACGGACCCACCGGGCTGAGGCTGCCAACAGCACATCACTGCTCTCTTGCACTTTTCCAGCTCATTCCCACTAACCCACCCCCTCTCCTCCCGTTTTTCAGAGCCGCCAGAGCGCCAGGGGACCACTTCGGTGGTGATAGTGCGCGGTACAAATGTCCTTTAACATTAACATCTAGTAGTGTACGCATGGCAAGGTCTTTCTTTAGCACAAGGAAGTACGTTAAATAAATACCCTTGTTTACCTGGCTTGCCGGGACGATTTCTATGGCGTCCTTTTCGAGCAGTGCCTTTATTTCCTCCAGCAGTATAGTTTGATCTTCTGCTGTCATTTTCTTCTGTCTTGGCGGGCGGTAAGGTGGTTTTGAAGCAACTCGATGCAGTACCCGCCTGTCATGGAGGACACCACCCACTTGTCCGACATTATCGCCTCCCATGCGTGCGTTAAGTGACAAATTCGGCCTCCTAATGGAGTGGCATGGGAGGGGACCTGAAACGGTGTGTCATTGTTTTGAGAGGGGTTGAACCTCTCCCAGGTGAGGTTCTGCCCCTTCCTCTGCCCCTTTTGTTTCCTCTTTGAAAATTGGACGAGGAGCCTTGGGCTTGTCACTGGCCCCAGGACAAGTACTGTCTTCCTTGAGAGTAGCCTGAGGAGTGTTGCCCACCCTGGCCCTGAACTCTCCTAGAGTTTGGGGAACCCTCTTGGGAATAGGATTTGTTAGTTAACTGCCCAAGGGATTTAAGGGTGTTGTACTCCTCCTTGGCACTCTTGAGAGCGTCCTCTACGGCCTTCCCAAATAATAAATGTGGCTCCACTGGCATGTTTAAGAGGGTTGCTTGAGTCTCTAGCTTAAACCCTGACTGCCTAATCCAGGCATGCCGCTTAATGAGTGTTCCCTCTGCTAGGATGTGTCCTGTGTTTCCACCGCATCAAGGTTGTTCTTCAGGATGCAGTTCGAGATTTACTTGCCCTCTGAGATAGTTGTAAGCAGCTAAGCCTTCAGTGGGTCTGGGACGGTTTCTATCTGGCGTTCCAGCTGATCCCATTTGTGGCAGCCGTAACTAGCTAATAGGGTAGTATTGTAGGTGATTCGTGTTTGGAATTCTGCAGAGGAGGTGACCTTTCTCCCAAGCAAAATCTTGTTGCTCTCTGTCTGGCGGTGCTTCTGCCGACGCCAGGGGAGTGCCTGCCCTTTTTCTGGTGGTAGTGACCACTAGGGAATCTGGTTTGAGCTGACCGCTAATATACAGGGGGTCATTGGGTACTGGTCTCAATAGCTTCTCTATTCTCAAGGTTGACTGCCCTTGTAAGAGTAGGTGTCAGTAGGGATGGCTGGTACGTCTCTGTACAGACTGCAGGAGAGGTATAAACTCAGTGGCGGTTACATGTCCTTCTATTGAAACTATTTTCCAACAAAACTTTTCCATTGAAAACTTTACCATCAAATCACTATTAATATAATTAAAAGTGAACATTCATTGAAACTGCTTAATCAAAATGAATACATGGTTTAGTTTTCAATGGAAAATCGCAATTTTTTAATGGAAGTTTCCCCCAAACCGCCAATAAAATAAGTGTCCAGTTCTAAATTACCCGCTATACTACACAAGTAAGAGGTAGCTGTCCAGTGCTGAAATCGCTTCCATGCAGTAACATATGTAGTATTAGCGAGTGTCAGAAAGTGAAGTAATTTTATGTATTAAATTACCCCAAAACCCAAACCCCTGTTTTCAAAATGTATCCCTATCCCCCACCCAAACACACATACATCTATTTTCCACCAAGGGCCTTTTCATCTAAAAATGTTAATTGAAAGATTTTTTCGATGGAAAAATGTTTCAATTAACATTTTTCGATGGAATGGCTCTCGATGGAAACTTTGTAGATGAAAAGACTGCAACCCCTGGGTGGCTGTCAGAAAGCGTGGGCAAGGAAAGGTAATTGGGGTGGTGGGAGCCACTTTGAGCACCAGATGTCATGTTTGTCCCCATTGCTGGTGTCACTGGTGCTGCACACGGAAAAGAAAGTCAGGAGAAAGTCAAGACAGGAAGAAACCGCACTTCCCAGCATGCTCAGCCTCCAGAACTACAACCCCGGCAGCCCAGAAACCTCAGCTCCAAGAAACAGGCACACGGGGCCTGTCGAGGCTGGAGCCGACGCCCAGACTTACGCGCATGCGCGCAGGAACTCCTGCGCGTGCGCGAACATCTCGAATCTGTTCGCGCTCGTACTTTCCTCCGGGCGGACGCATCTCCGACGACCTCCGGACACAGCATCTTATGCGGTGCCAGACCTCGCCTGCACTCCTGTTGCGGCCCCGCGAGACAAGAGATAAGTAAACCTGTAACGATATCCGTCAATCGGACCCTGCAGTGCATGGACCAGTGTGGGAGGGACCCCGGTTACCCCACATGACACGTTGGGAGATCCGAGGGAGTTCTCGCATGATACCCGGTGCTATAAAACACTAACCGCATGTGGCACAGCACGCTTCTCGTGCACTGGTACTAATGTGAAAGTCGTGTGCTTGGATAGGAGAATGGTAGAAAGGCCATACTAATTATTTCCTTCTTGGCAGGCATTACCGCCGCTTCTGGCGCCCCGAGGCTGCGAGCCCCGACCTCCGAACATTGCCATTAACCATATGGACACGAACACCAAGCTAAGTGTACCATTCTGTTTTATGTCATTTATGTTTTAACTTTGTGCAACACAATCCAGCAGTTATATTCATGCTATGATTTAGTGGGTGTGAATACTGATATTACACTTATATGTACGAACTGTGAAGGGGCAACTCAGTGCTGTCTACAACTGGGAGCAGTCCCTCAGAGGTTACAGGTGTGAACATTGTACAGTATAACTAATTGGCAAGGGGTAAACTCAGTGCAGATGCTCAACTGAGTGCAAGAACCTCAGCCAAAAAATAAGAGTGATTTTGTAATTGTAAGAGTTGTAACAAGGCTCTCAGGACAAGAGCCCTGGAGCATGTTTCCCTTAACTCCCCCTACCTGTCCCTAACCAATTTCCTAACCCTCTATCCAGTGATCCTCTTCTCCTGAAACCTATCCAGTCCAAGGACCCTAACCCTCTTTCCCTCAGGGGGTCGCGGAGGCCTGTGCTTCGTATAAAACAGGCGCCAAGACCGCCTGGGGGAGGTAGGTGTTCGTGCTGCTTCTGCGCTGAGGACCAACAAGAGAACCTGACAGTGGCAGACTTCTTGTCCCCCAGGATATATTCCATGAAGTCCTTTTCGACCTCTGTTTCCCGAGTGTCAATATTGAGATGTTGCGCTGCCTTTAGTAGCAGTTTGTTGTACTGGAGTTGATTGTCAATCGGTGAATCTGCTACAGACTGGTCCTGCATGTTTGGTTACTGAATTATGTAAATGTCGTCATCATCATCGTCTAAAATTGGTCTAGGCCATAGAGGTCCCCCTGAGACCCTGGGTCTGCTTGGTTGTCATAATAGGAGTCCCAAGAGGGGTCTCGGTATTGAGAGGTGTTTTGGAATGCCGATATGATGATATGATAGATTATTTATAACACATTTAATACCTAGAGGTTTCTAAGTGCGGACCCGGGGATAGAACCTCTGTTGCTCCGTGTCGTCTTGTTTCCAAAGCGAGCACATTGCCTCTAAGCTATCCTGCTGAGCCGAGGCCGGATTGCTTAGAGCAGAGGTGCTTGGCTGTGGCTCAAGGTGCAACATTTTGGCAGGGGGTGGCTCCGCTTATGCCACCCGCTCTGCTGATGCCTCTGGCTCTGAGGCGGCTCTGACGCATCTCTAAGAACTGTCAATTGGTCGAGGTGTCTGTCCATGAAGTCCACGAAAAAAGGACATTTTGCCAAAAATGTTATTAAATTGTTCTGGTGTAAAATGGCATGAGGTTGGGAAGACCGAAATGGCATAGTCCTGGGAGTGACATCCTTAACAGGGGTGGGCTGGGAGTAAGTGCTTTCTTTATGGCGCATAGCCTCAGTGAGGGAGTCTATGGGGTTAGAAAACTCTGTCTGGGTGTCCTTCAGGTTCAAAACCTTGTTTTTTTTTCCACGACCTTGCTTTAAGTAGTGAAGCACTGACGTGTTTCTCAATTATTGCTTGAATTTTCAGCATTTTCTTTGGGGATGCCAAAATGCCTTTCACTGCCTGTTCTTCCGCGCGCAAAAGGATCATATGCGGTGTCTGAACCGACCTTCGCTTTTGGTTTTTGGGAACTGCCATGAGGCGAGTGAAAGAGTGCGCGATGGCACCGAAGGCAAGGAGGAACCCGAGGCTTTATCCCCGGTCATCGCATGGGCCTAGACGCTCGACGGTGTCGCCGAGAGTCAGCCGTGCGGTATGTCCTTAGTGTGTTTGCGTTTGTGTGTGCCCTGGCCGTCGGGTGTCTTCTCCATCACAGGATCGCTAGCCAGCTTCTCAGAGTCGTGGGCCCGCACTTGGGGTTCCGACAGACCCCATTCGCCCTCTACATCACACATGACCGCGGGACTACTCTCGCTGGAGTCTTCCATCACGTCTTGTGGAGGCTTCGGCCTGCATGACGTGAGCGGCCCAGCGTTTCATCTGACGATCCTTTAGGGTTTTCGGCCGGAAAAGCTGACAGGATTTACAATTCTTTTCGGCATGATACCTCGGGAGACAGTGATTGCAAACCCGGTGCATGTCCTTCCACAGGAATTTATGGTGGCAGGAGGGGCATAATTTAAATGGGATTTTGTCCATTATATTTTAAAAGGGCATATGGGCAAAAATAGAAGAAAGGAGATGATGGAATAAACATTCTCTAAAAGAGGTCAGTATAAAGAACCTCCCCTTTCTCTCCCTACTGTAATGGGCAGATGCCCTAAGAGGCCCGTAAAGGCTGTGTCTGGTTGTCGATCGATCAGTCATCGACGATGTGGGTGTTCGTCAGGAGTCGTCGAGTGGTTGAGCAGTTGTGCAGCGTGGTGAACAACAAAGGAAAAGAAAAAAACTCTACAAGTACAACTTTAGTTAATCAAAGGCATCAGCCTGGAAGAGAAATCTGCATTTGCGACCAACTTCGATGGTGGAAAACAACAATCTGAGAGATCTCAATGCCTGAAGGACCATAGGTACAGTACACGTCACACTAGGGATAGTATTAATAAACACACCCTGTCGACATCTGTTTTCGAGTTTCAAAAAAAATCTTGTAATACTCTGAGACTTCCACTAGATGTTGGACTATGCAGTGCATGTAATCTATGTAGCCTCAAACTCCAGAAATATGGGATACATTACTAACCCTAATCGTATTTCTGGTGCTTGTATCTGCTTAGATTCACATGCTATGCATAGTCTGACACCTAGTGGCAGTCGCAGAATATTACAAGATTTCTTTTTTCGAAACTCGAAAATGGACGTTGACAGGGATGTTTAGTAATACTATCCCTAGTGTGACATGTACTGTACCCATGGTCCTTCACACATCGAGGTCCCTCAGATTGTTTGTTTCTGACAAGAGGTTGCATGAAGTATAGCGGGAGTACAGATGTGATAAAGCAGAAACAGTGATAACCCAGAAAACATCCATGCGCATTCTACCCCAGTAGGGGAGGAAGGGTGGGCACATGTGAATCTAAGCAGATACACCCAAGCACCAGAAATACGCTTACGGTGAGTAATGTATCCCTTCTGAGGCTTGTGGAATCTGCTTAGATCACATGCTATGCATAGATTAGCGAGCATTGTTTGGAGAAGGTGGTGGGTTGTGAGAAGGTACAGCGGCAAATCGATGTTTTAGAACCACTTGTCCCTCCTGAGAATCTGCTTTAGAGTGAGTCTGTCAATGCAATAATGCAGTGTGAACGTATGGACGGAGCTCCATGTAGCAGCCTTGCAGATGGACATTCGCAATGAAAGCTAAGGTAGCGCCTGTACCTCTGGTAGATTGCGCTCTTGGTGTGAAAGGTAGAACCTTCTTGGATAGGGAATAGCAGAGCTGTATGCATTTGACAATCCATCTGAAGATGGCGCTCTTTGATATGTGTTATCACCTTCTCTACCAGGCGCTATGGAAACAAGTTGGTCTGTTTTCCTTAGGGGTTTTGTTTTGTTCACATAGTATAAGACCGCCCTCTGTACATCAAGTGTATGAAGGCTTTTTTCTGCTGATTTTGATGGATTTTGAAAGAAGGTGGGAAGTTCTGTGGATTGGTTTCCATGAACTTTGAAATGAACATAGGTAAGAACCTAGGATGTGTTTAGAGGACAACCTTGTCCTTGTGTATAATGAAAAAGAGGTCTTGTACAGACAAAGCCTGTAGCTCACTGACTCGTCTTATGGAGGTGATAGCTACCAGGAATGCAGTTTCATAGGTCAGATGCTTTAGGCTGGCCTTGTGCATAGGCTCAAAGGGTGGTCCCATGAACTTGGAGAGCACACCATTGAGATCCCAACCTGGGGGAGGGTTGGAAATTGCGGGGTCTAGCCTCTTTATCCCTTCCATGAATGCCTTAATGACATGGACTTTCCACAAGGACACCTTGTTCTATGAAGTGGTTTAAGCTGATAGGGCCACCAGATGAACCTTTAAGGAATTAAATACTAGGCCGGAGTCCAGTAAGTAAAGCATGTAGTGTAGAATGTTAGCTGGGGAACATTCTGGTGGGCTCAGTAATTGTGATGGGCACCAAATCACAAATCATTTCCACTTATTAAAATAGCAGTGCCTGGTGTTGGGTTTTCGTACCTCCTTGAGGATATCCATACACCTTTTGTGGAAGGGTCAAGTGGCCAAACTCTATAACTTCCGGAGCCAAGCTGCCAAGTTCATTGATTGTGGGCGTGGGTGGAGAGATGCCCCCTTGTGTTGTGTCAACATGTTGTATGGGCATGGGAGCTTGATTGGGTCACACATCGCCAGCTTGAGCAGTTGTAGAAACCAAGGCTGTCTCGCCCACATAGGAGCAACCAGGATCAGGGTTACCTGTTCCTGGTGCATCTTGTGCACTATCCTGCTCAGTGGTGTTGGGGGGGGGGGAAGCGTAAGCAAATTTCCCTGACCTGTTCATCCACAGGGCGTTCCCCATGGATCCTGGTTGAGGAAACCTGGACTCAAAGTCTGGGCATTGTGCGTTTAGCTTTGTGGAGAACAAGTCTAGTGGGGGGTGACCCCATAGTGAGAATAATCTGTCTAGGATATCTCTGTCGAGTAGCCACTCATGTTTTTCTGGTAGAGGGTGTCCGCTTAGAGTGTCTGCCAGAGAATTGAGTTCCCCTGGAACATGTTGAGATATTAGGAACATGTTCCGCTTGAGTGCCCACTTCCATATTTTTTGGGATAGCTTGCACATACTTAGAGAGTGTGTGCCTCCCTGCTTGTTCAGATAGAACATGGCTGTGGTGCCGTCTGCGAGGACCTGCATCGTTTGACCCTTGAGATGTTGTTGAAAGGCCTGAAGAGTCTTGAGGACTGCCAAGAGTTCCAGGAAATTGATATGTCTTTTGGCAGTAGTGTGTGTCCACTGTCCATGGGCTGTGTGGTGGAGGAAGTGGGCCCCCTATCCGGCGAGTTAGGCGTCTGTAGTTAGGATCGCTTGTGCTGGTGGAGCATGAAAAGGTTTTTCCTTTTAACAGGTTGTCCTTGGACCACCAGCGAAGAACCTGAACCAGGATTAGCGAAACAACCACTAAATCATCCCACTGTTCGCATGCCTGAGACCACTGTTTCGCGAAACATTCCTGCATTGGACGCATGCGCAGGTGCGTGTGAGGAACTAAATAAATGCAAGAGGCCATCATCCTGAGCAAACGCATTGCTTTGCATACAGTTATCTGGTGACCAACCTTGTATTGAGGTACCTGAACAGCATATTTTGTACTCTCTTGTTTGCGGGGACTGCCAGCTCCTTTTTTGTGTTTAGTTTAGCCCCTAGAAATTGTTTTACTTGGCTGGGGACGAGGCGTGATTGAACCCAGATTGAAGAGAAGGTTTATTGTCTTTTGCGTATTTAATTGGCAAATTGGAGGAGATACTCTGGTGATTATTCAGTCGCCCAGATAAGGATATACTGGGATGGACTTTGTGCGCACCTTTGTGAATACTCTTGGTGCCGAGGAGATGCCGAATGGGAGTACTTTAAACTGGTAGTGTACTCCCGCCATTCTGAAACACAGGTATTTTCTGTGCGCAGGGTGCATTGAAATATGAAAGTATGCATCTTTCATGCCCAATGTTGCCATGTAGTCTCCCCGTTTCAGGAGTGGAATCACCTCCTGAAGCGTGTTCATGCAAAACGTTTGTGATTTGACATATTTGTTCGCAGAGCGCAGAATATCCGGCGTCCCCAGGTGAGCAGGTGAGCCCCCTTGAGCCCCCGGCCCCTCTAAAATCTTGGGCCTTGCCTCTTGCTGCCCCCAGGCCCCGCGTGCTGACTTGCAGCCCCGGCTCTCCGTGAGGCTCTTTCCCGGTCCCAAAGCCCGCCTCCCAGCCCACCCCCTCCCGTGACTGGCTAGCTCCCTGGCCTTAACTGTTCCAACCTGGGCAGCCCACCGCCCAGCAGCCCCTGCAGCTAAGGGCCCCAAGGCCCTTGCTGCCCCCAGGCCCCGCGTGCTGCCTTGCAGCCCCGGCTCTCCGTGAGGCTCTTTCCCGGTCCCAAAGCCCGCCTCCCAGCCCGCCCCTCCCGTGATTGGCTAGCTCCCTTGCCTTAACTGTTCCACCCTGGGCAGCCCACTGCCCAGCACCCCCTGCAGCTAAGGGCCCCAAGGCCCTTGCTGCCCCCAGGCCCCGCGTGCTGCCTTGCAGCCCCGGCTCTCCGTGAGGCTCTTTCCCGGTCCCAAAGCCCACCTCCCAGCCCACCCCTCCCGTGATTGGCTAGCTCCCTAGCCTTAACTGTTCCAACCTGGGCAGCCCACTGCCCGGCAGCCCTGCAGGTAAGGGCCCCAAGGCCAAGGGCGGCTCCAACAGAGGCGGCTCCAGGAAGTGTCAGCAGGTGTCTGCAGGGGAAGCCAGCAGACACCAACAAAACTGTGAGTGTGGCATGGGTGGGGTGTAGAGCAATTACTCTACTCCAGAAAGCCCCTGTCACTCTACCTTACCTTCCATAGCGCAGACTGCCATAGACTTAGACAATACATACTTAGGAAGACTTGTGACCACTGTAAATGGATTGTAAATGTTGCCTTGTAATGCATATTAACTTACTTGCCAATTTTAGCTATTGCCGCACCTGTAGAGAACTGAACCTTAGCTTGCGCAGCATCTAGATAGAAGTGTGATTGCTGGCATGTGCCACACTCAGTGTTCTTAACTTTGGCTTGCATCGCATCTAGATAGAAATATGATTCTTAACATGCACCAAACTTAGAATTCTGAACTTTAGCTTGCGCTGCATCTAGATAGAAATGTGATTGCTAGCATGTGCCACACTCAGGATTCTGAACTTTAGCTTGCGCCACATCTAGATAGAAATATGATTGTTAGCATGTGCCACACTCAGGATTCTGAACTTTAGCTTGCGCCGCATCTAGATAGAAATATGATTCTTAACATGCACCAAACTTAGAATCCTGAACTTTAGCTTGCACCGCATCTAGATAGAAATATGATTGTTAGCATGTGCCGCACCTAGATGGAATCCCATAATTGCAAGGACAGCAATGCCAACTAACCAACCAACTAACAATCTCATCCCTCTGCATACACCTCTCAAACTCTAACCAAACACAACCACAAGCCTAAAACGAAGCAATCCACACAAACTTCACAACAATGCAACAACAAAACAAACGACACATATACTTGCACAACAGCACATAGCGTCTACCGACCGTAAAACACCCCAAGCCCAGCCAACGGACCCACCGGGCTGAGGCTGCCAACAGCACATCACTGCTCTCTTGCACTTTTCCAGCTCATTCCCACTAACCCACCCCCTCTCCTCCCGTTTTTCAGAGCCGCCAGAGCGCCAGGGGACCACTTCGGTGGTGATAGTGCGCGGTACAAATGTCCTTTAACATTAACATCTAGTAGTGGACGCATGGCAAGGTCTTTCTTTAGCACAAGGAAGTACGTTAAATAAATACCCTTGTTTACCTGGTTTGCCGGGACGATTTCTATGGCGTCCTTTTCGAGCAGTGCCTTTATTTCCTCCAGCAGTATAGTTTGATCTTCTGCTGTCATTTTCTTCTGTCTTGGCGGGCGGTAAGGTGGTTTTGAAGCAACTCGATGCAGTACCCGCCTGTCATGGAGGACACCACCCACTTGTCCGACATTATCGCCTCCCATGCGTGCGTTAAGTGACAAATTCGGCCTCCTACTGGAGTGGCATGGGAGGGGACCTGAAACGGTGTGTCATTGTTTTGAGAGGGGTTGAACCTCTCCCAGGTGAGGTTGTGCCCCTTCCTCTGCCCCTTTTGTTTCCTCTTTGAAAATTGGACGAGGAGCCTTGGGCTTGTCACTGGCCCCAGGACAAGTACTGTCTTCCTTGAGAGTAGCCTGAGGAGTGTTGCCCACCCTGGCCCTGAACTCTCCTAGAGTTTGGGGAACCCTCTTGGGAATAGGATTTGTTAGTTAACTGCCCAAGGGATTTAAGGGTGTCATACTCCTCCTTGGCACTCTTGAGAGCGTCCTCTACGGCCTTCCCAAATAATACATTTGGCTCCACTGGCATGTTTAAGAGGGTTGCTTGAGTCTCTAGCTTAAACCCTGACTGCCTAATCCAGGCATGCCGCTTAATGAGTGTTCCCTCTGCTAGGATGTGTCCTGTGTTTCCACCGCATCAAGGTTGTTCTTCAGGATGCAGTTCGAGATTTACTTGCCCTCTGAGATAGTTGTAAGCAGCTAAGCCTTCAGTGGGTCTGGGACGGTTTCTATCTGGCGTTCCAGCTGATCCCATTTGTGGCAGCTGTAACTAGCTAATAGTGTAGTATTGTTAGCGATTCGTGTTTGGAATTCTGCAGAGGAGGTGACCTTTATCCGAAGCGAAATCTTTTTGCTCTCTGTCTGGCGGTGCTTCTGCCGACGCCAGGGGAGTGCCTGCCCTTTTTCTGGTGGTGGTGACCACTAGGGAATCTGGTTTGAGCTGACCCCTAATATACAGGGGATCATTGGGCACTGGTCTCAATAGCTTCTCTATTCTCAAGGTTGACTGCCCTTGTAAGAGTAGGTGTCAGTAGGGATGGCTGGATACGTCTCTGTACTGACTGCAGGAGAGGTATAAACTCAGTGGCGGTTACATGTCCTTCTATTGAAACTATTTTACAACAAAACTTTTTCATTGAAAACTTTACCATCAAATCACTATTAATATAATTAAAAGTGAACATTCATTGAAACTGCTTACTCAAAATGAATACATGGTTTAGTTTTCAATGGAAAATCGCAATTTTTTAATGGAAGTTTCCCCTCCAAACCGCCAATAAAATAAGTGTCCAGTTCTAAATTACCCGCTATACTACACAAGTAAGAGGTAGCTGTCCAGTGCTGAAATTGCTTCCATGCAGTAACATATGTAGTATTAGCGAGTGTCAGAAAGTGAAGTAATTTTATGTATTAAATTACCCCAAAACCCAAACCCCTGTTTTCAAAATGTATCCCTATCCCCCACCCAAACACACATACATCTATTTTCCACCGAGGGCCTTTTCATCTAAAAATGTTAATTGAAAGATTTTTTCGATGGAAAAATGTTTCAATTAACATTTTTCGATGGAATGGCTCTCGATGGAAGCTTTGTAGATGAAAAGACTGCAACCCCTGGGTGGCTGTCAGAAAGCGTGGGCAAGGAAAGGTAATTGGGGTGGTGGGAGCCACTTTGAGCACCAGATGTCATGTTTGTCCCCATTGCAGGTGTCACTGGTGCTGCACACGGAAAAGAAAGTCAGGAGAAAGTCAAGACAGGAAGAAACCGCACTTCCCAGCATGCTCAACTACAGCCCGGGCAGCCCAGAAACCTCAGCTCCAAGAAACAAACACACGGGGCCTGTCGAGGATGGAGCCGACGCCCAGACTTACGCGCATGCGTGCAGGAACTCCTGCGCGTGCGCGAACATCCCGAATCTGTTCGCGCTCGTACTTTCCTCCGGGCGGACGCATCTCCGACGACCACCGGACACAGCATCTTACGCGGGGCCAGACCTCGCCTGCACTCCTGTTGCGGCCCCGCGAGACAAGAGATAAGTAAACCTGTAACGATATCCGTCAATCGGACCCCGCAGTGCATGGACCAGTGTGGGAGGGACCCCGGTTACCCCGCATGACACGTTGGGAGATCCGAGGGAGTTCTCGCATGATACCCGGTGCTATAAAACACTAACCGCATGTGGCGCAGCACGCTTCTCGTGCACTGGTACTAATGTGAAAGTCGTGTGCTTGGATAGGAGCATGGTAGAAAGGCCATACTAATTATTTCCTTCTTGGCAGGCATTAACGCCGCTTCTGGCGCCCCGAGGCTGCGAGCCCCGACCTCCGAACATTGCCATTAACCATATGGACACGAACACCAAGCTAAGTGTACCATTCTGTTTTATGTGATTTATGTTTTAACTTTGTGCAACACAATCCAGCAGTTATATTCATGCTATGATTTAGTGGGTGTGAATACTGATATTACACTTATATGTACGAACTGTGAAGGGGCAACTCAGTGCTGTCTACAACTGGGAGCAGTCCCTCAGAGGTTACAGGTGTGAACATTGTACAGTATAACTAATTGGCAAGGGGTAAACTCAGTGCAGATGCTCAACTGAGTGCAAGAACCTCAGCCAAAAAATAAGAGTGATTTTGTAATTGTAAGAGTTGTAACAAGGCTCTCAGGACAAGAGCCCTGGAGCATGTTTCCCTTAACTCCCCCTACCTGTCCCTAACCAATTTCCTAACCCTCTATCCTGTGATCCTCTTCTCCCGAAACCTATCCAGTCCAAGGACCCTAACCCTCTTTCCCTCAGGGGGTCGCGGAGGCCTGTGCTTCGTATAAACCAGGCGCCAAGACCGCCTGGGGGAGGTAGGTGTTCGTGCTGCTTCTGCGCTGAGGACCAACAAGAGAACCTGACAGTGGCGGACTTCTTGTCCCCCAGGATATATTCCATGAAGTCCTTGTCGACCTGTGTTTCCCGAGTGTCAATATTGAGATGTTGCGCTGCCTTTAGTAGCAGTTTGTTGTACTGGAGTTGATTGTCAATCGGTGAATCTGCTACAGACTGGTCCTGATGGTTGGTTACTGAATTATGTAAATGTCGTCATCATCATCGTCTAAAATTGGTCTTGGCCATAGAGGTCCCCCTGAGACCCTGGGTCTGCTTGGTTGTGATAATAGGAGTCCCAAGAGGGGTCTCGGTATTGAGAGGTGTTTTGGAATGCCGATATGATGATATGATAGATATTTTATAACACACTTAATACCTAGCGGTTTCTAAGTGCGGACCCGGGGATAGAACCTGTGTTGCTCCGTGTCGTCTTGTTTCCAAAGCGAGCACATTGCCCCTAAGCTATCCTGCTGAGCCGAGGCCGGATTGCTTAGAGCAGAGGTGCTTGGCTGTGGCTCAAGGTGCAACATTTTGGCAGGGGGTGGCTCCGCTTTTGCCACCCGCTCTGCTGATGCCTCTGGCTCTGAGGCGGCTCTGACGCGTCTCTAAGAACTGTCAATTGGTCGAGGTGTCTGTCCATGAAGTCCACGAAAAAAGGGCATTCTGCCAAAAATGTTATTAAATTGTTCTGGTGTAAAATGGCATGAGGTTGGGAAGACCGAAATGACAGGGTCCTGGGAGTGACATCCTTAACAGGGGTGGGCAGGGAGTAAGTGCTTTCTTTATGGCGCATAGCCTCAGTGAGGGAGTCTATGGGGTTAGAAAACTCTGTCTGGGTGTCCTTCAGGGTCAAAACCTTGGGTTTTTTTCAGCGACCTTGCTTTAAGTAGTGAAGCACTGACGTGTTTCTTGATTATTGCTTGAATTTTCAGCATTTTCTTTGGGGATGCCAAAATGCCTTTCACCGCCTGTTCTTCCGCGCGCAAAAGGATCATATGCGGTGTCCGAACCGACCTTCGCTTTTGGTTTTTGGGAACTGCCATGAGGCGAATGAAAGAGTGCGCGATGGCACCGAAGGCAAGGAGGAACCCGAGGCTTTATCCCCGGTCATCGCATAGGCCTAGACGCTAGACGGTGTCGCCGAGAGTCAGCCGTGCGGTATGTCCTTAGTGTGTTTGCGTTTGTGTGTGCCCTGGCCGTCGGGTGTCTTCTCCATCACAGGACCGCTAGCCTGCTTCTCAGAGTCGTGGGCCCGCACTTGGGGTTGCGACAGACCCCATTCGCCCTCCTCATCACACATGAGCACGGGACTACTCTCGCTGGAGTCTTCCATCACGTCTTGTGGAGGCTTCGGCCTGCATGACGTGAGCAGCCCAGCGTTTCATCTGACGATCCTTTAGGGTTTTCGGCCGGAAAAGCTGACAGGATTTACATTTCTTTTAGGCATGATACATCGGGAGACAGTGATTGCAAACCCGGTGCATGTCCTTCCACAGGAATTTATGGTGGCAGGAGGGGCATAATTTAAATGGGATTTTGTCCATTGTATTTTAAAAGGGCATATGGGCAAAAATAGAAGAAAGGAGATGATGGAATAAACATTCTCTAAAAGAGGTCAGTATAAAGAACCTCCCCTTTCTCTCCCTACTGTAATGGGCAGATGCCCTAAGAGGCCCGTAAAGGCTGTGTCTGGTTGTCGATCGATCAGTCATCGACAATGTGGGTGTTCCTCAGGAGTCGTCGAGTGGTTGAGCAGTTGTGCAGCGTGGTGAACAACAAAGGAAAGGAAAAAACTCTACAAGTACAACTTTAGTTAATCAAAGGCATCAGCCTTGAAGAGAAATCTGCATTTGCGACCAACTTCGATGGTGGAAAAAAACAATCTGAGAGACCTCAATACCTGAAGGACCATAGGTACAGTACACGTCACACTAGGGATAATATTAACAAACACACCCTGTCGACATGTTTTCGAGTTTCAAAAAAAATCTTGTAATACTCTGAGACTTCCACTAGATGTTGGACTATGCAGTGCATGTAATCTATGTAGACTCAAACTCCAGAAATATGGGATACATTACTAACCCTAATCGTATTTCTGGTGCTTGTATCTGCTTAGATTCACATGCTATGCATAGTCTGACATCTAGTGGCAGTCGCAGAATATTACAAGATTTCTTTTTTCGAAACTCGAAAACTGACGTCGACAGGGCTTGCTAGTAATTCTATCCCTGGTGGGACGTGTACTGTACCTATGGACCTTCACGCATCGAGGTCCCTCAGATTGTTTGTTTCTGATAGGAGGTTGCATGAAGTGTCGAGTGAGTACAGATGTGATAAAGCAGAAACAGAGATAACCCAGAAAAACATCTATGCCCTTATACGCCAGTAGGGGAGGAAGGGTGGGCGCATATGAATCTAAGCAGATACAAGCACCAGAAATACAATTACGGTGAGTACTGTGGGTACTGTGTTTAGAACCACTTGTCCCACGTGTGAATCTGCTTTAGAGTGAGTGTCAATGCAATAATGCTGTGTGAAAGTATGAATGGAACTCCATGTAGCAGCTTTGCCACTGGCGTCTAGAGGGACGTTAGCAATGAAGGCTAAGGTTGTTCCTGTACCTCTGGTAGAGTGAACCCTGGGAGTGAAAGGTAAAACTCTTTTGGATGGGGAATGGCAGAGCTGTATGCACTTGACTATCCATTTGGAGATGGTGTTTTTTGATATGTGATCACCCTTCTCTCCCAGGAGCTATGGAAACAAAGAGCTGGTCTGTTTTCCTTAGAAGTTTAGTTTTGTTCACATAGTACAAGACCCTCCGTAGATCAAGTGTATGGAGGCTCCTTTCAGCCGTGTTGGATGGATTCTGAAAGTAGGTAGGTAAGTTGTCATGATGCCTACCCCCGGGCATCCGGATCGAGTCCATCAGCCCCGGGAGCAGGCATCGAGATACTCTTTAAAACCCCAACAGCCCCCGCTGGGGGCTGTTTGGATTCAGTCCTGGCGCCTTAAGCGCCAGGCTCATCATAGAAATCAGTCCTGGCGCCATAGGCGCCAGGCTCATAGACTTTACTTACATTATGCAGACCATGCTGCAAATGCGTCCAAGCCAATGTGAGGCCTGGATGGGACTATTTTATTACAGGGACTATTTTTTACTCGGGTGTGGTTCTGGGGATCTTCTTGCCTGGGACTACTTTGCAGGCTATTTAAACCACGCCCGAACAGCAGCTCATGCTTCGTGTTATTCTGCATCCAGCAGCGTGACGCTCACTGTGTCTGCAAGTCAGCATCCAGTCTTCTGCCACGCCTGCCTCGAATCCGGAGCTCCTAGACAAAAGGAAAAGAAAGGAGAAGAGGTTAGATCACGGACATTATTTGATTCTTTACCTGATTCCGGACCCAGCACATCTCCGAGCCTGGAAAGGACATTATTTCAGCATGCGTCGCTTCGCCAGCAGCAGCGCCGCGTTATACTCGCCAGTCCACCGCATCTTTCAACTCGGCGCTGCCTCCATCATTTTCTTCGGCGAAACCCAGCACCTGGGGGGAAAACAAAAGGAATAACAAGGTGAGCCGAGAAAACCGACAAAGACAATCTCTTTGCCACCATAGGCTTACCTGCTTTACCACCGGAGGTATTATCCTTTAATTTGCTGCATCTTTCTATGCTGCACCTATAAAGGGAGAGAAAACAGCAAGTTAAACTCCTGCAACTTTTACCGGACAGTGTTTGGTAATACAGACTCTTACCTGAACGCCATCAGCTGCCTCCAGGCAATATTCTTTTGGACCCAGCTGCAACCTAACGAGGGAATGGAACAAGAGTGAACATCGGACATATTGAACTCTTTGAACTTTATAGACACTGGAGTCAATATTTCTCCGGAACTCCTCCAGTACCTTGAAACCAGTGAAGTAACTGGTATCTACGCGCCCCTGCATGCCATGCAGGATGGAGAGCTCATCATTTAAAAACATAAGGTGAGGTTACCAAGAGAGGATATCGGAGGTGATTAGTGGGGAGAACGAGAACAGTTGGGGGGGGGGCATCACTAAAGTCCACGGGTGGCTAAATCCCTTTCTCCACTTGCAGGAGAATACTTCTACGAGTCCAGCAGACAAGATTAGGCGGGCCAGTCCAGACTGTCATCTCTTCACTACGCATCACGTTGGTGGAGACCGCAGCTGTCCGGGTCCGATCGACGCCCCTGTGGGAACCAGGTGAGCGTACCAGAAGTTCTATGGATTGATCAACATGGAACTTTGAGATGAACTTAGGTGAAAACCAAGGATGTGTTCTGAGGACAACCTTGTCCTTGTGGATTATGAAGAAAGGGTCTTGCACGGACAAATCCTGTAGCTCACTGTTTCATTTTATAGAGGTGATAGCTACTAGGAATGCAGTTTTGTCAGTCAGATGTTTTAGGCTGGCCTTCTGCACAGGCTCAAAAGGTGGACCCATGAGCTTGGACAGCACGACATTAAGATCCCAACCCGGAGGAGGATTGGAAATTGGAGGGTATAGCCTCTTTACCCCTTCCATTAATGTTTTAATGACAGGAAATTTCCCCCAGGATACCTTGTTTTGTGAAGTGGTGTAAGCTGACAGGGCCGCCAGCTGTACTTTGATGTAGTTGAATACTAGGCCAGAGTCTATTAGGTAAAGCATGTAATGTAGAATGTTAGCTGGGGAACATTCTGTTGGGTTTAGGGTTTGTGACCTGCATCATATCACTAAACTTGTCCACTTATTGAAATAGCAGTGTCTGGTGTTGTTTTGTTTGCCTGCTTTAGGATATCCATACACCTTTGTGGAAGATTCAAGTGGCCAAACTCTATGACTTCAGAAGCCAAGCTGCCAAGTTCATAGATTGAGAGTGCAGATGGAGAGAAGCTCCCTTATGTTGTGTTAGCATGTTGTATGGGCACGGGAGCTTGATTGGGTCGCACATCACCAGTTCGAGCAGATGTGGAAACCCAGGTTGTCTCGCCCACATAGGAGCAACTAGGATTAGAGTCCCTTGTTCCTGGTGCATCTTGTGCACTATTGTAATTAGGAGTGGTGCCAGGGGAAAAGCGTAAGCAAATTTCCCTGACCAGTTCATCCACAGGGTGTTCTCCTTGGACCCTAGTTGGGGAAACCTGGACGCAAAGTCTGGACATTGCGTGCTTCGGCTTCTGGCAAACAAGTGTAATAATGGGGGGTGACCCCATTGTGAGAATATTCCATGTAGGATTGCTTAGTCGAGTTGGCACTCATGTTCTTCTGGTAGAGGGTATCTGCTTAGAGTGTTCGCCAGAGAATTAAGTTCCCCTGAAAAATGCTGAGATGTTAGGAACATGTTCCGCTTGAGTGCCCACTTCCATATTTTCTGGGATAGCTTAGACAGACTTTGAGAGTGTGTGCCTCCTTGCTTGTTTATGTAGAACATGGCAGTGGTGCTGTCTGTAACGACTTGCACTGTTTGACCTGTAAGATGTTGAAGACTGCCAAAAGTTCCAGGAAGGTGATGTGTCTCTTGGCTGTAGCACGTATCCACTGGCCGTGGGCTGTCTGATGAAGGGAGTGAGCCCCCCCCCATCCGGTGAGTGAGGCGTCTGTAGTTAGGATTGTTTGTGCTGGTGAAACGTGGAAGGGTTTTCCTTTTAGCAGGTTGTCCCTGGACCACTAGCGAAGAGCCTGTACCAGGGTTAGCGAAACAACCACTAGATCGTCCCACTGAACGCTTGCCTGAGACCATTGTTTCGCTAACCATTCCTGCATTGGACGCATACACAGGCACACGTGTGGAACCAAGTGAATGCAGGAGGCCATCATCCCGAGCAAGCGCTTTGCTTTGCGTACAGCTATCTGGCGACCGATCTTGTAGTGAGGTACTTGCAACAGCATGTTTTGTACTCTCTCGTTTGACGGGAAAGCCAACTCCTCATTTGTCTTTAGAATTGCTCACAGAAATTGTTTTATTTGGCTGGGGACTAGACTTGATTTCTTTTTGTTGATGGAGAAACCGAGATTGAATAACGTGTGAACTAAAAGAGAAATTGAGGAAACTATGATTTCTGTTTATGGAATCAACATACCTAAATGGTCAAATTGAGACTCAATGATCATAGACATTTTGGTCAGACAACGAAAGGATAAGGGTTATCAAGCATCAGAAAATTGAACAAGACTTCTAAAACACAACTCCAATGTCACTAAGCGACTAACACAGATAAATCATCTGCAATTATAATAACTAGTTCTGTTAACCTCGAAAAAGCTGAGTAGGGAGAAACATTGGCACGTGCTGTCCAATGAGTTATTGTTGGATCAGATTCTAATTATGATTCAGGATTAAATTATGATTTTGACTCCGGTGTTTGGAAAAATGTACATTATGGATTGTGACTGTGATTTTGGTTTTTAAAATAAATGTAGATCATAATTTGTTTGTTACTCAGGTTTTTTGACACTGTAATTGAATCCCATATAAGATTGCCATAAATTGGATGCACAATAAAATCATATTGTTGTCCCTTTTTCTTTATTTAACTAATCCAAAGCGCAAAGGCATCTGGTCTATTTTGCACACTAGTTTACTTTTAGGTTGGGTGGAGTGTACCAATCACCAGATCATTGCAGCTATAGTGGATGCAATCTCCTTCCTTTTTGAAACAGTGTAAGACTTGGGGCCTCATCATGAGTATGGCGGTAACCCTTAAATTCGGCGGTAACGCTATTACTGTCATGATCTCTGCTTCCAAAAGATCAGGACTTGCCCGACTCCCTTGGAAGCAGACCCATAACCCCGGTTCCGAGTGCCAGCCAGTCCCAATTGGGACCTTTTGGACCCTGTCCTGGCACCAGTGGCACCAGGCTCATAAAGATGCCCAGTCCCAGCGCTGGAAGCGCCGGGCTCATAATGCTTGGGTGGACTTACCTGCAGCAGACCATGCTGCTTACTTACCTGCCAGTTGAACCCCTGATCCTCTTCTGTTTGGGACTACTTTTCCTGTTGGGTGGGGCAGGAGCCACTCCCTAGGTTAAGAACACTGGAACTCTTCTGGAAAGCAGGAACTCTTTTCTCACCTAGGCGAGGCTGTGGAAGGAGACACCTAAGCACTACAGGAGGCTATTTAAACCACACCCGATGGATGAATCTTGCTTTGCGTTATTCTGCATTCTCTGCAGCAGAACGCTCATCGTGTCTTCTGCTTCTGATCCTGGGCCTAAGGGAACAAAGGCTTACCATCCTGGAATCCAGTCTTCAGCAGCACCTGTAAAGACAAAGAAAGAACAGGTTAGCACTACGGTCTTCAGTGGCAGCGCATCTCTTACCTGTTCCATCGGCTGTCACCAACGCCTCGCGCTGCATTCCGGCATCTGAAAGACAAAGGCTTACCTACTCTTCGCATGCTCCGGAGGTCTTCGCACTGCATTCCGGCATCTGGAAGACAAAAGCTTACCAGCTCTTGGCACGCTCTGGAGGCCTTCGGCGCTGCATCCCGCATCTGAAAGACAAAAGAAGGTGCGTTTAAAGACATTGGGCAACTTTATTACTCACGTGCCATTACTCCTTCCCACGCCGAATCCAGTGGGTATTCCAGCACCCTTCAGCTTCTCTAAAGCTCCGAACTTGTACCTGCAAGATAAAAGGGACAGTTAGTGCGCATCGTGAAGCAGGCTACAAGCGCTTACTTACGTGCTTCCAGGCGCTTCTATTCCTCACGCGGGTTCGATCCTCAACTCTCATCAGCCCGCCATCCGCCATCGCCGGAACCCTGCAAAACAAGAGATATCATTACAAAAGACTTTTAAGACATTTGAAGTGCCCAGAACTTACCGTTCGTGCAGTTAACGACGGACAGCAGTCCTCTGAGGTCAAGAGGCCTGCACCCTTATCCAGTGAAGAAACTGGTTACGGCACCCTGCCCCGAGGCAGATGGAGAGCTCGGCGTTCACTTACCTAAGACATCTTACTCTTCGAGTCAGACATACAGTGCACAGAGGTCCAGCCCAAAGAGCCAACCGTGTGTTACACATCACCTTTGAAGATACGGCATTCACCCAGTCAAGACCGGCGCCTCTGCGGGAATCAGGTGAGCGTTACAGAACGCAAAGCCTACCGCAAAACTCCCACCCAGGCGCTATGGAAACCTCGGATACCGACCAGCTAGCCCAGTTACTTGGGGAACTAAGAGCAGAAGTGCATGCAGCCCGTCAGGAAACGAATGCTCTAAGAAGGGAACTGATTATTTCCAAGGAGCGAACAGACGATCTCGCTAGACAATTGCTACAGTCACAAGCCGGACAAACTCTGTTACCCGCATCAGGGGCAAATCTTCCTTCAACATCCTCTACGAACCCAGTGCAGATCAACCTACCTGGGAATGTACCTCTGGCTCCGCCCGAACGATTTTCTGGTGACCCAAAGAGGTTTGCAGTATTTATTAATCAGTGCCGGTTGCACTTCTTATGCCAGCCAGCAGCCTTTCCAACTGATCAAGCTAAGGTAGCTTTCGTGCTTTCGTACCTTAGTGGCAATGCGGCAGACTGGTCGATCCCTCTAGTTAATCAAGATGATCCGGTTCTCCATGATTTTCAAGCTTTTCAGCTCAGTATGGAAAAACTGTTTGCAAGACATTCACAGGGGCAGGCCTTGGACAATGAGCTCCTTTCATTGCGACAGGGTAATCAAGACCTTTTGGCTTATATTGCGTCTTTCAACAGACTGATAGTGGAAACTCGATGGCCTGAGGACAAAAGGATTACGCTGTTTTATAGAGGTCTACGTGGAGAGCTCAAAGATGTGTTAGCCCAAGTAGTGAATCCCCCGCAAGACTGTTCGGACTATATTGACTTAGTCGTTCAAATTGACCACAGACTGCAGAACAGGAAGGCCGATCGTTCCAAGTTTGATGCTCGAGTATTTTCCAAACCACCAACTCCTACCAAAGGAATAGACTCCGGGGAACCCATGCAAATAGGGGGCCTGAAAGGACCACTAACACAAAAGGAGCGGGAAAGGAGAAAACAGCTGCAATTATGCCTCTATTGCGGAAACTCGGGGCACTTTCTTCGAGACTGTCCGGTGAAACCAGCCAAGAAGGCAGTAGGAGCTGCAGTTACCAGGGTCACAAACTCTGAGCAGGGAAACGACCTCGCCCGACAAGAATAGAGGTCCTCTTGCCGAGCGTTAAAACCAGTTCCGTGACCTCGCATTTTGTGATACCTATGGTCCTCATTAGCCCTGAACATCCGGATCGATTACATGCGATTGAAGCTTACGTCGACAGCGGTGCCATCGGCAATTATGTGGATCATGAAATGGTTTTGAGGATGAATCTGACTCTTTGTCCAAAGGCTGTAAAGGACGTCATTACTACGGTGGATGGTACGGAGATAGCCTCCGGACCAGTAACGCATACCACCCAAGAAGTGACGCTAGTAAGTCAAGATGGACACCATGAGAAGATCGTGTTCGATGTGATCAAGGCCCCTCAGTTCCAGATTATTCTAGGAATTCCTTGGTTAGAGAAGCACAATCCTCAGATCGATTGGCGAGCAAGAACGGTTCAGTTTCCAGAATGTGTCTCTACTTGTCACCCTCGACCTGGTGTTGCACTGGCAGCAATTTCCTCGGAGGCTCCCCAGTTACCTCCTGAATACCTAGAATTCCAAGATGTTTTCCGGAAGGATCAGGCTAACTCTCTACCTCCTCATAGGTCTTATGACTGCCAGGTAGACCTGATACCTGGATCTACTCCTCCTTGTAGTAGAATTTATGCCCTCACCGAGCCTGAGAATCTTCACCTCCGACAATACCTGGATCAATACCTAGCGAATGGGTTTATTCGTCCTTCCAAGTCCCCTGCTTCCTCAGCTTTGTTCTTCGTTCCAAAAAAAGAAGGGGACCTTAGAACTTGTATAGATTATCGCGCCCTGAACCAGATCACCGTTAAGAATAGATATCCGTTACCTTTGATCCCTGAACTCCTGGACCAAGTCAGAAAAGCATGCATATATACAAAGCTGGATCTTAGAGGAGCCTACCACTTGGTACGAGTAAAAGAGGGCGATGAATGGAAGACGGCCTTCCGCACCAAGTATGGGCTATTTGAATATCAGGTCATGCCCTTCGGACTTTGCAATGCCCCGGCCGCCTTTCAATATTTTATGAACGATGTCCTCAGAGAGCTCATAGATGTGTGTGTTGTTGTTTACATTGACGACATCCTCGTTTATTCTTCATCGGAAACTGAACATCGGAAACACGTGAAAATGGTCCTCGAGAGATTGCGTCAACACAAACTTTTCGCTAAATTGGAAAAATGCGTTTTCAACGTGACTGAAGTTGAATTCTTGGGATTCATATTATCACCTAGCGGAGTGCGTATGTATTCAAAGAAGGTCGATGCAATTCTCAAATGGCCATCGCCATCCTCCGTAAAAGGTTTTCAAAGCATGTTAGGCTTCGCTAACTTTTACCGCAGGTTTATCCCCGAATTCTCTCGAATAGGTCTACCGAGGCGGAACAAGCTTTCCAGAATTTGAGGACTAGATTTATCTCTGCACCAATCTTAAAACATCCTCGCCCAGAACTCCCCTACATCGTTGAAACTGATGCTTCGAGCCTTGCCATGGGGGCAGTTCTATCACAAAAGGACCCAGTAACCAATCAGTTGCATCCCGTGGCATTTTGGTCCCACAAATTCTTGCCTCCTGAAATCAATTACACTATTACTGATAAGGAACTTCTAGCTATCAAGTCCGCCTTTAAGGCTTGGCGGCATTATCTTCTGGGGGACCGACACACCGTTACTGTGATTACAGATCACCGAAACCTGCAATATTTGAAAACCGCAAAAGCTCAATCCTCTAGGCAACTCCGTTGGGCACTATTCTTTGCCGAGTTTGACTTCATAATTACCTATCGACCTGGTACAAAAAACGGTAAAGCTGATGCCCTTTCTCGGATGGGAGTGGAAGAACATTTGATCAATCCTAAACCTGTACCTATCATTCCAGAACAAAGAATTCTAGGTGTAATCGCCACACAATCCATAGAGGAAGTTAAGGATAAAGCCAGGCTACTGGTAACTCCAGCAGACATACAGAATTGGCATCTGCAGGGAAAGGACTTTACGGTGAAGGACAACCTATTATATTTCCAAGAACGGTTATACCTGCCCAGCACAGATTTACAGAAAAAGGTAATCTCTTGTTATCACGATTCTTTAATGGAAGGACATCCCGGTATGACCAAGACCTCGGAAAAGATCAAGCGCTACTTCTGGTGGCCGTCTTGGAAAAAAGATATCAGAGACTTTATAATGTCCTGTGGAGTATGCGCCCAAAACAAGAGTCAAAAGGAAAAACCAGCCGGCCTCTTACGCCCTATTGACATCCCGCCTCGCCCTTGGCATACGCTTTCTATGGACTTCATCACCGATCTACCTCCATGCTCCGGATACAATACGATCCTAGTAATCGTGGACCTATTCTCCAAGATGGCGCATTTCATGCACGGTTTTCCTTCAGTTCTAATTTCCGATCGAGGTAGTCAATTTATTTCTCATTTTTGGCGAAGTTGCTGTCGGTCGGCTCAAATTGATGTGAGACTTTCGACCAGCCACCACCCTCAAACCGATGGACAAACCGAGAGGACCAATCAAACTCTGGAACAGTATTTGCGCTGCATGCTACAACAAACTGAAAAAACTTGGAAAGATATCCTTTGGATAGCCGAATATGCCTACAATTACTCTGTCCACTCGGGAACTGGGAAGACCCCGTTTTTTCTTTTATACGGTAGTCACCCTCGAACCTCGGAGTTGGATCCACTCCAAGATCTTGGAACACCAGCAGTAGACCACCTGCATTCTACAATCACCCAAGCCTTTAAGGAAGCCGTTTTTCACCTTCAAAGGCCTAAAGAACAAAACAAGAAAGGAGCAGACCAACATCGGAAGGAAGCCCCCCAATATCAAGTAGGAGATCAAGTCTGGTTATCCACCAAATATCTACCTCTAAAAGGACCACGCACATTCAACCCAAGATACCTTGGTCCCTATTCCATCACTACCATAGTAAATCCAGTAGCGGTCAAGTTGGACTTGCCCCCTCACATGAAGATACATCCAGTCTTCCACGTCTCTCTATTAAAACCCGTGCAACCTCAAACCCGACTAACTACATCTCCAAAACCTATTCTAGTTGATGGAGAACTCGAGTTTGAAGTCAAAAGCATCCTGGATTCCAAGATCTCCAAATCTAAACTATTTTACCTGATTGACTGGAAAGGCTACGGTCCCCAAGAAAGATCCTGGGAACCTGCAGAATATGTCCACGCGCCTCGTCTAATCAAAAGATTTCATCGAACATTTCCTAACAAGCCCAAACCCCCGGAGAAGCCCGGTTTGGGAGGGGCCTTGAGGGGGGGTGCTGTCATGATATCTGCATCCAAAAGATCAGGACTTGCCCGACTCTCTTGGAAGCAGACCCATAACCCCGGTTCCGAGTGCCAGCCAGTCCCAATTGGGACCTTTTGGACCCTGTCCTGGCGCCAGTGGCACCAGGCTCATAAAGATGCCCAGTCCCAGCGCTGGAAGCGCCGGGCTCATAATGCTTGGGTGGACTTACCTGCAGCAGACCATGCTGCTTACTTACCTGCCAGTTGAACCCCTGATCCTCTTCTGTTTGGGACTACTTTTCCTGTTGGGTGGGGCAGGAGCCACTCCCTAGGTTCAGAACACTGGAACTCTTCTGGAAAGCAGGAACTCTTTTCTCACCTAGGCGAGGCTGTGGAAGGAGACACCTAAGCACTACAGGAGGCTATTTAAACCACACCCGATGGATGAATCTTGCTTTGCGTTATTCTGCATTCTCTGCAGCAGAACGCTCATCGTGTCTTCTGCTTCTGATCCTGGGCCTAAGGGAACAAAGGCTTACCAACCTGGAATCCAGTCTTCAGCAGCACCTGTAAAGACAAAGAAAGAACAGGTTAGCACTACGGTCTTCAGTGGCAGCGCATCTCTTACCTGGTCCATCGGCTGTCACCAACGCCTCGCGCTGCATTCCGGCATCTGAAAGACAAAGGCTTACCTACTCTTCGCATGCTCCGGAGGTCTTCGCACTGCATTCCGGCATCTGGAAGACAAAAGAAGGTGCGTTTAAAGACATTGGGCAACTTTATTACTCACGTGCCATTACTCCTTCCCACGCCGAATCCAGTGGGTATTCCAGCACCCTTCAGCTTCTCTAAAGCTCCGAACTTGTACCTGCAAGATAAAAGGGACAGTTAGTGCGCATCGTGAAGCAGGCTACAAGCGCTTACTTACGTGCTTCCAGGCGCTTCTATTCCTCACGCGGGTTCGATCCTCAACTCTCATCAGCCCGCCATCCGCCATCGCCGGAACCCTGCAAAACAAGAGATATCATTACAAAAGACTTTTAAGACATTTGAAGTGCCCAGAATTTACCGTTCGTGCAGTTAACGACGGACAGCAGTCCTCTGAGGTCAAGAGGCCTGCACCCTTATCCAGTGAAGAAACTGGTTACGGCACCCTGCCCCGAGGCAGATGGAGAGCTCGGCGTTCACTTACCTAAGACATCTTACTCTTCGAGTCAGACATACAGTGCACAGAGGTCCAGCCCAAAGAGCCAACCGTGTGTTACACATCACCTTTGAAGATACGGCATTCACCCAGTCAAGACCGGCGCCTCTGCGGGAATCAGGTGAGCGTTACAATTACCGCCGCATTTAAGGGTCCGCCAAATCATGGGGGCAAATCTGCTGCGATTTTGCCGATTTTCGGCGCTATCACCGCCGGCAGTAATAGCGCCTGCGGCAATAGCGCCGAACATTCCCCATTGGCCCTAATGGGGAATGGGAAATTCCCAAATGGGCCCAATGAGGAATGGGGACTTACCGTTCCGCCAACCCGTGATCCAGCGCTAATAGCGCCGGGGGTTTGGCGGTAGGGCTACTGTAATTCCGCCGGGGTTAGCGCCCAACTCGTGATGAGGCCATTAATCTCATTTAGGAGAGCGCAGTGTCCCTTTTGTTCAACACTTACCCTGTACACAGGTGTAGTGTTGTTTGCGATTCTAGCTTGATATGCTGCTGAGGAGGCAACCTTCCTTCCGAAAGTATAGATTTTCTTGCTTTATTTGTCTGCGAGGCTTCAGCCAAAGCCAAAGGAGTGCCAGCCCTCTTTCTGGTAGTGGTGACGACCAGTGAATCAGGTTTTAGCGGACCCCTAATGTATAGAGGGTCGGCGGGCGCTGGCCTGAATAATTTCTCTATTCTGGGATTAACCGCCCTTGTGAGATTAGGCGCAAATAGGGAGGGCTGTATACATCTTTGTACAGACTTTAACAGCGGGATAAACTGAGTGGCAGACTTCCTGTCTCACAGAATGTCCTCATAAAGTCCTTGTCCACTTGTGCCTCTTGGGTGTCAACACTAAAGTGTTGGGCAGCCTTCAGCAGCAGCATTTCATTGTATTGTAGTTGGTTGTTTATGGGAGAATCTGCTACAGGCTGGTCTGGGTGGTCAGGAGACTGGATGATGTAGATCATTGTTTTCGTAGTATTGACCCTGACAATATAGGTCCCCTTGAGAGCCGGGGTCTTGTGACCCTGAGAGATCAACATCATACATATCCTAAGAGGGGTCTAGATAGGTGAAGGTCGGGGGGCCTAGGGCAGAGGTGCTAGGTTGTGGCTCAAGACAAGTTTCCTTGGCAGGGGGTTGATGTTTTGAAGCCCCTGGCTCTGAGCCATCTCTTAGGGATGTTAGTTCTTCTGGATGCTTGTCTATGAAGCCAAAAAAGCGTGACATCCTCTTTATAATTCTGTTAAATTGTTTAGTCACATGAAGATGGGAAGCCTGACATGAGAGTGGTGGCTTGGGAGGGTGCCTGGTCTTTGTTATGCATAGCCCCTGAGAGTTTGTCTACAGGGGAGGAAGAATCTATAACCTGAATGCCAAAGACGTAGAGGATTTTGACTGTTTCAGTGACCTTGTTTTTAACAGGGTAGCAGGGACGTGTTTTTTAATTAATTCATGCATATGTTTAGGGCACGCAGATGCGCTTTTGCCCGCCAGTTTTTCGGCTAGCGAAAGGAGGGATTTTTATGCGCTGTGTCTGAACCGACTTTGGCGGCCGGTTTATGCAGTCTGTCATGAGGAGAAAGCGTAAGCGATGGCCCAGAGGACAGGGAAGATCTAGAGGCTTTTTCTGCGGACACCGCGTAGGCTTAGACGCTCGACAATTTTGTTGAATGTCGGCCATGGGCTATGTGCTTTATGTTCTTGGATGTTTGAGTGCAATGGCCGCCGGGTTTCGTAGCCATCACAGAGCCGTCGGCCTGCTGATTGGAGTCGGGGGCCCGCACAGGGAGTTCCAATGAACCCCAGTCACCTTCGGCATCACCAAGGACACTGATACCGCCCTCGCTGGAGTCCTCCATCGTGTTGATGGTGGCTTCAACGTGCATTTCGTGGACGGCCCATCGCTTGGTGCAACGATCAATGAGTGTTTTTGGGTGAAAACTTTTGCAGGGCTTGCAAAGCTTTTCGGGGTGATCCCTACAGAGACAGTAATTGCACACTCAGTGCGTGTCATTCCACAGGAATTTTCTATGGCAGTTTGGGCAAAATTTAAAAGGTGTTTTGTCCATTATAAACAGAAAGGGCAGTTAGGCGAGGAAAAGGGAGAAAGAGTGGCAGAATATGCATTATTTAAAGAAGTCATTATGAAATACCTCTCCCCTCTCTCCCTACTGTTATGGCCGAAAGGCCGAAGAGGCCCATGAAGGTCATGTCTGGATATCGATTCAGTCAAGTCGTCGACGAGGGAGTTGTCAGTCGAGCAGTTGGATGACGCTGCGGCAAAGCGGACAATAAAGAAAGAAAGAGAAGTCTACGAATAAACTTTGAACTAGTCAAAGGCATCAGCCTCGAAGGAACTCAACAACTTGCCACTGACCACGATGGCAGAAGATAACAATCTGAGGGACCTCAAAGCGTGAAGGACCATGGGTACAGTACACGTCACACTAGGCAGACCCTCCAGAAAATTGCGGCATGAAATGGAAAATTTTGCGGCACAAAAAAGAAAAAAATTGCGGCACACAACTGCGTTTTTTGCGGCATTTTCTAATGTTGAAAAATATATAATTTAACATCTTTTTTAGCCTAAAACCAAGTAATTGCAAGGCTTTTGTTAGTGAGGAACAAAATGTTGTGTTCTGTCTGGCCACGCTCTGTAGGACAGCCAGGTCGAGTCACCACAGCCTAACATTTTGGATTGTGGTGGGGGAGGGGGGATATTGCCTGATCAGCTCCATGGAAATGGTGCTGCGCCACTACTTCCAGCAGACAAGTGAAAAGCAAATAAACAGATAGGCTTGAATTCAAAAGTGTAACCCTGGTTGAAGCCCATAGGTTTGCTTTTCGCTTGTCCTATGACCCCAGGAGAGAGGGGGAACAACTCTACACTTCTCCATGGAAGGAATCAGTGAGGCCCAAGACACAGGGGCAATGCAGTGGCAGTAACTGCAAGCCCATAATACCTAGCCAAACAATGAACTATCTTGGGTGGTCATCATTCCTTGGTTATGCCACCCACACATGGTGACTTAACACACCCACAAACAGAAATGACATCACAACACTACCAGGGGTCAAGTCCTACAAATTAAAGTGGGGGGACTCATCAACAAATGCAATGGCATGTGATGTCATCAGAAACTAGCATATCAAGGTGAAATAAGCATATATCATTAAATTGGCTTTGCATAACCACCAAAATTGCACAGGACGAATGGCATGTGCCTTTCATAAATTTAAACACCCAATTTTGTGCGTAATTGGTGTCATACAGCCCAGCCTTGATTGAAGGCTGGGCTGCATGACACAAACGCTCGTAGCTGTATTCGTTTCAAATTGCTTTACAATTATTGTAAAGCAATTTGAAATGAATACAGCTACGAGAGTCTTCAATTGGAATCATGCAGCCCAGCCTTGAATCAAGGCTGGGCTGCATGATACAAACGCTCACAGCTGTATTCGTTTTCAAATTGCTTTACAATTGGTATCATGCAGCCCATGATACCAATTGAAGACTCTCGTAGCTGTATTCGTTTCAAACTGCTTTACAATAATTGTAAAGCAATTTGAAACGAATACAGCTACGAGCGTTTGTATCATGCAGCCCAGCCTTGAATGAAGGCTGGGCTGCATGATACCAATTGAAGACTCTCGTAGCTGTATTCGTTTCAAACTGCTTTACAATAATTGTAAAGCAATTTGAAACAAATACAGCTACGAGTGTTTGTATCATGCAGCCCAGCCTTGATTTCAAATTGCTTTACAATAATTGTAAAGCAATTTGAAATTAATACAGCTACGAGAGTCTTCAATTGGTATCATGCAGCCCAGCCTTGAGGCTGGGCTGCATGATACCAATTGTAGACGAGCGGCAGAAAGCATTAAGTTTATGCTTTCTTTTCCGGCACTCGACAGGAAAGTAATTTACTTTCCTGTCGAGCGCCAGTAATGAAAACAGTCCAGTGGCCTCTTTGGGTGCTCTGAGTTGGGGGCAGATGAGCGGACAGGCCAGTGCTTACCTGGCTACGCTTCACCAACTCTGTCAGCTCGGCATGGCGGGCACTCAAAGAGCCTTGGAGGTGCCTGGGGTCACAGCCAAATGCTGTGCAGCTCCCAGGCCTGCGTGACCCTCCCCCAATCCTGGGCCTGCAACGCAGAGCCGGAGGTGTTAACCCTCAAGCTGCTGCAATCAGCAGTCAGCTGTGTTCGCTCTAAATCATTAAATGAGTGCGAAAAAAGACACACTAAGCTAACGTGTCTTTTTCGCGCTCATTTAATGATTTATAGCGGCAATTGCGGGAAATGGCAAATTTTGCGATTTTTTGGCAAATCGCAAAATCGCCATAAGGTGGATGGTCTGACTAGGGATAGTATTACTAAGACGCCCTGTCGACGTCCATTTTCGACTTTCCAAAACAAATCTTGTAATACTCTGCAATATATACACACACACACACACACACACACTAGCTGTTCCCAGCGGCTTCGCTCATGTGGATTTGGGTATTAAGTACAATTGTTTTGAAAAGTCACATGACATTTTCGTATGAGCCCACTCTGGAACAGGCCACGTAAAACTGAACATACAAGAAGCAGTCTTCCCTTAGGTCAATCCCTGATACCTTTAAAGTATGCCCTTAGATTTGTTGAAGGTCATGGGGAAACAAACATTTAAGGGGAAATGAAGTCTTTTGAATTCAAACGGATATTCTGAAGGTATAAGAGGTATTTGTGCTATGAACAGACTCCCCCTGGCCAGAACTGGTTTGCACCGTACCCTCAATCACATTTTTGTGGAGAGCGTTCACTCGCAATATGGTGCCATTACAGAGCTTAGGTGGGTTGAGGTTCCACAATAATATCACAGGCGCTTCCACTTTGAGAAGAAGTTTGTGTTCGGGAGGACCAGGAGTATTTAAAGTGTTCAAGAACTGAACGGGGTTGTGAACTTCGTAATCACTTTGAACCACTCAGTTTACAGATTTATAGTCCTTTGAAAAAATTAAAAAGTATCTTATTGATTACAGCAGCCAAGCTCTTTTTTTCTGTAGATTTCTCCATTAGAATTTTAGATTTTTTTATGTCGGGGTGCATTTTGGATGCAAGGTCTGCTAGCAAATTTCTGACTGTGCCTAGGGTGGAAGGACAATTTTGATCTCAAATACGGGATACTCTCCATTACCAATTTTTAGAAGCAGTTAGGAAATGTACTTTATAATGAAGATTTAAAATGTGAATTTTTACATTTCTATCATCTTCGGTTTGTGAGATATGGGTATTCTTCCAAAATAATTCAACCCCCTTTTCCACCTCCCTAAACTGGATTTTCAGAAAATGGTAAAACACATGTTTTCCTGGAATTTCCTGGAGAAAAGGTTTGTATTTGGGCTAATTTGCATACCCACAATGCCTTGCTGTTGCGGCTCAGAACTGGAGGTGAACTTCCAGTGATGGCTATGAGGATGATGCGTGAGTTATGGAGAGAAGGATTGAGGTGGGAGGATGGCATGTGTTTGTGAGGTGGAAGAATGAGTATTAGTGGAGTAGGGATGACTGATGCACTAATATGAAGAGGAACATTAAGATGTGATGTGACATCTGATCACTGTGGAGGAATGAGTACGAATATGGACTAGCGATTACTGATGAGTTGTGACGAGAAGCATTAGGGTAAAAAGTATGAGGACAATAACTGATGACTGAGGAGGAGGAATGAGTGCAAAGAGAAGTAGTGATGGCAGATGCATGCGTTGTGATGACTGCAGAGGCGGCATGAGGATTAAGGTTGATGTTGTAACGCTCACCTGATTCTCGCAGAGGCGCCGGTCTTGACTGGGCGACTACCGTATCTTCAAAGGTGATGTGTAGCACCCGGTTGGCTCTTTGGGCTGGACCTCTGTGCACTGTATGCCTGACGTGTAGAGTAAGATGTCTGCAGATAGAAAATATGGGGTTAATGAACTGGGGTTATTGGGGTGTCCCTATCTCTTTCCTCTTCTCCTCTCCTGTAGACCCCCAAAGGTTAACGCTCTCACCTTAGGTAAGTGAATGCCAAGCTCTCCATCTGCCTCGGGGCAGGGTGCTGTAGCCAGTTTCTTCACTGGGTAGGTAGCACAGGCCTCTTGACTTCAGAGGACTGCTGTCCGTCGTTTACTGCACGAACGGTAAGTTTCGAGTCATTCAAATGTCTTTTTAAAGTCTTTAGTAATGATGTCTCTTGTTTTGCAGGGTTCCGGCGATGGCGGATGACGGGCTGAAGTGAGTTGAAGATGGAGCCCGTGTGATGAATAGAAGCGCCTGGAAGCACGTGAGTAAGCGCTTGTTGCCTGTTTCACGATGCGCTCTAACTGTCTTTTTATTTTGCAGGTACGAGTTCGGAGCGGCTGCAGGGTGCCGGAATACCCACTGGATTAGATGTGGAAAGGAGTAATGGCACGTGAGTATTAAAGTTCCCCAATGTCTTTAAACGCACCTTGTTTTGTCTTTCAGATGCGGATGCAGCGCCGAAGGCCTCCGGAGCGTGCAAAGAGTTGGTAAGCTTTTGTCTTTCAGATGCCGGAATGCAGTATGAAGACCTCCGGAGCGCACGAAGAGTAGGTAAGCCTTTGCCTTTCAGATGCCGGAATGCTAACCTGTTCTTTCTTGTCTTTATAGGTGTTGCTGAAGACTGGATTCAGGATGGTAAGCCTTTTTCCTTAGGCCCAGGACTGGATGCAGAAGACACGATGAGCGTCCTGCTGCAGAGGGTGCAGAATAACGCAAAGCAAGATTCATCCACCGGGTGTGGTTTAAATAGCCTCCTGTAGTGCTTAGGTGTCTCCTTCCACAGCCACGCCTAAGTAAGATAAGAGTACCTGGTAAGAAAAGAGTTCCTGCCTTCCAGAAGAGTTCCAGTGTTCTAAATCTAGGGAGTGGCTCCAGCCCCACCCAACAGGAAAAGTAGTTCCAAACAGAAGAGGATCAGAGGCTCAACTGGCAGGCAAGTAAGCAGCATGGTCTGCTGCAGGTAAGTCCACCCAAGCATTATGAGCCCGGCGCTTCCAGCGCTGGGACTGGGCATATTTATGAGCCTGGTGCCACTGGCGCCAGGACTGGGTCCAAAAGGTCCCAATTGGGACTGGTTGGCACTCGGAACCTGGGTTATGGATCTGCTTCCAAGGGAGTTGGGAAAACCCTGACCTTTTGGAAGCAGAGATCATGACAGTACCCCCCCTCAAGGCCCCTCCCAAACCGGGCTTCTCCGGGGGTTTTGGCTTGTCAGGAAATATTCGGTGAAATCTTTTGATTAGGCGAGGAGCGTGGACATATTCAGCAGGTTCCCAGGATCTCTCTTGGGGGCCGTAGCCTTTCCAGTCAATTAGGTAGAATAGTTTAGATTTGGAGATCTTGGAGTCCAGAATGCTTTTGACTTCAAACTCGAGTTCTCCATCCACTAGGATAGGTTTTGGAGATTTGGTTAGTCGGGTTTGAGGTTGCACGGGTTTTAATAGAGAGACGTGGAAGACCGGATGTATCTTCATGTGCGGGGGCAAGTCCAACTTTACCGCTACTGGGTTTACTATGGTAGTGATGGAATAGGGACCAAGGTATCTTGGGTTGAATGTGCGTGGCCCTTTTAGAGATAGATATTTGGTGGATAACCAGACTTGATCCCCTACTTGATAGTGAGGGGCTTCCTTCCGATGTTGATCTGCTCCTTTCTTGTATTGTTCTTTAGCCCTTTGAAGGTGAGAAACAGCTTCCTTAAAGGCTTGGGTGATTGTAGAATGCAGGTAGTCTACTGCTGGTGTTTCAAGATCTTGGAGGGGATCCAACTCCGAGGTTCGAGGGTGACTGCCGTACAAAAGAAAAAACGGGGTTTTCCCAGTTCCCGAATGGACAGAGTTATTGTAGGCATACTCGGCTATCCAAAGGATATCTTTCCAAGTTTTTTCAGTTTGTTGCAGCATGCAGCATAAATACTGTTCCAGAGTTTGATTGGTCCTCTCGGTTTGTCCGTCGGTCTGAGGGTGGTGACTGGTCGATAGTCTCACATCAATTTGAGCCGACCGACAGCAACTTCGCCAAAAATGAGAAATAAATTGACTACCTTGATCCGAAATTAGAACCGAAGGAAAACCGTGCAGTCGGACGATGTTTTCGAGAAATTCTCGGGCCAGAGTTGCTGCTGTTGGCAAGCCTTTGAACGGAATGAAATGCGCCATCTTGGAGAATAAGTCCACGATTACTAGAATCGTATTGTATCCGGAGCATGGAGGTAGATCGGTGATGAATTCCATAGAAAGCGTATGCCAAGGGCGAGGTGGGATGTCAATAGGGCGTAAGAGGCCTGCTGGTCTTTCCTTTTGACTCTTGTTTTGTGCGCATACTCCACAGGACATTATAAAGTCTCTGATATCTTTTTTCCAAGACGGCCACCAGAAGTAGCGCTTGATCTTTTCTGAGGTCTTGGCTATACCGGGATGACCTTCCATTAAAGAGTCGTGATAACAAGAGATTACTTTTTTCTGTAAATCTGTGCTGGGTAGGTATAATCGTTCTTGGAAATACAATAAGTTGTCCTTTACTGCAAAGTCCTTTCCCTGCAAATGCCAATTCTGTATATCTGCTGGAGTTACAAGTTGCCTGGCTTTATCCTTAACTTCCTCTATGGATTCTGTGGCGATTACACCCAGAATTCTTTGTTCGGGAATGATTGGTACAGGTTTAGGGTTGATCAAGTGTTCTTCCACTCCCATCCGAGAAAGGGCATCGGCTTTACCGTTCTTTGTACCAGGTCGATAGGTAATTATGAAGTCAAACTCGGCAAAGAATAATGCCCAACGGAGTTGTCTAGAGGATTGGGCTTTTGCGGTTTTCAAATATTGCAGGTTTCGGTGATCCGTAATCACAGTAACGGTGTGTCGGGCCCCCAGCAGATAATGCCGCCAAGCCTTAAAGGCAGACTTGATAGCCAGAAGTTCCTTGTCAGTAATCGTGTAATTGACTTCAGGAGGCGAGAATTTGCGGGACCAAAATGCCACGGGATGCAACTGATTGGTTACCGGATCCTTTTGTGATAGAACTGCCCCCATGGCAAGGCTTGAAGCATCAGTTTCCACGATGTAGGGGAGTTCGGGGCGAGGGTGTTTTAAGATTGGTGCAGAGATAAATTTAGTCTTCAAATCCTGGAAAGCTTGTTCCGCCTCGGTAGACCATTCAAAACGTTTGTTTTTCTTTAACAAGGCAGTGATGGGCTGGACTATTCGAGAGAACTCGGGGATAAACCTGCGGTAAAAGTTAGCGAAGCCTAACATGCTTTGCACACCTTTTACGGAGGATGGTGATGGCCATTTGAGAACTGCATCGACCTTCTTTGAATCCATACGCACTCCGCCAGGTGATAATATGAATCCCAAGAATTCAACTTCAGTCACGTTGAAAACACATTTTTCCAACTTAGCGAAAAGTTTGTGTTGACGCAATCTTTCGAGGACCATTTTCACGTGTTTCCGATGTTCAGATTCCGATGAAGAATAAACGAGGATGTCGTCAATGTAAACAACAACACATACATCTATGAGCTCTCTGAGGACATCGTTCATAAAATATTGAAAGGCGGCCGGGGCATTGCAAAGTCCGAAGGGCATGACCTGATATTCAAATAGCCCATACTTGGTGCGGAAGGCCGTCTTCCATTCATCGCCCTCTTTTACTCGTACCAAGTGGTAAGCTCCTCTAAGATCCAGCTTTGTATATATGCATGCTTTTCTGACTTGGTCCAGGAGTTCAGGGATCAAAGGTAACGGATATCTATTCTTAACGGTGATCTGGTTCAGGGAGCGATAATCGATACAAGTTCTAAGGTCTCCTTCCTTTTTTGGAACGAAGAACAAAGCTGAAGAAGCAAGGGACTTGGAAGGACTAATAAACCCATTTGCCAGGTATTGATCCAGGTATTGTCGAAGGTGAAGGTTCTCAGGCTCGGTGAGGGCATAAATTCTACTACAAGGAGGAGTAGATCCAGCTATCAGGTCTATCTGGCAGTCATAAGACCTATGAGGAGGTAGAGAGTTAGCCTGATCCTTCCGGAAAACATCTTGGTATTCTAGGTATTCGGGAGGTAACTGGGGAGTCTCTGAAGAAATTGCGGCCAGTGCAACACCAGGTGGAGGGTGACAAGTAGAGACACATTCTGGAAACTGGACCGTTCTTGCTCGCCAATCGATCAGAGGATTGTGTTTCTCTAACCAAGGTATTCCTAGAATAATCTGAAACTGAGGGGCCTTGATCACATCGAACACGATCTTCTCATGGTGTCCATCTTGACTTACTAGCGTCACTTCTTGAGTGGTATGCGTTACTGGCCCGGAGGCTATCTCCGTACCATCCACCGTAGTAATGACGTCCTTTACAGCCTTGGGACAAAGAGTTAGATTCATCCTCAAAACCATTTCATGATCCACATAATTGCCGATGGCACCGCTGTCGACGTAAGCTTCAATTGCATGTAATCGATCCGGATTATCAGGGCTAATGAGGACCATAGGTATCACGAAATGCGAGGTCACGGAACTGGTTTTTACGCTCGGCAAGAGGACCTCTATTCTTGTCGGGCGAGGTCGTTTCCCTGCTCAGAGTTTGTAACTTTGGTAACTGCAGCTCCTACTGCCTTCTTGGCAGGTTTCACCGGACAGTCTCGAAGAAAGTGCCCTGAGTTTCCGCAATATAGGCATAATTGCAACTGTTTCCTCCTATCCCGCTCCCGTTGTGTTAGAGGACCTTTCAGACCCCCTATTTGCATGGGTTCCCCGGAGTCTACTCCTTTGGAAGGAGTTGGCGGTTTGGAAAATACTCGAGCATCAAACTTGGAACGATCGGCCTTCCTGTTCTGCAGCCTGTGATCTATTTGAACGACCAAGTCTATGTAATCCGAACAGTCTTGTGGGGGATTCACTACTTGGGCTAAAACGTCTTTGAGCTCTCCACGTAGACCTCTATAAAACAGCGTAATCCTTTTGTCCTCAGGCCATTGAGTTTCCACTATTAGTCTATTGAAAGATGCAATATAAGCCAAAAGGTCTTGATTACCCTGTCGCAACGAAAGAAGCTCATTGTCCAAGGCCTGCCCCTGTGAATGTCTTGCGAACAGTTTTTCCATACCAAGCTGAAAGGCTTGAAAATCATGGAGAACCGGATCATTTGATGAACTAGAGGGATCGACCAGTCTGCCGCATTGCCACTAAGGTACGAAAGTACAAAAGCTACTTTAGCTTGATCAGTTGGAAAGGCTGCTGGCCGGCATAAGAAGTGCAACCGGCACTGATTGATAAATACTGCAAACCTCTTTGGGTCACCAGAAAATCGCTCGGGCGGGGCCAGAGGTACATTCCCAGGTAGGTTGATCTGCACTGGATTCATAGATGATGTTGAAGGAAGATTTGCCCCTGATGCGGGTAACGGGGTCTGTCCGGCTTGTGACTGTAGCACTTGTCTAGCAAGATTGTCTGTTCTCTCCTTGGAAATAATTAGTTCCCTTCTTAGAGCATTCGTTTCCTGACGAGTTGCATGCACTTCTGCCCTTAGTTCCCCAAGTAACCGGGCTAGGGGGTCAGTATCCGAGGTTTCCATAGCACCTGGGCGAGAGTTTTGCGGTAGGCTTTGCGTTCTGTAACGCTCACCTGATTCTCGCAGAGGCGCCGGTCTTGACTGGGCGACTACCGTATCTTCAAAGGTGATGTGTAGCACCCGGTTGGCTCTTTGGGCTGGACCTCTGTGCACTGTATGCCTGCCGTGTAGAGTAAGATGTCTGCAGATAGAAAATATGGGGTTAATGAACTGGGGTTATTGGGGTGTCCCTATCTCTTTCCTCTTCTCCTCTCCTGTAGACCCCCAAAGGTTAACGCTCTCACCTTAGGTAAGTGAATGCCAAGCTCTCCATCTGCCTCGGGGCAGGGTGCTGTAGCCAGTTTCTTCACTGGGTAGGTAGCACAGGCCTCTTGACTTCAGAGGACTGCTGTCCGTCGTTTACTGCACGAACGGTAAGTTTTCGAGTCATTCAAATGTCTTTTTAAAGTCTTTAGTAATGATGTCTCTTGTTTTGCAGGGTTCCGGCGATGGCGGATGACGGGCTGAAGTGAGTTGAAGATGGAGCCCGTGTGATGAATAGAAGCGCCTGGAAGCACGTGAGTAAGTGCTTGTTGCCTGTTTCACGATGCGCTCTAACTGTCTTTTTATTTTGCAGGTACGAGTTCGGAGCGGCTGCAGGGTGCCGGAATACCCACTGGATTAGATGTGGAAAGGAGTAATGGCACGTGAGTATTAAAGTTCCCCAATGTCTTTAAACGCACCTTGTTTTGTCTTTCAGATGCGGATGCAGCGCCGAAGGCCTCCGGAGCGTGCGAAGAGTTGGTAAGCTTTTGTCTTTCAGATGCCGGAATGCAGTATGAAGACCTCCGGAGCGCACCAAGAGTAGGTAAGCCTTTGCCTTTCAGATGCCGGAATGCTAACCTGTTCTTTCTTGTCTTTATAGGTGTTGCTGAAGACTGGATTCAGGATGGTAAGCCTTTTTCCTTAGGCCCAGGACTGGATGCAGAAGACACGATGAGCGTCCTGCTGCAGAGGGTGCAGAATAACGCAAAGCAAGATTCATCCACCGGGTGTGGTTTAAATAGCCTCCTGTAGTGCTTAGGTGTCTCCTTCCACAGCCACGCCTAAGTAAGAAAAGAGTTCCTGGTAAGAAAAGAGTTCCTGCCTTCCAGAAGAGTTCCAGTGTTCTAAATCTAGGGAGTGGCTCCAGCCCCACCCAACAGGAAAAGTAGTTCCAAACAGAAGAGGATCAGAGGCTCAACTGGCAGGCAAGTAAGCAGCATGGTCTGCTGCAGGTAAGTCCACCCAAGCATTATGAGCCCGGCGCTTCCAGCGCTGGGACTGGGCATATTTATGAGCCTGGTGCTACTGGCGCCAGGACTGGGTCCAAAAGGTCCCAATTGGGACTGGTTGGCACTCGGAACCTGGGTTATGGATCTGCTTCCAAGGGAGTTGGGAAAACCCTGACCTTTTGGAAGCAGAGATCATGACAGATGTATAAAGATGATGAATGATAATGTCACAAAATGTAGAGTGTGAAGTCAGGAGGAGTATTAAGGAAGGATGAGGTGTGAAAAAGAGGAGTGAAGACTGATGAATGGTAATGAATGTCAGGACTGATTTTCTATACTTTGCTTTTCTCTAAATCAAGAATTTTCACAAATTATTCTGCTTGAGTGGCAGAGACTGTTAGGCCTTTGTCACTACATGACTTTTACAAGTGATAGTAACTGTTTCCATGTTATCCAGATCTGTAGATGACTGCTAACTACTAGGCAATCAAAAATCACAAAGTACTGTGTAAGTATTATCTGGACACACCGCCAGTGCACTACACTGAGGTACCCAATACTGATCCTTTTCAGAAAACACCCAGATGTTAAGTGGAGAGGGTCACCCCACCGATGTACACCAATTTGTTAGGACCAATTTTTTTATTCTCTGGCCTGGTGGACAGATGTATAGAAGGCCAACCTAGATTGCGACAGAGACACCTCTGGGGAGCTGTAGCCAAACCATTTCAAGGTAGCAGTAACGAGAGGTCTAGGCTAAGTATCAAGAGGTGGTGAGCTTGTAAAGGGTCTACAATGAGTACACAGAATGGGAATCACAAATTACAGACAATATGTATAAAAATACAGTTATCTTTGGCCAAACAACGCTATGAGAAATGACTACTGGCAGGTAGAAATATCACACACCACTAATAATAGAATACATATATACAGTAACTGAAGTAGGGCATAACACAAATAAAACACCTGTAAAAGAAAGTGCAGATTAGGTTATTGTACTACGGATCCACAAAGAGTTAATCCTAACATCAAAAGTCCTTCCCTAAGTTGTCTGGGGCCTTATGCCCAAAGGTTTAGGAAAGTTCTGACACAGTTTGTGATGCAGGAAAAAATGAAGGTAGTGTCTCTGGGGTCCAGTGAACAGTTCCAAGTGTTAGAGGACAAGAGTGTCCCCAACTTTTAGAATGCTTGTGCCAGCAAGCTATGGTAAAACCAAAGTATAGTAAATGTTTTGTAAAAGTTAGAAAAACTTTTAAAGGGAGTATAGGGGCAGGTAAGAACCATTGTAACTTCCCCATACTTGACAGGTCAATGGAAGAAGGTCCGAGGTTGCTTTTCTCGCCCTCACCCTCAGTCCTTGATTCGCAGGGGGGGTGAAGGTTCGAGCTGATCTCCGGTCGGTGTCTTTCGCTGGTGCTAGGACTCTCGGATGAAGAATGTAGAAAGACACGATGCAGGACCCCTCTCAGGAATGGACTCGAGGCAGGTAAGCTGTTTCGGACTGTGGTCACTGCAGCACGGTGACGCAAAGGGCATCACTTGTCACGGTCAGAATTTCCCTCCTATCTTGGGTCCCCTTGAAGCTAGGACCTCGACATTACATTGAGGCAAGTCTTGTAGGACAAGATGAGGATCGCCCAAGATCCAGGCCTCAACTCGGTACGGCGACATCGGCAGCACAGTGACCCAAACTCAGAGCTGGTCAGCCAAAGGACATCCCAGGACACTTCCAAATGCACTTCTTCGCAGGGTACCAAGAAGACATCAGGAATGGATGTTCCCTCCACTTCAAGGGTCGCTGCTCCTTTGCAGGAGTGCTGAAGGTCACGAGCAAGACAGGGTTCCACCAGGACAGCAGCAGACATTGGTTGCCAGGCCTCCGTCAGTTGGGTTTCCGGTCTCTTGAGGGTCTCACAGCTGGACAGGAGTCTTGGCTCTTCAGGTTACTCCAGGATCACTGAAGAATGGGCGCAGGGCTCTTCTTATTATCCTAAAAGCCAGGCAAGAGCTGAAACTCCCACCAGACAATAGCAGGACTAGCCACACACACCCCAGGAGTGGTCCAATCAAGAGCACTGGCGGGAAGACTCATGCATGCCACTCAGACACACTGGAACCAGTTTGTAGATTGGGACCAGACAGTCCCAGCACACATCCTGCCAGCAAAGACACATAGCCTTCCAGTAGCCCGCCAAAAGCCTCTGCTTTCCCAGACACTGGAAGTCCATATAAGGATTTTCCAGGCCTCACATGTCAGGAAGAAGGCTAAATAACAAGATGGCCAAAGGACAAGTGAAAAACCATGTGGCATGGCCATGTTTGGACATTAGCCACATTTAGTAGTCAAACGCGGTAAACGTGGTAAGGCTAAAACAAAAATTACCAATAAATGGTAAAAAGTCACTGCTGCCACCAGCTTGTCCATTTAGCACACCTAGAGTAACCAAAAAGCCTTTGAATGTTAGTCTAGGGCAAAAACAAAAGTGTACCCCATTGTATTGCATTGTAAGCTGCATTGTACAATGATACAAAGTTACCACATGCGATAACAAGTTCCTAAAAGTAGTTACAAAGTCACAAGACGAAGGGAAACAATGCTTCCCAGTACTGATAGCCTGAAGGACATGCCAGTTTCCCCATAACAGACGAGCAAAAGACTGTGTAGTGAAGCTTTAAGGCTTTACTGCACTGTAAAAAGTACAGGTCAGGACCAAAAATAAAAGCAAAAAGTGTGGGGGTCCATAAAAATGGAAGGAAAGGTGCAGTAAAGGGAAATCTTTCCTAACAATGAAGACCTAGAATGACAAATAAGGAGTGGGAGAGAGGGGGAAACAGGATTTTCTTAAAAGGATGCTCTAGACATAATGACAGGATTATCCACAAAGTGTGACTCTAAAATAGGTGCATGTTCAAAACCTCACAGCCTGCATCACATGACAAGCTAAACTCCCACACAAACGATCCATTTACCAGCAAAACCCAACACATTGCATCACATGGCCTTGATCAAATTAGAGGGCTCACAGTACAGCAAAGTCTGCTTTGTCTCTATAAAACATCAAAGCACTGCACTTACCGAGGGTGTTGTTTTGGTAAAACTGTTCCAGAGGGTTAACTGCTTGTTGGAATTGATCCGGAACTAGTGGGACGGCATAACATTCAACTACAAGAAAAGAAAAGATGTTTTCTTATTTTAGAAAGCAGTTCTTCTGTGGGAGCTTTTGTCCGCAGAAAGTAGGTCACAAAGCAGAGTAGGATGGGAATACTGTGCGCAGCCATGTGGTAATGCAGAAGTGTTGCATGCAGTCATTTGGTCATGAGGAGGATTTAACATATAAATATTGCACGCTGTGTTGTAATAATGCTGGGCTGGTGTGAGAATGCGAGAACACTGCACGCCATGTAGTAATGCGGTTGTTCCGAGAACGGTGATGTGCTAATGCAAGAATGTTGTGTGCAGTGCTGTGGCAATGCAGGAGTGCTGCATGCAGTGCTGTTTACAGGAATGTGTTGCTGAAAGTGAGGGCTGTGTTTGTTTATGTGAGAGATCTGGTAAAGTAGGAGTGATGGTCTCAGTTGAGATGGGGTTAGGGGTGGTTGGAACAGGATAGGGGGCTCCTGATCAGAATCACAGGGGGGGTCCCCTTGTTTTGGAATACACTGTAGCTCTGCAACCTGTAGCCATACTCACTGGGGGGGTTGTCAGGGCAGAATTGCTCCAATAGGTTGCTTGCTTCTGGGGTCGGCTCCAGAACTGGGGCAGGATACGTTTCCACCGCTAAAAAAGAAAACACAAGCTCTTATATTATCAAACGGGTCTTCAAATGGAGCTATCGCCAACAGAATGTAAAGTGGTGGGTCTGCAGTCAGGGCTGATGTACACTAACAGTGCGGCGTGTGTGGGTCTGAGCCCTGGAATAGCACGAGGTGCTGAAGGTCAGAGTTGTTTATGTATGTAACTTCATTTAATTTTCAGGTTTAAAAATAAAACATCAAAGCGTACTAGCCATATGTTGGGTCAAAGACAGAAACAGAACACCAAAGGCAGAGTTAAAAGATTCAAAAACAGTAACAGCCTCAAAAGATATTGCCACAGGGATTTAAACGAGTATTTTCAGGATTCCCAGACTCTCGCCACACTTCTACTAGACCCCCTCGATATTGCCTCTTCAATTAACTATTCAGGCCGATACAAGGTACATTAAAAGATCTGCTTAGCCGCAGTCTGGGGCATGGTCTTTGGAAGTTGGCCCGAATGAGACCCGAGAAAACTGGGCTGAAGCCAAAGTCCTCGAGAGTGGCTTGAAAAAAGTGTCAATACTATCCAAGGCTCTAGTGGCATGGCTCCGGGAGGATAGCTCAGGGGCAACGCGCTCGTCTTGGAAGCAAGAGGACGCAACACAGGTTCGATCCCCGGGTCTGCACTTAGAAACCTCGGGGCATTAAGTGCGTTATAAAAATCAGTTATAACCATTACACATCAAACCCCCGTAGGCATGTAAAGGCACTTCAAATACCTTACCAAGTTCTATCGGATCAATGACCCTGCTAATGTGTTCATTTTGATTAGTGATAAAATCTATCTGATTGGACCTAATAAGGGAAGGAAGGACCTCATTACATGTGAGACTAAAACATTTGAATAGTTATTGCCATCTATGTTTAGTAATGCAATGAGTCGCAGTGTGGCATGTCTTTATCTGGTTCAAGGTTCCCTTTCTCTTGTCTAAGAGCACATTTTCCTGATGATCTGATTGAATTCTGCACTCTGTTAGGTAAGATTTCCATCTTTATGAATAAAGGGAGAGAAGATCCAGTGATCGCAATTCCCTGGGAGAAGTGAAAAGAGAAGTAACTTAGTGTGATAACCCACGTGAGCAGACTAGTGAAAAGCTGAATGCTAATATCCTGGAAAAGGGCACACACAGTGCAACAGATACAAGGTCGGAGAGATTTAAGTGAGTTGAAATATAATGACCCAAGAGGGGTAACGACCCCAAACCACAAATATATCCTAGAGTATACTGAGAAGCCCAAACAAGAGGATAACTGTTGTAAGAAACCCATAAAGAAAAGTCTTGAGGAAATAAGAATAGTCACAGCTCATTTGAAGAATTCTATGACAAGAAGGAGGCGCGCATTATGCTTAACTCTTTAATTTGCCACCAACACAGCAATTCAACATTTTTAATAAACTTTTTCAAAACAAATGTTTCTTTCTGCTTTCAGTAAAATAAATCTTTAGTTTAAAAGTTTGTTTCTCTTTCCAGAGGCTCTATATCGATCTCCTACAAATCCCAAGAGCCTCCTTGTAAACAGTAGTCCTTCCTCCACCAATCCGGTGCCTGACTCCCCTATAAGACTCCCAGCACAATGTTCCTTCCTCTTTTTTTTTGCTGCCAACATACGAGATAAGTGCTTATTTTCTCTAATAAATGTGACTCTAAAGAGTTAATTTCGTTTCTGAATTTGAGTAAAACGACTATATTGAACGTTAGTGCGCAGCGTATATATATATATATTAAAAAAAAGATCTAGTTTTGAATATTATAATTTATATTATATTTCTTCCATGATTAGTGCTCTTGTGAGTGTATCTATAGAGCGACGCCCTTGCGCCCGCTCCAAATCATATTTGGAAGAGCCGCGCTACGAATAGAACTAACCCGGACTTTGGGAGGCTGCAGAGGCAGAGCCGGAGCCGCGGGCGCTCTCGCCTGTGAGAGGCATCCGGCCCGCTCCACAGCGCGTCGCACGGAAGGATTGCGCTAGGACCCTGGGGAAGCAGGAGGTGTCGAGCCTTCCCGTCTTCCCCAGAGCCCCTCCAGCATTCGTATTAGGATCGCGAGCGAGAGGAGAAAAGCTGTGTGGAGTACCCTCTGACTTAAAAAAATAAAAAAATAAAAAAATATATAATTACTTTCTGTCACGGAGCACGTGCGATTACAGCTGCAAGTAGCAGTCAAAAAAAAAAAAAAAAAGAAGGAAACTCTTACGTGACTCCAGAAGGCCTGCAGTCTTACAGCTGCCTCATTTTGTGACCCTGATCTTTTCAGTCGACAAAGAGAACGTTAGCTCTGCTAACTAAAGGACATTATGGCTCATTATGAAGGGGAACATTCTACAACGTATTGGGTGAATCCCTTTCACTAGCAGTTTCGGAAGGAGTACAACCTATTGCTCAGAGACTTGACATGCTTGAAGCATGAATATTACAAAAAGAGCAGGAGTCCCCTAGGAAATAGAGGGCGCTTAGCCCAGGCGAAGGCCCGTCGACTGGACACCCTCATAGTGGGGTTGAGCAGGGGTGTAAGGCTCAGAAGAGCAAAGTCTCTTTGACCCCCCTGAGCAAAGAAAGGAGGGTTGACCAGGACCCCCACAAGACAGACGACCCTGTCGCAAGATTGAAAAAGGCCTTCCTGGAAAAGTCAGCAGAATGTCTGCCCAGACCCCCTGCCCCAGGGGTGAATAATTTAGGGGACACAGACGAGGGCTACTCGCCCGACGATGGAGGGGAAGAGGATGACCTTCCAGGGCACCCCGCAGCAGGAGAGGAGACTCTAGATCAAGAGGAGGACACTAACGATATGTTTGATCCGGAGGCCATTAGGCATCCAAAATCATCTGAGTGGATACCTTCCCTGAAAGTGGCGCTCTACATGGCGCAACATATACGCAAACCACTTGATAGAGAAGTAAGATCTCGCATGAGAGCGGAATGTCCCCGCCCAGACCTCCCTGACAAGTTATCGGAGACCCCCGATCTAGACCCGAAGGTGGTCACATTCGTAACAAAAGTTTCTAAAGACATTAGAAAGGGCGTAGATAGAGCGTGGAGAGGGTGCCAAGACAAGGTACTGGATTTAGCGGGTCCACTTGCGAAAATTATGGATCTGGCTGAGAAAGCCAAGGACACTGGGACCCCCATAGATCCTCTGGTCCTAGCAAACTGGGCGCAAAGAGCCATGTGCTTCTTGGGTAATGCCAACTGCGTCCTCTCTTCTGAGAGGAGAAGTGGAGTGCTCCTAAAAATTGACTCAAAACTAAGCGACTTAGCGTCGTATGAAGCAGGGCAAGGAGCAAAAGGTCTGCTTTTCGGTAAAGCCTTTGCGAAGGAGATGTCGCAATTCGTGGGAACCTATTCAGCCCTCGAAAAAGCGCAGAGCTCCATTAAAAGAATCTTTCCCGGAAGAGTTTTTGCCGGGACCGGACGACAAAGGGGCCGAGCGTCCGGTCAATATTCCTATCATCGCAGGCCCCAAGGTCACAGAGCACAATATTGGGAGGGAAGACAACAAGATGCCTTCTTCCCCTCCAGGAAGAGGTTTCCGAGAGGTCGCAGGCAAAGAGGATCCTACAGACATGCAGGCGCCACTGGTGGTGAGTACCTCGAGTGTGCAAGTGGGGGGCAGGACCCTAAAATTTCTGGACGCTTGGCGCGCATTATCCAGCGATGCTTGGGTTTTAAAAGCAGTAGCAGGCTTGCGCATAGACTTTTTAGGTGACCCCTTTCAATGCCAAGAGCTGCAAGCGATACACCTATCAGTGCAGGAAGCAGCGCTTCTTCAGAGCGAGTTAGTGAAGCTTCTCCAGAAAGATGCGATAGAACGCGAGACGCAGTCTTCCCCTGGGTTTATAAGCAATATGTTCCTCGTCCACAGAAAAGAAAAAGTCCGTCCAGTTATCAATCTAAAAAACCTAAACGAATGGCTAAAGTACAATCACTTCAAGATGGAGGGAATCCATCTTCTTAGAGACTTGTTGCGCGAAAGAGATTGGCTAGCACCTCTAGACCTGAAAGACGCGTATCTTACAGTGCCTATAGCAGAAGCCCATCGCAGGTACCTACGCTTCCGCTGGAACAGGGAAGTGTGGCATTTCAAATGCCTTCTTTTCAGTCTCGCCTCAGCCCCATGGGCCTTCACCAAACTGATGAGGCCAGTTGCTGCGGCCATAAGAGAAAGAGGTATTTGATTCATAATTTATCTAGACGATATTTTGATCCTAAACCAGAACAAATGCTCTCTAGTCAACAATGTGCGTTGGGTTTTCACCTTACTATCTTCGCTGGGATTCCTGGTGAACCTCGACAAGTCTCAATTACAGCCCGTTCAAAGAATAGAATTCCTGGGGTTTATCATAGACACAGTGAAAGCAACACTGGAACTCCCGAACCAGAAAGTGAGAGCGATAAAGAAGGAGATCAAGACAGTCTTAACGAAGAAGACCATCTCACTTCGATACCTAGCCAGAATAGTAGGGCTTCTGGCAGCTTCCATTCAGGCCATCGTCCTGGGCTCCCTACATTACAGAGCCCTTCAGAGGCTCAAGACCAGACACTTGCAAGGAGGCCTGGGCTACCATCAATTGATAACCTTAGACAGCGAAGCAATCTCAGAGCTTCACTGGTGGCTGCAAAACATGGAAGCCTGGAACGGCCGCGCCATCTTCGGCGATGGGCCAGAGCTCATAATAGAATACGACGTGAGCAGAGCAGGGTGGGGAGCAAGATGTGGTCTGATAGAGACCGGAGGAAAATGGTCAGAGGACGAATTACATCTGCACATAAACTGCCTCGAGCTACTAGCAGGCTCGTTCGCGGTTCAGTCTTTCACCAAGGGCAGAGTCAAGTGCTCCGTACTGTTGAAGATGGACAACGTCTCCGCAGTACGATACATAAACAAACTGGGTGGTACCAGATCGAGAATGCTTGCAGAACTAGCAAAAGACTTCTGGCACTATTGCCTTCAGCATCAGATAGCAGTAGCGGCAGAATATCTTCCGGGAGCTCAGAACAACGTAGCAGACTGGAACTCTCGATACCTGACAGATTCCAGCGACTGGAAACTGCTTCCCCAAGTCTTTCACGAATTAAACCAAGTGTGGGGTCCCCTACACACAGATCTGTTTGCATCCAGACTGAATGCGCAGACAACCAATTACTTCAGTTGGAGGATGGACCCGTGTGCAGCGGGAACAGATGCGTTTCTACAGTCGTGGACAGGAGCAGTTCATTACTCATTCCCGCCTTTCATAATGATCACGAGACTTCTAGCGAAGGTTCACAGAGACCAAGCAGAGTTGGTACTAGTGGTCCCCCTTCGGAAATCTCAGCCCTGGGTTCCAGTAGTGATGGAACTTTCCTCGGATTTTCCAAGGAAGAGCCTGCATCGCCCGGACCTCCTCCTCAGCCCATCTGGCCAGTATCACCCTCTAGTGGAGGCGGGCTCCCTGCATCTCATAGCATGCAGAATTTCAGGAAGAGATGGGAACTGCCAGGAATTTCACAGATCGCTGCAGACTGTATCAGAGATTCCTGGGCGCCTTCCACCTTTAGGAGCTATAGTTCGGCATGGGATGCCTGGGCGCGATGGTGCGCAAACCTGCAGTTGGATCCCGTTTCAGCACCTGTAGTACAGGTCCTTAACTTCCTAGCGAACAAATTTCTCGAAGGCTGTGCTTACAGGACGCTGGGAGTTTATAGATCCGCCCTATCCGCAGGACATGACAGGGGGGAAGGAGCTCCAGTAGGAGAACAACCAGCAGTCCACAGGCTACTGAGAGGGATTAGATTAAAGAGGCCGCCGGAGCCCAAATACTCTACCTTATGGGACGTCCGTGACGTCCTACAGTTGTTTATGAGATGGCCAGAAAATAGTCAGCTATCCAGATCTCAGCTTTCACGGAAACTGGCGATGTTACTCTGTCTGACAGCATGCCAGAGAGTTTCATATGTAAAAGCATTAGAGATAGATAGAAAGATCTTTTATCCTGAAGGAATTGCGTTTACTATTGTGAAAAGAACGAAATCCGATTCCAGAGTGATTTCCTATCCCTATTTTCCCGAAAACAAAAAGCTATGTGTAGCGCAGTGCATTAAAGACTACGAGGTTGCTACAGCGCTGATTAGGCCGCAAGGAGTCACTCCATTGCTAATTGCGCGTAGGAAGCCCCATCATGCTATAGCTACAGCGACAATTGCTAGATGGGTGAAAGAAGTGATGCAGTGGGCAGGCATTGATTTAACCCTTTTTGGTGCACATTCTGTTAGGGGCGCAATGGCTTCTAGAGCTCTTTCTGTAGGAGTGTCTTTACAAGACATCATGAAATCAGCTGATTGGTCCTCAGAATCTACTTTTAAGACTTTCTATTTTAAGCCAGTGTCAGAAATGGCTAGTAGGGTGGTACAGAGCTTTGAACAAGCATAATGCTCGCCTCCGTCTTGTCATAGAATGAAGATTGCCCATGCTAACTGCTCTGGTCAGTCTTGATTCTATTAAGACAAGGAGGCGAGCATTATATCCCACCCAAATGAATGCGAAAAAGATGAATTAAGATTGACATTGTAATGTATATGAAACTGTTCAGATTGAGTCAGAACATCGCATTCCCTCCCTTACATTATTTTGTATCTCTCGTAGGAGATGCAGAAACCCGCATGAAAGCATCGCTAGCTAAGGCAAAAGTGATCCCAGTTGTCCCGTTGGACCTTATGGACAGCAAGCCATGACCGCAGTTGCCTCGAGGAGGATTTTAAAGTTGGAAGGTTATTCAGACTTGAGACTTTTCTGCAGACAAAGAAAGAGGAAGGAACCTTGTGCTGGGAGTCCTTATAAGGGAGTCAGGCACCGGATTGGTGGAGGAAGGACTACTGTTTACAAAGAGGCTCTTGGGATTTGTAGGAGATCGATATAGAGCCTCTGGAAAGAGAAACAAACTTTTAAACTAAAGATTTCTTTTACTGAAAGCAGAAAGAAACATTTGTTTGAAAAAGTTTATTAAAAATGTTGAATTGCTGTGTTGGTGGCAAATTAAAGAGTTAAGCATAATGCTCGCCTCCTTGTCTTTAATAGAATCAAGACTGACCAGTGCAGTTAGCATGGGCAATCTTCATTACAGAGACTAATCAAAGAACTTTCCTGAGGATAGTTAAGGTACCTATACTAATCTATAGACTGATACTAGCGCTATTCTAAGGATAAGGGAGTAATTTTCTGAACCCAAGTCAGTTGACATAGTGGTATGGTCAGCTTGGGACGTTTTGGAAAGCGGACTTCATTATTTGGAGTTCCACAACACCGACTGACGAGCACCTTCATTAGAAAGGTAGGGACCACCCATAGTGATAGGGAAAGTTAGGTCAAATTATTCTTATTTTAATAAACCATCCTGAAACACGTCATATAATAGTTTGCACCACACTTCCTGTCATGAGACAAGTTCTGTACTCCTCAAGCAAACTCAAAGCTCAAAGCCATTCAACCAATCTAAAACATTTGTACATTCTACATATATGCCGCCCAAATTCGGAGGGAACGTAAGCTGATGTGGAGACCCAGAAACACACCCAGATTCATAACTATTAGAACAGACCACCTTAGCAGTATCTAAGTCCAAATTCATGATCTCAATGGTTAGCCTTTAGCTTCTCTTGCTCGACCAACTCCTGTTCCTTAATGGGTTAACAGTGAGCCAACTCACACTTTCCCCTTGCTAGCTAACCAAAAGGAATGGTAACTAACGTTGCAATGTTTATCAAAACCCATTCAAAAGGAATGTTCAATCTAAAAACAGTTAGACTCCTAAATCACAAAATGAATACATCCTATGACTGTTAAGTAGAACCGTTTTGTTCACAGTAACCTATATCAAAGTGAGGTAAGTTGAAATGCAAAAACCATCTCATTTTATTTAAGTGTAAATTGTTTGTGCTGGATAAGATAGAAAAATGATCTTAAAGTAAAATGGTTAAAACACGCTTGAATTTATTTGGCAGTAATTAAAAAATGTGTAACCGTTTACAAAAGGAAAAAGTAAGTTAACAGAATCCAGAAAACCAACTTGAATATGGATAAGTAAACCGTTTAATACATACCAGCAACTTACAAAAGGTATGTAACTTATTCTTTTTTTTATTTAAAGAATACTTATGAGCACAGGTAGGTAAACTCTTTGAACACCTGTAACAAGGTCACCGAGTCCTCACTGTGTACCCCACTGCCGTGACACCAATATTTTAGGGAGATTTTTCGACTGTGCTCTGGTGAGGGATGAAAAACCATCTAACCTAATGGCAAGAGTGTTTTATTAAGAATGAGACCGGACACAGAGGACTTCAAGTTTGTTGTCATAAACTTTTATTCAAAATAAGAGGGGTTGGAAAATGCCTCACTGTCCCTATTCTAAGAGGTATTTCCCTACCTCAACCAAAAACAAAGAATCTGTCCAATGTCAAGATGTCAAAAGCAAAACTGTCCTGCTTCCGAAATCCAATCCTTGTGCTCACATTCTAAAAGTAACTCTAAGGTTGCCAGCAAAATGTCTCTGGTCTTCAAAGGTGTAGAAATGTTCAAGTTCAAAAGAAATATATAGATACTCCAACACAAGATTCACTGTTCAAAGGGATGGGTCCCTTCCCCAGGTTTCTATTCAAGAGTTTTAAGATACCCAAGGGTACAAATCTTCCTTGAAGGTTTCTGGTCAGCAACACAACACTTTGTATTAAAGAACAACTTAAATGTGAATTCCAACCATGCAAGACACCTGGTGTACTCGCCCGACAGCTTCATCTCCACTTTAGTTGAACTTTATTCACAGTCTTGTTTTGGCCTGGCATATTCCTCTGACAGGACTTTTTTTATAATCTGGTCTGCTTTATACACTTGCAAACTTTGGCTTTTACTGGTATACTCTCCTGCCACAGGATTTTAGTCTGAGTCTCTTTTATCCACTATTATGGTTTCACAAAGTTCACAAGGTGAGGGGTTATCCTTCTCTCCCCTTGACCAGGCTTTGCTTCCCTTGGGTGTGAGTGCCAGACTCATAACTATTATGGTTCTGCAAAAGGTAACAAGGTGAGGGGTTACCCTTCTTTCCCCTTGACCTCTCTCGGCTTTGCTTCCCTTTCACACACTTGTAAAACGTGTATAGTTCTTATACTCGTTTCCATTCATTCCTTGTCAGCAAAATCATGTCTCGCATTCTTTTACATTCCTTACGTGGGACCTCATTACGAGTCCGGCGGTAACAGTGCCGGAAATTCTGGCAGGTTACCGCCGGACTCATATTACCATTCCGCCTCTGTGATTGCCGGAATCACCAGGGCATTACAACCCCGGTGACCCGGTAATTCCGGAGGCGGAATTCTGTTAATCCCCATCCCCATGGAGTCCATAGAACTCCATGGGGATGGGGACCATGGAAACACTGGTTCCGTCTATGACAGAGCCGGTGTTTCCATGTCCGCCTGCAGGCGGGTGGTGCTAAACCCGCCAGGTAAAACCTGGCGGGAGTGACACCTCACGCCTGCAGGACTCTTAATCAGCCGGTACGGAAAGAACGGTGGTGGCAGATTTACCACCACTGTTCTTTCCGGACCAGCTGACTCGTAATGAGGCCCAATGTCTTTTAATGTTCTTCAGTAATGTTGCTGAAGTGCCCAGGTGTCCTAATCTCCCTTCTTGCGACTCAGAGACGTTTTTATGGGAAGGCAAAAGGGGCACTTGGCCAGGGCCCCCACCTTAGAGGGGACCCCCACAAGGCTGCCTGATCTAAAGTAAGATTCCATTGTTCACCAGACTTAAATAGCACACACCATGAGATTTTTTGGCATGCTGCTGTTTCGCTAAACCTATTGTCTTTCTGTTTTGACAAATATATTCGGCCTTGATCAGTTAATCATGTAATGCTTTCTGTGTTCACTGTGGAATACATAGTTTGTGTGTTCCGTACGGCACAACTTCTGTTGCGTTCTTTCCTTCTTGTGTGAATTATGTTGATCATGTGCAATAGCCAAAGTTGAAATCCATATTGATAAATTGAGTGCCACAATGGTTAAGAAGTTAGCTCAGTGTGTTAAGCACTCATTGCAGAGATATGTGTTCATATGAAAGATTAAAAGAGCACATTCCAGCAAGGCTGGCTGAACCTTTCCTCTGTCTGATGTTTATAAACCTACCCGCATATACACTTGGTTTTGCAGCATAGGAGGTGCTATTATCAGCAATGTTCCTGCACCAGATAGGGGTTGCTATAAAAACTAACATGTCATTCGTATGATGAAGGTCTAAAAATTTGTTTGTTCAGATGGGGCATTCTAAAACCTTGTCAATCCCCTCCAAAGATGAGCATAAACTATTAGTCCAAGAGGCGAATAAAAGACTGTGGAACCAAAGTGTTCATGCTTGTATCCTGGTTTTGCCAGCAGACGATACAGTGATCCTGGTCAAATCATATAATATCTCTTGCATTACTGTGCTGTCTTCTGTGAGGGTTGCCTTCTTGCATGCTGGTGGCATCGTTTAGCTCATTACGTGATCTTTCTCCTTATGTGGGCCATTTGAGTGGAAGGGGTGGTAGACAGGAGAGAGCGGACCAGATGTTGTAGGCCTTATGCAAGCATATTTTAAGGTCTGCTCATTCGACACAAAAATCGTTTTGCTTTTTGTATAAAAAGGAAAGATTTTTTTGCAAGTTTATGAATTAAAATCTCACACGCCATTGTTTTGGAAGTATTTAAAGCTTAAAAGTACAAAAGACATACCTAGATAAAATCTGTTAAATCACATCGATTGGTATGCTGGTACTTTTATACTTCCCTTTATTATGGAGAGAATGAAGCTAGAATCACATTCCATTTTACGTAACACCCTTCTGTAATATTTTGGTTTTAAAAATTGTCAGGTTTGGAAATGTGATTTGTGTACTTTGCAAGTCAGTTTTATAAAATTAGATTGTCCTGCGATTAGATTGTTTTAGTACATATTAAGAGTTGGAAAGAAAAGTGTTCAAATGCAGAAATTGCAGAGTTGACACAAATCCCAGCTTCACCCCTTAAGCAATGAGTGATCCTGGGCATCTCGTTTAATCTTGTATTGCCTAAACTCTCAGAATTGCCAGTCCCTAAACCTTTCAAAATTGTCAGCCCTTCAGAGTGATTTCCTTCTCAGGGTATGATCTTCATAAAAGCCTCACTCATGGTTTCACTGGCTATAGGGTTGCTTCCACTATAATAGTGAGCATTGATATACTGCACACCACAGGCACTTGTTCCCTTGATCTCTAATGGCAACACTATTTGAAAACCATGTCCCACTTCTAATCTCAGTCTGTCTGGATACAGACACCTTCCTGGTAGCTTCTAATCTGCATTCAATATCCATCCTATGCTATGTGTAGCTTTCTTCTTCCTTACAATTGGTGTACTCTATCCATGCTTGAGCTCGTTTGCATTCTCTGAGGCAGCTAATGTGAGTTCTCTGCCTATTCTGGGTTACATGTACCTTTTACATAGAGTCCTGCATTAATACCTCAGGCTGCATACCTTCCCGGATGCTATTGATAAAAAGTATCCTGTTTTTATACTAGAAGAGAAGTAACCTCTTCATAGATGGCTAATGTTGGCCTTCTAATGCTACTTGTGTATCAGTCTGATTAGAGCAAGAATGAAGAGGGTAAGGGGACTTAAAGGGAGTAAACATGCTTATTTTGAATGCTGTGAGGCGCCATATCAACCTATGGGTTATGATCACGGTGGGGGGGATGGAGCCACCAGATATTCTTGATCACTTAATTCCTTTGGTTTGGTGGTGGGGGCCCCAAAGATGTCCATGCCCATGGCCCCAAAAATGCGTAAAATGGCCCTGTTGGGACTCACTGGTTTCCTGTAGCGTTCTTTGGTTCTCTCCCGGTAGACGGGGGGGCAGCTTTTCGGTGCTCCGCCTCCAGTTGACAGGCTTCACTAGCTGGTCTCTGTGTCCTTTCTTGCTCCCGCCTGGTTGCTCAGATGTTCTCTGTGCTCGGGCAGCTGAGGTGCTGCTCTCCAGTTCCTGCGGCAGCCAACCAGACTTGCCTTTCTCTTCTGGTGGGGTCCCAGTGCGGCCAACAGTTTCCTGCAGCCTTCCCCCTTCTGCGTTTCCCCTAGAGCCATTTGGCTCAACAGACTTCTCTTGAATGGCTTGGGAGTCCCTAGATCAGCATTGAGCGGACATAGCTTCCCAAGGGAGCTCTCTCTTCCTCCAGTGAAGTTCCACTTTTTAAATTCCCCAGCACCTGTCATATGCACGTACTGCACTTCTCAGTTTTCTGGTTCTTCATTACTCCCTTCAGCCTCCTCATCTCAGTATTCTCATATGTATGAAAAGGTTGAGCCTTTCTGGGTTTTCTTTTTACATGATACTGGAAGAGGTTATTAGTAGATCTGGTAGGGAGTCGTAGGGAGTCGGAGGGAGCTTTTACAATAAGCCATACAAGCTTGAGGTATGGAAGGAACATCTGTGAAAGGGAAAGGGTGGTATGTGCCTTTGTCTGACGATGCCATGTTATCCCTTTGAGGGTCAACTCCCCCATGCAGTCCTCCCTCATATAGCCACCCCCAGGGTCAGCATCAGGTAGCAGCTGCCGTCTCCTGGCCACATGGGGAGAGGCTATCTCTGGGAAATGAGTGATGACATTATCAGATTCATCACATTTTCCAAACAAAATATAAACTGGACTCTCTCTGGGAAGCTAGGGTAGAGCAGTCAAGTTTTCCTCTGGTGAGGAGGTAAGATGGCATCTAGCCCCAAATGAGACCCCAGAGAACACACAAAACTGATATACTGAATATGCAATTAATTATAAAATTGCACATACAGTAACTATAAATTCAAAGAAGTACTTTAGGTTAAACCTAACGCATAGTAGAACACAGTATATGTTAAAAAAAAGTTAAGACTGATGGACAGACCCTTCCCACTTTAAGGTAAATGGTATGACTATTAGCTGGCAGTAACCATGGTACTTCTAAGGCAAAGGGGTGGTTAGAAAAGGGGAATGCTAGACAACAGTAAAATGCATTTACAGTAGTCATAAACAGGACTCCAAATGCAAAACACATACATTGTTGCTGTAATCCCCCCACCCTGTAGTACATAGTAAACATAATATACATGTAGACCATATACTAGACACAATACCATGAGGTAGGGGTGGGATAAACGTTCCCAACAATGCCCAGAGGGCGAATAAATAGTCTGAATAGGTATAGACCACACCATAATAGTCTAATTACACCCATAGAAAGGGAATGCTACAATGTAACTACAGCTAGCAACAGTATTACAAAATGTTCTATGCAGGAGTGCATAGTGTAGGTTGATATAATCATCCTTGTGCTTAAAAGGCACACCTTTTGAGGAGCCTTACTCGCTGACTCAGGACAGCATAGGAAAAAGGGTTGCAGAAGCAGGAGGACTTCAGTAGAAGTAATCCACATGTAATACAGCCAATATTGTAAGTGCTATTTCTAAGCTCTATATGCTTTGCAGTTGTCTTGTACAGTCCCTGCATTCCTAAACGCTAGATCTGTTTACATGCAGTGAACAATGAAGTTCTATGTGCTTTTGAGCACTTTGTAAGTGTTGATTAAATAATCCTGCTGTTTCTGTGAGCCTTGCTAGTCCGTCTTTGACTTGCGTATATGATCACCTGTATGTGTTTCTCTTACTTCTAAACACCACCCAGGTGCCCTGCTCGGGTCCCTTTGTGAGGGTGCAGAATTCCCTTAAACATCTACAGTAGGAAAGAAGGAGATCTGAATTAGGACAGGAGACTCGACAGTCAGCCAGGCATCAACCACACAATGCCTCCACTCGTATACAATTAAGAACAGATGGGCTAAGGGAGTCCACTCTGGCGGGAGAGGAAGTGCTAGGGCATGACAAACAGGGAGAGGAATACACAAGACTAGGGACTAGCCAGTCCCAAATTCCACATCGGAACTGGAAAAAAATCCCTGGGGAAGGGGCCCACCAGCCAATCCCTACACCAGAGGCCTGGAGAGCGACATGTGCATTCCCATAACCCAGAGAGATGCTGGAGATATCACAGTGGAACCAGTACTTTACTGGAATTGGCAAAAAAAACAGGAAGAAAGCAAGTCCAGAGCCCAGGGACTTTGTTGTGGCATTTCTATCTTGTTAAGAACCTTTTGTGTGAAAGGAACCCCCTGAGGTATGCGAGAACCCCTTTTGAATGTTTAGTTTAGATGATCCTTTAGCTAAACAAAACCTGACTTGACACCTGATTTCTGCACTTACCTTTGCACTTGCCACTTGCTGGCCGTTACTTATTGTTATTATCTATTCCCATGTACTACACTCTCCCTTCTCCCTTCCCCCTGAACCTTCCCCTCCCCCCTTCCCATGCACTTGCGCAATCTGAATGACACTTGGCCAAGTAGGATCGTTCCCCCTCCCTTGCCTCATCACGCCTTGAAACACTTGTGTATAGGCGTGTTACAATGCCATATCATATCATATCGGAACAATCCTGACAAATCAGTTCCAGGGTAAGATTGTTTTCTTGATTCTCGGCATGGATGCACTTTTAAAAATTGTTTCTCAGTGTGCACCGTTCACTGATTGGCTCAGGCCTGCCTCAACCTCCTCTCACTGCCTACCCTTATGGTACGGGATTGGTCCGTGCTGGAAGCATGTGACAAGCACCGCCCATATTTTGAGGATCTGCCAGGGCAGCCATGCCCGGGAAGCCGTCGAATGGTCACAAGGCAAAGGGCAGTCCATAAGGCGGCGCTCACCATCTGGCATGGGTGGTGAACACAGCCGTTACTGTGCTCAATTAAAACCCTGCCACGCCTTCCTTCATTGAAGCAAAACAAAAGAGGTAATGGCTGGAAGGTTTTGAATGAATCTTAACCTCTGGCATTGCTCTGGGCAACCATCGAGACCATCGTTCTTCGCCTGCCAAAATATTACACAAGGGGAAATGCCATATGGAAATCAGGTTTGGTGCCACCCCAAAAGGGTCAAACCAGCCCGAACTGCTGGACTTCTTGGGTTGCTTACTGGAGCCCAGCCAGTCCACCTAATTCCTAATCTTGGCCAAACGAATGCAATCATTGCAAGACTTTTCTGAGAATGTTCCCATACGTGGACTTCTTAAAAGGATGCCCTACACATGATGACAGGATTATCCACAAAGTGTGACTCTAAAATAGGTGCATGTTCAAAACCTCACAGCCTGCATCACATGACAAGCTAAACTCCCACACAAACGACCATTTACCAGCAAAACCCAACACATTGCATCACATGGCCTTGATCAAATTAGAGGGCTCACAGTACAGCAAAGTCTGCTTTGTCTCTAGAAAGCATCAGTGCACTGCACTTACCGAGGGTGTTGTTTTGGTAAAACTGTTCCAGAGGGTTAACTGCTTGTGGGATCTGATCCGGAACTAGTGGGACACCATAACATTCAACTACAAGAAAAGAAAACATGTTTTCTTCTTTTAGAAAGCAGTTCTTCTGTGGGAGCTTCTGTCCGCAGAATGTAGGTCACAAAGCAGAGTAGGATGGGAATACTGTACGCAGCCATGTGGTCATGCAGAAGTGTTGCATGCAGTCATTTGGTCATGAGGAGGACTTAACATATAAATATTGCACGCTGTGTTGTAATAATGCTGGGCTGATGTGAGAATACGAGAGCACTGCACGCCATGTAGTAATGCGGTTGTTCCGAGGTGATGTACTAATGCAAGAATGTTGTGTGCAGTGCTGTGGCAATGCAGGAACGCTGCATGCAGTGCTGTTTACAGGAATGTGGTGCTGAAAGTGAGGGCTGTGTTTGTTTATGTGAGAGATCTGGTAAAGTAGGAGTGATGGTCTCAGTTGAGATGGGGTTAGGGGTGGTTGGAACAGGATAGGGGGCTCCTGATCAGAATCACAGGGGGGGTCCCCTTGTTTTGGAATACACTGTAGCTCTGCAACCTGTAGCCATACTCACTGGGGGTGTTGTCAGGGAAGAATTGCTCCAATAGGTTGCTTGCTTCTGGGGTCGGCTCCAGAACTGGGGCAGGATACGTTTCCACCGCTAGAAAAGAAAACACAAGCTCTTATATTATCAAACGGGTCTTCAAATGGAGCTATCGCCAACAGAATGTAAAGTGGTGGGTCTGCAGTCAGGGCTGATGTACACTAACAGTGCGGCGTGTGTGGGTCTGAGCCCTGGAATAGCACGAGGGTCTGAGCCCTGGAATAGCACGAGGTGCTGAAGGTCGGAGTTGTTTATGTATGTAACTTCATTTAATTTTCAGGTTTAAAAATAAAACATCAAAGCGTACTAGCCATATGTTGGGTCAAAGACAGAAACAGAACACCAAAGGCAGAGTTAAAAGATTCAAAAACAGTAACAGCCTCAAAAGATATTGCCACAGGGATTTAAACGAGTATTTTCAGGATTCTCAGACTCTCGCCACACTTCTACAAGACCCCCTCGATATTGCCTCTTCAATTAACTATTCAGGCAGATACATTAAAAGATCTGCTTAGCCGCAGTCTGGGGCATGGCCTTTGGAAGTTGGCCCGAATGAGACCCGAGAAAACTGGGCTGAAGCCAAAGTCCTCGAGAGTGGCTTGAAAAAAGTGTCAATACTATCCAAGGCTCTAGTGGCATGGTCCCAAGAGGATAGCTCAGGGGCAACGCGCTCGTCTTGGAAGCAAGAGGACGCAACACAGGTTCGATCCCCGGGTCTGCACTTAGAAACCTCGGGGCATTAAGCGCGTTATAAAAATCAGTTATAACCATTACAAATCAAACCCCCGTAGGCATGCAAAAGGCACTTCAAATACCGTACCAAATTCTATCGGATCAATGACCCTGCTAATGTGTTCATTTTGATTAGTGATAAAATCTGTCTGATTGGACCTAATAAGGGAAGGAAGGACCTCATTACAAGTGAGACTAAAACATTTGAATAGTTATTGCCATCTATGTTTAGTAATGCAATGAGTCGCAGTGTGGCATGTCTTTATCTGGTTCAAGGTTCCCTTTCTCTTGTCTAAGAGCACATTTTCCTGATCTCCTGATTCAATTCTGCACTCTGTTAGGTAAGATTTCCATCTTTATGAATAAAGGGAGAGCAGATCCAGTGATCGCAATTCCCTGGGAGAAGGGAAAAGAGTCTAAAGTAAACTTAGTGTGATAACCCATGTGAGCAGACTAGTGAAAAGCTGAACGCTAATATCCTGGAAAAGGGCACACACAGTGCAACAGATACAAGGTCGGAGAGACTTAAGTGAGTTGAAATATAATGACCCAAGAGGGGTAACGACCCCAAACCACAAATATATCCTAGAGTATACTGAGAAGCCCAAACAAGAGGATAACTGTTGTAAGGAACCCATAAAGAAAAGTCTTGAGGAAAGAAGAATAGTCACAGCTCATTTGAAGAATTACAGAGACTAATCAAAGAACTTTCGTGAGGATAGTTAAGGTACCTATGCTAATCTATAGACTGATACTAGCGCTATTCTAAGGATAATGATATGATATGGCTTTTGTAACGCGCCTATACACAAGTGCTTAAAGGTGCGACGAGGCGGGGGGGGGAACAGGGGGAGACAGACAACGATCCTACTAGGCCAGGTGTCATTCAGATCGCGCAAATGCAAGGGTAGAGGGGAAAGGGAACAGTGCAAGGGGAAGGGGAGAGGGGAAAGTGCAGTACATGGTTAGTAGAATACAAGATAAATAATAGGGCCAGCTGGTGGCAAGTGCAAGGTAAGTGCCGGGAGGAGGGGCTGTAGGATACAGAGACAGTCCCGTAGTGCAGGTAAGCAGTGCAGGGAAGAGTGGCTGGGCCAAGGACCGAGATGAGTGGCCCAGTTGCAGATTCAGTGCAGGTTCGGTGATTTTTAGCAGGGGAGAGAGGGAGAGAAAACAGAGGTAAAGAGGAAGGTTTTGAGGTGCTTCCGGAACCGGAGATGGTTCTCCTCAAGTTTCAGGGAGGCAGGAAGGATGTTCCAGAGGGAGGCCCCTGCTGCGGAGAGAGATCTACGCCCAACTCGTTGCTTGGAGAAGCGGCTGACACCGAGGGAGTTGGAGGTGGATGAGCAAAGAGCTCGAGAAGGAGGATATTTAGGAACAGAAGGCCTTGTGGACAGTGCAGAGGGTTTTGAACTTAATCCTCGCAGCTACTGGGAGCCAGTGTAGTGATTTCAGTCCTGGAGCGATGCGGTCCCTGGGCTTGAGGCCAAGGACAAGGACAAGTCTTGCAGTCCTGTTCTGGATGAGTTGCAAAGGGCGGAGAGTAGAGGCAGGAAGATTTAGATAGAGGCTGTTACAGTAGTCCAGCTTCGAGAGAACCAGGGCTCTAGAGACGGTGAGCTTCTGGGGAAAGGAGAGGAAAGGAAGGATACCTCTGAGGAGGTGTAGCTGGTAGTGTGACTTCTTAGAGACGTCAGATATGTGAGGAGAGAAAAAGAGTGTGGAGTCGAAGATGACCCCGAGGTTTTTTGCCTTGCAGGTAGGAGCAGGGGGAGGGCAAGGGAGGCCGGCCAGAGAGCTGCAGGGAAGGAGGGAGTGGGTGTGCCGATGAGTAGAATCTCAGTCGTACTGGCATTAAGGCAGAGGTCGTTGGCGGCACACCATTCATGGATAGCAGAAAGACAGTCTGAGATGAGGGAAGGGGAAGAGGAGGCCAGGGTAGCCTGAAAATGAGCTGGGTATCATCCGCGTAGCACTGAAAGTAGGGAAAGAGATCGGCGATGCGGTGAGCAAGAAGTGCCAGATACTGGTTGAGCAGCCAGGGGGAGACGTTAGATCCCTGGTGGACACCACAGGTAGAGAAAAAGATGTCAGAGAGGAAGGACCCCAGTTGGACCTGGGAGGGTCGATTGGAGAGGAAGGAGGTCAGCCACGCCAGAGCCTGACCAGTGATACCCAGGTTATCACGGAGACGGTTGAGCAGGATGGTGTGGTTGACAGTGTCAAAGGCAGAAGAGAGATCGAGCAAAATGAGAACACAAGGGGTGTTAGAGTCAAGGTTTGAGAGCAGGTCCTCACGGATGTTCAGGAGAGCAGTTTCCGTGCTTCTGGCAGCTCTGAAGCCGGACTGATGGTCATGAAGACTACCAACAGATTCAGCATGGAGATTAAGCTGGGAGATGGCCAGTTTCTCCAGGAGCTTGCCCAGGAAGGGAGTGATAGAGATTGGGCGATAGTTAGCTGGGCAGGCGTGGTCGGAAGAGGGTTTCTTAAGAAGGGTGTGCACAAGGGAGTGCTTGAGGGGGAATGGGAAGACTCCAGAGGCGAAGGAGTGATTGCAGAAGTGAGCCAGGACAGGAGCCAAGGAGTCGATGTGGTCCTTAATAGTTTTGGAGGAACAGGGATGGACCTGTTTTGACGAGACTTTCATAGATCGGACTTGTCTCGAAACCTCGTCAGCAGAAAAAAGGGGAAAGGCAGAGAAGGAGGGAGGGAGAGCAGGGAATAGAGGGGGGCAGGTGATAGGAGAGTGAGGACAGGATGTCCTGAGTTTTTGAAATGAAGTGAGAGGCCAGTGCCGTGCAGAGGGCCTGGGAGGGGACAGGAGAGGTAGAGACTGCAGCAGGGTTGGCCAGCACCTTGCAGATTTTAAAGAGTTTGGCTGAATTGTTAGATGCCGCAGAGATACGGGCTTGGATAAGGGCTCTCTTCTTGGTGAGAACGGAGAGCCGGTATTGCCTTTGGAGCAGGCCAGTTTGTCAGAGGATGAACATGAAGCACGCCATTTCCTCTCTGCCACCCTGCACTTGCGATTAAGGGTGACGAGATCCGAGTCATACCAGGAGTTACATTTGGCTTTAGGCTTCAGGCAGATTCTCATGACAGGGGCAAGGATATCAAAAGTATCAGATATAGCAGAGTGGAGAGTGGAGAGGGCTGTGTCAGGGTGGGAGTCAGCCGAAGGGGGAGGGGGGGCGAGAAGGTGGTAACGAAAGCCTTAACTGACACGCGCTTCATGGGTCGGATGACCGCGAAGGTGGGTGGCAGTGATGAGGGTGGCTTTGCCTGTGGGGTAGGGAGGGTGAGGTGGGAGGATAGGAGAAAGTGATCACTCCAGGAGAGAGGAGTGGAGAGAGGGACAGAGAGGGGAAGGTCAGAAACGATCAGAGCATCAAGAGTGTGCCCTGCAGAATGGGTCGGCCCAGACGTGAGAATAGAGAGTGAGAGAGAGTTGCAGAGGTCGCGAAAGAGTACAGAGGGAGGACAGGAGGCATCAAGGTGGATGTTGAAGTCTCCAAGAAAGAGGAGTTGAGTGGTTGAGGACAGGAGTGAGGAGGAGAGGTCAGCCCATTCAGAGAGGAAGGAGGAAATTTGACCAGGTGGCCGATAGATAGTAGCCACGGTAAGGGAATGGCTAGGAGAGAGAGAGAGAGTCGGCAGACAAGGCATTCAAAGGAGGAGTAGGTCTGCGTCGGAGTGACAGTGGCAGGAATCCACTCAGGGAAGATAAGGGCCACATCCCCCCCAGCACGGCTGGGCCTAGGCACGGAGAGGAACTTGTAACCGTCAGGTAGGAGTGTGTCAAAGCTGGTGAGAGAGCTGGCCGTGAACCATGTCTCAGTGAGACCGAGGATGTCAAGGTCCAGTTCCTCAAGAAGGCGACAGATATCAGAGGAATGGGTTTATAGTCATAATTTCGACAACAAAAATGTCGAAAGTCAAAATATCGAAAACAAAAATGTCGAAAAAAAAAATGTCGACTTTTTTTCTCAATGCATTTTTTTTTTTAAATGGGGGGGTTCCCCCCCAACTCCCCCTTTTAATTTTTTTTTTAATTTTTCCCTTTTTTTAACTCCCGAACCCCTAAAATAAATATATAATTAAAAAAAAACGAAAGTCAACATTTTTTTTTTCGACATTTTTTTGTCAACATTTTTGTCTGTCGACATTTTGTTTTCGAAATTATGACCACCCACCAGAGGAATGTTTGACGGCAGAGCGAGAGTTGAGAGTGGCAATGTGGAGAAGGTTGCCATCCTCGAAGGACTTCCGGGGAGGGGTACAGATCAGAGGTACGCCCTGTGGAGGTGAAGAAGAAGGAGCCCGAGAGAGGGCAGGGTGAGAGGGTGGCGGCAAGGTAGCCGAGGACAGAGAAGAGGGGACAGCAGGAGAGGAAAGGAAGTTGATGAGGCGCGGGAAGCGTCTATCAAAGAGGTGGAGGTTGGCCTGAGGGCCTTGGACCAAGACGGTCCCATTAGCGTAGACATTAATGATGGCCTTAGAGGAGCGGAAGGGGGCCAAGAGGACATCCCAACGGGTGCCACCATTAATGGGAGAAGAGGAGAAGGGAGCGAGCACAGAGACCATATGAAGGGTCCATAGGTCAGGGGAAGGCACGAAAAAGAGGATGTCAGTAAAAGTTTCCTTGGAGGAGGCACTAGTGTAGGTGTCAGCTATAGGGAGGCCTGGGTTGGAGACCAGGATATCCTTTTTAAACTTTTTCCTACCAGATTTAGTGAGGAGAGCAGGATAGTCAATGGAGAAGCAGTTGGAGAAGATAGGCGAGATAGAGAGCACCATGGAATAAGGAGGGAGTGGGGGGGGAGACAGACGAGAGCAAGCAGACAGGAATGAGCGGCAAGCCCTAGTTTACCACATTTCAGAGCAGCAGTAACACAGTAAATACGTATTCGGTACCCAGTGTAGAGGCCACCTTAGTTTGAGAGTCCTGCGAGGGGAGAAAAAAAGCCCTAGTTTGCCGCAATTTCAGAGCAACAGTAACAAAGTAAATACGTATTCGGTACCCAGTGTAGAGGCCACCTAAGTTTGAGAGTCCTGCGAGGGGGGAAAAAAGCCCTAGTTTACCACAATTTCAGAGCAACAGTAACACAGTAAATACGTATTAGGTATCCAGTGTAGAGGCCACCTAAGTTTGAGAGTCCTGCGAGGGGAGAAAAAAGCCCTAGTTTGCCACAATTTCAGAGCAACAGTAACGCAGTAAATACGTATTAGGTACCCAGTGTAGAGTCCACCTAAGTTTGAGAGTCCTGCGAGGGGAGAAAAAAGCTCTAGTTTACCACAATTAGCGGAACACAGTGAAGTGTAGAAACCATGTGAATGAAGTGAAAAGGTGTAGGTTCGTGGGCTGGGCGAGCAGGTGGAGCTAACCAGAAAGAACGGCGGAACGGCGCATGGTGTCCCCTACGGACACCTGCAGACACACTGGGAGCCGCAGCCGTAGGAGCCGTCCTTCGCCTTAGCCGAGGGGGCTGCCGGGCAGGGGGCTGCCCAGGGGGGTGGGATTTAAGGCAGGAGGAGAGGAAGTAGAGGGGTGTGTGGGCTTTCAGGGAGGCGGGAAGGGAGAGGGGAGAGGAGGACCAGGAAGTGAGGTGGAGGAAGGGGGCAGCACAACACGCACAGAGCGCCAGAAAAAACAGTGCCTCAATAAATAAACTTACTGTAAGCTCAACGGGGCCAGGAAGGCAGCCTCACAGCTGGCCGCACAGGGCTACGGGCAACCGCTCAATCTCGCTCAGCTCAACAAAGAAGCGAGCATGGAGAGCGGTCGTCGCGTAGTCCTGGAGGGACTACGAGGAGAAACCAATCAGAGGGGGGGGTGGGCTGGAAGGGAGTCCTTTTCTGAACCCAAGTTAGTTTACATAGTGGTATGGTCAGCTTGGGTCGTTTTGGAAAGCGGACATCATTATTTGGAGTTCCACAACACCGACTGACGAACACCTTCGTTAGAAAGGTAGGGACCACCCATAGTGATAGGGAAAGTTAGGTCAAATAATTCTTATTTTAATATACCATCCTGAAACACGTCATATAATAGTCTGCGCCACACTTCCTGTCATGAGACAAGTTCTGTACTCCTCAAGCAAACTCAACCAATCTAAAACATTTGTACATTCTACATATATGCCGCCCAAATTCGGATGGAACGTAAGCTGATGTGGAGACCCAGAAACACACCCAGATTCAGAACTATTAGAACAGACCACCTTAGCAGTATCTAAATCCAAATTCATGATCTCAATGGTTAGACTTTAGCTTCTCTTGTTCAACCAACTCCTGTTCCTTAATGGGTTAACAGTGAGCCAATTCACACTTTCCCCTTGCTATCAAGTTCCATTTTCAACCCCGTGTGTGGCAATTCCAATCTCTTAAGCAATCAGTCTTCCTGGTGTTTTGTAGATTCAACTCTTTCGCGCTCAGGAATTAGAACTCTCTCTCAGGGCCTGAGAAGGCCGAGGTTTCCACAGAAGCAACCACAGTAGCAGGAGGAGCAGAGCGTACTTCTCCTGCCCGAGCACTAAGATTTTCAGTTTAGTTTCTTAAATGATTTTGATAAGATCACTCTTTGTTCTTTCGGTGATGGGGCCTCTAGCAACACATGCTGCTGTTAATGACTAAACAGTCATTTTGTTCAAGTTTTCACAAGTAAGGGATTCCATTCTAGCACAATTACTAGGAGGTTATCCAATAAACAAGACAACCAACACATGGTAAGTAAAAACAGCCTTTGCCTAAAGGATAGCTAACCAAAAGGAATGGTAACTAACGTTGCAATGTTTATCAAAACCCATTCAAAAGGAATGTTCAATCTAAAAACAGTTAGACTCCTAAACCACAAAATGAATACATCCTATGACTGTTAAGTAGAACCGTTTTGTTCACAGTAACCTATATCAAAGTGAGGTAAGTTAAAATGCAAAAACCATCTCATTTTATTTAAGTGTAAATTGTTTGTGCTGGATAAGATAGAAAAATGATCTTAAAGTAAAATGGTTAAAACACGCTTGAATTTATTTGGCAGTAATTAAAAAATGTGTAACCGTTTACAAAAAGAAAAAGTAAGTTAACAGAATCCAGAAAACCAACTTGAATATGGCTAAGTAAACTGTTTAAAACATACCAGCAACTTACAAAAGGTATGTAACTTATTATTTTTTTAATTTAAAGAATACTTATGAGCACAGGTAGATAAACTCTTTGAACACCTATAACAAGGTCACTGTGTCCTCACTGTGTACCCCACTGCCGTGACACCAATATTTTAGGGAGATTTTTCGACTGCGCTCTGGTGAGGGATGAAAAACCATCTAACCTAATGGCAAGAGTGTTTTGTGAAGAATGAGACCGGACACAGAGGACTTCAAGTTTGTTGTCATAAACTTTTATTCAAAATAAGAGGGGTTGGAAAATGCCTCACTGTCCCTATTCTAAGAGGTATTTCCCTACCTCAACCAAAAACAAAGAATCTGTCCAATGTCAAGATGTCAAAAGCAAAACTGTCCTGCTTCCGAAATCCAATCCTTGTGCTCACATTCTAAAAGTAACTCTAAGGTTGCCAGCAAAATGTTTCTGGTCTTCAAAGGTGTAGAAATGTTCAAGTTCAAAAGAAATATTTAGATACTCCAACACAAGATTCACTGTTCAAAGGGATGGCTCCCTTCCCCAGGTTTCTATTCAAGAGTTTTAAGATTCCCAAGGGTACAAATCTTCCTTGAAGGTTTCTGGTCAGCAACACAACACTTTGTATTAAAGAACAACTTAAATGTGAATTCCAACCATGCAAGACACCTGGTGTACTCGCCCGACAGCTTCATCTCCACTTTAGTTGAACTTTATTCACAGTCTTGTTTTGGCCTGGCATATTCCTCTGACAGGACTTTTTTATAATCTGGTCTGCTTTATACACTTGCAAACTTTGGCTTTTACTGGTATACTCTCCTGCCACAGGATTTTAGTCTGAGTCTCTTTTATCCACTATTATGGTTTCACAAAGTTCACAAGGTGAGGGGTTATCCTTCTTTCCCCTTGACCTATCTCGGCTTTGCTTCCCTTTCACACACTTGTAAAACGTGTGTACTTCTTACACTCGTTTCCATTCATTCCTTGTCAGCAAAATCATGTCTCGCATTCTTTCACATTCCATACGTGGGACCTCATTACGAGTCCGGCAGTAACCGTGCCGGAAATTCCGGCAGGTTACCGCAGGACTCGTATTACCATTCCGCCTCCGTGATTGCCGGAATCATCGGGGCATTACAACCCCGGTGACCCGGTAATTCCGGAGGCGGAATTCTGTTAATCCCCATCCCCATGGAGTCCATGGAACTCCATGGGGATGGGGACCATGGAAGCACTGGCTCCGTCTATGACAAAGCCGGTGTTTCCATGTCTGCCTGCAGGCGGGTGGTGCTAAACCCGCCAGGTCAGACCTGGTGACACCTCACGCCTGCAGGACTCTTAATCAGCTGGTCCGGAAAGAACGGTGGTGGCGGATTTACCACCACCGTTCTTTCCGGACCAACTGACCCGTAATGAGGCCCAAGGTCTTTTAATGTTCTTCAGTAATGTTGCTGAAGTGCCCAGGTGTCCTAATCTCCCTTCTTGGGACTCAGACGTTTTTATGGGAGGGCAAAAGGGGCACTTGCCCAGGGCCCCTACGTTGGAGGGAGCTCCCACAAGGCTGCCTGACCTAAAGTAAGATTCCATTGTTCACCAGACTTAAATAGCACACACCATGAGATTTTATGGCATGCTGCTGTGTCGCTAAACCTATTGTCTGTCTGTTTTGACAAGTATATTCGGCCTTGATCAGTTAATCATGTAATGCTTTCTGTGTTCACTGTGGAATACATAGTTTGTGTGTTCCGTACGGCACAACTTCTGTTGCATTCTTTCCTTCTTGTGTGAATTATGTTGATCATGTGCAATAGCCAAAGTTGAAATCCATATTGATTATTTGAATGCCACAATGGTTAAGAAGTTAGCTCAGTGTGTTAAGCACTCATTGGAGAGATATGTGTTCATATGAAAGATTAAAAGAGCACATTCCAGCAAGGCTGGCTGAACCTTTCCTCTGTCTGATGTTTATAAACCTACCTGCATATACACTTGGTTCTGCAGCATAGGAGGTGCTATTATCAGCAATGTTCCGGCACCAGATAGGGGTTGCTATAAAAACTAACATGTCATTCCTATGATGAAGGTCTAGAAATTGGTTTGTTCAGATGGGGCATTCTAAAACCTCGGCAATCCCCTCCAAAGATGAGCATAAACTATTAGTCCAAGAGGCGAATAAAAGACTGTGGAACCAAAGTGTTCATGCTTGTATCCTGGTTTTGCTAGCAGACGATACAGTGATCCTGGTCAAATCATATAATATCTCTTGCATTACTGTGCTGTCTTCTGTGAGGGTTGCCTTCTTGCATGCTGGTGGCATCGTTTAGCTCATTACGTGATCTTTCTCCTTATGTGGGCCATTTGAGTGGAAGGGGTGGTAGACAGGAGAGAGCGGACCAGATGTTGTAGGCCTTATGCAAGCATATTTTAAGGTCTGCTCATTCAACACAAAAATCGTTTTGCTTTTTGTATAAAAGGCAAAGATTTTTTTACAAGTTTATGAATTAAAATCTCACACGCCATTGTTTTGGAAGTATTTAAAGCTTAAAAGTACAAAAGACATACCTAGATAAAATCTGTTAAATCACATCGATTGGTATGCTGATACTTTTATACTTCCCTTTATTATGGAGAGAATGAAGCTAGAATCACATTCCATTTTACGTAACACCCTTCTGTAATATTTTGGTTTTAAAAATTGTCAGGTTTGGAAGGAACAAGTTACTTACCTGTAACTGTTGTTCTCCAGCATGGGTCTGGCATGGATTCACATGCTCATGAATATTCCCCGTCGTCAGGCTGGGAATCCTCGGTAAAGAAAAAATCAGTATCAGTTTCGTTTCTGATCTGTCTTTCGTAGTAGTACCAATCACTGATCTCTGCGTCATACTGACCACAGCCAATGACTGCCCTCTACCTAAGCCCCGCCTCTGGCAGCCATCTTCAGATTTGGTAGCACGTGAAGTGGCAGTATGACCAAGTGAAGAGCCGCAGAGGGGTAGGCGGGAGGGTTCACATGTGAATCCATGCCAGACCCATGCTGGAGAACAACAGTTACAGGTAAGTAACTTGTTCCTTCTCCAGCATGGGGTCCGGCATGGATTCACATGCTCATGAATAAAGAATACATAGCAGTACACACATGCACAACCACGGGAAGTGGCAAAGGCTCAACATTAAGCATTACATCAAACTCAACATTAAGCAATTCTTACCTCCTCACCAGGCTCACCTTAGGCGAACAGATTGCGCAGCACTGCTTGGCCGACCCTGGATTCCTCCCTGGAATCCCGATCGACGCAGTAGAATTTCGTGAAGGTGTGCGTCAACCTCCACGTAGCAGCCCTGCAGATGTCCAGCAAGGGCACACCAGATAGGAACGCCGTGGTAGCTGCGATCGCTCTGGTGGAATGGGCTCTCGGACGGCCAGGCAGCGGTCAGTTTGCCAACCGATGACAGTACATGATACAGCCGGAGAGCCATCTGGAAATGGAGGCCTTTGAGAGAGCCTTCCCCTGATTGACAGGTCCAAAGTTCACAAAAAGTTGTAATGTCTTCCGAAAACACTTTGTGCGGTCCACGTAAAACTTCAGCGCTCTAGCCACATCCAGCGAGTGCAAAGTCCTTTCGGCCGGCGACGAAGGCGACGGGAAGAAAACAGGCAACACCAAGGGTTCGTTGAGGTGGAAGTCCGACGGCACCTTGGGCATGAAGGAGGGGTGCGTCCTGAGCGCTACCCTTGTGTCGTGAAAAGTCAAGTACGGGGGCTTGCAAGAAAGGGCCTGGATCTCTCCCACTCTTCGTGCGGAGGTGATGGCCACAAGAAACGCTGTTTTCCACGCCAAGAACTTCAACGGAGCCGAGTGCAGAGGCTCGAACGGAGGTCCCATGAGCTTGGTCAGCACCACGTTGAGCTCCCACGCCGGGGCCGGAGCCTTCACCGGCAGGAACAATCTGAACAGTCCCTTCATGAATTCTTTCATCAGACGATGAGACCACAAAGACGTCCGCCCCGTGGTTCTGGTGTATCGGGAGATCGCAGCAAGATGAATCTTGATGGACGCGTGCGCCAGTCCAGCCTTGGCCAGCGTCAGAAGGTACGGCAGTACCTGGGGAGCCGTAATCCGTAGAGGGTAATCTTCTGTGTGTGGCACCAGACAGAGAACCTCTTCCATTTGTGTCCATAGCATTTAAGAGTTGAGGACGCCCTGGCCTTTGCAAGAACCTCTCTGCAGTTGGCCGGTATGTCATATCCTCCAAACTCTAACGCTGCAGGAGCTAGGCCTGCAAGTTCAGCGACTTCGGGTCGTGATGGAGGATGGCGCCTCCTTCCCTGGAGAGAAAATCCGCGTCCACTGGCAGCTTGATTGACGGGGACGCTGACAAGTCCAGAAGGTCCGGGAACCATATCGGCCTCGGCCACGCAGGTGCGACGAGGATCATCCTGCACCGTGACCTCTTGAGCTGGTTGATGAGCCGGATCAGCAATGGCAATGGAGGGAACGCGTATAGAAACAGGCCCTCCCAGGGGAACGAGAAAGCATCGCCCATGCTCCTCGGCTGGAGAAACCTGCTGGGGAACCTCCGGCACTTGGAGTTCGTCGCCGTCGCGAACAGATCAATCTGGGGTGTGCCCCACCGTCGGAAGAGGCGGTCCACTAGATCCTGTCGTAGTTCCCACTCGTGGCACGAGCGCAGCTCTCTGCTGAGCGAGTCGGCGATGGTGTTTTTTATTCCTGCCAGATGAAACGGCACCAGAAACATCCCTTGGGCGACGGCCCAATGCCACAGATCCTGCGCCTCCTTGGACAGGGCTGGGGACCTGGTTCCGCCCTGCTTCCTGATGTAGAACATGGTGGTGGTGTTGTCGGTGAAGATCCTCACAACCTTGCCCTTGAGGGACGGAAGAAAGGACCTGAGGGCCCAAAACACTGCACGGAGCTCCAGGATGTTGATATGGAGGGACTTCTCCGTCGGAAGCCAAAGGCCTCTCGCGTGCAGATTTTCGGTGTGCGCTCCCCACCCTTCCAGGGAGGCATCCGTGGTCACTGTCTCCTGGTGGCCGGGGGTCTGGAAGTCCATGCCCGCCGTCAGATGCGAGCGGGTGCACCACCACCGGATCGCTCGTCGGAAACTCTCGTCGAGTGTGATCCTCTCCTCGAAGCTGCCCGTCGTCTGGATCCAGCGCGCGTCCAGGAACTCCTGCAACGGGCGCATCCGGAGCCTGCACAGGCGGATGAGATAATGCAAGAAGACATCATTCCGAGGAGGGACTTGATGGACCTCACCCTGGCCGCGTCCGCAACCAGCATCCGCTGCACCTTGCCCAAGATGGCCCTCGTCCTTTCCTCCGACGGAGAGGCCAGAAGCGACACTGTGTCGAGCTTCGCTCCCAGAAACAGTGCATCTTGCGCGGGCACCAGGTGGGACTTGGTGTAGTTTATGGAGAATCCCAGGTCCGTGAGTAGTTGGACGGTCCTGGCCGTGTGCTCCACGGCGAGCTCCTTCGTCTTTGCTCGGATGAGCCAGTCGTCCAGGTAGGGGTAGACGTGGATCCCCTCTCGGCGCAGCTGCGCCGCCACCGGTGCGAGGCACTTGGTGAACACCCTGGGTGCCGACCTCAATCCGAAGGGAAGGGCTCTGAACTGGTAGTGACGCCCTTGGACTACGAACCTGAGAAACTTTCGGTGTCCCTTTAGGATGGGAATATGGAAGTAGGCATCCTCCAAATCCAACGACAACAGGAAATCGCCCTCCTCCAGTTGACCCAACGTGTGTTGGAGGGTGACCATCCGGAACTTCTGTGCCTTGATGAATTTGTTCAGTCGTCGTAGGTCCAGGATGGGACGCCATCCTCCCGTCTTCTTCTTCACGAGGAAGTATCTTGAGTAAACTCCGGAGCCCCGAAGCCTCTTTGGGACGAGCTCGATGGCGCCCTTCTTGAGCATCGCCTTTACCTCCAAGAGAAGTTGAGGGACGTGATGTTCTTTCCTGGCCACAGGGGGGACGCGCGGGCACCTCTTTAGAAACTCGAGCGCGTGACCCTGAGCTAGGGCGTCCAGCACCCAATGGTCGGTGGAGATGGACTCCCACACGCTGACGAAGCTCGCCGGCCGGCCTCCCAAAGGGGTGCTTCGGTGGGGGCCCGACCCCACGGCTGGTTCAGTCCTGCTTCGACGAGGCTTTGCCGCCTTGTCCTCCTTGGCGACGACGGCGGGGTCCGCCTGACTTGCCTCGTCCCCTGTAAGCTTCCTGTGACGACGAACGGGCCGCTTAACGGTAGGTGGAAAATCTGCCGTTGGAACCTTTGGAGGCACCCTGTTTGCCTCCGCCGCTCCGAAAGGGCGGCCGCCGTTGCTGGAGAACCCCAAGAGCCCGGGCCGTCTCTGTGTCCGCCTTGATGGCTTGAAGGGAATCGTCCACTGTTTTCCCAAACAGGTTGTTTCCGTCGAACGGCATGTCCAAGACTCTGGTCTGCACGTCCTGACGGAAGTCAGTAGCCTTGAGCCATCCACGCCGCCTAAGGCACACGCCGTTGCCCAACTGGCGAAATCCAGTGTCAGCGATGTCCGTCGCAATCGTAATGGCGTGGTCCGACGCCACCTCTCCTTCCTGCAAGATCTCTAGGGTTTCCGCCCTCTTGTCGTCTGGTAGGAAGTCCAGCAGGGGGGCCAGTTTGTACCACAACTCCCTGTCGTAGCGGGCTACGATAGCCAAGGCGTTGGCCGCCTTAATCGTCGTCGCTGCCGACGAGATGACTCTGCGTCCCATCGTGTCTAATTTCTTTCCCTCGCCGTCCGGCGGGGAGGTTGACGTAGAGGCCGCGCCCCCCCCGCTTTCTTCCTGGCCGCCGCGGAGACGACCGAGTCCGGGGTTGGCTGTGCCCGAAGGCACAAGGGGGCCGCGTCCGGGACCCAGTACTTCTTCTCGTACCGATCCCTTCTAGCCGGCGTCATGGATGGGTTCTTGAGGAGGGCGAGGCCCTCATCCCAAATATTGTCTAGTAGAGGTACAGCGAGGACCGTCTTCCTCTTGGTCTCGCGCCGTTGATAAAGGAAACCTTCCTTCTTCTTCTCTTCCGGGCAGAGCTGGAAAAGCTCGGATGCCCTGGCGATCATGGAGTGAAACGATCCAATCTCGTCGGGCGGGGAAGCCCGGGTGGGAGGTGACGACGGGAGATCCTCGTCGTAAACCTCGTCGTCTGTACCCGTCGCGGCCGTGTCAGTCCCCGTATCATCCCCACGTGTCGTGGACGGGGAGGAGGGCTGAACAGGGCGCGATGGCTGAAAAGGAGGTGGAGGATGAATCCTTCCTCTCTTAGGGGGAGGGCTCCCAGAAGGGCCTGGCTCCGGGTCCCCCGTCGGGAGCGGTTCCTCCGTTGGTGGTAACGGCAGTCTCGTCCTTATCTCCGAGCATAAGGACTGTATAGCCAACAAAATGGCCGCCGAGTTGTCTTGCGGCACTGGTTGAGGGAGATCTGATGGGCGATCAGGAGCCCCGTCGGCATCCTCAACGCCCTCGTCGTCTTCCACGTCGGGGTCCCTCCCGACAGGATGGCCTTCTTCCACGCCAGAGCCATGGCCTAAGACTTCGATCAGCTCCTCCTCAGAGGTTGAGGCCGAGTCCACGACGACCTCCTGCCCCCCCTTTTTCTTCTCCGTCGGAGGTTTCACGGGGGTCCTGTCGATGGGCATGAAAGAGGACTCCCTCCGCGGTGGCAGGGAGATTCTGGGCCCCGGGGTCGCCACCACTGGTGTAGCCTCCACAGGCTGAGCCAGGGCCGCCGCGACTGTCTCGATAGAGGCCTTGGCCGGATGGATCAAGGCTTTCACCACCTTAGGTGCGCTCACCGCCTTCTCCTTTGGGGGAGGGTCACCACCTCGCTCCTCCTTCGATGGGGCCTTAGAGCACGACCGAGGTCTCTCCAGGAGTTTCGCCGGGTGTTCGGCCTTCCTCTTACCCGAGCCAGAGCGTTGGCTCGTGGCTGATGGCGCCGGGGAGGATGCGCCCTGCCTAGCGCCCGTAGAGCCCGACCGTTCGGCGCTCCCGGTGCCAGCGGACTCGCGGTGCTTGGCCTTCTGTTGGACCCCCGTCGCCGGGGCGCCGTCAAAGGTCTTAGAAGACCGCTCGGACTTCTTCTTCTCACCTGACGGGCTGTTTCCTTCCAGCCAGTTGGCGAGACGTTGATGGTGGTCCTTCATGGTCCGCTCCGACATATTGCCGCAAAACGCACAGTCCTTCTCCACGTGCGTCTTGTCCTCATGTAGGCAGTAAAGGCAAAGGGAGTGTTCGTCCTCCTTAAAGACATTCTGAAGCTGGCATCCAGGGCAGACCCTGAACAGCTTTCCGGGAGTCAAGCTTCCCTTCTCCTGGGCCATGTCCGAGATGGGCCTGAGAAACTTCTGGAGTCCTCCAAAAGCGTGGCTCGACGAAATCTTCACCCTTGAGGGGCGTAGACGAATCCGACACGGGTCCCCGTTGACCGGATGAAGAAACGGTGGAGCTTGAGGCTCTTTTGACCGAGAAAAGGGAAATTTTTCTGAGAAAAAACGTGAAAAATAGCACTAACGCTCGAGAGCAATAGCACGAGGATCCCAACACTTGAACGTGCGGTAAAAATCTGAAGATGGCTGCCAGAGGCGGGGCTTAGGTAGAGGGCAGTCATTGGCTGTGGTCAGTATGACGCAGAGATCAGTGATTGGTACTAATACAAAAGACAGATCAGAAACGAAACTGATACTGATTTTTTCTGTACCGAGGATTCCCAGCCTGACGACGGGGAATATTCATGAGCATGTGAATCCATGCCGGACCCCATGCTGGAGAAATGTGATTTGTGTACTTTGCAAGTCAGTTTTATAAAATTAGATTGTCCTGCGATTAGATTGTTTTAGTACATGTTAAGAGTTGGAAAGGAAAGTGTTCAAATGCAGAAATTGCAGAGTTGACACAAATCCCAGCTTCACCCCTTAAGCAATGAGTGATCCTGGGCATCTCGTTTAATCGTGTATTGCCTAAACTCTCAGAATTGCCAGTCCCTAAACCTTTCAAAATTGTCAGCCCTTCAGAGTGATTTCCTTCTCAGGGTATGATCTTCATAAAAGCCTCACTCATGGTTTCACTGGCTATAGGGTTGCTTCCACTATAATAGTGAGCATTGATATACTGCACACCACAGGCACTTGTTCCCTTGATCTCTAATGGCAACACTATTTGAAAACCATGTCCCACTTCCAATCTCAGTCTGTCTGGATACAGACACCTTCCTGGTAGCTTCTAATCTGCATTCAATATCCATCCTATGCTATGTGTAGCTTTCTTCTTCCTTACAATTGGTGTACTCTATCCATGCTTGAGCTCGTTTGCATTCTCTGAGGCAGCTAATGTGAGTTCTCTGCCTATTCTGGGTTACATGTACCTTTTACATAGAGTCCTGCATTAATACCTCAGGCTGCATACCTTCCCAGATGCTATTGATAAAAAGTATCCTGTTTTTATACTAGAAGAGAAGTAACCTCTTCATAGATGGCTAATGTTGGCCTTCTAATGCTACGTGTGTATCAGTCTGATTAGAGCAAGAATGAAGAGGGTAAGGGGACTTAAAGGAAGTAAACATGCTTATTTTGAATGCTGTGAGGCGCCATATCAACCTATGGGTTATGATCACGGTGGGGGGGATGGAGCCACCAGATATTCTTGATCACTTAATTCCTTTGGTTTGGTGGTGGGGGCCCCAAAGATGTCCATGCCCATGGCCCCAAAAATGCGTAAAATGGCCCTGTTGGGACTCACTGGTTTCCTGTAGCGTTCTTTGGTTCTCTCCCGGTAGACGGGGGGGCAGCTTTTCGGTGCTCCGCCTCCAGTTGACAGGCTTCACTAGCTGGTCTCTGTGTCCTTTCTTGCTCCCGCCTGGTTGCTCAGATGTTCTCTGTGCTCGGGCAGCTGAGGTGCTGCTCTCCAGTTCCTGCGGCAGCCAACCAGACTTGCCTTTCTCTTCTGGTGGGGTCCCAGTGCGGCCAACAGTTTCCTGCAGCCTTCCCCCTTCTGCGTTTCCCCTAGAGCCATTTGGCTCAACAGACTTCTCTTGAATGGCTTGGGAGTCCCTAGATCAGCATTGAGCGGACATAGCTTCCCAAGGGAGCTCTCTCTTCCTCCAGTGAAGTTCCACTTTTTAAATTCCCCAGCACCTGTCATATGCACGTACTGCACTTCTCAGTTTTCTGGTTCTTCATTACTCCCTTCAGCCTCCTCATCTCAGTATTCTCATATGTATGAAAAGGTTGAGCCTTTCTGGGTTTTATTTTTACATGATACTGGAAGAGGTTATTAATAGATCTGGTAGGGAGCCGGAGGGAGCTTTTACAATAAGCCATAAAAGCTTGAGGTATGGAAGGAACATATGTGAAAGGGAAAGGGTGGTATGTGTCTTTGTCTGACGATGCCATGTTATCCCTTTGAGGGTCAACTCCCCCATGCAGTCCTCCCTCATATAGCCACCCCCAGGGTCAGCATCAGGTAGCAGCTGCGGTCTCCTGGCCACATGGGGAGAGGCTATCTCTGGGAAATGAGTGATGACATTATCAGATTCATCACATTTTCCAAACAAAATATAAACTGGACTCTCTCTGGGTAGCTAGGGTAGAGCAGTCAAGTTTTCCTCTGGTGAGGAGGTAAGATGGCAACTAGCCCCAAATGAGACCCCAGAGAACACACAAAACTGATATACTGAATATGCAATTAATTATAAAATTGCACATACAGTAACTATAAATTCAAAGAAGTACTTTAGGTTAAACCTAACGCATAGTAGAACACAGTATATGTTAAAAAAAGTTAAGACTGATGGACAGACCCTTCCCACTTTAAGGTAAATTGTATGACTATTAGCTGGCAGTAACCATGGTACTTCTAAGGCAAAGGGGTGGTTAGAAAAGGGGAATGCTAGACAACAGTAAAATGCATTTACAGTAGTCATAAACAGGACTCCAAATGCAAAACACATACATTGTTGCTGTAATCCCCCCACCCTGTAGTACATAGTAAATATAATATACATGTAGACCATATACTAGACACAATACCATGGGGTAGGGGTGGGATAAACGTTCCCAACAATGCCCAGAGGGCAAATAAATAGTCTGAATAGGTATAGACCACACCATAATAGTCTAATTACACCCATAGAAAGGGAATGCTACAATGTAACTACAGCTAGCAACAGTATTACAAAATGTTCTATGCAGGAGTGCATAGTGTAGGTTGATATAATCATCCTTGTGCTTAAAAGGCACACCTTTTGAGGAGCCTTACTCGCTGACTCAGGACACCATAGGAAAAAGGGTTGCAGAAGCAGGAGGACTTCAGTAGAAGTAATCCACATGTAATACAGCCAATATTGTAAGTGCTACTTCTAAGCTCTATATGCTTTGCAGTTGTCTTGTACAGTCCCTGCATTCCTAAACGCTAGATCTGTTTACATGCAGTGAACAATGAAGTTCTATGTGCTTTTGTGCACTTTGTAAGTGTTGATTAAATAATCCTGCTGTTTCTGTGAGCCTTGCTAGTCCGTCTTTGACTTGCGTATATGATCACCTGTATGTGTTTCTCTTACTTCTAAACACCAACCAGGTGCCCTGCTCGGGTCACTTTGTGAGGGTGCAGAATTCCCTTAAACATCTACAGTAGGAAAGAAGGAGATCTGAATTAGGACAGGAGACTCGACAGTCAGCCAGGCATCAACCACACAATGCCTCCACTCGTATACAATTAAGAACAGATGGGCTAAGGGAGTCCACTCTGGCGGGAGAGGAAGTGCTAGGGCATGACAAACAGGGAGAGGAATACACAAGACTAGGGACTAGCCAGTCCCAAATTCCACATCGGAACTGGAAAAAAATCCCTGGGCAAGGGGCCCACCAGCCAATCCCTACACCAGAGGCCTGGAGAGCGACATGTGCATTCCCATAACCCAGAGAGATGCTGGAGATATCACAGTGGAACCAGTACTTTACTGGAATTGGCAAAAAAACAGGAAGAAAGCAAGTCCAGAGCCCAGGGACTTTGTTGTGGCATTTCTATCTTGTTAAGAACCTTTTGTGTGAAAGGAACCCCCTGAGGTATGCGAGAACCCCTTTTGAATGTTTAGTTTAGATGATCCTTTAGCTAAACAAAACCTGACTTGACACCTGATTTCTGCACTTACCTTTGCACTTGCCACTTGCTGGCTGTTACGTATTATTATCTATTCCCATGTACTACACTCTCCCTTCTCCCTTCCCCCTGAACCTTCCCCTCCCCCCTTCCCATGCACTTGCGCAATCTGAATGACACTTGGCCTAGTAGGATCGTTGTCTGTTCTCCGTTCGTTCCCCCTCCCTTGCCTCATCACGCCTTGAAACACTTGTGTATAGGCGTGTTACAAATGCCATATCATATCATATCGGAACAATCCTGACAAATCAGTTCCAGGGTAAGATTGTTTTCTTGGTTCTCGGTATGGATGCACTTTTAAAAATTGTTTCTCAGTGTGCACCGTACACTGATTGGCTCAGGCCTGCCTCAACCTCCTCTCACTGCCTGCCCTTATGGTACGGGATTGGTCCGTGCTGGAAGCATGTGACAAGCAGCACCCATATTCTGAGGATCTGCCAGGGCAGCCATGCCCGGGCAGCCATGACTGGGCAGCCGTCGAAGGGTCACAAGGCAAAGGGCAGTCCATAAGGCGGCGCCCACCGTCTGGCATGGGTGGTGAACACAGCCGTTACTGTGCTCAATTAAAACCCTGCCACGCCTTCCTTCATTAAAGCAAAACAAAAGAGGTAATGGCTGGAAGGTTTTGAATTAATCTTAACCTCTGGCATTGCTCTGGGCAACCATCGAAACCATCGTTCTTCGCCTGCCAAGATATTACACAAGGGGAATTACCATATGGAAATCAGGTTTGGTGCCACCCCAAAAGGGCCAAACCAGCCCGAACTGCTGGACTTCTTGGGTTGCTTACTGGAGCCTAGCCAATCCACCTAATTCCTAATCTTGGCCAAATGAATGCACTCATTGCAAGACTTTTCTGAGAATGTTCCCATACGTGGACTTCGGTCCCCGAGGTCGTTCCCACCACAAGTGTATTGAGGCCATATAAATGGGAAAAGGCGCTATATAAATGACTACTATTACTACTACTCCTTTATTCCAATTGTTTTTGTGGCCACACTGGAAATGTTCTATAGCAAAACTTCATAAATTTAACTTTTCTGTGTTTGTCTACTCATGTAATCCCCATTACAGGCAGGTATGAGCCAGCCTAACCAGTTCTGGCTTGCATATGCTTGTCTGGGGTGGGAGGGGGGGGGGGGTTTGGAATTTGCATTTAGATCTCTTTGTGCGAAACGCCACCCTGAGTGCATGGGGATGGCTGACATGTGACCAGCCACTGGATGGCCTTCGGTAGCAATTTGCCGAGCCTAGACGACCGCCTCATCCCACTGAGTCTCAACACGCAGCATACGCTAAAACAACAACATTAAGGATGGGACCGTGGAATACTAGAGGTCATCAGCACCTCATGTCTGTAGGTGGTCCAGACTTAGGCGATTTCGACATGATCTGCCTTCAGGAGACCTGGTTGGTCGAAAAGCCCTCACTCGACGGCTTCGCCATTGAAATCTCGCCAGCCTTAAAGGGGACAAAGGGGTGCCTGTCATCTGGCTTTCTGTTCTCCGCCCGCGCGGAATCAGGGATCAACATCCTAAAAAGGTTTATGGCTTCATATTTCCATCTCCAAATATTAGTAAATTGGGAACACCTAAACCCACATTCAGGGAAAAAGGCAATCACCCCCATAGTGATCATTAACACATACTGGAATCCTCCAACTATTACGAACAGGAACTTTTGCATACAGCTGGCACAAGTAATCGATGAAATACATGTGGATCATAAAGTAACGCACATAATCATCTGTGGCGATTTAAATGCGACATGCAATAGAAGATTTCACTCTGAAGACGATTGAAAGACAAGGTCCCCATCAGAGGAGCACGGGGCCCTTTGTTCTGAACTAATGGACTCCAGACATTTCTACAACATCGACTGCCTAATGTATGAGCAATCCTGCATTCCAACATGGGAAAGAGACAAGTCATCTGCAACTATAGATTACATCTTTGTCTCCCGGGCCCGGCTCCCATTAATCTCCTCTTTTGAGGTAATAAGAACAAAAGAAAGCAATCATAAACTTCTGACTATGACATGGGCCTCGCTGACTTCACAAAAACCTATGCTAATGACAAAAATTGAAACCAACAACCAACTAAACCGTCTCTGACTAACTGCCAGAAACATAAATGAGCTAACAGAAGACTACAGGAGACAATCAGCCCATTCTGAAGAGCGAGAAACATCTACAACAATAAATTACCAACCACTATCAGCAGCATACAAGTTCGTACAAAAGAAAAGCAAATAAACCCCTGCAAGTGAAAAAGCACAATTTTGACAAAACACTGGTTGAAAAGTGCCGAAAGTTACGACAATTCAAAAGAATGGCGCAAAAATACAATACAAAATCCTCTAGAACTATTCTTCGGGACGAGATAAGGAAATATAAGTCGTGGCTCAAGAACTACAGAATCAGTCTTTATCAACACGACTCAGAGGAAATGTTAAAGTCTGTGGGTGGCATAACCCCCACAAATGTTGGTCTTTAATTAGAACAACAGGTCCCCAAATCGATGACCCATTAACAAATGGCATAGGAGAAGCCGTATGGGTGACCCATTTCACGACACTCTTCCAGCTACCGACACGCTCCAACTTGCCATCAAAGGAGAAAGGGTACACTAGCTGGGAAGACCTACCTGACAAAGACGATACTGAAGGTGTTCTCTAAACTGAAAACATCCAGGCCCCTTGGCCAGACAAGCTGACAAATATTGATCTAAAAAGCCACCCAGCGGAGTGGACTAACTTTATCAGCAAGGTGTTTAAAAGATGCAAGGACCTGAAGTCTATCCCGTCATCATGGACTTCAGCGGTGGTGGTACCGATTTTCAAGAAAGGCAAGAAAGAAGATCCAAGAAACTACTGCCCTATTACTCTACTGGACATTATTGTAAAGGTCTTTGGATCTTTACTCCTCAAAAGATTCCAAGCATGGACAAAGGAATGTCCCTGTGCGGGCCCGTTTCAAACGGGTTTTATGAAAAACTCTGGTACCTCTGTAAACATTATGCTTCTCAGCATAATCAAAAGTAAAATCAGAGAAGAAAGCCCAAAGGTCTTCCTAGCGTGACCAAGATGATCGAGAAAGACTATGGACCAAACTGGAAGCCTGGGACTGTCAGACTCCAATTCTTGGCCCCATAAGAGCTGGTAAGCTTTTGTCTTTCAGATGCCGGAATGCAGTGCGAAGACCTCCGGAGCATGCGAAGAGTAGGCAAGCCTTTGTCTTTCAGATGCCGGAATGCAGCGCGAGGCGTTGGTGACAGCCGATGGACCAGGTAAGAGATGCGCTGTCACTGAAGACCGTAGTGCTAACCTGTTCTTTCTTTGTCTTTACAGGTGCTGCTGAAGACTGGATTCCAGGATGGTAAGCCTTTGTTCCCTTAGGCCCAGGATCAGAAGCAGAAGACACGATGAGCGTTCTGCTGCAGAGAATGCAGAATAACGCAAAGCAAGATTCATCCATCGGGTGTGGTTTAAATAGCCTCCTGTAGTGCTTAGGTGTCTCCTTCCACAGCCACGCCTAAGAAAAGAGTTCCTGCTTTCCAGAAGAGTTCCAGTGTTCTGAACCTAGGGAGTGGCTCCTGCCCCACCCAACAGGAAAAGTAGTCCCAAACAGAAGAGGATCAGGGGTTCAACTGGCAGGTAAGTAAGCAGCATGGTCTGCTGCAGGTAAGTCCACCCAAGCATTATGAGCCCGGCGCTTCCAGCGCTGGGACTGGGCATCTTTATGAGCCTGGTGCCACTGGCGCCAGGACAGGGTCCAAAAGGTCCCAATTGGGACTGGCTGGCACTCGGAACCGGGGTTATGGGTCTGCTTCCAAGGGAGTCGGGCAAATCCTGATCTTTTGGAAGCAGAGATCATGACAGGAGTCTCCTGGAGCTTCCAGCTGGGTTCGTTCCACGGCAGACGTTGCACTCGACTACGGACACTCGACTCCTGGCATTGGGCTTCTGAAGCAATGGAGAGGCACAGCAAGTCAGGCTTGGTGGTCCAGTGGAGTTCGTCTCTGGGTTAGTTGGTCCTAGAGGAGATGCCGTTCCATCTGGAGCTTCTCTGTCAAGGTGAAAAGGGAGGTCAGTACAGCAACAGGGCTTCACCTGGCAATTCAAAGGTCCAGGGGGTTGCAGCAAGCTTTGTTCACGGTTTCTTCGTCAGGTGTTTCTCCCAGTGGTCGACTCTGCCTCTAGTCCCAAACCCATCGCCTTTTAATCAAGTTTCCTCCATTCATGCACCGCCTCAGCTGTCAATCACACAGCAGGGTGGCTGTCCTGAAAGGACAGCCAGCCATCCAATCAGGACTAGTTGCATTCAGGCATTCCTAGAGACAAAGGACAAGGGAGTTTCGGGACCCTCCCTCACATCCTGTCCTTCCATACACACTGGAGCAAGGGGAAGGCTTCAGGGCTGAAGCCCGCCAAAGGCAAGACAAACAAAGGGCTTAAGCCTGTCTCAATGCACATAATTAAACCCAAGAAAGACCTCACAAACAGAAAATGTCAAAAAAAGAAGACAGGGGCAATTCTGACACAATGGTCACCCATGGGGGCTGTACTTCAGCTGAGGGTTCAGCCTGCGGTAGAAAAGCAAAATGGTAGGAAAAATTAAACCACTGCCACCAGCCATTTATGCAAATGTAGGATAAGGGGCTACTAGGAAACCCCCCAGCACTCCACAAAGATGGTGTGTGTTGCACCGACAAAGGGAAAAGGTAAGTAAAGTTAATTTTACTTTACTATTCTTGGGAACTGTAGTTCACACAAGAAAAGGTATTGAAACCTTATGAGAAAACTAAAGGGATTTCTCTGTGGCACTGAACTGAAGGTGCTGTGTCACCATACAAATAGCGGATGCCTATGGAGTTTGTCAGACTCCAAAAACAGTGAAAACACAAAAACCAAATCAGGTAAAAACACATGAGAGGGTGAGAAACGGGTCTCACTCCCTCCAGGGTTAAAATGAAAAAGTCCTAAATCCAGCAAAAGAGCTGGCGGTCGGTCTCTACGGTTAATGGGAATTAGCACAGAAATGAGAATTCTCCCTAACAACCCAGTCTCCAAACCCTTAACCTAGTTACGTCCAAACATTTTTTTTATTAGTCGTTTTTTATTTACTTGTTTTAATCAATTTAAGATTTTTACAAGGGATGTGAAGATTTTTGTTGCTGATTATTTGTTAAAGTCCTCTATTTTGATGGAACCACATTCGATGGAACCACATTCGCTTTGTAGAATTTTATTGCTGGTAGAAGTGTGTATCGGCCAAATTTCTTATCTACCATTCGTGTTTGAGATGTCAGATTTCTCGTCTTGTCCCATAAAGCTTGCTGCATTTTAGATTTGAGTCTTGAACTGTCAAGCATAACTCCTAGGTACTTGAATTGATGGACTCTTTCGATTCATGATCCTTCCAGGTTCCAGGTTAGATTTTGATTTCTTTGGCTTGATTTTTCCAAAATCATGATCTTTGTTTTTTCCTTGTTTATTTCCACATTATTTAAGCGTATATATTTCGCAAAGTTGTTCAGTTGTCTTCGGAGACCGATAGGTGTTTGATCCAAGAGGATCACGTCGGCTGCGTATAGCATGGGCAAAACTGTTGAGTTCCCAATTTTCGGTGGGAATGACCTGACGGGTGCCTCAGATTCATTATTAATCAGTGCCGGTTGCACTTCTTATGCCGGCCAGCAGCCTTTCCAACTGATCAAGCTAAGGTAGCTTTCGTGCTTTCGTACCTTAGTGGCAATGCGGCAGACTGGTCGATCCCTCTAGTTAATCAAGATGATCCGGTTCTCCATGACTTTCGAGCTTTTCAGCTCAGTATGGAAAAACTGTTTGCAAGACATTCACAGGGGCAGGCCTTGGACAATGAGCTCCTTTCATTGCAACAGGGTAATCAAGACCTTTTGGCTTATATTGCGTCTTTCAACAGACTGATAGTGGAAACTCAATGGCCTGAGGACAAAAGGATTACGCTGTTTTATAGAGGTCTACGTGGAGAGCTCAAAGATGTGTTAGCCCAAGTAGTGAATCCCCCGCAAGACTGTTCGGACTATATTGACTTAGTCGTTCAAATTGATCACAGACTGCAGAACAGGAAGGCCGATCGTTCCAAGTTTGATGCTCGAGTATTTTCCAAACCACCAACTCCTACCAAAGGAGTAGACTCCGGGGAACCCATGCAAATAGGGGGCCTGAAAGGACCACTAACACAAAAGGAGCGGGAAAGGAGAAAACAGCTGCAATTATGCCTCTATTGCGGAAACTCGGGGCACTTTCTTCGAGACTGTCCGGTGAAACCAGCCAAGAAGGCAGTAGGAGCTGCAGTTACCAGGGTCACAAACTCTGAGCAGGGAAACGACCTCGCCCGACAAGAATAGAGGTCCTCTTGCCGAGCGTTAAAACCAGTTCCGTGACCTCGCATTTCGTGATACCTATGGTCCTCATTAGCCCTGAACATCCGGATCGATTACATGCGATTGAAGCTTACGTCGACAGCGGTGCCATCGGCAATTATGTGGATCATGAAATGGTTTTGAGGATGAATCTGACTCTTTGTCCAAAGGCTGTAAAGGACGTCATTACTACGGTGGATGGTACGGAGATAGCCTCCGGACCAGTAACGCATACCACCCAAGAAGTGACACTAGTAAGTCAAGATGGACACCATGAGAAGATCGTGTTCGATGTGATCAAGGCCCCCCAGTTCCAGATTATTCTAGGAATTCCTTGGTTAGAGAAGCACAATCCTCAGATCGATTGGCGAGCAAGAACGGTTCAGTTCCCAGAATGTGTCTCCACTTGTCACCCTCGCCCTGGTGTTGCACTGGCAGCAATTTCCTCGGAGGCTCCTCAGTTACCTCCTGAATATCTAGAATTCCAAGATGTTTTCCGGAAGGATCAGGCTAACTCTCTACCTCCTCATAGGTCTTATGACTGCCAGATAGACCTGATACCTGGATCTACTCCTCCTTGTAGTAGAATTTATGCCCTCACCGAGCCTGAGAATCTTCACCTCTGACAATACCTGGATCAATACCTAGCGAATGGGTTTATTCGTCCTTCCAAGTCCCCTGCTTCCTCAGCTTTGTTCTTCGTTCCAAAAAAAGAAGGGGACCTTAGAACTTGTATAGATTATCGTGCCCTGAACCAGATCACCGTTAAGAATAGATATCCGTTACCTTTGATCCCTGAACTCCTGGACCAAGTCAGAAAAGCATGCATATATATACAAAGCTGGATCTTAGAGGAGCCTACCACTTGGTACGAGTAAAAGAGGGCGATGAATGGAAGACGGCCTTCCGCACCAAGTATGGGCTATTTAAATATCAGGTCATGCCCTTCGGACTTTGCAATGCCCCGGCCGCCTTTCAATATTTTATGAACGATGTCCTCAGAGAGCTCATAGATGTGTGTGTTGTTGTTTACATTGACGACATCCTCGTTTATTCTTCATCGGAAACTGAACATCGGAAACACGTGAAAATGGTCCTCGAGAGATTGCGTCAACACAAACTTTTCGCTAAATTGGAAAAATGTGTTTTCAACGTGACTGAAGTTGAATTCTTGGGATTCATATTATCACCTAGCGGAGTGCGTATGGATTCAAAGAAGGTCGATGCAATTCTCAAATGGCCATCGCCATCCTCCGTAAAAGGTGTTCAAAGCATGTTAGGCTTCGCTAACTTTTACCGCAGGTTTATCCCCGAATTTTCTCGAATAGTCCAGCCCATCACCGCCTTGTTAAAGAAAAACAAACGTTTTGAATGGTCTACCGAGGCGGAACAAGTTTTCCAGAATTTGAAGACTAGATTTATCTCTGCACCGATCTTAAAACATCCTCGCCCAGAACTCCCCTACATCGTTGAAACTGATGCTTCGAGCCTTGCCATGGGGGCAGTTCTATCACAAAAGGACCCAGTAACCAATCAGTTGCATCCCGTGGCATTTTGGTCCCGCAAATTCTCGCCTCCTGAAATCAATTACACTATTACTGATAAGGAACTTCTAGCTATCAAGTCCGCCTTTAAGGCTTGGCGGCATTATCTTCTGGGGGCCCGACACACCGTTACTGTGATTACAGATCACCGAAACCTGCAATATTTGAAAACCGCAAAAGCTCAATCCTCTAGGCAACTCCGTTGGGCACTATTCTTTGCCGAGTTTGACTTCATAATTACCTATCGACCTGGTACAAAAAACGGTAAAGCTGATGCCCTTTCTCGGATGGGAGTGGAAGAACATTTGATCAATCCTAAACCTGTACCTATCATTCCCGAACAAAGAATTCTAGGTGTAATCGCCACACAATCCATAGAGGAAGTTAACGATAAAGCCAGGCTACTGGTAACTCCAGCAGACATACAGAATTGGCATCTGCAGGGAAAGGACTTTACGGTGAAGGACAACCTATTATATTTCCAAGAACGGTTATACCTGCCCAGCACAGATTTACAGAAAAAGGTAATCTCTTGTTATCACGATTCTTTAATGGAAGGACATCCCGGTATGACCAAGACCTCGGAAAAGATCAAGCGCTACTTCTGGTGGCCGTCTTGGAAAAAAGATATCAGAGACTTTATAATGTCCTGTGGAGTATGCACCCAAAACAAGAGTCAAAAGGAAAAACCAGCCGGCCTCTTACGCCCTATTGACATCCCGCCTCGCCCTTGGCATACGCTTTCTATGGACTTCATCACCGATCTACCTCCATGCTCTGGATACAATACGATCCTAGTAATCGTGGACCTATTCTCCAAGATGGCGCATTTCATTCCACTCAAAGGCTTACCAACAGCAGCAACTCTGGCCCGAGAATTTCTCGAAAACATCGTCCGACTGCACGGTTTTCCTTCAGTTCTAATTTCGGATCGAGGTAGTCAATTTATTTCTCATTTTTGGTGAAGTTGCTGTCTGTCGGCTCACATTGATGTGAGACTTTCGACCAGCCACCACTCTCAAACCGACGGACAAACCGAGAGGACCAATCAAACTCTGGAACAGTATTTGCGCTGCATGCTACAACAAACTGAAAAAACTTGGAAAGATATCCTTTGGATAGCCGAATATGCCTACAATAACTCTGTCCACTCGGGAACTGGGAAGACCCCGTTTTTTCTTTTATACGGTAGTCACCCTCGAACCTCGGAGTTGGATCCACTCCAAGATCTTGGAACACCAGCAGTAGACCACCTGCATTCTACAATCACCCAAGCCTTTAAGGAAGCCGTTTCTCACCTTCAAAGGGCTAAAGAACAATACAAGAAAGGAGCAGACCAACATCGGAAGGAAGCCCCCCAATATCAAGTAGGAGATCAAGTCTGGTTATCCACCAAATATCTACCTCTAAAAGGTCCACGCACATTCAACCCAAGATACCTTGGTCCCTATTCCATCACTACCATAGTAAATCCAGTAGCGGTCAAGTTGGACTTGCCCCCTCACATGAAGATACATCCGGTCTTCCACGTCTCTCTATTAAAACCCGTGCAACCTCAAACCCGACTAACTACATCTCCAAAACCTATTCTAGTTGATGGAGAACTCGAGTTTGAAGTCAAAAGCATCCTGGATTCCAAGATCTCCAAATCTAAACTATTTTACCTGATTGACTGGAAAGGCTACGGTCCCCAAGAAAAATCCTAGGAACCTGCAGAATATGTCCACGCGCCTCGTCTAATCAAAAGATTTCATCGAACATTTCCTAACAAGCCCAAACCCCCGGAGAAGCCCGGTTTGGGAGGGGCCTTGAGGGGGGGTGCTGTCATGATCTCTGCTTCCAAAAGATCAGGACTTGCCCGACTCCCTTGGAAGCAGACCCATAACCCCGGTTCCGAGTGCCAGCCAGTCCCAATTGGGACCTTTTGGACCCTGTCCTGGCGCCAGTGGCACCAGGCTCATAAAGATGCCCAGTCCCAGCGCTGGAAGCGCCGGGCTCATAATGCTTGGGTGGACTTACCTGCAGCAGACCATGCTGCTTACTTACCTGCCAGTTGAACCCCTGATCCTCTTCTGTTTGGGACTACTTTTCCTGTTGGGTGGGGCAGGAGCCACTCCCTAGGTTCAGAACACTGGAACTCTTCTGGAAAGCAGGAACTCTTTTCTTAGGCGTGGCTGTGGAAGGAGACACCTAAGCACTACAGGAGGCTATTTAAACCACACCCGATGGATGAATCTTGCTTTGCGTTATTCTGCATTCTCTGCAGCAGAACGCTCATCGTGTCTTCTGCTTCTAATCCTGGGCCTAAGGGAACAAAGGCTTACCATCCTGGAATCCAGTCTTCAGCAGCACCTGTAAAGACAAAGAAAGAACAGGTTAGCACTGCGGTCTTCAGTGGCAGCGCATCTCTTACCTGGTCCATCGGCTGTCACCAACGCCTCGCGCTGCATTCCGGCATCTGATAGACAAAGGCTTACCTACTCTTCGCATGCTCCGGAGGTCTTCGCACTGCATTCCGGCATCTGAAAGACAAAAGCTTACCAGCTCTTCGCACGCTCCGGAGGCCTTCGGCGCTGCATCCCGCATCTCAAAGACAAAAGAAGGTGCGTTTAAAGACATTGGGCAACTTTATTACTCACGTGCCATTACTCCTTCCCACGCCGAATCCAGTGGGTATTCCAGCACCCTTCAGCTTCTCTAAAGCTCCGAACTTGTACCTGCAAGATAAAAGGGACAGTTAGTGCGCATCGTGAAGCAGGCTACAAGCGCTTACTTACGTGCTTCCAGGCGCTTCTATTCCTCACGCGGGTTCGATCCTCAACTCTCATCAGCCCGCCATCCGCCATCGCCGGAACCCTGCAAAACAAGAGATATCATTACAAAAGACTTTTAAGACATTTGAAGTGCCCAGAACTTACCATTCGTGCAGTTAACGACGGACAGCAGTCCTCTGAGGTCAAGAGGCCTGCACCCTTATCCAGTGAAGAAACTGGTTACGGCACCCTGCCCCGAGGCAGATGGAGAGCTCGGCGTTCACTTACCTAAGGTGAGGGTGTTAACCTTTGGGGTTCTACAGGAGAAGAGAAAGGGAAGAGGAGAGAGGCACCCAATAACCCCAGTTCATTAATCCCATATTTTCTATCTGCAGACATCTTACTCTTCGAGTCAGACATACAGTGCACAGAGGTCCAGCCCAAAGAGCCAACCGTGTGTTACACATCACCTTTGAAGATACGGCATTCACCCAGTCAAGACCGGCGCCTCTGCGGGAATCAGGTGAGCGTTACAACTCCTAAGGACCCTCCAGAAGCAGGACCTCCAGAATTAGAGTCCCCTCACCAGAGTGCAGGACCGAGGGAGCAAAGAGAGTCCAAGCAGTGTCCAAGATCCGCAACAGTGCTGTTTGCTAAGCGCAGAAAGTGCGAATTGCTGCTGAATCGAAAAAAGAACCCATAGATGCCGACGACCTCCCAAGTACTGCCGCAGGAGCCCTGCAGACATTCTCCCTCTTATCCCCACGACTGAGGCTCAGGCACAAGGGTCTGCAACGGTGTAGCAAGACAGAATCCAGCTGGGCCACTCTTCTTCAAACCAGAGGTACTGTTTAGGCTTGGGGTACTTACCTAATTGCCTTTTAGTCGCGCTCTTCTCAGTTGGGAATTACATTGGCTTACCTTTTTAGATTTGATTACCCCTCTCTTCTCACCGGCTTAACAACTTGTGACTCTACAAGTGACTTTTCTAAAACACTCCTTTGTGCAAGACATTTGATCTAAGAAGTGCATCACATCCATAGACTGTGCCCCAAATGACTTTGGGTGTCCTGGTCCCTGAAGACTCTTCCAGTCCATTGACTTTTAAACTGTTTGTCCCTCATAGGTGGTAGCATGTTGTATACTGTTACTGCTGGGAAAGGCGTATCTAAATTTCATTGGAAGATTCAGTTGTCCTTACATATCCTGAGAAACTGTCTAAACATTTCCTTTCCTAACCTTTCCTTTCTGCAACCTCAGATCTGCAAAGTATATTAGTAAGATATATAAATGCCATTACTTTCTGTGTGATTGAAGTCATCGAAGGGTGCAGGAATTGTGTAGGAAGCTTATCCAAAGATTATCCACTAACTTGTGTTGATTCTGAAAAGTAATTTTAAAGTACATTTACATTGTTACACAAATTGCCTTTTTAAAGAGTGTTGATAATTAAATAAATAACTATTTATAACTGACACCCTGAGTGTAAGGGTTACTTGGCTACTTGTATTTACGGATTTCATTTATACAGCTCTACAGCTCACATGTACCCCTCTTGAGATAGGCCTGGCTGCTCAGTCCAACTTGTGTAGTACAGGCCTATACCAAAAGGTGGGTTACCTAATAACAAGCAGATAAGTGTTGTGTAGTCCAACCCAGTGTGACTGCACCAATTCTTACCTAACAGGGGACACCTCCAACCTTCCTAAATGGAGATAAAAAAGACCTTGTTTTACCCTCACCCTCTCTTACTGCTGGAGCAAAATTCTGCATGGCCTGCGGCAAAGGAATGGAACCAATGCTCTGCACCAGCATCTCTCTGCTTTGTCCATGCCTTCATCATCTGCCCCAAGTGGGAGCCCCTTTGCTATAGATGAACAGAGAATCCTCTTTGACTGCTGGACCCAATATCCCTCATCTGCAGACATGTAGCAATCTCTCTGGTTCCATATACTCCGTCTGCAAACCTTGGTGGGGAGGGGTTTCGAGGTGGCAAGCTCCTCCTCTCCACCGTGCTACTTGCATAATGGTCCTTCCCTAGAGTCTCCTGAAGCTGACCTATCTGCTATAGTCCTGAGCCCGTAGCAATGCTGGAACTGTGCCTCTAAGTGAGCCTCTGCCTTTCTGAACTCTACGTTCTGATCCTCCGAAAGAAAATTTTCTTTCAGATGGAGTATTGTGTCCAACGATGCGAGAGGCGATTATTACCCTCAACCCGAAACTGGGAAAAGATTTGTCAAAGTGTGCTAATTATCGTCCTATTTCTCTACTTAATGTGGACGTTAAAATTTTTGCGAAAGGCATGGCCACTAGGTTGCAAAAATATATGGGTGAATTGGTGGCCCGTTCCCAAGTGGGGTTTATGGTTGATAGATATGGCTATGATAACATTAGGACATTACTGAATATAATAGGGTTGTCTCGTGCTAAGGTGGAGGATATATGTTTGATTTTTTTTACGCTGAAAAAGCATTTGATTGTGTGAATTGGTCGTTTCTAAATTTCACACTGCTTCGGATGGGCTTTGGCCAACAATTTCTGAATGCTATAGGTGCATATCACAACAAAATATCTCGGCTAAAATATGGGTTAATAATGTTTTGTCTCAGGCTTTTCGGTTGTATAGAGGTACGAGACAGGGGTGTCCTCTTTCGCCCCTTTTGTTTAATTTGGTCCTGGAGCCGTTGTTGGTTTATCTTAGGCAGGAGCAGAATATCTGTGGTTGGAAGTTGAGAAATGATGAGGTGAAAGTCCTAGCATATGCTGACGATCTGACGGTGGTCTTGAGGAATCCGGAGGTGGGTGGACCCTTATTGAGGAATATGTTGCAAGAGGTGGGAGAATTGTCTGGCTATAAAGTGAACTGGGGTAAAACAGAAGTTTTCCCGCTTCAGATGAACCCGGTGAATGGGAGGTTGTTGGATTGGGATTGCCAATGGGCTGATGTTTCGGTGAAATATTTAGGAGTCTACTTGGTGCGCGATATTAAGAGAACGGTAGAATACAATGTAGACAAATTGAGAGAAATTCTGCTGAAGGATGTACAAAGATGGGAAAGATTGACTCTAAACATCTGGGCAAGAATCAATGCTATCAAGATGATGCTGTTGCCAAAGGTCCTGTATTTTATTCAATCACTTCCCCTTAAATTTACTAAAAGAGTGCTCCGGAGCATTGATAGGATTTTTATGCACTTCCTATGGGGAAAAGGTAACAGGCCAAAAATTCCACGATTTATTTTGGTGCGTAGAGTTAAAGATGGGGGCTTTGGTTATCCGGTATTGGAGAATTATTGTAGGGGATTATTATTGAAGAAGGTTTCTTATTACTTTGAGGAAGGGCGGGGATCAGACCCATATTGGCTTTTAATGGAAAAGGAAATGCTGCATCCCTTTTCCCTGGACTGTTTATATTTGTATGGGAGGTTGGCAAATTCTGATACAAAATTGGAGACTCTAGTGATTTCTAAGTCAGTGTTGGTTAATTGGATTCTGGGGTGTGGGCAATCTTTGTATTTGTATGATTCGGCCTCTATTTGGCTGAATCCGGGTTTAGAAATTAATAATAAAATGCTTAATTGGAGGGGCTGGGCTAACAGGGGCATTCTGAAAATAGGGGATGTATGGAGAGGGGGGGGGTGGTTCCGTTCGAAGAATTAGCTAATCGTTATAGTCTGCATAATAGAGAGGTGGGTAGATATGGGCTTTTGGAGCGGTTGCTGATGGAAAGATTGCAAATGTTGAGTGGACCTTTGAGTGGTAGACCTCAGATTTGTGAGATTTTTGCTACGTCTCTTAGGACAGTTTCTACATATGTTAGGTTGATGCCTTTGCAGGACTGTATGAGGAGTTCCTGGGGTCAGTTGCGAATGAAGTGGGTGTCTGAATTGGAAACTGATCTTTCTGATGGCTTGTGGGATAATAGCTGGAGGGCTTCGGTGAGGGCCAAGGTTGATTTAAATCTGAGGTATATTCACCAACGTCTTTTAGGCCGTATTTATTGGACACCAGTGAAAATGAAGGAGAGAGGCTTGGCTGATGTAGATCTGTGCTGGGGGCGTGGGGGCTCGAGAGGGACCTATCTACATATGCTCTGGGAGTGTAGTAGAGTGCTGGACTTTTGGAAAGAAGTTTTGGATTGCATTGATATGGTAACTAGTATGACACTGCCTCGTACTTTTCTTTCAGTGATTTTCCTTTCAACTGATAGTCGAAGTGTGGAGATGTGGGATTGTTCGGAATGGATTGATAGAGCATTGTTGATGGCCATAAAACAAATAATGAAGGTGTGGAAATCCAGGAAGAAGCCACATTGCGAGAACTGGGTGTCGGATATGCGGACGCTCTCTTGGTATGAGAAGACTCAGGCAGTTCGACAACATCGGGAAACTGAATACGAGGAAAGATGGGGCCATTCAGGGATTTATTTGGATGAGGTGTAGGCTTTGGCTTATTTTGTGGATATTGAGGTTGGGGATTGGTAGGGTTTATGTTTTGTCCTTTTTTGTTTGTTTGTGTTTTGTGTTATCACATCTTGCCATGAGATAGGTGGGTGGGGATGTTTTCGGATTTCGTTTTGAATAGCTGTTACTTTAGTAGTAATTTGCATTTTGTTGCACTGATGTATATGGAGTAATCTTTTGCTTGTTCCCATTCTGTTGTTACTCAGTTGTATTATGTTTTGTATAATTATTAAATAATGTTGATATAAAAAATAAAATAAAAAAAAAATAAGTTCTGATCCTCCGCTGTGTTGGCTGGAATCCTGAATAAGATGCCCTCCCTGGGGTCTGTTGGTCAATACTGCACGGGAACACTGTTGCTAAAGCCTGCATGGGTCTCTGGAGAGGCAAGCCTGTGGAACCACCCACTCATACAGAAAAATCTTATTTGCATGAATGCAGGCTCCTAGACTCTGACATCCACCTTCAGCCCCTTTGGCACTCCTGGTGGTCTTTTTCCACATCTGGGACCCATTCATTCTCCAAAGACGAGGGTCTGTGATCTCCGGAACAGGATCGGCACAATGGGTCTGCACGTTTCATGAATTTCCACAAAGGTAAAACCTTTCCCACATTAACAAAGCCCTCCCCCAAGTCAAGTTTTCCCGTCTGTTCTGAAAAGTTAGGAAAAGCTTTACCTACATCTTTAAAGTTAATTCCCTTCCTTGGAAACACATTAAAAGGACTTCCAAGAGCTTTTAGAGACTTCACACTTGTTGCTTACTTAACAGTCTTAACTCCATTTCTACTTGCCAGTAACTGCAGGGATTTTCCCCTTTGCTTTATGTTATGTTATTTGGTATTTGTGTAGTGCCTACTGCCATTGTTTTGGCTTTGAGGCACTGTGGGGGTGGAATGCCCTTCGGAAGACGGTAGTCTGCACACACAGAGCATTACATTTCACACAAATAGTAATTAGAATTAGGTAACTATTCCATTACTAGCAGAGAGGACTAGTTTATAACATTATAAAAATCATGCCGACCATTGGGCCTCATTACGAGTTAGCTGTTAAAACCCGCTGGTACGCGCCGGTTTACCGGCAACCCTGTAACACTGTTACCACTGTTACCGCCGCCTGACATCCCGGTGCTACCGGGATATCACAGGCAGCGACGGTACGGTCATTTCCCATTCCCATGGTGTCCTGCAGGACTCCAAAGGAATGGAAAACCTGAAGCACCAGCACCATTGTTAACAGTGCCAGTGCTTCAGTGAAAAGCCTGCAGTTAGGGGCCTGAACTCCTGGCAGGTCAGGCCTGCCGGGAGTTCCATGCCTCTACCAGCAGACAAGTAGCTTGGCAGTGACTATTTGACAGCTGGACTCATTCTTTCTTGGGACTCAGCTATATTCTATGGGCTGCAGTGCAAGAGGGGCACTGGATATTATAAATAGTCTATCAACCCCTAAGGCAACTGTCTACAATTGAGGGCTTGTCTATACTTTACATGCAGAACATATGCACACTGAATAACATGTAGCCATGGCAAAACAACCTGCAACCCTGCACTCCCACCACTGGCTTCGTGCATACAGGTACAATTTCACTAACTCACACTGCCCCTGATCTCTCCCTCATCGAGACATTGGGCTTCATTATAAGTATGGTGGTAAGGCAACAACGGCGCGGGTAGCGCTACCGGCACTGGTGCTACCGTACCGCCATACTACGAGTTCTGCTCACGGGTGCCCTTGCAGCCACCAGGTCTGACCTGGTGGCCGTACCGGCACCCGCGAGCAGAACATGACAGTAGCACCGGTACCATTATTAACAGTACCGGTGCTACCACCCTCCCCATTCCCATTGAGCCCTGTGGGGCTCAAATGGGAATGGGGAATAATTTTTTCCGATGCACAGAAAAGGGCAATTACCGGGTCCGGCAAGGTCGTAATGACCCGGTAATTGCCCTTTTCGGGGCGCCAGAAAAAAATGAATACCGGCGGCAGCCGTGCCTGTACTACAGACACGGCTACCGCCAGCCTCGTAATGAGGCCCAATTGTATCCCATGTGCAGCAAAACAAGCATCTGTGAGTTGACAGATAGGGGTCTAGGGGGGCTAGGCACTCTGTAAACTACAGTTAATTACCATAAGCAACAGCTAAGAGTTATGGGAGGCAAGAACCTTTGGTTCGGAGAATGGACTACTTGAAATGTGGGGCTGCAGTCACCCATTTCTCCTTGCTAAGTATGCTGGTTGGCAGGCTGAGAGATGCCTCAAAGCACTCCACCATGCTCAGGAGTGTTATCCTTATAAAAGATTATATTTTTTGAAGAAAAGTGATTGGGAACACTTTTGTTTACTGTACTTTTTTTAACAATATATTTAAATGTTTTAAAGTGTATAACAGATAGCAAAGTAAATGGAAAGGAAAGGAAACATGTAATCAGTATTGTTTATTGAAATCATATCTACACATTCGACAATATCTAATGTCAAATTATCCGTATAATCATTGTAGACAAAGCTTTGAAATAAGGAAAGTCAAACTGTATCAAAGTAAAGAAAACGGGTGTCCATTGGCAAGGGCTCCCTGACTTAGATACTTTGGTGTTGACATAGGAGATGGTTCCCAAATCAATCTATATTTGGTGTATGTGTCAAAGAGCAGCCATTATGGTGCTTACATGCTAAAGCCTGGCCCACCACATATGTAATAGGGGCGGGAGTATCTTTTGGCTTCCAGTTTTGTGCTACGGTCAGTCATACAGTTGTTAACATATGATTGGCCAATTTCGAATGTTTGCGGCGGAAAGTAAAAATCTCTTCATCATCCAAATGACCTAGGAGGAACACCAATGGACTCAGGATAGGTTTATATTTATTACCTTACTAGTTCGAGTGGTGAACTCAGGCCAAAAAATACTATATGCACACCCAAGCTCAGTGCACGGTGACAACCAAACTGAAGCTGCCAACTGTACACCACTTCTCACTTTCCTACGCCCTCTTCACCCACTAACCATCCCCACTCTTTTTTGTTTACAGATCTGCCTGAGCATTTGAAGACCAACTGTGTTGGTGACGGTGCGCTATAATAAATACCTTTAATATTAACATTAACATTTAATCTTAGGACAGTGCCACCATATTTGAGCCATGGTACCCACCCCACCACACCACACCGCAATCCTTCCAACAAGAAGGGGAGGATTCCAGGAAGATTTTGTGGAGCCTGTCGGGGTGTCAAGTACCACTGGTACATAATTGTATATATATTCTCAGTGATTGTTGTACAAATGGAAGCTTTAGCAACTCTTTCTCCTACAAGCTCCCAAGAGGAGCATGGGAAAGTGCATGCTGGTTCTTTTTACTGTACACTTAACCACCATGCTTGCCGCCTCCTTAGAGCTAGGCCTGGGATGCTCTGCCACCCCTTGGAGAGCTTGATGTACTCAAAGGTTGCCTTGTGACCCAGGTGAAATCAATATATTTGGGCCCTGGAAACAGTGCCTAAGGAGAATCCTCCAAAGAGGGAGGTATGTCGCCCTTCAAACCGTCAGGCCGCGCTGAATCTCCAGGTTCAGCACAGTCTCAGAGAGCGCCTCATAGAGCCCCAGGTACATACCCCGATGTCGAGGATATCCACGCCAACTGGTGAAAGCATGGCCAGCAAGCAGCTCTGTGCTTGTCTGGAGCAGGGATGAACTGGGAACCAAAAGAAGCCCTGGAAATAATAGTTGCCCCATATTGCACATTTCCAGCAAGCCCAACTCTTTTTTTATTGGAAATTTTTGAAATAAAATAGGTTACTACACAGAAGAGACCCAGGGTGCAGAGGTCTAGTGGGAAATCTCAGAGGTTTCCTATAGGCCTGTCCACCCTTGTTCTGGAGAGGCAAACAGGGTGTGAATAAAAAGGGAGTTTTGGGGGATGCGTGCAGGCTCCCATGCCTTTCCTCAGGAATCCCCAGCTACAACTAAACCCCCTCACCGCCATGTAGGGCTCTGGATGCAGCTGCCACACTATTGCAGCCCGAGGTGCAAACCAAAGAGATCCCGGTGCCATTTTACAGGGAGTGCTCAGGACCCTGGACCTACCTTCAGTCATGAAATTCAAGGTCTTCCGGGAAGCATAAGGGGCCACCTCTGAATGGTGCATAAGGCATTCACGCACCAAACAGTGTCATTGGTTCTGGGTGATAGGAAATAGCTACCATGGCAGGCTCCCCCAAAGTACAGGCTCAGCCGAGAACGTCCCACAAGGCCATGACCCCTGAAGGTCAGGATTATGATGCACCTGTAGACTAGCATTTTAGCGCTGTGACTTGAATAATTAGAGGGGTTGCTATGCCATATTCAGAGGCCTTTGTTTGGACCTCAGGACAGCTTCCTCAAACTGTTCAGAGTGGAAGTGCCCCGCCCATCATGTTGAGTCTTCACAGCCAATAATAATAAAGCCCTGGCACTTGTGTTAACCCTCTCTAGGAAGTTAAGGATTGTGGGGTCTTTGAGGGGGGAAGTTGACCGAGGTCGTTGTCAGAGTCAAACAGAAAACAATAAAGATTAAATACATCTTAAAGTTTAGAATAGATTAAACTATTTGAATGGTAAAGTCTCTATCCCATATCGCGAGATGCAGACCACTGTGTCGGTTAGAGTAGGAGACCATTTTGCAAGCAAAGGTTCAAAACGAGGGTTACGTTGAATGCACGCATGCTGGGCAGGGACCTGGTAGATCCAGAAAAATAAAGAAGGCAAAGATGCAATACATTGGGGATGACTGGCAGCGGCAGGCCAGCCAGGGCACCATGAGGTCCCAGAGAAAAGGTTTGGCTGCGCGGTCTCATGTCCGTAAAATCAGCGGGTTGCTTTATTTGTTTGCGGGAGGATTTGGAGGTGTGAGAGTTCAAATGTTTTGGGAACATTTTAGTTTGTATGGCAACATAGCCAATGGTGTGTCTTTTGTGCACAGTTTCAGTGTTTTTCGCCACTCCTGCTCCAAAGGTGCAATAGCAGAGCTCTGTGTCGATCCTAGTATTACTATAACCGAGGATCAAGACTGATGTGCTGTGTGTGTGCGCGTTTCATACGAACTTGCAATTGAGACCATTGTAGCTCGTCTGAGATGGTGACAACATACTGGCAACATTTTATTTCATGACAAAAATTCCCTTATAGGTTTTCCCTCTGTATTGTTGCCCTGGCTTTGGGAGGTAAATGAGCATGAGACACTAAGTAGTTCTCTGCTGCTGTAGACCTATTCTTACACTAGGCCAAGTATTGGGAGCTTTGTCAGTAGGCAATCAGATAGTTAAGGTGGCGTAGGAAGGACTAGGGTGCTAGCCCAACAGCTCTATATGCCCCAGGAACTTAGTGAGCTTGAGGTGCTTCTTCGTTCAGAAGTGCTCAATATGTGAAGACTTTGTCGTCAGGATTCTAAAGGCCAGCATTACTTTTTCTGTGAGATACCTTCAGGGGGAAAAAGGCACCAGCGCAGCAGCATTGAATCTGAGGATCCATCAAGTTCTGGATCTTGAAACCACGTTCTGAGCAGAATTGAGGTGTTTGAGTTCACAGACTGAAGATGTTAGGCAAGATTTTTCTTTCTGCAGCTTTCCCTACTTTCTTTGAATAGGGCCCCCCACCCAACACTATATCTGCTAAGGAATTGTGTAATCCTGTCCTATTTTTACATAGTGGAGTCTTTTTTCAGCTTCCCTCAATAGCTCATGTCTTTTTGGGGTCACTGGATACTCTCTAAGATTGCAAATGTCATGGTACTACTACCTTCCTTACAAATAATAGTGCTCTTTCTTTTTTCTTATATGTGCACTTAAGCTACGCAGCCAAGACATGATGGTGGCAGCGTTACCTGCTTTTCGCTTGTTAGGAGCACTCCTGTGTGCCTTCATCATATTTTGACACATGGTAGAGTTTTGGCCAATATAGTGGTCAAAATGGCTAACATTGCTGTTTAAGCCTACCATTTCAGCTCACTGGTTTTATTGGGCATCTTCCTCGTGGCCATGGGTAGAAAATTGACAAATATGGTCATGCTCTTTCTCTGGCATTTGCCCGAGCTAGGGAAGAGCCTTTGGGACTCCTATCCAATCCAATTTCGAAGTGCACAGACCCGCTAAAACGCATCAAAGCAAAAGAGATCTCACAAGTGCACCTGAGCTGGATGTCCAGAATTGGATAGCCACCTGTTTAAACGTTATAGGTCCACTGTTAAGCGAACTGTTGTCTATCACAGTCCAGGTTTTTGTGTATCAAGTGGGGAGCTGGAGCCAATCCTTGACTCGATTTGTAGAACCTGTAATCCAATGCACGAGAGACCACAGAGGGATGCTGGGAGCTGCTGCTTTAAGAAGTACTGTTGTCCTCAATTCTTGTAAGGTGACGCTCTGCCCTCTGTCGATCAAGAAAGGGCTTGCAATGTTCCTCTCTCCCTTGAACTTTTGGACCCAAACAGATCACTGTCCGGTGCCTTGGCGGACATCATTCTGGAGTTTGTGGAAGCCACAGGCCTGTAGCTGGTCTGCATTATTCAGAGTGGTGTCATGTAAGGTGTCATACTGGGTACCTGCTCTTTGTTGAAGGTGTCCCGTTGGAGGCCAGTCTCCTGATAACGAGGAGCTAATATACAGGGAACATTGGGTTGATTTCAGGCTCTGCATAACGTTAGGTAGGCAAACATTTGATCAATTGCCCATGTCACAGGACGACACTTCGCTGATTAACGTGGCAGAAGGACAGTGCAAGTACTGGCCGGCAAGGCCACTTCATGAATCTTGGATCCAACAATGACAGGTGTAAGACGTGATGGTCCAGCAGGCAGCACAGGCTTATGGGTTATGGACTAATCTCATTGGTGATAGCAGCCTTTAAGGCCAGGAAGGCAGCAAGACCACAGACAGACAGAAAGGATCTGGGAGGGTAGATGGCCAAATAGCCAGCAGGACTGGAAGCTAGAAGGACTGGGAGACTAGAGGACTAGAAGACAGGAGGGCACAGGGCAGGTCACGGCTGGAAGCTGGCTAAAACCAATGAAGTCCAGGAAGGCAAGGAGAAAGAAACAAGGCAAGGACAAGAAGGCGAAATTAAGGTTTAGTGAGGCTAACCGTGTTGAGACAGGGGGGAGTGCAGTGTGTCTTCAAGGCTTAAACAAGCGCCAGCGCACCACAGGGAGAGCCCTGGAACACACTCACTGCGGTTGCTGCAGCAACCTGCACCACCCCCCACACTGTGCATGCACAGAATGCCAAGATCGGCTGTCCACACGTGCGTGGGGAAACCAAGAAGGTGGTGTCCATCAATGTCTGCGCTTGACGAGAGCCAACCCTGCGACCTTCGCCACTGTGAGTACAGGCCCCATGCAGGACTCAGCACCACAGGTACATCTCTGCGTGGCATGACAAGTGACTGCACCTTTCTGCCTCTACATCATGCAGCCTCCTGTGCTGTGAAACTTGCTCTGCAACTTTGCTGAGGGATTCTGTCTTCGCAGCTCTGCTGCTACTGCCCTCTACTTTGTAGAGGGTCATTGCTTGATATGAAGTCCTTTCTCCTCACAGACCCTTGCTGGGTTACTAACTCTACTTCTCCCTGGTGTGTGCTACACTGTTGTGGTCCTTCATCATTGGGATGCTTAAAACCCAGCTCGTGCTTGTATCCAGACCTATAAGTTAGCAAACAGAGACTGGAACCATTGTCTCACTGGGCCCAGCAGTCAAAGAAGCTTACCCCTACACCCATAACCACTGAACCCCAATCGCAGCAACCAACCGTGAAAGCAGTTGTGTCCAATGGCATAGGTTTGCCTGGACCTGTTGATCTTCTTGGTCAGGGTTTGAAGGGTATGGTTGCATACCTCATCTGTTGCTCCCTGAGCCTCATTATAGTCCATAGGGTATGAAGTCCTCCGATGCAGCCATCTTTGCCTTTCCTTTGGTGGAACCTTGGTATAGGTATCTCGTTGGGCACCGCCTAGAATCTTGGGATTGGTGTCTACCTTCTTCCTTCTTCCTTCAAGAAAAACCTAAGTACCAACTTATGAATTGTACCCCATTTTCATACTGGACTATTGTAATACCCCGATTACACTTCCTCCAAAACGTATAACGTACCTGAGACTATTGATGGAAAATGATCTTTAGGATGGGGTTGACCTCCACAAGATCATGTTGCTCTGTTCTGGTGTTCCTTGTAAAACTATAAGGCTTTTGTGATAACTTAACATGGATTCCCCTGACTTTAACCTGAGTGAAGTGTTTATGTGTAACTGTTCTGATGAAAAGTGTAATCTCATGAACTTAATGCAACTGTTTGTTACAATGAATATGTGTTTATACCTACCTTTTTCATGGGAGGCATGGTATCACAAGTATGACACTGACACAATGGGTACAATTAGTAAAACCGTCATTGAAATTGTTGGGGTTGGATAAACTTCTTCTTTGCCCTATAACTAAGATGGGAGAAGTCTCCACCATCAAATAATAACGCAGTCCTAGTGGAGTCTGCCAAATCAAAATGGCCTATACTAACAAAACCTAATGCCTGCACTATGTCTTGTATAAAAAGTGTAAAAAAGAGAAATGTATGCAAAAGGAAAAACCAGTGTTCATATGAATAAATGTGGCTAAACCAGCTCTCCTCCCCACGTTAGACCTCACAGAGTAAGGCAGTCCCTGTAGGCAGGGCGACACACTCTGGCTTGGCTTCCAACACAATAACCCATTCATAAAATGTGGATCGAGGCCCGTCTGACCTTCCACATTAACCCCTTGAGTGCCAAGGATGAGGTATCTAGTCCTTGGGATTACCTCCCTGTTGCCAAGGACGAGATAGCTTGTCCTTGGCACTTAAGGGGTTAATAAAGGAGAAACCGTTAGAAGGCATTGAATGGCGAAATACTGAAATTACCAAAAAAGGCCTAGGCACTGGGGGTGGGGACCCATGGCAGTTAAAAGGAAAGTCTCCTTTCCTGACTTCCAAAATAATGTTTCAACCAACACGTTCACAAAGGTCCCCCCCTGTTGGGCTCAGACCTTTCACCATACAGTTCACGTGGGTCACCCTCTGTCGGGCTCAGACCTCTAAGAACAATGCTCAACACAAACTTGCAAGGGGGTTCACTTCTGCAAGCTTATTATACTTCGGTCTCCCTCTGTCGGGCTTGTACCACTTTCGGAGGTCAAAGACTTTCGAATGTGCGTGGCTTTTTTACAGACCACTGCAGGACCACTTCGACTCAAAGTTTACAGTTTAACTTTCTTTCTCCCCTTCTCGAGGAGTTAAACTTCTTTATTTCACTTTTGCTGTTCATTCGTTTGATCACTTCAAACAATGTACCATTCACAAAGACCTTCGAGTGGGCTACTTCCTTTCGCCGGACCACTCCATTACTTAGTATCGCTGTTTTCGCAGCTGTCTTTTACTTCAAGGTTCATTCACAGGTCTCCCTTTACTCACGTCTCATCGACACGTGTGCAGACTCCAAAAAAGGTAGCAGGCGCCCCTCTCTCGAAAGAACAAGGCATGATAACCTGTTCAGTGGTTATTAACCACATTGAGAGTTCGCAGCCATTGCTTTTTGCTCACTGTACCTTCACAGTTGGGAAATATCCATTTGCATATCAGTCTTTGTCCCACCCACAAGGGCAGTCCACCACCGAAATGCTATGGCAATTCCTCTCTGAACAAGAGTACCAGTACCATCAGCAACCCCATACACGTGTTTCAGCCTTGTTGGGCATCATCAGTGAGGTGAAGCTGAGCCTCTCTAAGCACAGTGAGCAGGGAGTCCACGTCTGGTTGCCCCCAGGTAACATAGGGTGACCAACCCCTCGTTCCTTTCAAAAATACAAAAACGGTAGCAGGCGCCCCTCTCTCGAAAGAACAAGGCATGATAACCTGTTCAGTGGTTATTAACCACATTGAGAGTTTGCAGCCATTGCTTTTTGCTCACTGTACCTTCACAGATGGGAAATATCCATTTGCAGATCAGTCTTTGTCCCGCCCACAAGGGCAGTCCAGCACCGAAATGCTATGGCAATTCCTCTCTGAACAAGAGTACCATCAGCAACCCCATACACGTGTTTCAGCCTTGTTGGGCATCATCAGTGAGGTGAAGCTGAGCCTCTCTAAGCACAGTGAGCAGGGAGTCCACGTCTGGTTGCCCCCAGGTAACATAGGGTGACCAACCCCAAGTTCCTTTCAAAAATACAAAAAAGGTAGCAGGCGCCCCTCTCTCGAAAGAACAAGGCATGATAACCTGTTCAGTGGTTATTAACCACATTGAGAGTTCGCAGCCATTGCTTTTTGCTCATTGTACCTTCACAGATGGGAAATATCCATTTGCATGTCAGTCTTTGTCCCGCCCACAAGGGCAGTCCAGCATCGAAATGCTATGGCAATTCCTCTCTGAACAAGAGTACCATCAGCAACCCCATACACGTGTTTCAGCCTTGTTGGGCATCATCAGTGAGGTGAAGCTGAGCCTCTCTAAGCACAGTGAGCAGGGAGTCCACGTCTGGTTGCCCCCAGGTAACATAAGGTGACCAACCCCAAGTTCCTTTCAAAAATACAAACAAGGTAGCAGGCGCCCCTCTCTCGAAAGAACAAGGCATGATAACCTGTTCAGTGGTTATTAACCACATTGAGAGTTTGCAGCCATTGCTTTTTGCTCACTGTACCTTCACAGATGGGAAATATTAATTTGCATATCAGTCTTTGTCCCGCCCACAAGGGCAGTCCAGCACCGAAATGCTATGGCAATTCCTCTCTGAACAAGAGTACCATCAGCAACCCCATACACGTGTTTCAGCCTTGTTGGGCATCATCAGTGAGGTGAAGCTGAGCCTCTCTAAGCACAGTGAGCAGGGAGTCCACGTCTGGTTGCCCCCAGGTAACATAGGGTGACCAACCCCAAGTTCCTTTCAAAAATACAAAAAAGGTAGCAGGCGCCCCTCTCTCGAAAGAACAAGGCATGATAACCTGTTCAGTGGTTATTAACCACATTGAGAGTTTGCAGCCATTGCTTTTTGCTCACTGTACCTTCACAGATGGGAAATATCCATTTGCAGATCAGTCTTTGTCCCGCCCACAAGGGCAGTCCAGCACCAAAATGCTATGGCAATTCCTCTCTGAACAAGAGTACCATCAGCAACCCCATACACGTGTTTCAGCCTTGTTGGGCATCATCAGTGAGGTGAAGCTGAGCCTCTCTAAGCACAGTGAGCAGGGAGTCCACGTCTGGTTGCCCCCAGGTAACATAGGGTGACCAACCCCAAGTTCCTTTCAAAAATACAAAAAAGGTAGCAGGCGCCCCTCTCTCGAAAGAACAAGGCATGATAACCTGTTCAGTGGTTATTAACCACATTGAGAGTTCGCAGCCATTGCTTTTTGCTCATTGTACCTTCACAGATGGGAAATATCCATTTGCATGTCAGTCTTTGTCCCGCCCACAAGGGCAGTCCAGCACCGAAATGCTATGGCAATTCCTCTCTGAACAAGAGTACCATCAGCAACCCCATACACGTGTTTCAGCCTTGTTGGGCATCATCAGTGAGGTGAAGCTGAGCCTCTCTAAGCACAGTGAGCAGGGAGTCCACGTCTGGTTGCCCCCAGGTAACATAGGGTGACCAACCCCAAGTTCCTTTCAAAAATACAAAAAAGGTAGCAGGCGCCCCTCTCTCGAAAGAACAAGGCATGATAACCTGTTCAGTGGTTATTAACCACATTGAGAGTTCGCAGCCATTGCTTTTTGCTCATTGTATCTTCACAGATGGGAAATATCCATTTGCATGTCAGTCTTTGTCCCGCCCACAAGGGCAGTCCAGCATCGAAATGCTATGGCAATTCCTCTCTGAACAAGAGTACCATCAGCAACCCCATACACGTGTTTCAGCCTTGTTGGGCATCATCAGTGAGGTGAAGCTGAGCCTCTCTAAGCACAGTGAGCAGGGAGTCCACGTCTGGTTGCCCCCAGGTAACATAAGGTGACCAACCCCAAGTTCCTTTCAAAAATACAAACAAGGTAGCAGGCGCCCCTCTCTCGAAAGAACAAGGCATGATAACCTGTTCAGTGGTTATTAACCACATTGAGAGTTTGCAGCCATTGCTTTTTGCTCACTGTACCTTCACAGATGGGAAATATTAATTTGCATATCAGTCTTTGTCCCGCCCACAAGGGCAGTCCAGCACCGAAATGCTATGGCAATTCCTCTCTGAACAAGAGTACCATCAGCAACCCCATACACGTGTTTCAGCCTTGTTGGGCATCATCAGTGAGGTGAAGCTGAGCCTCTCTAAGCACAGTGAGCAGGGAGTCCACGTCTGGTTGCCCCCAGGTAACATAGGGTGACCAACCCCAAGTTCCTTTCAAAAATACAAAAAAGGTAGCAGGCGCCCCTCTCTCGAAAGAACAAGGCATGATAACCTGTTCAGTGGTTATTAACCACATTGAGAGTTTGCAGCCATTGCTTTTTGCTCACTGTACCTTCACAGATGGGAAATATCCATTTGCAGATCAGTCTTTGTCCCGCCCACAAGGGCAGTCCAGCACCAAAATGCTATGGCAATTCCTCTCTGAACAAGAGTACCATCAGCAACCCCATACACGTGTTTCAGCCTTGTTGGGCATCATCAGTGAGGTGAAGCTGAGCCTCTCTAAGCACAGTGAGCAGGGAGTCCACGTCTGGTTGCCCCCAGGTAACATAGGGTGACCAACCCCAAGTTCCTTTCAAAAATACAAAAAAGGTAGCAGGCGCCCCTCTCTCGAAAGAACAAGGCATGATAACCTGTTCAGTGGTTATTAACCACATTGAGAGTTCGCAGCCATTGCTTTTTGCTCATTGTACCTTCACAGATGGGAAATATCCATTTGCATGTCAGTCTTTGTCCCGCCCACAAGGGCAGTCCAGCACCGAAATGCTATGGCAATTCCTCTCTGAACAAGAGTACCATCAGCAACCCCATACACGTGTTTCAGCCTTGTTGGGCATCATCAGTGAGGTGAAGCTGAGCCTCTCTAAGCACAGTGAGCAGGGAGTCCACGTCTGGTTGCCCCCAGGTAACATAGGGTGACCAACCCCAAGTTCCTTTCAAAAATACAAACAAGGTAGCAGGCGCCCCTCTCTCGAAAGAACAAGGCATGATAACCTGTTCAGTGGTTATTAACCACATTGAGAGTTTGCAGCCATTGCTTTTTGCTCACTGTACCTTCACAGATGGGAAATATCCATTTGCATATCAGTCTTTGTCCCGCCCACAAGGGCAGTCCAGCACCGAAATGCTATGGCAATTCCTCTCTGAACAAGAGTACCATCAGCAACCCCATACACGTGTTTCAGCCTTGTTGGGCATCATCAGTGAGGTGAAGCTGAGCCTCTCTAAGCACAGTGAGCAGGGAGTCCACGTCTGGTTGCCCCCAGGTAACATAGGGTGACCAACCCCAAGTTCCTTTCAAAAATACAAAAAAGGTAGCAGGCGCCCCTCTCTCGAAAGAACAAGGCATGATAACCTGTTCAGTGGTTATTAACCACATTGAGAGTTCGCAGCCATTGCTTTTTGCTCACTGTACCTTCACAGATGGGAAATATCCATTTGCATATCAGTCTTTGTCCCGCCCACAAGGGCAGTCCAGCACCGAAATGCTATGGCAATTCCTCTCTGAACAAGAGTACCATCAGCAACCCCATACACGTGTTTCAGCCTTGTTGGGCATCATCAGTGAGGTGAAGCTGAGCCTCTCTAAGCACAGTGAGCAGGGAGTCCACGTCTGGTTGCCCCCAGGTAACATAGGGTGACCAACCCCAAGTTCCTTTCAAAAATACAAAAAAGACTCCACTTGTGATGTAATGTTGCTACTTCAAACTTGAACACACACTAGTCTCTCAGGTTGCTTGCCAACTCACTGGCTGTGTGCGTCTCTTTCTTGTTATCCAATTCACGAGTAAAGGTTAGTAGCACAGGCTTGGCCTCGTCTCCCCACCTCTGCTATTCACCTGGGGGGGAGAGGGGGGGTCGCTGGCATCCTTGAAACACAATGCAGTCTTAACTTGTGGGATCTGTCCTTCTCCACGTGTTTTCCACGGCCTGTCGGAGGCAACGACCTCCGGTAGGGAACTCTTGGGGTTTTTGAGATGCTGCTCTCGCCCCTTGGTCCATTGCTCTGCTCCAGTAGGTTTGCCTTTGTCCCGGAAGTTCTGCTTGTACTCTTGTTCTGCCTTGCTCAGAGTGTGTCTTTGGGTTCTGCCTTTCATTCGTGTGAGGAGAGCTAATTGGTATAAGGCGTATGCACTTAGAGTCAAGTGCCTGACTTTGCCTGACCCGATTAGCGGGACATGTCCAATACCATGTGTTTAAGTTAATGTTGTTACTCTCGGTCACCCTCTTCCTCACCCAAGTGTTTGTGTAAAAAGGGGGTGGAGGAGTTGGGAGAGTGAATCCTAAAAAATAGGATGGGTTGGATAAACAAAATAGGGGGAATACCGCATCTCAGCATTGGCTGCCTCACCCCCACTTCTTGATGACCCCTTGTTAGGGAAGAATTGGTTCAGTCGAACTGTGTGCGACTACACAACACTTATCTGCTTTGTATTAGGTAACCCACCTTTTGGTATAGGTATGTACTACACAAGTTGGTAGTGTGACTGAGTAGCCAGGCCTATCTCAAGAGTGGTAAATATGAGCTGTACTAATGAAATCCGTAAACACAAGTAACCAAGTAACACATATACTCAAGGTTTCAGTTATAGTTATTTATTTAACATCAGTGTTTATGCATTCTTCAAAAGGCAATTTGTTGTAACAATGTAAATAGGCTTTAAAATTACTTTTCAGAATCAAAACAAATTAGTGGATAATCTTTGGATATGCTTCTTACACAATTCCTACACCCTGAGGTGACTTCAATCACAAGGACAGTAAAGTCATTTATATATCACACTAGTAAATTTAGCAGATTCTGAGGTTTGTAGAAAGGAAAGGATTAGGGAAGTAAAAAGGTTAGAACAGTTTCTCAGTAAACGTGAGGAAAACTAAATCCTCCAATGAAGTGTAGATAAGCTTTTCCCAGCAGTACCAGTACACAACAGGCTACCACCTATGAGGGACAAACAGTACCAAAGTAAATGGAGTTAGAAGAGTCTTCAGGGAGCCAGGACAGCCAGTTATTTGGGACACAGCCTGTGGATTTGATGCACTTCTTAGATCAAAGTCTTGCGCAAAGTTTTGAGAGGTTCAATAAAAATCCCTGTAGGGTCACAAGCTGTAACTTGTGAGAAGGGAGTTGAAATCAACTCGAAAAGAAGGTAAGCCAATGCAATTCCCAAGGGAAAAAGCATGGGTACAGGCAGTGAGGTAAGTACCCCAAGCCTAAACTAAACAGTACCTCTCGTTAGAAGAAGAGTGGTCCAGCTGGATTCTGTTTTGCTACAGGGGTGCAGACACTTGTTCCTGAGCCTCAGTCGAAGGGACAAGAGGGAGGACATCTGGAGGGCTCCTAAGGTGGTACTTGCGAGGTCGTCGGCAGCTTCCGGCTCTTTTTGGTTCAGCAGCACTTTGCGGTTTCAGTGCTTAGCAAACAGCACCGATGCGGATCACAGATAGCGGTTGGACTTCCTTCACTCCTTCGGTCCTGCACTCTGGCGAGGGGACTCTGGATCTGGCGGTCCTGCTTCTTGATGGTCCTTAGAAGGTTCCTGGAGCTTCTAGCTGGATTTGTTACCGCTGCAGATGTTTCACTCGACTATGGACACTCGATCTCTGGTATTGGGCTTCCGAAGCAACCGAGAGGCACAGCAAGTCGGGGATACTGGTCCAGATGAGTTAGTCTCGGGGGTTAGTTGGTCCCACTAACCCAACGGGAGATGTCGGTCCGTCCGGAGCTTCTCTGTCAAGGTGAAAAAGGAGTTCAGCCCAGTAGCAGGGCTTCACCGGGCAATTCACAGGTCCAGGAGGTTGCAGCAAGCTTTGTTGATGGTTTCTTCGCCAGGTGTTTCTCCCAGTGGTCGACTCTGCCTGTAGTCCCAAAACCCTTGCCTTTTAAGCAGGTTTATTCCATTCATGCACAGACTAGGATGTCAATAACACAGCAGGATGGGCGTCCTGAAAGGACAGCCAGTCAGCCAATCAGGACTAGTTGCATTCAAGCATTCCTAGAGACAAAGGACTGGGGAGGTTCGGGACCCTCCCTCACATCCCGACCTTCCAGACACACTGGAGCCAGGGGCGGGCTTCAATGCTGAAGCCCGCCAAAGGAAAGACAAACAAAGTGCTCAAACCTGTCTCAATGCACAGTAAAACCCAAGAAAGACCTCACAAACAGAAAATGGCAAAAAAATATGACAGGGGCTATTTTCACAAAATGGTCACCCATGGGTACTGTACTAAAGCGGAGGGTTCAGCCTGCGGTAGGAAAGCACAATGGTAGGAAAAATTAAACCACTGCCCCTAGCCATTTAAAGTAGTGAGGGTAACATAAAAATGTTACATGAGAATGTATGCTAAGGGGCTATTAGGTAACACCCCAGCACTCCACATAAAATGGTGTGTGCTGGGCCAACAAAGAGAAAAGGTGAGTTAAGTCAATTTCAATTTAATGTTCTTGGGAACTGTAGTTCACCCAAGAAAAGGTATTTAAACCGTATGTGAAATCTAAAGGATTTCTCAGTTAAACTGCCCTGAAGGTGCTGTGTGTCACAATTCAAAAAGCAGATGCCTGTGGAGTTTGTCAGACTCCAAAAACAGTGAAAACACAAAATCCAAATCAGATAAAAACACCTCACTTACTCCAGAGTTAAAATTAAGAAGTCCTAAGTCCAGCAAAAGAGCTTGGGGTCTCCAAGGTTGAAGGGAATAATCACAGAAATTAGAATTCTCCATAACATCCCTCAACCAGGTGATCCTCCCGCATTGGTCCACCCCCACAATCTGGATCCAAAAGTGATGGCCTTGCCCTGGCCACATGGATGACAAGTCTCAGAGGACTAGCGAGTGAGACACCCTTTGGTTTCTCACACTTTGCAGACAAGGCTCGTCAACCATTGTGTATCGAATCTGTGTATTACACCAGTCTCCTCCCCTCCTTAGATTAAGCCTTACTGCGCCGTTACCAGTGAAAGGTACAATCTAACTTGGTGGAAACCCTCCAGGTCTACTGAAGTTGGTCTCTGAGACCCTATACTATACTAGTGGTTCTCAGGAAACCCTTGACCACCTTGTTCTATAAGCAGCATACTTGTCTGGCTGTGAGAGCAATCTAAAGCAGGGGTGAGTTTCAATGTGTATACATACTACTGGGTGCAGCACCCTGTGCTTGCACGTCACACAATCATCCTTTCCTACTCTTTTCCTTTCAGGAGTTCCAGTAGTGTTGCAAAGAGAGGGCCATGCTTAAGTGGGTGATATGCTCTTGTCGGAATAAACAGCATACACAACTTGTGAGGCTGAAAGTATTAACCTGATTCTGGCAGGAGGCCATTGTGCTTTCCCTTTTTCCTGTCTGACTAACCAATGTTTTATCCTGATGAGGCCCGATCAGGGATACACATCCCAAAAGTTCTCCTGGGAGCCTGTGGGTCTCCCAGGGTTAGGGTGCCTCAAAGTCACCATGGTCTCTATGTGAACATGCTTATACAGCTGGCTATGTTGTCTCTAATGGTTGGTGGTGGATTTAGTGAATTATATAGCCGTTCCTGTGTTGACCCTACAAGGCACCTTGTAAATCCAGTGCAGGATCCAATAGCTAGACGTTGTTTCCTATAAGAGTGGGATAGAGATGCTGCCATGTGTGGCCATGGCTACTGCTTGCTTCAGAGAGGCGGGGGCGGGGGGGCTTCAGTTTCCAGAACCTGAAATTGGCTTTTAGTGAAAGGTGTCTGAATTTAGACTTTAATCCACTGCTATGGAGAAAACCTGAAAAGATACCTGTGATAGTTGAATGTGACAGCCCCCTGCTGACTGGCAGTTCACCAAAGGTTTGAATTTAAGCAAAATCCTGATTGGGGGCTTTGAGAACCACCCAAGTCCCAAGTTCCCTATTTAAACTGGGGGTTTGCAGCCTTACCTTGAGTTAGGGAGAATTCTCATAAATGTGCTAATTCGCTTCACCTTCACCAACTTTGCTGGATTTTGAGGACATTTTTTTTCCTGGAAAGAGTGCAAGCCTTTTTTTTCCCCACTCTTTCATGTATTTTGATGTGTGTTTTTCACTTGTGTTCTTTGATTATAGAGTTTTAGATAACTCCATAGGCAACATCTTTTCATGTGTGTTACACAGAACCCTCAGTGCAGGGACACAGGGTTGTCTTTTTAGACTTCCCAAAGGTTTAAATACCTTCTCTGAGATAAACTACTGTGTCCCAGAGAGTGTAAAGTGAAATTGACTTTACTAGTCTTTCCACATTCCTAGACCCAGCACACACCATCTTACAATGGAGTGCTGGAGGGGTTACATAGTATGTCTAAATACGCATGTGGCAGTGGTTTTAAAACAAACTACCATGATTTTTCTCGACCGCAAACACTGGTAGCTAAAAATCACGGGAGCCATGTTTTTCAAGATGGCGCCTTAAGTCCGTTTGTTTAAACGGGTCCCGGTCCTCTTTTTTCGCCATTTCTTTTTGGAAAGGTCCTTCTAGTGTTTGTCTCTGCGTGCCAAACCAGGTTTGGTCCCTTTGTTCGTATGCCTTTGGCGGGCTTCAGGACTAAAGACCGCCTCTGGCGTCTGAGTGTCTGGGGTGGGCAGGAAGTGAGGGAGCTGCCCGAAACTCCATGTGCTTAGTCTCCTAGGAGTCCCAAATGCACTCTGGAGTGATTGGCTGGCTGACTGTCCGGCAAGGACAGCCACCCTGCTGGGTGAGTGACAGCTAGGCTGGAATTAAAGGGAGAGAACGGTTTAAAAGGCGAGTCTCTTGGACTGCAAAACAGAGTCGACCACTAGAACGAAAGAACCACAGACGAGCTGAAAGAGGACAGCTGCTGCAACTCCTGGACTGTTGGTTTGCCCGGTGAAGCCCTGCTGCAGGTCCGAATTGCCAAGTTCATCTCGACAGCGAAGACCCTTCAAGGATGACTTCTTCCTTTGAGTTGGTGGGACCAATCAACTCGTAAGCCACCTGGATACCATTCTCGAAGCTGGTTAGGATTAACCAGGGGGCAGGACACCAGCTTGTGTGCTTGAAGAACAGCTACTCGAACTGAAGTGACTCCATTTTGTTTGCTTTTTCAACGATCCTGTGCAATGCAAGAGTCCCCTGACGTCCTCTATCTTGTCCCCATGACTGAGGCTCAGGAACAGTGAGATCTGCAGGAACTGCCAGGAATCAACGACTTCAGCTGCATTTGATTCTTCATACTAAGGTACTGTGCCAATCCGATTGAGAGAACGCCACTCTTGCGGTGAAAGTTTGTGAAACTTTCCCAACTTGCAGGCCTAATCAGTTTGTGACCCAACAAATTATTCTTTTTTACCTAAACTACTTCTGAGAACTTTTGCAAATACTTTACGTTTGATACCAGAACTGCTCTTTCCTATCCAGAACACTAGCCCATTGACTTTGGCCTGGCCTATTGACTTGAATTGAACTCTTCTGGTGAACTGAAACTATTTGCACTGTCTAACAAGTATATGGGATCTATTCTACCTACCGTATCCCTTTGTGCTCACGTCTAAGTAACTGAACTGCCATTTGGCTCCTATTTCAGGGGAGGTCAAACTGTCTCAAAATCTTGGAGTTTTGTATTGAAGTATGTTGGTATATAATATTAAGTTGTCTTCTTCTAGTGCAATGTTTTCTAAAGGATTGTGTAATAAATTAATATGTGTTTTTCCATGAAACCTTGAGTATAAGTGTTTACTTGAACCACTGTGATTGAAAGTCCTCTGTGTAACTACTTGTACTGCTCACATTCACTCTTGAGATAAGCCTGGCTGCTCAGCTCGCTACCAAAAACTGTGTGGCACAGACCTATACCAAAGGTTGGTTTAACTTACACCTGTAGTCCTAATTATGTGTGGCGCTCCCAGGGGGTACTGCATGCAATTCTGCCTAACACCTTGTTGAACTGGAGGTTGAGTACCAAAGCAGTACATAAGTGACAGCCAAAGAGGAATTGTGAGAAGGTTATGGTGAGCCCCATGCTCTTCCAATACCTGCTCTGGCGATAAAGCTCTGCTAATGTCTGCAGACACAGAATGTCTTCAAGAATCCAGGAACTGACAATCCTAGCACCTGTCCTGTTCCAGCACATCTGAATCATAGGCACTCAAGTTCCTCTATGTCCTAAACGCCTTGATGTTACTGTTCCTGAGACTGTCTGGAACAGATGGGGTAAGCCTTGAACACATAGCACCAGCAACTAGTAGAGTCTACGACTGGTGGTTACTACACAAGACAACAAAATATAAAGAACATTACAAGTACAACATGTAACTGGCAAGTACTGTTGGTACTCTGATAAGTCAATTTCTTATCTGAACTGCATGCAGTGAACACGACTTGCCCGGGGTGCACCGGAGTTCCCCGTTTAGCGAACAGGACAGTTGCACCAGGCTTACCGCCAGCATTTTGGCACAGCATGCTCACTAGTAGCTCCAGAGCCATCCTTAATTGAAAATCCTCTTTGTTGACAGAGGAGAAATTGCTGTATTATTGGAACACTGGAGAACTTTAACCTTGCATGGGTGCAAGTGTTGTCCATAAGCGGTTGGCCAGCAGAAGAAACCTGCATGCCAAAGTTTCCAGACGTTGGCTTTCCTTCAGAAAGACACAAGGGTAATCTTGACAGCAATTCCGATCTGTAACATTGGGAGCTACCTCTAATAATCGGTCCTATATTTATCGTTAGAGGAATGTTCTTCATCAGGAGCCTGTTCCACCTAGCCAAAGCTCAGCCAGTCTGCATTTTCCTTTGTTTCCTATAGGATACTGATTCCCAGTTGACGCTATTCTTTTTCACAAGTACCCGTTAAGATTGATTTCCAAACTCAATCCTGGGAGCGTATTTTGGGAGGCCAACCTTTTATGATGAACAGGGAGATACTGAAGTCTAGCCAAACCTAATCAAGGTGAGGTAGTATAGTGACACGGCTTATACTCAGGACGGCTGTTGGAGTGGTCTAGGGCCAAAAAGAGCAACACCAATAATTCCAGTTAGACAGATAAGAACAACATTATGTAATGATTTATGAGGCCTTACAAATACACAGTATGCAAATGAAACCTCTAGGCAAATATTCTCACCCACTTAGTACAAAACCAATATATACATTCACACTTAGGAGAAGATAAAAAGCATTTGATTCAATAACCATTGTAAAACAAGTACTCAGATCCATAATATTCAGTAGAAACACTGTATAGTAACCATAAAACTGTTCCCTAACACTTAGTAAGTTCAGCCCTAACATGGTTTTGGGCCTTATGCCCTAAAGCCATCAGTTCCATACTTTTCAGGTATATTTACTATGTGATTGGACTATTCCAGTGGTAAGGTAAGTAAACTCACTCAATCCCAGACACTAGAACAGGCATAAGAAGAGATCCTTATGCCTATTAACTTACCCCTGTGAACACAATTTCACCAAAGACCACTGATGAGGTTCCAGATTCTGTTCAGGCTGAGTATAGCAGGAGAGGGAACAGGGGAACGCGTACAGTTACAGCCCTTCCCACGGGAAGGAGAACGCGTCCCCCAGGCTCCTCGGCTGGTGGAATCTGCCGGCAAACCTCTGGCATTTGGAATTCGTCGTGGCAAAGAGATCGATCTGGGGTCTGCTCCATTCGACGAACAGGCGGTCCACCTGATCCTGACAGGGTTCCCGCTCGTGGAAGGAGCTCAGTTCCCTGCTGAGATAGTCTGCAATGGTGTTCTTGACTCCCACCAGGTGGAGAGGGAAGAGGAACATCCCCTGTCTGATGGCCCAGTGCCATAAGTCCTGGGCTTCCTTGGAGAGTGCTGGGGATTGCGTGACCCCCCTGCTTCCTGATGTAGAACATGGTGGTGGTGTTGTCCGTCAAGATCCTCACCACCTTACCTTTCAGAGATGGTAGGAATGACTTGAGGGCCCAGAATACTGCCCGTAGCTCCAGGATGTTGATGTGCCGATCCTTCTCCTGCAGCAGCCACAGACCTCTGGCGTGCAGACTTCTGGTGTGCACTCCCCCAACCTTCCAGCGAGGCGTCCGTGGTTATCGTCACCTGGTATGGGGGGTTCTGAAATCCCATGCCTTGGGCGATGTGGGCGCGGACCCCCCACCACACGATCGCTCGCCGGAACTCCTCATTTAGAGGGATCTTGTCCGTGAAACCTCCGGACACCTGAATCCAACGGGCATCCAAGAATTCCTGTAGGGGTTGCATCTGCAAACTGCAGAGACGGACGAGGTAGATGCAGGACGACATCATGCCCAGCAACAACTTGATGGCCCTCACCGTAGCTGTCCTTGCCGAAGACTGCCTTCCCTTGAATGGCTGCTAGGCTCTCTTCCATGTTGAGTTGCTGGCACTGAGGAACAGCGTGTTCTGCAATGGCGTTAAGCAGGACTTCAGATAGTTGACGGAGATTCCTAGATCTGTCAATAATTGGACGGTCGTCTTCATGTGCTCGACGGCCAGCACCCGCAGCGGGCGCATACCAGCCAGTTGTCCAGTTTTGGGTATATGTGCATGCCCTGCAGAAGTATATCGGCCGCCACCGGTGCTAGACATTTTGTGAACACTCTTGGGGCCGACTTCAAGTCGAATGGCAGGGCCTTGAACTGGTAGTGCTAGCCCTGCACCACGAAACAGACATTTTCGATGCTTCTTGTGAATGGGGACATGGAAATTGGCCTACTCCAGGTCCAGCGACATCAAGAAATCCCCTCCTTCAAAGTGGCTGAGCATGTGTTGCAACGTGACCATCCTGAATCTTTGGGATTTCAAGTATTTATTCAGACAGCATAGGTCCAGGGTGGGTCTCCAGCCCCCTGTCTTCGTTCTGACAGAAAGTATCTGGAATAGACTCTGGAGCCCCAGAGTCCTTGGGGGAATAAGGTCAATCGACCCTTTTTGTAACATGACCCGTACCTTTTCCAGGAGCTGAGGGATGTGCTGCTCCTGGCGGGGAACCGGCAGACTACGAGGTCACCTGCGTTGGAACGCCAAGGTGTGCCCCTGGGCGAGAGCATCCAGCACCCATCCGTCGATGGTGATCTTCCTCCACTCGATGACGAGCCTCGTCAGCCGGCCTCCCACCGGGGTGCACGAGTGGGGGCCTAACATCTTGGCTGGTTCAGGCTTGCTTGGGCGCCGGCGTCCTGCCCTGTGGGTGATGCCGATGCTGTCCTATGTTACCCTAGGCCTGGGAGCGGCCCCTGTAGGCTTCTTGCATTGAGGAGTGGGAAGGATGTCTGTAAGACGTGGAGAAAGTTTGTCAAACCTCCATGGCTTTTATCGGCATTGTACCTAAAAACAACCTAAAAGCCATGGATTCAAAAATACACGTTAACAGGATTGTACTGGGGCATACAATTGGCAGGGTCACCAATGAAAAAGTGGGCCACAAACACAAATGGCAACTTGTTCCTTTGTAACAGACTATTTGAGTAGTAACCCAAGGTTTCTTTGGGGTACAATATGTTGCATTTTAAAGCGTAGCTGTTCAGTAACATTGGTCAAAACGACTAGCTGCACAGTGAAGTAAGTCATCAAATGGGCCTACTTTGCCAAATAATATTTGGCACACAGTATTTTGGGCCTGCACTTCCGGCAATGCCCTTTAGTGAATCCCACCATAAAGAACCCTCTCTTCCATCCTCTATGCTTTGATGGATCCATTTATCCTTGCCAAAGAAATACAATGGGCAGCAAAGGTCTTAATGAGCTTTACCAAATCTTAGTATCATGTTACACTGTGTTTCACAGCACATCGATAGTTGAAATGCAACCTGGCAAAAATATATTATAGTGCATTTTAATGATTTAAAAAATTCAGTCAAAAAAATTAGAATTGGGAAAAATATGCAAAGTGCCAAGCTGCAGGGGCAGGTTTACCATGTAACAGTGAAGGCATTTGCAAGCTGTATGAGTCCAATATAGGTCCAAAGGTAGATCTACTCTTCTGTGGCAAATGCATTAAATTAGCTACTTGCTTCCTCTTACCTAGGCTGTTCAGCCTTTTGATTCAATTAGGACTTCCAACTCTGTCTCGCCTGGCTCCTCATCAGGAATGCAGCATTAGTCTGCCTCTGCAGTCTGATCCCAGCTCTGTGTAAATATAGTCTGAAGCCAACTTTATCTAAACCACTCCCATTTCATTGCCAGCCAATCCTGACTTGGGATATTAGTGTCTTTATCGATAGTTTAGTTCTTGGAAAGTGCCAGAGTGCCTGACAGGGCCATTTCCCATTGAATTGCAAATGGTTCAAGAATTAACAGTACAGAGGTCAATCATGCCTTTTAGCTGTAGCTCCTCCCCAGAACTGTAATCGTCTCTCCTCCCACAAGTGCGCAGCCTGCCAATAAAAACGAAATAATGGCCCGGAGGTCTTTTTTCCATAGCCTTGAATGGATATTCCAGAATGAACCATCCACACGTCAATTAGAGGCTAATCTAAAAGTGTCTTTCCCCAATACAATCTTAGCCAGCTGTGGCAAATCCAGGGTATCATCCCTTCTCCCCCGGGGAGCCACCCCCTAGGGGTCTGGACAAGTGGAACCTCATTGGGAGTGACTCCCTTCTCGGGGGCAAAGACTCCCGTTCCAATAAGGAACTGCCTGCCCGGAACACACTATCTGCCTACATTGGAACTAAGAAGACTGTTGTTACTTCTGTTTTAAATGCTTCTGTTTTGAATTCACTGAAAAGTGACATTTCTCCCATCTCTTTCAGGTAATGCTGGAGATCACCTGAACGCCACAGTCAAAGAGCATCAACAAAATCCTCTTATTTGTGATCTCGCTTTGGATTTACTGAATAGTGACATTTCCGCAAACTCGTTGACTACAACGTCCAGCTATCCTACTTTCATTCTCTTAGCTTCCAGCAATGCTTAACACATCATGAACGCCATAGTCAGCAAAGAAGGACCCCATTCTGTGCATAATTTTTATGGCATTTATGCAGCGTGGACCTAGTTTCGAGAAGCAATGGAGCGCTTTACAGAGGTATAGAACAATACAGATACACAACAGAGCACTTTACAGAGGTATACAACAGTACAGATGCCTAAAGGAGTGCTTTTCACAGGTAACAACAGAACAGATATACATAAAAGGGTAGGATACAGAGGGGCACAGAGGAGGGGTACTGCTGTACAGGGTGGCGGGGAGGAGAGGGGCAGACGGAGTCTAGAGAGTCCGGTGGCACGGGGGGCGACATGATGGCCTAGGTGCATTCCTGTGACATGTATAAGAGGATGGATTGTGAAGCAAAGGGAGACTCTAGCGGACTCTGCAGTATTGATGTCCTCGAGGGGCGGTGCCACAGAGCCAGCGGCAGCAAGGAGGTTAAGTGAAGCGCTAGACAAACACGTGAGGGTTGGCGATCTACCTGACCAGGAAGCCGAGGTCGGAGGAGAGGCAGAGATGGAGACACAATCATCTCATCAGGTGGCGCAACCACAAAGAAGCTGTGGTGGGCCGGCAGGCCTGTAGCGGACACTGAGACTTGAACGCCTGAGGGAGCCTGCGTCCCTGAGCTCCTCACATGTTGAACTGTAGCTACCAAGCCAAGTAGCAAAGGGGAGAGCTGAAAAGGTTACAGGAGCCCGAGAAAGCCGACAGAGACATTGAGTGAAGGCTACAAGAGCCGAAGAGGTTAAGGGAACCTTAGAAACCCGACATGCTTATTCAATGAAGGCTACGAAAGCCGACAAAGTTACGGGAGCCTGAGAAACCCAGCGAGAATATACTGTTACAAGGTATGAACGTAACAGCTGGAAAAGCTATCAAGCTTACGGGAGCCTGAGAAATCGGAGAATACAAATATCCTATGAAAAGGGGGGGTGATAAAGATATGAGCATTATGAATAAGAGATGGGAAAGCTATCCAGGCTATGGGAGCCTGAGTAAGCCACGTGTGCAAATACCATAAGAAAGGGGGATTGAGAAAGAAAGATGGACACTTTGAGAAATCAACAGAAGGTATAAAACCTTAATAAGACCGGGTGAACAGCCACCCTATCTGAAGCAAATCGGATACAAGAAAAGAACATATAAGAGGATCAAAGAACGTTAGGAAGAACCCACCACCTCGAAGAGAGGACGTCTTGTTTGGTGGTTTGGCCTCCAGAAATCCTGAAGGAATGGAAATGTTTACAGCAAATTGAAACCCTATCTTGATACAAAGACTGGGAAGAATATCCTCTGGTGCTAGAAAAGGGACTTTTGAAACCCTGAACACTGCCAATATAAATTGGGCCAGGTAGACACCCTGCTGAGGCTATTGTGCAAAGCCTCCCATTTCCCTTTTAGTTAGAATTTTTTTTATGAAGTGGTAGGCCCAGTTAGTTGGATAGGATTCGGACCAAATAACTTTATTTTGGACTTAAAACACACCTTTATTTGTTTACGTAGGGACTTCCCTCCTATTGATGGGGCTAGTTAAGCGTTTTGACTCTTATTTTAATAAAAACCTCTTTAGAATAAACTCTAATTTTCCGAGACCTTCTTATGGTTCGCCACACACCCCATGGAGAAAAAACCCAGTCATCTAATATCTCTATGTTACTTTAACATGAAGCTTTCAATGTTAACTTCACACCATGCTATTTTTCCATAGAATAACATTGGGCCTCATTATAAGGGGGCGGTAGCCGTGCCGGTAAATACCAGCACGGCCGCCGCCGGAGTCCATTTTTTACCAGCACACGGCAATGGGGATGTACCGGGCCATTTAGGCCCTGCCGGACCCGGTAATTCCCCTTTGCCGGGTGCCGGTAAAAATGACTCCCCATTCCCATTGAGTCCCATAGAACTCAATGGGAATGGGGAGGCCGGTAGCACCGGCGCCATTAATAACGGTGCCAGTGCTACCGTGTGTTAGGGAGGATTCTAAAAATGTGCTCCTCCCTACCTTAGAGACCCCCAGCTGTTTTGCTGAACTTTGGGACTCTGTACGTATTAATTCTGTTTGTTTTCTGTGTTTATTTCTTTTGGTTATGGAGTTTTAAGATAACTCCATAGGCATCATCTTTTCATGTGTGTTACCCAGCACCCTCAGTGCAGTGACACAGGGATGTCTTTTAGACTTCCCAAAGGTGTAAATACCTTCTCTGGGATATAACACTGTTTCCCAGAGAATCTAAAGCGAAATTGACCTTACTAGTCTTTCCAAATGTATAGACCCAGCACACACCATCTTACAATGGAGTGCTGGAGGGGTTTTATAGTATCCCCTGTGTCTAACTACTCATGTAGCAGTCAAAAGCTACCCTTTCCTATTGAAAAGGCTGGTGGCAGTGGTTTTACAACGAACTACCATGATTTTTCCCGACCGCGAACACCGGTAGCTAAAAATCACGGGAGCCATGTTCCTTAAGCCCCTTTATTTAAACAGGTCCCGGTCTTCTTTTTTCGTCATTTCTTTTTGGAAAGGTCCTTCTAGTGTTTGTCTCTGCGAGCCAAACCAGGTTTGGTACCTTTGTTCGTATGCCTTTGGCGGGCTTCAGGACTGAAGACAGCCTCTGGAGTCTGAGTGTCTAGGGTGGGCAGGAAGTGAGGGAGCTGCCCGAAACTCCCTTGTGCTTAGTCTCCTAGGAGACCCAAATGCACTCTGGCGTGATTGGCTGGCTGACTCTCTGGGCAAGACAGTCACCCTGCTGGGTGAGTGACAGCTAGGCTGGAATGAATGAGAGAAAAATGTTTAAAAGGCGAGTTTCTTGGTCTGGAAAGCAGTGTCGACCACTGGTACGAAAGAACTGAAGACGAGCTGGAAGAGGACGGCTGCTGCAACTCCTGAACCTTTTGTTTGCCCGGTGAAGCCCTGCTGCAGGTCCGAATTGCCAAGTTCATCTCGACAGAGAAGCCCCTTCAAGGATGACTTCTTCCTTTGAGTTGGTGGGAACTCGTAAGCCACCTGGATACCATTCTCAAGGCTGGTTAGGATTAACCAGGGAGACGGACACCAGCTTGTGCGCTTTAATCTCCAGCTACTGGAAATGAAGTGACTCCATCTTGTTTGCTTTTTCGACGATCCTGTGCCGTGCAGGAGTCCCCCGACGTCCTCCCTCTTGTCCCCACGACTGAGGCTCAGGAACAGTGAGATCTGCAGGAACTGCTAGGAACCAGCAACTTCAGCTGCATGTGTTTCTTCATACTAAGGTACTGTGCCAACCCGATTGAGAGAACGCCACTCTTGCGGTGAAAGTTGATGAAACTTTCTCAACTTGCAGGCCTAATCAGCTTGTAACCCAACAAATGATTCTTTTTCATCTAAACTACTTCTGAGAACTTTCGCTAAGTCTTTACCGTTTGATACCAGAACTGCTCTTTCCTATCCAGAACACTAGCCCATTGACTTTGGCCTAGGCCTATTGACTTGAATTGAACTCTTCTGGTGAACTGAAACTATTTGCGCTTACGAATAAGTATATGTGATCGATTCTGCTTACCTTGTCTCTTTTGCTCACTTCTAAGTAACTTAACTGAACTGCCATTTGACTCCTATTTAAGGGGAGCTCAAACTGTCTCAAAATCTTGGAGTTTTGTATTGAAGTGTATTGGGTTATAATATTAAGATTCCTTTTTCTAGTGAAATGTTTTGTAAATGATTGTGTAATAAATTAATAAGTGTTTTACCAAGAAACCTTGAGTATAAGTGTCTACTTGAACCACTGTGATAGAAAGTCCTCTGTGTAACTTCTTGTACTGCTCACATTCACTCTTGAGATAAGCCTGGCTTCTCAGCTCGCTACCAAAAACTGTGTGGTACAGACTTATACCAAAGGTTTTTTTGACTTACACCTGTAGTCCTAATTGTATGTGGTTGTCCCAGAGGTTATTGCATGCAATTCTGCCTAACACCGTGTAGGTCTGCTCGCGGGTGCCGTTCTGCCCGGCAGGTCAGACCTGCCGGCTGACCGGCACCCGCAAGCAGAACTTGTAGTTTGCCTGTCCTGTAACAACGTTACCGGCAAGCTTACCAATACCGTTGTTACCGTACCGGCAACATTGTTATGAGGCCTACTGTCTTTCTGAAAATTAAAGTGAACTAAATGAAGTTTTTAAAAAGTGTTCGCTTTTATACCGCCTTTTAGTGACAGGCCTGTGTAAGCCCCTGCGGGGAAATAAATATATAAATGAAAGAAAGGATCCCTGGCGCATGAAGCCGAGTGGGGACCCTTTCCATTGAAAAAAGGTTAGAGTAAAGGAAGTAAGTTTAACTGTTTTCTACCGTCTACAAGGAGGGTTGTTAGGCACTCCGCTTTGCTCCATTTCACCGCCGCTGCCTAGGACTGACGAGGCATTGCCCTGACAGGTAGGGGAGCGCCCAAGATCACTTCTGCCTCTCTCCCGTCAAGCAGTAGCAAGGACCTTGAGATAGCCCGGCCAGGCTGTCTTCCAAGTAAGGGGCATATATGTATAGTTGTTTTTACTGTGCAGAGACATTGGGGCTCATTACGAGTCTGGCGGTAACCGTGCCGGTGCTACCGGCAGGTTGCCGCAAGTCTCGTAATGAATTACCGGCGCTGGACTAGCTGGAAACACTGGGGCATTACAACCCTGGCATTCCGGAAAGTAAGGCACTGGTAAATTGTAAGTCCCCATTCCCATGGAGTCCCATAGGACCCAGGGGAATGGGGACCACGAAAGCACCGGCACCGTTATTAACGGTGCCGGTGCTTCCGTGATGGTCTGCCTATCGTGGCTGCTGTGTCCGGCAGGGTCTGCCCTGTCGGACACAGCGGCTCCAGCAGGCAGTCTCCTAGTTTGCCGGTAAGCTTATCGGCACCGTTGTTTCCGGACAGGCAAACTTGTAATGAGGGCCATTGTACATATTTGTAAGCACTTTTAAAAAATATTTTTACGGAACTGTTTTATACAGGTGAAAGAACTTTTTTAAGGTTTTATTAGGCAGCTGCTTAGGGTAACTTAACATTGTAAAAAGTGTCTTGTGTTTTCCCCCTTTTCTACAAACCTCATAAAAAACCCTGATGGTGTACCGCAAGAGAAAAGTATAGCTAAGCAAAGAACAGCTAAAGAACCGTCCATCAGCATTCCTTTTTCCGCCTTTACTTTTGTGTGCCAGTTATTCTAACCTAGTGTCTTTCTCCTTAAGGGTTTGGGAAAAATCCGTTCTACACCAATCTTTGCCTTTCCGGCCCTTCTCAGTGTCACACCAAGGTGTTCTCGAACCCAGGTAATCAGGGTTTGGAGACAGGTAAGACGCGGGTCAGAAGATAAGTTAAGTAGTATATTTATATTCTGTGCCCACCTATTCCTGTCCCCAATAAGGTGCGCGGTACGATCCCGCAGTATACCCGTTTGGGTCTGTCTCTGTGAAATGTGCTCCCAGCAACCACGTGGTTTCTGGAAGCCAGTCACAGTTTAGCGCGGGGAGCGTGCTCCTGACACTAATGTATACAAGGCCTGGCCAAAACATCTTTGCGCTACTGTCCAGCCCTCGCCGGAAATGCACGGGCTACCTTTGAGAATTTTTGCAATGACGCAAATCAGAAAACATTTTTCATTTTCCATAATTGTTGAGAATCTGCCAATTTATTTTTATAAAAGAGTTTCACACTCAGGTGGAAATTACAGCTTTAAGTAAAATGTATTATTAACACAAATGAAGTACATTTTCAAGTAGGTTAAAAGCGGGCCATGAAAATCACGCTTTGCTTTTTTGGGCAGTGTTAAACTTGATTCAGTATTTTGAACACAAAGGCCCTCATTAGGAGCCTGGCGTTAAGGGGTTAACACCGCCGTAAAAGGTTGTGGCGCCGTTAACCCCTAACGCCTTACTACGAGGTCCCTTTGCGGCTCCCGACCTTAACGGCTGGTCTGGACCAGCCGTTAAAGTAGGGACCCGCAAAGGGACTTTGAAGGTAATTATGGTACCGCAATTTGCGGTACCATAATTACCGCCTTCCCCATTCCCATTGAGCCCTATGGGGCAAAAATGGGAATGGGGAAGGGCCAATGGTAAATGGGGAATTACCGCCCCGCCAACCTTGGAATGGGGTGGTAATTCCCCATTTAACCATGGCGGAGTCGGTAAGTTAACGGCGTTAACCATGGCGCTAATAGCGCCATTGGTTAACGCTGGGGTCCTAATGAGGGCCAAAATATATAAAGAGACACGTAGTATTTTGCTGTCAGAGCTGCAGAGACATGGCTTGTTATGAAGTGTAGGTCACCATTACCTAGTTATAACGGATAAGCTTCACCCATCACAGATCCTACCACAATATTTCCTAACACCTGGGTAGCTCATTGCCCCTTGACTTATGTACTAACACCTCCTTATTCTATCTATTTTCCTCCTTCAGCTTCTCCTCATTCTAACTCCACCTTCCCTCTTCAACATCGCTCAACAATCTACTCTAAGCTTCTCTCTCCTTCACTTCTCCAACTGTTAATTACTCCAGCTGTTTGTACCTCTCTTCTCTGTAGGTTTCTTGCCACCACTGCCTCTCTTTTCATTACTGTTCATTCTTCCTCCTTCTTTTTCTGGTTTCTCTCCTCACATTCCTGTACCTCGAGCCCATCTATTACTCTCTCCACCTCCTCTTCAGTATTTCTCCCTTCCTCCTCTTGACATTCTCCCTGTCACCTCTTCCCCACCTATAGTCTCTGCCATCACCTCCCCTTCGATTGTTTTACCCTCCTTTAGCTGTACTTCACTCTCAACCACTCATTTTCTAACACTTGCTACTTCTTTTCCTCTACCTTTTCTCCCACAACTCTCGGGTCCTGTTACATTCAAGTGGGTCCGCCTGCTGGAGGCATGATTGTGACATTACTTTCAGACCATGCTCCGCGTCCAGTGTGTCTTGTGATTGTATGACTTGTGTCCAGACTAAAGAACCCACAGCTGCTCCAAATCTGTGTGTATGCTGTGATGCAGGCATCTGAAGAATGAATGTCACCTTGCATTTCCAGTGCATGTTCCATTTCATTAAAGTCATTCTTTTTCATCAACTCGGGGTTTGGTAATTTAGGCAGCGATGAATTGTATGGGGCAGACCTATTGGACTGACACAAAGGTGGCATGCTTTTGGCTTTACACTTTTATTATCATAAAAAGAAAAGGAAGCACCTATCTATCCCTACTACCAAGAGGGGTTTCCCTTCCTCAACTAGTAAACTAAGGGTTGTCAGAATGTCCAGCAAAACCTAAAAGTCCACCATCGTGTCAAACCTACCTCAGCCCATAACACTAATATTCAACTAAGGAGAATGTCTCTAGGAGGTCCAGAAGGATGCTTCCCTCCTTCTGGACAGGAGATCTTGCCAGTTCATAGCATGGTTTTACAGGGAAATGGTTTCTGTTCCCCAAGCTTTCTTTCACTGTTTGAAACAAGTATAGGGGATGACTCCCTTCCCCTGGTTTCTTCTTCTTCCTTCTGTACACAAGTCTTTCAATGTTCACAACTACCAGAGAGGATGACTCACTTCCCCCGGTTCACTCTTCTCTTCCACAACTGCGCTGAAGAAGAGGTATTTGTCTTCTCTTGCTTCTTCACTTTCTTTGTTGATGGGTTATCTGGCTTGCTTCACTGCCAGGTATTGAAATGATGAACAACTACTTTTCGGTTTGATCCTCCTTGTACACGCTCCTGCCAGGTGCTGTGACGATTGTGAGCACTCTTGATGCTTTGATATTGTTTTATTGGTGCAAGTCGCAGCCTCGTATATTCTGCTCTTTTGAGTAGTCTACCTGGTGTACTCTCCTGCCAGGTACTGTGACAAAGATGAGCACTCTTGATGCTTTGCTTTGGACTTTTGGGTGCAGGTCGCAGACTCCCATATCCTACCTTTATTTGCAGTCTATCTGGTATACTCTTCTGCCAGGTACTGTGACTGTGATGATCACTCTTGATGCCTCTGCATTCCAATATTGTTCTTGCCCTGGGGTCTCAGACCCTATGTGTGGAGCCTTTCTGTGTTTTCTGAGTGTGTCCTCTGCGTCCTCTCTTCCTACGGCGTACATTTTTCTCTGGCCTGCAGCGTTGTCGAGGCTCTTAAGACACTAGCTGTCAGCTGTGTGATTTCCTCACTGTTTTTTTGCCTGCCTTCGGTGTGCAGTGGCTCTGTAGAGGCAGCGTTTCTCCTGGCGGCTGGACTTCTGCATCCCACTCTCTACGACCTCCCGGTTGATTGGGAGTTTCTTCCTCGGCTTCTCCTTTATGTCCATTTGACACCGGACCGTCTCAGGACTCACTTTTCCTTTTTGCAATGTACTGGTCCGTTCTCCAGCTTCCTTGAACTTTGCGGTTCCTCCAGGCAGTACGGTTCGACAAATCTAGTCTGTCCTTTCCTTTTAAACAAACCTACTGTGATGAATTGTCCATATTGACTAGACTGCGCATGTTGGTTCTTTGGAGTATTGCTCATTACTCTGCACCTCTTCCTTGTCGCAGTATCCTCACTGCCATGATTCCCTGAGGTACTGATGTTCTTCATCGTCTCCGTTTTTCTATAGGATTAACATGGGTAGTCTCTACTCTTGCTCGTCCCAGAACTTGTTATGGAGGTGGAAGTGCCTACCTTACAAAGGCACATGGAAGTGTAGGGGGCTACAGGATCTTCTATGGGGTGAGAGGGCGAGGGAGGTTGTGAAGGGGTGGGTAAATACAGCGTTCTCCCTAGTGTGTCGTCCCTCATCCCATAAGGGTTTTCCCTCCCCATGTGATCCTCCCACTGTACACCACCCCAGGGGGATCATTGGACTGTGGCTACATGACCCTGGCCCCATGGGAAGGACTCCCCCCTATGTGGGAAGTGATGACATCCAAAGATTTGTCACAGATTGCATATTACAAAAAACAGATTTCCTAGATGAATGGGCTGCAACCTTCCTGGGCTGGGTTGGGGGTCTCCACATATGTGGGTAGGAGAACCCCCTTTAGTTAAAGGACTGTTCAAACACCACTGGATCCAACCTAGGGTTTCCTCCAGTGATATCTTGATCTCCTTGCATACTGGTTGGTGGTCCTTCCACATACCTAACCCCTATCCTGAAACATGAGACTCTGTCACATTGACCAGAACAGAATCAGTTTGTTCTTCGGAACACCTCCTGGTATTGTTTAATCCCAGGCACCTTGGCCCTAAACTAACCACTGCAGATGTATCCCTCTGACCAATTCCATTGATTATGACATTGAAAAGTCTCCATTACCAGTGAGTATACATGGTATATGTACGAGAGGCCTCTTCTCCCTGGGTTGCTTTTCAGGGTGTCTTGCTACCTGAAATCTACCAATCTGCTTCATGGGCCTCACCAGATACTTTCATAAACCACTATATGCCTCTGCTGAGATGCAGTGGTACTGGACCTGGCCTGACTGAGTACTCGGAATAACAATCCAGATTATTTCCCCCATTGAATGGTGTGCTTTCTTTTTTTCTTCTTTTCAATCGATTCAAATATCTCCAGCAGGGCTTGGTTTATCCTCATATTTCAGTGTTGGGATGAGGAATAGGGACAAAGGGGTAATGCCCGGATCACTTTTGTGTAATCTTCATTATTCACGGTCCCACTCTTTCTTGTCCCAGTACTACTCCCGTCCTCCCTCCCTGTGGGACATTGGCGATTTGACTGCTATGATGTTACAGGCAGATGTAAAATAGCAGTCCACTTTTATCCACCCCCACAGAGGAGAGGGTTTAAATCAACAGTTTGACTTTTCCTGGGGTAGAGGTGATTTCATATTTCAGGACAGTTATAGGGAAGAGTAGGACTTGAAGTCCTGAAGCTTACCAGTAAATAATATGGACATTTTAACCATTGAGGTAGGGGCATGATATAGAGTTGTGACTCATCTGGCAAGCAAGCAGATTGATCAACAAGGTTGCATAGTCTCTTTTTGTGGTGGGTTAACAGTTCAGGCTTAATGTCCCTTCCACCCATCCTTCTTCATGTTGATGGACTATGCACGTATGTTTTAGACCTACGCCAAAAACCCATTTTGGTGTCCCCTATTCCTAACAATGGGGGCAGTTTTAATGTTTCTGTGGCCATTAGTGGTCCCACTGAAGCATCCCCTGCTGGTACCATCTAAGACGGCCGCTTAGAATTGTCTTTCTGCAGCACTCGCTGGATTAGTGCTCATCCATTTTTGTCAAAACTCAAGCTCCAGAAATCTTTTGGATTTGTTGGGAAGCAGAACCAGGTCTCTGAAAAGAACGGACTTCTGCAAGATGTAGATCCTAGGGGACATCTTTTCAGCTTTACAAGCAGAGGGCTCTCTAATTGAAATTGATCTTTCTGTAGATTCTGTCAAACGGAAGACTCAGTGGAAAATCTACCACGCCTATACTTGAACTGCACCGGTTTAACCCAAGAGAGGACACTTCATTTTGGACGCTTCCTGGAGGGATACAAAGTAATGTCAATAGAAAATTGTTGGCAGACGCTGCTGAGATTGGAGACAACTTTGCTGATCATAGCAGTGGTTAAATATTTTAGGACATGTATAACCCTCGTTTAGGAGAAGGATGTACATAAATTACGCTGATTGTTTAATCTGAGGGTTTGCTAATGTGGAAATGTTTTTCTTGATGATATGCTAAAAAGATTACATGTTAAACCAAAAATGCATTTTAAATAAAAAATAAAATGGATCTGAAAGATGCATAATGAGGCCACTCAGTGGTAATCATAACCAGTAAAATGTTTTGCTATCAGGCTGAATTCTGTCTTTAGATGTAAACAAAGATGATGGTATCTGTTGCCTAGGCCCACCCAGTGCAGAGGATTTATATATACCAATCTCTGTATGATTGGCTGGTGAGATTCCCTTATTCTAGTGAAGCAAATTCCTGCCACAGCATCCAGTGTCATGTCTTCTGTCTAAGCTACCTGTTCAAAGCTAATTGTTCCGTGTATGAGTTTAGGGAAGTGTTCCTTCCGATGGAGGACGCAGGGATCATCAGCCCTACCTCTTGTTTCAAGGCCCATCCCTCAACACCAGCTTGGTGATTCCAGGGACTTGTGAGATTAAATAGTGCATCTGGCATGCCACAGAACGGATATTGCTCAGTTACACCTGGTGCTCACTAAAGACAGGAACACAATCCTCAATCTGCCCAAATGCTCAAATCAGATAAGGCTCGAGAACATCTACTGCACTGGTTACAGGAATATGGTCACTCCTTTGGTTGATCAGAATCTGCAGATTGCCATCATCACTGTGTCTCCAGAGTCCAGATTTACTGCCTTTCTGGGATTTTTGAGGGGCTAGGGCTTTTAGCCCCCTCAGGCTATTGTACATATCACTGTCAAAAAGATGTGATGCAAATGTCTTCGTCTGGCATCCTTTCACTTTTGCCTTTGGACAGAGGTGTCCTCTTTCAAAACACCAACACCACTAGTGTGCTCAACATAAGCAGTGAGAAGCCCACTCTGAATATTGTTGCTCTCTCGGCAGTTGACATGTGGGCATGTACTATCCAAAAACAATGGAAACTGCCTACATTCCCCTTGGAGGGGCAGAGGGTGGGGGGGTTCGATGGGGGTCCCAGAGACATGCAGTTTGGCTTTTTAAGAAGGGTAACCTGTGCTTCCTGTGAAATGGTGGTTACCTCAGCAGTCTCCCTTCTTTGATATATGATACGATATGATATGGCATTAATAACGCGCCTATACACAAGTGTTTCAAGGAGCGACGAGGCAAGGGAGGGGGACAAAGGAAAGACAGACAACAATCCTACTAGGCCCAGTGTCATTCAGATTGCGCAAGTGCATGGGAAGGGGGGAAAAGGGAGAAGTGCGGGGGGGGGCAGTGAGAAGTGCAGTACATGGAATAATAGCATAAATAGGATAAGATCAATAAAAACGGCCAACTAGTGGCAAGTGCAGACATAAGTGCTAGTCGGGGGGATTGTAGGGATACAGAAAACATTTCCCAGGTGCAGGGGTTGCCAGGGAGTCAGTGCAGGTGGTCAACTGGCGGGCCTGAGTTCAGAGGGTGGCCAGGTAACCAGCGCAGTTTCTGTCAGGAATTCAGCAGGGGAGAGGCGGAGAGAAGGCAGATGCAAAGAGGAAGGTTTTGAGGTGCTTCCGGAACCGGAGATGGTTCTCCTCAAGTTTCAGGGAGGCAGGAAGGCTATTCCAGAGGGAGGCCCCTGCCGAAGAGCGAGATCTACCACCAGCTTGTTGCTTGGAGAAGCGACTGACCCTGGGGAGTTGGAGGTGGATGAGTGAAGAGCTCGAGAAGGAAGATATTTAGGAAGAGAGAGTTGAAGTTATTGCGGCCCCAGGCCCCAGAAGGCCTTGTGGACAATGCAGAGGGTTTTGAACTTAATGCTCGCCGCCACTGGGAGCCCGTGCAGAGCTTTCAGTCCTGGAGAGATACAGTCCCTGGGCTTGAGGCCAAGGACAAGTCTTGCAGTCCTGTTTTGGATAAGTTGCCGAGGGCGGAGAGTAGAGGCAGGCAGATTTAGATAGAGGCTGTTACAATAGTCCAGCTTAGAGAGAACCAGGGCTCTGGAGACAGTGAGCTTCTGGGGGAAGGAGAGGAAAGGAAGAATACCTCTGAGGAGGTGCAGCTGGTAGTGTGACTTCTTAGAGACGTCAGGTATGTGAGGAGAGAAGGAGAGTGTGGAATCGAAGATGACCCCAAGGTTTTTAGCCTTGCAGGTGGGAGCAGGAAGAGGGCCAAGAGAGGCCGGCCAGAGACCTGCAGGGAAGGAGGGAGAGGGTGTGCCGATATGTAGAATCTCGGTCTTACTGGCATTAAGGCAGAGGTTGTTAGCGGCACACCACTCCTGGATGGCAGACAGGCAGTCAGAGTTGAGGGAAGGAGAGGAAGAGACCGAGGGGAGCCTGAAAATGAGCTCGGTATCACCCGCATAGCACTGAAAGTTGGGGCAGAGAGCGGCGATGCGGTGGGCAAGGAGTGCCAGGTATTGGTTGAACAGCCAGCGAGAGGGGTTAGAGCCCTGGGGACACCACAGGTAGAGAAAAAGATATCAGAGAGGAAGGACCCATGTTGGACCTGGGAGGGTCGGTCGGAGAGGAAAGAAATCAACCACACCAGAGCCTGACCAGTGATACCCAGGTTATCACAGAGACGGTTGAGCAGGATGGCATGGTTGACAGTGTCAAAGGCAGAGGAGAGATCCAGCAAGATGATTAGAGTCAAGGTTGGAGAGCAGGTCTTCACGGATGTTCAGCAGTGCAGTTTCGTGCTTCTGGCAGCTCTGAAGCCAGACTGATGGTCATGAAGACAACCAACAGATTCAGTGTGGAGATTGAGATGGGAGATGGCCAGTTTCTCCAGGAGCTTGTCCAGGAAAGGAGTGATGGCGATAGGGCGATAGTTAGCTGGGCAGAACGGATCGGCATAGGGTTTCTTATGAAGACGGTGCACAAGGGAGTGCTTCAGGGGGGATGGGAAGACTCCAGTGGCGAAGGGGTGATTGCAGAAATCAGCCAGGGCAGGAGCCAGGGAGTCGATGTGGTCCTTGATAGTTTTAGAGGAACAGGGGTGAACCTGTTTCAACAAGGTTTTCATAGCTCGGACTTGTCTCGAAACCTCGTCTGCAGAGAAAAGGGGAAAGGCAGAGAAGGAGGGAGGGCGAGTGGCTGCAGAAGGGCCACAGGGAGAGCAGTGGCTAGAGGGAGGGAGGCGATAGGAGGAGAGCGAGGACAGGATGTCCTGAATTTTTGAGGTGAAATGAGAGGCCAGGGCCATGCAGAGGGCCTGGGAAGGAACAGGAGAGGTAGAGACTGCGGCAGGATTGGCCAGTTCCTTGCTGATTTTAAAGAGTTCAGCCGAGTTGTTCGATGCCCCACAGATGCAGGCTTGGATATGACCTCTTTTCTTGGTGGCGACAGAGAGTCGGTATTGCCTTTGCAACAGGCGGCAGGCCAGCTTGTCAGAGGATGAACTTGAAGTGCACCATTTCCTCTCGGCCACCCTGCACTTGCGTTTTAGGGTGACAAGGTCTGAGTCATACCAGGAGTTACACTTGGCTTTATGCTTCAGGTGGATTCTCATGACAGGGGCAAGGATGTCAAGCGTATCAGATATAAAAGAATGGAGCGTGGAGAGGGCTGTGTCACGGTGGGAGTCAGCCAAAGGGGAAGGAGGGGGTGAGAAGGTGGCGGCGAAAACCTCCACTGACACACGCTTCATGGGTCGGATGACTGAGAAGGTGGGTGGCAGTAACGGAGGTGGCTTGGACTGAGGGGTAGGGAGGGTGAGGTAGGAGGATAGGAGAAAGTGATCACTCGAGGAGAGAGGAGTGGAGAGAGGGACAGAGAGGGGAAGGTCTGAGGAAATCAGAACATCGAGAGTGTGCCCTGTGGAATGAGTCGGGCCAGAGGGGAGGATGGTGAGTGAGAGATAGCCGCAGAGGTTGCAAAAGAGTCCAGAGGGGGGACAGGAGGCATCCAGGTGGATGTTGAAGTCTCCAAGAAGGAGGCGTTGAGTGGTTGAGGCCAGGAGTGAGGAGGAGAGGTCCGCCCACTCAGAGAGGAAGGAAGAAATCTGACCAGGTGGTCGATAGATAGTAGCCACAGTTAGGGAATGGCTAGGGGAGAGAGAGAGCCTGCAGACGAGGCATTTAAAAAAGAGGAGTAGGCCTGCGTAGGAGTGACAGAGGCAGGAATCCACTCAGGGAAGATAAGGGCTACACCCCCACCAGAGCGGTTGGTCCTGGGCATGGAGATGATCTTGTAGCCGTCAGGTAGGAGCGTATCAAAGCTGGTGACAGAGCTGGCCGTGAACCATGTCTCAGTGAGACCGAGGACATCAAGGTCAAGTTCTTCAAGAAGGCGGCAGATATCAGAGGAATGTTTGACAGCAGAGCGGGAGTTAAGAGTGACAATGTGGAGAAGGTTGCCCTCCTTGAAGGACTTCCGGGGAGGGGTACAGATCAGAGGTATGCCTTGCGGAGGTGTAGAAGGAGCCCGAGAAGGGGCAGGGAGGGAGGGGCAGGGCAAGGTAGCCAAGGAAAGGGGAGGGGGGACAGCAGGAGAAGGAAGGAAGTTGATGAGGCGCGGGAAGCGTCTATCAAAAAGGTGCAGGTTGGCATGAGGGCCTTGGACCAAGACGGTCCCATTAGAGTAAACATTTATGATGACCTTAGAGGAGAGGAAGGAGGCCAGGAGGGCATCCCAGCGGGTGCCACCATTAATGGGTGAAGAAGCGAAAGGAGAGAGCATCTGAGACCATATGAAGGGTCCATAGGTCTGGCGAAGGAACAACAAAGAGGATGTCGGTGAGAGTTTCCTTGGAGGAGGCACTGGTGTAGGTGTCAACGATAGGGAGGCCTGGATTGGAGACCAGGATATCCTTTTTAAACTTATTCTTGCCAGATTTAGTGAGGAGAGCAGGATAGTCAATAGAGAAGCAATTAGAAAAGATAGGAGAGACAGAGCACCATAGGGTGGGTGGGAGAGGAGAGAGGTGAAAGGGAGAGGGGGAGACACTAGCGAGGACGAGGAGTAGGCAGGCAGACAGGGAGAGGCAAGCAAGTTGGGCAACAGGACAAGACGACACCCTGAGGATTTAGGAGCTCACTAGAGCACAGTTAATGTTATGACAGGTGAGACACAACTAAGTTAGAGATTTTCTGAAGCGGAGAAAGGGCCCAGTTTTAATGATGCAGTTATATAGTACTCAACAGTACAGTCACAATGTAATACAGCTTTATATTTGTCCTCGAACGAGCCAACAATGAAGCACACACAGCAGCAAGATCTCAAAATGTACAATACCCAAGGGGGCTCTCACCGGAGAGGATTGCCGGCACCTGCTCAGCCTGGATGGGAAATGGCGAGCGGGCGACCAGCTCACAGAATATAGATGCATACACGGAGGAAGAGCCAATCAAAGGTGTGGGGGGGAGGGTAGGAAGGTGGAAGGGGAGCGGGGGAGAAGAAGCAGGTAACACGGGCCGAACGGGCCAAGAATGAAGCACACACAGCAGCAAGGTCTCAAAATTTACAATACCCAAGGGGGCTCTCACCGGAGAGGATTGCCGGCACCTGCTCAGCCTGGATGGGAAATGGCGAGTGGGCGACCAGCTCACAGAGTATAGATGCACACACGGAGGACGAGCCCATCAAAGGTGTGGGCGGGCCGGGAGGCGGAAGGGTAGGAAGGCGGAAGGGGAGCGGGGGAGAAGAAACAGGTAACAAGGGCCGAACTGACCAACAATGAAGCACACACAGCAGAAAGATCTCAACATTTACAATACCCAAGGGGGCTCTCACCGGAGAGGATTGCCGGCACCTGCTCAGCCTGGATGGGAAATGGCGAGCGGGCGACCAGCTCACAGAGTATAGATGCATACACGGAGGAAGAGCCAATCAAAGGTGTGGGCGGGCCGGGAGGCGGGAGGGTAGGAAGGCGGAAGGGGAGCAGGAGAGAAGAAGCAGGTAACACGGGCCGAACGGGCCAACAATGAAGCACACACAGCAGCAAGGTCTCAAAATTTACAATACCCAAGGGGGCTCTCACCGGAGAGGATTGCCGGCACCTGCTCAGCCTGGATGGGAAATGGCGAGCGGGCGACCAGCTCACAGAGTATAGATGCATACACGGAGGAAGAGCCAATCAAAGGTGTGGGCGGGCCGGGAGGCGGAAGGGTAGGAAGGCGGAAGGGGAGCGGGGGAGAAGAAACAGGTAACACGAGCCGAACGGGCCAACAATGAAGCACACACAGCAGCAAGATCTCAACATTTACAATACCCAAGGGGGCTCTCACCGGAGAGGATTGCCGGCACCTGCTCAGCCTGGATGGCGCTACCCCGATGCAGACCCCTTTCCACCGAGTCCCAATCCCAAGCACTCTCAATTTTCCCCTTATATTTGTAGAAACACTGGGCCTCATTACGACCCAGGCGGTAGGGGGTTAACGGTGCCGGTAGGGCTGCCGGCACAGTTAACACCCTACCGACTCATTACGAGGTCTGCTTGCGGGACCCGCTTAGGACGCCTGGTAAAACCAGGCATCCTTAGCGGGTCCCGCGAGCAGACCAGGATGCTAACAACAGGCCCGTTGTTAGCATCCTCCCCATTCCCATTGAGCCCTATGGGGGCTCAAATGGGAATGGGGATATACCGGGTCCGGGTTCCTTGAATGGGGAAATACTGGGCCCTCCAAGGTCGGAATGGCCCGGTATTTCCCCATTCAAGGAACCCGGATCCAGTACCGGTATGGGGGTAGCCATGCAGCTAAAAGCCCACTGTCTCCTTAGGGGGAACTGTCACCTAACCAATATCCGTACCTCCATTCCGTTCTTTAACTCGTCTCTCTCCAACAGGAGTGTATGGTCTCTGTTATTTCACACATACATTTGCATAGGTAAAAACAATAGTATCAAGAAAATGGCTTAGTGATGGCTGCGGGGCATTGCAGAAGCCTGTAAAGAAGGCCAAACATTTAATGTGGGTCGAGGCCAAGGGTGCAGTAAGAAAATAAATGGTGCCTGCTTCCTGCATGGGAATGAGCGAGTGGACTAGAGGTGCACAATAGTTTGTCCTCTATAAAAGGGCTTAGTCAGCAGCAGAGGAATTTAAAACGCTGCAAACAGCTTGACTTCAGGGTTGGCCAGCATTGTTCTGAATGACAGGAAAGCCAATCTAATATGGCATGGGCAGCGCCCCCTGCAGGACATTTTACCACCCACAATCCCGCTACATGGGTTCCAACTATGTATATGGAAACAAAAAACAATTACTAACAAGAATCTAATGTCTTTCCCTTTTTTGTAGCAGAGGTCACATAAGTGATAATGCTGCTCACCTTATGAAAAATGTGAAGGAATAAATTAAGGGAGGGTGGGAGCCAATTTCAGTCAACCTCTGTATGCTGCATGGCAGGGGGTTATATCGCAAAGAGAAGTAAGGCCCTCCCTGCATAAAGATTAAAACAACATTCTTTATAGCTAAGGGCAGGGGTCGTCTGCACTGTGGTTCGGAGCCTCTGTAGCAAACCAGTTGGGGAATTATAGTCTTGTCGAAGGAGAATGTACAGAAGTGCTGTTCTGTAGCCAGAACATAGCCAGGATATCCCAGGAGGCTTGAAAAAAGCAGTACTATGGGTGGCCAATTTTTAAGTCACAACTTATACTGGCGCGGTCCTAGCACTGTTTCTATAAGCTGAAATGAAATAGGCTTGTCATAGATACCTGGTTCTGATAGAGCGTTCCTTGCTGGATCTAGGTCCTCAAGCGCTCTCCTCTGCAAGGAACAAAGAGAGGGACAAAAGTCATTTTCTGGCAACACAACAGCGTGTCCTGTTGTTGTGGGGCACATCGTTAACTGGAATTCACAGAAAACGAGCGATATTCACACTTAGGCAAAATTAATTTTTGATGTGGGATGAACATCGACATTTCATTCATGAAGGGTGTTGTTAATACACACATTGCCTTGCAGGTGTGGCTGTGCAGGGCCTGTTATTCCCATTAAGTGGGTGGTAACTTGTATCTCTACATTCCCTCTTTGTCACTACAGTCACTGCTAAGGAGTGCTTCTTGTTGTAGTAAATTCTCCTACCCGTTAGGTACATCTGACTCTTTTTTTTACCAGCGGCCTTGATCAATGAGCATTTCCTTAAAAATAATGTTCCTGGTGTTGGGGGAAATAGTCTTATATTGTTTTAGGGTGCAATCTTGGTAATGTGAAAGGACCCCAGATTCCACAGAAGCCTAAAAGTAACTGAAACACTTTAGCCGAGTTTTTCTTGCATCCATATCATATCATTTTAATGTGTCTCAGAACCCACCATTTGACATAGCTGTAGCATGCAGTGTGGGTACTCTGTGATAGCACCTTAGCTGGAGCTGTTGGCTGTTGTGGAGTGCGCATGCTCTTGTGAGATCTCAAGAGGCGGCCTGATCTCACGAGACGTGGGTTGGCACGGGTGGTGCTGCGGAGGAGGGACAGAAAGGTGTGGAGCACTGAGAAAACCTGGCACCCAGTTCCCCCTCAAGCCATGAGAAAAGATAAACTTACCTGCATAACATGTATACATAAATGAACAGCACTGCTAAACACATCAGCCTTCAGAGTGTCATTTGAGGAGTCAGCCACAACATAATTGGCGACAAGGCAGGAGCCCCCACATAACAGCAGCTATACCGCGATCAACACGATGCATGGAGGAACACCCCACCACCATTTCTGCCACCGCCAGTTATGCCGGTGATCCCCCGGCCCCAATGGGAACCGCTCTTTAACACGGTCGTGGATGCTTTAGGTGATATGATATGGCATTGATAACGCACCTATACACAAGCGTTTCAAAGCGCGATGGAATGGAATACACTACCGGGAGAAAGAAGGTGATGTTGCTCATCGCTTTGGGTGTAACTCCAGAACCTGCCAGGAATGCAGATGGAGGTGATGATGATGTGTACAAAGAAGCCATCAGGAGAGTAATAAAGAGGTTTCCAAACAAGTAGAACTTACAGCTGCGCATAATAAGATTTTACATGAGAAAACAAGACACACAGAATCTGTAGGTGACGATGTTACTGGACTATGTGATATGACAGCTTTGTGTGACTTCAGGAACATCACAGAAAGTATGATTCGGGACCTGTTGGTTGTGTATGTCAATAACAAAAAAGCCCAAGATAAGTTCCTTCAGGAGAAAGAACTCAAGCTAAACGAAGCAGTTCAGATAGCTAGAGTAGCAAAAGAGACCACGACGAGATTCAGAGAAATGGGTGGAAACACACTGAGCAGGAAAGTCCACAGCAATTTAAACACGGAAAAACAGAGAAGGAAAACTAATGATCAGAGATAATGGAAACAGGAGGAGAGAGACACTAAGTGTGATAGATGCACAAGTTTCTAGCAGTTGAAGTACCAGGTGACATAACAGCTGAAGAATAATTGGAAGATGATCAAACCACGATTCTGACATTGAACATCGGTAAGCGCACATTGCATAGTAAGCATAGACGGAAAAGAGACGAGTAATGACCGATTCCGGGTTAGAACGAAACACTCCGCCGTTGGAAACAAAGAAATGGTGGAAAAAAAGAAATAGCAACCCAAAGCGTTTATAAGTGTCAACATACAGTTGCAAGTGTGTGTAAAGAGTTGGGTGGAATTCAATGGGCGCCATGACAGAACCAAGGTATACTTTTCTGAGAAAGGTCTGGCTGTACTGGGATGGGATGAGCAGACCAAACTAGAGATACAACTAGACCCCAATGCATCAGATCAATTGTTAGTGATAAAATGCAGAGATAACACCTTTTTGAGATAAGAGTTCCCTGAGACATTGGGATTTGCACAAAATACAATAAAAGTCTGGAGCTCTTCCCGTGACACCCAATTCTACCTGAGCTAGTGCTCGGGTAGCATTACGCGAACAATTACAAATGATTATGCAAGAAGGCAGCATTGAACCAATGGAATCATCAAAATGGCTGAGTCCAGTGGTCATTATCAGAAAACCACAGCCTAAAGGATTTGCACAGACTTGCAAAGCCCAAATCAAGAAGTGATCACTGACAGCTACCTTCATCCCATTATAAATGAACTCATCTAAATGTTGGAAGCGGCAACGTTTGTTGTAGAAACTGGACATGAGAGATGCTGATAATCGCATAAAAGTGGATAAACCATCAAAGCCTCTCATTGAATTCATAACTCAGTTTGGAACATATCGATTTGCATGCATGCCATTTGGTTTATCCTCTGTGGCCTCAGTGTTTCAGAGAATAATGGATTCACTACGGAGTAGAACTGGAAGCGTGTCCTACTTTCAAGATGATATTTTAGTGTATGCAGAGGATGAGAATACCCAGTAACTCATACTGAAATAAGTGTTGGAAAAGCTATATATGCCAGGGCTGAAACTTAGACAAGATGTTAATGAGAAGAACAAGTTACTTTCTTACCTGGTAACGTTCTTTCGATGGGATGGTCCGACGACGTATTCCATATCTATGACAGGTAATCACCACAGCTGTGCTGCTTCGGAAACTTTTGTCTGCGTCTGCGTCCTGCGTCGATGACGTCGATGCGCCGTCGTCGAGGACCTCCTCCGACGTCCGACGTCATCCGATGTGATAAGTAGGACGCACGACGCCCGTAGCCTCAGTTGTAGTTTTTTCCCCCAGAACGTGTGACATTAGTCAACTGCCAGTCAGACACAAAGCCTTGCGGAACATAAGCTGCAATCGCAAAAGAAATTCTGCAGCGGGGAAGGCAGGGAGTGAGCGATATGGAATACGTCGTCGGACCATCCCATCGAAAGAACGTTACCAGGTAAGAAAGTAACTTGTTCTTCGAGGGGATTGGGTCCTCCGACGTATTCCATATCTATGGCAGACTCCCAAAGCAGTACCAGAGCAAGGAGGAGGGAAAGAATTTAGAATCAAAATTTAGAATTGCCAATCAAATAGCAGAGCAAAGGACCGCCTTGCCAAAGCCCAGATCCTGTCCTCGGATGGAATCGAGGGAATAGTGATGTACAAATGTATGTATAGAAGCCCAGGTGGCTGCATCACAGATGTTGCGAATAGGAACACCCCTCTGCAGGGCAGTAGATGCAGCCATACCCCTGGTAGAATGGGCCCGCAAGCCAGCCGGCGGGTCCTTACCCGCCAAGCGGTAACACTCCGAGATGGCCAAAATAATCCAGCGAGACAAAGTCTGTTTCGTCACAGCCTGTCCCAAACGCTTTCCAGCATAACCAATAAAGAGTTGATCGTCCACTCTGACCCGGGACATGCGTGAAACATTAAAGCTTAAAGCTCTCCTAGGATCAAGCCTATGGAGCTTCTCCTCTTCCTTACCAGGATGCGGAGGAGGATAGAATGCCGGAAGAACAACCTTCTGGGCCAAATGAAATTCTGAAACCACCTTCGGAAGAAAAGAAGGACGAACTCTAAGGACAACCCTGTCCTTGTGAAATACAGTGAAGGGTGGCTTAACTGAAAGTACCTGTAACTCACTCACTCTGCGAGTGGAAGTAACCGCAACCAGAAACACAGTTTTCAGAGTCAACAGCCTCAAAGGGGCAAGAATGCAAAGGCTCAAACGGAGCACCCATAATAAACTTAAGAACAAGGTTTAAATCCCAACCGGGCACCAGGAAAGGTGACGGAGGGAACACATTAGTCAGCCCTTTCAGAAACTGTGAAATTAAAGGGATTTTAAAGTAGGAACACTCTTCAGACGAGCGCTTAAAGATGGACAGCGCCGCCAGGTAACCTTTAATGGTACCCACTTGCAAGCCCCTGTGGGCCAAAGAAAGTAAAATGGACAGAACCTTGGGGATGTCACATGCAAAAGGATCCACATTCTGAACTCTGCACCAGTCGCAGAACTTAAGCCAACGGCAACGGTACAGAGACTTACTTGCTGGCCGTCGGGCCGAGAGCAATACCTCCATCACGTCTTCAGGGAGGTCCCAATCCTTATACCTCAACCTTTCAGAAGCCAAGCGTGAAGGTTGAGGGATCTGACCTCTGGATGGAGAACCTGACCCCCCTCCCATGAGAGCAGATCGTCTCGGTAGGGAAGACGACGTGGAGGGCAGATGGACAAGTCGAGAAGGTCCGGGTACCACGTCCTCCGAGCCCACGCCGGAGCAATGAGGATCATCCGGGAACCGAACTTCCGTAAACTCTGCAGTACTTGTGGGATGACGGGAACTGGAGGAAACGCGTACAGCAGCGGGAATGACCACTCCACCACGAACGCGTCTCCTAATTTATTTTTAGATGTTTTTATTGGCATTTATACTAGCAGAGAACAGTTAAACATGGATGCATAGCAACATCCGGTTTGTCACGAAGTTGCCTGATGAACAGTACAAAACAATAACAAAAAACAAACAATAACTTGACCGTTCCGCCTCCCACCACCGCGTGGGTACCTGCCGGCCCCGCTTCAGGCCTCACTCCAGACACCATCTGGTTGTCTCTTAAAGTCACAGAGTCAGGGTTGTTGTGGATGTAGCTTTTAAATCTGCTTCGGGTCGACAGTTCATGACAGGGGATGCACTCAAGGGGGCTTAAAGTCCGCCAGAAAGATCATGTCTCTCAGGAGGGCCTTCCAGGATTCCAGCGTTGCACTCACATCTTTGCCTCCTCGGTTGTTCCCCTCCTCCCAGGCTTTGGTTTCAGCGTTGGTCCATCTCTCCATTTCCCTGATCCATGGTTCCTATCTGGGGCCTCCTGGGGATTTCCAGGCCATTGCTATCGTTCTCTTCGTTAGGATGCACGCCATGTCCATTAGTTTCACTATATGCTTAATTTTACTCAGTCTCGGGTATGTGCCCAGGAGGCACTCCTTAGGCGTCCACTCGTACCTTTCCAGTCCGGCTCCCCTGCAAGTCCTTTCAACAGCGGACCAGAGTTTCTTGGTTTTGGGGCAGGTCCAGAACATGTGGATTAGGTCTGCGTGCTCGCTGGTGCACCATGGGCACACTGGTGGGGTTTTTCCGCTAAATGTGGAACCTGGCATTGCGGGACACTTCCTTCGGGTGCATCAGGGCCCTGTCCCACTCGCTCTCCGTGATGTCGGTCTCCAGGTCTGCCTCCCACCTTTCCTTCAGGAGTGCGCTCCTCGGGTTGCGTCTGTCGTTCAGTTGGGCATACAGTCTCGACGTGGGTTTCCAGCCATCGCTTAAGTTGTGCATCTCTTGCACAAGGGGGTGGGTTTCCGGTTCCTCAGGCCATGTGCTCCATGTCTTCTTAGCAACCTGTTTCACCCTTTGGTACCATAGAAATTGTCCAGCAGCAAGCCCTTCTTTCATCTGTAGTGAGTCAAATTCCCTGAAGCTTCCATCCTCGAACATGTCCCCCCAGGTGTATAGGCCAAAATTCTCCCATTTCCTCATTGCAGGTAAATCGATGGGTGTCTTGCAGACACCACAAACGCGTCTCCTAAGGCTCCTTTTGGAGGAAATTCCCGCGAGCAGAACCTCTCGCACTTCCGGTTGACACTGGAGGCGAAGAGATCCACTTGAGCGGTCCCCCAAAGGGCGAAGATCTCCAGGAGAATCTCCTGAGCCAACTCCCACTCGTGAGAGATCTTGCTCTGCCTGCTCAGAGTGTCCGCCGTCACGTTTTCATCTCCAGCCAGATGAACTGCAGAGATCGAAACTTCCTGCTGGATGGCCCAGAACTCTAGCTGCATCGCCTCCCTGCACAGAGGAAGTGACCCTGCCCCCCCCCTTTGTGTTGAGGTAGTGCATGGCCACTGTGTTGTCCGTCAGGATCAGGACATTCTTTCCTCGCACAGTCGGCAGAAAAGCCTTCAGGGCTAGCCTGACGGCCTTCAGCTCCAACAGACTGATATGGAGTCTGGACTCCGACGGAGACCAACGACCGCTGACCGTCAGCTCGTTGGCATGAGCTCCCCATCCCGTGAGGGATGCAACCGTCACGATCGTCACCTACGGCCAGGGAAGCCAAAATGGAGCCCCCTTCATCAAGTTGCCTTCGACGGCCCACCACAGAAGGTCCCGGGCAACCGAGGGCGGCACCTGACCCGGGTCCAACATCCTGCCGGAGGATTGCGACCATTGCATCTTGAGTGCCCATTGCAAAGATCTCATCCGCAGGCAAGCCTCTGGCACCAGAAGAATGCAGGATACTATGAGGCCGAGCAACCTCAAGAACTCGAACGCTGGGAGCGTCTGGCATGCTGAAACTTGTGCACAATCTGCTGAATGTGAAGAGCCCTCACCTGGGGAGGAAAACACTGCCCCAGGGAAGTGTCGAGCCGCTGTGTTGGCGTCAAATGGGACTTTTTTAAATTGAGGGAGAAGCCCAGCCTGTGAAGGGAGTGGCAGGTGACGGACAGAGATCCAGGACTTGCTCGGGAGAGCTCCCCCTGATCAACCAATCTTTCAGGTAGGGGTAGACGTGAATCCCCCCTTGCCTGAGATGCGCTGCCACCACCACCATGAGCTTGGTGAAAACCCTTGGGGCGGAGGACAATCCGAACGGCAGGAACCGAAACTGAAAGTGCGAGTCGCCAACCGCGAACCTCAGGTACTTCTTGTGCTTGGGATGGATCGGCACATGGAAGTAAGCATCCTTGAGGTCAAGAGACACCAACCAGTCCTGAAGCTGAAGGGCCTGGAGGACTTGAGAGAGAGTAACCATCTTGAACTTGTCCTTCCTGAGGTATTTGTTCAAACCGCGCAAGTCCATGATGGGTCTCGATCCCCGTCTTTCTTTGAAATAAAAAAATAAGGGGAATACCATCCCTTGTACCTCTCCGCTACAGGCACCAGTTCTATGGCGCCTTTCTCCAGCAGGGCTCGAATTTCCTGCGCAAGGAGCAGATCCGGACTCTGCAAAGAGAGGTTCCCCGGTGGATTGTCGCGAGGCCTCTGACGAAAGGGAAGACAGTAGCCGTGGGTTATGATCTCCAGAACCCACACATCTGAAGTAATGGCACGCCACTCTACAAGATGCTGCGCCAGCCTTCCCCCAACCGGCGAACCATGGGACATGGCCTCATGACTGAGTGGTAGCGGCTGCGACGTTACCTGAGGGCAAAGAGGCAACTGCCCGAGCGGCCTTGGCACCACGGGTACCCTGTCATCCACCTCTGGTACCCCTGCGTTGGCCTCTTTGACTGCCAGCTCCTCTCGCTTTACTGAAGGACGAGTAATAGCGAAAGGAACCACCCCTCCATTGCTGTCCCCTAGGACGAAATGGCGGAGGTTGGCGAACTGCAGCGCCCAACAACTTTGCTGCAGCTTTGGAGGTCTGCAACCTCTCAAGGCTCTCGTCAGCCTTGCTGCCAAAAAGGTGTTCACCGTCAAAGGGCATGTTGAGGAGCCGGGACTGCACATCAGGAGCAAACCCCGACTCCCGCAACCACGCAAACCTGCATATCACGGTGCTCGCTGCCATGGGCCTGCTGACGCATTCAGCCATGCCCAAACCCGACTGAACAGACTCACACATGGCATCCTTACCATCCTGGACCATAGCAAGGAAACAATCCCGTTCGTCCCCTTCGGGAATATGTTCAGCCGCTAACGCAACACAGTTCCACAGAGTGTGTGTGAAACGAGACAAGGCACAAATGGAGTTGGCCGCCTGAAGCGCCATACCACCAGAAGAAAACACTTTCTTCGCCCAGCCATCAAAATGTTTGTCGTTCCTATCAGGAGGGATGGTAGGGTACGACGCCTGCATTGCCGGGGCCGTGGCCGCCTGCACCACCAAACTCTCCGGAGTGGGGTGCCTGGTCAAGTAGCAGGGGGTCGCTACTGGCTGGACAGCATTTTTGCGACAAGGACCTGCCCACCGCCGGGAGACTCTCCGGAGCAGTCCAAGCCGCCGCCACCCTTCTCTGTAGAGCCATATGAAACGGCAGTACCGGGTCAGTTGGGGGACCAACATCAAGGATGTCCGTGAGATCATCCTGCACAAACTCCCCTGGGGGAGCAGACCATCCCAAGTCCTCGGAAACCCTAGCCATAAGGCGCCGGTACGAGGAATCGGCATGAGAGCCAGGCTCAGGCCTACAAAACTCCACCTCCGGAGAGGTGTCCAGTCCACTGGCATCATGCAGTGACTGCCTCAAATCGTCAAACTGACTATGGCCCGAGACCATTTAATCTGGAACCTGACTAGGAACCAGGCCATCAGAATCCTCATCCACCTCTGAAATATATTCCAGGAGGCGAAAAGATGCCACCCGAGAGTGCTTGCTCTTAACCAGAGCCTTCCTAGGGGGTTCCCCCGTGCCACGAGGTACCTCCGACACCCCGGCCTCGAAAGGCGTCGAGTGAATCGGCGCCGGCGTCGAGAGAACAGGCATCGGCGCCGAGAGGATCGGCGTCGACGTCAAATAAATCGGCGTCGACGTCAGATGCGGCGCCGCCAGCATCGACGGCGTCGACACAGTCCTCGAAGCCGGAGCTCCGAGCGTGTCCTTCGACGACCTGAGCGTCGACGGCTTCGACGACTTCCTCGAAGCCAGAGCCTCGAAAAAGCCTGTCGACGCCCTCGACGCCTCTGACGTCGATGTCTTCCTCGAAGACATCACAGGTGCACACGGTCTCGAACGCGTCGAGGACCAGGACCTGGAACGGGTACGTCGAGAACGAGTCCCCTTGTCCGAACGGGACCTCTCCCGTGACTCGTGCCGACCACTTTTGCGAGCGGTGTCTCTCGACCTCTCACGGCTGACCCCACTCGGGGGCGCGGACGGCTTAGTACCCTGCGACTCGAGAATCGCCAGCATTTTCTTCCCGAAGGAAGCCCATTCCTCCGGCGTCGCACGGCTGGTGGGGTAAGTGACGTGCCGGGCAGAGTCCTCAGAAGAGGACCTGCAAGACAACCGCTGTCGGCGCTTCCGAGAATGCCTCGAAGAGGCCGAGGAGTGGCGAGACCGACTCCTAGAAGGAGACCCACGAGAATTCCGACGATGACGCGGAGAGTCACCTCTCGAATCATCCGTCGAAAGCCCCGCAGACTTTGACTTCCGGGGCTTGGACACCCGACATACCGACAACTTCTTCTTATGTTCTCGTAAGGCTTTGGATGTGAGCGACTGGCAGTCGATACAGTCATCCGTGTCGTGGGCCTCCCCGAGGCACCAGAGGCAGGCGTTGTGCGAGTCCGTCACCGACATCTTGGACCCACACTCCCCGCACTTCTTGAAGCCCGGACGCGGGGTCGAAGACGAAGTAGAAGACATCTTCACACGAAGGATTATCTCCCAAAAACGAACAGGTTCGAAGAACCGAGAAGAACAGAACTCCAAAGAGTCGAGGCGTTAACCGAAAATCACGAAGCAACACGTTCGTGGAAAAAATGGAACTGAGGCTACGGGCGTCGTGCGTCCTACTTATCACATCGGATGACGTCGGACGTCGGAGGAGGTCCTCGACGACGGCGCATCGACGTCATCGACGCAGGACGCAGACGCCGAAAAAAGTTTCCGAAGCAGCACAGCTGTGGTGATTACCTGTCATAGATATGGAATACGTCGGAGGACCCAATCCCCTCGAATTGTCATTTCTGTGCCAATTCCCTTTAACCTTAGAGACCCCCAGCTCTTTTGCTGGACTCAGGGCTTTTTAAATTTTACTCCCAATTCAATATGACCTTTTTCTCACTCAATAATGTGTTTTCCTGACTATGATTCTCTATTTTCCTTACTGTTTTATGGAGTCTGGTAAACTCCATAGGCATCTGCTTTTTGCATTGTGACAAAAAACACCTTTTGTGCAGTGCCACTGAAAAGTACCTTGGTCTTTAATGTTTAACTACATTTTCTTGGGTGAACTACCGTTCCCAAGAAAAGTAAGATGACCCCTGTCTTACTTACCTTTACTTTATGGGTCCAGCATGCAACACCCTATGTGGAGTGCTGGGGGGATTACTTAGTAATTCCTTTAACCCATTCCTCACGTAATATCTTGTTACATTAACTCACTTGAATGGCTAGCAGCAGTGTTTTGTATTTTTTACTACCTAGTGACATGTAACTGCAGGCTGATACCTCAGCTGCAGTGCTGCACACAGGGTGACCATTTTGTCAAAATGGCCCCTGTCTTCTTTTTTCGCCATTTCTTGTTAGTTAGTTTCTTCTAGGCTTTTATTATGTTGTTTGCATCAGGTCTGAGCCCTTTGTGTAGTTTGCCTTTGGCGGGCTTCAGCCATGACGCCGGCCCAGGCGCCAGTGTGTCTGGAAAGGCAGGAAGTGTGGCAACTTCCCTGTCCTTTGTCTCTAGGCGTGCCTGTGTGAAACCAGTTCCTATTGGCTGGCTGGCTGTCCTGAAAGGACAACCAACCTGCTGTGTGATTGACAGCTGTTAGGGAGAATTCTCATAAATGTGCTAATTCCCTTCACCTTAGAGACCCCCAGCAACGTTGCTGGATTTTGGAGGACTTGATTTTTTTACCTGGAAAGAGTGTGAGCCTTTTTACCCACTCTTTCATGTATTTTGATGTGTGTTTTACATTTGTGTTCTTTGACTTTTGAGTTTTAAGATAGCTCCATAAGGCATCTTTTCATGTGTGTTACACAGCACCCTCAGTGCAGGGACACCAGGTTGTCTTTTTAGACTCCCCAAAGGTTTAAATACCTTTTCTGTGATAAACTACTGTTTCTCAGAGAATGTAAAGTGAAATTGACTTTACTAGTCTTTCCAAATGTATAGACCCATCACACACCATCTTACAATGGAGTGCTGGAGGGGTTACAAAGTATCCCCTGTGTCTAAATACTCATGTAGCAGTCACATGCTACCCTTTCCTATTGAAAAGGCTGGTGGCAGTGGTTTTACAACAAACTACGATGATTTTTCCCGACCGCGAACACCGGTAGCTAAAAATCACGGGAGCCATGTTTTTCAAGATGGCGCCTTAAGGCCCTTTGGTTAAACGGTTCCCGGTCTTCTTTTTTCGCCATTTCTTTTTGGAAAGGTCCTTCTAGTGTTTGGTCCCTTTGTTTGTGTGCCTTCAGGAGTGAAGACCGCCTTTGGTGTCTGAGTGTCTGGGGTGGGCAGGAAGTGAGGGAGGTGCCCGAAACTCCCTGTGCTTAGTCTCCTAGGAGACCCAAATGCACTCTGGTGTGATTGGCTGGCTGACTGTCTGGCAAGGATAGCCACCCTGCTGGGTGAGTGACAGCTAGGCTGGAATGAATGGGAGAAAACTGTTTAAAAAGCGAGTCTCCAGGACTGGAAGGCAGAGTGCACCACTGGAACGAAAGAACCGAAGACGACCTGGAAGAGGACGGCTGCTGCAACTACTGGACCCTTGGTTTTGCCCAGTGAAGCCCTGCTGCAGGTCCTAATTGACAAACTACATTTGACAGAGAAGCTCTTTCAAGGACGGCTTCTTCCTTTGAGTTGGTGGGACCAATCAACTCGTAAGACACCTGGATACCATTCTCAAGGCTGGTTAGGATTAACCAGGGAGAGGGACACCAGTTTGTGTTCTTGAATCTACAACTACTAGAACTGAAGTGACTCCATTTTGTTTGCTTTCTTTGACAATCCCGTGCAGTGCAGGAGTCCCCCGACGGCCTCCCTCTTATCAGGCTCAGGAACAGCGAGATCTGCAGGACCTGGCAGGAACTCCGATTTCAGCAGCATTTCTTTCTTCATACAAAGGTACTGTGCCAACCCGATTGAGAGAACGCCACTTTCACAGTAAAAGTTTGTGAAACTTTCCCAACTTGCAGGCCTAATCAGCTTGTCATTCTTTTTTGCCTAAACTACTTCCAAGAACTTTCGCAAAGACTTTACTGTTTGATACCAGAACTGCTCTTTCCTATCCAGAACACTAGCCCATTGACTTTGGCCTGGCCTATTGACTTGAATTGAACTCCTCTTGTGAACTGAAACTATTTGCCCTTTCTAAAACGTATATATGATCTATTTTACTTACCTTGTGCCTTTTGTTCCTTTCTAAGTACTGAGCTGCTATTTGGGTCCTATTTCAGGGGAGCTCAAACTGTCTCAAAACCTTCGAATTTTGTATTGAAGTGTATTGTTTTATAATATTAAGTTACCTGCTCCTAGTGAAATGTTTTCTAAATGATTGTGTAAAAAATTAACAAGCATTTTGACCAAGAAACCTTGAGTATAAGTGTTTACTTGAACCACTGTGATTGAAAGTCCTTTGTGTAACTACTTGTACTGCTCACATTCACTCTTGAGATAAGCCTGGCTGCTCAGCTCGCTACCAAAAACTGTGTGGTACATACTTATACCAAAGGTTGGTTTGGCTAACACCTGTAGTCCTAATTGTGTGTAGTGGTCCCAGAGGGTACTGCCTGCAATTCTGCCTAACAGCCTAGGCCTGTGAATGAATGGGAACTTGCATAAAAAGCAAGGATTTTGGAACTAAGAGCAGGGTCGACCCCTTGAGGGCGGAATCCGAAGCAGAGGACGAGAGAAGAGGCCAGCAGCACCCTCCAGGACCGCAAAGTGCGCAGTGAAGCCCTGCAGCTGTGCTGACCCCGTTTTCGAATCGACAGGGAAGACCTGCAAAGGAGATTTTCCTCCCTTAGGCTGGTGGGACCAACTAGCCTCCAGACAAACTCTATTTTGGCAAAACCCCCGACTTTCTGCTACTTTCCAAGGCTGCAGAAGTCCAATACCTGTGCGTGCATGGTCTATTTTACTTACCTTGTGCCTTTTGCTCCTTTCTAAGTACTGAACTGCTATTTGGCTCCTATTTCAGGGGAGCTCAAACTGTCTCAAAACCTTAGAATTTTGCATTGAAGTGTATTGGTTTATAATATTAAGTTGCCTTCTCCTAGTGAAATGTTTTCTAAATGATTGTGTGATAAATTAATACGTGTTTTTTTACCAAGAAACCTTGCGTATAAGTGTTTACTTGAACCGCTGTGATTGAAAGTCCTTTGTGTAACTACTTGTACTGCTCACATTCACTCTTGAGATAAGCCTGGCTGCTCAGCTCGCTACCAAAAACTGTGTGGTACAGACTTATACCAAAGGTTGGTTTGGCTAAGACCTGCAAAGGACAATTTTCTCCCTTAGGCTGGTGGGACCAACTAGCCTCAAGACAAACTCTATTTTGGCGCAAAACCCTGACTTTCTGCTACTTTCCAAGGCTGCAGAAGCCCAATACCTGTGAGTGCAAAGTCTGAATCCGGACAGATCTTCATAGGCATCCAGAGGACCCTAGAAAAGCAAGAAATCCGCATCCAGAGTCCCCTCACCAGAGCCCAGGACCGAGTGATCAAGGAAATCCTAACCAGAGCTTTTCGTTCTTCATTGGCGCTGAGAAAAAGGTGCCAAAACCACAAAGAACCGCTGAATCGACGGAAATCCATTGCTGCAGAGTCCCTCTCTCCAGTGCTGCCGCAGGAGGCCGCCACATAGCCTCCCTTAAGTCACCACGACCAAGGACCAGGATCTACTGCATTGCATTGTGAAGGCAACCAGCTGGAACAATTTCTTCACTTTCAAGGTACTGTGGGGCTTGGGGTATTTTATCCTTTTGCCATTTGGGGGGCGTCCTACCTTTGGGAGTGCAATTTAACCCAACACCAAGTTGACCTCAACTTACTTCAACTCACCTGCATTGGCTTTGCAGCTTGTGCTACCTAAAGGTGACTCCTCTTGAGTTACTGTGATTTCTCTTTTGAACACTGAGTATTTAAGAACATCTTTCTAAGAAGAAGAGCATACGAACTTTGACTTTGTCCATTGACTTTGGCTGTCCTGGCTCCCTAAAGGCCTCCTTCTGAACCTATTGGCTTTGGCTGTGCTTATTCCCTTATAGGTCTTACATTTTGAACATTTTTATGCTGGGATAATTGACTGCCTGCTTTCCTTTGGGAGAATCTAACTGTTCTTATAACCTATCAGTGTGTTCGGATCCAACCCTAACCTTTCCTTCCTGAAATACTCAATATTGCAAAGGTGACACTGTATATATAAAGGTTATGCTGACCTCAAATGGCGTCACCTCTGTGTGCTGGAACATGTGTAACATATGACTGAATTACTCACCTGCTTTCTTGTTCACTTTTTTAATTGAATCCTAACGTGGAATTAATGTTACAGCCAATTACTGCTTTTTAAAGAATGCTTTAAATATCTTTGTGTATAAATAATTTATTTATTTATTTGAACTACGTGTGTTAGTGTTTACTTGGATATCTGTATTTACTGGTTTCATTGCACAGCTCTACAGCTCACTTCCCCCTCTCAAGATCCTGGCTGCTCAGTCACATTACCAACTTGTGTAGTAGAGGCCTACATTAAAAGGTGTGTCTAATACCAAGGAGATCATTCTTGTGTAATCCCACACTGGTTGGACTGCACTCATTCTTACCTAACCCAAGGTAAATGAAAAATCAAAAAAAGTTGAATAGTTGCCATACATGATTTGACCCAATGACATCCAAAACCAAGAGAAATATATTGTAGGCGAGAGCAGATGAACCCGCATCAATCACCAAAGATTAACTGCAATCGTTTTTACAGCTAGCTGAACATTATGCAAAATTCGTAACATCATTTTCAGCAGTAAACACCAGCACGAGAACTTGTTAAACAAAGCAGTTTGTTGTACACAAACTGATAAACATACGCCATTACTGATGTCAGCACAAATAGAATAGGAGCTATTTTAACACAGGCACGAGGAAAATGAGAACATGTTGCAGCCTTTTCATCAAAAACACTATCTGAATCAGAGAAAAACAACTCCACTATTGAGAAGGAGAAGTTAGTCTGTGTGTGGGCTTTTAGAAAATATTTTTGCATGCGTCTGTGGGGAACAACGTATTACCTGCTAATGGACCATAAGCCATTAATACAAATGCTGAGCCCAGGAGGTACCAAGACTTCTACTCCGAGGTTGGCAAGCATTGCAACTAAACTGCAGCAGCATACATTTGACACACAGACCAGGTTAGAAGAACTCCCAGGCGGATTGCCATTGGTTGATGTTAGGACCGATTGTCTATACTCTGGCTTGGTGGACAGATGTATGGAATACCAACCTACTATTGTGGCAGGGACAACGCAGGGAGCGGTAACCAAACCAGTTCAAGGTAGCAATGCGAGTGGTCTAGGCTAAGTTTCAAGAGGTGGTGAGCTTGTAAGGGGTCCACAATGAACACACACAGTGAAACAGACAAGGAACACAGTTAGACAAACAGGTATACAAATACTTCTTTACTTATGGCCAAATAACAGTGAAAAATTACTAACAGGTAATAATATCACACAACACTAATAATAGATACATGTACACAATCACTGGAGTAGGGTAAAATACATATCAAACTGGAGGTTACAGATCAGTATAATCACTTCAGGTCCAAAGAGATACAAGCCTACCTTCAGAGGTCCATCCCTAAAATGTATGGGGCCTTGTGCCAAAATGTTCAGCAAAGTTCCATACACATCTGTGAAGCTGGAAAAAATGAAGGTAGGTTCTCTGGGGTCCAATGAACAGTTCAAAGTGTTAGGGGACAAGTCAATCCAACTAACAAACATGTCCCCAACTTTCAGAGTGCTTGTGTGAACAAGCAATGGCAAAGCCAAACTAATACAAAAGTATATCAAAATGTTTAAGAGGGAGATAGGGGTACAGGTAAGTATCGCTACAACTCACCCCCCTACTCCAAATCTCCATGGGACTTGGCAGGTCTGCTGAAGAGGGTCTGAGGTCGCTTTGTCTGCCATCAGCCTCAGCCCTTGATCCCCAGGGGCTGCAAGTTTGAGCACTCCTCTGGTCGGCGACAAATGCTGGTACAATGTCTTCCAGTTGAGAAATGCAAAAGAACTTGATGCAGGGCCCTTCTCAGGACAGGACTGGATGCAGGTAAGCAGTTTCGGATGACGGCCACCAATGCACAGTGATGCAAATGGATTCACTTGCCATGGTCAGACTTCACCTCCTATCGCAGGTCCCCTTGATGCTAGGACCACGACATTTCGCAGAGGTAAGTCTTATGGCACAAGCCGAAGATGCCCCAGGTTCTAGGCCTCACCGCAGAACAGCAACGTCTGCAGCATGGTATCCCAAATTCAGAACTGGGCAGTCACTGGGCGGTCCAGGGGCACTTCCAAAGGCTCTTCTTCTTAGGACTCCGAGCTGACGCTGAGAATGGATGTTCCCTCCCCTCCAAGGGTCGCAGCTCCTTCGCAGGACTGCTGAAGATCACCTACAAGACAGGGCTCTTCTAGGACAGCAGTTGGTCGCCAGGCCTTCTTCCAACAGCTCTCCTGTCTCCTTGCGGGTCTTGCAGCTGGAGAGGAGTCTTGGCTCCTTCAGTTTCTTCCAGGATCTCTCCAGAGTAGGTGCAGTGGTCCTCTTCTTATCCTAAAAGCCAGGTAAGAGCTGAAACTCCCACTAGCCAATGACAGATCTGGCTCTACACACGCACGCACACACACCCCAGCAGTGGTCCAATCAGGACCACTGGTGGCATAACTCATGCATACCACTCAGACACACTGACACCAGTTTGTGGATTGGGATCAGAGAGTCCCCATTCACATCCTGGCAGCAAACACAAATAGCCCTCACAAAGCCAGCCAAAAGCCTCATCTTCCCGGGCGCTGGAAGACCATGTGAGGATGTTCATGGCCTCCCTAGGACAAACCAAACACGGTAAACGGGGTAAGGCTAAAACGAAATTCACCAAAAAATAGCAAAGAGTAACTGCTGCCACCAGCTCGTCCATTTTGCACATCTAGAGTAACCAAAAATCCTCTGAGTGTTAGTCTAGGGCAAAACTTAAAGTGTACCCCAGTGTACTGCATTGTACAATGATAAAACGTTACAAAAGTGATAACAAGTTACTAAAAGTAGTAGCCAAGTAACTAGACTAAGGGAAACAATGACAGATGAGCAAAAGCCAGTGTAGTGAAGCTTAAGGCTTCACTGCAATGCAAAAAGGATAGGTCAGAATAAAAGTAAAAGCAAAATGTTTGGGGGGGGGTCTATAGAAATGGAAGGAAAGGTGCTGTAAAGAGAAATATTTCCTGACAGTTGAGCAGGGAAAAAACACATTTATGAACGACAAATGTGTGGTGGCCTCTATAGAAGATGGAAGGTAGCAAATGATTTAGTCTTTGAAAATGGACTACTGTTTTGCAATAATAAGATAATTCCACCCCAGACTGAGACGTACGATAATTGAAAGAACCTGTTCAGGTCACATAGTTGCAAACATGATCAGGAGGCAGGTTAGAGAGACATACTGGCAGCCTTGCATGGATAAAAAGGTAGGCGCTGTCCTCGAACAATGTTATAAATGTATCAATAGCGACAAATGCAAACAAATGCATCGGTACCATTAATACCAGCTGAAATCCCCACAAGCATATGGGAATCAATTGGACTTCCGGAGCACAGATATGAGTTTGTGGTGATAGATTACATGTCCAAATGTACAGAAGCCATGTTCGTACAAAACATCCCCACAAAAACAGACATCAAAGCTCTCAAAATGCTGATTTAAAGAATCGGGTTGCCCAGAGAAATGGTGAAGTACAATGCAATACAACTTGTATCCTCGGAAATTATGAAATTCTTAAATATACACTACATTAAATGTTATGTTATTTTATGTTATGTTATTTGGCATTTATATAGCGCTCTATATATCATTGGTATGATCTCAAAGCGCTGGTAGGTTGAACGCCCTTGGGGACCGCAGTGCAGGTCAGTAGAGAGAGAAAGAGTTGTAGGGTGCATGGGTGCACCAATTATGTGTGCAGCTGATGTACTTATCAGATTGTAGCTGCATCCTAGCGTTAGGTGGTGAAGATATCAGTTGAATGTGTGCAGTCTGGTGGGTGGACACCCATACTGTCAGGAATCGTGACTGGAAATTGTGGAACCGTTGGAGATACTAATGTCCATTGTATTCTCCGCTCTAGTCCTCACCCAACATGGCGGACGCTCTTATAAAATTAGGTTCCGCCCCCTTGCCGGTGCGTTGTATCTGTGTTTGCTTTCTAACACGCTCTGAGTATTCCTTGTGATTCTCGTTTGTTCCCTCTAGTTCCTCAGCTATCTTTCTCAGTGTTTATCGTACCCCTCTTGTTTATTCTGTTGATCACTCTGTTCGCGCTCTGTTTTTCTCTCTCTTTTTCTTCCGCCTTTCTGTCTGGTGTAGTTACTTTTGTTACTTAGGCGTTCTTCTGCCACTCATTGCCCCTCCATCCTGCTCTTATAAGCATTCACTTCGGTGGCGCTACGCGATTCCTCCTACATTAACTTCCCTTTGTATTCTAACGTTCTGTCCGTTTCTGGCTACCGCTTCCTTACTACTATAGACTGCCTTTCACGCGCCTCTGCGTATTTATCTTTTCCGTGTTCTGCTATTGTTACTCGGTTTCACCGTCACGGTAAGGATTTCTTTTCTGAGGTATTTACTTTCTGTATTCTTGTTCAACACAGGGTGATTCCTTCCTCTTGCTATACTTCAGAGTGTTTCTAGAGGTCCTACTCCTCTCTTACTTTTATAATACTTAACCCAGCTATACTTACCTATTGCCTTTGAAGTATCCCAGTCAATCCTCAGCAAAGAACGGTCCACTCAGTGCTTGAGTCTTCGGACTCCACACCATCCACTTCTTGCAAAACTCAAGCTGCAGGGTTTTTTCTGCCTTCCGGCATTTTCCCTGGAATTGGAGGCTGGCCCCCCGGTGTTCCCCGAGGACAGATTCCTATCTCTGTCAAGGTGGCCTCCGGAGGGGCTAGAGCTTAATTGCACGAGCGGAAGATCAAGAAGCCTAAAGACAGTACCCCTAACAAGAAGAAGAGCCGCCAGAAGGTGAATACTGCTCCCAAGGACATAGCTTCTGAAGACTCAGGTGAGGAGTCAGGGGAGGTAGAGCTGAGGTCTGACACATACTGGGTTCTGGCTGCGTTAGGCCTGTAGGACGCTTATGTGAGCAGCTTGGCCGGATTGTCATGAGATAGCTGCGTTTTATTAGAGTGATAAGGTGTTCATGGGGTAATGTTCGTATGTGAACAGCTAGGCCGAATTGATCAGGGGTATAGCTGCATTCTAATAATGTGATGGTGTAGAGTAGGGAGTAAGCGTAATGATATGGGATGGGAGTGTTTACGTGAGTTTATGAACCAATGCAGCAGGAGCAATTTCTAGGTGGAAGTTACTGATAATATTTGTTCTACTATCTAAGTGTGGCACTTGTCGACATTTTACCATCCTGTCTACATGTGATACAGGCTAATGTTCACAACTCTAAGTGTGGCATTTGCCAACAATCACAATTCTATCTGGGTCCGGCGAAGGCTAATGTTCGTAGTTATATCTAAATGTGGTACTTGTTAATATTCAACAAAATGTATCTAAGTGTGGCCATTGTTAACATTCATGTCGCATCTAGATACTATCTGGCGCAGGCAAATGTTCACAATTCTAGCTAGGTGTGGCATTGCTAACATTCAGAATTCTGTCCGGGTCTGGCGCAGGCTAATGTTCACAATTCTAAATAGGTGTAGCATTGCCAAAATTCACAATTCCATTTGTGTCTGCCACAGGCTAATGTTCTGCTGGTTGATTTCAACTTGTGGGCCAATATTCCCTCGGACAACGTTGCACAATCTCTGCTGGCTGCCGTGTGTGCCATAGGCCATAGTCAACAAATCACAGAGTCTACACACGTGGGGGCCATACCCTTGATTGGGTTCTGCTGCATAGATCACCACTTTAAGCCCTATCATCAGTACCCTATGCCCTTGGTCTGATCACATCCAGCTCTCCTTTTCCATCACACTGCCCGTCGCTTCTCTCAGAGTCAACGTTACCCCTAGACTCTCTGTTACAACTAGATCATTCAAAAAGCCGACCCCTCATAGATTATCCCGGGAACTTGAAAACAAATTAGGCAACATGCAGAACTTTGAAAGTTCCTCTGCCACTTCAGGGCATATTAAAAGTACACTCGACCAAATCATCGAGGATCTTGCCCCAATCAGCACCAAGCTCATCAAACCCCAAACAACATCAAAGCAGTGGTTTAACAATGACATTCTTTCCCTTAGGCATTGCAGGCGTGCAGCAGAGCGTGCCTGGCGGAAACAACCTTCTCTCACCTTACTTGCTGAATACAAATGTGCAGTCAAGAACTTTAAAACCGCCGTCATCCAGGCCAAATCCGCCTACTATAATAATCGTATCTGCCAAGCCAAATCTAACTCAAATGAGCTTTTCTCTATCCTCCGGGAATTTAACTCCAATACACCTACCAGCGCTTAGGTTTCACCCAATGACACCTGGTGTCAAACCATTCACGATGCCTTTTCCGCCAAGATCGCCTCTCATTTGAAGGCTAGTTCCTCACCACCTACCGCCGTCAGTCCTATCCCTTCCTTGCCGGTACCAGCTTTAAGGGCCACCCCCATGGTGGGTCACTCCAACCTTCCGCCGTTATCATTAGCGATTTCTGAGCAACTCAGTTCCAGCCCTATGTCACCATCGCCCCCTCCATCGCTGTCACCCTTAGCTGGCAACATCAAAACTGACAAGCCCCCCTTTTCTTTCTCCCCCTGCACTGTATCAGCGGTGAACAAGATCATTCTTGGCATGACACCTACCTCATGCAAGGGTGACGCCTGCCCATCCAGGCTGTTGGTCCAGTGTCTTGATACCATCGGCCCATGGATAGCCAAATTGATTAACCAGTCCTTTCTCGAAGGTCGAGTACCCGATGATCACAAGGAGGCCTGGATCACCCCCTTGCTTAAGAAAGCCAACCTCGATCGACTCTTACCCAAGCACTATCGCCCGATAACCAATCTTCCATTCTTACTGATGGTCATGGACCGTGTGGCATCCATTCAGTTACAAAAATGTATCGAGGACAATGCCATACTCGGACCTCGCCAATCAGGATATTGCACCCGCCATGGTACGGAAACAGCCATGCTTGATTTAAAATCTAATTTGTCCTCTATTATTGATCGCAGCCACCCAGCTCTTCTTATGCTGGTAGACCTTTCTGCCGCGTTCGATTTAGTCGACCACGAGCTCATAGGCTGCAATCACTTGTTGGTTGCACCAAGATAACCACCCAATGGCTAGTCTCTTTCCTTAGCCCTCGCAATACCCGAGTTGCTATTCACAATTCCTCATCTATTCCATCTTTGTTGATACAAGGTGTGCCTCAGGGATCTTCTCTCTCTCCCACTCTCTTCAACATTTATATACTTTCCCTCCTTCTGTTGCTTGATGATCTGGGTGTCTTGTACACCAACTATGCCGATGAAGCGTGGCTAAGCAGCCATGGAATAGGCTGTGGTTCCGGTGAGCTCCGGGATCCGACGAATTGATCCGACGCTGTAACAGTTGATTATCTCACTGAAAAGCAACTTAAAGCTCAAGAAAAGGCGTGCGAATTCAAGGAGCGGAACCTGTGCATGCTTATATCGCGTCCTGAGCTCTGGAAGGAGCGAATTGCTACACTGTATTCCACGGCCAGCCGCAACATGAGAGCGAAGATGGCGGCGGCTGAGAACAAAGGACCCTTGTGACGAGCATTTTGGTGACGAGAGAGCTGCCCCAGCCGCTTATTACAGCTGCAAATTACTTCGTCTGATGTGTGGAGGCAGCGCGGATTGAGCGGCTGTGACCGCGGGAGCCGTTGCTGGTGTGGCGGGGGCCCCAGTCATTTAACGTGTGCATGGGCGGGCCGGGGACGTGCTGCCCGGCGCCTGTGGTGGTTGATGATGGAGACTTGTTGGTTGTGCGAGAAGCAGCCGGGCCCTGCTGCGCAGAGAGCCGCTGCAACGATGCATGAATACCGTGTCCCGCGGTGAGGACCGGAACGTTCGGGGCGGGCGCTTCCTGCCTCGAGAAGAACCGCTGGGCGGCTGGTCGGTGCATCAGGGGCTGGTCCCGTGACAAATGCAGCGCACACGTGTTGCGGTGCGGCACAGCTAAAGGGGCCCCCGCTGGCATGGCGGAGGCCCTGGCCTACACTGAAAGCATCTGCATTGAGGATAAAGGCAGACTGTCTGTGCGCGAGAGGCGCTGGAGACACGAGGTGCGGCTGGACCCTGATGCATAGGTACTGCTGCGGTGGTGAATACATGCTGTGTCCCGCGGAGCGGGTCCGAAAAGTATGATGCGGGTGCTGCACGCCCAAAACAAGGAGCTCTGTGGAGCAGATTGGACACCTGGAGAACTTGGATTGTGTGTGGTCCCACGTGGACCCGGCGAAGCTGTTGAGGGTAAATGAACTGGCAAGATACGTGTGTCTCCGTGGGCTGCGGGTGAACTGCATTTGGGCGCTGGTGCACCCTCTGATGTCGCACATGGTGGCCACAGGAGGTGACTTAAGGCCCTGTTAATAAACGTGCTCCCTGTACGCCTCATAGGCGCAACTAATCTCCGCCTGCATTGCGTGTGCTAACAAACAGATCATAGCCCACCCAGAGCCGACTGCGCTCGCTGTGGCGCGAGCAAGCTGGACAGTAGCCACCCTGATGCCCCAAGACTCTGGAAGTGCCACAGCAAGAGCACATAGCCCAACTCAGACACGTTTCTTTTTGAAATTAGGGAGGTGCTATGTCGGCGAAGGGGTTGAGGACCAAGACCAAACAACCCACAATGGAGGTTTATGCAAAAGCGCAGAGGACCCCCACAGCGATAGCGCAGAGTACGATTGTGACTCCTGTGGAGGAGGCCCCGGACGGATATAAGCAACAGATCCTGGCGGCCATTACAGAGATGAGCACCAAATGGGGCTCAATGATGGCGGACTTGCGGACAGCCCTGGAGAACAAGATTGATGCGGTGGGCACTGAGTTGACCCTGCTATGACAAGATGTCAGAGCATTGGCGGAGAGAACGAGTGGGCTGGAAAGCGCAGTGAAGACCAATACTGAAGTCAGCACCAATAACGCAACTGAGGTTCACGTGTTAAAACAGCAAGTTGCTAATCTTGAAAACCGAGTGGAGGAGGCGGAAGGGAGGGCGAGAAGGAACAACATACGGGTGGTTGGCCTGCCGGAGGGGGAGGAAGGCCAAGATCCCACGAACTATGTGGAGAACATGATCCTCCAAGAAATAGGAGCAGACAAACTCTCACAGGGGTTCGCGGTGGAGCGAGCGCATCGCGCCCTAATGAGGAAACCACGACCGGGGGCCCCGCCGAGACCGATAATTGCGAGTATCTTGAACTACAGAGACAGGGAGAAGATCCTGGAATATTTCCGCAAGGGCGGTACGATAGAGAAAGCATCCGCCAACATCACGGCGTACCCGGACTACACGATGCTGGTGCAGAGGCAGAGGTATAGATACGTGGATGTCAAGAGGAGGTTACGTGCGGCTGGCATTAAGTATATGCTCCTGTACCCGGCAAAACTGAAGGTGTTGCACAAGAGCAGAGCGTTTTTTTCTGATACGCCGGAGGACGCAGGGTCCTGGCTGGACTGCAGGGTTGCCCAGAACAAGAGGCAGATCGAGATCATCGGGAAAAGGACGACTGAAGTGGCTGTCTCTGGAATATTGTGGGGGTAAGTGGGAGGGGGGCCCTTATTCGGGGAGGATGGCTAGTCCAGATGTACGTTGAATAACTTTTGGGACTTGTGCTCTGCACGGACTGGAATATAGTGAATACAATGCTAGAAGAAGCTGCATAGTGTTAACGTTAAGCGTAAATTTGAAATTAGGAGTAACGGGACGGTAGCAGCCCACCCCTGAGAACTGGTAGTTAAGTGACCACTAGGGCGACTTTACCCTACTGAGCCCTGGGCACAGGGTTGTGCGGGACAGGGCTAGATGTGGGGGTGCCTGAGATCCAGGGATGGACCTGGGCAACAGTTGGGGGGGGTCTTGTTGGGGATGGGTTGGATGGGGGGAGGGGTGCGAGGGGGGAGTTTGGTGAGTTTATTGTTGTTGGGAGTTCTAGTTTATATATGAGCCTACATAGAAGAGCCGTGTGGATGAATCTGTATCGCGAGGGCGGGAGGGATCGACCAGAGGTTGGGAGGGCGATTATTGAGCCATGGGAGAGTTGAAAGTAATTACGTGGAATATCAGAGGTCTTAATAGTTATTTGAAAAGGAATAAGGTCATGCTGTATCTGCGAAGGCAGAAGATAGATATTGCACTGTTGCAGGAGACACACCTGACGCGCGAAAAGATGGAGACGGTGGTGAAGAAATGGAAGGGAGTGGTGGTGGGCTCTCCGTATTCTGCTTATGCTCGAGGGGTACTTACCTGGGTGGCGCCGCATGTCCCGTTCCGGTTGCTACAAGAGGTAGTGGAGACGGATGGGCGGTTGGTCATACTGAGGGGACTGGTTGAAAATAGAGAGATAAGTATCGTGAATTCATATGCCCCCAACCAAAACACAGCGACATATTTCAGAACGCTGTGCACCAACCTTAGTAAGTGTGTGGGTAGTGCGGTGATCTGGGGCGGGGACTTTAACTGTGTGATGGACCCCAAAGTAGATAGGTCAGATGACAAACTTGACAAGCCTGCCCCAGTGGCTAGGGCACTGCGGACACTGTTGGAAGACTTTGGTCTGACAGATGTGTGGAGGACAAGGTCCCCCCAAGAGAGGCAATATTCGCACTACTCTGCCCCACAACAGCTGCACATGAGGCTGGATTATGTTTTTGCCACGGCGGATATACTTGCTGAGATTATCCTGGTAGAATATAAAGCGAGGGTCCTTTCGGATCACTCGCCATTGGTTCTCGGGTGGCAATATTGCCCCCCGAGAGCACGGATTCCAACATGGCGGCTTCGTGCAGAGGCGCTCAAAGATCCAGTTTTCAGAGAAGTCGTCAGGGAAGAGATCCTTAACTATTTTGAGGTGAATACGGGTAGTGTGGATTCTGCGGGCACGTTATGGGAAGCCTTCAAAGTAGTGATGCTAGGGGTTGCCATTGCCAAATCAAAGGGTCTGCAGGGCGGGTTCCTAGCTGACCTGGGAAAAACAGAAGGAGAACTGGAGAGAGTGTTGAAGGGTGGCAGCGTAGATATGGAACGGGTATCTAAACTACAACAGGAGTGTGTGGAGTACTGGGAGAGGCTTTGCAATCTCAACTATAAAAAATACATTGAGAGACAACACACGGGGGGGATAAAACTGGACGCCTTTTAGCATGGCTGTATAAAAGTGAAACTCCTAGAATCCCCATCAGAACAATAACAAGAGAAGATGGGGAGGTAGTGGACACTCAAGAAGGAGTAAACAAGGAGTTTGCGGACTACTATACGGCGCTATATGGGGACAATGAGGGTTGCAGCCAAGAAGAGATATCGGAAACATTGGAAGATATAGGACTGCCTAAGATAAGTGAGGAGGAGAAAGAGGAGCTAGATGCCCCGATCACTCTTGAGGAGCTAGAAGAAGTAGTGAGACAGTTGCCTACTAGCAAGACCCCGGGGGCGGATGGATTCCCGAGTGAATTTTATAAAGTATATAGAGAGGAAGTTCTCCCCCCAATGTTGGAAATGCTCAACGAGGCGTATGAAATAGGACGGCTGCCGGAGTCGCTCAGAGAAGCAATCATAATACTGCTTCCCAAGCCTTATAAACCAGGGCACAGCTGTAGCTCATACAGGCCTCTGTCGATGCTAAACCAGGAGGTCAAAATACTGACGGCTGTCCTGACAAACAGATTGCTGCGAATAATTAGCAAGTTGATACACCCTGACCAGACGGGCTATGTCCCAAACAGGAACATAACCCATAACCATAGGCGGCTCCGACGGGTGATAGAATGGGGTAGTAAGAATGATTGAGAGATGGCGATTGTGTACTTGGACGCAGTGAAAGCTTTTGACTCGGTCAAGTGGCCGTGGCTGCTGGCGGCCGTAAAGGGATATGTGATAGGGCCTGGCTATATCCGATGGGTGGAGATGTTATATAGTGAGCCGCTAGCTAGAGTAAAAACGGGAGCGCTAATATCTGAAAAGTGGCAACTAAGTAGAGGCACCAGGCAGGTGTGCCCCTGGTTTCCGATGCTTTACATTCTGGCCTTGGAGCCCCAGCTATATACCTCAGGCAACAATATAACACAGTAGGTATTGAAGTGGGGGGGGAACGTCACCTGATATCCCTGTATGCGGATGACTTGTTACTATACTTGAGGTACCCGGAAGAAAATCTCCAGTATATTCTGGAGGTGATGGAGAGGGACACGAGGCTGTCCGGGATAGCGGTTAATCCACAGAAATCCAGCATTTTTCCGCTGGGCAGCTATATAAGCACCCCTGTGAGATGACTACCAGTATTACAGACACCGCGGGCGCTCAGCTCTTTCCGATATCTTGGAGTGGATGTGTACCACACGGTTGAAGAAGAGCATAGGCAAAATACTGAGGTAGCGGTTACGAAAATCGAGAAATGTATAAACTTCTGGGTGAAGTTGCCCCTAGCAATGATGGGACGCGGGGCAATGTTGAAGATGGTGGTCCTTCCTACGCTCCTACACTACTTTAGTAATATTCCGTATATGATACCCAAAAAGGTTTTTGCCGAACTGAATAGTATGTGTAGGGACTTCCTGTGGCAGGGTACTCGAAACAGAGTGGCGTTATGGATGCTGCAAAACTTTTATGAAAAAGGGGGGATCAAACTTCCTTATTTTGAGGTCTATTATGTGGCGAGTCAGCTACAATATGTGGCCATATGGCTCTCAGACGAAACGACCCCTGAACTACGGTTGTTTGGACAGGACTGCGTCCCATTCCACTTGAAGGAAATTATCTGGTTGCCTGAGTCTAAAGTGAAACGGTGTTCGAACATGATGATGCTTGGATGGGGAATGTGGCGCAGAGCGTGCCGGATGATGGAAAATCCATTCCCGTGCTCCCAGCAGGTGCCGCTGGCCGCGCTGGTAGGAGATGATGAGCAACTGAGGGTGATTATCCGGACCCACTGGGAATTGGTGGGGTTGGTGACCTTAGGGGATATATGGCGGGAAGGGGTCATTACGGATTTCGGAGTGCTTGAGGAAGAAATGGGGTTGCATTCGGGCCAATATATTGCATATCATAGAATTGTACGGAGAATTCGGAACACGTGGCCTGAAACTGTATTAGAGGGGGAACTGGATGCTTTCTTGGGGCAATATATGATGTTTCTGAGGGAGGGCACGAGATCTCTAGACTGTATGAGATGGTGATGCATAAGGTCGGGTAGGAGCCGACGCAGCTAATGTTGGACTGTGAGGCGGAAGTGGGAGCCCCGATGGAAGATGGGATGTGGGAATGCGCCCTTGGGTAACACAAAAGGGTGTCTAGGAATGCGAGATTAAAACAAATACAGTTGTATGTGACACACAGAGCATACTTGACACCTTTGAGGATATCCAGGTTTGCGAAGGCTGGTAGACAGCCATGTCCCAAATGCGATGAGGAAAAGGCAGATATGACGCATATGTTTTGGTCATGCCCAGTAATTGGGCGTTTCTGGGGGGAAGTGGCACAAAAATTAACGGAAAAAGGGATCACGATCATCGTAGACACTGCTTGGGCCTGCTTGCTGGGAGGGTTCCCCAGATCACAAAAACTTAAACATGTTGGAAAGCTCAAGGACTTAGCATACGTGCTTGCGAAAAGAAGAATTGCTATGGGGTGGAAAACGTGTCACAAGCCACAAATAGATGTATGGTGGAGGGAACTGCAGAAATGGGCGGAGGCTGAAACGGTGGTATGGCAAGAAGCGAGTAGCGCAGGGGGAGGGGAGGAGGCAGGAAACCTGATGGCATGGAAGTCATTAATAGCAGAATTATTTGGTACGATACAAGACCTGGCAGAATCCACGGGAAGTGATACCCCGCCACAGACAGTGAATACAGGGCGCGAAACATGAATAGGCTCATAAGGGGGCATTGTAGGGGGGGAGCAGTGCGCATGATTATTCAATGAACAGTTGATCTATTATATAATGCACTGCATGTTTGCTTTATATTATTGTTTGGTTTGAAAAATTAATAAAATTTGTTTAAAATAAAAAAGAAAAAAAAGCTATGCCGATGACACCCAGGTCATCCTCGAACTCTCTGGCTCTTACCCCACTGATGCACAGGCCATTTCGGCCATTTACTCAATCATTCACTCCTGGATGGCTCCCAACTGTATGGCTTTGAATGCCGATAAAACCGAGCTCTTCATCGCCGCCTCCAGTCACATGCTAAAGAACCTCTCTGCTGACTATGCCTCCCTTCTTATAGCCAATGTCTGCATCCCTGTTGTTCAAAGGATTAAGATGCTCGAGGTCACTATTGATGCCGAACTCACCATGCGCTCTCATGTGGTCAAAACTCGGGCCACATGCGGCTGGATCAACAAACAGCTCTGTTCACTACGCCCCTTTCTTTCTGTAAACAACATATCCCTCCTGGCATCCGCCCTTATTAATCCAAGGCTAGACTACTGCAATAGCCTTCTGGCTGGTACATCGTCTGCCAACATCGTAGCTCTTCAGACCATTCAAAGTGGGGCTGTTTGTGCGGTACTTGGTCTACCAAGAAGGCATTCTATTACCGAGGCCCGTAGAAAACTAGACTAGCTTTCAATCAGGCACAGGGTATCTTTTAAGATACTAACACTCACATTCAAATGCCTGAATGCCATTGCACCCAGTTACCTCTCCGCACGGATTCATCGCTACATCCCAGGACGCTCTCTCCGGTCAGTGGAACAGGCAAGACTGTCTCAGCCTCGTTTCCGCCTGGCCAAATTTGGAAAAACGAACTTAGACGTCCTTGCTCCAGCATTGTGGAATTCCATCCCACTTCACATCAAGTCACCCCCTTCCTTGGTCGACTTTAAAAAGAATCTGAAGACCTTTCTTTTTACCGCTTCCTATTTCTGTGCTCTCGGTTTCTTATTTTTTCTCTCACTTCTGATTGTTCGTTCTGTCTTGTTTTACGTGCGCCGTGAGGCCTGCGGGCGAATTGGTGCTCTATCAAGAATTAAAATAAATAAAAATAAATAAATGTTCACAATTCTAACTAGGTGTGGCATTGCCAACATTCACAATTTAGTCAGGGTCTGGCACATGCTAATGTTCACAATTCTAACCAAGTTTGGCATTACCAACATTCACAATTCTGTCTGGGTCTGGCGCAGGCTAATGTTCACAATTCTAACTAGGTGTGGCTTTGCCAACATTCACAATCGTGTCCAGATGTGACGCAGGCCAACATTCACAATTCTAACCAAGTGTGGCACTTGCCAACATTCACAATCCCATCTAGGTGCGACGCAAGCTAATGTTCACAATTCTAACCAAATGTGGCACTCGCTATCATGTACAATTCTGACCGGGTCCGGCGCCGACCAATGTTCACAATTCTCTCTAAATGTTGGACTACTTAACATTCACAATTCTGTCTGGGTCTGGTGCTGGCAAGTGTTCACAATTCTAACTAATTGTGGCATTGCTAACATTCACAATCCTGTCTGGGTCTGGCACATGCTAATGTTCACAATTCTCTCTAAATGTTGGACTACTTAAAATTCACAATTCTGTCTGGGTCTGGCACAGGCTAATGCTCACAATTCTAATTGGGTGCAGCATTGCTAACATTCACAGTTCTTAGGTAAAATAGTGTTGAATGGCAGGGTTTTCCGGAGTTGAGTAATTGCTCTACTCCCCACCCATGCCACACTTACTTTGGTGGTTGCTGCTGGTTGACGGTTGGTCGCTGGCTTCCCCTGCTGACACCTGCAGACACAACCTGAAGCCGCCACTGTAGGAGCCAACACTTTGCCTTGGGGCCCTTCGCTGCAGGGGCTGCCAGGCAGAGGGCTGCCCAGGTGTGTCCTTGATGAGGGAGTAGTGGACAAATCAGGTCGGGAAGTAGGTCTGGGAGGTGGGATATGGGTGAATCAGGAAGCGGGAGGCTGGGGAACACAAACCACGCAAACTGGCCTATCAGGATGGGGGGAGGCGGGCTGGGAGGCGGAATGAGGGAGGAAGGGAAGCAGAGAGGTAATGGGGAACGGGGACTGCAGGCAGAGACGGGGGGGCGAAACCACAGACCAAATTAACTAAAACAAAGGCCCAGGAGGGTCTTCAGTAGGCCCAAACTCACCTGCCTGCCTGTTCAAATGCAGGGAGAAAGGAGCAGGCTCGATGGTCTCCTGGGAAAAGCAGATCTTTCCAGCCTATCAGTGTGGGGGGCAGGCTGGGAGGCGGGAGGAGGGAGGAAGGGAAGCAGAGAGGTAGTGGGGAACGGGGCCTGCAGGCAGGGCCAGGGGGCCCAAACCACAGACCAAATTAACTTAAACAAAGGCCCAGGAGGGTCTTCAGTAGGCCCAAACTCACCTGCGCCGCCTGTTCAAATGCGACGAGCAGGGAGCAGGCTCGTTGGTAGCCTGGGAAAGGGAGATCTTTCTAGCCTATTAGGGTGGGGGGTGCAGGCTGCGAGGCGGGAGGAGAGAGAAAGGGAAGCGGAGAGTAGTGGGGAACAGGGATGGCAGCCAGGGCCAAGGGGACCAAACCACGGACCAAATTAACTAAAACAAAGGCCCAGGAGGGTCTTCAGTCGGCCCAAACTCACCTGAGCCGCCTGTTCAAAACAAGTGAAAGTGGCCATGTACCAGCCCTAAGGAAATGGATTTTTTGAGAGAGCCATTTGTTTCATAAAAGGAGCATTTAATTAGCCACAGTCTCTAGTATGGACTCATAGAACAGTGTTATGGATGCAATTATAGTGCATAGGTTGACTCCCAGTGACCAGTGCCACCACAGAATTATCTCCTTTTCACATGTTAAGAGAATGATTGACAGAGTGAACGCTAGCTCTTGCGTGGCTACCCATGGTAAGGGAAGATGCAAACATAGACATGAGAGAAGTGATAAAGAGAAAACAGAAAAATAAAAATGGCATGAAAACCTGGTATGACAGATTCAGGGCTGTGTAAAAGACAACAGTAGAAGAAGGTGAGATGGTTAAGATCCAACTGCCCTACAAGCACAGAGCCACTGGTTTTAGGTTCATCCAAACACAGACTCCTGGGGAAAGAAACAAATCAAGTCTGCACCCAAGATGGCAAAAAGCCTAACTTAGAGTAGCATTGTTTTCAAAGAAGCCTCAAAGGATGCAGAATGATGGAATATTGGGACGGAGGTGCCCCATTGGGAGTATGGCGGCAGCGCACCAGTAAACCAGTACTAAAGAAGGACTAGAACATGCTGCCAGAGGAGTCATAAAAGAGTTGAGAGTGTTTCCTCACCAGGAAAAAACAAACCAATGATCATGAGGAATCAAGAAGAGGAAAGTGAAGAGGTTGATCTGTTGGACAGTAATGTGTACACTTGGCATGGAAGAATGAGAAGGAAGCCAGCTAGGTAAAATTACTTTATAAAGGGATCACCCTCATCACAGTTCTCAAAAAAAGAGGTATATGGAGTGAGTATAATCTTTTGATGTCTAAGGAGGTGGCCGATCTCACGAGACGCAGGGCAGTAAGAGAGGTGCTGCAGAGTAGGGCTAGAAAGGTAAAGAGCAGGGAAGAAGCCAGGGGCCCACCTCCTCAATGAACCATCAGAAAAGATATACTTACCTTCATAAAATGCATGCTTATGTTTAACCATAAATAAACAGCACTTCTATATGCATCAGCCTTCAAAGTGTCAATTTGATGGGTCAGCTACAGCAGCTGTCCTGAGATACTGACAGATAAAGGCTCTTAAGGGTAAAAAGACAGTGACAATCCCAGATCTCTGTGTGATATCACAAACTACCCACAATGCATCTGCACACTTCCCTGGTTGTAGATGCTCAAACACACCAGGCTTTGACGTTTAATAACTATGAGCAGACTGGAAGCTCCCTCTTCCCCTTTACTGCCCCCTTATCTTGCCTGACCACGTCACGCACCATGAGCTCCAGGTTGTCAACGTCTGACCAAGGACTTTCGGACTCGCTTTGTTCCTGTGTCTCTTCACTGACTTGTGGACCTGTAAGAAAGAAACAGAGAGTAGACTTTGAGCAGCGAGAAGGGAGGAAGAAAAGGAATTCGGTTTTCTATGCACTCCATGTATGTGTTTATTATTGTGTTCCCCTGGGTGTACGTGTTGTGCCATTGAGTGGTTTTGTATGTGTGTCTGAGAATGCCAGTTTATGCACTTGGGCACTTTGTGCCTTGACTGCCCATGTTGTACTTCTGGGTGTGCTCGTTTGTGTTGCTGAGTGTACTGGGAGGATAGCTCAGGGGCAATGTGCTCGCCTTGGAAGCAAGACGACACCGAGCAACACAGGTTCGACCCCGGGTCTGCGCTTAGAAGCCTCTGGGTATTAAGCGCGTTATAAATAACAAATCATATCATATAATTTGCCTGTGTATGATGTTGTTGTCTCTGCCTGATAGTGGTTGACTGTGTTTACGAATGGCCCTGGGTCAACGTGTGGCTTCCCCAGGGCATGCCAATCTAAAATCCGTTGTGCTCTCAGCCATGACTCCAAGAATCGACCGCCCTTCAACTAATCTACTCTACCATACAAGCCTGGATGGCCACCAACGGCCTCTGCTTGAATGGGGACAAAACTGAAATCCTCATTTTAGGCCAGAAGCCCACTCTCGCCAACCTCAACCCACTATACACTAACTTTAACATAGACAACTGCATTATCCCAGTCCTATCATCAGTCAAAACACTAGGAGTCCACATAGATGCCACCCTATCTATGGATAAACAAGTAAGCGCAATAGTCTCGGCCTCGGCATTAAGCACCAAACTCGTCAGCGCAATAAAACCTTTCTTAACTAAAGATAACTGCCTGCCCATAGCAAGAGCCACCACTGGAGCTAAGCTGGATTACTGCAACGCACTCCTAGCCGGCACATCCAAGAACAACCTATCAAAGCTCCAAACCACCCAAAATAACGCTCTCAGAGCAGCGCTCAGCATACCAAAAAGAGAGCACATCATTCTAGCTAGGAAAGCTGTCCATTGGCTCCCAGTCAAGGATAGGATTGCTTTCAAAATCCTCACCACGACGCATAAATGCATCAACCATACAGCACAATCCTACCTATCCGGCACCCTGTCTAGATCCCAGTCCATAAGACCTACCAGATCTACATACACCAACCGTCTCATCATACCACGCATCAATAGATCCAAGGCAGGAGGTATAGGCTTCCCCTACCTGGCACCAAAGCTTTGGAACACACTGCCCACTAACCTCAGAGCAGAAACATCCCTCCTCTTTTCAGGAAACAACTCAAAACTGCTCTCTTCAACTAACATGCGCATCTGCCCACCCTCTTGCTCTCTATTTACATGTACCTTAACCATTGCCCAATGTAACCAAGGGCACAGCTGTATGTAACTAAGTCTAAGAAACACTGTAACTAGCACCACGATGCCTTAGTTCTGATGTGCACTTAACAAATGCAAATAAATAAAATAAATAATAAAATAAATGACTGTGGGTGTGCTTGCCTATAGAGCTGGGTTTGCTGTCAAACAAAACACAAACTGCCAAGGATTGAATACTTATATAGGGATACAAAATCCTTCTTTCTAATGGATTGTGTCCTCCCATGTATTCCTCATCTTTGATAAACTCCTTCCAGCGTCAGCTGCTTCAGAAACATTTTCTCTGTGGATGGCACAGTGCGGCGTTGACTCAATGTCCCTCGAGGGCCTCTGTCCACTCTCGAGCATGATGTCACCTACAGTACATGTAGCACGCACTGCGCCTGTTACTTCAGTTCTGTTTTTTCACTGTACAGTTCGCTTCGGATGCGGTGCGATTTCGTTGTTTCGACAATTATTTATCAATAATGTCGACTCCAAAGACGGCTTTCAAGAAATGCATGGATTGTGGGGCCAAGAAGTCCATTACAGACTCACACACCATTAGTCTCTGAGGTCTCGGGCTTCAGCACAAGACAGAGAACTACGGTTCCTGTAGGTACATGACAGGAAAGGTGCTTAAAGGGAGTAAAGGGAAACTCTCTACGGGTTGGCCGCTGTATAAATCCCCATTGATGACTCATTCGAAGAGGAGATCTTCCGATTAAAGGATTTCGAGGGGGGAGTTCACCACCACGGAAGTGCTCCAAGAAGTGCTCACGATCTTGCAGTGGGTCCCATCACTTGTTGCCATCGGCTACTCGTAAGAAGGCCATGGAAAACATCACAGATCCAGTTCAACATCTTCTGACTCCTCTGCCGAGTGCAAGGTATCTTGTCCACGTAAGTGCCTCTAAGGCCGAGTGGGAGGCTTTTCATCTTCAGATGTTAAAAACTTTGAGGAGGCAGCTCCGGCTTCTTATATAGAAGCGAAAAAGTCCTATGACCCCATTATGCCTTCTCAGGCCGAGAAGTTGTCTCCAAAGGTTTCGGCTTGCACGTGCTCGAGCCAAGGCTCTAAACCTTCGACCCCTCAAGTGCATTCGAAGCCTCAAGTCGAGGAGAGGCCTAAACCTCATTCCTTTGTGACTCCGTCAAGCCACAGGTTGAGTTCTTCGACCCTTACCTAAAAAGGACCTTTTAAGTCTAGGTCATCCATTTTCGAGGAAAATGAGATCTCCGACCAGGACAGTCCTCCTTTTGGGCTTGAGTATGGAAACCCTAAATGTTCCAGAGGCTCTAATTTCAGAGGAATCTAGAATGGAACACTTGTTTGACTCTTTGAAGAATGCAAGTGGCCTTGATACCGCTCCTGGGGCAGATTTTGCAACATCAGATCGCTTTGACCATGAAGAGGCCTCATACAGGTCACTCATGAATAGGGTCACAGAGTATCTGGGATAGGGAAGGTCTTCTACACTTTTTCAGCAAGATGATCTAACTGACATTTTGCACAAGGTCCTCAGAAGAATACTGTTTTACCATTCCACTCTGCTTTACAGAAAAGGGTAATGGCAACTTGGGAAACCCTGGATACAAACCCTGCAGTGAACAAAAATCTCACAAACAAAAATAAGCCATCTAGTGTACACCCGGATTTTCTATCCAAACACCTGACTCCAGAGTTTGGTAGTGCAGGCTGCCACTTCAACATCCAGGCCTGCGCCTACCCGACTATACCACCTGACGGGGATGATAAGAGATTCAAAATTCTAGCTAAGAGAGTTTTCTCTGCTTGTAGTATGGTGTTGAAAGCTATTAACACTACTTGTGCCGTAGTCAAATTTGCCTTTACGATATGGGACGTCGTAGCCATGGCTGCAGAACATATCCCTGAAGGGAAGGGAAGGAAAGGGAAGGTTTCAGAACATTATTATAGATGGTAAGGTAGCCATGTGCAAGTACTTGCAGTCTGGACTGGATTCTGCCGACAGTGTCAGCAGGGCCATAGCAGCCAGTACTGTGACACGCAGATTTGCTTGGCTGCGGAAATCTGGCTTTGCACCCGATGTTCAATCTAGGTTATTGAACATGCCTTTTGATGGGTCCCATCTCTTTGCAAGCAAAGCAGATGAGATTCTAGAGAAGCTCCAAACTTCTAAAGCGGCAGCTAAATCGCTTAGCGAGGCAATACGGCAGCTGTAAATGTCCCATACCACTTCCCAAGGTTGGAGGGGTCGGCCCTTTCATTATTACATGTCCTTCGGAAGGGCAAGGGGCCAGGCAAACCAAAGAGGCCAGAAAAGATTTCCTCAAGGTTGACGAGGTTGTGGTATAAAGTCTGCCAAAGAGGCAGCCTCCTTGCCATCAGTCTCTACAACAGCTCTCTGAGTCCTTGGTCCACAGGACTGTTGTGGGAGGGGTGGGGGGCTCAATCAGCATTTGGAAGAATGGTAGGGTATTACCTCTGATGCTTGGGCCTTGCAGACCGTAGCCCAGGGTAACTTCCTCCCATTCTTAAAAAGGTCTCCAGAACATCCACCAGGGGCCACTCCCTCAGGATCCCAGATTGGTTCCTTTTGCAGGAGGTCTCCATCCTGCTGGAGAAAGGTGCCATAGAGCCAGGACCTGTAGCAGAGAGGAACTTTTTGATCCCCAAAAAGGAAGGAGGATTGAGACCCATCCTCAGGAAGAACAAGTTCAAAAGGGTTACTCTTTCTCAGATCCTTCAGGCCCTCTCGCTCCAGGATTGGATGCTATCATTGGACCTTCAGGATGCTTTCTTTCATGTGCCTATTCATTACAAGAACAGGACGTACCTAAGGTTTGCCATTGGCAGTTCTCACTTTGGGTTCTACCATTCGGACTCGCCTCTGCCCGAAGTTTTTCACAAAGTTGATGGTGGTGGAGGCAGTAAGTCTCAGGAGGGTGGAGATTCACATCTATCCCTACCTGGACGATTGGCTGATCAGGGCCCATTCTCCCAGACAGGTCCTGGAACATCTCAGCATCACCTGCCACTCTCTCCACAGACTGGGCTTCTCCCTCATTTTCAAGAAGTCCCAAATGATACCTTATGAAAAGCTGTAATTCATTGGAGCAGTCCTGGATGCTTCCTCTGGGAAAGCCTCGCCACCCGAGGTGAGGGCTTAACACATTCGGCAGATGGTTGACAAGTTCCAGAATGCCGAACATCTTCCGGCATTCCATTTTTTTGAGGTTGCTCGGCCTCATGGCATCCTACATTTTCCTGGTGCCAGACTTGTCTGACAATGAAGTCTCTCCAATGGGCCCTCAGTTCTCAGTGGTCTCAATTCTCTGGCAGAATGATAGACCTACTTCAGATCCCAAGCAAGTTTGTGCAGGATCTGCTGTGGTGGGCCTGCGAGGGGAACGTGTTGGAAGGGGGAACCCTTTTAGCACCCATGGCCAGAGACCAGGGTCCAAACTACACATAAACCTTTTGGAGCTGAGAAAGTCAGACTAGCGCTGATGGCCTTTCTGCCCTCTGTATGGGGGGATAACGTCCTGATAACAACAGACAACACGATGGCCATGTACTACCTAAACAAGAGAAGTGCGGTAGAATCTCTACTCCTGTGCAGAGAGGCAATGCAGCTCTGGTTTCGGGGCATTGCAAGAAGGAATCTCTCTCACGGCCGTTCACCTTGCCGGAGAAGAGAACACGGCTGCAGATGCTCTGAGCAGGCAGAGCACAGTCTCCCATGAGTGGGACTTTGCTCAGGATGTCCTTCTAGAGATCTTCCCCCTTTGAGGAACCCCTCAAGTTGATCTGTTCACGTCCAGTGTCAACTGGAAGTGTAACATGTTCTGCTCCAGGGAATTACCTCGGAGTGGAGCTCCGGGAGATGCGTTTGTAGTGGACTGGGCATTTCGACTTCTGTACGTGTTCCCTCTGGTCCCTTTCATTCCTCATGTCCTCAGGAGGTTGAGGAAGTTTGGGATTGCTCAGCATTGCGCCAGAAGCACGTGGTACCCGGACATTCTGGACATGTCCATCTGTCCATCTGTCCTCCGATACCTCTTCCCCAGAGGACTTACTTTCGCAAGAGGGAGGTCACATTCTTCACCCGGAGATCAGGACTCTCAACCTTCATGCGTTATTTCTGAGAGGTTGAGATACAAAGATTGGGACTTCTAGAAGATGTAATGGAAGTGTTGCTTTTGGCTAGAAGGCCAGCAGCAAAGTCTCTGTACCGTTGCCATTGAAATATGTTTTGCAGCTGGTGCAGAGCTAGGAATGTGGATGCTTTTGTTTGTGACACACCAATGGTGTGTCCTTTTTGCTTCATGTGGCCAACCAAGGGCTCTACAGTGGCACTATAAAAGGATACCTGGCAGTGCTATCCATTTTGAAGCAATCGCCAGTGCAGGAATCCTATTTCAAGATCCCTATCGTAGTCCAATTTTTGGAAGGGCTCACTAATGTGCTCCCTCCAGTCCCTTTCATTATACCAGTTGGGGACTTGAGCCATGTGCTCAAATACCTCCTGTGTGCTCTTTTTGAGCCGCTACATTCATGTGCTCTAAGGATGTTGACTCTCAAAAAGATTTTCCTCACGGCCATTACATCAGCGTGTAGAGTCAGTAAACTACAGGCTTTTTCATGTAAGCCACCTTTTTCAAGCAAAAGGTTGTTTTGAGCGTCTGTCCCACCTTTCTACCAAATGTAGTTTCATAGTTTTACCTTGCTCAAAAAATTGATCTTCCTATTTTTTATCCTCCACCTCATCCTTCTAAGGAGGAGGAAAGACTCCATTGTCTTGACCCTAAGAGAGCGTTGAGTTTTTACATCTCTAGGATGGCAAATCTTTGACAAGACAACAAATTGTTTGTGGGTTACATGGGTCACAAGCAAGGACTGACTGTGACCAAGCAAACCTTGTCCCACTGGATTATTCTATGCATTTCAGAATCCTATAATTTAGTGGGTAAAAATGTTCCTGTGGGCCTGCGGGCGCATTCTACTAGGGGTGTGGCCACTTCATAGGCTTTACAGAGAGGGGTACCAGTACAAGATGTCTGTGCTGCTGCCACTTGGTACTCTCTGCATACATTTTCAAAACAATACTGCCTTGACTCTGCCAGACAGTAGGCAGGATTTGGGAAGGCTGTACTTCACAGCATTAATAATAAGTACATTCTTACTCCCATCTCCTACACATACTGCTTTGGGAGTTTATCAGAGATGAAGAATACGTGGGAGGACACAATCCATTTGAAGAACATATTACTTAACCCTGTTAATGTTCTTTCAACTAAATGTTCCTCCCACGTATGCCTCATGGCCCCTCCCATCACACCCCTCACATTATTCCCCTCAGTAGAATTTCCGTGTATTACACCTTCCTCTCTTTACTGTCTGGTCGTTTTGACCTCGCAAATGTCTGTGCTCTAAAGAGAGGGTAAAAACTAGAACTGAAGTAATGGGCGCAGTGTTTGTTAAATGAACTGTCAGTGACAACATGCTAGAGAGCGGACTGGGCTTTCGAGGGACATTCTGTGTACAGCCGCTTGAAAAGGAGCATTGGTAGGGTGAGATGGAAAGAGGATGTGAACTTAGAAATATTGACGGCGGTGAGAGGACCGGGTGAAGGGGGGATTGCGAGTAGACTGTACAAACATGTTGTTTCTAAATACAAGGAGAATGTGAAACTGAGGGAAGAATGGAATCAGCAATTGGGGTGTGTTATCACGAGAGAGGAATGATAGAGATGTGTAGTAATGTGAAACTTTGTTCACTGAATCTGGGTGAAAGATCTAGACAGATAAAAATTTTGAACAGGGTTTATTTGAGCCTGAAAAGAATGATGAAACGGGGTATGTCTGATTCTGATGATTGTTGGAAATGTTTGAGTGATGTTGGTACATTAGAACACATGTTCTGGCAATGTCCAAGAATTCGTGGATTTTGGTCTGATATTTGTCGGATGTGCCTTGTGTGTTAGAGACTGACACTGATCTGGACTTCAAAACGATGATTTTAGCAGGTAACAGTCTATTGAATGATCTTACTATGTCACAAAAAAGATTCTTGTTCACAGGGGCATTAGTAGGTAAAAAAATGTACTTTGCATTTGGAAGTCACAAACTTTGCCACTGTCGACTGATTGGATCTCTGAAATGCATTCTCTTGCTGATATGGAAATGGTAATTTTCAGGAGACAAAGGAATCTGAAAGTTTTCGAGAAAATATGGAGGACATTTCTTGGTGTGTACTAGGTCTTGCATTGCACTATATATATGGCGTTATTATTTTCATGTATAGTAATTTATATGGACTTTTGTTACTTATTGGCTATTTTTTGTAAATAGTTTTGATATGTTTGTTGATTAATTCTGAATTAAAAAAAATGAAAAAAAAAATAAAATAAAACAAAAAAGATGAGAAATATGTAGGAGGAACACCCAGTTGATAGATGGATTTAATGTTGAGTATTTAAATAACAAAATGTTGTTTGTTGATGAATTGTATGTACACTACCCCCATGTGCACAAAGAATTTTTAAGAGAGATAAATTGTTGAAAATAAAGCTTGGTTTTAGTATAATCAACACATATGCCATTGTGGATTTGGTTGATGCTGAATTGTAATAATTTGTTACATGCAAAGAAAGAAGGATTTTCGATCCCTATATAGGTATTCCAACCTTTGGCAGTTTGTGTTTTGTTTGACTGTGACTCCTGGGTAGTCAGGGCTGAGCACCATGCTCCTCATTAATATATTGACTTGGGAGTTGTAGGAAAGCCCCTAGATGCTCACACTAGACAAAAAATACAACCCACTAAGGCAAAAGCCTAATACACCTCTTGCAAGGATAACAAGGTTTATTTCCATACAAAAGGAAAAAGCGCCAACAAAGAACTCTGCTGCCGCGGAACGTCCTGGCAAAATCTGCATGAGCAGTACGTTATAAAGGTACACAGTGTCATCAGTGACATCATTACAAACAGTAGAAACCTGTGAGGCAGGTTGATGCGACCCTGCACATAGGTCACCTGCTCCATAGGGGATGCCAGACAATGGGTCCCAGCCCCGTCCGCCGATCTTCTTCAACGTGGGGAATGCTGCATTCACCATCAGTCGCCAGCCGAGTAATAGGCAATTATTTTGTAAAATAATCAACACATCTCTATCTATGTAGCAGTGCACCTGGTACAAGTAGACAGGGGCCCGGGAGGAAAACCGAGGCCATACTATCTCACACAATTCACTCACTCCCAGACAGGCCGGCACCTCTCCAAGGTCGTCCATCCTCGTTCTGGGCTATAATTTCATCCCTCCCTGCACCTCGCAGGACAAATCACGTGACCTACAAGTGAAGGCAGGAGGGCCCTGCTTTCTGATCTTTTTGATCGATCGGGTGTCCAGCAGGTTTATGGTCAGTGGTCTGAGGCTGGCTGATCCATTGAAATTCAGGGGTGCATATTTGGGTGCTATAACTTAGAATTGGGAATGGTGGGTGTCAGAGGCCCGTGCCCTCCTTCTTGTGGAATTGTATTGCACCAAAGCGCTCAGCCCTCCTCCCATGGCTTTGCACGGCACATTCTTCGCAGGGCATGAAGTTTGGCAACATTTTAGGACAATTAAGGGTTTATGGGTCTGTGTAGCTCTGGCTTTTTTCATCATTGCCTGGGATACAACCTATTGATTTGCTCATGTTTACAGCCTAGGCCTGGGGTGCTGACTACTGCGCTGCGTTTATGCTTTGTGCTCCAATATGGCTGCTAATAACCAAGATGGCTGCCATCTCCAAATGTGCACTGCACCTTTAAGCATGCAGTAATGTAATCGTGCAGAAGCTTTTAAGGGCACTCCCCTCCCTCCTGGTGTTTTACATTACCGAAAACGGCCTTGGCCTTAGTCTGAAGCACTTGGGGGTGCAGGAAGATCATGTGCCCTTCCCAACAGTGTGCTGGACAGTACACATTAATGTTTTTGAGTGCCCTGGGGTTTGAATGTTTATACCCCCAGGGTGTTATTGTCTGCTTCCCTGATAGTTCCCCTAACTCTGTGAGTGTGTTTCCTTGGTTGTTGCCTGGGTGAGATTATGAGTGCCCCTCTGTGCCTATGTCTAAACCCCTGTTGGGCTTGTGAGTTCCCCTTTGCCCCCTTTCCTGTGCCCAGTGGATTGCCAGTCTGTGCCCCCTGAGGAGTCTGTAAGTGCACTTTTCCATACTTCTCCGAGACCCTAGTTGTGCACCTCTGCATCCCTGTGTGTGCATTTTTGTGTCGAGGTGTGCTGCACGGTGGCAGTGCTAACCTGCCCTAGAAATAGCTGAAGACAGTCTGAGGTACGCAGCATTTGTGATTGTGGAATGGGCTCGGAGGCAAGAGCTGCCTTCATTCCTGATTATAGCATTGAGCTTGTGCTTTATTTAGAATAACTCCCTATACTCCAAGGTGGGCCAACCAGACTATTGCATACCATCTCAAGGTGACTGTGGTAGAAGCCTGACATTAAGCTTTCAGGGATTAAATCACGATGGATGGGGCAGAAGGCGGAGACTGATAGAACCTTGGACCAGGACTGACTCCATGAGTGTAGAGTTTCCAGGAGTCAATGTTATTCTTTCTTGCAGGTTCACTAATGTATCACATATAGCTATAGGACTCTGTACCTAGTGTACCTTTGGCTTGGGCCAATAGGCATTGAGGAAACTTAGATGCAATTCTGAAGCAGTGTGCTAGGAGCTAAGGTGAACATCTTGAAATATGTTATCTTTTTTGGCTGGGGGCTGGGGTGGCCTTAACTCAAGGCATACCAGGAAAAAGACTAACTGCTTGGGCGAGGCAGACAAAGTGTATAGAGGGGGAAGGAATGATGCTCAAACCGATGGCGCTATAACCCACTGCAAACTGTAGTACTCAAGAAAAGATTATGCTCAGGCGGGTGAGTCCAACTAACAAGACAAAAAAGGGATACATGTGTTTGAATGGCAGAGAGGAGTGGATGGTGTCTATTGTGCCTTGTGTTTACCAGAAAGGCGCATATTATTACCTCTCTCCCATACCTGACCGGTGGTTGCATGAATATACTTTGGGCCATGCAGTTTGACTCGGTGTAGTTAGTGGAAGGATGGAGTGCGTAGCACAGGGCAGGCGGGAGAGCTCACGGCACTGCCTCCGAGAGCCGCGTCTCCTCCTGTTGCACAGAGCATAGAGCCAGACCCTGAGTTTCTCTCATTACTCTGTCGCCTTCACTCTCGCGGAGCCTTCAGTCGTTATTAGCGCAAGCCACCGGGCATACTAGGTGGGAACAGCCCAACGGGGTTTGTGATGCCTTCCCCCTTCTCTCCCGTGTAGTGATGAGACATGAGAGTGGCGATGGGGGAGACGAGGAAGTGGGGTTGCAAGTTTGTATCTGTGAGAGGGAGATGGGGGGAAGAGACAGCCTGGGAGAGAAATAAACATTTAAAGGTTTGCAGTAAAGCATGCAAGGTAGAGGAGAGTCTGCCCCAGGGGGGCGGAGATGTATGAAAAAGAGAGTGAGGGAGAGGTGGCTGTGACAGAGATCTGAGAGGGGGGGGGAGAGTGTAAACACTGGATGAGAATAGAGATAGCAGCATGCAGAGAGAGAAACAAAATATTTTCTTTAAGCAGGGCTCACAATTTGCACTCACCACTAGCCACTGCTTTGAGAAAAATGCCTCTTGGCGAGTAAGACATTTTGTGGTTGTATGTGTGGAATTGAGATGGCGAGTGACTTTATGCCCGGCTAGTGGCTTGCAACTTGAAATGTTGCCCCCTGTTTTAAGCATAAAGGGTGGAGCAGGGTGTGAGCGAGGTAGTTAGCAGGACATTTTGTTGATATGTGGTATAATAAAAATGCAAGTTTAAGGACCAACCCAGAAGTAGGCCTTCTAGGGCGGAGCCGTGAAGAAGTACAATAGCATGACATGCTAAATGCAGATTCGGTACTGTACCATGGGAAAACATGAACACATTTTATGAAGTATTTATCATTGCATAGCAACATGTGGTCTGTATTTGATCATATGTGACCTCTTGCACCCTCTCGATAGTTATCTGTGTTTATCTTAAATGGAGTGACCTCACTCTAGTCAATAGATGAGGACTGATTCCCAAAATATTATTTTGCTCTCTGGGCTCCAAAGTTTGAAAACGAACAGTTTGCATGATTGCTGATTGAGGGGAAAACTGAATGTACAAATGCACGAGCAGCTTTGTCCTCCTGGCACGCCCATCATCTCTTATGCGTAGAGGGATGCACTATACCTGGTCTGCCCTGTTACAAACCAGGCACAAGGGGGTGCCCAAAGCAGACCGTGGTCTCTCCTGAAACATCCCTGCATTTCTGACCTATGAACAGAACAAGCTTTGGCAATGCCAACAGTTTTAGCATTTGTGTAGGAATGGGAAAGGCATTTGCCAGGCACTGCCGTAGTGATATTAACTGTCCATCGATGGTAGCAGCTGCAAAATGGTGCCAGTACCTGGGCATATAATAGCAGTGCCTGGCAAATGTCTAATACGTCTACACAAGCCAAGTATTGTGACTTTGCCAATGCTTGTTTTTAACAGGACTTCAGTGAAGGATATGCATTGTGATTATAAATAGAGTGGCTGCAGGCAGACCTGGTTAAGACATTTGTATTACACCGGTAGCATGTTTACAGCTCCAATTAAGTCATTAACTCTCAGAAGACTGCTGTGAAAAAACACTGACAGGCACTTCGAGCACAAAGGTTGCTGGTAAGGCATGAACAAGCTAGCTTAAAGAGTTCCCAGGAGGAGGTGCTTTGGGCAGAGTGAGGCAGGAAGTGGGTGGGAATGGCCATAGGGAAAGCATGGGTAGTCAATGGGTGGGTAAAAAATCAAATAACACCTACCAGCTTTGTGTTCCTCCTCATAAGCCATTTCTCCCTAGCTGAACTATAATGCAATAGTTTCGGTTTATAGGTGGCGCTTCAGTGCCACCTAATAGTCAAAACTAAATATGCTCGTTTCATTTCATTTAATTTCCACCACTGAAATAGAGCAGAAAATGTAAAAATAAAAATACAATAGAGGTAACAGGTTCTTGAAGGCCCCTCGGCTGCAATGTGCATCCGTTACACAGTAGAATGTAGGTCTGACACCATCCCTCCACGAATTTGCGTGCAAATGCATATCGTGATGAAGTCTGGGAAGTGGGGTTAGATGGAACCTGGGGGTCAGGGAAGACCATCTTCATTAGGCGTCAACTTTGTAAGGCATTTATGCAGGATCATCGGTGGGGAATTGGGAGGGGGAGTGGGCAAGCAAGTCCCAGGCTCTCTATGTTCTCTATGTTCTGGCAATGCAACCCCCAAGAGCGGAAGATACAATAATATTCATATATGGGTGAAGAAGGTACATTCTTAGCAATCACGGTCCACAGACTTGAGACAAAGTCACAGCTTATCCCAGTGCACAGACCTAGATGTGGTGGCTATTGGGCCACAGCAGCCTGGTGCTTGAAGAGAGGAGACCAAATATCCACAACAGAGGACACCCTGATTGAATCAGATGGCTGCCATTAAAGGGCCGCCATTTCCAAAATGGTGGTCCTACCTTTCGTAAGCCCAATGAGCCTAAGGGAGCAAGGGGTGGAAGAGAGAAGAAATGAGAGGAAACGCAAGGGGAATAAGGGGTGGCAAGGAAAAGAGGCGTGCCAAGGATGATCGTAAGGAGTGAAATGGGCTGATAGCTAGGCTGCGGCAAGTCTGTGTATAGATTTGAAGATGATGAGAATGAGTTTATACTTTGCCCTCTGTCTCAAAGATAAAAAGCCCAGCTGACAGATGGCTGGGGAGGCGGAGGTGAAGCGGGGAAGGTTGAAGAATGTACCGACAGCGAAGTTGATGACTTTGTCGAGAGGTGAAAAAGCATAGTTTGGAAGGCTATAGAGTAGACTGGTACAGTAGCTAGACCGAGAGAGTACTAAAGAGGAGATTAGGTGCTTAGCAGTGTTGAAGCGAAGAAGATGTCTTATTTTTTGTGATGTTGTGGAGATCTGCCGCAGAGGCAGATTTGGAGATGAAGAGCGAGAAGTTGTGACATGGGTCGAAGACGACATCACGGTTGCGAGCAGATGCAGAGCAGGGAAGGTAGTCAGGAGAGAAGAATAGAAGAGGGGGGAGAAGAAGAGATAGCCTGTTGGGTGGGAAGTAACGAACGTCAGTCTTAGTGGAGTTGAGCATGAGTGAGTGAGATGCCGTCCAGTATTTGAAGGCGGAGAAACAGTTAGAAATGTTATGACTGTAGGTCATCAGATAATCAGATAAGGAGGGAAAGGAGAAGACGATCTGAGGGTCAGCAGCAAAGGGTGGATAGGAGAAGCCGTAGGAGGAGATAAAAGTGCCAAGAGCAGAGGTACAGGGAGTGAAGAGAAGTGGACCCAGGAATGACCCTTGGTGAACACAAACAGTAAGGGGGGTGAGTGGGGAGTTAAGGCTGTACCTGGACACCTGGAAGTGTCGGAGGGTGACATATGAAGCAAACCAAGCATTGCCATCTTGCAGCAGTAACCCAATCACTTTCAATGAGTGTTTGTCAGTGCCCCACCGGTGTATGTGCTCTTAAAGTGGTGTGTCCCATGTTTGTGTTCCTAAGGAATACGACAGCCTGTGCTCATGTAGGTTGAACCTGCCCAGGGTCTCTGTAAACATGCTGGCCTGCGTTCTTGGCGAGTAGTGGTCTGCATGTGTCCTTTAAGGGTTTTCTGTGCTAGTTAGGACGCCCTTGTTTATGGGTGTACTGGTCTGCGGGCGGTAATGCCGGTCTGTGCCCCGTTGGAGTGCTAGATATTGTGAAGTTTCTCTGCTACCTTGACTGAGGACCTCATAGATTTTGTGCGGATCCCCGGAGTCAGAGCTGCAATCCGCAATAAGTTTCACTTCGGATTTTCGGTTCAGGGCTGAGCGCAGGTTTCTCTTCCACACAGAGGGCCTTGGCTCATCCCTGCCGGGCTGGTAGGTGCCACTGGCGATCGCCCACGCCTATGGAGAATGAAGAATGAGGCATATTACATATTCATAAATAACTTGGTTTGTACCTTTCAGTGAACAACTATGCTAGGTATTCAACATCATTGCATCTTCCAATAGGGGAGAGAGGGCTTTGTTGCCAGTACCACATCCTGCAACCTCTGTGCACGCTATGCATTCCATGAAGACTGGCCTTACAAAATGGGTGCAGAAAATAAATGACCACTGGCTGTGATTCATGAGAGGCCCAAGATGAAAGGTCAAAAGCTGATTACTCCTCTCACCTCTAGCAGGGATCCCTGGGAGGAGAGAAAAAGCCATGCAGGCCTAGCTGCCACAAAACGCTCACGGTCACTCACGCAGAGAGTGGGCATGCATTGATTGGGCATGGAGGCTGAGGATCAGAGGAGAGAGGCAAAAAACTAAAAAGGCACGGTCCATGACCTCTTATTATCAGAGGTGATCCCACCGCAGGACTGCATGGATTGAGAGTGCACCTTTGGAAGGAAGAGGATCCTGATGCCTAGACCTCACCACCAATGCCAAGCAATCCTGAATATGAGAAGCTCCCTGCTCTACACCATGACCTCTGGCAATGGCAAGGCTGCCTAACATCTCAGGCCAGTCGAGGAAATGTCATTACTAATAGGGCAATTTGGTAACTTCTGGTGAAGGCTGCAATGTAGCCGTCTGGTCTATCCTTCCCAAATAAACCAATGACAGCCAACTTCCTAGTGCATGCCCTCAAACCCTATCAATGCATCCCCAAAACCAAGTTCTCTAAAAGATTCACCTCAAAGATTTTGAAGTCATCATTAGACCGGTCATGCCGCAGGCCGTGTTTCCAAGGAATGCGAAATTGTGTGTGCTCGGGGTTCGTCCAGGTCAGGCCCGGATACTCGGGATTACCAATTTGTCTCGTTAGCCAGGGGATGATGAGGGGTTTCTGGGCACTCATGTCACAGAGTTTTGGGTCCTCCTCTGATCAGGCTACGTGTGCTGAAAACTCAGCCAGGAATTAGCAGGAGGACCTAATACAAGGAAGAGAACAACACGAGAGATCAGATTATGCCGAACAAATTACTCATCATACCAGCGCAAAACCTGTTTGTAAAGAGTGTTTATGTGGTAGGTGTGAAATATGCTGTAGGACATCCAAGCTTCAGGGCTTGGGACAGAGGTATTCTAGAGCTCTACCTCCCTCGCAGGTTTTTATTTCATTCTCATAATGACTTGTTGGATGAGTGTTGGTCATTTATTTATTTATTTTTCAACTTGTGGAGTGCACACAGCCTATGGATGCTAGCTATGAATGCCCCACGGCAGGTAAAGAGCCAATTTTCTTGTTTTTTTGCTAAGTGTTGTGACACATATTTTATGGAATAATCAAGATTTCAAATGCAATGATAACTCCTCAGATCGTACGGCTGTACCGGTCAAATAGAAACAAACTCCAGGCAGTATGTGAATAGTCTTATAGTGTTCGGAACTCATGGTGGCAATAAGTAAGACAGACACAAGTGATCACAGTTAAAGGGTGTTTATTGAACAATGAATTCTGTATGCAGGTTGGAAAAACGCCTATTCTAAACCTAAATCTAAGATGGGAGCAAGCGTCAACCATCAAACGAAAAATAAGGCAGTTCTAGTGGCGTTGTGTCAAATAAAAGGGCCTCTACTAAGAAGCCTATTGCCAAACCTTACAGCTAATACAAAAAAGTGTGGTATAGTACTCAAGAAAAGAAAGAAGGGTTCTCAAATAATATGTCAAGATGCTGTAGCCAGAGCCTCCCTTCTCCACATTTTGAGCATGGGGTAAGGTGGGATCTTGGAGCACAGTACTCTCTTGGGCAGCTTTTGGGACCGTTGATGGCAAAGTCTCATTTCACTTGAAAGACTCTTACGTTCGAGGACCTGACGTTCATCAACTAACAAAAAAAAACAAAAGTTCCTTCAACAAAGGAAAGTTTGTTTCCACTGTTCGCTGGGTGATGGATTCGCCCCATGGTCCCCCTCTTCTGGGCGCTGACCCTTCTCAATTGTTTACCACAGTTTCACGTAGGGTGATGGCCTCACCCCTGGGTCCCCCTCTTCTGGGCACTGACCCTTCCTGTATCGTGTTCCACAAATCTTAATGTCTTTTTAAAGAGTTCCAGCAGACATCCCTTGGCCGGGTTCACGTTTGTCAACACTCTGTTTCTTGGAACTTTAGACTTTGCCCCTCTTAAGATTCACTTCCCTTTCTTTCACTTAGCTTGTAGATCAAAGTCTTTCGATTGTACAGGGATTTTGCTTGACCGTCAGTATGACACTTTGACCTATTCCGCTGGCCCTCATATGGCCTGCTGATATCTGTAGATTCTCTCAGATGGGGGATCAACCAGAATCTCTTGAGTTAGCACCCTTGTGGTGCCAGTTTTCCTCTGCACCTGGTCTCCCCTTAACACTTTTACAGTTCATTCCCAGTTCCTTCAACTTGGTTAAAACTTGCCACTTTGCAATTCTCTCACTCAACACAGCCCGGGTTCTCATCGGTTCTCCCCTCGACTCACTGGCTGTGATGAAGCACTTGGCTTTTTTGGAGTCAAGGCTGGTACCACGGGTGCGGGAGCTTCCCTCACTCCAGTTTATCGGCATAGGCTTTCCCCGTGTACCGTTGACATCTGCCGCAAGACACTTGTGCTATTGTTCGTGGTCTTAGGCGCTCTTCTGCGAAGATTGCATGTGTCTGGGATGAAAAGGGCAAGGTCACTTCTCTCCTCATCACCCTATTGATTCCTGTCGCCTTTCTCCTTCTCTTCAACTTCCGCACATTAGCCGCCTCGTCCTGCTGTCTGCCGTGCTCGTACTGTGCTCTCTGGCTCCACCTTTTATCCCTGTGGGGAAGGGAAAGGGCCGCAGGTGTGTGTAATTCTGATCAATTGCCTGACTTTGCCCGACCCTTGTATTGGGACATGTCAGGTAAACGGCTCTGGTGTTGGTCCATTTTTGTCATGATTCCTGCCCCTCATGTCCCCAGCCCTCCAAGATGTCAGGCTGGAGCCAGGCCACGATCACCTACATGGCCCTCAAGGGCCTCTCCATCCCTCCAAAGACCCACTTGGAGTCAGACTTGGCGCTTGTGGCACCAGACTCACTCACTCCCATAGGATAACATTGGGGATTGGACTTGTAGTGCATTGATGGGGAAAAGATGGATGCCCCCACATATTCCGGTTCCCAGAACTGCATGTGCAGTCTAGTCTTTTGGGTGTGGTTCAGCCCAGAGACACCTGGGATACCCAGAGACTATTTAAGCCACGCCCAGGCTGAGAAACTTGCTTTGCATTTTCTGCACCTGCAGCGTGACACTCACCGTGTTTGGATCGGTCCCCAGTAGGCCTGCATCTTTCTTCTGCGCTCAGCTCCTGCAAGAACAAGAACACCGTTAGGAACAGCCTTACCTTGCGGCGCTTCTGCCCATCATTCATCGCTCCTTCTGTTCTGCGGGCATCTTCGGCGTTGTCATTCCCATCCCGGCACACCGCTTCCTAAGGAAAAGGGAAAAGAACAGAAAAAAGGCATTAGTAAGTATTCTGCAAATCTTCGCTTATTTTTAAACACTGTTCGAGCTTCAAATGCTTACCTGAATCTCAGCCGCTCTGGGGAAACTATCTCCAGAACTTCTCATCCATCTGCAAGAGGAAAAAGACTCTCCAGGTTAGCGTGGAAACATCTAGAGGCGCCGCATACCGCGCTTACTCACCGCATTTGTTTTTCATAACCAGCATCCACGCTGAAAACGTTGCGGCACCTAAAAGATACAGAAAAAGAACTCAGTTCAATACAAATACGAAAGGGGTGCATCGTGCATCGCGCTCTCACTCACCTTCAGCGCTACTCATCTCAGCAGCACACCGCCATCCCCGGACGCCGGCCATCATCTAAGGAAGGAAAGGAACAAAGTTAGAGAACTGTTCAAAAGACTCATTATACTTACCTGTCGGACTCTTGCCAGTGAAGTAACTAGGCAGCAACGAGCCCGCATCAATCAACGCGCCCCTGCGCTGAAAGCAGGATGGAGAGCACACTATCCAAGAAAACAAGGTGAGCTGTGGATCAAAGGAAAGGGTTGGACCCCGGGGGAAGAAGGGGTTCAAGCACACAGACAAAAGGGAGTTAAACTCTACCAATCCTGTGTTTCAGGCCCAGTCTCCAGTCGAATAGCCTCCAGGGAAGGGTTCGAAGTCGTAAGAGGTCAGAACAGGTTGAGTGACGTCCCCGTGGATACCAGGTGAGCGTTACAATTTTCCCTTTGTGTTGTGCGAAAGTGTTTGTGTTGGAAAAGTGGGGCCCGGGGGGTTGGTCAGAGACTGACCAGCCTCCGTAGGGGCGCTAGAAGGACAGCCTACATAGCGGGCTGCCCTTCTGGCCTCCCTTCCCGGGGACATCCAACACCTCGCCTCCTCCTCCCAACCGGAGGCAATATAAGAGAAATAAAGGGGTTCCATGTCTTAAAATCGTAGCAAAAATGGCTGTGGATACAAAATATTGCGGCAGAAATGCTGTGCTTTTGCCGCCACAATCATGTAAAGGATGCGGGGGACACCCCCGCAATCCCTGGATCCATTATACCATTTAAGGGGAGCGGGGGACAACCGTGCAACCCCTGCTCCCCTTAAATGGTATAATGGGGTCCACCTTTACCGGGTCAAACCACAGCATTTTTGCAGCATTTTCTTTTACCAGCGACATTTTTGCCGCGATTTTATTACCTGATACCAATAAGGACATACACCAGGGTGAATAAATAGTTTTAAAACATGTGTATTTGTTTTAAATTTTGACTGGTTCTTCCACCATGACTAGGCTGCTCTATAAAGTCTTTATGAGGGGCCACTTGGAATAGTGGGGAGAAGGACAGTGGACAGGTCACCCCCTGGCCTCAAGGAATGGACTTGGCAGGAGGGAACTTTGGAGAAGCGTTTTGAAAATAAAACATTGGAGAATAACATTTGGAGAGAGATGGAACAGCAGGGAGCCATAGGATCAGCTGAAGGCTGTCTGAAGGAGGCGCAGGTGTGATGACTTGTGCTAGGACATTTTTTCTGAAGTCCAGCTAAGGGCTTAGTAAAACCATTCAACTGAGGCAGTACAAGACTCCACTCTTAGCATAAGGCTTTACCACCTGAGTCCGTGGTAGCGTAGACAGAGCAGCCAGGCTTTTACAGGAAGGAGAGAGGGCTGTAGAATCAGTACAAATGAAATTGTGATACAAATGGTCCAAAGAAACGCTGAAACACTATGGGCCTCATCACGAGTTGGGCGGTATTACCACCGGGATACCGCCTGGGCTAATAGCGGTACCGCCAAACCCTCTGGCGCTATTGGCGGTAACCGTAATTCCCCATTGGGTCTGTTGGACCCATAGGGGATTTTCGGCGCAATTAGCGCGCGCTAATAGCGTGGTGCTAATTGTGCCCGAAAATGGGAATTTTCCCAGCTCATTTACCCCCAGCCAAACCCTTAAATGCGGCGGTAATAGCGTTACTGCCGCATTTAAGGGTTACCGCCAAACTTTTGATGAGGATCTATGTATTGTAAAAAATAAAGGATTTATTTAAATACAAGTAGGCCCAGATAAATCTAGGGGTGAATAAGTACTAACACATTATATAAAATCAAAATTATAAAAACACAACACTATACTTGAAGGTACGCAGACTAAAGTATAAGCCTCATTTGGAACACCTAACAGTAGTTCTAGAGAAGTCAAAACCGTTTCATACACATTCAGTATAGGTCATGCCTATTCTTGGGGAGTAAAAACCAATGGTTACTTTCACAATTACATTCAGTAATGCAAGGGCAGTAGACCCTACCAGTTGTACAATGACTCTTAGTGCAAATCACATAATCAGTCAACTGGACAATATACTTTTTGTGAATAGTGGAACACTTATTCCAGGTACAGTAAAAACCTAGAACTACTTTTGTGATAACCCACAGTTATACTAGGTGAGTAAAACCTAAGGGTGTAATATTCAAATACAGGTGTTTTGAGATCAGTGAAACACAGATTGAGATAAGCAGTAACTATTATAACTTATTTTTGGGAGGCACACAGCTAACTCAAGGTAAGTAAAACCCATTTACATTTTTAATCTCACAATGTAGTCCAGGTTAGATCTTTCCCAGCTATACAAGTAACTTCTGTATGATTCATGAGGGACATTTAGAACCAAAAACTCTTCTTATGTCGGTCTACAACAGTACAGGGAAAGCAAACCCCAATGTTACACTTAACTGAATGACTCAAAGTTATTCTAGGTAGGCAACAACCTAATACACACCTATTCTGGACAGGTTAGCAGAAAGTCAGGGGAAGCAAGACCCAGATGGGGGACACTGATACAATTATCCTAACAGGAGTAATCTGGTGAAACCAACACATTACTTTTAGGAAGAGGCACACCCAATGGCAAAACGGTTTCTAATGAAAGAAAGATGTTAACCATACTCTTAAGAATAGTGCATCACACATCCAAGGTAAGTAATAACTTTTGTAACTATTCACTCTTAGAGTTATAAAGAGTTGGTTGGTAATTGTAAGTAACTTTTAAACACTTATTTTCTTTTCTAGGCAAAAGGCCCAATCTCTTAAAAGTCTTTCCCTGGTTCTTGGAGCATGAGTGTTCTCAGTGGCAGAAGGGGGGTCACTAGGGACTAGGGACCAACAGACAGTATCAGAATAGGTTCTTAAGTAGCAAACGTCAGAGTTCCTTAGGAAGACTGGGCAAATAGGTGAGTACGTTACTTCTAGGGTTAGAAGAGGGTCCAGGGGCTTCAAAGAAGACACCCTAAAAGGATTCTAGTAGTGGGACTGGGTACACTGGAGGAGAGACCTCCCCATCACAGAAAACACCCCACAGCTACACAAAAATCCAAGGAGACTTAAGATAAGTACATACCCCATCCAACACAGTACCTCAACATTGAAGAAGATTTTGCAGCAGGAGGACTTCAAGGTCTGCAGCCAAATACCCGGTCAGTGGATTCCTTGTTGTGTTGACTGAAAACAAGACCTCAGAAGGAACTTTGCAGCAGGGATCGATGAAGAAGGCTCTAGGCAAGGTTTTCCTCGTGGCTGAATGTGGTTTTGCAGATTTGACGCCTTTTCAAGGAGCACAGAAGAAGACAGAAAATCGCAGTTGAATTCTCGTTGTTACAAAGATCCAGCACTCTGACGCAAGGTTGCAGCAATGCGTGGGATGGCTCAAAATGCAAGTCTTCTTGAGTCTAGTGGGTCTCACCAGGTCAGGGTTGTCGTTTCAGAGTCCCCAGGTCGATTAGAAGGAAGGGCTACAGCAGGCTCCGGTTACACAGCAGGCTCTCCAGTCGCTGGAAATCATTTCATCCGATTTTCCTTCATCATCCTCTTCGGTTTTGGTTCCAGTGGTCGACTTTTTCAGCTTCCAGGTTTGCAGTATTTAACAGGAACTAGAGCACAACTTCTGCATTCTCTCCATGCATTTTACAACATGGGGCGGTCTGGGTGTCCAGTCAGGACAGCCAGTCCCCACTGGGATGTGTCCCCATTCAGGCAGGGAGGAAGACAAAGGGCTGTGGAGTTTTGGACTCCTCCCTTGCTTCCTGCCTTCACAGACAGACTGGAGCCTGGGCGGGGAGTCCAGGGGACTCCCGCCAAAGATAAAAATCACGCAAAGGAATTTCCCACCCTGGATGCCAGGGGAAGGAACAGGAAAGGACAAGAAACACTAAAATGGCGATAAAAGAAGACAGGGGCCATTTTGGTAAAATGAGCACCCTTAGATGCCTTAACTGCAGCTGTGCACACAGCCCGCGGTAAAGGTGCACCAAATTAATACAAGGTATCACTGCCACCAGCCATTGAAGGTAAGCCTGTCCCTGTAACAGAATTGTTACAGTTTTAGTGTGAAATGGGATGCAATGCATCTCTCCAGCACTCCACATAAGGTGGGGTGTGCTGGTTTCACCTTGCAAAATATAAAAGGGATACAAAGATCCTTTTTACCCTTGGGAACTGTAGTTCTCTCAAGTTTATCAAAAGAAAGTTAAAAGGGGAGCCCCTATGGCAACCCAGCAACAGCAGGCACTGATTGCCAAAAAGTTGTTAAAGATGATAACTTTAAAAAGACAGAGAAAATGACACCCATAAAAAGAGTAAAAGATTCTATGGGTTTTGAAAAAGGTTTCCACTCACAGAGGTATTAAGGAAAAATATCCCACTAGCAAAGCAAAATGTTCTGGTGTTAACCCAGGTAAGGAAGATTTACCATTTCTATGAAAATCTCAACTAACAAAACTCATCCCGCGAGATCTTGGGACCCGAGATCTTGCGAGAACACGTGCGCGAAGCGCGCAAAGGAACAAGAAAGTGAAGATGTGGAGCGAAGGCTACCGTCGTGCCCCAGCCCTCCTCCTGAGGTGAGGCCTGAAGCCTCCATTGAGCAGCTAGACACACTGGTGATGTTCATCTCATTGCAGGGCGTAATTCCATGGCTACCAGACAGAGCCTCATTGCAGCTCTTGTAAATAAATTAAGACACTTAAGCCGACTCTGATACATCAGTGCAGTAAAGCCAACTGCACTGACCCATCAAGGACTTAACAGTGAGTACAGACAAATCTCTGCGTGTTGCAAGGTGCCAAATAAAACACCTTGGCCCTCATTACGACCCTTGCGGAAAGCGACTGACCGGACCGCCACAGCGTAAATAGCGTTTCCGCCATTGCACGAAGGAGCAAAGTGCGGCCCATTCCGACCCATCGGGCACGAGCACCACGGCATGGCGGAAGTGCAAAGTCCGCGATGGCGGAAATGACCCCAAAACGGCCCACACCGCCGCCGTACGGCGCCCCAGGTGCAATACCGCCACCCCTCTTAGCGGTCACCGCAGTGTGCGCCTACCGGAAAGTACGGTGGCCGGAAATATACGGAAACGGAAGTTAAAACACGGGCCCGGAACGGGAAACATCCCGGCGTACACCTATAAATACACTAAAACCACACAACCACTAAAAACACTACCCTGAGACACACCCCACCCCGTCAACCACCCTAGCGAAACCAAGAAAAATGGGAAAAGTAGCGAAGAAAGCGTGCGACCGCAAGCGGCAGGTCCACTTCTCCCGTGAGGAACTCACCGTGCTAACAGAGACCCTCCAGGAGAATGCTGCCGTCGTCTTCTCCACGCAAATGACCAGGACGGCACTTGCAAACAAGAAGGCCATATGGGCTCTGGTGGCACAGCGGGTAAGTGCGGTGGGGACCGCACCCCGCACCCCACAGCAATGCCGCAAGCGATGGGACGACCTGCGGATACGCGTCCGCAGCATACTCTCTGCCAACCGCAACATTGCCACAGCCACCGGGGGAGGTCCTGAATCACCCATCAAGTTGACCCCCTGGGAAGAAATATGTGCCTCCACCATCGGAATGGAGAGCATAGAGGGAGTCGGAGGGATGGAGAAAGGAGTGCAGACATCCGAAGATTCAGGTAGGTGGGCCAGATAAAACAATCCACACAGTCCATCCATGTGAAGTACCATGCGTCCACATAGTGCAACAGAAACACATGTCCAGGAGAACGTCCACACACATCGGCCTGATAGCGCACGTTAAAAACCACAATAAATACATAAATAATTAAAAACCCCTAAAACACGCACTACACGTGCAGCAGGCACACCCTAACTGCAGGCTGCCAAACAACTGCACCCTCACTCCACACACAAATCAAAGCACCTCCAAGGCCCCGACCCAAAACACCCTCAGGTACCACCCCAAAGCATGTGATACAATGCCATTCCAATTCCCACAGACCCATCAATAACCCTCGCTCTCCTTTACTCCACCACAGGGTCCGATCCAAACGACGAGCAACAGGACACCCCTACCAGCACACCTGCAAAGAGGGCCAAGACCAACGGCCAGAGACCCTCCACCTCAGCTGCACGCATCAAGACACGGCAGCAGCACAAATCAGGTGGCAGCACAGAGGAGGGAACATCAACAGGCACCCCAGCAGCCAGCATGCCCACAACACCACCACCACAGGTCCCCCCAATGGATGCCACAGAAGGCACTGCCTCTGGTGGCAGCAGCACCATAGGTGACACCCCATTGATGGCAGCATGCTCGGACACAGAAAACGGGGATGCCGAAGTCAGATCCATCCATGACCTGTCCCAATCCCCCTGTCTGTCCCATCCCGTACAACATGAGGATACCACGCAGGGGCACCCACAAGACGACGACTGGCCATCCCCCCCAAGCCCTGTGGGAAGGCAACATGAGGTCAACAGCCCCTCTGCGACACCCCCGCAAATGGCCATGGCCCAGCAGAGGCAACAGTCCCTCGACCAGTTGATCGAACAACAGCAGCAACTGGCCACACTCCTCAAGGACCATGCCGATGAATGTGGGGGCACCAAGGCAGACATAGAAACATCAACTGAGACACTTAGGGCAGAAATGGAGAGAGGCACAGAGACGCTAAGGTCACAAATTGAGAGAAGCACCGAGAGCCTGAGGGGGGAACTGCATGCGACGTCCAAAGACGTATGTGCCGAACTTGCCGCAGTGCGCCGTGTGCTCACTGAGCTCTCGCAAACCCTTAGGGACATGCATGGACGTGAGCAGGCAGACACATCATCCGTTGCAAGTTCCGTCCAGGGCAGCCCCCAACGTAGATCTGGGAGGACCCGGCGCTCCACAGGCAGGGGTGCCCCTGATACCCGCAGAGGGGGCATGCAATAGCGACAGCCCACTGACAATGAGCATCTTTGAACACTGGTGTTCGGGGGGGAGGTAGGAGGGTGGAGGGGGTGTGTTGGGCTCACTTGGGTGGCGGGTCGATAGGGTGTACAACATGATATCACATATGCCATAAACAGTGCACGATCAACCAATGAGATGTGTGGACATTGATCTTTGTGTACTAGGCCATCATAGGCGTACAGTCCATTTTGTGCATGTTCCAGACACACACAGTGCCACGTGTCCCGTGTCCATGTATCAGCCACCAGGCATGAGTGCTAGAAGCATACATCAATGAGATGCTGACGAATGTCACGGGCCTCCGGTGCCTCGCAGACTCCTTGAGGTGCTGCCACATCCCCACCCTCATCATGACCATCATCCGGTGCTTGCAGTTCTGCGTCAGGGGGCATGGGCACATTTCTACGTACGCACATGTTGTGGAGCATGACACATGCCATCACCATCTTTGCAACCTTCTCATGGCGGTACAGGAGTGCCCCGCCAGACCTGCTGAGGCAGCGGAAACGGCCCTTCAGTAGGCCGCATGCCTGCTCAATGACTACACGGGTACGTGAGTGGGCATGGTTGTAGTCCTCCTCATGCTGGTCCCGTGGGTTCCGGACTGGTGTGAGGAGCCATCTCTTCAGTGGATATCCAGCATCACCTGTATGTGGACGAGAAACGTAGGATGTGGAATGCCATTGATACGTACGCACACCCCCCCCCCTTCCTGCCAGTACATTGCCAAATCACATACCCCACATCATCATGCATGCAATGAGACTCACCGAGTAGCCAGGATCTGTTCCCTGCGTGTCGCTCCATGTAGCGTGGTATGGTAGAGTTCCTCAAGACCATGGAATCATGGGTTGATCCAGGGAATCGGGCACAACAATGCGTAAAGATCCTGTTGGAGTCACACACCATTTGTACATTCAGTGAATGAAATTGTTTTCGGTTGCGGTACTGGGCCTCCATGGCATGTGGCACGACCAATTCAACATGGGTGCAGTCGATGGCACCAATGCAACCCGGTATGCCGGCAAGTGCATGGAATCCCACTTTTGTGTTGGTTATTTCCTGCTCCGAGCGTGGTAGAGAGATGTAGTCGTCTGCGTGCTGCAGGAGGGCATCGAGCACTTGGAATAGTGTCCGTGAGAACAGTGGCTGAGAAATGCCATGCAACTGTCCGACTGTGTGCTGGTAGGTGCCTGTGGCCAGGAAGTGGAGTACAGACACCACCTTCAGTAGGGGTGGGATGGCGGTTGGGCTATCTATCATGCTGACTAGGTCAGCCTGTGTCATGTCCACAATGGCGGCTATGGTGTCCCTGTCCAGACGGTAGAGGGTGTGGATCTGCTCATCAGTGAGGTTGAACGGATGTGCTCGGAGGCGTGGGATTGCGGGCTGCCTGCGTGGTGGTAGTGGCTGTGCTGCTGGGCCTTGCTGGCCCTGCCTTGGCCTCCTCCTCCTCCTGCGTCTCCTCCGTGCGGCTGGTTGTAGTTGTTGTTCGTCTTCTTCTTGGAGTCGGAGCACTTGCAGTGCTATCAGGTCCCCCAGGGCCAACATCGCGAGTCCTGCCGGTAGCATTTCGCTGTGGTTGTGGGAGGAGACTGGCTGTGCAATTTATGTGTTTCCAGGCTGTATGGCCTCCACCTGTGGTGATTGATTCCACCTGTGCAAACTGCTCTCCCCTTTGGCCGAGCACGTCCCGCGCACAACGCTGCAAATCGGGTAATGGTATCTTGCTATTGCAATCATGTATTTGTACCCGATGGGCGTGTAAGATTGGTTGATATGTTCATTCTGCTGTGGTCCCATTGTTTCCCATACTATCTGTGCAGTCGCGAACGGACTTGTGAAGGGTCAGTGGAACGTAGTACTCGAGTAACGGTGGGCCCTCATGCATCACTGTACCGAGTTGCAACGACGGGCGGGGCGTCCCATTTGTGGGTGAAGGCAGTTGCCATTTTCACACACAGCCGCACTCGATGGAATAATTAGTGATTTCAAACGGCCACAGATGCCTTTTCGACGTGATGTTGCAAATGAGGAATTCGAAGGGCGGCGCTTTCGGTTTCCAGCTAGCGGCGAGGAGATGCCCACAGGTCTGACTGCAAATATAACGTTCTATTGTTCTATGTCCTTGAGACAGGGCCCATGGCGAGGGAGCAATGATTGATATGAATAGTTTGGGATGCGCAATAGCTACGTGGGCGATGAGGCCGGCCATTCCCAAATACATGTTACTTCACAACACTGGATTTACGGGCTGGGGCACTGTGGATTTAGCAGGCTGCATTACGCACAGACTCAATGGACGTTTCTAATGTCATGTGAGTAATTATTCATGCGTTTTGATCCCGGGATGAGGGAATGATGAATGGATGCATGGGCAGGTGATTTGATGCAGAGTTTGCCATGTACAGGGCTTCTTGGGATCTATCCGCCTCCCCTACGCTATGTGATGCAGGGCTGCCATAGTGGGACCATCGTCTATCTGGCCTTGTTGAGCCCTCCCTGTCTCGACGCGCCCTCAGACACTTGTGTCCATGCACGTTAACATTCCCATCTGATGGATTCTGTTTTGGCAGACGCATGCACAGGTACACTCGTTCGTGATGGTGTTTACACCTAGGTATAGATGGTTATGAGTCGCAAGTGGCTTTGGGGTGGTGATGATCCTTTGGAGTGGGCTAGCATGCATATGGCTGTGGATTTCGTGTGCTCATTGAAGTGAGTTGTTCGAATGTAGTTCTGATGGCCATTCTGTTCTTGTTCTTTTCTTTTGGTTGACAGGTATCTCCTCCCCTTTTGCCACTGCCATCTGTATGCCACTCCTGCAGATGGATTTTACTCCCGACACCTGCTGCTTCGTGTTAATCGGTGGAGCAGCATTACGATCTTATGGGACGATCGCCAGTGGCCCACATGCCCTTACGCAGTACTGGTGGCTCGGAGCAACATTTCGGCCTTTCAGCTGGACTAGTGCCTTCCCATTGGGACGGCCCTGCGGTTGTGTGCGCTTCCATGTTGCCTTTTCGTACGTGATTGTGGCTCTGTGTACCATGATGGGACAGGGCGTCACACAAGTAGTGGCTGGTCATTTCTTGCGGATGCAGCCCACAATGGTGAAATGTGTTTTGGAGTTCATGGCCTGATGGCTGTATGGGTTTGGTGATTTTGTTGTGCATTAAATTTCTATTCTGATTTGGCCCGTGTAGCGTTTTTCTTTGCAAGTGATGTGGCATGTGCCTATTTGTGGGGCGATGTATTGTGAGGAGATCTGCATTGGGTTCCTGCTTCGGGGTTTAGTTGCGTGGTACTGTGCTGGGCGCGTTTGCCTACTGAGCCCGTGAGGTCAGGGATGGGGGCTGCCTATATGACAGTTTGGATGTTGTCATGCTCAGGGGCGGGGGATTGGGTTTTGTGTAACAGATGGCGGTCAGCCAGGTGGACTGGTGGAATGATGTGATTTTCGGAATGTTGCTGGGCACAGGTGCCTGTGTTTGCGTGCGTTTCTTGGTGGGGGACTGTGGTCATGTCCATTGGGATGGCTTCTGTATTCGTGCCATCTGTGCCCTGCAGCTCCCATTGGCCCCTCTTGTGTTGCTTTTGTTCGTTGGCATGCATGGGTGCTTTGTACATTTCAATGGTTGCATTGTGACTTCATTGCACCTACAGGGAGTTGTACTTTGTGGGCAGGGAGCGGTGTACAGGCACTCAGTGGGGCCGTTTACGGTTGATTCGCGATGCCGTACTTCTCGCCATGGCGGAATGGTCCATTCCGCCATGCCTGATGGCGTTAGGTACATGTCCGCTAGGGTCGGAATTGGCGTACCGTTGCACCATGGTGGTGTTTGCGGTTTGGCATGGCGCGCGCGCGCGTGCTTAGTGCAGTTAGCGTTGGCGTTCACTACGGTGTCGCTAATGGCTTCGTACTTTGCGGTGACGGGTCATAGTCGCACCGAGCGCTATTCGATGGCGGTATTGCATTTCCGCCATCGTTTTCCCCTTTCCGCCAGGGTCGTAATGAGGGCCCTTATCTTCATCCTGGTGTCCTGTGTTCATTGGGCCACCACAGCAGTCTTGAAAGACCCCTCTCCCTCCCACCATGGTGGGGAGATTCGTATGAGCCGGGCCACCCATGTCCAGAGTTGCCAGGCAGGAGGTGTGCGCCTTGAGCTGCTTGTCCCAGAGAAGTAGCGGCTTGGGAAGCAGCATGGTCCTCCCCGGGGTCTGTCGAGGCAGGCCAGAAAATGGCAAAATCATAGCTGACCAGGCTGCATGAGCGGGGCGGCCTACGACGGGCCTGCCCGCGGATCCAGACTGGGCAGGCTGCTGGAGATCAAAGCCCAAGCCCACATATGCCAGGAGCAGCCCGGGTAAAGAGGCCAGTGTAGGCCCCAGCATGCAATGAAGTCTGCCCGGTGCTACGGAATGAGGCACACAGGGAGTTCGAGGGCACAGGCCCTCAAACTGAGGGTAGCAGAGCTAGTCTCAGGTGGGGGGAGGAAGACAAAAGGGGTGACGGACAGTCGCCCCCTTACTCCCTTCTACTGCACATTTGGGGCCAGAAGCCAGATGGGCTGGGGGTGGAAACTCTGGCCTAATGAGGGATGGCATCGGGTAGGGAGCGCAAGTGGCCATCTTTTCACCCCCACTTCAAAGGGGGGAAGCAATCAGGACAAAGGATACACCAAGAGGCCACCTAGGTGTGAAGTGACCTGGGCTGGAGTTCTGCAGAGCCTGGCAGCCTTTGATCAGGCCGCCCAGGGCCGACCAAAGGTTTTGCCGCAGGCAAAATGTGCCCATTAAATAAAGAGCCCCAGAGCCAGACCTTCAGAATCTGACGCTCCGAACGGAGTGCATCACGCTTTAAGCGCACACTGAAAACCTTTCTTTTTCCAATCCTACCCACCCAACTTAAGAAAAGACCGAGAGACACACAGACACACGGAGTCGTGGGCAGTGACGGAGGTACAGAGGCGTAGACAGGGTAGGGCCTGAGTGGGCCAGGCACACTCAAAATCTGTACATGCTCACTCAGCAGTGCTGTGTGGACTCAACCAGATTAGCTTCAGGCCCCGCTTGTTAGACAATCCTGGCTACGCCTCTGTGACGGCATGGGCCAGAAAGGAAACTAACATCAGGCACAGGAGTGCAGCACCAGCCAGATCCCACAACAGGTCCCAATGGCACCGACCTGGAATAGGATCGACAGGACTATCGTCGCGCTGGTGGCACACTGTTGGCCAAGGACAATCTTCCTATTCTGGCTCAAGTGCCCAAAACTACAGAATAAGACAATGCAACACACCTGCTGCTGGGAGTTTCATAATACACAGAATGTTATTCATTGTGGAGGATTTGCCTTTAGGATGATGCTGATTCAGGTCAAACTTTGAATTTGGCAGTGTGGTAAAAATGGGTGCAATTCCGTTACCACTAAAATAAAAGTGGCAGTAACTAAATTACTGCTGCTTTTTTACTGCACTGACGAACTCGAAATGAGCCTCAAAATGATTAACTGCTTCTTTGACACACATCATCCTAGTTATCAATTTACTCTGATTCTATGGGGTGGGTTCCATGTGTTGAAATTGCGGCAAAAATGGCCGTTTACACAAAAAAACGCGGCCAAAAGGCAGTGGTTTTGCCGCTGCAATCCATGTAAGGGATGCAGTGACACCCCTGCAACCCCAAGACCCATTATACCATTTAAGGGGAGCGGGGGACACCCCCGCAGCCCCCGCTCCCCTTAAATGGTATAATGGGGTACACCTTTACTGGGTCAAACCACAGCATTTTTGCCGCGATTTTTTGTAAAGGCGATATTTTTGCCGCAATTGTATTACTGCATACCATGGGGTGGCCAATAGAACATTTGGACTATCCACAGAAAATAGAGCAGAAGTGATTTTTCAAATAATAAAGTTATGGACAAAAGCATTACTGATCTGATTGACTTGTGCGCCAAACACATCAGCCGCATCTTCTATAGGTTGACAACAGACTTGATATTTTCGCTGGCCTTGCCCATCTCAGGGTGCTATTTGCTGAGGACTGTCCCCTTGATGTCCTCTCTGTTCCAGACTCTCCTGATCCACTAATGCAGGGGTTTGCAACCTTTAGTTCACCCGATGTTTGTCGCTACCACTCCCATCTGCCCTAGACAACATAGTCAATGTTGAGAGATCATGGGTGTCCTAGTCCAAAACATGTGGAGTACCAACCATTTCAGACCTGTGCACTAATGCCACTGGCAAACGTACTGTATAGCAATGATCGCAGTCATGTGCAAGTGTGTGCTTAAGCAACAAAAACAAGGCAGTCTGGCACGTGCCTGCATAGTGGTGCTCCCCATGCCAGTTGCATATCAGAAAAAAAAGGGTGAGTGGATAGCTTAACAAGGTCCTACATGTGCACGCTGAGTGTCCATTGGCTGCAGATGTGCAGCAAAGTCCACGTTCTACTATCACTGGTACATGCATATGTTTGTGCTTGTTTGCTGAACTAGTGACCTGCACCTGGTACCGTTGCTGTCCATGGTGTACCCACATCACACTCGTGAACCACCCTCCTTACTGCAACAGTGCTACCGATTATTACAGTAGGGGAGCAGCACCTGCGTCCTGTAGATGGACTAAAGCAATGTGCTGGTATGACCAGCTTGCTTGCCCAGAAACGTCACCTTACGGCTCATTTGTAGTCATGAAACTGGATAACTAGCACAGCAGCGCCGGCATGGTTCCCACCTTTATTTCTCGTTGTGACTAAAACTAACATTTAAAAAAATGTAGTTACCAAAACACCACATCAAAAGTGAATTGGGTCCAAGTCAATAAGTGCAGGTGCTCAGAAATCAGTCCCGGGCCTCAGCCCTGGCAAGCACTCCCACAAATGAAGCACTGCTGATGAGCCGTCAATGTGTGGCTCTGTTAATACTATGTTTACTGGCAAAACGTTCTTGTTTGGTTGTCACGCCTTTGTATACATGAATGACAGTGGCATGAACCCATCGATAAGTGTAAGGGGGTTCGATCAAATGTCAGGGTGAGTGGACAAAAGGCATAGCAACAGACCTGGAGTTAGACGAGGATCCTTGTAGATAAGTTAGTTTGAAATGTTGTGTTACAAATGCAGGTTTCAGCGTTACAGGGATCCTAAGCCTGTAAGCATCCATGAGGTGAAAGGTAAAAACAAGATGGAGGGTGCATGGAAATGGTGGTGTCCCGTCCCTATTGGGCTAGGTTGGAATGGAGCCTTCTATGTGTTAGGGAGGGGGCTCTCAGGGTTGACACCGGACAATCTCCATTGACGGATGTCAAATGGGGCCACACCAAGCATATTTGCCTTGCCATCAGGATGGTTGAGAGATCAAGGTGAGGAGCATGGGTGTGCTTACTGAGCCAGTGCACTGGGTTATCCACTGAGGTGGCAGTATTTTAAGCGGGCAACCTCATCACTCTCTGAGACAGCTGTTAAGCATTACAGCAAGGGAATTTACTGCTGGGGTGAGGTGGAGGCGCTCCAGGGAAGAAGGGTTTCGAGGTTCCTCTAATACTAAGATGTTAGGTGTATTGACACCACCTTAATCGTTAGAAATATAAGATTTGTGTAAGTCCAAATTAGGGATGCGATCATTTGATTAGGAAAAAACAAAAAAGCAGGCATGATATTCGCCGACCCCCCTCCCGAAAACCTTTAACATAGCAATTGAGTCAAAGGCTTTCCCCTAAGATAATAGTCACTGAGACCTACAAGACTGTGTAACTGTATAGATAGGGTGAATTTAAGAAGGTGTTAAGTGATTCGCAGTCTCTATGATTTTATGGTCCTGTGATTTACATCTCCCCCTAATATCCTCTTCTAGTTCTAGATTCGTTTGTGCTTTTGTTTTCTGTTGCTTCTGGTTGTCGACATGTGTAGGTGCTTATGTCACTGGCCCCGGGGAGCTACTATCAGTTTACCTGCACTGAAGAGTGTATGGAGCACCAAAGGGATGGATACCGAGGAACAGACCATTCCACAGAGCCTGGCCTCTGGGGCCCAGATATATAAATAGTGCAAACAACTCAGACCATTTATTCCAAGAGTTTTGGGGGGGCTGAGGGGGCGAGGTCACCATAACCTGCCCCAGTAACTTGTACAACAGCTAGAATTCATTTCACTGAGTTGTGCAGAATGTCTAAACCCAAAGCGTTACGAGGAAGTACAACAATTGGCTTTCATTTCTGTAGAATTTTTAGAGCCAGAGGTGGTCGGTCGCTTGCAAGTTGGTCTAATGTGCAGGACGTCTATAAGAAGGCCTTCAGGATGCCCACCTTTCAAAGTCCCTTATTTGCACATATAAGCCTGGCTGTGAGCCAGCTTTCCAGAAGCCTCCTGTTACACACGGATGAGGCGGGGTTCAAGGGGCTAGGTGACTGTCACCTCTCTTGATGTCCTTGTGCGTGTCACCAGCAGGTGCCATGATCCAAGACCGAGGAGCTGCGGTATGCCTGTGCAGCACAGAGAAATGGGACTGGCCTGTCGAGTAAGAAAACGTTAAAAAAAGAAGTGTGTGTGAGGGAGTCTTCATTTCAGAGGTAGTTTCCCATGGGAAATTCCAACGGTAACAAACCAAGGTCACATCAATGCTGCCTTTGATTACTACGCAAAGCATTCCCTTGGTAAGCCATTGTTTGCTGAATGCTATGCGGCAATGGGAAGCACTTGACAATTTAAAAGCCAGCCATGCCCATTCCCACTAAAACTCGCCATGTGCACTTTCTTCATCCTTCTTTCGAGGTCCCCGCATCTGCCCCATTCTGTGTAAAACCCCCCGGACCCTCGCCCACTACCCCCTTTCGCTTGCTAGTTAGTTCCCATGTTGCATTTTTTTTCTCCAAAAGTGTCTTGTGACATTTCCTCAGGAATCACACAGGTTCCAGAGGCCAGACAGAAGGTTCTGTCACAACACAACGCAAGCTCTCCAGCCCACCCCAAACTCTCCAACTACACTTGTGGTCCTAAATCCCGCTCCCAAAAACAACCCTAATCTGAAATCATGTTTTGATCACTGCTTTTTCGGCATTCCGCTGCATGCCCGCCTTAATCCTTAGCATCGAGCAAGAAAGAAAAAGGTATTTCTGAAAAGCCTCACTGCTGCAATGCACACTGGTAGAGATACACATTTTTGTGTACAGTGGGAATTCTCCATCGCCATCAATTTAATTTTTTTAAAAACGACTGACGGATTTGCACCAAACCAAAAAAAGGAATATTTGAGACGCTTTGTGCCTTACTAGTTTCTTATACACGTGGATGGGCTGGTGGAGAAGAGCAGTGTATTGCACTTGGAGGGAGTGCTGAGGATGGGAAGTGTGTCTCGCTTCAATGAATGGTTAGGGACGGGAGATGTATCCTACTTAGCTGGACTGCGTTGCACATAGAGGGATTGGTTGGGGGCAGGGAAGGTGGATCACCTGGATAAATTGGTGAGGTTTGGAGGTGCGGGGGGCTAAATGCATTGCATTAGAAAGAACGGTTGGGGATTTGAAATCTATCACAGTTAAAAGTAAAGCTTGAGGGCATAAAAAAGTGCTGCCCTAGGATTGAATGCCGGGGGCAGGGAAGGTGCATCACCTGGATAAATTGGTGGGGGTTGGGGGAGTAAATGGATTGCACTAGGACGAACGGTTGGGATGGGAAATGTATCACATTTAGACGTAAAGCTGGACGTAAGAAAAGCATTGCCAATAACTAACCAGACATAAAAACTCACCTTTCTCCATACACACCGTCAAACTCTGAACTAAACACAACCATACCTCTACTGCACCATAAACCACACACACCTCACACCACCAGACAGGAAACCAACCATTCACAATCACACCTCAACACCACATGATGGCTACAAACTGAAAACGCACCGACGCTCAGAGGTCGGTTTCTCTGAACTGAAGCTGCCAACAGCACATCGTAGCTCTCTTGCTCTTCTCCCTCTCAATCCCGCTAACAAACCCTGCAACCCTCCGTCCATTGTAAGTCCGCCAGAGCGCCAAGAGACCACGCAAGTGGTGACAGTGTGTGGTATAAGACCCATTAACATTATTTGGCGCAAATCTGTCCAGGCGTTTTTCACTCTATGGAAGTTCAACGGAAGCACATTTTTCTCTACAGGGAAATTCATGAGAGTAGGGCATAACCGGCTCACTTACACCACACACATGACACACATGGTTTGCAACACATGCTAATATAACACGCCCAGAATCAATGTTGATTTATATGAATTGTACAGTGTATGTATAGCAGATGTACATTTCGTTCATGCAGGGTTCGAAATACCTGGGAGCTATTTAGCTCCTGCTTCCTCCCCAGGAGAGGCTGGTTGGTTGACACCAAAAGCTACTAGGAGCTACTTTTGGATCCCCAGGCCAACTGGTGCCTTACACACTTGCATATGTGACATTAACTTTAAGTGTTTGAGAATGTAAATACAATTCATTAAAACACATCTAGAACACCCTTAAATATAGTGGATCATACGCAGAAAGCAAAAAGTTGCAGTTTGCATCTCATGTGGAAGTTAGATTTGCAGTGCGCTCCTGTTTCCTGATTACTCTGTGGTGTCTGACACCCAGGAGCTGGTTTTAGCCAGCTAGCTCCTCCTCGTCGAATCTTCATTTTCAACCCTGTACACTTAAACGGATATACATATGAAAACTCATAACAAAGTCAGCACCAACTTTGATGTCAATGTTCAGATGTGTTTAAGATGTATATGCGATGGAAACTACGTAAATGTATGAAATGTAAACCATATGCTCCTACCCTGCTACATTCATATGCCAAACACGCATACTTCATACGCTACACTGTAGTGGTATGGAGAGATTGTTTATACTTTGAGTGTCAAGGTTGAATTTGTAGTGTTATACAGTGAGCGTTTGTACTTATGCATTGTTATTCCCACTTTTCATACTTTACTTTTTGTTACATTAACAGTAGGTCTTATTTAAAAGGGTTGTATATAGGTTTAATCACCAATGAATAATTTTGGGGATTTGTTTTCCGCTTGTAAGCACATGGGTTTTGGGACATTGCTGAGGTGTATGGGGAAAATCCCAGATGATATCAGGTTGACCCTTGGAGCAAGTTACTACTTTTAAAAGAGTCTATTGTTTAATGAGTATAATTACCATTTTATTCTCCATTCTCCAGTATACCATATGCCAATACTGGATCCAGTAGAATCATGGGTCATCTGAAATTCCCAGTGGTGATACCTGGGATGAATCCCCCCCACCCTCACTGAATGAAAACTGACTGCCTTTGACATGAGTTAAATTCATTCACTTTGCCTTTTTTGTATTTGGGGGTGTGGGGGTAGTTTTGCGCGGATCAGATGGGGGAGTGCAGGAACACTGTGCCTAAATGACATAATAGATTTTCATTGTGCCAGTGAGTGGATGCGGCCATGAAACGGGATCAGCGCTGTCTGGGCCGATAGTGGAGTGATACAATTTCTAAAGACCAGCGACTGATAACCTGCACCATAAAATGTACACACTACTGCGCGCGCGCGTGCATGTGTGTGTGTGTGTAAAAACAATACCTAGCACTTAAACTCTGGCGACCCAAGAGACACCTGCCCCCATGTATCTTATCATAAAACACAATTAACAATAATTTTGTAAATACGTATTCAAAGAGTATCACAACGAATTACACCTCAGTGATACTCATATATTTTTTTTTATTATTATATTATTGAGGTATTTATTGAGCTCAGACCTGGCTTCAGGATGCAACAGAGCGCTTTACAAGTCATAGGGGTAAGAGCACAGTGAGGGAAGATACAAGGGGGCAGGGAGCTAACAAGGGGGGGGGGGGGCGGCAACTTGGCTGCTAAGGATCTACAAGCAACCAGGAGAGGACCAGGGGGGAGCAGGTCACCCATTCTCAGATTATCTGGGGACTGGAATGGTGTTGGGGAGGAGCCATTCCTTGAAGAGGAGGGTTTTGAGCTTCTTCCTGAAATGTAGAAGTGACGGGGTGAATCTGGTATTGACGAGAAGAAGGTTTCAGAGTCTGACTGCGTAGACAAAGAAGGCCTGTCATCTGGTTAAAATGAACAAAGGCTTCTCTTTTACTCTTTGTGCACTAGGGCACTGTACAGGAGTTTGTCACCCTCGGATGGATGAAAGGCTGAGTCTGACAAGCCCAAAAGATATAAACCTGTGACCTGCAGGCCCCTCCCAACCCAATGACTAAACTGCCCCTCTTGACTTGCCAGAGCTAGTCCACTGCACAGATATAACACCCCTTTACCATTAATTAGCACAGCATGTAGCTTAAACGAGTTGTTTTCATATTAGCCCACAGCCCTTACATGATATGATAAATGTCATTTATAACACGCCTGTACACAAGTGGTTCTAGGCGCGACAAGTCAAGGGAGGGAAGACAGAGGGAGAACAAGACAAACGATCTTACTAGACCTTGTTTCATTCATATCGTGCAAGTGCAAGAATGAGAAGTGCAAGGGGAGGCAGACGAGGGAGGGGAAAATAGGGCAGCAGTTAAGTGCAGCCAGTGCAGTGCGGCTCTGGGTGGTGCAAGGAGAACAAGGGACTGTAGGGTTACAGTTACAGCCCCTTAGTGCGTTGTAGGCCCATAGGCAGTGCAAGGGTGACTGATCAAGAAAGAGCTTTGTACCGAGTGCGGCTCTGAGGGTAGCCAAGCAACCAGTCGGTACAGCAGACCGGTAGGTCAGGTAGGTCAGCAGGGGAGGGAGAGAGAGAGAAAGCAGAGCAGAAGAGGAAAGTTTTGAGCTGCTTCCAGAACTTCAGGTGGTCCTGTCATGTGAGGAATTTGACTATCCACACTGTGGGTGTGCACTCCCACAGTGGTAGGCATCATTCACCATGAAAGCCATAACAGCTTGGTTGGGAAGCTGAAATCCAGCACTTGAGGCGATGGGAGTGTGAGTGACTGCTGACACTCTGAAGAAGCTGTCTCACCAGGACAACCTAACACCCGCCCCTGGGAAAGCCGCACGGATTCCGTGACTCTGGCTCAAACACCAGCCCCTGACACCCCCAACATGCCTCTGAACCAGAGACCTTTCTCAAGATAACTTGTTCAGAGCTTGAAACCCAGAGCCTAAGAGAAAATGGCTAGGGCCCTCAGAGTGCACGGCTGGCTGCCTCTGACCACAAGACGAACTCTGAGCCAGAGGCGGATCTAACGGTCGCTAGGCAGACCAATGGCGACCGGGCCCCTGTGCCAGGCCCCGCCCCTTTCACGCAGCACAGGGCCCTTTCTGTTGGACGTCTTGGACGTCACTCCAGAGTCCAGTCTCCTTTCTTTCTCCTTTCCAATCCTGGGCCAGTGTAGCTAGTGGTGGTACCTGAGAGACGACTGTGACGTAGACACATCTCGTGACGTCCCTACACTGGCCCAGGATTGGAAGGGAGAAAGAAAGGAGAACGTTAGATCCGCCTCTGCCACTCCCCCATCACGACCTGCACCAGTGAACACAGGCTGCGGCCCCGAACAGTGCCATCTGCACTGATGTGCGCCCTGAAGTTGGGGCTGCCCCAAAGGAAGCCCAAGGAGAGGGACCAGGGCTTTAAGTGGGCCGGGGCCTGCCGGGGCTGGGCCCCGGCAGTCTCCGAAATTTCGTTTTGAGGCGGGGCCCTGCTGGGGCCCACTAATCTCCCCTGTCAGCCCCAGCCACTACAGGAAAAAGCATTTTTTTCTACAGCCTGAAGCTCTCGCTCGTATGCGAGAGCTTCGGGCTTCAGAAAAAAATGCCTTTCAGCCATAATGGTGGCGCCGCACCTGCGAGGCATCCCTTTAATCAAGGGATGCACGTGGGCCGGCGCCACCATTATGGAGAAAACGTGTGGCCGCTGGAAGCAGAGGCCTTGCTTTCTAAATACTGAAGCTCCCGTGGATTCTCGGGAGTTTCAGTCTTTAGGAAAAGGGCCTCTGCTTCCAGTGGCCTCACCCTTGCAGCCTTAATGGTGGCGCTGCCCCTCCCCAGCTGGCGAGGGGCAGCGCCACCATTAAGGCTGAATAGGAGAGGCGCTGTCCCCTGCCAGGCAAGCCTATAGAATAGAAATGCAGAGATCAGCACCCTCTCCCCCAGAGGGGAGAGGGTGCTAATCTCTACAAAAGGCTGCCTGGCAGGGGTGCCAGTAGCCCATTGAGCCGGGGCTTGTCAAGGGGGCGAGGCCTAACGGCCCATCAAGACCCCCGTTGTTAGGCCACGCCCCCTCGATGGGCCCCGGCTCGATTTGTAGTGCCACTTAAGGCACTGAGAGGGACCATCCCTGGCCTGGTAAGTCAGAGACTCAGGGCCCGGCTCAGAGGACCGCAGCACTGCGTATAGCAGCTGCACGGCTCCCCTGCAGCACACAGGCTACCCTCAGGGGCGCACCTCGTTACCTCTGTGGCTCTCTAACTTAACTCCGCCCACGCAAAGTTCCGCCTCCATGACCCGCCCACCTAGGGCCCACACCAGGTGTTCCCCACGGGGCCCTTTGCCTTAAATCTGCCACTGCTCTGAGCCCACAAGGAAAGTGTTTCTAACACTGCAAACTGACTCTACCCGAGGCTGAGGCAGCAGGACAATTGCCCGTGCCACCCTCCGAGAGTCCGAGGTATGTCCGTTCTTACGAATACCCTCATTTTTCTCTCGTGCTTGCGGTCTCGGGTGGGGTCCACAGCCCTTCACAGAGGAACACACCCCAGCAGGTTCAGATCGGGACAAATAATAGCTCGGGGCCCTGCTCTGGCACCAAAAAGAGTAGCCAACATCCACAAACTGCAATTCGTGACATATCCCAACAATTTTAGTAGTATGGGGGTTCAAGTTTTGGGAAGAAACATGATAGATATTGCATTATATAGTTGTATAGAACTTCAGCACCATTGGTTAAAGCTACCAGTTTTCCTGTCAATTAACTGGCAAACATTTGCCCAGAAAACTGGGCATTGCCCCATTTACCAGTCTGAACCGGATCCTTTCCTGTGCTATGAATACGAGGAAGGGGAGAGACGCTCTCAGCCTCTTGGATAGCTGCACTCGGCTCTCATGTTACCGTGCTCAGCCTGAGGGAAGGCACAGCTCTCAGGCTTGACAGTTCTCTTCTCTGGACCGTAATATAACGTAAGTTTACCGGTACAGCTGTGCCCCCGGTGCAGCTCCACGCTCCCCGCCGTCTCCTGCACGCTGTCCCTTCTGCCCTGTTGGCTTTCAGTCACTTGTCATAGCGCTCGCTTTCCAGTGTCTTTCTGACTACAGGATTTTGCCGGGTGTCTTCCTGTTTCATTTCTCTCGAATCACGTGACCTCCTGCTCTTACATCCCTCCCACAGAGGATTGATTCATCCCCTGCGTAGGTCTGAAGAAATTACTGCTGCCAGCTCTCAACCATTTATGTCGCAAAAGCGGGTGAAACCACCAGATTTTACTTTTGGCGGGTGAGAGGCCCATTGAAATGAATGGGCGTGCATGAGGTTTGGCGGGTGAGTCCGCTGTTTACAAGGCGGGTGACACCCGCCAAAAGCGTGTGAGTTGGGAGCTATATGTTTGCAGGCAGGTTACTTGCTCCTGCCACGGAACCCACCAAAGAAGGGCTCCAGCTAGTCCTGACAATTAATGAAATAAACATTGCCAAAGCCAAGAGGTCGCTATTATTTTGTATATACAAGCAGGGCAGTTTCTAGACAGTTTTGCGTCCAGGGCGAAACACCAGACTATATACCGCCTCAACCTTCTCTCCTCTACTGCCACCCCACAGGGGAGCGAACTTTTTTTCGAGGGATGCCAGTGAATGGATTTGTAAGTATAGGGACTTTTTAGCACTGATTTTGTTTTCGGGGGGGGGGCAACATACTCGGCGCCCCTTTCACCCTGCACTGCACCCCCTCTCCAAAATCATGAAGTCATTGCAATTTAAGTACTGGTTTATTGACTTGTACTTAAAACTAATAAGTAGGCAATGTGTACAACAATATTAGAAACAGGAATTCATTTTGACATGTTCATAGCTCTCAATCTTGTGGCTCCTGGGTGGGTGAAATGCCCGATTTTGTTGTTCACAGGTGAAAGCCCATTCACTTATATGGGTGTTTAATGGGTTTGGCGGGTGAGAGAGAGCTGCTTACATGGGGTGTCACCTGCCAAATGTCATTGGGCCTCATTACGAGTTTGCCGGTCCGGATTTAACGTTGCTGGTAAAACCCTACGGCACTGTATACCGCACCGGCTAATTCCGAACTGCGGTCCCAGAAACACCATCACCTCAAAGCCATCCCCTTGGTGACAATGCACCCGGAATTTGTGTCGGCGGAAACAGTGCGATGACTCACCGACGCACCCCCAGTCACCAGCAATGCGTGACACTGTGCCCATTACGAGTAGCACAGACACGGAAACACTGCCCTAAAAATGGCGGAAACACCGTGCCCATCGTGGCAGTACAGCCGGCACTGCAGAGATGTCGTTAAACAGTGGCAGGTGAGCCGAATCAGGCCACAGGTGCACAAAATGAGGCCAGCTGCACCACGTAGGCAACTGGGAGCCTACAAAAGGGCCACACCCACACCCATGCCACCTTCAGACACAACCATGTTGGCAGCCGCAGTAGCAGCATTTGGGCTAGTTAACCTACAGGCTGCAGTGCACATTGTGGCAGCAGTGGGGAAGAGGAGGAGGAGTAGGAGGTGGGGGCGCAGGCGGCAAATTGCGAACCCGGTACCCATACCAAACATAAATGTGCAGCTGGCACAACCCCGCAGGCAGCCTGCAATACCCCGCATCAGGGCCTCACCCTGGAACCTGGCCCCAGGGCAGATCCACACATTATACCGGCTTGACTGTCCATCAATCATGTCGATCGTCACCCTGATCGAGGAGGACATCAGTAGCTGCATTGGCATCTGGACTGCAATCCCCCCGCTGAAGGTTGTCTCGATACTGCATTGCCTTAGAACCGGAAAATATCAGCACACTGTTGGTGAGCTCCACTGGCTGTCACAACCCTGTTTTTCTAGAATAGTTGACCAGGTACTGGAGGTGCTGCTGACCCATGCAGCAGAGTACATTGCCCTACCCTGTACCCCTACCCAGGTCATTGCCACCAAGTTGGCCTTCCATGCCATTGCAGGCATGCCAAATTGCATAGGTGCATTAGACTGCACCCATGTTGAGTTGACAGTTCCACATACAATGGAGGCGTGTACCGCAATAGGAAACAATTCCACTCACTGAATGTTCAGATGGTATGCGATGCTGGACAAGTGATCACCCATTGCTGTGCGCGTTTCCCTGGTTCAACACATGACTCCATGGTCTTGCAGAATTCAACATTGACACGCTACATGGAACGCTATGCAGGACAAAGCACATGGCTAGCGGGTAAGTACAACTGCACATGCATGATCCCTGCCCATTGGCATGTACAGTCACCACACCCCACAAATTGCAAGGCTTCACATTAAAAATTGACAAAGTGTGCAAGTACCTACCCTGATAATGCCCAGGCACACCCACCATGTGGCATCACAAGCAAGGTCGACATGAGTATGTGAGTCCCTGACCCACCCAATGCACATGCGCGCCCATCATGCACACGATGTGCGCTTACCTGGCAGTGTGCATTGCTCACATAATCACAGTGACCAGTGTATGACTGCTGCAGGTGTGTCCATCATGGCACAATGCCATAGTCACCCACCACATATGAACTCATGGGCATCGACCTGTGTGCAACAAGTCGTTGCCCAATTCCAATGCACTAATGTGACCATCAATGTCCCTGGTTTATCCTCCAAGTATGATCATAAGATGCCCCATATAATAGATTCACAAACGGGCCATAATTGTACTGCATCTGATTTGCACAGTGAAACCACAAACACTAGCATGTGCCCATGCTTTCACTCCCATGCAGGTGATGCAGGATATGCACTCACACCATGGCTGATGATGCCCATACAAAGGCCAAGGAACAGGCATGAGAAGGCCTACAACAGGGCACACATACGCACATGTGGCATGATAGAGCGTACGTTTGGATTACTCAAGGCCAGGTTCCGCTGCTTGAGCCGATCTGGAGGCTCATTGTTGTACAGCCCAGTCAAGACAGGGAAAATAGTGCTGGCATGTGCCATGTTGCACAATCTGTGTGTACGCAGGCACATTCCACGGCCCCCGGACACAGAGGATGAAGATGATGATGCTGACAACGATGATGAGGATGACGATGGGGATGGGATGGGTGCACTCCCTGGCGGGGGTGCCCAGGGTTGGACAACATGCACGGGCAGCACTCATACAGAGTTTTTTCTGAAAGACTTCACATGCACATCATGTCTCGCATGTATTTGCAGAACATTAAATCTTTTGGATGCACATGAAATTAAGGATGTCCACTCGTCACTTGTATTTCCAAAATAGTTTATTCACAACAAAACTGGGATGTAGGGAATTGGATGGAAAAGAAGTAAACCCATGCCCACCCACCTCCCCAACGTGCCCACCCCCAACCAGGGCCCAACCGACTAACCCCACTAAAGACCACCCCCACCTCCCCAATGTGCCCACCCCCCAAGCAGGCCCCAACCGACTAACCCAACTAAGGATCACCCCCACCTCCCCAACGTGCCCACCCTCCAACAAGGCCCCAACCAACTAACCCCACTAAGGACCACCCCCACCTCCTCAACGTACCCACTCCCAGACAACAACACCATCCCAACTGTGAGAACAACAGTCCAATGTTCATCACACTATTTGCGACCATGCTTGTGGGCGTATGAGTTCTTCCCGGAGGGTCCGGTCAGCCGGGAGGACCGCCTCCGCGGGCTACTTGCCACTGAACTTGAGGGTGTGCTGCTTGTAGATGGCACTGGTGGTGTTGCAGCTGGCACTATGCCCATGAATGCCTGTTGGGCCAATAGCATAGACTCTGCTATGGTCGACATTACATTGTTCCCCTCCCTCACCCGTTGTGACAGGACCATGTTAGTAGTTGTGAATCTGAATATTGCCAGAGACAGCCTACGCACAGAAGTGGCAGTGCTCTCCCTCTGCATCACGGCCTCCTCGTGCTCCAGCCTTACCTCCTCACGTTGCAGCCTCAATTCCTGTAGTTGTTGCTCTACTAGCTGCGTGAGGCTGGCCTGGTGTTACTCAATGCGCAGGAGGCGGCGCTGATTTCAGTGATTGAGGGTGTGGGTGAGCGCCTCGGGTGTGGTGTCCTGTCGGACTGAAAAGTAAATCCTGTAGGGGAGTGATGTCTCCCCCGTCATCCTGATCCTGTGGGCACTATTGCCACTAAATGCATTCTTCTCAGTGGTTACTGGACGGGCACTGATGGGTGCGGCAGATGTGGCTGCAGGTGTTGTATGTCTGGCAACATGCTGCCCTGGGGGGCGGCGGGAGGGGGGTGTCCGTAGCCACCGGTGGCAGTGCCGATGGTTGTGTTGCAGAGGTGCTGGCAGTGGCATCCTGCGACGGACGGGTATGTTGGCTCCGTGCGGTGGTACGTGGTGTGGCCTGTTGCGCTGAATCACTGTCGCTTGATGTGCCTGTGGAGAGATGCAGGGAATGTTGTGTGGCAGGTTGGGGATGGGTCCATCACATGCAACGCAGTCCTCATACTTGGTCCACTTGCATGTACACACATTTGACGGGTGATGCACTCAGGTGTGTGATTTTGAGCTTGCACTCAGTTGCACGCTGTCTGCCTGTCCTGGGAGCATGTCTCAGGTGCATGTGGAGTGTGGTGTGGGTCATTGGTGGATGCGTTGGGTCACTCTGGGCCTGGCGGGGGGGGTGGGCAACATTCACACTCATGGCTTTCAACTCTGTGTACTTACCAGCATCGCCAGGTGGGCTGACTGCAGCCTCTGCTTCACCTACGCCCTGGATCCCTTCAAAGTGCAGGACACTACTGCACCTCTCCTCCCAAGTCTGGAGATGCAGGCCCTCCGCCAGTGCTGGTACTGTGTTGGCAGTGTGCTGCCATTAGGTTGCGCACACGCAGCCAGAGATCGTCCCACCGCTTGTAGCAGTCTTTGACTGTGCACGCAGTCACACCTATTGCAGTGCACTTCTGTGCTGCTGCCACCCAGATCTCCTTGCGGCGCTGCTGAGTGCTGCTCCTTTGGTCGACACTAAACAGCATAGGGGCATTTTCTACAATGTGCTCCACCAGCACAGTCAATTCAGGCTCACTGAAGAATGGCTTCCGCTGGCGGGTGGCTGGGATGCGCAATGCCATCTTCCTTGTGGTGTGTAGCAAGTCCCAGTGGAGCTAGACCCTATGGTTGCAGAGGATGGCAGTGGATTGTGGTTTAAGTACTGGCCGCTGCTCTCTTTCCGGTTTTCACGATCACAGTGTTTCCGGAATCGGTATTTCCGTATCCGTGATGGCAGAGCCGGATATGGATGTACCGCTGCCATGTTTCACAGTGCTTCCGTGTCCATGGGTGTTTGCGCCATGTCGGTGATACCGTTTCCGTGTTCGTCTGGTGTGCGTGACCGACAACCCGTAATCGTACCTTGTTTCAGCATGCTTGTGGAGGTGGTAACGGTGTCACCGCCATCACAGAAACAACAGATTCCGGACCGGCGAACTCGTAACGAGGCCCAATGAGGAAAAAGCGTCAGGCTGCCGCTGGACATGTAGTGAATTACCGCCTCCGTGATTACAACCCCAGTGACCCGGTAATTCCAGAGGCGGAATTCCGTTAATCCCCATTCCCATGGAGTCCCATAGGACTCCATGGGGATGGGGACCATGGAAACACTGGCATCGTAAATAACGGTGCTGGTGTTTCCATTTCCAACTTCAGACAGGTGGTGTTACTCCCGCCAGGTCAGACCTGGCGGGAGTGACACCACCCGCCTGCAGAACTCTTAATCTGCTGGTCCAGAAACAACGGTGGTGGCGTGTTTACCGCCACCGTTGTTTCCGGACCGGCAGGGTCATAATGAGGCCCATTGTCTAAAAGAAGATCACACTCCTAGGCATTGCTGGTGCAACAGCTCTATTGCCTCTGCTGCGTGAACTATTTTTCCCAAATGTTGCTCTCAATTGATAGTGCTTCAAGAACCGTTAGCTTTCATCAGTTGGTAAACACAGCGCTTAGAGGCAGTTCCAAAATGCTCTAGCAGAAGAATGGAAGAATGGAAGATGGGTGTGAAATAAACAGAGTTAGGTGGTGGGGAAAGAGGACGCCGTTCTCAGCTAAATTAAGTAAGGTCAAGGTACAAAGAGTGCCTTGAAACTACTTCAAAGTGCTATGGGGGATACCAGAGAAGTAGGCAAGCTATGAGGTGAAGCTACCATCTGAAATGTGTATCTAAACAAAGCATAACAATTGCAGCCAAATGGTGTTAGGGCATTAGCATTTAATGGGAAAACCGGTTATATAGTGAGAGTACCTAAATATAGGAGTGTAATACCTAGAAAATGGGAGGAGTATTTAGACATGTAATTGCAATAGCTGCCTAGTGGCGAGACTACCTGTGTATATAATGGTAACATTTGCCATGCTTAAAGGGCAGTCCACTACTACAATCATCCACGTGATCAGAAGCCCGACAATATGGCGATGCCTTTTCTTTTCTTTTAATCCGAAGTGCTGACACCTGCAGGCATCTTGTGTAACCGTGCAGTGCGGGCTGTCGATGGGTCTGTACTCTGAAACAGGAGGAGGGCTGGAATACCAGCCCTCCTTTTGTTTCTGAGTAAATAGTCATCACCCAGCATGAAGCCCCTCGACTGCTGCAGGCAGCTTGTGTAACCATGCAGCCGCTACACGGGCTGCCTCCGGTGTCAACATGGCTAGGGCTAGTGGGGGAGGGCCCCAGTAGGGCCACGGGTTGGGAGCCTTTTCTAGAGACTGCCGGGGCTCGGCCCTGGCTGCCCGCAGCCCACTCAAAGCACTGCCACTAATAGGTTGTATGTCAACATATCCTGCCTCAGACAAGTGATTATAATGGTGGGCAAATCGTGGCGGTACATGGGCATGTAATGTGTGTAGTGAAAATCTTTTCACTGAACGCCTATTAAAACTGTTGGCTTTGCTCTTACTTGCTTTCTACTTTTGTGCATACCATTTTTTACAGTAAATAAAGCACACACTTGCATTCAAAATTGCTCCTAGACGCATACAACACGAAACACAGGAAGTAATGCCTTTAAGCAAAATCCCCTCAGCCTTTAAACTACATTTTTTTCTTTTTTTTTTTTGCTTGTTTTTATCTAAATTTAGATTTTACAAGATCTGGTGTGAATGTGCTTCTTCTTTAAAAAATTTTGTAGCAGGGCTCCAGAGGCCAGTCTCTCAGCTATCTTCTTTTCACCGCTGCTTGCATTTTGTCAGGGCAATTTGCAGAATCTTAGCTGTGGCTAAGGTCCAGGCAGTCCTTCCTCCCCCAATTAACCGTGGCCACCACTGCTCTTCTTCCGGCTCTGTGAACGGACTCAGTGTGTCGCGTAAGTAGGCTAGGCGTATAGTGGACAAAGCCTGGCAGCTAGTAAGCAAGTGTCTCACGTTTTCCATCTGGTCCGGCATCTTGCAGAGCCTGCAGGTGTTGTATTCTGACTGGCCTCTAATTTGAAGTATTTCATTTGTGGCAAGTAAGTTTAGACGTGCTCTTAGGAATAGTTGGCAAAGTGGTCTACTCGGGAACCTTCTTAGATATTGAGCTGTTTCGTTCCTCTTTAGTGCATAGCATGGAAGGTGTTTCAAGAGTTTGTTGTTTGACGCTTTTTCCTCAGTAGCAATCCAGTCAAGGTCTGCCAGTTTCTTCTTGACTTTATCTGGATTTCCAATTAAATCAGCTTCTGTGCAAGCTAGAAGGTCTAAATTTTGCTTTATCTTTGTTGACCATTTCTTCAGCATTTTGCACTTTTCTCTGCACCCTTCCTCGTTTATCAACTGGTAGAGCGGGAAGCGTTGTGAAATGATGGTTTTCTGATATAACGCCAGATTTTTTGCTTCAACCGACGATTTCAACGACGAAAGTCCCAATTCTCTCCTTATTCCGGCCATTGCAGTTGATTTTGGTAGGTTCAATACAGTCCTCCAGAAATAACCTTCTAGCCTCAGCCAAAGGGTGTCCGTTATCTCAGGCATGGCTTCGGAACCGTATGTGAGAGCTGGAACTGCTTTTGCCTTATAGAATTTGATGGTAGGTATAAGGGAGAATCTTCCATATTTCCTTTCCAGTATTTTGGCTTGGGTTGACAGTGATCTTACGTTTGCCCATAGGTGTTCTTGCATGCTCGTTTCTTGAGGCGAGTTGTCAATAATAACTCCAAGAAATTTGAATTTTGTTGTTTTCTCAATCGGGACGTTTTCCATGGTCCACTTGAAATTTTTCTGTTTCTTTGTTGATTTCCCCAAAGTTATGATTTTTGTTTTTTCTTTATTTATCTCCAGGTTTGAGAGCTTGATGTAGTTTGCCAAATTATCTAATTGACGCTGCAGCCCTATTTGGGTTAGGTCCATTAGTACTATATCGTCTGCGTATATTAGACGTGTCATTGATGTATTTCCAATTTTTGGCGGAAAACCTCTCACCGAGGCGTAGGAATCTTTGAAATCGCCCATGAATGCGACAAACAGGGCCGGTGCCAGGGGACAGCCTTGTTTCACCCCTCTTCGTATAGGAATTTCTTCCGACAGGACGCCTTGTATGTTTAATTTCACTCTGATGGAGGTGTTCATATGTAACGCTTTGATTGGAGCCAGAATGGCTTGCGGGCAGTTCCAGGAGTTCAATTTCTTCCATAGGAGTTCTCTATCCACCCGGTCAAAGGCCTGGGTCAGGTCTATGAAGGCCACGAACACTGAGGCTCCTTCCTCAGCGACTTTGCTCTTGATTATGCTAAGGAGCATGATGTTTATCGTCGTGGATGAGTTTTTCTTAAAGCCTGCTTGAAAAGGGTCGTTACATGGTGCCTCCGTTGCCCATAGTTGGAATTTCTTTAGGAGCAGCATGCCGAATACTTTCCCGATCGTGTCGAGCAATGCTATGGGCCGATAGTTGCCAGGATCAGACTTGTCTCCTCTTTTGTAAATGGGTACCACGTTAGCTGAGGTCCAGGATTTTGGGATGGCTCTTGATGTTTCACAGTATTTGAGGACTAGGCTGATAAAGGGAATCCATTGTTTTTTAAATGATTTTAAGTCGATGTTTGTGACACCATCTGGCCCCGGTGATCGAGAGTTTTTTAGTTTGTTGATTATCTCCCTGATGTCCTCTGGGTTTGAGACGTCCACCCACGGGCTGTCTTGTTGGATACAAACTTGGTCCTCATTTCCCAATGGTTTTCGGAACAGCGCTTCGAAGTGTAATATCCACTTTTCTTCGCTTACGTGGTTTGCTGGCGTATTGGTTTTCTGTTCTACACCAGTTTTTAAGAGGTTCCAGAAGCTCCTGGAGTTTTTCCCCGCTCCATTTCTCAGGATCTCTTCTGAATCTTTCTGATATAGATTGATTCTGTGAGTTTTAATCCAGGCTTTATAATTTCTTTCTTCTTGAATTACTTGTGCTGCTAGATCCGGTGAGTTGTGTTTTTTGGCTTTTCGCTTTAGTTGCCTCAAGCTAGCCCTTTTTGCCACGACTTTTTTATCGTATAGATGGTTCCCCGTAGGTGGCTTTCCAATTCTTTGACAAGCGGGGACTTTGTACGGGCTCAGAAAAGGGCGATAATCAATGGTTTTTTGCTCAAGTACCACCGTTTTCATTGAGGCTTTATATGCTTTGAACAGGTCTTCTATTCTCTCGGTGGTCAACTTTAAGCGGGTTCCCTTTGTGTTACATTCAATTTCCAGGTTCATTTTTTGGTGGGGCACCTCTGTTGAGATCCATGCTCCTCTTAGCAGATTGTGGTCACTTGGGATAGTTTGCATCACTTCAAATTCTATGATTACTTCCAACATGGCCTCTGATACATAGATGTAATCTAATGTGCTGTTTAGGGCACCCCTCTCCCAAGTTGGCAGTCTGCTGGAGAGTGGGAATGTCTGATCTAGATTGTAGAACCCTCTTGAAGACATCAGATTGTGCCACAACTCCCCTCTAGATTCTAGGGTGGATTTTTTTCGTTCAGTGATGGATGTAGATGCGTTTTTTTGTTTCAGATTTAGATCCCCGCAAATTAAGACATGGGCGATGTTCTTTTCCGCATATAACCTGTCGATTTCTTTTTCCAATATTATTAGGAATTTTTTGTCTGTGATTGCTTGTGGGTTCCAGTAGATATTGATTATTCCAATTTCTTTAACCGTTCTCTTTTCTGGCTGTTTCTCTGGAATTGTCCATGTCAGTCTGATCACTTGCATGTGGCTTGAGGCTGTGATAGATTCTGTAATGCTTAGCCCGCAGTCCACTCTAATCGCCACCAAAAGCCCGGATGAAGGGCGCCCCAGTCTGTTCTTGTTTGCTGGGGCGAAGGCGATCTCGTAACTCTCCAGTGAAGGTTTCTCAGTTAGCCAGTGTTCCTGAAGTGCGATTATTTCAAATTGACCCAGATCCGGACCCCCCCCGTCGTAAGATGTTTATATCCACAGGTGTTCCATGAGGCTATCTGGATCTTTTTTTCCCTCACACGTCGAGTTGTTGGAGATGTTCGTTCTTTGGCCCCGTCTCCTAGGGCGGATCGTTGCTATTTGGTCAAAGTTGCTGTAAGTGATTTTGTTAACCAAGCCCATAGTGGTTTTGATGCGGGCACAGATATAGCCTTAGGGACTTCTTTCAATGACGGAGTCTTCATTTGGGGTGCTGTTTCATAATTCCCCATTTCAAAATTTTTTATAATTCCTGAATCCTTTGTTAAAAATGTATAGGGCAAAAACAAGCACAGTGGCCCTCATTCCGAGGTTGGTGGTATTCATGGCGCTATTAGCGCCCTGACTGCCACCAATAACGGTACCAACTCCGACCTGGTTCATTGGGGACTTACCGGTGTAGTCCGACCTTTGCGGGACCGGTACGTCCCCATTGAAAAAACCATTCCCCATTCGAGCCCCCATAGGGCTCAATCGGAATGGGGAAGTAGCTAATAACGGTACCGCAAATTGCGGTACAGTTATTAGCTCTGAAGTCCCTTAACGGGCACCGTCCATAACGCCTGGTCAGACCAGGCATTAAAGGAGGGACCCACTAAGGGACCTTGTAGTAGGGCGGTAAGGGATTACCGGGACCAGTCTCCTTAATGGTGCCCGGTATGTCTTACCTCCCTACTCGGAATGAGGCCCAATGAGTACAAATATTGTTTTTCCCCAACTTACTCAAACCTTTTTTGCATCCCAGTAAATGAGCACCTGTTCTCCAGTCCTGGGCTTTGATACAACAGATCAACTCATTCGGGGAGTTGTAGTCTTTTTTTGTTTAAACTGGATTAAGATACACAAAATAATGATTTTCAAAAGAAGGCCCAGTGATGTTCAGATGTTATTGAGTGGCTCATTTGATCACCCTAAAACATCACACATACAAGAAAATAAGTCCATAAATGAATCCCAATCCTTCCCCTCCTCATATTATGTTTTTGATGTTGATGCATTTATTATGCACTAACTGAGCGGAGTTAACCGTATCTAGATGCAGTTTATACAAAGGAACTACAATGTATCAACATGAGTGAGGGATTCTGTCAAGCCGATCATAAAATAGTTATTTAAAGAGGTATTTTTTGAGAGATTTATGAAATGTAATAAGTGTATTCTTTTTCCTAAGCTCCCAGGGGAGACTATTCCCCAGTTTGGGATCTTATACTGCAAATATGCTGCAAAAGATATGAGGAGGGGGCCTGAGTGCAGACCCACAGATCACCCAAATCGACCTATATACATGGAGCCAAGTAGATCACCCATAGGTCCAAATGGACCTATATACATGGAGCCAAGTATACAGAGAAGTGAAGCAGATGCAATAACTATCTGGAACCGCAGAGAGAAGGTTTGGCACCTGGAGCCCGCTGTTGTCCCGGTAGAGCCCTGCTTTGTGCTCGATCTCCAAAGACCTGCAAAGGTGATTCAACCCCTTGGAGTGGTGGGGCCAATCACTGTCAACGCCGCCTTGTTCCCTGCAAACAAGCCTTCTCGGAAGTGGCCTTGGGCCCTCCAGTGGACTGATCAGCTTGTACCTTGGCACCTGCATTGGAGCATTGCTACATCAAGTTTTGCCTCAAGCTTTGGGGAAATCCTAGTTCGCACTGCAAAGCATCTCCTTGCCAAATAGTTGACCCAGCTGCTTTGGACCGCGAGAGAGGAGTGTGCGTCAGACAGCAAGACTTGGGTGCCCCTGCGTCACTGTGCGACAGTGGCAGTCGCTGTTGTAAACTTTCCTGCCTTTCTTCAAGTGTCCTGAGACCATCTGCATCTGTGCTTTCTTTGTCCTGCATTTGTGACGAGAGATCCAGCTCCAGTTGTAAATTGGACCCCCATCTGCACCTGCAGTGCCGTGCACTTTAAAGCTTAAACAAGGAGGGCATTTTGTACTCCAGTTGACCATGTCCAAGCCTGCCAAGTCTGGACCCGGAGTGAGCTAAGGGCGGTGGATAATCATACCACTTACTGGTGGCACCTAGTTCATCCAACCCTTTTTAATGCACAAAGGATCCATGGTGGTCCTTGAATTGGCTTGGGTAGCTCTTGCTTCCTGAAGCCGTCTGAAAGTTTAGGACCGCCCTGTTCTCCGCAGCAGATCCTCCTCTGAATCTTGGAACAGAATTGCCACACTACAGAATCCTCTTGTTCACTTTTACTTCCCATTGACTATTGTCCTTTGTAAGCTTTATGCATCACCAAGTGTTTTTATGCACAAACCTGACACTGAGCACAAGGCTCCAATCTTCATAAACTGAACTTTTTAAGTTAGGGATATTCATCTCCGGAGTTGTCCAATGCATTAAAGTTTGTCTGCTTTCCCTCCCAACAGGTTTTGGCGGGAAACCACACTTTACCGCATTGACCAAAAAGTGATTGTACGCATATTTTACCTAGTGTGTGTTTAAGTAGTGATATTACAAAGTTTACCATTATTCACTTGTTTGTTCTGGGCCTAATGAGTTGTGTATTTTGTATATACTACTGTCTAAGGGTAATTCTTGTTGTCCTACTGTGTGTGCTCATCCAAGACCTCAGATCACCCCCACTTCTCCTGAGACTTAGCCTTGGCTGCTCCCCAAGCTACCTTGAATTGCTCTGGCTAGCTTTGGAGAAGTGGAAAAAAGCGTGGTTCGGGCGGATATCTTGCGCTCACACCATACACTTGTGCTTAAGTAACAAAAAATTATTATTTTACAAGTCTAACATCCTTATTCATAGATTCATTCCACGTCAATCCAAAGAGTCAATTGGCATAATGTTTCTCAAAAATTAGTGGTTTTTAATTCTTCATGCAAAAAACAGCCGTGAAGATTTAAAAACCACTCATTTTTTGTTACTTAAGCACAAGTGTATGGTGTGAGCGCAAGATATCCGCCCGAACCACGCTTTTTTCTGTTTACTTGATACAAGCTTTGTGGGAAGCTTGAGGGCAGGATATAGCTTGCTGCCGACTTTTCATTTAGGACTCTAGAGTGGTAAACAGCGCACGCAATTCAATAGCGATCCCACAATACTGTGAACTTTGGAGAAGTGTTCCCTGTTTTACTAACAAGGGTGGCCTTCTAAACATCTGTTCACCAGAGCAGAGTTTAGAAATCCATTCTAACACGCCCATTGCACCCAACTGAACCCCGCCCATTGCCCGGTTTGCCTGCCCCTGGAAACTGCCCTGTATACAAGTAATTGGGTCTGTGCCTCAATGGGTGAGTTTGTTGAGAAGAGACAGTTGAATGTGACCCTCGTTGCGCCCATCCCACCCTCTGCTCGACATTACATAAATTAAAGGTTTACATCGTTCCTGGCCCCATCCTCTGCATCACCACTGTACCACAGATGTGAGAAGTGCTATTGACTCAGAAAACCATATAGACCCTATGCTGATGGCGAGGAGATAAACCTGCAGACAATGGAGCAATTTGACTGACTGTGACCGTCTAGGGAGCCGATGATGTCACGGCCAGGACCAAGACGTAGATACGTTAGACATGAACCACACATGCATTCCTGCACGAAGCTACACAGACACTAGGTGAAACTGCTCTTAGACATGAAGAACATGCTTTTGACTGGGATGTCATTTGGGGTTTGCCAGGGGTTGCAGTTACCGGCAAGGCTACCTCCAACCTCATACTGAGGCCCACTGTATCTTCTGCTAACACACATTACATGTGGGAAGATCTAATGGGCTGCTATTGCATTGTGTTTTTTTAGCAGGTCTGTCCATACAATACTGTAATTGTGGCATGCATTTTAGGTTTTGCATTTAAGAATTTGTGTTTGAGGATGTGAAAAGCACTATGCACTTTACGAACTCCTAGATATTTTGCATTCCATTTTTGGATTTGCATATTAGGATTTGGGGGGGTTTTAGGATGTGAAAAAAGCACTATGCACTTCATTAATCCCTAGATATGCTGCATTTTTCTGTGTAAAGGTTCAAAGGTGGCTAACGCATTATGCAATCTGTGAGGCAAAACGATCGGTTTGTTTATGCACTAAGCAATTGACAAATCCTAACGCAGAAAAGCTGCTAATGCATTTTGCAATTTAATATATCTTTCATGTGCCAAAGGCTACTAATATTGGCCTGGTTGCAAGTATTAATTGCACAATTAGGTGAACGGACACGGTAAGCAGTACGAGGGCCACATCCATGTTGATGGTGGAATCGCAACTTACATAAATACAATCCTAAACAGCGTCAGTAAATGTTTCTGCAGTTTGGTTCTCACTTTGCTATTAATGCAGATATGACTGTTATTGTATACGCAAATAACTATTCGAGGGGATTGTGTCGTCCGACGTATTCCACATCTTTGGCAGTAATTACCAGAGCTGTGCTGCTTCTGAAAACTTTTTTGGCGAAGGCGTCCTGCGTCGATGACATTGATACGCTCCCTCGAGGACCTCCTCCGATGGTCGACATCACCGGATGTTGTAAGTAGGGCACACGACGCCCGTAGTCTCAGTTCAGTTTTTTCCGCGAACGTGTTCGCTTCAAAATCTCGGCACGCCTCGGTTCTCTCGTGAATCGGTTCTTCGGATATCGTTGTGTTCAACGAAATTATGTCTTCGTCTTCTGCTACCCCAAAGTCGGGCTTCAAGAAGTGTCAGAACTGCGGTTCCAAGATGTCTCTGAAGGACCCGCACGACGTCTGCCTTTGGTGCCTTGGTGAGGGCCACACCACTGATGACTGCGACGAATGCCAGTCTTTGACGTCGAAGGCCTTGCGGGAGCAGAAGAAGAAGCTGTCGGCGGGTAGGTTTTCCAAACCCTGTACGTCGAAGTCCGCTGGACTCTCGACCGACGATTTCAGGGGCGACTCTCCGCGTCGGCGTAAGTCCAGGGGGTCTCGTTCCAGGAGTGGGTCCCGCCATTCCTCAGCCTCTTCGAGGCATGCACAAAAGCGCCATCATCGGGCGCCTTCCCCGTCCTCATCTGAGGACTCCGCCAGACGGCGGGTTGCTTGTCCCACCAAGCATTAATCTCTGGTGGAATGGGACGCCTTCCGTTAGGAGATGATGTTGATTTTTTAGTCGCAGGACACCGTTCTGACCGCGCCTTCGAGAGAAGCCATCACAGAACGCTCTAGGGCCACCGCTCGCACGCCTTCGGTCTCGGGCAGTCGGCGCGATCCCCGGAACCTTCGAGGTCCCGGTCGGACAAGGAGGATTGCCATCGTGCCCGCTCCAGGTCCTGGTCCTCGATGCCGTCGAGAGAGTTGGAGCCTGTGAGGCCTTCGAAGAAGGCATCGATGCCATCAGCGCCATGTCTATCGAGGGAATTTCTCGAGGCTCCGGCTCCGAGGAAGCCATTGAGACCATCGGTGCCGAGGCCGTCGAAGGATGCACTCGGGGCTCCGGCCTCGAAGCCGCTGTCGAAGTCGTTGGCGCCTCGGTCGGCGTCGATGCCACTCCCATCGGTGCCCTCAACGCCTTTTGAGGAATTTTTGCCAGAGGTACCCCGGAGAGCTGTGAAAGCTCCTAGGAAGGCGCTCAGCAAGTCTGTGCGGCCTATACTCGACCCATACTCTGTTCCTCCTCCCAGGGTGGACTTGTTCCAACCCTTGGAGTACCTTTCAGAGGTTGAGGAAGGGTCTGAGGATAAGGTGGGTCCTGAGGTTCCTGATGACCTGTTGTCTGGTCATAGCCAATTGGAAGACCTTCGTCAATCTTTACATGACGAAAGTGGTCTTGATACCTCTCCGGAGGTTGAGTTTGGCAGGCCTGACCTGGTACGCATGCTGACTCCTCATAGAGGCGCCTCATGTCGAGGGTGACGGAGTATCTGGGGTGGTCTGCTCCACCTGTGGATTTTCTGCAGGATGACCTGACAGATATCCTTGACCAAGGTCCACCCACTGATCCGGTGTTGCCATTTCATATGGCCTTACAAAGAAGGGTGGCGGCGGCTTGGACTGCTCCAGAGAGTCTTCCGGCAGTAAATAAGTTGTTACCGAAAAAATACCGTCCAGCCAATGGCAACCCCTGCTACTTGTCCACGCCCCCACTCCGCAGAGTTTAGCGGTACAGGCGGCTATGGCCCCAGCAAAGCAGGCGGCGTACCCTACAATCCCTCCTGATAGGGACGACAAACGCTTTGACGGTTGGGGAAAGAAGGTATTTTCTTCTGGGGGTATGGCTTTCAAAGCAGCCAACTCCGTTTGTGCCCTTGCAAGATTCACGCACACTCTGTGGAATTGTGTATCTTTGGCAGCTGAACATATTTCCAAAGGGGAGGAACAGGAGGGTTTTCTTGCCCTCGTTCAGAATGGCAAGGATGCCATGTGTGAATCCGTTCAGTCGGGTCTCGACGTGGCAGACTGTGTCAGCCGGTCCATGGCGGTGAGCACCGTGATGCGCAGGTTTGCATGGTTGCGGTAGTCGGGGTTTTCTCCTGATGTACAGTCCCGGCTTCTCAACATGCCCTTCGATGGTGTCCATCTTTTTGACAGCAAGGCTGACGAGAGCCTTGAGAGGTTGCAGACCTCCAAAGCTGCAGCAAAGTCGTTGAGCTCTGCAGTACATCAACCTCCGCCTTTTCGATATAGGGGACAGCAATGGAGGGGAGATTCCTTTCGATACTACTCTTCCTTTAGTAGATCGAGGGGGGCTGCCAGTCAAAGGGGCCAACGTAGGAGTACCAGAGGTGGAAAACAAGGTACTCGAGGTGCCAAAGCCGCTCGGGCAGTTGCCTGTTTGCCCTCAGGCACTGCCGCAGCCGCTTCCGCTCAGTCATGAGGCCATGTCCCATGGTTCGCCGGTTGGGGGAAGGCTGGCGCAGCATCTTGTAGAATGGCGTGCTATTACTTCAGATGTGTGGGTTCTGGAGATCATAGCCCACGGTTACTGTCTTCCTTTCCGGCAGAGGCCTCACGACAATCCACCGGGGAAGCTCTCTTTGAAGAGTCCGGATCTGCTCCTTGCGAGGAAATCAAATCCCTGCTGGAGAAAGGCACCATAGAACTGGTGCGTGTAGCGGAGAGGAACAAGGGATGGTAATCCCCATATTTTTTTATCCCAAAAAAAGACGGGAGATTGAGGCCCATCATGGACTTGCCTGGTTTGAACAAACTCCTCAGGAAGGACAAGTTCAAGATGGTTACTCTCTCTCAAGTCCTCCAGGCCCTTCAACTTCAGGACTGGTTGGTGTCTCTCGACCTGAAGGATGCTTACTTTCATGTGCCGATTCATCCCAAGAACAGGAAATACCTGTGGGTCGCGGTTGGCGACTCACATTTTCAGTTTCAGGTCCTGCCGTTCAGATTGACCTCCGCCTGAGGGTCTTCACCAAGCTGATGGTGGTGGTGGCAGCGCATCTCAGGAAAGGGGGGATTCACGTCTACCCCTACCTGGACGAGGGCAGCGCATCTCAGGAAAGGGGGGATTCACGTCTACCCCTACCTGGACGATTGGTTGATCAGGGCGCACTCTCCCAAGCAAGTCCTGGATCATCTGTACATCACCTGCCACTCCCTTCACAAGCTGGGCTTCTCCCTCAACTTAAAGAAGTCTCATGTGACACCTACCCAACGGCTCCAGTACATCGGGGCAGTGCTAGACACATCCCTGGGGCAGTGTTCGCCTCCCCAGCTGAGAGCTCACCACGTTCTGCAGATGGTGGACAGTTTTCAATGTGCCCAGAGTCTCCCGGCATTCGAGTTCTTGAGATTGCTCGGCCTCATGGCATCCTGCATTCTACTGGTGCCAGAGGCCAGGCTGCGGATGAGATATCTGCAGTGGGCAGTCAAGATGCAGTGGTCACAGTTTTCCGGCAGGATGTCGGACCCCGTTCAGATTCCGCCCTCGGTCGCCCAGGACCTTCTGTGGTGGGCCGTCAAAGGAAATCTGTTCAAAGGGGCTCCGTTTTGACAACCATGGCCGGAGGTGATGATCGTGACGGATGCATCCCTGCCAACGAGCTGACAGTCAGCGGTGGTTGGTCTCCGTCGGAGTCCAGACTCCAAATCAATCTGTTAGAGCTGCGGGCTGTCAGGCTAGCCCTGAAGGCTTTTCTGCCGTTTGTACGGGGGAAGAATGTCCTGATTATGACGGACAATACTGTGGCCATGCACTACCTCAACAAAAAGGGGGGGCAGGGTCACTCCTAGTATGCAGGGAGGTGATGCACCTCTGGTTCTGGGCCATCCAGCAGGAAATTTCGATCTCGGCAGTTCATCTGGCCGGAGACGAAAAAGCAGCGGCGGACGCTGTGAGCAGGCAGAGCACGGTCTCTCATGAGTGGGAGCTGGCTCAGGAAGTTCTTTTGGAGATCTTTGCCCTTTGGGGAACCCCACAAGTGGATCTCTTTGCCACCAGTGTCAACCGGAAGTGCGAAAGATTCTGCTTGCGGGAATTTCCTCCAAGAGGAGCCTTAGGGGACGCGTTCGTAGTGGAGTGGTCCTTCCCACTGCTGTACGCGTTCCCTCCAGTCCCCGTCGTTCCGCAGGTGTTGCAGAGATTGCGGAGGTTCGGTTCCCGGATGATCCTCATTGCTCCGGCATGGGCCAGGAGAGCGTGGTACCCGGACCTTCTAGACATGTCCATCTGCCCTCCACGTTGTCTTTTCTACCGAGACGATCTGCTCTCATGGGAGGGGGGTCGAGTTCTCCATCCAGAGGTAAAGTCTGTCAGCCTTCATGCTTGGTATCTGAAAGGCTGAGATATAAGAATTGGAACCTCCCTGAAGACATGATGGAGGTGTTGCTTTCGGCCAGAAGGCCCGCAACGAAATCCCTGTCCCGTTGCCGTTGGAAGAAGTTCTGCGACTGGTGCAGGGTACAGAATGTGGATCCTTTCCAATGTTCCATTCCTTTGGTTTTGTCTTTTTTGCTTTCTTTAGCCCACAAGGGCCTGCAAGTAGGTACCATTAAGGGTTACCTGGCGGCACTGTCTATATTTAAGCACTCGTCTGAGGAATGTTCTTATTTTAAAATCCCTTTGATAGTTCAGTTTCTGAAAGGGCTAACTCATGTATTTCCAGCGTCACCTTTCCAGGTGCAGGGATGGGATTTGAATTTGGTTTTGAAGTTCCTAATGGGAGCTCCGTTTGAGCCCTTACATTCTTGTCCATTGCGACTGTTGTCCTTTAAAACTGTATTTTTAGTTGCAGTTACTTCCACACGCAGAGTGAGTAAGTTGCAGGCACTTTCCGCCAAACCATCCTTCACTGTGTTCCATAAGGACAGGGTTGTCCTTAGGGTACAGCCTTCCTTTCTTCCGAAGGTTGTGTCGGAATTCCATCTGAGCCAGAAGGTAATTCTTGCAGCATTCTATCCTCCTCCACATCCTGGTAAGGAAGAGAAGAGGCTCCATAGGTTGGACCCTAGGAGAGCTTTGAGTTTCTATCTCTCACGGATGTCCCGGGTCAGAGTGGACGATCAGCTCTTTATTGGTTACGCTGGAAGACGTTTAGGTCAGGCTGTTTCTAAGCAGACCTTGTCTAGATGTATCATTTTGACGATCTCTGAATGTTATCGTTTGGTGGGGAAGGACCCTCCTGTAGGTTTACAGGCCCATTCTAGTAGGGGTATGGCTGCCTCCACTGCACTACAGAGGGGTGTTCCGATTCGCAATATTTGCAAAGCGGCCACATGGGCCTCTGTCCATACTTTTGTGAAACAGAAACATTATTCCCTGTACTCTATCCATGGGCAAGATTTGGCCTTTGGCAAGGCAGTCCTCTATTCTGCAATTTGATTGGGCATTCTAAAATGTCTAAATTCTTTTCCCACCTCCTTATGTTGGTACTGCTTTGGGAGCCTGTCAAAGATGTGGAATACGTCAGAGGACCCAATCCCCTCGAAGAACAAGTTACTTTCTTACCTGGTAACGTTCTTTCAATGGGATGTTCCTCTGACGTATTCTACATCGTACCCTCCCTACCTGCCCCTCTACAGAATTTCTTACGCGATTGCAGCTTACGTTTCCGCAAGGCTTTCTTTAGTCATACTGGCAGAAGATTGGTGCCACACGTTCTGGGGGAAAAAACTACAACTGAGGCTACGGGCATCGTGCATCCTACTTATAACATCCGTTGACGTCAGAGGAGGTCCTCGAGGGAGCGTATCGACATCATCGACGCAGGACGCTTACGCCGAAAAAGTTTTCCGAAGCAGCACAGCTATGGTAATTACTGTCAAAGATGTGGAATACGTCGGAGGAACATCCCATCGACAGAACGTTACCAGGTAAGAAAGTAACTTGTTCTTTGGATGTAGCCAGCACATATAGCCAGCCCCAGCAACAACTGTCACCACACGGAACAGTGCAAAGATGGCAGATATGAAACACTTTGGATGTGGTTGGCCTAAGAACTTAATCCTCTTTCTAACTCCAATCACCATCTGCTACTGCTTTTAAATATGTTGTGTGAAAGAAGGCACTTTGGGCCTGATCACGACCTCGGCTGTAACGCTAACGCTATTAGCGCGGGGGCTATTAGCGCGACCGCCATAGCCCCCGGCGCTAATAGCGCGGGATCACGAGTTGGGCGGACTTGGAAGTCCCCATTCCCCATTGAGCCCATTCGGGAATGCCCCATTCCCCATTGGGCTCAATGGGGAAAATGTGCGCTCTTACCGCTGGCGGATTTCCCACCGGCGGTAATAGCGCGGATTTTCAGCGGATTTCCCCCCAGCCAAGAGCTGGGGCGAAATCCGCCAAAGCCCTGATTCGGCAGACCCTTAAATCCGGCGGTAATAGCGCTACCGCCGGATTTAAAGGTTACCGCGGAAGTCGTGATGAGGCCTTTTGTTGTGAACAAGCGGCGAGCTGCCGGGAAACGCATCAATGCCTTGGCAAATTGAATTGCCACACTTTTGGGAGGATCATAATACGATGATCTGTTGTGTGCCGTGATTTTTCCCTGATGTGGATACAATAAAGGATGAAATGGTTATATGAAAAAAGCTAATCTGGATTGTTGATTTCACCCTGTGGAGAGTGCTGCTCACTGTTTGTTTGACCTGAGGAGTCCACAAAGCACTAATATATATATATATATATATATATATATATATATATATATATATATATATATATATATATATATATATATATATATATATATATATACAAAGCACTAATATATATATACACTTGAGCAGTGACCCTAAATAACAAAGTATAGGAATAACAAATAATTTGTCTTTCTGGAATTCTATACAATAATTGCTAGACTCATTAAAGGTTTATTTCCAGGCACACTTCAGCGGGTTAGTCACTGTCTGTTTTTAAACACTGCAACTCAGCCTTTCATCCTTCTGAGGTCGATAATGAGTGCCAACACAGGTTGGGTGGTATTGGATGTATATTTGTTCTATATAAAGCGCTTAAGCGTAAGTGCTATATAATAATACATCATTATTATTTGGCCTTGGACGTCTGCTTGCATTCACAGTAATTTGGTAATATGGACCTATACACACTAATGATAAATATGGTGATTCATTCTTGTATGAAATGTATATCACATTACAGTGATATCGTAACCATATTTTGTATTAGTGTACTTATGAACAATGCTATGTGATGCCACTTACTGTTTTGTGAAGGGGTGAAAGGTCATGTTTCATCGCTTCCCGTGATGTCACTTCGGGATGGGGGGGTCAAATGAAATCACTTCCTGTGATGTCATCTGAGGTCAAGGGTCATGTGATGTCACTTCCACTACCCCTGGCATTTTTGCGAAATGATATCCTTGCTTTTGACCCAATAAGATAGAGGACATATACTCTTGCTATGATGAAATGCAAGACGCATGAGAATAAGACATGAAGCTTGCACAATGGAGAATACAGTTAACATAAATAGCCATAAAAGTCAAAATGGAAGATGCAGCCACATTCGAATGAATGGAAAGCACTGGGAAGGTTTGAGGATGCAGAGAGAGGCCCGACTAACTGATTTAGCAGGAAAACACAGACTAGACTGTTCATGTAGCCGGTGGACATATTTTAGCCAGCGTCATCAAGGGAGGGAGAGTTTCACATCGGCACCTGAAAGCACAGACAAGGGTAGACAAAAGAACCAGTCTTCTTAGATTAGAAGAGAAACAAATGTTGCTGGAAGGACAGAGACACACCACATTAGTCTGAATGTGATCGGCAGATAGCTCGAACAAGCCTGCAGAGGACAGGAAAGGTATGACACCTGCATGTATAAAGGCTACAAATCCTTGTAAATGTGGAGCAGGAAAATCGAGCCAGTGGTCTCTGCACACGTGATCTGGGACTAATGGACAAAGCCTATTCATTGGAACCAGACAGAGACCTTCGTTCCCATCCCTCTTAGGACCGATGATACAAAGTAATATTAGGTTGAAAGCCAAATGTCCTGTCTCAAGGCCTAGAGGATTGGAGATAATAACCTTATTGGTACAGACAGCACCTTTGGGGCCATTCTTATAACCTTGACTTGCTGCTCATGCACTGGTTACCTTCCAAAATATCAAGGCTGAGAAGACCCACATTGACCAATCCCTACTCGCATCTCACACCTGTTCCCTGTTCACACTTTGTTGCATTGACCAGTTATAATGCACTAACCTGGCATGCCTTTATTTGCAACATTTAGGAGGTGGTCGCAGGTGCAGCCACCAGATAAAGTATAACCAATCAAAACGCCCCAAATGGATGCTATATGTAGTTTGCCTCACTAACCAAACCTAGTCTACCATAGGTTTTTGTGGAGTAGCTTGTCATTTTTGACATCATAACCCTTTATAAACTGTTGGCAATCCTGTAACCAGCTGAGAGACCATTGGAAATCCTGAGGTGTCCAAGGCTGTACCTGTTTTGTGAGATCTCTAAAGAAAGCAGGGATTCTGTCACATTTATGGACTTTTCTTTTTTTTGGGCATGGGGATTTCCCCAGAGCCATACCTCTTGCTGTTATATTGGGGGCTTTCCCACCCCTTCACTACAAGTGGTTCAGAGGACGGTTCGCTAAGACCCCCCTGTGACATTCTGGTTTTTCCCCGCTGCACGCCTGAAGGATGCCGTTGCGACCCGCGAGGACTGGATTGTTAATCACGCGTGAACTGATACAGTCGTCAGGAGCCCCCTTGGTGAAATTCCTGCCCACTCCCCATGGGGCGCCCAGAAGACCAGAAGGTGGAGTGGCAGATTGTGGGAGTGACGGTGTCCGAGGGCTTCAGCGGATCCACAAGTGTAAGTATGAGGTTAGCAATCTGACAAAAGCAGGCAGGAGGGAATAGCTGTGTATAGGTGTGGGAGAGGAGTTGTGACTTGTTATTTTTGTTATTTATGAGATGATCCCTGTTTCCAAGCATTAGCTTAGGTTATGGAAGGTGGCACCTTGTTAAACACTACAGAAAAAAAAAGAATAAAAAAAAGATAAAGAACAGATTATCCTATGCTAGGGCATAGAAAAGGGGACACACTCCTGAGAGGGCACTTTAAGAGATGATCCCCTATGAGTCAAAGCAGGAAGACGGCAGTGGGGTATTTAAGTGGGGTATTTCAATGGGATCTTAGTGTATTTTGATTATTGTGGTGGTTTAAGATTGCAGTCATATGTTTTGCATGCATAGTGGTTGATGATTTCAGAAGGAGGTTGTAAATAGGACCTAGCACATTGGCTGGAGGTTGTCGGCCTACAGTGGGGCACAGAGATGTTGGTGAAGAAAAGAGTAAAAGGTTTTTTTTGTAGCGGTGTAAGGCGTTGATTGAGGAGTGAAGGGAGGCGTTGCTGGAGGAGGGCTGAGGTGGCTATAGTTTGGACATTAGCGTAGCCCCAGATGTCTTACAGACCTAGCAACACCCCTTCCGGCTAGCTCAAAAGTTTGAGGTTTTTAAAAACGAAAATATTGTTGTACCATTGGGTAGGGCTCTGGGAGCACTCAGAGGGGTGGATTGGTCATTAAGGGCGGAAGTTAGAGTGTGGGTGACTTGTGGGATGTGCCCTTGTCGATGTTGGTGAAGCTGGAGAGGCTGGTGGAAAAGATTGGACATTGTTGCATTTTGGGAGACTTGATTTATTATTGACAATAACTGGAAAAATAAGATTGGCATTGTTTGAAACATACAAAAATCCCACTTTGAGGTGAAGTAAGTATCAGCTGTCAGAAGGTGATGTGCCATCATGGCCATCGCTTTTTGTTTTTGCTCTGCCACACCAATGTTCGGAATCATAGCCTCCTGCAGTGGCTCATTGACCCACCAGCGTGCTCCACTATGAATGATGACTTTAATAGTCAGAAGGCACTCCACAGGCTAGATTCTCTGAAAACATGTCTACCTGTATACTCGCCAACCATCAATCTTTTTTGCTCTCCACTGCACCCAGGAAGATGCTCCACATCAGTATAGCAACGCTTTAAGCACATTTTGTACAAATCAGCAAGTGAGGCCCAAGCACGCTGGGCGCCATTTCTACAGCGAACAGCCGCGAAAAGTATCTACAGGCACCACAATCACCACCTTCTGCAATCAATAGCCCTCTACTTCCAAATCAAGTGTCTCACCCTGGATGCATTCCAAACCTGGTAACAACTGGAGGGGGCCACTAAGAAATTGGAAAGGTCCTGAAGAAGGCAAATACAAACGTTTTGACAAGTTACCAAAATGTCCAATCATTCAACAGTTTCATCTCACTGTCAATGTGTCAAAAGGGCACCTACCTGGACCCTCGTAAATCTTTACCCATGTAATCCTGCTAAAGGATTCATTTTCTCTATTAAGTTGAAATAAGTACCATAATTAACACTTTTTGAAAGTATATTAGTGGCTCTGAAAAAATAAACAATTTCAGAATTATATGTATGTCGCTTTGGGCACAGTTGTATTTGTTAGAAAGTATGTATTGATTTTCTATTGTTTTGTTTTTTTCTCAATGTTGAAAGTATTATATGTTAGTGGTTTAGAGAGATTTCTCTTTTCCCTACTCGCATCGAATGTCACTCTTTGCTTTTATATGTAGTATCTAGGCCAAATAATTAAAAAATCTTAATATTTGTCTAAAAACATGTATTGTTGAAAAACATAGAAAACTAAAAGTCTCACCATTCCTGGGTTCTATTTTGTACAATCTTCATGAGCCTTTTTAACACTTGTATAATCAGTCATAATTATGCCTTTAACCAAGTAGGCATGTGTTGGGAACCAACCCAAGTATTTGGACACTCCCCTCAGACATGTGTGCAAGTCCCTTCCGCGATATAAGGATAAGATATGCAAGTATAGCGTGGAATGGACTTGCAACACACAGGGCAAAACGGCATGGTCATAGCCCCAGGAGGGCAATCATTTGAAATCTGTGCTGCAACACATGGACACATATTTGCATGCTGCATACAAGGGAAAGAAATTGAGCAACAGAATAGTGATATTGGAGCTATGGAAGATGTTTGAGGACTAGGAGGCTGACCCACCTATGAGAGAGTGGATGCTCAGCCAGCATGACATGGGGAGGCGAAGCGCCTATGGCTCCTCCTCCTCAGACAACTGACCCACCAACAGGGTGATAGGGATTTTACCCCTTGAAAGAATTAAAAGCAGTGCCAGGTTACACTAACCCTGTGTATGCACCTCCTGTGTACAGTACTGAAGACACACTTAGTGGAGCTAAGCTAAAGAATCAGAAAGTAGGGACCATGACTGACGAGCGTAAAGAGTGCAGTGAGCTCCAGGTGAAGTTGATGGGGGTTGAGTAAATGACCCAGTGACGTAAGAAGGACGAAGAGATTGCAGTCCCAATGAATGAGTGTATGGCAGGGCAAATATTGCTTAAACTAGACAGAAGGGGTATAAGCGAAGAGAAAAGGAGGAAGAGGATGTACAAAAGAGAATAGAAGAGCGGGAAAGAGAATGGGTAGAACTAATGGAGTAAGTGACGAAAAGAGAAATGAGAGAATTAGAGAAAGTAGAGCAAGAAAAAGAAAGAGAATAAAAGGAAAGGAGGAGAAAACAGAATGAAACAGATGAAAGGGCAACAAGAAAGGCTGAAAGGGAAAAAGAGCGACAGGTACAGTTGAGAAGGTAGAAGAGGAGAACAGAGATTGAGAGAATTATTAAAAAACAACAGCGCAGAGAGGAGGAGGAGAAAAGGAAAAAAGCAGGATTGCGGAAGAGAGGAATGTAGGGAGAGACGCCTCAAGGAAGAGGACGACATAGTGAGGGTTCCCAGACTTTAGGATGAAGATGGGGAAGCGGGAATATGAAGGAGGATTGGGACACTACATTAAAGCTGGAGGAATAGTGCTGGTGCCCTTAAGGCAAGCAGAAGCACAGCAGGATCCCTGCAGAGAGAGGGAAGCGACACGTTGGGTGGAGCGATGAGGGGACGATAGGGAAAAATATATGAAACAACTGAGCCTCGAGGACAAAGGGGACGAAGAGAGTGATGACAGTTTAGGGACAATGAGGTCAGACGAGGAATGTGAGGAGAGAGATGACGAAGAAGGGAGGAGGGGTTCACGCTGCCCCTCTGAGGGAAGGAGCCCAGAGCGGTAGACACAATGGGATGAAGAGGAGGAGATGGAAAGAGGGAAGCTCGAAACTGATGGGCAAACCAAGCGCCCAAAGGGCCAATCGCACAGCGCAGACGAGGTTACTGCGCACACTCAGAGGTTGGGAGCGTTAATGGGGCAGAAGAGAGCTAGCATGACCAAAGCATTTACTATTACAAAAGACATAAGGCAACTCCGAGAAAAGTGTGGGGCTGACACAATTTCCTTTGTTAAAAAAGGGTGAAGGATGACCACAATATTTACCATGGCAGCAAAAGGACAAGGACAAACTGAGGTGTAAATTGCCATTGTTGTCTGCGGGGTTGGGAAAATGGATTGATTCGTTATAAAGATTGACAGCAGTGCGACATGAAGAGCTTGCTCTCTGCCATTCATGGGGAGAGAGCTGACGATGTTTGGAAGCAAGCAAGGGTATCCTGGAGTGATGGCACAAGACGTGGCACATGATGGAATGCCTTTCAATAACTGTAGGGCGACCATATGGCAGGCCCTGAGAGTACAATACCCCAATACATCTGACATACAGGCGATTATGGCACGCAAAATGCGTGAGGACGAAGACCCAATTCAATATATTCAAGAAAAACAAGAACGCTGCCTGTCTTGAGACTCATGAACCGAGGGATAAAACCGTGGGTCTGTTTAAGCACATACTAAATCAGGGACTACCAGAGCAAGTTCAAAAGCAATTGAAGAAATTAGTGGGGATGGAGGTGAAGCCATGGTCAGAAATTCAATTGACTCTAGTACATTATTGTCAGTTAATGCATGAGAACGCGAGAAAGAAACGTGAGGAAAGGAAACAAGAAGAAGCTAAGTTAGTTCAGAAAACATTGTCCAAGTATTCAATGGAAGGGGCGATGTTTACAAGTGGAAAGGGAGCGGCCACCAAGAATATACAGCACCAGCAGCAAATGGCAGGGGTAAGATTTGCAGGAAGCGGGGACGCTAACTATTTGCCACGAGGAAGTGGAGGTGCACCAAGGGGGAGAGGAGTGGGATACTACACACAGCAAGGAGGGCAAGAGTTCAGGTGGGGACAGCCCCAGCACCCGGGACCACTGTTTCAATGTTGGGCATGTGGTTAATTGGGACATGTAGCCTGAGTATGTAGGGGAAGGGGAGGGATGCAACAGAATCAGCATAATCAAAGAGGGGGATGGCATTCTCACCCACAAACAACAATGAGCAATCAGACTATTATGCCCAAGATCACACACAGCCACTGGCCTATGCGCCGCAAATCGCACCAGTACAACACACACCGGTGCAGTTGCAACAACGCATGACACAGACACCACAAGCACCAGTATGTACACAGCAACCGCAGGCAACACCACAAGCACCGGCACAGCATAACACTGTGGCCATGGGGAATTTGGATACCTCAGTACAGATTCCCACAGCAGGACTAGGGAATGTGACTATAGTGGGACAGAATCCATTCATGGGGACAGGGACGAGCCTATACCCACAACAGGACAGCTCACAGATTGCCTTTATGTGCTAAATCCTATCTGTTACGCCCGTCCCAAATGAGGAACAACGAGTGGGGGTAACCATAGGTGATAAGACTTTCTCCTTTCTCGTAGATACTGGAGCCACCAGGTCCTGTTTTAGGGAGGGGCGATACCCCATATGAGGCATTGTCATGAATGCTCAAGGCTTTTCTGGGGCCACATAGTTGGTTCCATTTACCGACTAATTGTCAATTTCAGTTGGAGAGCATGACCTTACCATGCCAATGTTATATTCCCGCCAGACACCAGTTAACATAATGGGAAGGGACATAATGAGTAAGCACAACATGACCATCTCATTCACTGATCAGGAAATAGTGTGCTCTACCCCAGGGATTCACTATATGTATGCACGAGAATGTATTCAAGCTTTCTGCAGACAGACTGTATAGAGGGGGGTGCACCTAGATCCCAAGGTATCCAGAATGGGTTGAATATACTGCTAGCATGGCTGCCAGGGATACAGGGTGAACTACTTTGTTTACCAGATGAGAGTTTGTTCCGAACAGAAATTTCAATGGATAAGGAGGAAGCACATTTGTTCTATTAAAATTGGAAACAGTTATAGTAAAGGAAGAGAGAACAGTCATCCACGGGACTGATGATGAAGGGAAACCTTGGAGAGCAGTAATCGCGGGAGGTGAACGACTGACTTGACATACAAAGAATTGTCTGGTGGTGACTATTTGGGTACTGAAACAACATTTTTCATGAGCATTACTTACTGAATGGGAATTAAGTACAGGGAAGTCCCATGGAGGATGGACCTGATGAAAAGGACACCACCATTTCTTGAGGACGACCTAGTATAGGTGCTAAGCATATTATGGACCAACAGCCCGTATGACGTTGGACTGTTGAAAGGGGTAGGAGCAGTTAAAATAAAACTAAAACCAGCAGCGATGCTTCGGAGGGCAAAACTATACCGCCTGTCTAAGGATGCAGACAAAGGCATTTTTGAAACAATTTCTGAGCTAGTACAACAGGAAATATTAGTACCATCAGAGTCTCAATGCAACACAGCTGTGTACCCAGTGAAGAAGGTGGCAGGGGGGTTGTGTGCGTTTTGTTCAGGAATGGCACCCTCTGAATAATATTGTTGAAGCAGAGTTTCCCTTAGTTCCTAATCCTGGAAAAATATTATGTAGCATTCCACTAGACACCACACATTTCACAGTGATTGACTTGAAGAATGCATTCTTCTCAACCCCCTGCATGAAGAATCACAAGACTTGACCTTGTTTCTATGTAGAAATGAAAAGTGGAAACATACAAGGTTACCACAGGGGCATTGTGAATAACATTTAGACAGCACAGTAATCAATACATGGATGATATTTTGGTATGTAGCAGGACAGAGGAGCAGTGTTGAAAAGACTCAATACAGTATATGACAGTCTTGGCAGATAAGGGATACAAGATGGACAAGGCAAAATTGCAATACTGCCAGGAAGAGGTTCTATACATTGGACAGTTCATTTCACAGGAAGGCAAGAAGGTGCCCCCTGAAAGGGCAACAGCTATTATGAAAAAATTGCAGCCAAAGACTGTGAGGGAGATGCAGCAATGTTTGGGTCTTTGCAATTATTGTAGGGCCTGGGTGTTTGACTACAGCACATACACTCAACCCCTTTCAAACTGACTTAAGGAAGCTCAAAGGGGTGACGGCAAACTAATCTGGACAGGAAAAAGGACAGAAGCATTTGATGAATTGAAAGTGGCAATATGCATGGCCCCAGTTTTGGGAATCCCTGATTATAGTGCAGAATTGTACCTATTCTTGCACTCAAACGGAGTAGTGATGACAACAGTACTCACACGGAAAACTACTTTGGGGCACAAACCAATAGCCTATGACCGTGGGCATCTGGAATCAGTGATGAGAGGCCATTACCCTTGTAAACAAGCATTGGCTGCAGTTGCCTTTGCGATTGAGAGGGCAGCAAGTATCACAATGGGCTGCAGTACAACACTCTACGTGGAGCATGCCCTTTTTGCCATGCTTGAGAAACCCAAAAGCACACTGACCAAACAGAGAGCATCGGGATACAAAGTGATCATGTCAAACCCAGCAATAAAAGTAGTGCGATGCAGAGTTGTAAACCCAGCCACATTCGTAGCAGAGCCAGTGGAGGAGAGAGACTATGTACATTACTGAACTAAATACACAGAACACTATGATGACTTCCCAAGAGTCAGGGAAAATGCCTTCCGGGGAGGGGAAGTACTCTTTATTGAAGTTCTTCAATGATTGACCAGACATCCGGGGGAACGGCATACTGGGATGGCAGTGGTCAAATTGAGACAGAACGGGACATTCAAAATAGTGGCAAGCACGAGGTTGGACTTGCATTTCACAGCACAAGCAGCAGAATTGGTAGCACTCATCACAGCAATGGAATTACATGAGGATGAGGAGATGGCAATGTACTCCAACTTCGCATACGTGATGTCTACAGTACATGCAGGACTGTCACGATGCAAAAGGCGGGGCTTCCGAAGTGCTGACGGCACGCCAGTGCAGCATGCGACCCTATTGGGCAGACTCATAAGTGCATTACAACTCCCATCAACCATCGCAGTGGTGAAGTGCCAACCCCACATGAGGGGGAGGACACAGTTTCCCACAGCAAGGAAGCTGCAAATGCAGAAGCAGAAAAAGCAGCATATGTTGCAGAGATAAATGAGTTTGATACTCGTCTCAATAGACACACACAAGCGTGTAACATTGTAATGCAAGAAGGGTTTGATTCATTCTATGTTACCCAAGTAATGGAATTACAGGGACAAGCACCAGTAGAAGAGAAGGAACTGTGGATGAGGAGGGGGTGTTCAGTATCCCCCACAGATGCGATACAGTGACAAGAGAGCACCAGAAAGCCGGTCATCCTCACACTACTTCAGACAGCCTTTACGCAGTGCCACTACCCGAGTCTTGCGGCACAGATAGCCAAAGACTTTTTCTGTCCCAACTTGGCACAGCATGTTGCCGCCTTCATATATAACTGTATTGTGTGCCAAGGATTCACAGCAGGACACACGTTGCGAGTAGTGAGGCGAGCAATACCCTGCCCTAATGGGCCATTCGAACATTTACATATAGATTACGTGGACATGGTCCAGAATTGTAATGGCTACAGGTATATGCTAGTGGTCGTATGCCCTTTTTCTCAATGGATATAAGCCAGTCCATACAGCCACCCGATGCCACCTGTGCAGCAAGATTCCTAATCAGAGAGGTATTCCCGCGATGGCGGTGTGTGTGTGAAGTGCTCCGGTCTGACAATGGAACACACTTCATAAACTAAGTGTTCAAGCATATCACAATCCTATTGGGGATTAAGCACATGTTTTCCTGCACTTATCACCCACAGGCGAACAGGATCTGTGAACGCCTCAACGCCTGCTCAAAGAAAAGAAAGCAAAAGTGAAAATGACTCTGCAAAAAGTGGTGGCTTCAATGCCTATCTATAGGCCTGTTCGCATTGCGCAATCAGCCTGCCTCTGATCACCACTTAACTCCTCATGAGGTGGTAACAAGACAACGCATGCTCCTCCCACTAGAGCACTGACAGATGCCCAGAATGCTGCCATTGTTTTGGGTAATGAAATGCATGAGTATCTCGCTTCGATTATGGCTAGTTTTTCTTTTATCTCTCAACAGCTGCAGGCTCGGTGGGGGAAGTCGAAGAAGAGTGATGAAGACGGCACATCAGTAGAACCACAAGAACTGCTCAAAGCCCCTCCCATCTACCGGGGGATCTGGTCCTATTATGAAACATTCAAATAAACTGGCACAAGCCCTGCTTTAATGGCCCATTCACTGTAGAGGAGGCCACTGAGAAAGCTGTGAAGTTAGAAGGGAAAACGGTGTGGATTTATCTGGGAGATGTGACACCCCCCCTCACCCAAGACGCAGATGGTGCAGCTCATGTAGAAGAAGAAGAAGAGCGACAGATTCAGATATGTCCTAGGACCAGACAAGCGCATACAGAAAACTAGTTTAGGCACACTGTTCTTTTTACATTCAGCAACCAGCATGCCTGCATGAATTGACTTTCTATGAGTATTTGTGTACCTGCACAATACAACAGAAACACTTTTGAATGTACAGGGACATGGATCAAATGTTGACAGTAAAATTCTTTGTCTATGCTTTCTTTATCTATGTTGCAAACAGCTATCGTGCAGTGCCTAGTATTGCCTTGCTTAGTAAACCTAAAGTTCAGTTTATTTTTGAGAGACTCTTTGTTGCCACTGTAAGGAACTCATGGTGACAACATTAAAGACTACACAAGTGATTACAGTTCAATTGTGTTTATTAAACTGTAAGTGCAGGGTGGAAAAACACCTAACATAAACCTAAATCTAAGATGGGAGCAAGCGTCGACCATCAGATGAAAAATAAGGCGGTCTTTGTGGCGTTGTGTCAAAATTAATGGGCATATAAGAAAAACCTATTGCCAATTCCTTACAACTAATTACATAAAGTGTGTGGGATAAGGGTTCAATAATGTAAGAAATGTTCATAAATAATAAGTCAGGATGTGATTGCCTTGAGGTCTCCCTTCTGCACGTTTTTAGCATAGGACAAGGTGGGACTCTGGAGCACAGCACACACTCGAGCTTTCCCAGCACAAGCCGACAGTTCTGCATCAGCTATCAAGTTCTTGGATGGTCAAGTCTCCTCTAACAAAAGTCTCTTGCCTTCGTGGCCTGATGTTCTCAACAAACAAATACAAAGTTCAGTTCTTGCGAACTCCTAGGGTGATGGCTTCACCCCTGGGTCCCCCTCTTCTGGGTGCAGACCCCTCAGAAGTCATATTCATCAGATTAACAAGACAGTTCCTTTCTCAGTGAACTTTAGGGTGATAACTTTCCACCCCTGGATCTCCCTCGGCCAGACTCGGACGCCAATTGAATAAGGGGACGCTTTACTTCCTCTTGTCTTGCAATGCTCTCAGCTTTCAGGAATTTGAATGTCTTCTCAAACTATGTAGTGTGAACTTCCCTCAATTGGGTTCACTCTTGTCAACCTTCGTAACACACTATTAGCATCCCTCTGCCTGGTTCACTCTTGCCAATCTTCACGAAACACAGTTCGGGTACTCATTTTCATTATGTGGTATTCACTTCCCTTAGTTTCCACAATTCTCTGTCGGTCAAAGACTATCGACAATACAGAGGATTTTACAAGACCCCTGTATGACCACTTTGACCCTTCTTCGCCTCTTCCCAAGGCCTTCTGGTTACGGTAGTCTTTACCATTTGGTTATCGCCCAGAGTTTCCAACATGAGCAAACATGTGGTGCCGGAATCTCTGTATCTGGTTTTCCCCTTCCTTCTTTAATAGTGTCCTTTTGCTTTTCAAAGTTTAACTTGACCTTCGGATACTTTTCATTCAACACAGTTTGGTTTCTTATCAACACTCCCCTTGCCTCACTGGATGTGATGAATTGCTTGGCTTCCTTTCGCCTTGGAGTCAAAGTTTGTACCACAGAGACACGCGTCCCTCCCCAGCTTGGCAGTCAGCGCAGGAGGGTCTTGTGTACCGTTGACATCTGGTGCAATACATGCTGGCTATTGTTTGCAGACTTATCATTCCCTCGGCAGAGGTTTCACGGGCCTTGGTCAGAAAGGGCAAGGTCGACTCTCCCCTTATCACCATCTCGGTCTGTGCCATCTTTCTCCTCCTCTTGAACTGCTGTGCTGCGTTAGCTCTTATGTTGTGCGGTCTGCCTTGCTCGTAGGGTGCTGTCGTGCTCCACCTTTAATCCCTGTGGGAAAGGGAAAGGGCCGTCAGGTCTGTGTGATTCAGGACTTTGCCTGACCCTTGTATTGGGACATGTCAAGTAAACGGCTATGGTGTTAGTCCGTTGTCTTTCGTGTTGTGCAAAAGTGTTCATGTTGGAAAAGGGGGGCAGTGTTTTGGAATATCCTACGTGGTAGGATGGGGAAAACGTGTTAGAAGAAGGGGGATACTGTGTCTCGTCCGTCGGTGTCCCACTCACCAAGGACCCCCATCTAGGTGATCCTCCATTACTGGTCCACCCCCAGGAACTGGATCCAATAGCAATGGCCATGTCCTGGCCACCTGGATGACAGATCCCCGGGGACTAGTTAGGGAGACACCGTCAGGTTTCTCACACCACATTAGCATAATTCTTTTATTAGAAAGCTGGCCTCGAATAATGATGATAGTACCAAGGGTTGTGGATTTTGGTAAGCATCAGTTCCAAGCTCATGGACAACACCAAGGTCGTATATACATGGAACACATGGACACTGCTGCGAGAGCTATTGTATTGATAGTTTTTGCATTTTGTTGTCTCTATCTCTTTACCCTCTTAGCACTACATACACTCAAGAATATGCCACCTCAACACCTGTTCCATTAGCAGCCAAAGCTATAACTGAGTTTGTCAACAGCGCTGCCCAAGAAGTAAAAAGGCTTAAGCGAAGCGCTAACACCAATTTCAAACATGCAAATGCTTATACAATCGATTCGGCCCACATCACCAATAGCATGTGGTACCAGCACATGGCCAAGATGGGGAGAGTGACCCCAAGAGAGAGAGCTGTTACGTGTGCTCTCTCATCCCCTATGCCATGAGTGCCTGCAGGACATTTGTGGCAACAAAAATTCCAGCAGCCAGAGCACAATGCCTTATGCACTTAGCGCTCTGCACCACAACGGGCCAGTTTCAAGGGAAATGGGCAAGATTGCGATGGATGTCACAAAAGACTTCCCCATATGAGGACAGCTCTATAAAGACTCGAGAAATGATTGAAGACTATTGGAGCTCAGATAAAATGATACAATACATACTGGATGGCCCAAACTGAGGGGAATGAGGGGAAGCTAGAGTAGTAAAACAAACTGAGTGGCAGTTCCTGAAACCAGGGAAAAGAGAAGTAGTGGGAATGCCGGGGTGCTGGGAGAGACCTCAACTGTTGGTGTATGGACAAGTACTTGCAGGAGAATGGGTAGAAGGGATGATGGGAAGTAAAGCACGTGCGCTCCTGACAGTCCCAGTGGAAGTGGTACAGAAAGAGAATGATGAATGGCTCAAGCAATAGGCGGAGAGTGCTAGACTGCTCACATTGGTCAAAAACAAACCAGGCCCTCTGCCAACAATACCACTCGAGAATGCTTGCCTGTGTTTCCAGAATGATGGTCCAGGGAAAAGACAATCAGTGGAGTAGACCAGAGTGAAGAGAGGAAATGATGTTCCGAGTAACATGGAAGAAGCCCTCAATGCAATACCAGCAATAGTGTTAGGAAGGATTTCTCTTTACTGCACCGTTCCTTCCATCTTTATGGAACCCCCAAACTTTTTGCTTTTACTTTTTAATCTGACCTGTACTTTTTGCAGTACAGTGAAGCCTTAAGCTTCACAACACTGGCCTTTGCTCATATGCTATGGGGAAACTGAAATGCCCTTCAGGCTGTCAGTACTGGGAAACCTTGTTTCCCTTAGTCGTGTTACTGTGTTACTACTTTTGGTTACTTTTGTATCACTTGTAACTTTTCATCATTGTACAATGCAGCTTACACTGCAGTACAATGGGGTGCATTTTTTGTTGCCCTAGACTAACACTCAGGATTTCTGGTTATACTAGGTGTGCTAAAAGGATAGGCTGGTGGCAGCAGTGACTTTCCCCCCACTTTTTGGGATTTTTGTTTTAGCTTTACCGCATTTGGCTACTAACTGTGGCTACTGGTCAAACATGGCTGTGCCACGAGATTTGTTGTCTGTTCTTTTGCCATCTTGTTCTTTATCCTTCTTCCTGGTGTGAGTGACCAGGAAAATCCTTCTAAGGACTTCCAGTGCCCGGGAAAGCAGAAGCTTTTGGCGGGCTATTGGAGGTCTGTGTGTGTTTGCTGGCAAGATGTGGGCTGGGTCTGTCTGACTCCAATCCACAAACAAACTGGTTTCAATGTGTCTGAGTGGCATACATGAATGTTCCCACCAGTGGTCCTGATTGGGCCACTGCTGGGGTGTGTGTGTGGGCTAGTTCTGCTATTGGCTGGCGGGAGTTTCAGCTCTTACCTGGATTTTAGAATAAGAAAAGGAGCTGTGCACCCATTTGTCAGAGATCCTGGAGAAACCAGAAGGAGCCAAGTATCCTGTCCAGCTGTGAGACCCATGAAGAAACCTGAAACCTGACTGAAAGAGGCCTGGCAACCAACTTCTGCTGCTGTCCTGGAGGAGCCCTGTCTTGCTTGTGATCTTTAGTAGTCCTGCGAAGGAGCTACAACCCTTCAAGTGGAGGGACCATCCATTCTCGATGTCTGCTCGGTGCCCTGCCAAAAGAAGCCTTCGGAAGTGCCCTGGAACCGTCATGTGGCTGACCAGCTTCATTTTTGGGCTACCATGCTGCTGGCATCACCATACCGAGTTTCAGCCTGAAACTTGGGGGATCCTCGGCTGGCCCCACGAGAATACATCCTGCAAAATCCCGGCATCCTAGCATCAAGGAGACCCGGGATAGGAGGGAAAGTCCCACTGTGGCTGCTGAGTCCTTTTGCATTGCCGTGCGCGGTTACCACCATCCGAAAAATTGCTTACCTGACCCGCATCCAGTCCTGAGAGGGGTGCTACATTGAGTTTTTCTGCATTCTGTGACTGAGGGTCCTTGCAACAGTAAAATACACCAACCGAAGATCAGCTCGAACCTGCAAACCCTGTGAATCGAGGACTGTGGCTTTCAGCGGGAAAAGCAACATCGGACACTCTTCCCTTGTTCTGCCAAGCCTGGGGAAGACTCATTGGAGTAGGGGGGAAAGTTATAGAGTTTCTAACCTACCCCTATACTCCCATTATAAGTCAATGGGCTTATAATAAAGTTTGTTTGTAACAATATTGGCTTTGCCATTGCTTGCTTGCGCAAGACATCTGACTGTTGGGGCTACTTTTGGCCCTTAGTCTAACTTAAACCCTAACCCTAAGAACCCTTCACTGGACCCCAGAGACCCTACCTGCATTTTTCCCGCATCCTAACTTCTGTGGAACTGTAACCTGAACTATTGCACAAAAGGCCCGAGGCAATTTAGGGATGGACAATTTTAGTTAGGGTTAATCTCTGTGAACCTTTTTGTGCATAATACTTTTCTAACCATTAATTTCCAGGAGTTTCTGATATGTATTATGCCCTAAAACAAAGTGAATTTATATATGTATTTAGTTTGACAGTGTTGTGTGATAACTCTACCTGCTAGTATATAGTTTCTATAGTGTGTTTTGGCCATACATAAATAACTGTAATTTCATACATCCTGTCTATGTTTCATCTGTGATTCCCACTGTGTGACCTCATTGTGGACCCTTTACAAGCTCACCCCTTCTGAAGAACTTAGCCTAGACCGCCTGTCACTGCTACATAAACTGGTTTGGCTACAGCTTCCCAGAGTTGTTCCTGTCACAATATGGGTGTGCCTTCTATACATCTGTCCAACAGGCCAGAGTATAGAAAATCAGTCCTAACACATAGGCTGTTCAGCAAGACTGAGATGGTCTTTGCTTCGGTTGTTCCTGGGATCCAAATCAATGTGAACGCCAAGTTGCTCCAGATAACCAGATGAGAGCTGTTGCAGACAATCACTTCAATGGTTAAAGGGTTCAGCACTATAAAGGAAGAACTCAGAGCTATCAGACTCATGACCCTTCAAACGTAAACTCTTGAAGTGCTGTAGTTGCACCTGAAGCAGAATTTCCTTTTTCCTCCAGGAACACAATTCTTTTATTCCCCAGATCCCTGCAACTACGTCAGACGTTGGGTGTGGTGTAAATCAGACGGAGAATGCTGCTACATGACCTGGAGTGTTGACCAACATGTGAAGTGCCAAGGTAACCTGTGGGGGGTGGCAAATGTTTGGACTCCAAAGCTATACGTCAGAAGGGAGGACCTCTGTGGAGGTGTGGTCGATGTCTCGACCAGAGGGGAGGATTGAGGAGAGATAGATGAATGTGTGTAAATCACATATTTTATGTGCAGCTTTTATAAGTTAACATTAAAGCTATTTTTGCACCTTCCTAGACCGAGTGCTTGTATAATTCCGTGTTCGCTCGTCTGTTTCTTGTCAAAACCTTAAACAGCATTCGCAGATGAGTATGCCTGTTCAACATTTAGTTTTGGCTTTCTTGCAGCCAATCGGGAGAACCCGCTAACAGCAGGCTTGTGCACCGCGCCAGCAAGAAGATCTTTATATATTTATATGTATATATATATAAAATCATTTTTTTACTGCATATACAGAACACAGCACATACTAAATATTTGCTTCTGCAGTTCATAAATTGCTTAATCTGTATCTTGAAATCATTAGCTGTGACAAATGTCTTGATGTTATTCATTGCAAGTTTACATTTGAGAAAAACAGTAGTCTGTTGCCACTGATTCAACCATGTATTTGTATCATTCTTGCTTTTCTCCATATTGCTTGGGCATAACTGATGGTGCAGTGTGGTGGCTTTTCTACATATTATACACTAATGATATATTGTTTTCTTTGCATAAATGTACTCTCACTCAATTGACATTCAGTCTGGCACGCGTCCTCACTGCAATTTCCTCATGCTAATTTCTCGGTGGTTAGGGTGATGTAGTCATGTGACATGATGGCAACGTTCTGCCGTTGCGTGTTTTAACTAATAAAGGGGGCAGTCACGCAACACGCCAGTGCGCACTGTGTGTCCTGGGGCAATGCAGATCACAATATTGGCAATGAGGATGCAGCTGGGCAGGGGGAAGGTGCTCTGATGCTAATTACATCTCCGGCAACCTAATCCTACCCCTGTCAGGAGCATCGAGCATTGCGGTTAAGCAATCACCACCATTTTGAAGTCCCAATGGCAGTGGCACCACACGTGGAGTGCTTGAGCACCATGTGGCCAATTTTTGGTACCCACAAGGGCCACAAACCAGAATCAGGGCCACAAAGGCCTTTAAAAAAATAAATTAAAAAAAGGACTGATTTTTCTGTTCCCTTCTTTCTCTCCCCTTTTTGTCTCGAATCAACAATTTTTAAGTCAGACTGAATTGCCATCTGGTAGGGCTTGCCTGCCTCGCGGCAGGGCGTGGTATCCTGGAAGTCCCAGAAGTGCGCCAGTGGGTGCGAATTGCGGCCTTCTTTTGCAAAGAGGGTGTCTGTGCAGTTTTCAACCATGAGCAATTAAGATGACCTCTAGGGAGCCGGTCAAGATGCGGCAAGGCCCCCTCGGGCAAGAAGGACACCACGCTAACAAGGGACACTGGCTCTGATGCCGGAATTCGACACTTCAGGCAATCCCTCGAAGCTTGGACCGAAATGGCTGCCCTGCATAGAGAAGTTGGACATGTATTTCAGAGTGACCAGTGAAACGGATGATGAGGCCAAAATTGCAACCCTCATGTACTCCGCTGGGTCGGAGGTTCACAGAATTTCTAAGTCTCTCACTCACATCGACAACTCTTATCAGGCAGCAAAGGACAGCCCCAAAGAACACTTCTTGCCACTACCTAATCAAGACTATGAAAGTTTTGTTATGTATAGCAAAAAACAGAAGGAGGAGGAATCCCTGCATCAGTTCTATGGCAGGCCTTGACACTTGGCAAGTATGTGTGCATGGGAGAATGAGGACGGTATGGTAAGAAACCAATTGAAACAAGGGTGCGCTTCTCAGAAGCGGCACCGACAAGTGCGTGAGACTGGTCTGTCGTTAGCCCGCATTTTGGAAATGGGCAGATCATATGAGCTAGTGGAGAGCCGTGCAACCAAAATGGACACTGTGATTCATTCACTGAAAGTGGAGGTCACATGCGCAATAGGGCCCCCGCAAAATGCTGGTCCATCAAGGTCTAGATGGACCACGAGGAGGACTGAAACACTGATGCCCTGCGCCAGAGGTGGCTACGACCTTCCGCATTCAGGGAAATGCCCAGCGAAAGGGAGAGTGTGTGGACAATGCGCAGCAGCAGGTCATTTTGCATGGATGTGCAAAGCCCCCACACCAGTGACTATTCCCAGAGGGCCCAGCAAGACACCCAGTAACACTGTACGGCGATTGTCGATCAGGTGACGTCGAGTCATGATCTGACAGGAGAAAGAAGAGATATTTTTCATCTCAAGTATAGACTCCATGAAGAAGAAGAGGAGACAACCCATGTGCATGGTATCCATGGATGGAACAAAGACACCAGTACTCATGGACACTGGAGCATCGGTGTGGATGTTGGTGACCTGTCACTAAGAAGCACTCACAGGGCCTCCAGCACTCTTAAAAAAAAGCCCAGGCAAAAATCTTCACATTTGGCCGCACCCAACTGATACTTCTCAAAGGCTTGTTCGTTACTAAAGTGGCGCACGAAGGAAAGGAGATTAGGGCCAGATTCTTTGTCACCGACGTAAGCACTCACTCTCTACTGAGCAGCGCGGCAACAGACGCCATTGGAATAGTACATTTTGCTTTCAGCCTTTATGCCGAAGACATGAATGACGTTCTTGAGAGGTTTAGGTCGGTGTTCGAGGGCATTGGCAAACTACGGGGTGAGCCCATCAAGCTGCTCATCGAAGTGATGTTACGCCTGACCACACTGAAGCACCATAAGATCCTTTTTCATCTTCGACACCAGGTGGAACTCGAGCTGCAGAAGCTGGTGGAGCTGGATATTATAGAAAAAGTGGAGGGTCCCACCCCATGGGTGTCCCCCATCATTGTGGCGGTCAAGCCGAAGCATCCCGGGTCGGTACGTATTTGTGTCGACATGAGGCTTCCCAATCTGGCCATCAAGCGCAAATGACACTTCACCCTGACTCTTGAAGATGTGGTGGGAGAACTGCAAGGTGCGAGAGTGTTTTCGAAGTTAGATCTGCGGTCCGGGTACCATCAGCTGGAGCTCCACCAGCACTTGCATTATATTAGCACCTTCACAACCCACCAAGGGCGGTACCAATACAAATGTTTAAGCTTTGGGGTGTCCTCTGCAGCTGGAGTATTTCAGAACGTTATACGGGGAGCCTTGACAGGTCTCGAAGGGGTCATCAATTTCAGCCATGACATTCTGGTCTACGCTGTGTCGGAGGCTGAGCACATGGCTCGCCTCGAGAAGACTCTGTAAAGAATTCAGACCCTTGGTCTTCCTTTTCATCGCGAGAAGTGCGAGTTCCGGAAGGATAGCATAGAATTCTTCGGATTTATTTGCCACGAGAAGGGCATCTCTCTCAGACCCACAGAAAATGTGTGACATTCAGGAGGCGAAACCACCAGGGAACGTGTCTGAAGTAATGAGTTTCCTGGGGATGGTAACCATCTCCGAGCCCCTCAGGATGCTGACGAGAAAGGACAAAGTTTGGGAATGGACCGCCAACAAGCAGGATGCCTTTGAAACCATCAAAAGGGCACTCACAGGGAAGGAATCAATGGCATTTTTCGATCAAAGGAAGGAGTTGGAGATCATCATTGATGCCAGCCCGGTTGGGCTGGGAGCAGTTCTGTCGCAACAGGATGCGCAATGACCGATGAGGCCGATTGTGTATGCCAGCACGGCGCTCACTGACACTGAAGAACGCTATTTCCAGATCGAGAGTGAAGCCCTGGCCGTCCTATGGGGATGCCGACATTTTCGAATCTACATTTTGGGCAAACTTGTTACTGTGGTGATTGACCACAAACTGCTACTTCCCATCATGGCAGGGTCCTCGTCCAAGCCCCCCCCAAGGATTGAATGATGGATGCTAGCCCTTATGGCGTACGGAGTGGTACTGACATACAGACACAGAGCTCACAACCCAGCTGACTACCTCTCGCGCCATCCGAGGAGCAGAGGGGAGCAAGAAGACATGGCACCGGTAGCGGTTGAAGAACATGTTCGCTTGTCGGTGGAGGCCACTAAACTGGTTGCGCTCAACGTTCAGGAAGTGGCAGACGTTTCGAATGGGGACAAATGTTTTCAGGTGGTCCCTGCGGCCATGAACAGTGGCGAATGGAAGAACATCCTGTCGAACCCCAACCGCAGGAGGCGAGAGGCGCAACAGGACCTCTAGAGCAGCTGTGGCCAGGTGACTGTCGGCAACGGATAAAGGATTAATCTTAAGAGGACACCAGTTAGTGATCCCGCAAGCAGTGGTGGGAAGGACAATGGAGATGGCACACTGTGGCCATCAGGGAATGGCCAAGACAAAGTCAAGACTACGACTTAAGGTCTGGTTTCCGGGCCTGGAGGAGAAAGTAGACGAACATGTCGTCAACTGCATCTGGTGTCAAGCGTAAGTCCCTGTTAACAAAGAGCCGAGGATACAGTCCATGGCCCGCAGTGGCCAGCCGTGGGATATTGTCCACACAGACTTTGGGTCCACAGGCAGGGGGATACACTTGCTTGTGATGCTAGATCAATGGTCTCGATACCACAAGGTCGAGCTAGTGGAGTGCGCTTCATTTGACCAAGTGGTACAAGTCATGGAGAAGATGTTTGCAATTCATGGCTTCCCCAGGATCATATGCTTGGACAACGGGCTGCCATTTCAAGGGAATAACTTTGCTGAGTTCATAGCGGACTGTGGGATCACACACCGGAGAGTCACACCCGTCTGGCCCAGGGCCAATGGAGAGGCCGAATGCTTTATGTGAACATTGAATAAAGTGTTCCGCATAGCACAGGGCCAAGGAAACGAGCTAAGGAGAACTCTATACCAATTCCTGAGGGAATACAGAGCAACAGCTCACCAGTCCACGGGTGTGACCCCTGCAGATGTACTTTTCTGGAGGTGCCCCCCGAGGACTCCTTCCGGAGGTGGAGAGATGGCCTCCGGGGACCATTGACGATGTACGATGTATTGATGTATACGACCATTGACGTCGTATACATAACGATGAGGATAATCCCAGACGGCATCTCAAGCCACCAGACATAGCTGTAGGGGACATCGTACTGGTGCGTAATCTTCACCCTGAAGGGAAGTTATCCCTCACTTACGAGCCCTCCCCCATGGGGTGGTCCAGGTCAAAGGATCGATGTTACTCGCCCAGGAAACTGCTGGGTGTCTTTAGGACACACCACCCACAAAGTCTTATGTTCTGACAGCGGACACATTCCCAGTGGGCCTTCAGGGGCGTCGAGTACGAGGGTGCTCTGGGGCCCGAGCACCCTGCAGGAAAAGCCATCTGAGCTAAATGTCCCTATACTTTCAATGGAACTTACCAAAAAGTCTATCCACAGGCACCCTGCAGGAAATGCAAGTCAGCTTCCCTGCCTGGAGATTAGGACTCACGAGGGAAGAGCTCAGTGAACCAGTAAAGAAAAAGCAAAAGGTTCAGGGAGCTCACACCATGGCCACAGATGAAGACTTTTGTCCTAATACATCAGTAAGGTTAATGGAGTTGCAATTCAGGGCATGGTGCTGAAGTCCTCTGCTTAGGAAGAAGGGAGGGGAGTCGCTCAAGCACATTTGTTTGTATTTCTTGCACTTCTTGTATTTCTTGCATTAATAGATTTTTAGTTACAAGACAACAAATGAGTGCAAAATGCATGCTGAAAGAAAAATAAACATGGCCCAGAGAGTGGGTACCTGTAGCCGGCTTGGGCCATGTATGTCTTGGAGAGTACAGCTCACACATAATGGTCACTGTTTACATGTGTAGTCCATTTTAGATCTGTGTGAGCCAAATAACGTCCAAACGGCTAGAGGGCATGGGCTGTACTAGAACACTTTCTCCTTCCAATTGGTCAAGGATGGTCTTACCCATCTTAACACGGCTTCTCATAGCACCCTCTGGCCGAGATGTCTGCCACCCCACATCTAATTTTAGGCATTTGACTGAGGAGCTGTGTTTGTTACTGGTCGGCCTCTTCAAATTGAGAATATTAGCAATACACAGGTGCAACTACCCGGCTAAGTTAATCGTTATCTGCAGTCAGTGGAGTTTGCACGTAGATGACATGTATGACTTGTATCTTCTCTCAGTTAGAAAGGCAGAGATGGTAGAGCAGAAACTCTCTCCTGGCAAGATCTAAAATTACCCTTCCGGGGATAAAAAAAACCCACAGCCAATACACATTCTTGATGATGTGGAAGGTGAGCACACCACAGGTGAAGCTTTGTGGCCAGTCTATGGTATCAAGAAACATCTGGCATACTTGCTGACACCTTTTGACAGTGTCTTTTTTCCAAAAGTACACCATCCAGATTCCAAAGGTGTATTCCTTTATATTGGGTGCTCTGGCACCTTATGCTATAGGAAACTACTTCAACGGCCCCTAGGGGTGTGAGAGAGCAGGAGGGGAGCGGGTCTGTTCATGGGCTGCAGCAGCTGTTGGCCCTGTCAAGGGGTCATGCAGGCCTGCAATAGGCCAGCATGCATATCACGAATTGCCTGCAATCCGGGGCCCAGGTTCCTCTCTGTATCAGTCCCGATCAGGGACGTCATTTCACCAAAATGCCAGGGGTAGTGGAAGTGACATCACACGACCCTTGACCCCCTGATGACATCACAGGAAGTGATGTCATTGGACCCCCACCCCGAAGTGATCTCGCAGGAAACGATGGAACATGACCTTTCACCCATTGACAAAACAGGAAGTGGCATCACATAGCATTTTACACTACGAAAAATACGGTTACGATATCACTATAATGTGACGTACATTTCATACAAGAATGGATCGCCATATGTATCGTTAAGATCAGTGTGTATAGGCCCATATTACCAAATTACTGTGAATGCAAGCAGACGTCCATGACCAAATGATAATGATGTGTTATTATATAGCACTTACGATCAAGCGCTTTATATAGAAAAAATATACACCCAATATCACCCAACCTGTGTTGGTACACATTTATCGACCTCAGAAGGATGAAAGGCTGAGTTGAGGCGTTTAAGAACAGACTAGTGACTCGCCCCCTGAAGTGTGCCTGAAATAAACTTTTAATGAGTCTAGCAATTATTGTATAGAACTCCAGAAAGACACATTATTTGGTATTCCTATTCTTTCTTATTTAGGGTCAGTGCTGAAAGTGTTAGACTTGTGGCACTCCTGTTCTTATTTTTCTTCTTTTTTTAAGGGGCTGAACAAGAAAGACAGCCACTCCAGAAGTAAAGAGCCACATGGTGCTGGCCACAGCTCAGGAGCATGCATTACCAAAAAATAATAAAAATTGTGACCTCTGGCGACCCCTAAATGACGTCCCTGTAATGTGTGCTTGCACATTTTATTCACATTTTTATGAACAGGTGTGTGAAACAGTAACTTCTGTGGTATGTAAACTATAGTGACTCAGCCCTCCTAGGCAAGCTGGCGGCACTCTCAGCCTAAAGAGGACCCTCTTTGCTCGTGTCCGTCGTTCATTTAAACGACCTTTTCTATAAGAAGCCAAGCCAGCAATGCATTCTTTGTAACACCCCAATGCTCAAACGCAGGTGTTCACCCCTTTGTCTTCAAGATTCCTTATACTTTCCTACAAGTCTGTCCTCAGGAATGCGTCCTTTCTATGATTCCTTTAATTGACAAGTGTAAAACTGCATTATAAATGCAGGACCACAAGCACCACAGTTCAATATTATGTGAGACTTAAAGCTGGAACTGCTTGATTATGTCATACCTTATACGACCACCAGACCTCTCTCTATGCTGCCCTATAGTTTACATACCACAGAAGTTACTGTTTCACACACCTATTCTTACCGTGAATAAAATGTACAAGCACACATACATTTTGAACACCTTTTCATGTCACAAATTGGACAGATCATAGACTAGCCGGCACTCTTAAAATAAAAGAATGGGTTTATGTGGTGGAGATATTTACTTTGCAGTAGGCACATATTGAGGGGCTTTACAATGGGAACAGGGCCTTCCCAGTGGCTGTGACTTTGTGAGAAGCAAGGCTCTTGCCCCTCTCCATTTCACACTTGTGTCTGCCTCAGCCGCCTAAGCAAAGAAACAGCGGCTGAAGGGAACATGGCCTGAGACCTTCGAATGAGTACCCATGTGGCGCTGGACCACTCTGTACCCGGTATTGTATCTTATTTGGCTATTTCAAAGTACATTCACTACTTTAGTTACCACTTGTTTGCACCTCTCATCACATGCGCTTCAAACACTGTCCTTTGTGGATTTCTTGATACAATATTGCTGCTTGCAACCTTGGTTCAAACACAAGCTGATTTCGTATTGCTTTCTCTGACTCACCGGCTGTGCTGCTTTTACTGGTGCGGCTTTCTTGCAGGAGCCAAGGACAGTACCACAGCGGAAATCGCTCCTCCCGGCCTGGGTTATCAGCACGGGAGTGCCCCGGATACCTTTGATGCACAGTGTCGGATAGATCAGTGTTAGTTCCCGGTTTTAGGCTTCTCACTTTCCAAGGCTTGTGAAAGTAACAGGTTCTAGAGGCCAAGGGCACTTCCCTCCTTGCAACCCTCTCTGGTCTCGCCGCCTTTCTCCTTGTGTTAAATCGCCATCTTTGAACTGCTGCTTCCTTGTGTGCTTTTCCTTGCTCAGAAGGTGCTTTCGTGCTCCGCCTTTTATACGTCTGGGGAAGTGTGATGGGAATCAGGTATGTGTAATGATTAGTAATTACCTTAACTTGTAAGTGTTCGAAGTGTACCAAAAGAAGTAGTGGAACTATGTTCCCTACTGTCCTGCACCGCTCCCCACAGATCCAATAGCCGCACCACCTCCCATGCATAGGAACGGTAAAACTTAATTAAAAGAAGTAGAGGAACTTCACTCCCAACCACTCCCACCCACTTCGACCACTGCTGAACTTGCCTGACGAGGGTGTTGGGACAGGTTAGGTATACAGCTCTGGTGTTAGTCCGTTGTCGCTCACGATGAACTGTCTGTGAGAAGGGTTTGTGTCGGGAAAGGGAGTGGGGTTGATTTTCTAGGTATCCTACCTGGTAGGATGGGCAAAAGGTGTTTACAGGAAAGGAGATAGTGTTCTCACCCTTTGGTGTCCCACTTCCACTCCCTGAAGACCCCTCATCCATGTGATCCTGCCGCACTGGTCCACCCCAAGAAACTGGATCCAACAGCGATGGCGATGTCCTGGCCACCTGGATGACAGATCCCCGGGGACTAGCGGGTGAGACACCTTCAGGTTTCTCACACACCCTGACAGAGCCCTATCTAACCTTCATCTTTTTATCTCTAACACTCTTGATGTACTTGACCTTGTCATGAGGATCCGCTTGAAGCCCAAATCCAAGTGCAACTCTTAGTACGACTCCAACCTTGTCACCCTAAAGCGCAAGTGCAGGATGGTTGAGAGGAAGTGGAGGGCATCAGGTGCACCCTCTGACAAACTGGCCTGCCGCCTGCTTCAAAGGCAATACAGACTCTCTGTCCTCACCAAGAAGAGAGCTCAAATCCAAGCCAGCGTCTCTGCGGCATCTAACAACTCGGCCAAACTCTTCAAAATCTGCAACGAGCTGGCCAATCCTGCTGCAGTCTCTACCTCTCCTATTCCCTCCCTCGCCCTCTGTACGGCCTTGGCTTCTCATTTCATCACTAGAACTCAGGACATCCTGTCCACCCTCTCATCCTCTTCTTCCTTCTCCTCTTCCACTCCTGGCCTGCCTGTGGCCGTCCATCCTCCTCCCTTCTCTTCCTTTCCCTTGTTCTCCCCTGACGATGTTTCTAGACAAGTCTGATTTATGAAAGTCTCATCAAAACAGGTTCTCCCCTGATCATCCAGAACCATCAAGGACCACATCGACACCCTTGCTCCAGCCTCGGCTGTTTTCTTCAATCACTCCTTTGCCACTGGAACCTTCCTTTCCCCCCTTAAGCACTTCCTTCTGCACCCGCTGCTAAAGAAGCCCTCTGCCGATCCTTCCTCTCTGACTATCGCCCGATCTCCATCACCCCTTTCCTGGGCAAACTCTTGGAAAAGCTGACCATCTCCCAGCGTAATCTGCACACTGAATCTGTTAGTTGTCTTCACAACCACCAGTCTGGCTTCAGAGCTGCCAGAAGCACGGAAGCTGCTCTCCTGAACACCCGTGAAGATCTGCTCTCTAACCTTGATTCTAAACTTCCTTCTGTCCTCATTCTCCCCGACCTTTCTTCTGCCTTTGATATGGTCAACCATGCCATCCTGCTCAATCGCGCTGTGATAACCTGGTTACCACTGGCCTTAACTTGTAAGTGTTCGAAGTGTACCAAAAGAAGTAGTGGAACTATGTTCCCTACTGTCCTGCACCGCTCCCCACAGATCTCATAGCTGCGCCGCCTCCCATGCATAGGAACGGTAAAACTTAATTAAAAGAAGTAGAGGAACACCACTCCCAACCACTCCCACCCACTTCGACCACTGCTGAACTTGCCTGACGAGGGTGTTGGGACAGGTTAGGTATACAGCTCTGGTGTTAGTCCGTTGTCGCTCACGATGAACTGTCTGTGAGAAGGGTTTGTGTCGGGAAAGGGAGTGGGGTTGATTTTCTAGGTATCCTACCTGGTAGGATGGGCAAAATTTGTTTACAGGAAAGGAGATAGTGTTCTCACCCTTTGGTGTCCCACTTCCACTCCCTGAAGACCCCTCATCCATGTGATCCTGCCGCACTGGTCCACCCCAAGAAACTGGATCCAACAGCGATGGCGATGTCCTGGCCACCTGGATGACAGATCCCCGGGGACTAGCGGGTGGGACACCTTCAGGTTTCTCACACACCCTGACAGAGCCCTATCTAACCTTCATCTTTTTATCTCTAACACTCTTGATGTACTTGACCTTGTCATGAGGATCCGCTTGAAGCCCAAATCCAAGTGCAACTCTTAGTACGACTCCAACCTCGTCACCCTAAAGCGCAAGTGCAGGATGGTTGAGAGGAAGTGGAGTGCATCAGGTGCACCCTCTGACAAACTGGCCTGCCGCCTGCTCCAAAGGCAATACAGACTCTCTGTCCTCACCAAGAAGAGAGCTCAAATCCAAGCCAGCGTCTCTGCGGCATCTAACAACTCGGCCAAACTCTTCAAAATCTGCAACGAGCTGGCCAATCCTGCTGCAGTCGCTACCTCTCCTATTCCCTCCCTCGCCCTCTGTACGGCCTTGGCTTCTCATTTCATCACTAGAAGTCAGGACATCCTGTCCACCCTCTCATCCTCTTCTTCCTTCTCCTCTTCCACTCCTGGCCTGCCTGTGGCCGTCCATCCTCCTCCTTTCCCTTGTTCTCCCCTGACAATGTTTCTAGACAAGTCTGATTTATGAAAGTCTCATCAAAACAGGTTCTCCCCTGTTCATCCAGAACCATCAAGGACCACATCGACACCCTTGCTCCAGCTTTGGCTGTTTTCTGCAATCACTCCTTTGCCACTGGAACCTTCCTTTCCCCCCTTAAGCACTTCCTTCTGCACCCGCTGCTAAAGAAGCCCTCTGCCGATCCTTCCTCTCGGACTATCGCCCGATCTCCATCACCCCTTTCCTGGGCAAACTCTTGGAAAAGCTGACCATCTCCCAGCGTAATCTGCACACTGAATCTGTTAGTTTTCTTCACAACCACCAGTCTGGCTTCAGAGCTGTTGAAGCACGGAAGCTGCTCTCCTGAACACCCGTGAAGATCTGCTCCCTAACCTTGATTCTAAACTTCCTTCTGTCCTCATTCTCCCCGACCTTTCTTCTGCCTTTGATATGGTCAACCATGCCATCCTGCTCAATCGCGCTGTGATAACCTGGTTACCACTGACCAGGCTCTGGGCTGGCTTACCTCCTTTCTCACCCTAGGACCCTTCCAGGTCCAACTTGGGTCATTCCTCTACTCTATCTCTCTCTTCACTTGTGGTGTTGACACCCAGCTTTCCTTCAGTCTCCCCTCAGCCACCTCTTCTCCTTCTCTCATTCCAGATTGTCTGACTGCAATTAAGGAATGGTGTGCCTTCAATGATCTCTGCCTTAATTCCAGTAAGACTGAAATCCTCCTCATCGGAACACCAGCTTCCTCCTTTCCTCTCTCGCTCTGGCCGCACACTCTAGGCCCTCTTCCTGCACCTACCTGTGAGGCTAAGAACCTTGGGTCATCTTCAACTACACCCTCTCCTTCTCTCCTCACATCTCTGACGTCTCAGAGGTATTCTTCCTTTCCTCACTTTCACCCAGAAGCTCATTGTCTCCAGAGCTCTGGTCCTCTCTAGGCTGCACTACTGGAACAGCCTCTTACTAAATCTTTTTTTTTTATTTGTTTGGTTCAAATCTGACCTTTACAAAAACAGTCATTCAACATTTCAATAGTTATTATCAAAATAAAATAATATTAAGATTTCATTTAATTTCATTTCATCAACATTTTAAAAAGAAAAAGCTAAATTGATTAAAAGGACATACAAGAATAAAGCAAACAAATACCACACAGAAAAAAAGTACAGGGGATACATAATAAAAAAAGAAAGAAAAAAAAATAGAATAGGAGTAAAAGAGAAAGAGAGAAGAGAGAAAAAAAAGAGCAACAACGGAAAAGAAAAAAGAAAATATCCATGCGGCCAATCCACACCTTGATGATTACAATCGCCGCTTCTTGGTTAAGACCGTTCTGTTCATTACATCCTATTGAGTAAATAAAGACATTGAAAATTATCAGACCTCAAAACCCCTGTAACTCTTTTACTTCCACCTCTGATTTATGTCTGCAGTATGTCAGTCTCCTTTGGATCAGCCCAATTTTTGCTAGAACCTGGCCGACTGCTATAGTAATCGCAGTATTTTGACCCGAAGTCAGCCATTCTACTTTGTCCACAAATTTAGAGAAGTGGCTTACTCTTACATCCCAAGTCCCTTCGCATTCTCGAAGCAAATGATTTAAGCTTTGTTTAGATGGTTCTGCACAGGTATCGCACAGGAAACCGGCTTTGTTTTGTAGTCCCCGAATGTTAAAAATTTCTCCTGTGGTGATAAGATTTAGGCGCGCCCTGAGAAATCTATTTCGTGATTCCCCATTTGGATGTTTTTGCAAATATTTTGGCAATTGCCCCAACTTTTTCTCAACTACGAGAAAACTGTTTGTAGGTTTTATGCATCTCATTTATATACCTGTTCTAATCCAATCAAGTTTTTCTGTTTCTTTTTTCGCTTTCAGGGGATTAGCCACTTACTAAATCTTCCTGCCTCTACTCTCCGACCTTTACAACTTATCCTAAGCAGGACTGCAAGACTTGTCCTTGGCCTCAAGCCCAGGGATCGTCTCTCTCCAGCTCTGAAATTTCTTAATTGGCTCCCAGTGGCAGCAAGGATCAAGTTCAAGACCCTCTGCATCGTCCACAAGGCTTTCTGTGCCCTTTCACGCACTACCTCCAACTCTCTCTTCCTAAACATCTCCCCTCTCAAGCTCTCAACTCATCCACTTTCGACTCTCTGAGGATCAGTCGCTTTTCCAAGCAGAGAGTTGGTGGCAGATCTCTATCTTCAGCTGGGGCCTCCCTCTGGAACAGCCTCCCTGCCTCTCTCAAACTTGAGCAGACCCACCTCCGATTCCGGAAGCAACTCAAGACCTTCCTCTTCACTTCCGCTTTCGTTCTTCCTCTCCCCTGCTGATTTCCCGACTGCTCCATGCACTGGTCACCTGGCTACAATCTGAACTTAGCCCAGGCCCCTGCATGTCCAGTTGCACTTCGCACTGCCTCTCGGCTCTCCTAGCACTTGTGGTCTGTATCTGCAACCCTACAGTCCTTTCTCTCTGCACTTATGAGCCATCTGTTGGCTGCACTTTTTGAGTTACTTGCACTGAGCCACACGCTGGCTGCACTTTGGAGTTACCGGCACTTCTCCCCCAACCCCTCGGCACTTCTCCCCTTACACTTCCCCGCACTTCCGCAATCTGAATGACACAGGGTCTAGTAAGATCGTTGTTTTGTCCTCCCTATGTTTCAGCCTCCTTGTCTTGTCGCACCTAGAAACACTTGTGTACACGCGCGTTATAAATGCCATATCATATTGAGAGACACTGCTAATGAGAGAAGGGGCAAGCGGTGGCCGCCATGATTAATCAGGTGAAAGAGACAGAGACTGCATACATATATGTTAAGAAGGATTTCTGAACTCTGACCAGGAGGGGCAGAGGTTCAGAAGGCCAACCTAGTTTCTTGGACCAGGGTAACCTCTGGACAAGCCAGACCAATCAGGGTAGCTATGGCAGGCGGTCAAGACTAAGTCTCAAGAGGGGTGAGGTTGACTGAAAGACCTCAATGAGCACACAAAGCAAGGACACTTACAAATTACTCCAGACAGGTGTTATATTAAAAATATAGACACATTTATTACAAGGCCTTTGTAACTTAGACCATAACAAAGAATCACAATAATACTGAGGTAAACCAATACTTCACAACCAATACAATATATATACCAGACCATAGGGGTCTAAGGGATTATAAGCATGAAATATGTAGACCACCTGGATGGGGAGGAAAACAGGCAGTGAAGGCAATCTTTAGACCCAATTTAACATCGAGAATACACCTAAGAGGCAGTCCAAGCCCTACAAAGAGAGGAGCCTTATGCTCAATAGTACATGCACGCGCTTGTGCCAATGGACAACATAGGGTCTCTTCAAGGGCTTCTAGCAGCTCAGGAAGGTGGATGAGGCGATGAAGAACAAGTTCCCACTATTCAAGCAGGACCTCCACTTGAGGGTAGAGGCAGTTTGAGAGTGCGGGATGGAGTCGCTATTTCGCAATAGCTGTGGAAAGGAAAGGGGCCCTCAGGGGCCACTTTGTGTGTAAAAATGGGCTCCTGCACTAGGGGCCACCGGTTGGGGTAAGGACTACTCACTGGTCCCCGCCGCAGGCAGACCCAAACTTCGCCAGTACAGTCCACTTCGCTGGCAGGTTTGAATGCGACAATCAGGACGTCTCGACACCGTGTAGACTCAGAGATACAGTGAGGATTCCCAAATGGGACAGTGGCGATTTCTCCGCTCCGGGAGGAGGAATCAGCCCAATTCCACTGTAGCAGGCTTCAGGGGTAAGGGGGTCACAAATGCAGCGAACTTGCACAGGTCGTTGCCACAGCAGGGCAACACAGTAACCGCGTTTACTCCGGTCCGGGCGCACTCGTCTTACCTCAGACCTGGGAATGCCAAGTGTATGAAATTTGGGGTGAGGGTGCTGTGGACACAGAGCAAGCAGTATACCAAGTTTCGAGGGCCTCCTCGAAAGGGCGGTGGCATCAGAGCAAACGTCCCGTGTAAGCTGGTCAGCCCACTGGATGGCCCAGGGACACTTCCGAAGAGGCTTACTTGCAGGATTTGGTGAAGGTGCCGAGAATAGTTGATCCCACTATTCCAATTTCGATCAGATGCAGAGGGGTCCCACTGGACGACAGCGGGCTCAGGGTGCCCAACCTTCCAGCGGGTCACCAGTGGTTCCTCGACTCGGCTTCTTGTTGCAGGATACTTGGCTCCTTATCCTTTGTTCGTGTGAACTCAGGAGATCGACATGGTAGTGGTGTTTCCAGCCTCCTCTTATCCAACGTTCCCTGTGTGCCAAAACGGAGAGGACCCAATGGGAGATCTGCTCACAAACACTCACTCCATACGTGGACCAATCATGGACCACGGTGGTCCCAGGCATTCAGGACACTCCAGACTCTCTGGCACCCAGGATGTGTATTGGGAACAAACATCCCAGCCCACATCCTGTATGCACACACACAAGGCATGCAGAAGCCAGCGAAAGCATTGGGTTTCGGGGGAAAGTGCATGACCAAATAAGGACTGCCCCGGGTCAGCTTGACCTGAGGAAGGTGAAGGGGCAAGATGGCCAACGAACAGGACAAAGAACCTTGTGGCATGGCCATTTTGGAGCCAGGCCACCTATTCGTGCCAAGCGTGGTAAGCGCATTTTACATGGCAAGAAAGGGTTAAAAATATATGAAAAAGATAGCTGTCACCAGTCCTGCCTCTGACACATCTGCACAGTTCATAAAAAGTCCAGCGAGAGTTTCTAGGGACTTTGGAATGACTAGAGACCCAAGGGTGCTGTAAAGTAAGTTACATTGCACTCTTGTTACATGTTGCACAAAAGCTGCAACATGAGGAAATGACTAAGGGGAACAAAGTCTCCCAGTACTGACTGTCTTAAGGGCATGTCAGTTTCCCCATAAGAATTGAGCGAAAGTCCAGAGGAGCGCAGCTGAGGGCTGTGCTTCTCTGGCAAAGTCTAGATCAGGGTGTAAAACAGCGGCAAAAGGTTTGGGGGTTGACACATGGAGGGAAAATACATATAATTATGAAATCTTTCCTAACAATATAGACAGACAATTGGGCTACATATCAAGGTCTGACTTACTGGGCGTCGGCAAGACAAGTGGAAGATCAAAAACACTCCAATAAGGGGAGAGCCAGAAATCTGGGGAAAAAATGTGGTGCAAGGGGGAAAAGGTGACAACTCCTGAAGAGAATTAAGTGTTGCAGGCAATGGCAGATTGGGAGCATCAGGTATCAGGTAATTTGGGGCAACATTGGAGTGGGCAAAGAGGAGACAGCTGCCCATCACAATAGGCAATGCCAAGCAAGCTGCAGGTCAGTGCTCTGGGTGCTGCAAAGTAACGCGCTATTGTTATGGTACCACACTCCCGTGCTCCTGTTAGGATTTGCATCCCTTTGGACAAAGGTTCACCCCGCATGGGATCCGATGCTTTGCTGCTCCTTTCTTACATCGCTGGAAATTGTCATAGAGACGAGCCGCAGCAGTACGCAGTGTTAGAGACACTGTTGCCATGGTGTCCACTTCTACGGAGCCACGTGATTGTGGTCACGTGATTAGCCCAGTCGGTCGTTGTGCAGGGTCCGCCCCCTGCTTTCACATAAGAGCGTTGACAACACCAGCGTTCACTGCTTCTGATTACAGTTAGCCTTTCTTCATTGTTGACAGCTTTTTTCCTGCTTTACTGGTTATTCCAATTGACCTTTGTCTGCTTACTGGACTGTCTTTTGATTACCGATTCCACTTACTTGCTGTGCTGTAATCGACCCGCGCCTGTGACACCGACTCCCATTGCCTCAGGTCCATTTGCTTACCTGCTCTGCTGTTAACGATCCGCGCCTGTGTCAGGGACTCCCACTGCCTCAGGTCCTTTTGCTTACCTGCTCCGCTGTTAACGACCCGCGCCTGTGATACGGACTCCCTGTTAAATCCTTGCTCCTCCTGTCACACCAAGCCATTTTCCAGGACTTGTATTGTACCACTCACACACTCCATTGTGGAATAACAACGCCAATATTGTTAGTTAACATACAAGATGCTTTGCAGCCATCCTTCAGTGGACCATCCTGACATTAGTGTGTCGCCCGAGTTCAGAGACCAACTAACCTCCCTTGTTGTTATTTTGTCCTCGTTATTGTTTTCTACATTGGACTTCCTTCCACTTCTGTGTCTTCATCACTTCCCTCACTGTTCTACAGCATCTAGTAAGATAATTACAACCTCTTCATACTACACTGTAGTTCTTCCTTGTCTTAGTCAGGTAATACATATCTTGTTGCTCTTTAGAAATAGGGTTCTGACGTCTCCACTTTCTGGCCTGTCCTGGGGCACTCTACATAGTTATGACAGGTGATTTGACTATAACTCAGAGTAGCAACAGAAACCATATCACTGTATCACGTTGATCATCTTGTTTCCTTTTCAGCCTGGTTCATGGCAGTGTGTTCTCCCCGCTCTTTTGTTTGATCTGCTCCTCTGACTATGGTATTCTTTCACCAGAGGGGTGTATCCTAGAAAAGAGCTCCCTCAAGTGAGGAGGCTTGGGTTAAGGAATAACCCAGGCTCTTCAATTAAGTCCATTCCACCAGCCGTCTCCACTGGAGAGCTTTGTTCAGTGAGTAACAGCTATCCACTGGAAAGAAAGCCTCAAGGCGATTTAAGGTGAAAAGTCAGCCAGAATCGGGCAAGATGATTACATCTGTCCCCTCCCACCTGAAAATGCAAAACATGATGTGATTACGATGGTAGACACATATTCAGGATTGCTGTTAGCCATTGCAGCCGTCCCTGCATATCAGCGGGCTACTGAACCAATATGTAGAGAAACAGAGGGACGGTGAGGCGCGCACTCTAGTTACCAGTGTTGAATACCTGCTGCATTTCAAGTTGCTGTTCTCCTCCAAGCGCTTTCATGTCTCTAACAATCTTCAGTGAGGCTGTCTTTTCAGGTGTTACAGATTAGTCTCAATAGGTGTCAAATAATTCTGGTAGCTGTAGTCTGTTTGTGGTAACCAGGAACCAACTCCCCTCCAAAAGCACACATTTTTTCGGGGTGGGGGTGGGGGGAAAACCAATGATGTGGCTCTCCTGGGTAGGGCATGGTGACCCCAGTGCCACTGCCTCTAAAGCCCGGGACCTCTGAACCAATATGTAGAGAAACGGAGGGTGAGGCGCGCACTCTAATTCCCAGTGTTGAATACCTGCTGTATTTCAAGTTGTTGTTCTCCTCCAAGCGCTTTCATGTCTCTAACAATCTTCAGGGAGGCTGTCTTTTCAGGTGTTACAGATTAGTCTCAATAGGTCTCAAGGAATTCTGGTAGCTGTAGTCTGTTTGTGGTAACCAGGAACCAACTCCCCTCCAAAAGCACACATTTTTCCTGGTCGGGGGGAGGAGGGCTTTAGAGGCAGCGGTTAGAGGCAACAGCACTGGGGTCACCATGCCCTACCCAGGAGAGCCACATCATTGGTTTTCCCCCCTAGCCCCACCAGGAAAGAATTGTGCTTTTGGAGGGGAGTTGGTTCTTTTGTCATGACCCTTGCCCCTGGCCCTCAATGGCCAGTCAGCCTTCAGTTAGGGCCAGGTCAAAGGCCTTAAAACCTCATCCAAGACTCTCTTGGAGTCAGTCCTGGCGCCTTTGGCACCACGCTCATAACTGTCATGAAGACCAACATTAGAATGGGACTATTTACTTGGGACTATTTAACTTGGGGGGGGGGTTCAGCCAACATGGAGGCACACACATAGCTCAGTTACAAGGAACTGAGCTATGCGATCTAGTCTTTTGGGTGTGGCAGGCCTGGGACTACTTTACGTGGACTACTTTACCTGAGACTATTTAAACCGCACCCAAACAGCAGAACATGCTTTGCGTTATTCTGCTCTGGGCAGCGTAATGCTCACCGTGTCCAGTTCTTTGATGCCAGCTTACCTGAAACCAAGGACCTGCAGAGAGAGAAAGAACACTACGAAACTTACCTGGAACAGTATCCTGTCTTCAATCCATCGCCGACTTCATTTCCGCTCACCTGAAGGTACGAACTCCATCATCCGGCACCGCATGCATCCTGGAATACCATAACCTGGAAAGAGGAGAAAGAAAGACAGCTTTAGTAAGAGTTTACTCAAGTTTCCTCCCAAATGAAGAAAGCCACACAATTCTTACCTGGGTAGTCATCTCCTGGTCAGTATCATTGCTGGAACATTACGGCGCTCGGCGAGGAACATCGCAACATGCAAGGAGAGAAAAGACACAGGTTAGCAATATAAAAGGCGAAACAGCGCCGCGCATCGCGCATTACTCACCGGACAGCATCGCGCACACCGCGCTTTAGCTTACCGCCCATGCTCATCTTCAAACCGCAAGACAACACCAAAACACCTTTCCATACCTAAAAGGAAATAAGCAAGACATTATTATTCAAACTAAGAGAAACATGAGAACTGCATATAAAGACTGTAAAGCAGCAAACCTACGGAGTCGCAGCAAGCCTGGATTGCCACAGGGGGGCTTGCACCAGTGAAGTAACTTGGTCTCTGCTTGCTCCCCACATATACGCGCCCCTGCAACGAGGAGCAGGACGGAGAATCCACCTTTTAAAATATTAAGGTGAGGAGAGGGCCCAAGGGTGAGGAAGGAGTTTAGGACAAGGGAGGTGGGAAAACATAAAGACCATCTGGTATTGAATCCAGCTCTCCTATATTGTAGACCCATCTTTAACCAGAGGCCTTACCAAGGGACCGGGAGAGGGTTCGAGACTGCAAATCATCCAACCAGGGCTGGATGGCATCCCGTGGATACCAGGTGAGCATAACAGAACGCAAAGCCTCAATAATATTATCCACCATGACGTCATGGAGACTTCAGAAACTGACCAGTTAGTTCAGTTGTTGGGACAATTACATGCTGAAGTACATTCAGCCAGGCAAGAAACCAACGCTCTTAGGAGGGATTTGATTGTTACTAAGGATCATACCGACGAAATAAGTAGACAATTGCTCCAATCACAGGCAGGACAGATCCCATTGCCTGGTAACATTCCGCCAGCACCTGTACCAACTTTTCCACCAATCCAGTACAAATAACGCTTCCTGGGGCAGTTCCTTTAGCTCCACCTGAACGATTTACAGGGGACCCCAAGAACTCGGCAACGTTCATGAACCAGTTTCGTCTTCATTTCCTTTGCAGACCTGGGGTTTTTCCTAACGACCAACCGCGGGTTGCTTTTGTCTTGTCATATCTGAGTGGCAGTGCTGCGGATTGGTCGTTACCATTGGTAAGTCAGGATAACCTGTTGTTACATGACTTTGGGGGTTTCTAGATGGAAATGGAAAAACTCTTTGCTCGTCATACCCAAGGCCAAGCATTAGACAACAAACTTTTGTCACTCCGTCAAGGAAGTCAAGACTTGCTTACATATATAGCAACATTTAACAGACTAGTCATTGAAGCTGGGTGGCCTGAGGAAAAAAGGACCACACTATTTCATCGGGGTCTATGAGGGGAACTAAAGGATGTCCTTGCTCAAGTGGTTAACCCACCTAAAGACTGTGGAGAATTCATCAACCTTGTGGTGGAATTAGATCACAGATTACAAGACCGAAAAGCGGACCGGATAAGGTTAGACACTCGAGCTGTGTATGTCCGGTCAAAGGTTAATGTTCCACGTACATTGGAAAACATGGTAGAACCCATGCAAATCGGAGGTGTACGGCCCCCTTTAACTAAAACTGAAAGAGACAAGTGAAGGCAATGGCAATTATGCTTATATTGCGGAAGATCAGGCCACTTCCTCAAAGAATGTCCAGTGAAACCACCAAGGAGAACTGTTGGAGCCACAGAGAAGGAAGATAATAACAAGGAGTCGGAACACTACCAAGCCCGGCAAGCGTAGAGGTCAGCTTGTTGAGCGAGAAGGATGAGCCACAGACCTCACTCTTTGCATTACCAGTAATTTTGATCAATCACCAACAACCGTCTCGGATGCATGCTGTCGAAGCATACATAGAAAGAGGAGCAGTTGGGAATTATGTAGACCACGATCTGGCAGCAGAGATGGGGCTTCCCTTATGCTCTAAGTCGACTACTGAAAAAGGTACCACAGTTGATGGGACAGAAATAGTTTCCGGACCAGTAACCCAATGCACAGCAACACTAATCCTACTGTGCCAGGATGGACACCGAGAATCTATTGCATCGACCTCATCAAAGCTTCTCAGTTTCGACTAATCTTAGGGATGCCATGGTTGGTAGCTCACAACCCTCTAATAGATTGGCGTGCCAAGAAGTTGGCCTTTTCCGATGATTGTGCTCGCACCTGTTATTACCAAGAAAAGGGGAAGACAGACTCATGTACATCTGCTACTGTCATGAACCACCGCCTGCACCCATTCTGGACGTCGTGGTCCCTGACCCATAGAGGACTGAATTCCGTGATCCTTCCAACATGGCCGTCTGGTGCGGAACGCAGCTTGCCAGTCTTTACGTGCTACTTTCAACATTCTACAAAGCAGACACACCCCTGCGGCTCTGCGCGTCTCAATGCTACCGCTCGGAGCAGTCTGACGTGTGTTGCCGAAGTTCGCTCGGAACTTCCTTCCTAGTCCTATTTCCCCGATTCCTTGAATCTACTTCCTCTTTTTCCTTTCCTCGAACCTACTTTATTATTCTTCCGGGATCCTTGCCTGTGCTCGAGTCACGGCTTTCCGTGCCTCCGAGCTTGGATTTAGCCTCCTTCCTGGTTCCTGGTACTAGACATCCGACCGCCTCCTGGAGTAGGATCGCTATGCCACGCTGGAACCAGACCACCAGCACTGTCAGAATCCGAGTCCTCGGATTCGTAACTCACCTGTTTGCTTCTTGCGAGTTTCTTTTTTGAGTGCACAGGTTTCTTTTTCCTGGATGAGCGTGCATTGTAAAGGTAAGCTCTGGAGTCTTCTGAATCCAGTCTGCTGGGCTTCGGAGAGCGCGGAAGTTCGCGGCTCCCTGTCACGGTGACGTCGAGGCTCGGGTACGTTCAGTTGTTCCAGGAAGAATCCAGGAAGAGACCAGGACGGAACCAGGATAAGGATACAGGGTAATAGGGTTCCGAATGAGCACTGGGAAGAAGGGGGAACCAGGAAGGCGTGGTGCTTGTATATTGGAGACTGGTTCCCACGTTCGTTCGCTAGGCGGATAGCCTTTCCATTCCACCAAATATTGAAGACGACCTCTTCTGTATCTGGAATCACAGATCCGGGACACTTCGAACTCGATTTGGTTGTCAACAAGAAGTGGAGGAGGTCGAGGACTTGGCTTACTTGACTGATGGAAGGGTTTTAACAGTGATGTATGAAAGACAGGGTGGATCTACTTCCAAGTGGTGGGTAATTGGAGTCGAAAGGCGACTGGGTTGATAATCTCAATTACTGTGAAGGGTCCGTAGAAGCGAGGAGCCAACTTGTTGGGCCTTAGGTATCTGGGTAGATAACGAGATGAGAGGCAAACTTTATCTCCGACAGTGTAAGAAGGCCCGGGACGCCTTTTGATATCCGCAAATCTCTTTATGTTCATCCTGGCCTTTTCTAGATGTTCCTTAACTTGCTTGTGGATGGAAGTTAGTTGAGCAATCCATGCGTCTACTGAAGGAGTCAATGTGGGGGGAGGCAGAAGTGTGGGTATCACTAAGGGTGAAACCCTTGAGTACATAGAAACTGACTTATCCTTGTCGTGGAATGGTCTGAATTATTGTAGGCAAATTCGGCTACAGGAATAAGGAGCGACCAGTCATCTTGTACCTTAGATGCAAAACAACGTAGATACTGTCCTAGGGTTTGGTTTACTCTCTCAGTAACCCCATTTGTTTGTGGGGGATAACCTGATGACAATGCCCGTTGAATACCAAATTGCTTACAAAGATGCTTCCAGAACCTGGAAACATATTGAGGTCCACGATCAGAGATGATTTTGGACGGTAGCCCATGCAACTGGAATATGTGAGAGACAAAGACCTCTGCCATCTCGGGAGCTGAAGGAAGCTTCGTTAAGGGGGTAAAATGGGCCATGTGAGAGAAGAGGTCTATAGTGACCATTATAGTGGTAAATCCTCTAGAGGGAGGAAGGTCCACGATAAAGTCAGTGGCAATGAATTCCCAGGGTCGAGATGGTAATTCTGGTTGTTGAAGCAAACCTACTGGTTTCCTATTGTCGATCTTATTCTGGTTGCAGACTGAGCACGCTTGTATATAAGCGCGTACGTCAGAGTGTAACTGAGGCCACCAAGCGTTTCATCTGATTGTCTGATAGGTGGCGGTTATACCACGATGCCCGGAATGAAACATGGCATGACAAAGACTCATGATCTTGGATTGAGGTTTCGGGGTAAGAACAACCAAACATTTGTCCTTAAAGAGGTATCCATCCGTGATTGAGAGAGCCCAAGGATTATCGGTATTGAACTCCTTCCAAATATCCGAAGTTGCAGTCTCTTCACGTATCAGTTCCAAGAGAGAGGTAGCCTGTGCTATGAACACCTTGTCGGCAAACATCTTGGGAAGGAGTGGATCACCCTCTTTTATGTAATCCGGTCTTCAGGACAGTGCATCCGCTGCTACATTGGATGGGCCAGGGATGGGTTGAATGTTGAATTGATATTGGGCAAAAAAGTAGGCCCATCTTGCCTGGCGACTGTTTCGGCATTCCATGGCCTGTAGAACCTGGAGATTCCGATGGTCGGTCCTTACCACGACCGGATGGCTTGCGCCCAAAAGGAGGTGACGCCAATCTGTGAAGGCTTGTCTGATGGCTAGTAGTTCTTTCTCCAGGACTGAGTAATGAGTTTCACTAGGTTGTAATGTGTGTGATAAATAAGCAATTGGGTGTTCCAATCCGTCTCCCATAGCTTGCTTGAGAACGGCCCCGATAGCATGTTCGGAAGCATCAGTTTCTACCAGGAAGGGCTTGGTTGTGTCTGGTTGAGCCAGCGTGGGTTCACTAGTAAACAGATGTTTGAGTCTCTGAAAGACTGCTTCTTGACTGGCAGTCCATTGGAAGGGAGTATCTTTCCTTAAAAGATGGACAATGGGTTGAACGATAGCTGAAAATGAAGGAATGAATTTCTGATTAAAATGTGCAAGTCCTAGGAATGACTGCACCTGTTTCACTGTGGATGGAGCTGACCAAGAAAGGATTGCTTCCACTTTATACGGGTCCATGGCTACTCCTAGGGGACTCAAAACAAATCCTAAGTATTTGACTGTGGACACGTGGAAAATACATTTCTCGGGTTTGGCCAACAGATGGTGTTGGCGTAACCTTTGTAAGACCAAGGAGACGTGTTTCTGATGTACGGCCAAGTCTTGGGAATAGATCAAAATATCATCTAGGTAGACAATGACGAAAAGGAACAACATGCCAGAAAAGACCTGGTCCATGAAACGCTGGAACACGGCAGGAGCATTTGCTAGGCCGAATGGCATCACCAGATATTCGTAGTGACCGAAGGGGGTCCGAAAGGCCGTCTTCCATTCGTCGCCCTCCTTTATGCGAATCAGATGGTAAGCTCCTCTTAAATCCAACTTGGTGAAAATGACGGCTCCACGTAGAGCCTCCAGGATGTCTAAGATAAGAGGTAAGGGGTATCTGTCTTTCAGGGTACATTTATTCAAACCTCAGTAGTCCAAGCATGGACGGAGTTCTTTGGTATCCTTCTTGGGTACAAAAAATAATGCTCCGGCTGGGGACCTGGATGGATGAATAGTTCCATTGGAAAGATTGGTGTCTAGATACTCTCGCAAGGCAACTTTCTCGGGTTCTGATAGAATGAACATCCTTCCAAATGGAATAACTGCATTCTCTTCTGTGTCGATTGCACATTCTTCAGGACGATGAGGAGGGAGTGATTGAACAATGGCAGAAGAAAATACATCTGAAAATTGACGGTACTCCTCGGGTACCTGGGTAATGGCAGAGACTGTGAGGTGTTGTGGTTTTGGAAGCTTCACTCCGGTAGACTGTTTGGGTTTCCCAGATAGACAGTTAGTGAGGCAGAACTCGGAACCCAAGAACAAGGATCCAGCTGTCCAGTTGATATATGGATTGTGTTTCCGCAACCATGGCATGCCAAGCACTATGGGGTAGTGAGCTGCTCTGATAATGTCAAAGCGCAACATCTCCTGGTGATTGTGAATAGACAGCACAAGCTCTGATGTTTGTTGAGTTATGGGACCGGAGGACAAGGGTTTTCCGTCGATTCCTTCCACTGCCTGGAAAACCTCCTTGTTCTCTCGGGGAATGTGATGTCTCTGTGCCCACTCGTCATCCAAAAAAAGACCCATGGCACCGCAATCCACCAGGTCCAGTATTGAATGTTTTTCTTGTTTGGGTGTTGAAAGATTTACCTGGAGTAGCACCAAGGTATTGGTCAAAGAACAGTCTTGGGAAGGTGAAATGTCGGAGCAGGATTCTTTTTCCCGAAACTGGGCTCCGTTCAGGATCAGGAGCTGGTGTTTCCCGAGCGACGAGGAGGGGCAATCGGGCAATTACGCACTAAGTGTTTATCTGACGCGCAGTACATGCAGAGACCACTATTGATAATTTGTGTTCTTTCCTGGTTAGATATGCGGCCTCTCAGGGACCCTAGTTCATGGGTTCAGGTTCGGATTGAGCTTAGAGTGAGGGTTCCTGTTCCCCGGGAGTATTGCATTCAGGTAGGGGTTTGGGTGGCAGATTCTGTGTCTTCTTTTTCTCAGCCTTTCTCTCTTGTATCCTGAAATCTATCTGTAAGGATAGATCTAAGAGGGCCTGAGAGGAGGCTTGGCGGGCTACTCTGGCTAGTTCATCCTTGACTTCTTCGCTTAACCCGCGCCTGAACAAGGTAAAACAGGCTTCTGAATTCCAGTTAGCGTCCTTAGCCAATCGTTTGAAACGAGTAACATATTTCAACATATCCAGATTTCCTTGCCGAAACTCTAACAATTTTTCCTGGGCGGAGTACACCTGATCTGGGCGGTCAAACATGGTCTTGAGGGCAGAAACAAATCCATCGTAATTATCAAGTACCGAATCCCCAGCAGAGACCAAAGGAGTAGCCAAGGCCAGTGCGTTGCCAGATAGATGAGAGATCATGAACCCTACCTTAGCTCTGGGGGTAGAGAAGTAGTATGGTTTAAAGGTAAAATGAACCAAACAAGAGTCCAGGAAGGAGCGCAAGGTTTTTGGATTCCCATCATACTTGTCCACAATGCCCCCTACCAATGCACTTTCCTGATATGCTCAGTCTCTGGATAAAACAAGCTGTTTTAGGGCGGCATTTTCAGCCTTGAGATTCTGCACTTCAGTAGTGAGTTCCTGCATGTGTCACAAGTCTCTCCCCTTCTCACCTGTCTTTCCTGTTTGCTTGCGACCTTCTTTTGTGACTTCCTCCGCACGGTCCGGGATTTATATAAGCCTGCGCACGGGTCTTCGGATTCCAGCGTGCTTTGTTCAAATTGTCCAGGACGGAACCAGGAAGGAACAATGTCCGCGCGCGGAGGCACAGAAACCGTGGCTCGAGCGCGGGAGAAAATCCAGGAAAGTTCGGTAAGTTTGAGGGATGAAAGGAAAGGAGGAGGAATCAAGGAACCGGGACTAGAGAGATCAGGGCCCCGAGCGAACTCCGGCAGCACACGTCCAGCTACGGCGAGCAGTAGCGCTGAGACGCGCAGAGACGCTGGGGTGTGTCTGTTTTACAGAATGTAGAGCGTGTAACGCAGAGACTGGCAAGCAGCGTTCCCCATCAAGCGGCCATGTTAGAAGGATTACTGAGTTCAAACCCCTATGTGCAAGGGGCCGCGAAGTCCAGAAGGGACGCAGATGGCGGTTCATGACAGTATGCCTGGATGTATAAGATGGTATCTTCGAATCAGCCTGGGAGCATTCATGTTTGACACGGGTTCACAGCTGCGCTCACTGGGAGGGTATCCTTTCCATTCAACCAAATATTGTAGTTGACCACCTCAGTATCTAGAGTCACAAATTCTGGAAACCTCATATTCGAGTTGGTCATTGATAATCACTGGGGTAGATCTTGGAGCAGTTCGAGAGGCCTGAACATATGGTTTCAACAGAGAGGTGTGGAAGACAGGATGGATCCTCTTCCATGATTCTGGTAGCCGAAGTCGAAAGGCCACTGGATTGACAATTTCTTTTATTGAAAAGGGCCCGTAATAACTGGAAGCCAGTTTATTTGGTCGCAGATGTCGAGGAAGGAGTTTCGAGGATAACCAGACTTTATCCCCTACTGAGTAAGAAGGCCCGGGTCTTCTTTTGGAGTCGGCATGATGTTTAACGTCTTTTTGGGCCTTTTCTAAGTGTTCCTTTGCTTCTTTGTGTACATTAATAAGGGTTTGAATCCAGGAATCAACCGTAGGAACTGGGGTAGGGTGTGGGAGAATGGAAGGTAGAACTGAAGGAGGAAATCCTTGACTACAGAAGAAAGGACTGGTGTTGATAGCTGAATGATCCGAATTGTTGTAAGCGAATTTGGCCACAGGTATTAAGAGTGACCAATCATCCTGGATCTTGGTGGCGAAGCAACGAAGATACTGTTCCAGGGTTTGGTTTACACGTTCAGTGGCTCCATTGGTCTGTGAGTGATAACCTGAGGACAAGGCACGTTGGATTACCAGCATACGACATAATTGTTTCCAGAAATGGGATATGTATTGGGGTCCTTGGTCAGAAATGATCTTGGAGGGTAGCTCATGAAGCCGGAATGTGTTCCAGGAAGATTCCGGCGAGTTCAGATGAGGATGGCAGTTTGTATAAAGGTGTAAAATGAGCCATATGAGTGAACAAATCAATGGTAACCATGATAGTTGTGTATCCCCCGGAAGATGGTAGTTCCACGATAAAATCCATGGTGATGAATTCCCAGGGTCTTGTTGGTATTGCTGGTTGAAGCAGTAGACCTGCCGGTTTCTTATTATCATGTTTGTTCTGATTGCAGTCTGCACATGCCTGGATATGGATCCGGACATCCTCTTTCATCCTCGGCCACCAAAATTGTCTTTGTATTAAACTGAGGGTGTTGGTGATGCCACGGTGTCCTGTATGAAAAGTATCATGACATAGGCTTGCAATCTTTTGCCGCAGTCCAGGAGTGGGGATGACCAAGCGATTGTCCTTGAACAGATATCCGTCCCTTGTCTTGAGTTTCCATCGATTGTTTCTCTTAAACTCCTTCCAGGTTTCAGAGGACTGAGTTTGAATTTGAATATCCTCCAGGAGGGTGATTGCTTTGGCAACAAATATTGTGTGGGGAAACATCTTAGGAAAAGTCCGATCTTCAATGGTTTCGTAATCAGGTTGTCTGGACAAGGCAGCGGCTATTATGTTGTGCGTTCCAGGGACATAGTGGATTTGAAACTGATATTGAGCAAAAAAGAAGGCCCAACGGGCTTGAGGAGTGTTTCTACATTCTAGGGATTGCAGGACTTGAAGATTCCGATGGTCTGTGCGGACCTGTACCGGGTGTTTGGCTCCCAGGAGAAGTTGACGCCAATCAGTGAAGGCTTGGCGGATGGCTAGCAGTTCCTTTTCCAGGACGGAATAATGAGTTTCACTGGGAGTGAAGGTGCGAGAAAGATAGGCGATGGGGTGTTCTAACTTATCATCAACTTCCTGTTTTAGGACTGCCCCGATGGCGTAGTTGGAGGCATCAGTTTCCACAAGAAAAGAGCGATCATTGTTGGGTTGAGCTAGGATGGGAGCATGTGTAAACTCCGACTTCAACCGTTGAAAAGCCGTATCTTGGGCTGAGGTCCACTGAAAGGGGGTATCCTTCTTTAGCAATGTAACAATAGGATGTACAATCTCCGAAAAGGCTGGTATAAATTTCCGATAGAAGTTAGCAAGCCCCAGGAAGGATTGAATTTGTTTTACAGTAGTTGGAAAGGGCCAGGATAGAATGGAATCTACCTTTGAGGGTTCCATTCCAATCCCCTTAGGGCTAAGAACGAATCCGAGATAGTGAACAGTTGATACATGGAAAAGACACTTCTCGGGTTTGGCCAGGAGCTTATGTTCACGTAGACGTTGTAAAACTGCCTTTACATGTTCTTCATGTTTCAGATGGTCCTTGGGGTATACCAGTATGTCGTCCAGATATACAATGACGAAGAGGAACAGAATGTCAGAAAACACCTGGTCCATAAAACATTGGAAGACCGCTGGGCCATTAGCAAGTCCGAAGGGTATAACTAGGTATTCAAAATGCTCAAAAGGTGTTTTAAAGGCTGTTTTCCATTTGTCACCTTCCTTTATACGAATTAGATGGTAGGCACCCCTGAGATCTAATTTTGTGAAAACTACTGCACCTCTTACTGCTTCCAGGATATCCGAGATGAGAGGCAATGGGTAGCAGTCCTTGAGAGTACACTGGTTAAGGCCATGGTAATCTAGACATGGTCTAAGCTCCTTGGTATCTTTCTTGGGAACGAAAAATAACGAAGCGCCCGCCGGGGACTTGGATGGTCGTATGGTGCCATTTTCCAAGTTAGAATCCAGGTATTCCCGGAGGGCCCTCTTTTCAGGTTCTGATAAAATAAACCTTCTGCCGAAAGGGATCACTGCTGAAGGTTCAGTATCGATGGCACAATCCTCAGGTCTGTGAGGAGGAAGAGTTTGAACTATGGCAGTCGAAAATACATCTGTGTAAGCCTGATAGACCCTGGGAATTCGGATGATGTTAGAGACAGTGACTGGACTTTGCTGGATTTCTTGCGAGTTTTCAGAGGACTTTTGTAAGGAGTCTAGGAATAAGCAGTGGGACATACAGTGTTCAGAACCAAGAAACAAGGAGCCTGCTGCCCAGTTGATGTAGTGGTTATACTTCTGTAACCGGGCATGCCTAGAACCATTGGATAGTGGGCAGATTTTATGATGTCAAATTTGATCCTCTCTTCATGGCGATTTATAGAGAGTAGGATCTCTTTAGTTTGAAGGGTTATGGGTCCTGAAGATAGGGGTCTTCCATCAATTGCCTCTACTGGTTGCATCGTCTCTCATGTTTCATGTGGAATGTTGTGAGTAGGGACCCAATCATGATCTATGAATATACCCATGGCTCTGCAATCCACTAATGCCAGAATGGGGTAAGATTCTTTCTTGGAAGGCGAAAGAAAGGCCTGAAGAATCACGAGCTTATTTGGTCCAGGAGAGTTCAAGGAAGGAATTGATGTGAAGCAGACATCATTCTCCCATAACTGTGCCCCATCTAGGATCGGGAGCTGGCGTTTCCCGAACGCCGTGGAGGAGCAATAGGGCACTCTCTGACAAAATGTTTATCGGAGGCGCAATACATGCAGAGACCAGTGTGAAAATGGCGCATCCTTTATTGTGGGGTAATGGGTCCACGGAATGCTCCCAGTTGCATGGGTTCTGGATCTGAGGTCGGAGAAACTGCGGGTTCTGGGCTAGAACGGTGGTCTATGATAGCCTTTTGGAATGATGATTTCGACTTCTTTTTCTCCGCCTTTCTTTCCTGGATTTGAAAATCAATTTGCAAGGAAAGGTCCAAGAGGGCCTGGAAGGAATTAGGGCGAACTACCCTGGCTAGCTCATCCTTTATTTCTTCATTCAAGCCTCTGCGAAAGAGAGTGAAGCTAGCCTCTTGGGACCAATCAGCTTCCTTCATAAGTTGTTTGAAACGGGTGACATAGGTAAGCATATCCTGGGATCCTTGTCAAAAATCAAGTAGACGTTCCTGAGCGCTGTAAACCTGCTCAGGACGATCAAACATGGCCTTTAGGGCTTCCACAAATCCATTGTAATCATCCAGGAGGGCGTCGCCCGAATTGACTAGGGGAGTTGCCCAGGTTAATGCGTTGCCAGTGAGGTGTGATATCATAAACCCCACCTTTGCTCTAGGGGTGGAAAAATAGTAGGGCTTGAAGGTGAAATGCACCAAGCATGAATCAAGGAAGGCACGAAGGGTCTTTGGAGAGCTATCCTATTTGTCCACCACTCCTCCCAATAACACACTTTCCTTGGTAGCAGAATCACGAGACAATACCAGCTGCTTTAAGGCAGCGTTCTCAGCCTTACGGTTTTGAACTTCTGTGGTGAGTTCCTGCATGCCTCGCATGAGGTCTTGAACCGTGGCTTCCATCCCTGTATCCGTATCGATTTTTAGGCATCTCAATCTGTCACAAGTCTCTCCCCTTCTCACCTGTCTTTCCTGTTTGCTTGCAACCTTCTTTTGTGACTTCCTCCGCACAGTCTGGGATTTATATAAGCCCGCGAGCAGGTCTTCGGATTCCAGCGTGCTTCGTTCAGATTGTCCAGGACGGAACCAGGAAGGAACAATGTCCGCACGCGGGGGCACGGAAACCGTGGCTCGAGCACGGGAGAAAATCCAGGAAAGTTCAGTAAGTTTGAGGGATGAAAGGAAAGGAGGAGGAATCAAGGAACTGGGAATAGAGAGATCAGGAAAATAGCCCCGAGCGAACTCCGGCAGCACACGTCCAGCTATGGCGAGCAGTAGCGTTGAGACGCGCAGAGCCGCGGGGCGTGTCTGTTTTGTAGAATGTAGAGCATGTAACGCAGAGACTGGCAAGCAGCATTCCGCATCAAGCGCCCATGTTGGAAGAATTACTGAGTTCAGTCCCCTATGTGTCAGGGACCACGAAGTCCAGAAGGGACGCAGATGGCGGTTCATGACAGCATGCCTCTCACTAGGTCTTGAACGCTGCCTCCATGCCGGGTACAGTTGTAGTCAGCTGGCGTCTCAAACTGTCAGAATCCGAGTCCTCGGATTCGTGACCCACCTGTTTGCTTCTTGCAGGTTTCTTCTTTGAGTGCGTGGGTTTCTTTTTCCTGGATGAGCGTGCCGTGTAAAGGTAAGCTCTGGAGTCTTCTGAATCCAGTCTGTTGGGCTTCGGGGAGCGCAGAGGTTCGCGGCTCCCGGTCGCGGTGATGCCAAGGCTCGGGTACTTTCAGTTGTTCCAGGAAGAATCCAGGAAGAGACCAGGACGGACCCAGGATAAGGATACAGGGTAAAAGGGTTCCAAAGAAGGGGGAACCAGGAAGGAAGTGGATTGGAAACCTGGGTTTACGAAGGAAAAAGGGCTAACATGAGAACACAACTTGCCGGGTGAAAAGCAGGCAAGCAGAGCGTTGAGACACATGGAAGCGCGAGGGCGGGACTGTTTTCAAGGGAGCATGAGGTCCGCTCGGACAACTTGACCACACTAGGACATAGCGTCTGCCATGTTGAAGGTGAACGGTATAAAGTCTATTGAATGAAGGACCAGGCAGACCAAAAGGGTCGATATCGTCGATACATGACAAGCACACGAGTCTCTACAAATCCCAGACCGCGCGAAAGAAATCATCAAAGAAGGTCGCAAGCAAGGAAAGACAGGTGAGAGACTTGTGACAGCTACTTCCAGTACGGCGGCGATTGTAATAGGTGTGACTAGTACTCTACCAAATGAATACCAAGATTTTCAAGACGTGTTCCAGAAAGAAAAAGCCAATACTCTACCAACGCACAGGCCCTACGATTGTGAGATCGACCTCCTACCTGGGGCGCAAATTCCTTGTGGTCGAATCTATGCACTTACTGAACCAGAAAACCTCCATTTGAAATCTTATCTTGATCAGTACCTGGCAAATGGATTTATCCGCCCATCTAAATCACCGGCAGCCTGTCCCTTATTCTTCGTACCAAAGAAGGAAGGAGATTTGAGGACTTGTATCGACTATCGTGCATTAAACCAGATCACAGTAAAAAACCGTTATCCACTGCCCCTTATTCCTGAATTATTGGATCAAGTCAAAGACGCCCAAATCTATACCAAACTGGACCTTAGAGGGGCGTACCATCTTGTTCGAGTGAAGAAAGGAGACGAATGGAAAACCGCCTTTCGTACCAAATACGGCTTGTATGAATACCAGGTAGTGCCTTTTGGACTTTGCAATGCTCCTGCTGCATTCCAGTACTTTATGAATTATGTTTTGCGGGAGTTCATCGACATTTGCGCCCTGGTTTACATTGATGACATCTTAGTGTATTCTGCTACAAAAGAAGACCATGTCAGGCATGTCCTGCTCCGTCCTTACTAAACTCTGCCAATATAAACTGTATGCTAAACTTGAAAAATGCTCTTTTCATGCCACCGAAGTGGAGTTCCTCGGTTTTATCCTCACACCAAAAGGTATCAGAATGGATAGGCACAAGGTAGATGCCATTCTTAACTGGCCGTCACCAACTTCATTTAAAGGAATCCAGAGTATGTTGGGCTTTGCAAAATTTTACCGCCGATTCATCCCAGATTTTTCCCAAATAGTGCATCCAATTACATAACTATTGAGAAAAAAACAATCAAAATTTCCATTGGACCGAAGAAGCAGATAAGGCCTTTCAAGAATTTAAGAAAAAATTAACTTCTGCTCCAGGTCTACGGCATCCTCGCCCAGACCTCCCTTATAAAGTTGAAACAGATGCCTCTAGCATGGCTATGGGAGCTGTTCTCTCACAAAGGGACCCAGGAACTGGCCAGTTACACCGTGTGGCCTTCTGGTCACGAAAATTCTCACCTCCCGAACTCAACTATGCTATCACAGACAAAGAACTCTTGGCTATAAAATCAGCTTTCAAGACATGGCAACACTATATCCTTGATGCTAGACATACTGTCACGGTCATAACTGATCATCGAAACCTGCAATACCTAAAAACAGCAAAGGCTCAATCATCCCGTCAACTGCAGTGGGCTCTTTTCTTCGCTGAATATGACTATGTGATCACCTACCGGCCAGGAGTCTGAAACGGAAAGGCTGACGCCTTGTCCCGCATGGGTGTTGATGAAAAGGTATACATAACTCCAGATCCAGTAGCCATCCTTCCAGAAGACAAACTCCTGGGTTTTACGACAACATTGACACAGGGTGAACTCCAAAACAAGATCCAACTCTTAATGGATCCCACTTTCTCACAACAGTGGTGTACTCAAGGAGAACATTACACCATTAAAGACCAGTTACCATATTTTAGGAACCGTCTATACTTGCCAAGTATAGATTTACAAGAGCAGGTTATTTCGGGTTATCACGACTCCCTGGTTGAAGGTCATCCTGGAATTGCCAAAACTCTAGCTAAAGTAAAACAAAACTATTGGTGGCCCACATGGCGTAAAGACATCATACAATTTATCCAATCTTGCGGTGTGTGTGCACAAAACAAGTCCCAAAAGCAGAAACCAGCTGGTCTTCTCCAACCATTGGAAATTCCTCCCGCACCATGGCACACACTGTCCCTTGATTTCATTACATACCTACCTCCCAGTCAAGGATTCAACACCATCTTAGTAGTTGTAGACTTGTTCTCTAAAATGGCACAGCATCGCGCATTACTCACCGGACAACATCGCCTACCGGCCCATGCTCAGGAACATAAGAACTGCATATAAAGACTGTAAAGCAGCAAACCTACAGAGCCGCAGCAGGCCTGGATTCCCAAAGGTGGGCTTGCACCAGTGAAGTAACTTGGTCACTGCTCGCCCTCCACATCTATGCGCCCCTGCCACGAGGAACAGGACGGAGAATCCACCTTTTACAATATTAAGGTGAGGCGAAGGCCCAAGGGGGAGGAAGAAGTTGAGGCCAAGGGAGGTGGGAAGACAAAGACAATCTGGTATTGAATCCAGCTCTCCTATATTGCAGACCCATCTTTAACCAGAGGCCTTACCAAGGGACCCGGAGAGGGTTCGAGAGTGCAAATCATCCAACCAGGGCTGGGTGGCGTCCCCGTGGATACCAGGTGAGCGTAACAATAAATACCATTTGCGAAGAGGGGCTCACAGCGATGGGAAGCGATCGGCGTTGATTTCTGCACAGTGCATGAAGGAACATACCTGTTGGTCGCCATAGATGACTATTCACGATACCCCAAAGTGGAGATTATTCATTCGACGGCAGCAGAGGCAGTGATCCCCGCTATGGAAAAGGTGTTCGCTACACATGGGCTACCGAAATACATCAAGGGCGACAATGGGCTGCCGTTCCAAGGAAAGGAACTGACTAAATACATGCACGATCTACACATCCACCACCACCACATTACTCCAAGATAGCCACAAGTAAACTGTGATGCCGAACGGTTCATAGGAACCATAAACAAGGTGTTCTGTGTTCTGCATTGCGAAGGCCCATGGAGAGTAGATCTACACAGGTTTTTGCAAAACTACAGAGTGACCCCACATAGCACACGCAGACATGCCACCGACAGATTTGATGTATGGTACGATCCTTAATTTGTCAATACCACATCATCCCAGCCAGTGTCAAGGATGGCACTCTGTCAAGAGTGGCACAGGGCCCCCCAGAAGGGTTTGGGTGGCTGTGCTGGTTTAAGGTGACAGATAAGTACACACACAGCAGGAAACTCAACACGAGAGAAAAGTAGGCAACTGTAGTAGTGAACAGAAAGGGGCAGGAAAATACAAAGATACAAACAAACTGGATTCCCTCTTGGGGTGTATGTCGAAAATGGAAAAGAGTGTTCCACGGACCTTTGGAAACTCCAGCCTTCTGCACAGATTACTATTACAGGGGCCCACTGCTCATGGCTGGGAACAACAGCTGTGGGTGTCTGTAGCACAGAAAACGCGACAAGGGAAGGGGCAGAGGTTGCCTGCTGGAAACCAACAGTCAAGCTCTGTACAAAGGATCAACATAAGACACAAGAGAGACAAGAACAGAAATAACCAGGGAAAAGGAAGTCTAAGAGAAATCTAGCAGAAGGAAATGAAGGAAAAAACAGTACAATAGAAATGGGTAAACTGAAGGGGAGGACAGAGGACTCAAAGAAGAGAAGGACAGGGATCAAGAACAAGGGGTTGCAAAACAAGGAAGAGAGCAAGGGAGCAGCAGCCAGGGAATAGGGGGGCTGCAAACAAGGAAGCAGGGCTGCAGTACCGGATGGCACAAGGTGCAGAAAAACTGCAGTGGATAGCAGAGGACTGTAGTAGGCTGCAAAGCAGAGACTCTAGAGGAACAGGACTGAGAGCTGTAGGAGGCAGACAGAGAGCTCAGAGGAGTAGGGCAGCAAGGAGCGAACCCAAAGGAACAGGGCGTTGAGGCAGAGAGACAAGAGGGTCAGGGCTGAAAGCAGACAAGAGTAGCTGGCTGCAAGGCAGGGAGCCCAGCGGAGCAGAGCAGCAAGGAGCGAGCTCAGAGGAGCAGAGCAGCGAGGCAGGGAGCCCGGAAGGCTATGGCTGTAAGCAGCGGAGTGTAACAGGCTGCAAGGCAGGAAGCCCAGAGGAGCAGGGCTGTGAGGCAGGGAGCCCAGAAGGCTATGGCTGTAGGCAGCGGAGTGTAACAGGCTGCAAGGCAGGGAGTCCAGAGGAGCAGGGCTGTGAGGCAGGGAGCCCAGAAGGCTAGGGCTGTAGTCAGCAGGGTGTAGCAGGCTGCAAGGCAGGGAGCCCAGAGGAGCAGGGCTGTGAGGCAGGGAGCCCAGAAGGCTATGGCTGTAGGCAGCGGAGTGTAACAGGCTGCAAGGCAGGGAGCACAGAGGAGCAGGGCTGTGAGGCAGGGAGCCCAGAAGTCTAGGGCTGTAGGCAGCAGGGTGTAGCAGGCTGCAAGGCAGGGAGCCCAGAGAGAGCACTGGATCAAAAGCAGGAAAATGCAGCAGCAGGAACAGCATACAAATTCGAGTCAAAAGGCAAAAAGGGGCTGGGAGGACTCTTGATGCAAGAGACTGAGCTCCTGCAGGCAGCTGCTTAAATACAGCCCTGCCCTGTACTGAGACAGGGTCATTGGCAGCACCTGGAGCAGCACACCTGAAGATAATCTGCCTCCTCCCTCTCTGATTCTGAGCTGGTGGAAGCAGCACTGATTGCTAGGACTTCTGGGGATTGTGGTTCCAATACAGACGAATGTGAATGGCCAGGAATTGATAGCTGAAGCAAGGTGCATTATGGTACATGTACTTTGTTGAATTAAATAGAAAAGTACCAATGTAGTACAAATAGAAATTAATGACCAAAATGTGAATAGGGGTTGTTTAAAAAGTATTATGTAGATAAATGAGTACCATATCATCCATGATGGTTGCCAATGTGTGCGCCAGTGGCACAGGCGTGACAGCCAGTCAGTGAAGAGACTAGACAGGCTGGTGAGAGCTAACGACCACAGGTGCACCCGGCGACGAGCCAGAAAATCAAGACACAAGGTGGGGGACCAAGTTCTGGTGCTGAGGAATTCAACAAAAGCCAAAATGTCAACCAGTTATGATCTTGCACCATGGAAGCTAATCAGGGAAGAAGGGACAATGATAACAGCCAGCAGAGGTCATGAGACTATCACGAGGAACGCATTGTGGTTCAAGCGCGTCCCGGGCAAACTGTGGACAGAAGATCAAAACCAGCCACATAGGAAGAATGAAAGCACACACACCACCACGATGCGATATAGAGAGGGAGACAGCATGGATTCCAGAACCCTTTCTTCAATCATGGAAGCTTTTCATCATATCAGGAAACTGTTCACAAGAGGCCACTGAGTGGGTGTCTTCCTTCCTACAAGAAAAGACAATCCAGGATCATCTGGGGCAATCACGCCTCTCAAACCAAACCAGTGGATTGTGGAGTCCCACAGGGAGCCAGTTTCTCCCCTCTGTTATTCAACTTATATATGCGTTGATTGTGCACTATGCTGACCCAACTTGGCTTATTCTTTACTAACTTTGCTGACGACACCCAATTAGTCTTCGAACTCAGTGGAGACTATAGGCAGGACAGTGAAAAACTAACATCCATATACAATATCATTGAAGGCTGGATGAAGATAAACTGGATGTGCCTTAATTGGGCCAAAACCGAGTTAATGATTTTTGGATCTCCATACACCAGGAAAAAACTGAGCCCATCATATTCCTCATTTGGTATCACAAAAGGCACAAATTGCAATATCAGAAAAGGTTAAGACACTTGTACACTGATTCATGGAATTTGTGCGCCGAAAAACGTGGATTTGTGCGCCATTCTGCCTGCAAATCCCCATTTGTTGAACAGGGATTTGCGGGCAGAATGGCGCACAAATCCCCATTTTTCGGCGCACAAATTCCATGAATCAGCCCCTTGGTGTCTACCTACAGGCTTCACTGGGAGCAGAGGCCCACACAGCCTATCTGAAAATAAATTGCCAATACCATCAAAAACTACTCAAAAAAATCAGACCTTTGCTCAACCAGAAAAACAGCACCACCATAGCTAGAGCAACGATACTCTCCCGAACAGATTATGGTAACTCTCTACACCTAGGCGCTAATAACAAATGCCTGAAGCAATGCCAAGTGATTTAGAACAATGCCATAAGGGCCATCACGGGCAAATCAAGAAGGGAGCATATTACAAGTGACAGAAGAGACTTGCATTGGTTGGCCATTGAGGAGAGAATCATATTCAAGTCTCTAACACTAGTCCATCGCTGCCTATATGGTGAAGCCCCAGCATACTTAAAAAAGCAATTCAAATGGCATGAACCAAGCCGTAATCTGAGATCTACTAACAAAGGTCTCCTTCAAATAATTCCAGCAAAAAAGAGGAAGGGTCTAGGCAGGGCTTTCACGAGCAGAAGTGTCCTTAAATGGAACGAACTACCCATGACCTTGAGGTTGGAAACAAACCATCTATGCTTCAGAAAACAACTTAAGACTTTCTTATTTAATTAACTCCAGACTAGGCACCTATAAACGTTGTACTCTGCCTGACTCGAATTACATGTGTGGTTCCACCACTGTTGCGTACTCTGCTCCCACATGTCCTGTCTTCTTGGAACGCGCTCTGATGCACGCGGGCTGCAGCGCTATATAAATAAATAAATAAAATAAGCAGAGGGAGAAGAAGTGGACCCTGACCCGGAGGGCCAGCGTTATGAGGAGGAGGCCGCAGAAGTGGCGCTGTGCAAGTGCTACAGTAGACACAACCTGAGGGTGGCCCCGCAGCCCTCGGGTAAGCTGAGAGACTGTGTGTGCTAGGTTGAAATTGAGTTTATTACATGGGTAAATAGTTGTACGGTCAGAGAATGTTTATGTAGTTTGTCGTTATGGGAAAAGATGGGTGTTATGTACACGTCACTGTGCACACGGGACGTGACGCAGAGCTAATTAAAAGAGCCGGAAGGCACAGGCAGTTCCCCGCTAAACCTCCAACTGTGTGGATGTGTTTATTCATGTGCCCTATGGGCTGCATGCCTACCCAACGTGCACCAGAGCTTCCTCGCCCAGAAGGGAGAAGCTCCAGCGGACACGCAACACCCAGGCAATCCAACGGTCCTGGAGGAAACACAACACAGGTACCCCAAGGGAAGCCAATGGCACATAACAAGCACGTTTCAGAGACTTATGGTTAGGAGCAGCCAGAATTCAGACACTATACTGGGAGGAGGACGGGCAGGAGCTCAACCTGTGATAATTGGAACTTTATTATGAAGGAGAGTGGTGTGATGATTTTAAAGACCGTAGGGGGGTATCTGTACTCCTGCCCTCTATATGGCAGAGTAGAAGCACAGCGCACCCCAGCAAGGTTCTCTATATGGTAGCTATCGACGAGCAACCAAGGCTTAAGCTCTCAGGAGGTGATACAGGCTCCTTCGTAAGTACATTGTAGTCCCCAAGCAACCCCCACAAAGGAATGTCCACACATTATGTTATGTGCTAACACAGTTCTTTATATAAAAATAAGGTTCAAGGTATATAGATCAATTAATAACCCACTTTGTACTTTGGAAAATCTAATATGGCAAATATATACAATGTCTATGTGATACCACACTTAACTATTGGCTCCTCTAAAATGCACCAACTGCTGACAGTTTCTAATGGCATACAAATCAAACAGTAATGTGGATCAGCATAGGACAGAGGAAGGAAGACAAGTTAGGTTAAACAATGGCAGAATGGTTCTCTCGTTACTAAGACACAGTTCTGGGTGACAATCCCCCACTTGGCAAACCTGTAATAAAGTGTATTAACAAGCCCAGTCCATTCATGTTTAAATAGTCTTGTTTCCTGGTCAAAAATGTTCCACTACCCCAATATACCTGAGTTAGCAGAGTTTCTTCGACAATTCGTTGTCGGTTCCCTCGAGGGTGGACTCCCTTTAAAGCAGGAGCCACAGGGCATTGAGAGTCCTAGAAGAAGGTGAACCCTGGCGTTGAGTCCTCAAAGAAGAGTTTGGTGCCGCAAAGAAGACTCAATGAAGAATGTAGGCCCGGCAATGGGGCGTCGAGGGTCGGCGTTGGATGTTGGCGATCGGAACTCGACCACGGCTGGACTTTGGATCTTCACTTGTCGGCGTCTTTGTGGTCTTCAGGTGGCAGGAAACCCACCGGCGGATTCTCCTATGTCGGCGACGACCTCGACTTTCTCTGGCGGGACAAAGTGGTCAACAGTGATGGTAAGGGAGCCCTTTGTTTGTTTTTAGGCAAAGGTGGAGCGGTGCGGCTTTGGTTGTCAAGCAGCACAGCGTCAAGCTGTCCCTGCTTCTGGGCAACACGACTCAACAGGATTCCAACGGGCACGGAAATCCTCCGAACCCCGGTCGACGGCAACAGACTTCGAGGGCCTTGATGTCATGGCGCTTTACTTCACGATTTCTCGGAGGACCCTGTCTCCGATCAACAGCCTTTCGGGGCTGGCTTCCAGGGTGCCTCGAAGAAAATCAGCTTCTGCACAATGTTCCCTTGCCAGTCTCCTAGCCAGCTCCTCTCTCGGATCAGTCCTTGACAGACTCAACAGCTTCAAGTATAAGCAGCTTCAGGTTTCAACTTCAGCTTCTGAACAATTTGGTGAGAGGTCCCCAGATATACACATTGGTCCCTCATTCACACTGCTGTGCCAAACTCAGTCAGCCAATCAGTCAGAAGGGCATTCATGCAGGCAGCCAATCAGGCTCACAGTGCATTCAGACCATTCACTTCCACCCAGACACCCATAACAAGGAATGTGGATTGGGGCAAGCCCCCAGCCTTTCAGCACACCACACTACATTCAAGTCAGTTTCAGGCAGGGCTGTCTCATTCATTTTGTCACACACACAAATACCAGATACCCATAACATGGAATGCATATTGGTCACACACTCCATTCAGCCAGGTCACACTCCAAAAGTGCACCCACAACATACAGTCACTGGGAAGGCTCAAGCCAGTCTGGCCTGGACTTCCCCACAATACCATACATGGTTCTTCCACCCAACAGCCAGTCTGGGGAAGGGACAGAGTCAGGGCTTCCCAGGACTTTGGGAAACAAGGTAACAGGTAATAGAAACCAAGAGGCAACAGGGGCCATCTTGTCACCTATCAGGAATCCAATGGTTCCTATGGTAGTGCCTGGGTATCCCAAAACAGAGGCTACATTGAGCCGCTACTGCCCATACCCTGCTCTCTGGGCCACACACAGATGTCCAAAAACATACACTAGAGGTACAGGGTTGTACCCCCACCCATGGATGCCATAAGAGTATCCTAAGGGTCTCTGTTCACCACAACCAAAAAGAGGAAGAGCTGCACTGCCAGGTGCAGAAAACAACACAGAACACACATGATAAGGGGGTACAGGACAAAGACATGGAGGCCCTGTCCCTCCAATGTTGTTCCAGCATCACAATGATGTCAAGGTGCACGACGCAACCGGTTCTGCATCTACCCGGTCCACAAATGCACCCCTGCATGTGGTGAGGTCATGAAACATCACTGCGGAAATAGAGCTTCCCACGTACGCACAGGGAAGGAAGCAACCAGCCACCACCCTCGTGGCCATCTTAATTTAAGCAGCCCTTTTGTTCTCTTAATCAAAGCCTGCTGGTCCTGAACAACCCCTAAGGCTGTAATCAAGGACAGCACCGGACCTTTCAACCTTTTCACTTGAAAGCCACAGAGGGACCCCCAGCAACTGCCTCCATGTTGCAGGTATGCATAGGTGTTATCAGTGGGGGAAATGGAAAAAATGTGGTGGGGATCCCACAACACAAGCATCAGGGTAGGAGTGTGTGGGGGCGTGGCATAGAGGGCGGCGCGGCTCCTAGTGGACATCCAGCAACGCTGGAATACTTTAAAAAAAACATTTTTTTTAAAAACACCCGTGACGGCAGCATTGCCATTTACCGTCAGCTTTGGCACTGGTGTGTAATGCACAATACTCGCTACATGACAACTGAAAGGAATCAGTTGTACATGTAGCGAGCATTGTGCATTACACACCAGTGCCAAAGCTGCGGTAAAAGGCAATGCTGCCGTTGCAGGCACTTTTTTTTTTGTTTTACAAGTATTCCAGCGCGGTTCATGGGCTTGGGCTGCTGACTCTGGCCGGATCTCGAGATCCGGTTCCAGATGGATCTCGGATCCGCCAAGGGCCGGCCCAATGACCAGCACTGGGTGTTATCACCTTGCTGCCTTTTAACATTGGTTTCTCCACTTGCTGACAAAGAAGGATGATTGCTTTTCTAGGGCATTTAGGGCCTAATTCCCAGAACGTTTTCAAATACGGTTTTGCCATTAAAAAACGCTTCTGTGAATGAAGCCCTTTGTGTTTTAGCTACCAGTGGCTAGGCGTCTCATCATAATCGTTGGCTGCATTAGCTTCAGACCCCACTTGTTAGACAATCCTGACTACATCTCTGCTTTGAAAAGGCCCCTGCTCACCTGATCCTACATAAATGATCCCTTGCTCCAGTGCAAGTCAGGGGGAAATATAATTCTCCCTTTTTTTTCTCCAAAACACGTTCTATGAAGTTTCCAAACAACGGTGTATAGGAATTTGCCAAGTCTTCTAAATTCAGTTCGCCGTTCGGGTCATCCCAGTGTAAGATTACGCATGCGCAGCTCCCGGATCTGCCAAGCCACATTTCTCATGATTGTTTACTAATAAATCAGCCTCTGGTGAAATGCTGATTTCTTAAAACAGCATTTCCACTGACTTCCTCTACTCCCCAACCCACTCCTTTTCGTCTTCCTCCGTTCTTCTTATCTATTTCCTCTGCAGTAGCCGCCTTTCTTAGTCTACACCGCGCCACACTTCTTTCTCCCAGCTCCTCCTCCTTTCACCCATCTCCTTCCCCTCGGACGCCTCCCGAGCAAGCACCTCTCTTGCCATCTCCTGCGTGTGGCCCTGTCGCCCTGTCCTCGCTCCACCCTTTTCACTACTTCCCATCTCCAGACCCTCCTTCTTCCCCGCCCCCTTTGATGTCGTGTGTAAGACGTGAATGAACCGAAGGCAGGGCATTAACGTTCAGCGGGATTTGGTAAAGCTTTAGCCAGCTTGCACTGCCTTTCCCTGCACCAGGCCTGTACTCATCCGCCGCCTCTCGCCATTTTATGCGCCTGCTGTCGCAGACACCATTATCCATTGCCGCCCAAGACACCGTATCACCGCGCCAGGCCGAGTCGCGCCCCTTAACCTTCCGCTGTCACCGGGCCCCTGTGCCCACGCGGCCTCGGGCATCGCATTCCTGCAGCCAGCATGGACCTGGGGCTGATCCTCGACCAGCTGGAGTCTGGGGAGCAGGAGCTGGTGCAGAAGGCCCTGCTGGAGTACAACAAGGAGGTATGGGGAAGAAGCGATGGCCTGCAGCAGAGGAAGGGTCTGTCAAGTGAGGAGTGTGAGATGCTGCTGAGGACGGGGAGAGGCGTGGTCTGCTCGAGGAAGCGGTGGGCGAGAGGCATGCCCTGAGTGGTGGAGAGGAAAGGGGCTAGCCGGGTCTGTGTGTTCAGGATCAGCGAGGCGGTTGCTGTGTGTGAATAAAGATGTAGAGAGGAGTCTCCGAGGAAGAGGAGGCTGCTCTCTATAGGAAATAAGTTCGTCTGCAGGTCCTCCCTTTGGGGGTGGGCATGTTTGTGCGAGTAAGGAGTGGGCCAGCAAGCCTATCCATACCCCCTTCATGGATCAATGTGTCGTATGCGTCTGATGCTGTCCCCGGTGTCTGTATGTATGCCATGTAATCATGCGTCTATTTCTGCCCCATGTGCACCTGTTAAAATCGCTGTTGCCAAACGAGGTACAGAGCATGGATGTCTGTGCCTTTTCTTTTCTGGCACGAGAGACGTACTTTGCTACCTTATACGAAGGATCGTGTTTGGCATCCACTTCTACATATAACATTTCTGAATTTGTCTTTGATGGGGTAATATTTCTAAATATATTGTATTCATTGCCTTTTGAATATTATTATTTTTTCATACCCACATATCTCACCCGCTTACATTTTTAACCTGCCCCTGGATTTTATCAGGTTCTGGTATCCTTTAAAAAAGACAAATCGATCTGGATAATTCTGAGATGTTTAAAAAGTTATCAATATTTCGTGCATGTGCAAAATGCATGTACATCATCTATACGAACTGTCCATGTACGTGTATGAAACCGTATTGTTATGAACTCAACAGAAACTACTTCCAGAGCGATGTGTGAGTTTTTTTTTTGGTACTCAATAAAGGACCAAACACTTTGCTGAATGTTTGTTTTTTATTTTTGTATTTTCATTCACTTGGCGTTTCAGGACTCATCACACAACGAAACCTATATAATTGGTAGAAATGGCCGATATTTATAACCTGCAACGACAAGCATGATATGATAAGTCATTTATAACGCGCGACAAGACAAGAGGACAAACAATTAATCTTACTAGGCCTAGTGTCATTCAGATCGTGCAAGTGCGATACAGGTTTCAACCCCTAAGGGACATCAGGTGGCCTTGGTACACAGATGTTCTTCCTGAACGTGGCACGAGCTGCGTTTATTCGGATAACTTTTACCAGCGATTTCCCAGTCTGGTTAATTTCGAGTGCGAGTGATTACTTGGATGTTTCGTGTATGAAAACTCACATTAAAAGTCAACTGTCTGGAAAGTTGACTTTAAATTAAGTTTCATATCTATGAGATGTAAAGGTGGTGTAAATTGCACGAAATGTGAACCTTTTGCATGCTGTCATGTGTATAAAAACTCACATCAAAGTAAGACATGCATTTTATTTGACTTTACTCCAAACCCTTACATGCTACTTGTATGTCATACACCTGCACACCAATAACTCATATGCCTTCTACCACAGACTTGCACCACGTGCTCTTATGCAACACATTCAAGCCAGACACTCATACATTCATACGCCGTGCACCCACCACTCGTATACCAGATGCTCACATGCAGCTCATACACCTTTATGCCTGACACACGCCACACAATCTTCTACTAGATGCTCATATATCATACATCATACATTCATCCGCCATTTACTCATATGCTATACATTAACATATGAAACACTACATATGCCATTCACTCACATGCCATACACTTCTACGCTCCATGCAATTCAGTCCCACACTGGTATGCAATGCACTTATGCCATCCATATGAATCATACACAATACGATAATACACTTAAATGACATACACTCATACACCCTATCAAAACCCTGGCATAAAATAGTACAAAAACTCTTAAAAAGAGTTAAGGCTACTCTGACAAAAAGTATAGTCTACAAGCAGTAGAAATAACAATGTTATGGTGTAAATACTCGCTACATACCACTACAAATTCAACTATGAAACAAGTGTAAACACTAATACTCCAACTATGCTTTTGGTATAACCTGTGTAATATTTGCAGTGAGTTTTAAGGTTGGATTTCTGGTGGTATGGAGTGAGCGTTTATACTTTGTGTTTCATGGTTGAATTTGTATTGGTATTAAGTGAGTGTTTGTACCTTAACACTGTTATATCTGTTTATAGACTTTACTTTTGTTAGAGTAACCATCATTTCTTTTAAAAAAAGTTTTCCATTTTATTTCAGTATTTTCTATGCAGATCATTAGTGTAGATCCTGCATGTACGTCATAGGCGTGATCGTGTATGCGGGATTCGCATATACAGGGTTTGTAATTAAGATTGAATACAGGGAGGTAATAGGAGCTCCGGGGTATCCATATCCAGCATTCAACATTGACCAGGAGCTACCACTGGGGAACAAGGAGCTAGTACACAGCATTCTTAACTTCCACATAAGACGGAAATATATAATTCTGTCCATATTTATGACTCTGTATGCTTTAAATACCATATATCTGTGTTCTAATACTAATTTTTATATTGTTCCAAATGCACAGAGTTAAATTCACATACATGTGTTTCTTTGGCATCAGTTGGCCTGGAGAGCCGAAAGTAGCTGTTGGTGGCAAGCTAACCAGGCTCTTCTATGTTGCAAGCAGGAGCTACATCGCTCCCAGCTCTACTCAATTTTGAACCCTGATATAGTGTATGACTGAATTGCGTATGTCATAAGTGTCAAGTGAACAGGATTTGAGAATATGATGCATGTGGGGTGTGAGTGTATGGCATATAACTTTGGCATATGTATCTGATGTGAGCATGTGGCATGAGTGTGGCATCAGGCATATGACTGTTTGATGTAGAAGTGCCTGGCATGTAAGTGTATGACTTGTAACTTACATTAAAATGAGGTCTGACTTTGATGTGAGTATACGTGTAGGAGGCATGTACGAGTTTTGCATTTCGTAGCAGTACGCAATTTACATCTCCTTTACGTCTCATATACATATGAAAACTCGCATCACAGACAGCCCTGCCTTTGTAAGTTTTGATGCGTACAGTAGTGTACCTTTTAGAGTTTGTATAGGAATTGCAGCATGTTTTTCACTTTTTTAAGACACAAGATCCTGATGAGATTTAGATGCGTGGCAAAAATCTCAAAACTTGAAGTGGACTGTTTTGAGAGATTCGGGCAGAATTTTTTTTTTTTTTATACTGGAAAACTCCATGATAAAAAGTGTTCAAAACACAATTAAAACAGCATTTCTTTAGTGTGATGGAGAGATATGAAGAACTGAGGGGGACGGTCACTTTTGATCCCTTGCTAGTAGCTTGCAACTTGCCATTTTTACCCCTGTATTAATTATTACACCTGCGATCTGCATCACAGCACACCATAAACATGACAGGTAAAAATAGGATTATCTGTGAAAATATTTACTTATTAAAGTAATGTTTGCAAACCACAGGCTTTTATTAACGTTGCTGTAAATAATCTAAATTGAATATTTAAAGAATGTAAGTTAATTGCACTGCACCACACTCTCGCAACACTAGTTTTAAGTATTAATGAGCTAACCTCATTATTGCAGTTAGTCTTGTGAAGAAGTTGTGTAGCGTGACATTTTTTGGTTTGAGTTGTACTGTAATGGACTCATATTTCTGGAATGCTTACTTTAGACAGAAGGTTTGGATTAACCTTATCAATGGTGTTCCCAATGTTTGTAAACTCCTTCTTATATACTGGAACCTAAACTACTGGAATTTGGCAGGGGCTCTGTCAACTAACATAGGGATGCACCACTAAGAAGTGAAGTAAGACCTGTGTATGTACAAGACTCTTTACTCCGGAAACTGCTCACAACCGAGGGCTCTGCAATGATTGCATGTTAGTAATTTTGCATTGCATGCATATTTGGTAAACAATACATTTTAACCGTTGCAAACATTCTATTTCCTATTGCAGGCAGACACCAATTGTTTTCTAAGATAACTAATAATCTAACATGGTTCAGCAGTTTTGTGTTTGTTATGTGGTGCTGTGGTTTTCTATGTCAGTTACTGTGCGACTTCTGGGTTGAAGAACAAATGTAGTGTGGGACTCGTCAACTAATGTGGGTACAAGCAAACAACGTGTATATGGACACAACCATCTATTCCCTATACCAACTGATTGAAGTTGAGAGCTCTGCATTCACATGATAGACAGTACTTTATATTACATGCATATTTGGTAAACATTAAAATTTACATTGCATAAATGTTTGGTAGGCTGAGGTTTTGGTCATACAGTTGCTGAAAATGCGTTATATGTTCCAGTGCATGTAGAAATGGAAGCCTGTAGTTTTGTCTCTGCTGGATCAAGGTAGAATAGGACTATAATTGTAGGTCCACCATTTTCAGAAAGATGACATTTTAAAAATGTCCGGTTCAGACTTTACTGTTTGATGCAGAATGGGCAAACATTCTGACTCCTTAGGGCGAACACCATCTTACAGAAGGCATTGATATCGTGAATGTCTTCTCAAAGTTGGAAATGTCCTTTGTGCCTCTTCCAGCATGAGGTTGTAGAGGAACAGGTGGATGCTTTCTCACCAGTTCCCGCGCCCTCACCACCATCCTATTAGAATAAAACGAGAAGAGCTATAAATGGACCCCATGTGTTGGTCCAATATTGCATTGAGTGTATGAGAGACGCTATGCACTCAGACATCCATATAGAATGTTCCCTCGCACTGAGCATGTGGAAGGATGTCAGCACGCACCAATGAATATCATGGAATGCTAAATGAAATCGGACGTGGGCAGCCATGTCATAAAGAAGATATATGAAGCTATAATGAAACAATATAAAATAACTAAGAAGTGACAATGTAACTGAAGCACTAAGAGAAACATGTACCTAAAGATAAAGTAATCGTGACTACAAAGAAGATGAAATAACTTGCTGCCCAATAACTGTAAATGCGCGGTAACGTAAGGTAGAAGAGCCATATAGAGGTTTGCTGTAAAGGTATATATTATAGTAAGGATGGCCATAAAAGGAAAATGGATGATCGGCTTGTCATATTCAGCCAGGCTACCTCAGAGACAGACCGAGACTGCAGAATCGGAAGACGCTGGAAAGCCCTGTGTGCAGAACAACAAGAAGGCTATGTTGTTCTAGGATCAATGATGCTATTTTAAGGAATAATTACAAGGCACACCGGGAGTTAACCAGGATGAGCTATGAACGTAGGGCACAGTTCTCTTAGCTTAAAGAAGAAGAAAACATTTTCAAGAGCCAAGTATTGGACAATCAAAAGTGCATAAAGTTCATATAAGATGGAGTGAGCAAGTCTCCAGAGGCCAAAAGGAACTGCAACACCCAGCATCATTGAATCAAATAGCAGTAAATAGAAGGTCGAAATTGACATTTTTTGGTCTCCTAACGTGATACAGAAGTCGAAAACAAGGGATTTTCATTAAGCCGCAGATGAAAATAGTGGTGTGCTCACACTCCTTCAAATGTGCCAGAACAGTGAGCAGGTTACAAGGTCAACTACAAACGGAAGACTTTGGCCTATGGCCTAACCGATGAGGGATGATGGATTAATTGCGGGAAATATGGGGAGTAGTCTGACGTGATTCAAAGCACCCAGGTTTCGTTTCTGACATATGCTTTAGCGAGCCGAAATTCCAAGGTTGGGTGGGAATGCCAACCAATCAGTTGGTCTATGGGGCAAGCAGCCATACGATGCTTCATGGACCAATCTACGGCTATTTCATTTGATATAAGAAGTACCGTATGCATTTAGAGGTAGTTCCCTACAGATAAGGGGAGCCAATGAAGCACTAATCCTTATATGTTCTCTAAGTAGATATGTTCCCCTAACCTCTCCCTCCCCTCAATAGGTTTTGTTTGCCACGTAGGATGATGTCATAGATGATGCAGAATGTGGTATACACCCTCTGTGTAATCAAGGGTATATGTGAGTGTGCATGCAACAGTCCAATGTCTGCCAGATCTCTGTTCTTTATTAACTGAGAACAAAGTGTTATTTTGCCATGTTCCTTGGGTCTGTCCAGTTAGTTGGTTTATGATCTTTATTGGTAATTCCATCTAGCACAAACAACGCTTCAAGGTGCTATACCACAAGGTTGCTGAAGTAGTAGTTGGTCCCTCCAGAAGAACGCTTGAAGTTGAAAGAGGGAGTGGGATATACTCCACCCTCAAGATATATTTGAAGATTTAAAAGAGGCCGGTAAGGGCACCTCTTTTAAATCTTGTTGTTGCTTTTAAAGGTTGTTGTAGCTTGAAAATAGGTTGAATTAAAGGTCTCTTTAAGACTAGAACAAAAATACACAAGCTTCCGGAAAAAAACATAACTCGCCTGTTCAAATGATAAACCGGTCCTACAAAACTGATTCCCTTAATGATTTAATGAGCGCCTTGTCCAGTGATTTATGGTTTGTCTTTTTGTGTATATGTCAGCGCCTTGATGCTTGCGAGCTGCTGGCGCTATATAAACAAGCAAATAAATAAAATGGCCATCAGAATAAAGGGAGGTGAGACGAATGCCTGCGAGGTGCCACTTACCAGGGTTAAAACCTTTTTCGTATGAGGGTTAGTGGGCCACTCAGTTCGCAGACATGAGCTGGGCCTGTAACTGGCCCATAATGATGATTGAGTTTTGCTTTAGTTTGGCAGTCAGATGCCTACGTATGTTTTGACATATATGGTTCAGATTGTGACTGTGGCCACAAACTAGGACATTAATAATGTAGGTCCTGGTGAATAGCTCATGAGTTAATGGCTTGCGACGTATGACCATCCTTCCCATGATCGAATCCTTCAACGGACAAAAAATGAGCAACATTAAGCTAGGTAATGATACTGAAAATAGAAGCAGGAGGAATTCGGCCTGGGGCACGATGTAAAGCCTCAGATTATCGTTTTGAGTAGGTAATTGAGGACATTGTTCCTATCGCCCCACAAGCTACTGAAGTCCTTTCCAGCTGCAGGCATAATCCACCATAATTGCATGTATGCTTGATCCATGAGCTCCTTTCTGATTTTTACTGGGACGCACCCTTATGGAGGACTGCCTCATCCAAAAGAGTGTTACTTCCCGTTGACAGAGCCCCATCTGCTAACAGTGAGGGCCCTTACTGTGGGCCTACTATAGGTGCCTAGGGCCTCATATCAATGGATGCTTTTTTGTTGCTTTTCCCCTCGCTAAGAGAGCATTACATTATAATGCGTTCGTTTTAAAACAAACCTAGTCGAGCTTTCTGTAGGCAATTTAAAATTCATATCCCCATGACCTGCCAACATTGTGGGAGACCCTCGCTGCCAAATAACCTATTCTCTGCGATGGTTCCCACTGAAGCGCTACAACTACGTTTTAGCTCGTAGCCCCTTTCACACATGTGAAATAACCATTTGCGTACAGGACAGTCTAGTGCCGAAATGCTCGGCAATTCTCTTCTGGTCAAACATTTCAAAAGTTATGGTTGCCGTTGGTACCCTTGCTCAATGTTTAAACTTTCCAGACCTGTTCATACCGTTTTTTTGTGACGATTAAAATTTCATAGAGAATTGTGATATATTTAAAAAGTTATAAACATTTTAACAAAGATGTTATCCTGTGTATTCAATGCATTGAAACGTTTTTGGGGACTGATTTCTCCAAAATGGGCAACAGCTATTTTTACCAAATTTCACTCATACAGATTTTCCCCTGAACTGGCACACAATGGGAATTAGTTGAAAATTTGGTCTACTTCATTGACGGAGGTAAATGTATACATATTTCAGTCATTCAGTGGTTCTGAATTGTGGGTGGAAAATTCCGGAAATGTGACTAAAAAGCACATTTTTAGATGGCAAATCCAAAATTCGAATGCAAGTTTGTATGCAACATTGTTAACAAGGAAATTTTGTTTGAAACGTCTGTGTTATTAAAACATGTTGCTTCAAAACTTTTTACAAACGTACAGCACGTTTATCCATACAACTCAATCCGTCGCTTAACAGCACGCATAAACCTGTAACACTATTGCGCTCACTCAGGAACCAAAATCGAACAAAAGGCTTCACGTTTTTCGGAAACCACAGTCCAATACGCATAAGCAACTACTTTCTTCACACGACAAGGAACAACTTAAACTGTGCCATAGTCCTTCAGATAGTCCTTCAGATATCTCAGTGGGAAAAAGTGCATGCATGCTGGTGAGACTGTATACCACAAGACGGTCACAGGTGTGCATCCAGGCATGGCTAGATCAGCCATTCATCGTCCTGTGGCTGATCGATGTAATCCATTACATTGAGTAACATAACAGCCTGCCACTCCTGTTTCTTACAGTGCTACGCGGCAGGTAAAACTGTGCTAAAAACAAGGTATACATTATTACTGTTACAGAGAACAATTATTCGCTACACAAAGAAGCAGTAAGAACATAAGACACTTTTGAAAAATATGTTTTCGAGGGCATCATGATTTTTCGCAATGACACTACATCTAATCCTGTGTCGTAACAGTGCATATAAAGACTTAACTCTGGTGGAAGATGTGCCTTTTCTTTGAAACCCTCAAAAGCCACAGCCAAATGCATACCAATTATTTTTGTTTAAAGTCAAAAAAAGTTAAATTTAGTGGTGATACTCAGATGGCACAGTCAATTAATTGGACATATTCTGTTCTGCATTTAACCTTCAAGTGACATATTCACTTCCTGGTTGGGACTAACTCCGCCTTTCATCCTTCTGAGGATGGTAAATTGAATGCCATTAAATTGGGTAATAGTAACTTCTCTTATTTATAGTGCAACAGCAAAGTAAAGACTGGTCTAGAAATCAATACATGGAAAAAACAGGTATATTATTCATGTTATTATTAAAAAAAACATCAAGAGAATTAAGGTAATTGCCTATGCTCTATATAATACACCCTGTGGTTGAACACTGCACATACTCCAGTAAATCATTAAGGCTCATTTCTCACCCAGCCAGAAACATACAATTCAACAAGCCATTAAAAAATGTACGCATGCAACTTCACCAAAAATTAAAAATCAAGTTTTCAAAAAGATATAAGGTTATAATTGCTGTTGACTACAAGAAATGAGCACTACAAATAACAATGAATTAAACATAAGTCAGATAGTCTTGTATGTTAATGTAAGGTGCCAGTGAATCTTCACTCCCTCCCAACAATGTGTTGTAATTGTTTATTTGTAAAGCACTTATACACAAAGTGCTTCAAAGCCCTTCAATGCGGGAAGGGAACAAGGGAATACAGAGTTAGGCCCTGAAATTTCCGAATGATCTAACAAACAGTGACTGGCATACTGGCCTACTGGCCTGACGGCATTACTACTAGTGAAGTGCATGACAGCAAGGAAGGCGAAAGGGGGAGGAGAAGGATAAGACATACAATCCATAGACTGCCATTCTAGGCCAGTAACTTTAGATAGTGCAAGTGCATGACAAAGAGTGAGGTGATCGGGAGGAGAAGAACATACAGAAACAAAAACTGCTGTACTAGGCCAGGTGAACTAGGCCTAGTGCATTCTAGGTAATGTAAGTGTGCAGACAGGAAGTGAGAAGGAGAGGAGGGGAACACGTGTGCACAGTAAAGCTGTGCCCTGGGTTCAGTGCAGAGAGGTTAGTATTCTCATGGAACGTGTTCCAGAAGTGCAGTAGTGGTGAGCAGAGTACAGAGGCCCTGGGGCGAGCGCAAAGACTGGCGGGGGAGCCTGGCACCTATGAGGCTCTGTAGGTGCACCAGGCGACCTGTTAGCAAAAACAGACATAGTTAGGGAAGAGATGGAGGAGGGAATAGAGACAGAGGTGAGCAGGAGAGAGGGAGAGATAAAGAGGAAGAGAAGAGGAAGGTCTTGAGGAGTTTCCAAAACTTAATGAGATCAGGCTTAAGATGTAGAGGGGCAGGGAGGTTGATCCAGAGGGAAGCACCTGCAGAGGATGAAGATTTACCCCCAAATCTCTGTTTGGAAAAACGTCTCATCTGCAGCGAGTTAGGAGAGGATGAACGTAGGGCTCTAGAAGGAGAGCGCTTGAGGCTAAGGATAAGTCTTGCGGTCCTGTTTGCGATGAGTTGTAGAGGTCATAGAGTAGAAGTAGGCAGATTGAGAAAGAGACTGTTGCAGTAGTACAGTCTAGAGGGCACCAGGGCTCTGGAGACGTTATCCATCTGGGTGAAGGTGAGAAAAGGTAGAATACCTCTGAGGGGGTGCAGCATGTAGTGGGACTTTTTAGAGATGTGAGAGGAGAAGGAGAGAGTGGAGTCGAAGATGACCCCCCAGATTATTTGCCTCACTAGTGGGTGGTGAGGGCGCAGGGCCAAGGGAGGACGACCACAGTGAGTGTGGGAAAGCGGTAGCAGGGGTCCCAATGAGGACGATCTATGTCTTGCTGGCATTGAGGCAGATCGTTTGCGTTACACCAAGACTGAATTGCAGACAGACAGTCCGGAATGAGCGAGGAGTAGGAGGCCAAGGCTAGCCTGAAAGAGAGCTGTGTCTCATCAGCATAACACTGAAAGTTGGAGGTGAAGGCAGAGATCCTGGGGGCCAGAGAGGCCATGCGAATAGGTTAGTTCCCTGGGGGACACCCCAAGTAGAGAGAGTACTATAAGAGAGAAAAGACCCAAGTTACACCTGGGAAGGATGCTCCGAGAGAAAGGCGGCAAACCATGCCAGGGCCTGATCTGTGATGCCAAGTATGTCACGAGACGGGAGATCAGGATGTTGTGGTTTACCATATCGAAAGCAGAGGAGAGGTCAAGGAGGACAGAGGGGTAGTTAGAGTCCAGATTTGAGAGCAGGTGTTCATAAGAGCAGTTGCCATGCCTCTGGATGCTCTGAAGCCAGAATGATGGTCATGGAGACAATCAAAAGATTCAGTGTGGAGGTTAAGCTGAGAGATAGCCAACTTCCAGGAAAGGGGTGATGGAGATCGGGCGGTAGTTTGCTGGAATAGAAGGGTCGGCAGAAGGTTTTTTGAGTAGAGAGTGCTTGAGAGAAGTGGGGAAAACACCAGTGGCAAAACACAGGTTACAGAGGTCTGCAAAGGCTGGAGCAAGAGTGTCAATGTTGTCCTGGATGGTTTTGGAGAGGCAGGGGGCCACCTGTTTGGAAGAGGATTTCATAGACTGGACTTGTCTAGAGACCTCATCAGGTCTGGCAGGGGAGAGAAGAGGGGGAGAGGTGAGGGGGGGGGCAATGGGGGCCCAAGAGATGTTGGTGCATGCCTGGGTGCAGAGGCGAGGGAGGTCTGGATGTCCTGTGTTTTGGTGGTGAAGTGTGCAGCCAGGGCCGAGCAAAGGGCCTGGGTGGGTGTAGTAGAGGATGACGCTGCAGTAGGATTGGCCAGTTTCTTGCCGACTTGGAAATGTTCGCTGTGTTGTTAGATGCCACGGAGATGCAGGATTTAATATGGACTCTCTTCTTGGACCGGATGGAGAGTCTGTATTGCCTTTGAAGAAGGCGGCAAGCCAGCTTGTCAGCGGGTGCACCTGAGAATCCCCATTCATGTTCTGCTGCTCTGCACTTGCGTTTAAGGGCAGCCAGATCGGAGTCGTACCAAGAGTTGCACTTTTTGGCAGGCTTCAATCTGACCCTTGTGACAGGACAGGGACAAGAATGTCGAGAGGGTTGGTGATGGAAAGGTGAAAGTTTGAGAGGGCTGTGTCGGGTGAGAGTCAGCAGGAGGAGTCAGAGGAGGAGAGTAGGTGGAGGCAAAGGCAGCCGTTGTCACTCTTTTCATGGGTCGGAAAACCTTGAAGGTGGTTGGCGGTGCAGGTTGTGCCAATGCTAAAGTAGAAGAGAGCTTCAAGTGTGAGGAGAGAAGAAAGTGATCAGTCCAGGAGAGTGAGGTAGTAAGAGGGATAGAGAGAGGGATGTCTGTGGAGATGAGAGCATCCAGGGTATGGTCTGGGGTGTGCGTCTGGCCAGAAGGTAGAATGGAGAGAGAGAAAGAGTCACATAGGTTTGCGGAAAGGTCCTGAGGAGTTGGCAGATTCAAGGTGTATGTTAAGATCCCCCAGTAGGCGGAGTTGGGAATAGAAGGAAAGGAGAGCAGAGGCGAGGTCTGCCCATTTCGAGCGGAAGATGGTAGACTGGCCCGGCGGCCGATAGAGGGTGGCCAGAGTAAGAGAGGAGACAGGGGAGGGAGCCTGCAGACCAGGCATTCAAAAGCGGAGTAGGCCTGAGTGGGAATAACGGAAACAGGGATCCACTCTGGAAAGATGTGGGCTACTCCACCTCCTGGCCTGTTGGGCCTGGGTTCAGAGAGGCTCCTGTAGCCTTCAGGGAGAAGTGTGCCAACACTCGTGACAGAGCTGTCCTTAAACCATGCCTCAGTGAGAGCAAGAACATCAAGATCCAGGAGTTCAAGGGGGTGGTAGATGTCAGAGGAGTGCTTGACAACAGAGCGAGAGTTAAACGTGGCAACATGGAGCAGGTTGCCATTTTTGAGAGATTTACGGGTGGGGGGGGATACAGGGAACAGAAGTCCCCCTCAGTCCCCCTCACCCTTTGGCGGCAAGAATGCCTAAGAGGTAGAGGTAGGAGGAGGTAGCGGACCAGAAGATGAAAAGGATGTCAGAGGGGAAGAGCACAGGCAAGGGAGCGAGGCAGGTTGCAAGCGGCAAGGGAGCTGAGGTGAGAGAGGCCATACGGTCAGGAGGAGGCGAGGGAGGCAGGGAGGTGGAAAGTTGATAAGGCGAGGGAGGAGCCCATCAAAAAGTAGGAGGTTGGATTGAGGCCCTTGTACCAGGATGGTACTATTCCGATAAACATTTATGATGACCCTAGAGGTGGAGGAGAAGGCAAGCAGGACCTCCCAGCGGGTGCCACCTTTATGTGTGAGGAAGAGTAGGGAGAGAGCAGAGCAACCATACGAAGAGTCTATAGGTGAAGGAACGACAAAGAGGATGTCGGTGAGAGTCTCTCTGGCGGAAGCACTGACGAAGGTAGGCCTGGGTTGGAGCCCTTGCTGCGGAGGTCACATCTGGTGACCTATAATAACATCTCCAATTAAACGATTAGTGGAAGCATCACATGCGCAAAGCTGACAGTTACCCTAAACGTGATACATTAGGTTATGCCATCACATAGGCCATGATTTCACTGGACGAAAACCTTGTGACCAATAGGTAGCAACTAATTGACCTATTTGTCTTTCCAACAATGATATTAAATATGTAAGGACTTCTGACCTTCCCTCAAAGAGATCCTGATTGCATTATGCATAACTTAAGTGATTAACTGATTCAAAATGTCAAATCATTTTAATTTGAATGGGTCAGTTGAGAGTTTATCAGTATTTGGCATCCACAATGTACCACAGATGTGTACAGCAGGTAGACGCACTGCATGGCTCAAAACATTATGAGAGTTCTAGTCATGAAAAGTGCATGACGTACAAATGAGTAAATTAGCGATGCTTGGGCAGATGTAGGCACTATTCAGAATATTGTGAATGCAACAATCTTCCACGAGTGACAGGATTTCTAGACCCCTCACATATCGAACCATCTTTAGGTACTGGCACAAAACATTCGCAAGGTGGCTTAAGTTCCCGCTGGCACCTTGGCATCTGCATTTCATTTCATCTGGCGGCTCTTGTTTATTAGTGATTTGTAAGGCGCCCGATATGTTTGCAGTTGCTCCGTGATGCCCCCAGTAGAGGGAAAGGATGGGGTATCGTATCCAATCCATCATATCCTTTGAACATTCCAGAATAATTTAAGGGCTAGGGTCAAGGAAGGTGGGACAGTTTGAGAAGGCAAGGTAAGTGCAATGTAACACATGCACATCGCTTTCAAGGAAACCTGAACAGTGCAAAACAGGTGTAGAAGTTATCAGAATAATAAAGAAATTGCCTTCTGTGATATTCATGTGGTATGACAGATGACTCATATGGGCATGGTGCAAATGTCTTTTAAAAGGGAAGACTTTTGGCCTCTTCTGACCATGAAATGTTTTTCTTTAGATGGAAGCCTGATGAGAAGGCCATTCCTAAAAGTAGTTATTGTAGTAATTTGTATAGATAGATTTTTGTGCGATATGAACTTGTAACGTATGTACGTTTGTGGGTGTTTTATATGTTAATAGAACTCTCTTTAACAGAATGCAAATCGATAGTACAGGTTTCAAGTACAATTTTAGTATGCAGTATGTTGGGTAGGGTGCACATGTGTGCTGAGGGTGACAGAGGATACCATGTCGGTAGGATACACGTTTTTTAAAAATGTGTTTTGAGTTTTTTGTCATTCGATACGATAATGTGATGTTTATGTTTTCTGTGAAGTGTACGTTTCTATGAATTGTTTGCAGTTCCTGTATCGTGCAAGTATTTTTTTGAAAAGCAATGTGTTTGCGTGGTGTGTGTGGTGTGAGGGACATGTGTACAATGCATATGACAGTCTGTTGTAGCCTGTGTATTTGTGCCGGTGTACATGCTTGAGTGTGGTGGGGGCAGGTCTTTTCAGCAAGTGCTTTGTAGACATGCGTGTTGTTCTGCAATTGAGCTGTAGGTCTTGTATATTTGTTACATTGTGGGTACGTAGTGCTGGTGGGTACTGGGCCCATCTTTCATTTCAGCATGACTTTTTTTTAAATTGTGAGTAGCCATTTTAGGAAAGTCTGCTTTCACTCTTTCCCTTCTAATGGTTGCATAGTTGCACTTGTGGATTAGTGGACTAATGAATCCACTACAGGGATCTTTGTTTGAACTCATGACCACAGGTTCAAATCCTGGGAGGTCCACTCAGCCCTTTGTCATTCAGAGGTCATTGTTACCCAACTTCACAGATTTTGAAAATGAGTACCAAGATACCCCTCAAGAGGGGTGTGCTCTCTAAAAATACTGATTTTATATCCGTATAAGTGTTCTGCTGAATGTATGAAATTCTGGTTAAGACCAAGTCGTGTTTGATCCCTGAATCGCAAAGGACTGTTCCTGATTTTTCTTCCCTTCTTTTCTCATTTTAGAACTCGCAATGTTTCTTTTTCAATGGTGAGCACAGGGAACAACGCAAGGTAAGGAATCGGGACCTCTAATGACCTGATTTGTTCACTGGGTTTTTGGAACAATTCTGCTGTGGAAAAAGTGTATAACATAAGTCTAGCATCGTTACAAGGTTTTTATGACACCTCTGGTAAATGTCAATTTTCTCCCTACCCCCCTAACCCCCCCGTGTGCAGATTTGCTGCTTGTATGACCAATCAGCACTCGTTGCCCATCTGCTGGAGGAACCATAGCCAGCAAAATAGTTTCCTTACCATCAAACAAGCAGTGAGGATGCCACTTAGAGCCATCTCTGGCTCTTCACAAAGGGTTCTGCCATGCCATGCTGGGCCCCCACCTAAACCGGGCCCATTTCTAAAAACCTTGCCTTGTAATTACTTAAAGTCTCACTGAGATGGATGCTGCGAGCCTGATTCTCAGACACTTGCTCTGGAGCAAACGGGAAGATGCCCATCAGGCTCCTTGATTTTCACCTGCTACCTTTGTCTAATCCTCACAGCCTGAAACTGGAGCACATCTAGAATGCCTGGAGCAACCCTTAGAGGCCTTGATCAAATCTTTGTGAATTGCATTTGCTTGTGAGCATCTCCCCAAGCTCGTTTTGGGGCTTTGAGAATAAGTTATGAGGTAGCAGGTGCAGAACTGAGTTGCTCACAGGCCCCTCCTCCTTTGCTCCAGTGTATAACTTTGAGAATCGATCCCTTTGTGTGCAGTAGTGTTCATTATCTCCCAATGGGATATGCTTAGACTGCTGCAGGGATTCGTTTGTGAGACTCAGCAGGGGTGTTGCTAGGTTTGTAAAACATCTGGGGCTATGCTAGAGAAGATTGAGAAATCACAGAATGAAAGTAAGATCAAACTTTATTTAACTGGGTGATGACACTGCTCAATGATTCAACACGCTGCACTGAGATGGAGGTAATTCTAGGCACTTTTGGTAAGCCTTGATTTCTGGTCATGTACCCGAGAAGTAATCTCAGTCTGTTCTGGACCTAATTTACAGATCATGAGACTGAGCCGATGATCCTATTTATATATATTATGCATTGGGAACTAAGCATGTGCATAGCCATCCTTATTCTGAGACCCAGCTAAAATTCTGTGAGGGGAAGGTTATCATTTTGTCCTTGGGACCCCAATAGCATGATTGACATTGCAGCTATTCTAACCTCACATTTAAAACTTGAGGCTGTCCGAGTGGGTGTATATGGACCCATGTTAGAAATATTTTAATGTTGGGGTGAGAGTTGTGAAAAATGAAATAAGTACAAAGCTCAGTGTTCATTATGTATTTGGTGATGTTTGTTTATTATTGATTTTTTTTAGATCATGTACTTTGCTCTGGAAGACAACAGTAATATTCTTCTAATATGTGCCAACCTGCAATATCCACATGAATGCCTGGACATAATGTTCTTATTACAGGGCAGTTGTAACATCACAACAGCTCTGTTATCAGTTATTAAGGGATCACAATGCCTGCTGCTTGTGCCAGAATAGAACTCCATTGGTCACTGCAGCACTTAATTAAAGCTGTGGCAAGCTTTTTAAATTCCTTGCTTGTAAAATAGCTAGCTTTCTGTGATGCTTTACTGCCATTGACAAGGAACTGTTAATGGTAGAATGTATAACCTGTGCACTTTCTGAGTTTAACATATGTGAGCAAAAATCTGCATGTTTTTACTTATTTTAAAACACACTAGGAAAACCTTTTTTCGATGCATTTTATTAAGCTGCTTAAAGTATTTTTCTGCAACACATTAGAAGCTACTACGTGTTAGTTTACAAAAGAAAATCCAAACAGATTCTACATTGATCTTGTGGATCAGCAAATGGAAGATCTCTTACATCATTTTAAGCCAAAAGCCTTCGGCCTTGTTCCTCTATTTGGTCACAGAACTCCTTAGTGACTTGCAAAATCCTTATAACGTTTAGAAGGGGGGTACATTATCCCAAATAGTATGACTAAAATATATACTGGAAGTGATCCTTAGCAATGAACAGTTTAACATTTTATATAGAGCCAGTTTACAATGTTAGTACAATTAAATCATTTTTTTTATTGCTGATTTTTGCTGCTGCCCTCTGTCCCCATCAAGACATGTTTTTTTTTTCTTCGGTCGTGCACCTGGCGGCAATGGTTGGGGTAACTCTTAGAAATGCACGTCTGACAGCCAGACTCTCACCAACGTAGAGTGAGAAAGAGCGAGAGAGATGGATGTGAAGAGGGAGGGAGCGAGGGAGGGATGGATTGATTGATGGATGGATGGATGGATGGATGGAGAAGAAGAGGGGGGTGGGGGAGCATGGAGCTGGAGTGAGAGTGATGGAGCGAGCAAGGCAGATCGAGTGTGTGAGAGGGTTGCATGGGGAGAAGGAGCTGAGTGAGTGAGTGAAAGGGCATGGATGGATGGACTGATGGAGGAGAGGGCGAGGAAGTGGGTGGGAGGGATGGATGCATGGATGAAGAGCGCGGGATGGATGGGAGGAGTGGCAAAAGGAGAGGCGGGATCGATGGAGCGGGGGGAGGGTTGATGGTATGGATAATCGGTGGGGAGGAAGGTGGATGAGGAGAGAGAGGGATACTGAAGGGCAAGCAGAGCGACGGGGAAGTGAGAGAGTGAGATGTAGGGGGAGGCAGACAGATGGAGCGAGGGAGACTGGGAGAGATGGAAGGGGAGGCAGGGGGAGGGAGACTGGGGCAGAGAGAGAGACTAAGGTAGAGCGAGAGCTACATTGGTGTATTATACACCCGATACAGTTTGAAATCTTTGTGAGTAGTCCATTAATGGAAATATGCCACAAGTTTCTTGCTAGGTCTCAGATTTATAGTCTGTAACCACTGATGCAAAAGAGACATAAAATAGTCCCACTCCAGCAGTGCAAGGAAATAAAAACAAAGTATATTTTCTTTGTTTCCCCTCTTAGGCTGATGGATGGATGTTATGTTAAGATTTGGAACTATGCTTAGCCATCAGTACTTTCAGAGCACTTACGCGTGTTTATTGAGTGGTGTAGAGTGCCCCCACCAGGAGTATCCAGACATCAATCTGTTGGAGGAAAGAAAATGAGCAATTGGAAGATCGGATGCGAAAATGGGAAATATATGCTGCAAACAAAAGGGAGGGAGGGGTGCATTGGACAGCATGTTCTGTGATCGCATGAGTGCATGTCAGTCCTGTTACGTGGACTATAGTTATGCAAAAAAGACGAGAATGTGTCAAGTGTTGTGATAATTTAAGTTGTGTTTGCTAGGAAGATTTGGAGAATGGTGGACATCTTGTAATGCTGGATGTGTGAGAGGTTGAGTGTGGTCATGCAATCCTAGCAGTTTGGTGGCTTATCTTTCTGGGCATCTCTATACCTTATACTTCAGGTCAAACTCAAGAATGTTTAGTCTCGGACTGCCAAGGCTGAGCCAAAAGTGGCCTAGTCAAGAATAGACTGTGCAAAGGAGATTGTTGATTATTATGGAGGACAAGGGAATGGAGTGGTCAAACTGACATAGAAAAATTGAAAACGCCTGGTGCCTTCATGTCAAAAAGGTCATTAAGAGTTTGTGCCATGTCACGTTACCATTTATTTTAGTTCTGTGAGAAACTTGAAGGTGTCTCCCTGGCTAAACCCTGGGGATCTGTTATCCAGGTGGCCAGGACACGGCCATTGCTATTTGATCCAGTTAATGGGGGTAGACTAGTGAGGGAGGATCACCTGGAGGGGGGTCCGTTGGGAGTGGGACACCGGATGGGTGAGATGCAATATCCCCCTTCTTTCAAAACCTTTTCCTTATCCAACCACTGCCCCTCTCCCCATTTTCCGACACAAACACTTTTGTATGACACACCAGAGAACAGACTAACACCAGAGCCGTTTACCTGACATGTCTCACTACAAGGATCAGGTAAAGTCAGGCAATTGATCAGAATCACACACACACCGACTGCCTTTTCCCTTCCCCACAGGGATAAAAGGTGGAGCAAGAGAGCACAGTACAAGCAAGGCAGACCACACGACGAGACATCTATCCAGACCGGCAGTTCAAAAGGAGGAGAAAGGTGGCAAACACTGAGAGGCTGATGAGTCTAGAGACAACCTTGCCTTATTCAACAAAACCCTGCAAACCCTCTGCTGGAAGAATCGTAAGGCCCAGGACAATAGCCCAAGTGTGCTGCAGCAGATGTCAACGGTACACAGAGCGTATTGATGCCGATAAGCCAGAGTGAGGGCCAATCCTGCTTCCGTGGTACCGGCCTTGACTCCAGTTAAAGAGGAATGCCAAATGTGGTTCATCACAGCTGGTGAGTCGAGTGGAGAGCCGATAAGAATCGGGCTGTGGTGAATGAAAGTAGCAAAGTAAGAAAAGCTTAAGAAACAGTAACATTGTAAAAGGGAGAGCAGCTGCAAAAGGGAGCCGGCACCACGTGGTGCTGCTCCGAGAAACCCTGTTCAATCCCAGGCCGAATGAAAATCCAGTTACCAGAAAGCCGTTGTAGAGTCGTCAAGATAGGTCAAAGTGGTCATACAGGAGGTCAAGCAAAATCCCCATACATTTGAAAGCCTTTGACCTAGGAAGCGCGAGAAAGCAAGGGAAGTGGATCCCGCAAACAATGAAAGTGAATGTGAAGTTGGCAAGAGTGAACCCAGAAGAGGAATGCTGACGAGAAGGGGGCAAGTCTAAAGTCCCAAAGAAACAGTGTGTTGACAAGAGTGAACCCGGCTGAGGGATGTCCACTGGAACTGTTTAAAAAGACATTGAGATTTGTGCGTGAAGGAAAAGCCATAGTGAACCTGGTGGAGGGAGGCTGAAAACAAGGTAGGGTCTACGCCCGGAAGAGGGGGACCCTGGGGCGAAGCCATAACCTGAAAAATACATGATGCAGAACTTTGTGTTTCTTTGTTGTTTTGTTCTAGATAAAATCTGCCAGGCCCTCGGGACCAGGAAACCAGAACCACCAAAGGCCTTGATATCGATGGGAACTGTTTTGCGATACAAGCCCAGAAGAGGGAGATCCAAGGAGTGAAGAATCTCCACCCTAAGTAAAACCAGGAAACAAACTTACATTTATTGAAGGAACTTTTGTTTTGTTATCTGTCTACGTCAGGCCCTCAAAGGCAAGAGACTTTCAGAAGAAACAAGACTTGGCCATCAAATTGACGGTCCTGATAGTTGCAAGTGAAACTGTTGTCTCGTGCTGGGGAAGCTCGAGACTGCACTGTGCTCCAAAATCCCACCACCTTGCCCCATGATCAAAACGTGGGGAAGGGAGACCCAAGCTACCGCATCCTGACATATTATTTGAGAACACTTCTTTCTTTTCTTGAGAACTATCCCACACCCCATTTTGTATTAGTTGTAAGGTTTGGCAATAGGTCTCTTAGTATAGGCCCTTTTTATTTGACACACCACTAGGAGTGCCTTATTTATATTTAATGTTTCTGTTAAAGGATATTTTATACTGTGCACTATCACCAACGCAGTGGTGCCCTGGCACACTGGCGGATCTGAAAAAAAGTGGATTGGTTGGGGTACATTAGTAGGACAAAGATTGGAGAAAGAGCAAGGGAGCTGTGATGTGCTGTTGGCAGCTTCAGTTTGGTTAACACCTTTTGCTGAGCTTTTTGGTGTGGTATCCGTATCCATCGTGTGTTGTTGTGTAAGGCTATGGGTGGGTTGTTTGTTGTTGCAGTGTAGTGAAGTGCGTGCGGGTTCTTATGGTTTTAGAGGTATGGTTGGGTTTAGTTGAGTTTTGAGAGGCATATGCAGAGGCGTGAGGTTTTAGTAGGCTTGGTTATTAGCATTGTTGTCTGAAGAGATGCACACATATTTTGTGTCTTTCAAGGTTTATATGAATGTCTGCCTTACAGGGATCTTGTTTCAGCATGACACTAGGCTGTCCCTCGCCAATGTCTATATGTCACGCTAGTCAGTCTCTACAATTCTCTTTGTTGTTCCTCCGGCCAGCCCTTCCATCCCAGTCTGTGTGTGATGCAAACTAATCCCTGTGGAACTATCTAGTTGTGACCCATGCCCATTCCCATAGCTCTATCTGGGTGCAACGCGGTTCAGTTCAGCCGTTACCACCATGTCCAGATTTGATGCAAGGCAATCACCATACCTATGTCTCATTTGTTTTGAAAATGGAGGCTGCAACAATTTAAAAAGCACACCTAGATGTGATTTTGCCAAAGAGCACTAATATTGCGCAACATGGAGGGTAAGGATGTTTAAGGTGCTCTTAAGTAGGAAGTAAGGGGTTGGATCCAGGCAGCAAAAATCAGGCTGTAAGTGAGATGTACAGTAAATACACATGACAAGTGAGAGGAGGAAGCAGTTTGCAGTCAGGCTGTGAGAGAAGGGAGACAGGCTTATCAGTGCAGAGTAGTGGCACATTGTAAATTGTCCCGAAATGCAGGGAAACGGTCAGGTTGTTCTGTGTGCAGCATGGGCTGTGGGAAGGTTGCAGGGGCGGCGGCATGGAGGGGGGGGGGCTCCCTCCAGCTCCGGTGCTGGGGGCCAACTCTCCCGCCTGCCGGCTCCCGGTAGATCAGTTAAACAGCTGGAAGGCCAATCAGTTGGAACCCGACTTCGTTCCCATTGCAACACTCTAAGGCAATTCTGTAGGAATGAGCAAAATGTGACGTTGGTCCTGCCTGCACGTGTTGCAGAGAAAAAACAAGCCGAGAAATGCAGTGTGGTTAATGTTGAAAGGCAGCTGCAGATTTAATGAATTTTCTGTATTGTAAATTCAATCCGCTGACTTAAAGTGGACTTTAGGAAAACTCCCCAAACAAGGATCTTCGACTGAGCAGTTGAAAGGTTCACTTCTTCTAGGGATTCTTAACATGGGAGCAGGTACTCCTAATCGAGTCTTCCCTTCTGTCTGAACACAGATCAGCAACAAGCAACAGGGGACACACCACCCATCTCCTGACGGTGGTAGTGAGGATCATAGACTGGGCGGAGGAAAACCATTAATCCAGCAAGACTTCCTAGATTCTATGGATCCTTAACATGGGAGCAGATACTCCTAGTCAAGTCTTCCCTTTTGGTCTCAACACTTTTCTCACAAACACTTTGGATTTCTTTCAGTAGAACCGTTTGCAACTAGCCAGGATGCTCCACGTTCCAGGTTTTTGTAATGGAACAGGTAAGGGGAGGCCAGGGGGATGGATGCTCCCTCTTCGCCTTGGCCGCAAGATCTGCACATATGGGTTAGCCCTCATTATGCTCCCACAAGCCGTGCTCTTGTGATTCAAGACTGAAAGGCCCTGGATATTTCTGAACTCTCCCTGTTGGGCATGGAAGGCACCTTTCCTGTGAATCCTGGCTCTTCTTCTGTATCCTCCTCTCCTTAGACCCTAAGCTGCTCATACTTGATGACATGAACCTTAAGAGATTAGGTCTTGAGAACGAGGGCATCTACTCAGCGTTGGCGTCACCAGGTAGACCATTGACCGTCATAAAAATTGAGGTCCTTTGTTAAACAGTGTGGCACTGTAAGTCTTTACTCACTATCCAGTGATCCAGTCATGGTACTGGAAATGTTTTGCCAGGCGTTTACTAGAAGTAAGTCTACCCCTTCCCTGAGGGCCCAGCTTGCAGCTATCCTTACTTTGAGATCTACATGCACCCCCCCCCCCCCAAAACACTTGATTGCAAGAGGTCCTTAACCTTTCCAAAAGGTCTTCAAGACCGCTCCCTATTACGTCAGATCTGCCTTTCCCACATGGATCACCCTCTGGTACCCAAGGCACTGTTATGCTTGGACAGCCACACCTACATGTTCCTAATGTTGGTCCTCCACGGCAGACCTTCAGGTTTGCCATCCTTTCTTGCATGTTTGACTGATCTCTAATTCCACAAATAACAGAGCATAGTTTGTGCACCGCAGTAGTGCCCATATATTCTTTGGGAAAGATCCAGTGTACTGCTTTTCAGATCTTGATGAGGTAAGGACTAAGAGGAGGAAGAGGGACAAAGAGGTAATGCCTCTATTCCTTTTACATGTAGTCTTCCTCCTCTCAGTTCTGCCTCCCTCTCTTGGCTTTATACTGCATGTCTTGGCATAGCTTAGTTATCATCAGTAGTTGGTGGGGTCTTGCCTTTTCCTGATATACCACCCAAGGGGAAGGAGCATGGGGTCCTGGCCCAGAACTTTTTTTTTAAAAAATGTATTTACATTATTTAGCTGTTTCATGTGGTGTCTATACTGAGGCAGGTCACTTCATGACATGAGAACGTGGACGAGGAAGAGTCCAAGAATAAAGTGCTAAATGCATCTTATTTTCAAAATAACAAATTATTTACATTTATTTCCCCTTCATTTGCAAACTACGCTGTCAATATATTTTTGCAAGGACTGTCCCATGGACACTTTTCTGCAATTCAAGAGCCTTCCTGCTACCAAACAAGGGGGGCATGCAGGCTTTACAAATGACATTAATGACTCCCCATATTTTGAATATTTTATCCCCCGACCCCTCCTTTTTCTTCCAGTTTTCTTGAACTGTCCTCTTTTAATAAGAGTAAACACATCAATTTACTTTGATCTTAAGTGTTAGGTTTGCTTTGATTTGCTAGATTACTGAGCTTTAAGAACTAATTACTCTACGAGACACTAGCACTGATGTACGTTCTGGGGTGTTACGTAACATTGTATGCAGTACCCTGTGGGAGACTGCACCAACCTTGTCCTCTTAGCAATAGTTTACCAAACCTTTGGTATAAGCATGTACTACACAAGTTGGTAGAGTGACTGAGCAGCCAGGTTTATCTCAAGAGGGGTCATGAGCTGTAGGGTTGTAACAGTGACAAGTATTCAAATAACACTTAGGTTTCTTGATTAAACGATTATTTATTAATAAGTCAGTTGAATAAGCCTTCTTTAGAAGGGAGCAAATATGTAACACTTTGAAATATACTTCAGAAATACACACTCTCAGTTTCAATAAATCAGTAGATACCCATTTGGGATGGCACACAGACACTTGCTAAATTTCTACAGGAGTATTACCCCACAAGTATCTGGTATTCACCCCTCCTACTAAGTGGGGATATAATCAAATTATTTTACAAACAAAGGAGGAGTCTAATCCCTAGTAAACATTAACAATGTCCAAAATGTACACAATGGTAATACCATGACATCACCTTGTACATTCGTCAATCATCAGTATAAGTCCTCAAAAGATGTTCCAAATCACATATTTTAATATTCAAAAAGAACTCAAAAACACAAGACCCTGACAAACAAATCTAAAACACTTAAAAAGCATATGCACATGTTACAATACAATATATACAAAGCAGTAAAAAAACAATTTTAAACAATTAACAGACACGGGAAACAAAAGTTGAAACCTGAAAACCGAGAACAGTGCCAAATTAATTGTTATTATTCCACACTGTGCTCGTCATAGCCCGATTTATATAAGTTTCTGTCCTTAGTGTTGTGTGTTAACTGGACATTCCTCAGGGGCAATCATATCTCTTGTGCTCTGAAATGGCAGTCCTTTTCCGCTCAAAATTCTATTCTTAGTTTTCAAAAAAGATATTCCAAAATCTGTGGGTGCAACAAAGACAATATAAACATATCAATATGTGGGCGTCACAGGTTTGCATTACTACACCTAGCCCTCAATACCAAAAAGGGAAGAAAAAGGTAGGAAAATGTGACTATATCTCTACCTGAAAACTGGCGTCCCAAGAGAATAATTTTCTTAGGCCAAATAAGGTTACAACTCCTTAGTTCTGTAGACACTGGTCGTCTAGTCCAACACCAGACCCCACGGTTAAACTGTACCAAAACAAAATAACGGGGCGAAAAGCCCCCAGAACAGACTGTTAACAAGCATCTAAACAGATCTGTTACACAGATACACACAGAATCTCAAAGCAATCTAATGGGACACCCCGTGTCTCCAACACCTCATTTAAGAAATCCCTCTACTTTTTGCCCTCCTGTTCATACACATTCTCCTGAATCTTTAGTCTTTGAGAAAAAGGTGCCAAAGGAAATAGAGTGTTTGGAACAAAAAGGCATCACCAGAAATTCTAATCTTAGCCAAAAAGAAATTCTACTATTACGGAACTTAGGGAATAACAATGGTATTGTGATACGCCAAGCCAATAAAGGCGGGGCGATAGTTATTCTCGATATACAGGATTACATGGTAGAATGCGAAAGACTGCTTTCAGATAACATTAGTTACCGCAAAGTGGATCGAGATCCCACCCCGACATTACAGAAAATGATCAAAGAGAAGGTCGAAAAAGCTGTAGAACTAGAGTGGATCAGTAAACAGGAAGGAGAATACTTAGCTAGGGAGTCAGCCAGAACCCCGGTCTTCTATATACTCCCCAAGATCCACAAGAGTTTAGAGAAACCTCCAGGCAGACCTACTGTCTCGGGGGTTAACTCCCTTTTGGAACCCTTGTCCAAATTTGTGGATGTGTATTTAAGATCTTTTGTGATGAAAATGCGCAGCTATGTACAAGACACCCGAGATGCGATTTCCAAAATAGAAGGTTTACCATTCAATCCCTCCACAGATGTGTTAATATGTTTGGATATTCAGTCGCTTTATAATAATATTCCCCAGCGAGCCACCCTAGAAGTGATTGAGGAAACGTTGCTACTAAGGGAAGATAACCATCCTGTGAGCAATTCGTTCATATTGTGGTGTGCTGAGACTGCCTTGGTTAACAACTTTTTTCAATTTGACGGACAATATTATGTACAAGTGGAAGGTACAGCGATGGGGGCTGCCATGGCCCCGAACTTAGCTAATTTGTACGTAGACATGGTTGAACAGACAGTAGTGTACTCAGAATTGAATCCTTTAAAAAATCAGATATTACATGGCTGAGGTACATCGATGATGTTTTTGTGGTATGGCATGGTTCTGTAGAGGGGGCTAAAGAATTCATGACATGGTTGAACACCCAAAATAGATACCTAAAATTCACGGCCACGTTCAGTTCTATGGAAGTTAACTACTTGGACCTCACAATTTATCACAACAATTTGGAATTATGTGTCAAACCCTATGTGAAGCTAACAGATAAAAATGCACTTTTCCATTACAAGACTCACCATGCAAAGCATGTCCGCGATAACTTACCTTTTGGGCAATTTCTGCGTATCAAAAGAAATAGCAGTATCAAAGAGAACTATGAAGAAGGGGCAAACGTACTAATTGAGAAATTGAACAATAGGGGTTATCCTCCGAGAGTGGTTAAAAAAGCAGCAAAACGAGCCTTTAATAATGATCGTGGCTCTCTGTTTGAGAAAAAGATCAAAGACCCTTCTAATCCTCCTTTTGGTTTTGGTTAACACTTTCAGTAACGTGTCATATAAAATCAAGGGTATTATTTGCAAAAACTGGAAAAAATGTATGACTTTTCCTACACCTATTGTGGCCTTTAAGAAAAGTACTATCATTAGGAACCTTGTAATGAAAAATGATGTCCAGCGTACTACAGTCTATCCACGCACACAAGGTACTCTTTGGAATCTTCCGCAAGTGTTGGGCCACTATCCGTGTGTGAATTGTGTAATGTGTCCCTTGACTAAGAAAGTTTTGAAAGTCAATTTGGGTCTTAAACATGAATGGGTATTAAAAGAACATACTAATTGCAATACCAACAATGTAATTTATATGATTAAGTGTCCGTGTTCTTTGATATATATTGGGAAGACCAACAGGAAATGTAAAACACGGATGATTGAACACAGGAGCTGCATTAGGAACAATATTGATACCGCACCTTTGGTGTCCCATTTTAGAAGGTTGGGTCACTCAGAAAATGATTTTGAGTGGTGTATTTTGCAGAAAGTAACAGGGAAATGTCAAGATTTGATTAACAGGAAATTGGTCAATTTAGAGCAGAAACTGATTTTTATGACCCAAAGTCATCAGGTGGGACTTAATGAAAGTATTGAATGGCATAATGTGAGATGAACATTTCCCTAGCCTAATCCTATTCCTGGTTCTATCCATTTTCCTGCTGGCTATATTCCATCCCTCTTTGACCCTTATTTTGGGACAGGCATAATGTAATATGTGTGTCATTTCTTGGGACTTTTGTCTGATGCATGCATTGGGTGCACTCATATTTATGACCATTTTGTCCATTCCAAGGATGGGGCTTATTCATATGTCCTGGCTCCCGGTTTGATCAAGAGGCTCACTTTCCATGTGTGATCCTTGATGCAGCCCGTACCCTAGTGAGATCTTGCAATCCCCGTTTCTGATCCATATGTAGTTATGTGGATCAGTGGTTGTGAAGTTGTTGGGTCCCTGTGGCTGGACATGTACACTGGAGTATACATGGAGTAGCCTTTACCATGGTTGGGATGGCTATGATACGGTTTTTGGAGACGTGACGGGTTCACGTGATCGGAAATAAATGGTGTTAGGTGGCTGCTTAGCGACTAATGTGCGAGAAGCGTTTACGTTCAGACAGCAGGGGCTTTAATTACCTTGAACTGCAGTGAATTAAGGCGTTTTCTGTTTGTTATACAAGCCATCACGTGATAACATCACGTGATCGCGATACGTATGGTTGCTTGGCAACCAACGGTCGCGAGACTAGTATACGTCATATTCACGGGACGTACCTGCACTCAAACTTGTTTTTCCCTACGATGCGAGTCAACGAAGTCGCTTTCTCCTCACAGCGAAGGAAGTGGATACTGAGACATGCTACGAGCGCGTGTTGAGGGAGGTTAGTATAACCCCATATTGGAGCCTATTCTTTTAATAAGGCCTTGTCTGGTTATATTGGGTTGTAATGGATACTTGCCTATTCTGTGTTTAGGACCTACTTTGGAGCAAAACATCAGGTTGTTACCTGATCCATTGGAGGACGTTTAGAGCCTTTTGAGACACTTTATCCATTGGAAAGGTCACGTTTCTCTACGGCTCTATTAAGGTGAGGGACCAGAGGTGTTGGAGACACGGGGTGTCCCATTAGATTGCTTTGAGATTCTGTGTGTATCTGTGTAACAGATCTGTTTAGATGCTTGTTAACAGTCTGTTCTGGGGGCTTTTCGCCCCGTTATTTTGTTTTGGTACAGTTTAACCGTGGGGTCTGGTGTTGGACTAGACGACCAGTGTCTACAGAACTAAGGAGTTGAAACCTTATTTGGCCTAAGAAAATTATTCTCTTGGGACGCCAGTTTTCAGGTAGAGATATAGTCACATTTTCCTACCTTTTTCTTCCCTTTTTGGTATTGAGGGCTAGGGCTAGGTGTACTAATGCAAACCTGTGACGCCCACATATTGATATGTTTATATTGTCTTTGTTGCACCCACAGATTTTGGAATATCTTTTTTGAAAACTAAGAATGGAATTTTGAGCGGAAAAGGACTGCCATTTCAGAGCACAAGAGATATGATTGCCCCTGAGGAATGTCCAGTTAACACACAACACTAAGGACAGAAACTTATATAAGTCGGGCTATGACGAGCACAGTGTGGAATAATAACAATTAATTTGGCACTGTTCTCGGTTTTCAGGTTTCAACTTTTGTTTCCTGTGTCTGTTAATTGTTGAAAATTGTTTTTTTACTCCTTTGTATATATTGTATTGTAACATGTGCATATGCTTTTTAAGTGTTTTAGATTTGTTTGTCAGGGTCTTGTGTTTTTGAGTTCTTTTTGAATGTTAAAATATGTGATTTGGAACATCTTTTGAGGACATATACTGATGATTGACGAATGTACAAGGTGATGTCATGGTATTACCATTGTGTACATTTTGGACATTGTTAATGTTTACTAGGGATTAGACTCCTCCTTTGTTTGTATAATAACACAGACACTTCCAGCACCCTGAGGTGACTAAAATAACTAGGACACTGTGGACATTAATATATCACTGGTACATTTAGAGCAATACGGAGGTTGGTGTCAAAAGGAAAAGGTTTAGGGAATAAAACAATGGTTAACAAATATTCTTAAGCACACAAGTACTTTTGAACCCTCCAATGCAAAGAAAATTAACCCTTTCCCAGCTACACAAGTTATAGAATGTGCAACTCTTTGGAGGGATAGTTCAATCACAATGTCGGAGGTAAGAAGAGTCTTTAAGGGAGCCAGGACAGCCAAAGTCGATTGAGCAAAAGTCTAGGTGAGCTGAGGCACTTCTTGAAGGTAAGTAAAAAGCTTTGCACAATGTTTTAGAAATCTTTGTAGAAAATGAAATCACTGTTGGCCCACAAGCTGGGAGGCTTCTGAGGGGCAAAGCTTCAAGCAACTCTGCAATGGCAGCTAGGACAAGTCTCAACTGAGAGCTAGCAAGGCTACATGACCAGATGTAAGTACCCCTTTGTTCTATAGTACCTTAGGTCTGAAGAAATTGGTTACAGCTGGCTTCTGTTGTTCCTGGACCTCAGTCGTGGGGACAAGAAGGATAACATCTAGGGACTCCTGCACTACGAATTGAAGGTCAGCGGCAGCAATGGGTAAATTTCAGATCAGCTGCACTTCGCGGTTTCAGCTTCTCGTGAATGGCACGACTGCGGTTTTCGGATACCTTATGGGCTTTCCTCGTATCTGGGGTCCAGCATTCTGTTGAGGTGGCTGAGGCTCGATCAGTCCTGATTCATGGGAGTCCGGATGATCTTCCTGGAGCTCGGGTCTGACTTGAAGATGACAAATCGATTCTGGTGTTCTTCGCCCTGCCAATCTGTTCCTGCAGCAGCAATGGAAGTACAGCCAGCTCCAGTGGTCGGTTCTGCCTTCCAAGCCAAAGACCTCGCCTTTTATGCAGGTTACTCCCATTCAATCGCATCCTAGCTGTCACTCACACATCAGGGTGGCTGTCCTCCAAGGACAGGCAGCCAGCCAATCACCTTTGGGAGCGTTCCTGTAACGAAGGGGATTAAGCACAGGTAGTTTCAGCAGTGAAACCCGCCAAAGACAAAAAGAACAAAAGGACCAAACCTGGTTTGGCACGCAGAGTAAATCTCAAGAAGAACCTTTCCAACAAGAAATATCGAAAAAAGAAGACCGGCCCATTTTGACAAAATGGGCAGCCATGGGTGCTTTACTGCAGCTGCAATTGAAGCCTGTGGTAGAAACACACAAAGCTAGGAAAAAGTAAACCACTGCCACCAGCCATTAGTTGTAGAAAAGGTAACATAAAAATGTTACATGAGAAACTAGACAAAGGGGATACTAAGTAAAACCCTCCAGCAGCCTATTGTAAGATAGTGTGTGCTGGGTCTAGAAAGTTACAAATGTAAGTAAAGTCAATTTCACTTCACTGCTCTTGGAAACAGTACTTTAACCAAGAGAAGGTATTTAAACCTTTGGGAAATCTAAAGGACTTCCCTGTGCCATTGCACTGAAGGTACTGTATGTCACAATGTAAAACAATGATGCCTATGGAGTTTGTCAGACTCCAAAACCAAAAGAAACAGTGTTCAAATCAGTAAAGAATACATGAGAGAGTGGGAAAAAGGTCTCACTCTCTCCAGGATAAAAATGTAAAGTCCTAAAGTCCAGCAAAAGAGCTGGGTGTCTCTAATGTAGAAGGGAATTAGCACATTTCTGAGAATTCTCCCTAACATGGGATAATGTAAGAACAGTGGTAACGAGGATTTATTTTGTATCCTTTTAGACCACCTAAGCCCAAACTCATCCCGTATGTTCCTCTCTCCCTTAGTACTTGTATCCGTTCCTTTCTTTCTTTTTATTCCTACCTTCCAGCCTCTCGTTCTCCCACCCATATATTGTGTGATTTTGTTTGACCTGCAAACACTTATTGCTGGCAAACCATCACCCAGATTCCCCATATATTCTCCCGCTCTCGGGCCAGGGCGAGTGGACATGCAGGGTGTCTGCGATAGCATGCCATGGCTGTGGGAAGATATGCATTCATTGGACTGCCCATTCACAGCCAGTGTATAATGAGTACCATGAAGTTTCGCCGCCTCCTGACTGTCCCCGAAACTCAGCTCTTGCTTTTCTTAGGTTCTTAATGAAAAGACAGTGGTGACAATAAGCGGCCTCCTGGTCGACGCTTGTTCCCATCTTAGATTTAGGTTTAGATTAGGCATTTTCCCAACCTGCATACAGTTTAATAAACACCCTTGAAGTGTGATCACTTGTGTCTGTCTGTACTGTTCCCACCATGAGTTCCTTACAGTTCCCGGTCAGACTGTGTGGTTTCTTACTTAGGAGCAGGCTATGACAGTGTAGTAATATATAATCATCTACAGTGGCGGGAATATTCCCAGAGCACCATATGAAGGCTGTGTTTATCAGACAGAGTGAATGGTGGTTGTGAATGTATTATATACTGGTAGGCACGGAGAGGAGGGCCAGATGTCTGATGTTAAGATGGATTTCTAGAATGTGGGCTGGTGGACAGATTTTAGGAGGCTGGCCCCTCCCTTAGTTATAGTGAACAGGGAACACTGGAAAGTTTGCAAAAACCCAATCAAGGTACATGGATGAGCAGCCAAGGCTTATTTTCCAAGGAGTGTGTGTGTGTGTGAGGTCAGGGGCCCTCAATGAGTCCCCACAATATGTCACACAATAATTCATTTTAGACTATTAGTATAAAACCTACAGTAATTTCTTTTAGGCCTTCTGCACACACTGAAATGAATCTAATAGGTAGTATTATTGCACAATACCCTGATCCAAATATCTATAGTCACCATAGGTTCATAACCTATTTAGCAAAGCAGATACGTAGATTAGATGCAATAAATGATGCTACCAGATAACGGGTCAATAATCTAAGTTAAGCAGTCCAAACCCTAAGAAGAATGGAAATGTGTGCTCAAAAGGCACAGGAGCCACAATGTTGCTCACCAACATGGGGCCTCTGCAGGTAAGTTGCAGTTTACTTGTGTTGGTGATAGTCCAAAAGGTTCTTCAACAATTTTGTTAAAGGTAAGTCCATATTTTCTTATTTGTCAGTTTACTCTACCCAGGTGCAACGACCAAAAGGTTAGTGGAATGAAATTTAGCAGACAAAGGGACTTCTTCCTAGGGTTCCCCTGTAGGAGGACAGGGGAAAGGGGAGGGGCAAATGTTTACCATTCCACGCCCCCCCTCCCCACACCCCAACACAGATTTTCTCAGATGACTTTGTGGATCTTCTGGGGGGTCACTGGGAGCTCGATCCTCCGCTGTTCAGTGGTGCCCAGGACTTGCAGGTTTGAGGATTCTTCTGGTCGGGTACAGTTGCAAAATGCACCCTATGTCGATGAAGACCTGCAAGAAACACCAATCCAGAACTCTGCACACAGGCGACGACCGGTGTGTCCTTCCAGTCACAGTCACAGAAGCTGCTAAAACACAGGATCCCTTGTTGCTGGGACACTGAAATAATTTGGCGAGAAGGTAACCTGCAGCACAAGCTGGCGACCACTGAAGCTCCAGACTCGAACACAACTGACGTGGTAGCCCATGAGAGAGCTGGTCATACACCGGGCAGTCCAGGGACACTTCTGGCAGTATCCTGGAGAAGGCGTTGAGACTAGTGGTCTCTCTAGTCCAAGGGTTGAAGCACCACTCAGGGTCTTCGGAGGAGCAGGGCTTCACAGGGCTTGCTACTGGAAGGGATGCTTCAAGTGTTCTCTTTGGACCTTCTGCATCTTCTTAGAGGGATTCTTGGCTGCAACGAGGATGTGAAGAAATGGCTGCAGGGCTCCTCTTCTTATCCAAAATCAGAGCTGGAAGCAAGTCCAAGCCCACCAATGGTAAGGATCTGCACCATTTAAACAGCCAGTGGTTGTCCAGTCGGAGATATTACTGGTTTCACATTAGCCCCACACCAAGACTTTCTGCCACCACGGATGTGGGGTGGGACCTCAGAGTCCCACCTCCTTTCTGGGCCACACAGAAAGGCAGCACTAGCCTGTGAAAGTAGCAGCTTTCTCTGGCAAATGCGTGACATTTATAAGGAATGCTCTGGCCTAGCAAGGCAGGAAGAAGACAAAACAACTATGTCCAAAGAAGCAAGCTTAAATCACCTGTCGGTCATTTTAGGGCACTAGCATTAGTAGCCATGCATAGAGAAATGTGAATGTGCCCTGTGGTATGGTCAGAGAATGGAATGGACCAAGTGGTGGCATTTCACAGTATGTCTTATTCAAATTGTAAGAATAAACCTGTCTGTACCTATTCTAATGGTTTGCCCTGCCTAACACAATTGTTATGGTGCTCATTGTCAACAGTGTAGTCCAAAGCAATAGTACATCCTCTGTCCCAAAGCTAATCTACGCTGACCCTACCACTAAGCAAAACAAAGGAGCCTGGGAGAATGACTCCCTTCTCCTGGACGAGTTTTACCAGCTTCAATAAACTATTTTTAAATGGTTATTGGTGATTTCCTGAACCAGTTATTTGAGTTCTTCTAGGGGACTCTTCCACCTCTGGGACCTCCCTTTTCACCTTAAACAAAAGTCAGTTGGTTTGTCAATTTAGGGGTTTGATCCTTATCCTTCACAACTTGCAGTGTCTCTTTATTACTTCCTCACTTGTACCTGGATGCTGTGATTCTCTACTATTCTTTTTCGGTTGACTGTCCTTTCAGTTCCTTTGATACTTGTTTGTTCACTGGGACGAGTAGGCTGAATCCCTCTTCTCCCTCTACGAATAGTTTTGTCTTCATTGGGAGGATTAGGCTGAGCCCCATTTGTATTCAGACTCTTCTAAATTATTACTGTTTCACTGGGACGAGTAAGCTGAGTCCCATACTTGTTAACACACTTCTGAATGGTTAGTGCTTCACTGGGACGAGCAGGCTGTCTGTCCCTACTTCCGTGTTCCTCCCCAGGTCTCGCCTCTCTTCTGATACCTTTCTCTGTATGGGCTAGCGTCACTAGTTGATTTCTTGGAACCAGGTTATACATTTGCTTGGGGAGGGGTTTTGTGTTTATTCCGGTCCTTTGTACCTCTCTGGTGTGGCTTTGTGTTTGCCACTATTGGAGCATTCTGAGCGCCGTTCACAGATCTGCACGGTCCACCTTCCCCAGGTCACACCACTGCTCTTCTGTTGCTGCTTTCTTTTCTCTGGTTTGGCTTCCCCAGCATGCCATGGTCCTCTGTGTCTACTCTCTCCAAGGCTGATCCTTACGACAGAGGATCTTCGGTTTCGTGCTTGCGTCCGGCACGTCCCAGGTTTCAACTTCCTGGGTCTCTCTCCATGTTTCTTTAACTCCTCCTCCTCCTTTAATTACACTACTCTGGGGCTTTGCCAGTATGTAACTGTAGTCTTTTCTTGATGTTGGACTCCCATTCTTTGACTCACTTCAACTGCCTCGTCCCAGTGTTTGGCAGGTTATCTTCACTGTTTCTTAAGACTTTCCTCATCCCAGTGTCGGGCAAGCCTTCCTCTTCTTCAGAGATGTTACAATAGCAAAAAGTGATTGGTTCAGTATGGTTTTGCTGAAGCCCTCATGGCACGAGGGGCTCGCATGACAGGGTTAAGGAGTTCCTTGACGTAACAGGGATCCTTGTCCCCAAGAGGGCAGTCTCTCCCTGTGAGGTCCCACTTAGGAGGAATGTTGTGTAAATGGCCCACCTCCCTGGGCTCCCCTATGGGGAGAAGCGACAAGATTCCGCAGTTTGTCACAGAACACTAAAAATAATGCAAAAATGGTAAAAATGTATCTGCTGCCACTAGCTTGTCTTTGGGCACATATAAAAGTAACAATCCCAATGTATCCCCATTGCACTGCACTGTAAGCAGTGTTAAAATACAAAAATTCAAAACGGAAATATAGTTTTCCAGTACTGATAGTCTGAAGGACTGTTAGGTTTCCCCATAACAATGCGCAAAAGGCAAGGGAAGTGCAGCTGAAGGCTTTCCTTTTATTCGCAAAGTCAGAACAGGTCTAAACACAGAGCAAAAAGGGGTTCCTTAAGAACTATGAAGGGGAAGTTGCAAAAAGAGAAGTGTTTCCTATCATCTGAAGTCTGGCACCCATTTGGGGTATGATGATGAAAGTAGGTCATTGGCTTAGGGGCGGTACGGCTTTTAAGCCTTTTACAGCACCACAGCGTCATTGTGAGCGTGGGTGTGTTGAAACCATTCACAGGGGAATGAGAAAGCACACTCCCTAGTTCCTCCCATGGACAGGAAAGCCTGCAGGAACTGCAGGCACCTTGACCTGAGGTTGTGGTTTGAATTGTGCCTCCTTTGGAAGCAAAGCCAGCCTTCTCGGGAGGCATGCTAGGTACGTCATGGGCATGTTGCACTTTTGGGTTAAGGCAGGGCTCTTCTGGGAGTTAATCTATATAATACATCCTTGTCTACCCGTCCCAACCTGGGCTGCAGCTACATTGCCCTGTTAATAGAGGGCAGCATGGGGCTTTTGGGCCCAACGTAGTTTTAGAGTCTGCTTACCAGCTTTCATTTGCAGGTCTTCTTCAGGCATTAGGGACCCTTTTTCCTGAACTGGGGCCGCTAGCAAGTATTATTTATTTGTGTGTTTCACGTAGTGCTCCCTGCCACCTTGCAGCTGCTTTACAGCACTTGACACTGGAAATAATGTGAACTTACCTAACATGACTTAATATATGTTGACACCTCCTAATGTAACAAAATTATGACAACGACAAATTATCAAAACTCTGTAAAAGCCAAAACAAATCACAATTGGGTACACGGTCGCAGTTGGGGAAGAGAGAAATATAAAAGGGAAAACACAAGGTTGTAACAGGGTTTGGTTTAGATGCAGGTAGGGAGGGTGGGGAAGTCCAAAATATAGGTGTGTGGGGGACAGCAGAGGGAGTATCCCCCTAAAAGATAGAACGTATACATCAAAAGCACACATTCAAGTGAACCTTTATAGCAGAAATGCATTTAGGAAAACACCTAGATCCTAACAGACCAGTATTATGCCACGCAACACTATGTCCCCGCAGATTAAATGTGATTTAGCATAACCAAACCCAACACAGCATAGTATACCAAAACCAAGAGAGCATAGCCAAGAAGGCATAGAGTGGGCACATAGCAAAACATGCCTTGGCGGTACACACACCAAAAATGAAAGGCAAGAGAACTTCTCCTGTCACACCTTTCGGTCTATCCTGAGGCAAATTGCTCTTTCCTTTCGCCGAGGGGTGCTAACTTCTGATGACAGGAATAAACATGTGGGCCCTTTTTGGCCACTGAGACCAGTCTAATCTTGTTTAAGAATTTGTGGCTTCCAAAATATGGAATTATGTTTGCTTTGTGTTTTAGATAGTGTTAAAATGCTGCTGTGCATTTGCTTCTTAGTGCTTTGTGACACTGCAGCATCTTGCAAAGCCAAGGGTATGAGCAAAATTAATACAAAATGCAGGGTTCAGAAAGATGCATCAAACGAGGCATTCGTCCTCACAGGGATTGTCCTAGGCGCTAAGGCCGTGAGAAGGGCTGGTGTAGGCCGTGAGAAGGGCTGGTGTAGGCCGTGAGAAGGGCTGGTGTAGGCCGTGAGAAGTGTAGGCCGTAAAAAGGGCTGGTGTAGGCCGTGAGAAGGACTGGTGTCCTTTTACACCCTGTACCTGGCTGGGCCCGAGGACTCCTACAAGGAATACAATAGAACAGAATGGAATGGATGCATTTCATTGGGATATGTTATACCATTGTATACTATGCCAAATTACCACAGAATCGTTTCCGAATGCCTAATAGGCTTCTCACTGAAGCGGCTAAGTGTGCCCCTGCCAGGAGTATTCAGATGACAGCCCCCTGAAGGAAAGAAATGGGTTAGGGGAAGAGAATTTGGGAATGTGGGCAAGCGATGCTTACAAACAAAGGGATGGATACAGGGGTGCTGCGGGGGAGAATATTTTATGATCGACGGGGTGCATTTGCCATCTTTTTACGTGGACCATATGTGTTCAAAAGGGGAGGGGACGTGTCCTTAATTATTATAATTAGGCTGCGTTTCCACTGCAGGTTTGGACAACTGTTAGTACACAATGTACATGTGATGTAGGAGAGTTGTTCTTCTTGATTCTTTTTTTTGCAAACCCGCCATAATACTGATGCTGAAAGATTAAAGGCATGGTCTAGTAAAAACATTTATTTGAAAAATAGATAGGCAACATAAAAAAAAAAATACTAGCATTCTCTTTTTTAAAACTTCCTATGTAAAATTTTGAGCTATTCAAGCTCAAAATTCGCAAAAGCAAGCACATGGGCGCATCCATTTTGTGAAATAGAGGCCCTCCTGTGCTGGCTTTTGCTTTTGCGGCACTAATGAAGGAAAAGCCAGCCAGCTGTAGTAAACAAAAGCAACCGCTGGGTGGCTTTCCCTTCATTAGTGCTGTACGCGGAGGACGGGGACCGGAGACCAGAGCAGGAAAGCTGCAGCTGAATCTCAGTAAGTGCTATTTATTTATTTTTTAAAAATAAGCACTAGCTGCGGTTTTTTTTCTAAGTTTTCCGGGCTGGAGGAGCCCGGAAAACTTAGAAATAAAACTGCAGCTTTAAAAACGTTGTATTTATGTTTGCGATCGCTTTTCAAGCGACCGCAAACATAAATACAACGTTATTGTGTTGGAAAACGCTGCGGTTTTTCTTTCCAAGTTTCTCGGAGGAGCCTGAGAAACTCGGAAAGAAAAACCGCAGCGTTTTCCAACACAACCGCGTTGTTTCTGCCTGAATCTGCTTTCCCATTTGGGGCTCTCGGGCTCCGGGGAGATTTTAGATTTAGGCAGAAACAACGCAGCATTTAGCATTTCCCATTTAGGTCTCCTCCAGCCCGGAAAACTTAGAAAAAAAAACGCAGCTAGTGCTCTGTCCTCCGCGTACAGCACTAATGAAGGGAAAGCCACCCAGCAGTAGCTTTTGTTTACTACAGCTGGCTGGCTTTTCCTTCATTAGTGCCGCAAAAGCCAGCACAGGAGTGCCTCCATTTCACAAAATGGATGCGCCCATGTGCTTGCTTTTGCGAATTCGGAGCTTGAATAGCTCAAAATGTTACATAGGAAGTTTTAAAAAAGAGAATGCTAGTATTTTTTTTTATGTTGCCTATCTATTTTTTAAATAAAGTTTTTTACTAGACCATGCCTTTAACGGGTACCTCAAGGGCAGTATATATTTCCTGTAACACAGTTCTCTTTCCTCTGGGTTATTTCTTCCAGTGTTGCTTTGCTGGAAGGGACAGTGAGTCACCCGACTTCGGCAACGCAGCGCGTTCTGTGCTCCCATGCTGCCGATACATGGATTCCCGTCTCTCTCTCTGGATTGCGGCACGCCATTGACGTTTGTTTTTTGGTGTGGCAGGCTCTATTTTCCCTTAACTGTGGCGGTAGTCACGCCAGGAGCTCAGCTGGATAATCTTACTTAATTAGAATGTACATGTATAATGGGTGCTCTGCTCGGGGCACACCAGCGCACAGACTTTCCTCGCTCATATGCCTGACCATTCTGACGCAAAACTCTTATTTCATACCATCAAAACTGTAATCCTTTAAAGGGGCTTTCTCCTGTTGTGATAACTCCTCCAAAGCTTCCGTTTTCTTGCCTTGGCGAGAAGCCTTTGTATAACCGCAAGTTTACAAACTGCTCAAGTTATATATATATATATATAGGGACATATGCATCTAACATTATGTAGAAAATGATGGGGGGACATATACAGATGGGAGGGAAGGAATAACATAAACACTAGCAAGGTCATATACTAAGATAGGGGGAAATACACTGTGCAGAGGGTCTTATCCACTTAAGGGGCCCATACACAGAATATAGATTTAGCCCCCCAAGCAGGGACATATGCTCTGAGGGGCGACTTATATACTCAGCAAAGATGTATACACTGAGGTTGACTTGTATACTGAGCAGAGATCTATAGACCGGGGTAGGACATATATACTGAGGATGAATATATAAACGCATAGAGAAAGGACATACTGGAAGGGTATTTATGCCTTGGAGGGACATGCACACCCTGTTTCCCCTCCCTCTGTGCTCTTAACACTTAGTGTTGCGAGACAGGCGGACCGAGGTGTGAAGCACTTCATAAGCAACCTACATAACCTACCACCAGGGTACCACATTGCTGGGGGCTATTTAGCTCCCGGTTCTACCCTAGGAGAGCCTGGTTACTATGAAATCAATACCTACCAGAAGCTACCTTTTGGCTTCTCAAGCCAACTCGTACCTTAAATACATCTATATGTGAAATGAAAGGAATGGCAATAAAGAATAATTAGCGCACCTCATGTGCTTTCACCTGGCCCAGCCGAAGTCGAATTTACTTGTGCCCAGTTGCTGCCTCGTCTGTTTTCACCTTGCCCAGCCGAAAAAAATTAAATTAGTTGTGCCATCGGCAGCCTCTACTCCATGCCTCCTGCTTCTCCCTTCACCTCCCCTGCCCACCCTATCCCACCCCCTCTGCTTGCACTCTCCTCTTCACCTCCTCGTATTGTCCCCCTTATGCTACAAAATCCCCTTCCCATCCTAATCTCCCCTCCACCCCACTTCCCTTTCCCTTGTACCAATGCCCAGTTCCACCTTTCCTTCTCTTCTCTCCGCACACTGTACAAATATCTTGCCACTATATAATTGCATGACCCGCCCCACCATTAGCATTTTATATTACCGTCTGTTCTACCGTGCCACCCCCCACCCACTTTACCCTATTTGTGGAAGGCACTTGGAAAAATTAAGGACTGTCGTCAGACATGAGAGTTCTCTTCACTGTTATATGTACTATTTGCACTTATCATGCCCTTAATCTGCTCTATGTAGGCATGTATCATTCAGAAAATCAAGGGCTCTGAATGACTTTTTTTTCCCACTGTCCACCCCCTCCTTGAGCGCTTTGAAACACTTCTCTATGTATAGGCGCTATACAAATAAACAAATAAATAATACACATTTAAACACAATTGATCACACATAATGGGCAAAACATTAAATTGAAATCTCGTAGCTCCTGGTTCTACTGCTGAGGCTCCTGCCTACAGGGTGGTCATGCCTGACACCCAGGAGCTGATTTTATTTCCTGCTCATTGAATCCTAATTTGGAACCCTATACCACCTATGGTTCACACATCTTTGATAAGTACCAAACTTGTGCCTATCTTTGTTGTTTGCTTGGGTTTAAGAATGAAGACTCCCATTCCTAACTCAAGCCAGCTGTGATGGTCCCTTTTTACCCGTTGTAATGAATCCAGTGGAATAATCACGGATACTCTGGCAGTGATATCCTCCCATGTGGCCAAGGGGAGGGCAGCCGCTACTTGATCCTGGCCATGGGGGGGGGCTATATGAGGGAGGATCACATGGGAGGAGACAATCTCGGGAGAGATGTCAGGGCTTCTTTGGATGAGACATGGTATCCTCCATTTCCCCTTTTAGATAATCCTCTCATACCCAATGCCCACATGGCCTATTTCCATACCTCTACACCTCCCCCTTGGAAGAATAGAAAAGATTATTCACCAAAGCATACAAACCAAACTCCCAACTTCGGTCTACCATGTGGAAGTAATGAGATTGCCTTTACCTGTTCTACATATTTATCACCCCGTACTGCTTTACCATCCAGGAATGTTGAAGTGATTATCCAAACTCTTTGGATTATTTTTACTCAAACATCAGTAATGGACTTTTTGTCCCAGAATCCTCTGAATACTGGGACAAGGAGAAGAGCAGTGCAGAGAAGAAGAGGCTTTCTGCCCAACAAGCGTTCTAGCTTTTGGCCAAAAACACCTATACACAGGAAATTTGAAGACCGGCAGCCCATTGTCAAAGGCTGCTGTTGTTGGCGAGCTAACAGTCCTTCTCTCGGCGAGGCTTGGGGTCCCAAACGGGTGTGGCAGAGCTGCGTGACTCAGGGCAGAAGAAGAGAAATACTGCAAAAAGGGACGAGCTGCAGGGACGCCGGGAGAGTGGAAGAAACATCTGGGTGTTCGCCGTCTGCCGAAAGCGGACCCTTACCTGCGAGACTCCAATCTGAAACTGGCGTGCTGAAGGGAAGCCACAGGAAATGGAAAGACGCTGAGAAAGCAGTCACAAAGGGAAAACGGGAGGAGTACCTTCACTGAGTGACCGCAAAAGAACCAGAGAACGCCAACAAGAGCCGGTGAGTCAACCCAGGGATGATGAGGACCCCGCGGCCTATCGACGGGCACACCAAATGCAATTAACAGTAAAACAGACCAAAGAACAAGAGAAAACAGAGCAAATACCTGTAAAAAAGGGGAAGTTAATTGAAACCAAAGCCCTTACCAGTATGTGAATGCATGGAATGCAAATACATGGAAGCATATAAGCGAATGATATACCAAGAGGATATATATATATGGTTCAACAAAGTGGATGTACGCTTGTGGAAGTAGATGAATATAAGAAGACATGGCAGGAGAGTAGGGTGAAAAGGGTGAAAATACAAGAATCTCCGGCAGGAGAGTACACCGGGCAATTTGTAAATGAGTGGAAACAAGATCCTAAGCAAGGATATTGGGACTATTTGGGCCAGCCAAACAGGAGTAGCATCCTGGCCACAGAACTTTCAAGTGAATAGAACTATAGCACTGTGTGTGAGTAACGGTGGCACTGTGGGTCCAACAAAACGCAAGGAACTGTTGTATAAAGAACTGTTTGTTCTTTGAGGATAGCTCCGGGGCAACATGCTCGCCTTGGAAGCAAGAAGACACGGAGCAACACAGGTTCGATCCCCGGGTCCTCGCTTAGAAACCTCTGGGTATTAAGCGTGTTCTTAATAACCGGAGCACCACAGGTTCGATCCCCGGGTCTGCGCTTAGAAACCTCTGGGTATTAAGCGCGTTATAAATAACCTATCATATCATAAAGAGGACTACCGGGGAAGGGAGTCTCCGCCACCCCCGCCCCCCCCCCCCCCCCCCCCGGAACAAGAATTCTTTATCCCTGAACAATGTTCAGTTGGAACTACTTATTGTTTCTTTACGAAAACCTTTTCAAGAGGCATCAAAGGTTAAAGACGTTTCCCTTCTCACTTTTCTGTTAAGTTATAGTGTGAGGGTCAGAGTAGAACTTTTGGACACAAGGACATCTTTGATTTTTACACCCTGACACAGACTGATCCTGAGTTTTGGTTTAGGTGGGGGATTTCCTTTTAGAGCAATGTCGAAGAGGCCTTTTCCCAACCCCTTTTTGTTTTAATAGAAGTCTATAACCAAAACTAGGGCTAACTTGTGTCTGAGTTTCTTTCCTGACTCTCACACCCTGTATATTAAGATCAGCCAGAACACATGCTTCTCTTGTTAATTTTCCAGCTAAGCTAATCTCCTGTCATCACTAATGTACCCATGTATCTTGCATGTGAGGGCGGGGGGAGCCGCTAGACACATCATTGTGCATTAATGTCGTCATTTCAATGTGCCCTGCCCCAAACTAGAGATCTGAACTATGCTGAAACGAAAAATAGACCTGTTCCTTTTCACAAGCAAATTATACTTGAATATACATTTTGAATAACAAAAAACGATTGAGAATTCTGCCACAAATGGTGGAAATAATTAGTATGTTTTTCCATAAGTCATTGTGAATCACATACTACTGTCAACCTAGAGAGAAATCAACTAACGGAGTATAGAGAGACAAGATAATGATTGGGGTGGGGGGTGTTAACTTTGTGTGCTCTCTCTTATTCAGTCTAAAGCGAAAGCTAACGTTTTCACCACTGATGAATCAATCGACATTCTAAATGATTTCCATTATATAGTTTTACAAGGCTGAAAAGGACAAAAAAATGCATGAGTGTAGAAGAATTGCAAATCTAACAAACTTGCAGAATTTGAAACTTCAGGCACTATGTTGATATTTAAATGATGAGACAGAGGGGGGGGGGTGAGAATCCAAAGGGTGTCTCAATTGCTAGTCCCTTGGGATCTCTCTCTCAGGTGGCCAGGGCACAGCCATCACCTTTGGATCCAGACCCTGTGAGTGGACCAGTGCTGGAGGATCACCTGGATGAGGGATCTTTGAGGAGTGGGGGTGAGACAAATAGATGGTGAGACGCAGGCCCCCCTTTCCTGTGCCCTACCCCATCCTATTTTATAGGATTCTCCAGCGTTCCAACTCCCCCCCCCACCCCGTCCCCATCCCACCCCCACCTCTCCCCTGCCCCCCGCTCCCCTTATACAAAAACACTGGGCCGAGGAAGAGGAGGATTGAGAGTAAAGAGGCTAACACTTGCTTACCCCACTGAACATGGCAAAGTCAGGCACTTCTCCTGGGTGAACGGCAGAGTTGGGGAGATAAATGATGAACAATATTTTATTTATATTGCGCTCGTACACAAGTGTTTCAGAGCGCGATATAAATAAAATATCATTGAGGTGAGGTGAGGCGAGGCGAAGCCTGTGGTATCAACCTTGACTCATGAATGAAAGCCGCAGAGAAAAGAAAGGAATGCACACAACCGGTGAGTTAGTGAAAGGCCGGTTTTTGTGTTAAGGAAAGATTGAAGCTGCAACAATGTATCTCCGAATGGAAGGTTGCACGCGTGCTGGTGAGATGCGAAAGAAAGCAAACCTGTAGTGAGCTTTAACCCCTTAAGTGCCACCGACGAGCCGGCTCGTCGGTGGCAAGCGCTCCAGGTTTCCACCGACGAGCCGGCTCGTCAGTTTAGGCACTCTGTTTTGCTCGATCCCTGCAACCTGTGGGAACGCGAGAAGGTATGATATCTGTTGTTGGCGACGTGTTTCGGTGAGTGGACACAGGGAAATGTCTCTGAAATTGGCTGGAAATACAGACAATTCTCAGACATTTCACTCTGGCCACCCACCGAAACACACCGCCAACAACACGTGGCCTACCTTCCCGCGTCCCCACACGTGTCCCGATGAAAACGGTACCTCACATGTGTGGGTGCACCTACCGAGGGCGCAAAAGGAAAAGGGTAACCCACTGGTAACCCCAAGCCTTTCGCCACTGCCCATTTTGTTCATGTGGGCAACCTACAGATTTGGGCCTAGGGTGTCGAAGCCAGCAAGGAAAACGGGGAACCCCACACCGAACGGAGGGGGGGGGCACATCATGCAGCCCTTCCTAGGAGGCTCAGGGAGGGCTGCATGAGGTGTCCCCCCCCCCCCCAGCCATTTGGGGTGGGGGGGGAGGGCCACCACAAAAGGTGGGGCAGGACCCCCAACAGATGGGGCAGTAGGGTTTGGGCCCCCTGGGGCCAGATTGGCACACTAATGTGGCCATCTGCGCCAAGCAAAGTTGGGTAAACAAAGAAAATAATACAAAATCATAGGCTGTTTTTTAGGGGGGCTGAGGGGCACCCTAAATTGGCAGCGAATGTTGTACTGCAACGGGGAGTGGCACTCTTCCCCCCCCACCCCAAATGGAGGTCCCCACCTCATGCATCCCTCCCTGGCGTCAGATAGGGGAGGCCCCACCTCATGCATCCCTCCCTGGGGTCAGATGCCCCTTCCTAGGAGCAGATATCTGCCCCCAGGGAGGGTTGCATGAGGTGGGGCCCTCCATTTGGGGTGGGGGGGTGAGTGCCACCCCCGTTGCAGTACAACATTCGCTGCCAATTTAGGGTGCCCCTCAGCCCCCCCACCCTCCTAAAATGCAGCCTACGATTTTGGATTGTTTACTCAAGTTCGCTTGGCACAGATGGCCACATTAGTGTGCCAATCTGCATGCAGGGTGCCCAAACCCTACTGCCCCATATATTGGGGGTTCTGCCCCACCTTTTGTGGTGGCCCTCTCCCCCCCACCCCAAATGGCTGGGGGGGGGACACCTCATGCAGCCCTCCTTGAGCCTCCTAGGAAGGACTGCATGATGTGCACCCCCCCTCCGTTCGGTGTGGGTGAGGAGAGGGCCACCACAAAAGGTGGGGCAGGACCCCCAATAGATGGGGCAGTAGGGTTTGGGCACCCTGCGTGCAGATTGGCACACTAATGTGGCCATCTGCGCCAAGCGAACTTGGGTAAACAATCCAAAATCGTAGGCTGCATTTTAGGGAGGGGCACCCTAAATTGGCAGCGAATGTTGTACTGCAACGGGGGGTGGCACTCACCCCCCCACCCCAAATGGAGGGCCCCACCTCATGCAACCCTCCCTGGGGGCAGATATCTGCTCCTAGGAAGGGGCTTCTGACCCCAGGGAGGGATGCATGAGGTTGGGCCTCCCTTATCTGACGCCAGGGAGGGATGCATGAGGTGGGGACCTCCATTTTGGGGGGGGGGGGAGAGTGCCATCCCCTGTTGCAGTACAACATTCGCTGCCAATTTAGGGTGCCCCTCAGCCCCCCTAAAAAGCAGCCTACGATTTTGTATTTTTTTTGTTTACCCAACTTCGCTTGGCGCAGATGGCCACATTAGTGTTCCAATCTGGCCCCAGGGTGCCCAAACCCTACTGCCCCATCTATTGGGGGTCCTGCCCGACCTTTTGTGGTGGCCCTCTCCCCCCCCACCCCAAATGGCTGGGGGGGACACCTCATGCAGCCCTCCCTGAGCCTCCTAGGAAGGACTGCATGATGTGCACTCCCCCTCCGTTCGGTGTGGGCAGTGGCGAAAGGCTTGGGGTTACCAGTGGGTTACCCTTTTCCTTTTGCGCCCCTGGTAGGTGCACCCACACATGTGAGGTACTGTTTTCATCGGGACACGTGTGGGGACGTGGGAAGGTAGGCCACGTGTTGTTGGCGGTGTGTTTTGGTGGGTGGCCAGAGCGAAATGTCTGAGAATTGTCTGTATTTCCAGCCAATTTCAGAGACATTTCCCTGTGTCCACTCACCGAAACACGTCGCCAACAACAGATATCATACCTTCTCGTGTTCCCACAGGTGTCCCGACGAAAAAGGTACCTTGCATGTGTGGGTGCACCTACCGGGGGCGCAAAAGGAAAAGGGTAACCCGCTGTTAACCCCAAGCCTTTCGCCACAGCACAATTTGTTCATGTGGGCAACCTACAGATTTGGGCCTAGGGTGTCGAAGCCAGCAAGGAAAACAGGGAACCCCATGCATTTCCCAAACCTACAAATCACCCCTTCCGAAACTTGGAATTTTGTCTACTTTTCAGAAATACTTGCCTTTCTGTCCTCCAATTCGGCTTTCCTACCCTGTTCTTCCATTCCGTCCATGCATGTCCAATTGGCAAAAATGGCCAAAATCGCCTACCTCTCACAAAACGGTTGATAAGCACATCAAAATATTTTTTCTTTCGTTTCCACTCAACCTGTTCTTGAAAGCCAGGAAATTGAGGAATTCAGCACAGCAAACCATTCGTTCCTAGCTCTTACAAGGAAAGAACCACAGGCTTCTTTGTACATCATTTTATTGGAATTTTTTGAAAAAACCCACAATTTTCGCCCTTTTTGCTTATTTTCTCTCACCCCCCTACAACAACCTAGGATTCCTAGGGACAAAAAGGAGCCAAATTTGGCCGAGATACCTCATGTAACAAAAAAGTTACAAGCCATTGAATGGCCACATGCCAAAATCACCAAAAAAGGCCCTGGCACTGGGAAGAAATACCTATGGCACTTAAGGGGTTAAAGTCCCTTATACAGTCTAGGCCCTGATGATAACAACATGTTATATATCACATATGCGATTTATGCCATACATTTTGATCACTGTTCTGTGAAGAATTTCTTATACATCAGCCCTTCTGTAACGAGCTTTCAAACTCCACTTCTTTTATTTCCTTTCCTTTTGCTTTCTAACCTTCTGACTTTGCTTTCAGGGGTTATCCCCATTCCTGTATTGTATATGATTTATTGTTTATTGAGAAATGTGCTTACCATCAAGAAAATATTGGTAAAAAAGAATACATTTGTGTAATTCACATAAATATTTGGTGTGATACATCCTAGCTCCTGCATGTCTGACAGCTACCTTGAGGATATACAGCTATGTGTTATTTATTAACACAGAGTGTAGGCTAGGCTCTTCAGAAGAGAGCTTTCATTAGGATACCACAGTGGGTGCTAGGTACGCAAACCCAGTGCAGGGCGATCCTTTTTTAATTGCCATCTATGAGACAGTCTACAGTGATTGTTTGCACTGTTAGAGTACATAGTCTTTTTTCCCTGCCGGGACACATGCTCTAGTAGCCTGATAACAACTGTGAAGCCAGTGATAGAGAGTAGCTGAGTGGTCTGGTGAAAGGAAATGCCCCACTCGAAAGTCTCCATGAAATGTTTGATGTTTTGTTATAAGGTGACAAAGTGAACGAACTCTGAAATGCGCAATGGTCAAGATTAACCCAGACGAAAGGCAAAGTTAAAAGGTGGCTGCTTTAAGAGAGATTGTTTTTGAATATTTCTGATTGTGTTGTGGAACTACCAAGATCACTGGGGCAAATACCATAAGGGATAGCTGAAGTGAAAGTCAAAGTGGTCCTGCAGAGATCTATGGAAAAAGCCTTGCACACTTGAAAGTCTTTGACATCAGTGAAAGGTTCGAGCCCGACTGAGGGAGACCTGGAATGTGAAATAAGTTGGGGGGGAAGGGAGTCCCTAATGAAGGTCAATAAAGCTTGGGGAAGGGAACCCCTGCAAGTGCTGTGATTGCGAGGTCTGAGTCTGACTGACGGAGACCTACGTGAACTCTTGTTGAACTGTAAAAGAACCTTTGGTGAACATAAAAAAATAAATTAAAATAAAATAAAAAAGTGACTTTAACATGGAAGGCTAAGCTGGCCTCAACCCACGTTTTGAACTGTCTTTTTTTGATAACCTGAGCCACAGTGTGCCATCCTGTCTACAGGGGCCGCCTTACTCTGTGCTGTCCAACGTGGGGAGGAGAGTTGACTCGGCCACCTTGATCCTTTATGTTGTAACACTGACTTTCCTTTGCATGCACATTCCCCTTTACACACTTTTTGTATTAGAGATTTTATTTGACATAAACTGACTAGGACTGTGTTTTTTTTTTTATTATCTCATTGTGTCAGGGGTAGGATACGACTCAATTGAGGCCAGTTGGGGGACCCTAACATTTTAGAAACTTAGCCACAGAGCCTCAGACCCCTCTACCGCCACAAAGAATCCATAGGCTTTTATATATGTAGCAGAAGAGAGGCCACTATCCCTCATGGGGCAAAGAGGGATGATTCACACTGATTTAGTTCTAATACCCCCTTTGGGTTGTTCTATAAAACTGGCCCCAAGTCTGGCCTAGCCTGGAAATTTGGTCTGGATGTCCTAGCAGGCATTATAGATCCAGACTTTCTGGGAGACATAAAAGTTATTTTATTTTTTTGCGAGACCCCTTTTGAAATACATCCTGGGGACATAATTGCACAGGGAATTCTTGAGAAAGCGCTATTTCCCCGTTTTGAGAAAGAAACTGAACCTGATGAATCTGAGAAGAGTAACTTGGGCTTTGGAGAGGCTGATGAGATGCATACAACTGGAGCAAAAGGGGAATAGGAGCCTACCATCCTTACCGACCTAGCCTTCACCCAGCGAAATGATCCAATACTCGCAGATGCTTTCTTGCGAGTGATTCCTGAGAGAGGACCAGAAAAGGAAAGCCCGTTTTTCTTCCTGAAACAGGGATTAGTATATAGAAGGGAAACCTCCAGTGAAGGCCTAAGTAAGACTCAATTAGTAATACCCAGAACGCAATGTAAGATTGTGCTAGAGATTGCACACACTCACTTGACAGGGGGACACTTGGGACAATCTAATACCCAAGCTCAAATCAGTGGGAAATTCTATTGGCCAGGTATCCATGCTGACATAAAGAACTTCATTCAGACATGTGAGATATCCCAAAAGACCAGTTCATAACTTCTAAACTGGGCAATAAATGTGTTCTCGTAATCTTTGATTACGCTACCCGGTAGCCAGAAGCCTTCCCCATGCGGAACAATACAACCCAGCAAATTTGAAAGCACTTGTTGCCATTCTTTTCTAGTGTTGTTTACCCCAAGCAAATTCTAACAGATCAGGTATCCAATTTCATGAGTAAGCTCATGGGTGAAGTTAAGGAATTAGCACACATTACCACCTTAAGAGCCTGAGTTTACCACCCCCAAATGGATGGATTGGTGGAGACATTTAATAATGTCATTTTACTCAAAATGATTCTGAGTAAGTTGGTAGACAAGGATGGGAAAGACTGGGATTGTATGATCCCCTGGGCCCTTTTTGCAGTGAGAAAGACCCCTCGGGCATCCACTGGTTTCTCCCCTTTCAAGCTACTCTACGATAGAGAACCAAGAGATGTCTTAGACATGCTCCGGAAGAAAGAGAAGAGGCGCCAATACCCCTTGCACTGATAGCTACTCGATGGCAAGAGCACATGAAACTAGCCCGAAGTCTTGTCCGCACTCATAAGGAGAAAGCTCAAGCCCAACATAACCTTACCTATGACAAGGAGGTAATTCTAAGATCCTTTTCAGTAGGTCGGAAAGTGTTAGTCCTTTTACCTACCTCTGAAAATAAACTTGTTTCGAAGTGGCACAGGCCTTATTAGGTACTAGAGCAAACGGGAACCTGTACCTATAAAATAGCCCAACCTAATAGAAGGCAAAAGACCCACCTCTATCAAGTGAATCTCCTGAAAGAGTGGAAAGCAAATCCTTCCGCTGCTATATTATCCTGTTTGGTGCCCGAGGAGATTGACAACTTAGAACTCATTCCCCAACACCTACCTAAAGATAAGCAAAGGGATTTGAACGACCTTATTAATGCATATTGCAATGTATTTTGTGAGAAACCAGGGAGAGCACATGGTACTTAACACTATATCAGAACTATAAAGGGGAAAGTAGTCAATTTGAAACCATACAGACACCCAGAAGCATGAAAACAGGTAGTGATTGTCGAGGTAGCATTTTTTTAAAGGCAAATATCATTGAGGCCTCTTCAAGCCTATGGTCCTCCCCTATTGTGTTGGTGACTAAACCTGATCAATCTTGGAGGTTTTGCATAGACTTTAGGCCAGTCAACGCCATCTCTGCCTTTGATACCTATCCTACACCACGCATCGATGATTTGATGGATAAACTAGGAAATGCCACATTCTTGTTAACCGTAGATCTAACCAAAGAATATTGGCAGGGCCCTGTACATGGACCTGATAAGGAAAAACTGCCTTCTCAATGCCAATAGGACTATTCCAATTCAAAGTCCTTCCCTTTGGGTTACATGGGTCCCCAATGACTTTCCAACGACTCATGGACAGGATATTACAGCCTTATTCCGATTTCTGTGTGGCCTATATTGACGACCTAGTCATTTATAGTAAAACGTGGGAAGATCATCTTTCCACTATTATGAGAGGCCGGCATAACTGCCAACCCAAAAAATGTAAGCTGGCTCAGTCAGCAGTGAAATACATATGCTTCTTTGTAGGGAATGGTAGTGTACAGCCTCAGCAAGAAAAAGTGAAAGCTGTCCTAGATGCTCCCACACCCAAGACTAAGAGATTTTAGGGCATTCCTAGGTTTGATTGGATTTATTGCCGGTTTATCCCAGATTTTTCAGATGTAACAGCCGGACTGACAGATAAATTAAGAAATGCGGAACCCCAGAAAATGTGTTGGACTGATGAGGACGATGCTTATTACAATAACCTGGAACAAACCGTATGCCAGAATCCCATATTAAAAGTAGTAGACTTCTCAATGGAATTTGTATTACAGACAATGCCTCCCTCACAGGGTTAGGGGCAGTATTATCTCAAATACACTAGGGATTAGAACATCCCATCCTATTCACTTGTCATCTACTCATCCCCCGAGAGAAGAACTACTGTGTTGGAACTGGAAGCCCCTGCCATCAAATGGGCAATTCTGCATATTAAGTACTACCTTCTAGGGAGAAAATTCACACTCATCACTGACCACTCACCTTTGGCATGGATAAGTCAACGAAAGGACTCTAAACTTTGAGTCATGCGATGGTTCTTAGACCTGCAACCCTACTGTTTCGCTGTGGAATACTGAAAGGGTTAAGAACAGGGGACCGTTGATTTCTTTTCCCAGTTTCTCTGCGAATCGAATGTGGCTACATTGCATAGGGGAAGGGTATGTGGGAAACCAAAGGATCTCTCTCTCAGGTGGCCAGGGCACGGCCATCGCCTTTGGATCCAGACCCTGGGGGTGGACCAGTGCGGGAGGATCACGTAGGTGAGGGATCTTCAGGGAGTGGGGGTGAGACAACCAATAGTAAAATGCGGTTTTCCCCCTATCCTGTGCCCGTACCCCATCCTATTTTATAGGATTCTCCAACGTCCCCCCCCTTTCTACACAAACACTGGGCAGAGGAAGAGGAGGATTGAGAGTAAAGAGGCTAACACTGGCATATGCCATTGGACATGTCCCGTTAATAAGGTCAGGCAAAGTCAGGCACTTGACCTTAATCACATACATCTGATACACATTAGCTCCCCCACATGGATAAAAGGTGGAACATGGAGACCCACTCTGAGCAAGGGGAGACATGTGGCGGAGCAGATCTTCCGGGGCGAAGTCAAAGCCATTGGAGCAGTACGACCGATTGAGGGACTAGAGCGAGGGGTAGGGGAACCCTGAAGATCCCTGCAGGTGGTTGTTGCCGCTGGGAAAACGTGAAGGATATGTGGAGAAAACCAACTCACAGACAAGAAACCTGTGTTGTGTTTCAAGGATGCCAGAGACCCTCCCGGGTGAACGGCAGAGTTGGCGAGGCCAAGCCTGTGGTATCAACCTTGATTCGTGACTCAAAGCCACAGAGAAAAGAAAGGAATGCACAAAACCGGTGAGTTAGCGAAAGACATGAAAGACCGGTTTAAGTCAAGGAAAGATTGAAGCTGCAACAGTGTATCTCCCAATGGAAGGTTGTGCGTGTCCTAATGAGATGCCAAAGAAAGCAAACCTGTAGTGAACTTTAAAGTTACCTGATAACTGTGAAGCCACTGATGCAGAGTAGCTGAGTGGTCCGGCGAAAGGAAATGCCCCACTCGAAAGTCTCCGCGAAATGTTTGATGTTTTGTTATAAAGCGACAAAGTGAATGAACACTGAAATGCGCAATGGTCAAGATTAGCCCAGACGAAAGGGGAAGTTAAAAGGTGGTTGCCTTAAGAGAAAGATTTCTTTTAACTTTTCTGACTGATTGTGTTGTGGAACTACCAAGACCAATAGACACTGGGGCAAATACCATAAGGGAGAGATGAAGTGAACGTTGAAGTGGTCCTGTAGAGGTCTATGGAAAAAGCCTTGCACACTTGAAAGTCTTCGACATCCGTGAAAGATCTGAGCTTTACTGAGGGAGACCAGGAAAATGAAATAAGTTGGGGAAGGGAATCCCCAACTAAGGTGACTAAAGCTTGAGGAAGAGAACCCCTGCAAGTGCTGTGATTGCGAGGTCCGAGCTCGGCTGAGGTTGATCTACCTAAACTTTTGTTGAAATGTGAAAGAACCTTTGGTGAACTAAAAATAAGTGAATTTAACGTGGAAGGCCAACCGGGCCTCGACTCACGTTTTGAACTACCTTTTTTTGATAACCTGAGCCAGAGTGTGCCATCGTGTCTACGGGGTCCGCCTTACTCTGTGCTGTCCAATGTGTGGAGGAGAACTGGCTCAGCCATCTTGATCATTTGTTATTACACTGACTTTTCTTTGCATACCTGTTCCCCTCTACACTCTTTTTGTATAAGAGTTGGGGCAGGCATTCGGTTCTTTTTTTTTTTATAGTATAGGCGATTTTGATTTGACATAGACTGACTAGGTCGGTTTTCTTTATTATTTAATGGTAGAGACCACTCCCATCATAGCTATTCGGCAGAGTAGGAGTTTTCCAAACCCCAAGAATTTAAGAGGTTTTGAAACGTGTAGCTCTTGTGTCAGTGTCATACTTGTGATATCATGCCTCCCTTACAGGGGCTATTATCATACCTTCGTATGAAGCACCTTCGTTCTTTGATTTCGTGGCTAGTCTTTAGGAATAATCAAATCTTCCTTTCCCCAATGCGCCTATTGTAATCTTAACTCCTTCATCTATCCTCCTGTTCAAGGCTTTTAAATTATTGTCATCTGTGCCCAGATGCAGTTATTTGTGCTTGGTACCCATGACTTGGGTTTTGCACCATATACATCTAAAACAGAGGTACCTGCCCATGATGATTGTGAGCAACAGAAAAATTAGGCTGCTACCAAAAACAACAATATTGCCAAAGGGAGGGGAAAATGACAAGCCATATCTACCCATCTGGGTAAACTTTTAACTTGGGATGGAGGAGCACAGCGATCTATGGGAAGAGCAATGGGGAAGGTTGAGGCACAAAGATTCTGAGGTTGTCCCGCTCAGTATGTAATGCACATAGCCTGAAAAGACATGTGCATTGGCCACTGGGGAAGGCGGACGTAATGGGTGGGTTCAGGGTAGAATAAATGCAGTGCACTCTATGGGGATGACTCCTGTAAAGAAGTCGCAGCAAAGCTGGACCCATGACTATTCTCCAGAAAGGAATTCTGACACTACAATACTTCCACAACACTAGGGACCAGCAATGCTGCACTTGTCCGAGTCCCTAACCGCTATAAAACATGACAAGGAGGCTCCTCATTCTCTGTATTGACCACAAAACTCTGGAACACCCTACCTAAGCATCTTTTCCTTGAAGTGCACTAACTGATATATTTAGGAAACTGCTCGAAATATGGTTGTTCAACTAAACAACTGGAAGAAACGGCAACAAATGAAGAGCTTGGCAACAGACAACGTCCCGATCCTGGCACCATGCTAAGTAAACCAACAACATGTTCTCCTCACCGTGAAAATATGATCTTCTGGGATAAAAATAGTACCTCCAATATAATCTGCCCTTTAGCATTCGAATCAAAATTCTGCTTGGCATCTTGGATTACTATATGCCAATCTATGCAAAACCACAGGAGACAAATCCTAATGGGATATCCTATTCGGTTGTGATTCTCCCACCCACCCCCACCCCCACCCCCACCCCATGCGTAACATTCAACCACACCTCAAACTCCCAAAGAAATTTACAAACGAAACCCAGGAAACGATTAACTCTAACCCCCCCGCCACCCCAAAACCTCCTCTCACTCTCCCTCTAGGTACCATATTGAAGAGATACATTTTGAGTTTTCAGCTGAAGTTTGCAAGTTGTTTGGATTTAAGATTATGTGGAAGGAAATTCCAGAGTTTGCAAGCCTGTGCTTGAAAGGAGCGCCCCATTGCGCTGGATTGCTTAAATGTTAGGCTTACCTAAGATAGGAATTGAGCCGATCTGAGAGTGCTAGGAGGAGAGTTGAATTCAAATTTCCGTTACAGATATTTTAGGCCCCACTCTTGGAGTGCCTTGAACACAGAGTGCTTTGAATTTAATCCTAGCTGATACCAGTAACAACCCCTAATAGGAACACTAAATGGAAAACTTGATTACCCTGCAGAGCAGTTCTGGCATTATTGGCCTGTGATATTACTATAGATTGTGCAGTGGGTGCATAATAGTGTGGTTACATTTTGTAGATTTTTATTAATTTGGACTATCTCTCATATGCTATTTGAAAAGATTTTGGCAACAATAAAAACGAATGGTCTAAATTTGAGATTCATCATTGAATTTGGTGCAATTTCCGTTTCTTGATTCGACATTAAGAAATGACGAAAGCAGGCATTCCCAGACCGGATGAGGGAAGTATTCCCAGAGGCAAGTTTGTACATGCTTGTGGGAACTCTTGAGCAAAGCAAGTGATCTAGAACAGAGACTAAATAATTGATTGATATCAGCAGTGTATTCATTACTTGCCAAACTACCAACATCAAGCAAAAGACTGATCCTCTGACAGTAGGAGGCATAAACCAGATCCAGGGACACACCCTGGTGAAGCAGCCACTTTGGAACCTGCGCACCCTCAGCAGCCTAGACATAACCCATTGTTGGGCCACAAACCACCAGCGACACATGCGAGCCCTATTGACCCAATTCTAACATCTAACTCTCAGCGTGCTACCCTAAAACACACCCATCTTTCCTCTACATTAGCAACATGCAGGAACCCATTGTCTTTATCAGCAACCGCAAGAGTCCGCTTAGGGTAAAAGAAAATGAAGGGTACCAAATTCACAAATTGCAATTTGTGACATTTAATATGCTTGTTTTAATATGTAGACACCTGTAGTAGAAATGTTTCTCCTTTCTGCCTAAAACCAACGTGTTAAGAGCAAGCTTGCTGATCTACCTTGCCCACCACTTCCCCTCTTACTGGTCCCAGAGTGTCATGTAAATGTAAGAAATTGGACTGTACGTGACACGCGAACATAAAAGCCAATGCCTAACTGAGAATGGTGTTAAAGGGCACAAAATATAACTTCTTAAGTTACAGAGGTAAAGGGCACAATATAGGAATCAAACACAAAATCATGAAATTGGTGAATTCAAGAAAATCATTAGAGGGAAATTAAATATATGAGGGAAATAACATGGGATGGTCTGAATATAGTTGTGAAAACAACCAACATTATATGTGTCGCTCTTTGTTTGGGGTTCTTGGAAATGATTGCTATTTAAAAAAAAATGTTTTAATGTCCTCTGCTTTCATGAACTGACTTGTCTCGATCTGGGCATTACCCACCCCCTCTCAGTATTCCTTAGTGCAGTATTTCTCAGGTACCTCGACACATCAGCAAGGCTGGGAACAGTTGCACTGCATCTTGGAGGTGTGATGTCTTTTACAGGGCCTGATCACTGGTTTGCAGTGTGTGAGCACCTTCTGCTCCCTCAGCCCAATCACAACAGTGATCCTTCCTACATGAAAACCAGGTTCCTCCTCTTTGATGTATTTCCTCCTGTTCCCTGCAATACAGTGTCCTTCCTTCACCTCTTCTAGCGTTTATTCCCATACAGTGTAAACGCTACTAGCTGTAATTATCGTTCTGGGGCTTTGGGTATGTTCTCTTTTTGGGGTCATAGCTCTGCAGTATTTTGATGGATCCATTGAGCCTCGCTTATTCGGGAGGCCAGTTCAGTAGGGTCTGAACCTAGGTGTGTGTGTGTTTTTAACATCCTACACCCCTATTTTGCATTGCTCTTTGTGCCCGTCTTGTAATTACTAGGCCGCTTGGTGAGTTTGGGCTAGTACAGTACAGTGCAGTGTAGCCACCCCTCTCTCCTTTATACTCTGCCACCCTTATGGCACTCACCATCTCTCATATCTTGTCTAACTGCTACACTATCACCTACCCTCCCTCCCTCTCTCACGAAGTCTGGAAGGAAAAAGCACAAAAAAGACATCTTGAGTGCCAACCCTGGCCTACCCACCGCAAACACCTATGTCCCCGCAACTTCCAGACAGGTCTTCACCTATATCCTCTTCTCTGTCCCCTCCCTAGACCTATGGACACCTCATCTCATCTCTACTCTCTCCCCTTTCACATCCTCTCTCAATAATGGTGGCACCAAGTGGGAAGTCCTCTTGGCGGGTTTCTCAGCATCCCGCTGTATCAATGTCTACCACACTGGCACTACCTTGGTTCAGGGTCCTCAACCCAACTTCCTTCTATTTGACCGGTGCCTGCCATCCCTTCTTGACTTCCTTCCCTCACTTGCTTCTCTCCCCCACCACTTCCTCTGTCCCTCCCCTCCGTCTGGTGTACCACGCCCCTGTACTCATCGGGAAACTTTCAAAGGCAACGACGTCTGCCTCCTTCTTGAAGACATGTACCTCGACATTCTCGCTCTTACCGAGACAAAGCTAGCTCAGTCACTGATTTTGACTCCCTTCTCCCCATTGGCTACAAGATCATTTCCAAGCCACAACCTAACCGTGCTGGAGGTGGGGTTGCCTTAATCTACCCTCAGTGGGTTCCTTCCTCCTTCCTTCCTCCATACCCATCCTGCCTTACTCTTCCATTGAGAGCCTACTTTGCAAGTTGGTGTGATCTCCCTCCTGCCCTCTGACCATAGGCACTATCTACAGGCCCCCTGGTGATCAACAGGCCCCCTTGCGCTACCACCATGTTCCTCTCTCCTCTCACCCACCTCTAAACTCCTTCTCTTGGGCGACTTCAACATCCACTTGGACTCCTCCATCACAACATCCACTCTTCCTTGACCTTTGCACCTCGCCGTCCCTCTTCATTCTCCCTTCTGTTCCGACCCACACGGCAGGACAGAGTCTTGACGCCCTCATCCACTCTGATCTTTCACTCTCCACCTGCCCCACTGATCACACCTCTCTCCTGGCCAGACCACTCTCTCCTCTCCTCCTACCTGGGTCCTCTCTGCCCCTGACCGCACCTCCTCCTGCCCTGCCAACCTCGTTCACAAACATCCGTGCGATGAAACGAGTGTCAGCTGCTCCCTTCACATCCACCTTCATCCCCTCCTCGCCCCCCACCGCAGACTCTACCTCTGACTCTGCTGTCAGCAGCCTCCATCGTGCCATTACTAACACTCAGGACATTTCTTTTGCCCCAGTCATAAGGATCTGCGTGAAACCTGCCACCAAGCCTAACAACTGGTATGACTCTGAACTTGCAGCCCTAAAATGCAAGTGCAGAGCTGTGGAACGGAAGTGGCAAACCTCAGGCTCACCCTCTGAAAATCTGGATCTACGTGATCCGACCGCGGCTGATTTTGCCGCGGCCGGAAAGTTAGCATGAGAAAGGTGCAAACCACCAAAAGTTTGCACCTTTCTCATGCAAACACACGTACATACCCACCCCCAAAACACACCCATGACACACCCCCAACCACACCCACAACATAAACTCTACTTACCGATTTCTTCACGCTAAGTCCCTCCGGCGCCAGTTCCCTTTCACTTCCGCGATTGGGAAACAGCACTGCAGGGTCCTTTCTTAATTTTTTTTCTTGTGGGGGGGCTGCAGGGGTTTCCCCGCTCACGAAGTATAGTGAGAGGGGTGTTGCGGGGGACTCACCCCCCAGCACCCCCCCCCCCGCATCCCCTGTTTTTGTTCTTTTTTTTTTTGCGGGTGTGCTGCGGGGATGTCCCCCGCAACACCCCGCTCACTATACCACACAGTATAGTGAGCGGGGTGTTGCGGGGGACAGCCCTGCAGCTCCCGCAGTCTTTTTTTTTAGTTTTTTTTTATCTTACCTGCAATGCTACCACCAAAGGTTCGAACTTTTGGTGTTCGAACCTTTGGTGGTAGCATTTTTAGACCTTTTTGTACGTGCGACCGTTTAGATACGGTCAAAACGTATAATACCGAAAATCTGGCCTGTCACCTGCTCCAAAGGCAATACACTCTCCATCCATGCCAAGAAAAGGGCCCACATTCAGGCACAGGTATCTAGTGCATCCAACAACACAGCTGAACTTTTAGAAATCTACAGGGAACTAGCCAACCCTTCCACAGTCTCCTCATCCTCTCTACCGTCCCAGGCCCTCTGCAAAACACTGACCACACACTTCACCACTAAAACTCAGGACCTCTGAGCACCCTTGCTACTCTCTTCACCAACCCCTCCCACGCCCCCTTGCCTCTTATGGCCTCCCACCCTCCTTCTTCCTCTCTACTTCTTCTCTACTTCTTCTCCACTGTCGCACCTGATGAGGTTACCAGAGTTGTCTGCTCTATGAAGGTCTCATCCAAATGGGTATCCCCTGGCTCCTCCAGAACCATCAAGGACAAACTTGTCTCTCTTGCCCCTGCCCCAGCTGACTTCTGCAACCACTCTTTTGCTACTGGCTCTTTCTACTCCTCCCTCAAGCACTTCCTTGTGTGCGCTCTCCTGAAAAAACCCTCAGCAGACCCTACCTGTCCAGGCAACTACTGCCCTATTTCTATCACCCCCTTCCTTAGGAAACTGCTGGAGAAGCTGGCCTTCCCCCAATTTACCACACACACTGAACTTGTCGGTGGTCTCCACGACCATCAATCTGGATTCCGAGCATCCAGAGGCACGGAAACTGGTCTTCTGAAAAACCATGAAGAACTGCTTGCATCTCTGGACTCACTCACCAGCTGTCCTCATTCTACTCGCTCTCTCCTCTGCCTTTGACATGGTCAACCACTCCATCCTCATAAAACTGCTCCATGATACCCTAAGTATCTTGGAGCGGGCACTGGACTGGCTGACTTCCTTCCTAATCAACCATTTGTCCAAGGTTATTCTGGGCACCTTCTCATCACTTATCTCTTTCTCCTCCTCTGGGGTTCCTTAGGGCGCCAACCTCTCCCCCTGGCTCTTTAACACTTACCTTGCTCATCTGGCATTCCTCAGTCTCCCCCCAACTTCCAATGTTACGCAGATGACGCACAACTCTTTCTCAAACTTCCTGCTGACCCTCTTGCATCTTCCATCATCCTCGACTGCCTATCTGCCATCCAGTCCTGGTGCACTTCCAACCATCTCTGCCTCAATGCTAGCTAGACTGAGATCCTTCTTATTGGGACTCCTGCACCTTCCGTCTTTCCCTGACTCTGGCCATCCTATATGGGCTCCCCCTCCCCCCTCATCTACAACTGCAGCCAGAAACGTCTGAGTCCTCTTCAACTTCTCTTTCCTTCCTCCCTCACATTCAGGACATTGCCAATAAGTTCAACTGTCAACTCTTCCTTCTCAAAGGAATTGTCCTTTTCTCACTTTCCCCCAGAAGCTCAATGTTACCAGAGCTCTGGTTCTCTATAGGCTAGACTACTGCAATAGCCTTCTCTTGAATCTACCTTCTTCCTCTCTACGACCCCTCCAGCTAATCCAGAATAGGGCAGCAAGACCTATCCTTGACCTCAGGCCCAGGGACTGCATCTCTCCTGCCCTAAAAATGTTTCACTGGCTCCTGGTTGCTGCAACGTTCAAGTTCAAATCCCTCTGCATCATCCATAAGGCTGCCTGGGGCCGGGGACCACATTATCTCCAACTTGTTCTTACTAAATATTCTCCTTCCACTCTCTGTGTGTAAAGCTTTTTGCTAAACAGAAGACCGGAGGTCGATCTCTTTCCTCAGCTGGCTCCCTCTTCTGGAACAGCATCCCCCTCTTCGTCTTGAGCCAGACCTCCTCAAATTTCAGAAGCTCCTCAAGACTTTCCTTTTCACCTCCTCCTTCCGTTCTTCCCTCCTTTGCTAATCTCACAGTTGCTGTGATTGGTGACCAGGGCCCTTTTGTCCTTCAGGGCCCTGGCCTGCTGCACCCAATCGCCTCAGCCTCTGCCTACACATAGCACTTGCCTCTGCACTTGCTGGCCTTTGCCACTGTAGGCCTGCACTTACCCATTTATTTTTACAGATGAAAGTTCCCTAGCACTTCCTACACTAGGCACTTACACCTGCTGATCACTCACGAGCACTGGCATTCCAGCACTTACTCCCCCTCCTCCCCCTCTCTCTCTCCCTGCACTTCCACGCTCTGAATGCTCACAAGGCCTAGTAGTTTTGTCTTTATCCCACAGTGTGGCATAAAGGCATTGGGCCTCATTATAAATTTGCTGGTCCGGGCACTACGGTACCGGTAAGCTTGCCGGTACCGTAGTTCCCGGACCGGCAAACTACGAGGTGTGCTTGCGGGGGCCTTTCTGCCCGCCAGGTCAGATTTGGCCAGCAGAGCGGCACCCACGAGCACAGCATGCCGCATGCACCGGCACCATTCACAAATGGTGCCGGTGCATGCGGCTTCCCCCTATTGGGCTCAATGGAAATGGGGACACATTTTTTCCGGCGCCCTGTAATGGGCAATTACAGGGTCTGCCAGGGTTGTAATACCCCGGTAATTGCCCATTCCAGGGTGCTGGAAAAAAACGACTCTGGCGGCAGCTGTGCCTGTATTACAGGTACGGCTTTCCGCCAGGGTCGAATGAGGCTCATTGTTTTCTATCCCATGTTCCCTCCCTGTTGCCATGTCGGCGCTTTGAAACAATTTACTTGTATAACTGCCTAATAAATGCACAATAAATAAATAATAAAATGTGCTCTCCCTGTGTCACAGTACAAGGAACGTACAACTGTCACTCAGAGACTGCTGCGGTGCCACTTAGACTCTTTCTTACAGGGCAGAAATTTGGAAGTCCAAAAAATCCTTCTACTGTAAAAGAATCTCAAATGCCTCTAGCACATGCAGGGAATTCCACAAGATTATCTCAGAATTCAAGGTTCCGCTTTGCACATCCTCTGCCCTACTCCACACCCAAGCACTCTGTGACGCCCTCTTTGACCACTTCCACAACATAGCTGTGGAAAGAAACCGCACCTTTGGCTCTAAATTAGCAGCATGCCTGCCTCTCTCCGCACCCTGGCACCCACGACCTGGCTATGCCTCCACACGCCTGCTTTTTTAATACCTTCTCCCCAATTTGCCAGCTGGAATTCCTTAAGCTTCTAGCTAGGAGCTGCCCCTCAGGATCTGTAGGAGTACATTTCCTCCCCGCTCTCCTTGTCTTAACCTGTGTCAGCAGTCTCAGAAGATCTATCCTTAACACATCAATTACCTCAGGCTCATTCCCAGCAGTTTTCAAGACCAAACCCCTAAACCCCTGTTAAAAAAAAAAACAACAAAAAACCTTGACCCTACTCTTCCGTCTCAACCTCTTGACACCATTGACCACCACACCATTCGGGACAGACTCCACACACTCGGCATCAGGGTTACATACAGCATTGAAATGGATATCCTCCTTTCTCTCCAACAGATCCCAAATTACATACATGCATCCCTTCTCCTCTACTACACGCCCTGTCACCAACGGAGTACCTCAGGGCGCCTCTCTTTCACCCCTGCTCTTTAACCTCTACTTAAGCCCCCACTGCTCTATCCGCTCACACTGCCTGGCTTGCTACAACTACGAAGATGACAAACAAATCATCTTCAAGATTCCAAAGGACACTTCCAACCTGTCCACTGACCTCGCCTCATGCCTCACAGAAATCGACCACTGGATGGCCGCTAACCACCTCCTCCTAAATCTAGGAAAAACTGAAATCCTGATGTGCGGGAAGACAGCCCTCTTTCCCCCAACCGACCCCTTTGCCGACCTCCATAGGCCTTCTTCCCCCTCCTTCCAACACAGTAAAGAAACTTGGATGCAACATGAATGCAGAGCTAATGCTACCACACCACATCAACTCTGGCAAAATCATGCTATCTACACCTACGCATCTTCCCCTGCCTCCCCTACCGTCACAGAGTTGCCACAATCCACAGCCCTCGTCTTATCTCGCCTAGACAATGCCAACTCCCTGTACCTGGGCACCCCTCCATATCAACTCAGGAGACTCCAATGAGTTCGAACCACTGCAGCCAGGCCCCTGCTGGCCCTAGAGAGCACATCACACTGGCCTTCCGTGTCCTGCACTGGGTCCCTGTCAGGCGACAGTCCACCTTCAAGGCTAAGCATATCACCCACCCTGCTATGCACAACTCCTGCCAGAAATCCCACAAAAGAAGCTCACCATCTAAAGACCCAACAGAAACTGAAGCCCAGGCACAGCTCTCCTCTTAGTCATCCCTTAGGCTAAATCAACCAGAATAGAGGTGTCCTCCTTCTCCGTCTGAGCACCCAAAATATGGTACTCTAGCCCTGTTAGAATCTGCTGCATAGAGGATCACCTAGCCTTCTAGAAGGTACTCAAGACCTGGCTCTTCCCACTTCAATCTTGATCGACTTAATACACCTATCGGGTGAACTTCATCATCCAAACAGGTAGGTGGAGGAATCGATGAGTCACATGAGGGGACTCCAAGAAAGGGCTGATTTCGCGAAGGACTCATAGAATCGCACGAGAGGATGGACAACCCACCAACAAAACAAGTAATCACCCAGGGCTCACAGGTACGTATCACACTCCACCTTGATGGGAGCTAGCCGCCTCCCTTCCAAAGGCACGACCAGCCACCCGCAAACATCTGCAATCAACCGCTACTTGACCTCATATCACACATCACCTCTGCCACTAAAATGCAGCTAAGTCCCACAGTAGAAATGTGGTCTATGTAGACACATAACCAGTCTCTTTGACTTGCATACCCTCCTGAAAGCCTTCACAGCACCCAAACACATGCCAGTTCTACTTGGGACGCTAATTCAGGGACTTCGCCAACTCTTCGTACTGGTCAAATGCGCACACGCATTCCAAACTCTTCGGACCAATCTCTCATACTTCGGTCCTCCAAGGGTTTTCATCCAACGGCGCTTTGATGCCATACCAATGGCAATAGGTGCTATACAGATGCCTTATTACATTTACAAACTGTTTCGGCATACACCACGGCAACCAAGGCTGCATGCTGCTGCCGGCCCTTCATTTCTACTAGTGGTACCAGACAATTACTCGATCGTTAGAGTGGACAGACCTGACTCCAGAGGAGGGGGTATTGCCATCATCTCTAAAACTAATTAATTTAGGCATGAAAATAGCCACTACACCATCACTCTCCTCCTGCGAATTGCTCTCAGCCAAACTGCAAATATCGCATACAAGTACTATCCAATTAATTTAATTTACAGATCCCCAGGGCCAATAGGCTTATTTGAGGAAGACATGAAGATTTTACTATCCAACAATATTAAAACTTCCTCACAAATTCTAATACTAGTCGATTTCAATTTAGGTTTCAACGACCCTAATGACCTCCAAGCATTATCATTAGCCAACACCCTAACTGAAACATGGATTCATGAATAAAATATTCATGAGAAAGGGAGGACCCTTGGTTGGGTAGCAGACCTAAACTATAACATCACAGTTACCGATATCCTACCACAACCATGGACTGATCACCACCGTCTCTCTTGAGTTTGCCATTAATAATCCACCTAACAAAGCTAGCCCTACAGTACCGCCGTGCCCAACAAGAAACGACCAAAACATTACTGCAGATGCAATTATGCCTGTGGTGATCCCTACCTTAAAGTCTCTTCTGAATACCACAACCCTAACTTACTAGTAGATGCCTACAACCCCACAATGACCAAAGCCTTAGACATTGTTTCCCTTTACGCATTTTGAGGGGTGCAACTAAGAGCCCGCTTGAACTCCTGGTTCACCCCTGAGTTAAAAACTTTATGATCTGAAAAAAGAAAACTCGAAACATTATCGAAACACACCCCATCCTTGGAGAACAAAACCAACCTGGCCAACCTCTCTGCTAAATACAAAAAAGAGATATCCGTAGCAAACGTGATTCTTACAACAATGGAATTAACCAAGCTACCTCCAGTACTAAAGAGCTCTTTATAATCTTGATTGAAATGGAGACGCCCAACCTCCCTACCGACTCATGCCTAAAAGTCAAACTCTGGTGCACGAACATTCGGAATACTCTCACCAACAAAATCGCCACCTTGCAAATTAAAATAGCAGACAAACGGCGCATCCTAACCAACCTAGCCTCGACTCATCTGCCTCAAGAGCCTCTTATTTAACCTTCCGAAGGCTTTAAATTCTCAAAAGTATCAGTACCAGAGGTAGAAGAAAATCATTGCCTCCCTAAAACCGACTAGGTGCCAAGGAGATGGCTGTCTGGCACAGATTATCAAAGATGCTGCTAGAGTCCTGATCCCTTTCATAACCAAATTAATCAATGTTTCCTTCTCAACAGGTATTGTACCTAGTAACTTGAAGGAATCCTGGGTACTTCCACTACTAAAACAAACAATCCTTACATCCAACTATTCCCTCGAACTACAGCCAATCACCATTGTCCCATTTCTGCTAAAGATCTTGGATAGGGTTGCATATTTACAAATCCAAGAATACTTGGAGGCCAATCAGTTTTTGGGAACTCGACAATCTGGCTTTAGACCTCAACATGGGACCGAAACGGCCCTGATTGACTTAAAAAGCCAGATTGATGAACTCAAAGACAATGGAAGACTTGCAGTCCTGCTCCTTTTGGACTTATCGGCTGCTTTCAACCATTGTCGACCACAGAGTACTCTGCGATCACCTTGCCGCAGCGGCACAATTTCTTCCAGACGGCAATCTTTTGGATCGAATCATTCCTAAACAACAGGACCATGCGAGTCTTCTCACCGTCTGCAGCAGCTGACCCCATACCCATCACTTGTGGAATGGCCCAGGGTTTGTGCATGTCCCCACCCTGGATAATATCTTCACAAAGCCACTGTTTGATGATCTGGACCATCTGGGTGTTGCCTATACGAATTACGCAGATGACACCCAGATCCTCCTGCCTTTACAGGCATCTATGGCACTGATGTATGGCTTGTGAACGAAATGTATCTAATCATTCAGGCATGGATGGCCACCCATGGCCTCTGCCTGAATGATGATAAAACAGAACTTCTGCTGGTCGATTCTCTTGCCAACCTAAACAAGATTAGCCCAAATTATGCCTCCTTCAATATCGATGGGAATAACATCCTAGTAGCCAAAGAAGTAAAAACACTGGGTTTTTATCTGGACGCTACATCTAATTTACATAAACAAGTTAATATGACTGACTCAGCCACCGCCTATATGGGTAAACTAATAAGGGCCTGTAGACCACTGCTCTCAACAGAAAGCTGCCTCATCCTAGCCAGAGCCCTCCTGTTGTCCAAACTGGACTATTGTAACAGACTTTGGGCCTCATCACGAGTTGGGCTGTATTCCCGGCTGTAATACAGCCGACTGTAATGGCCCTAACACTGAACAGTCCGGTGGTATTACCACCCGATCACGAGTTGGGCCTTAACGGTAAATCCCCATTCCTGATTGGGTCCATTGGATCCAATGGGGAATTTTCGGCGCTAATTATGCGGGCTAATACAGCCGGTTGTAATACAGCCGAAAACGGGGATTTTCACCTCCAGAAAAAAGCTGGAGGTAAAACAGTCGATTTAGCTCCCAACTCGTGATAGGGCCAGCCCTTAAATGCGGCTGTAATACCGTTACCACCGCATTTAAGGGCTACAGCCAAACTCGTGATGAGGCCCTTTATCTGGTGCCAGTAAGTTTGTGGTCAACAAACTGCAAATAATGCAGAATAATGCACTTTAGAGCCACATTAAATATACCAAGGAGAGAGCACATCTCCGCAATAAGAAGACAACACAAATGGCTCTCCATAAAGGAAAAGATTGAGTTGAAAACCTTGTGTCTTACCTTTAAATCCCTGAACCATACAGCTCCAACCTACCTGACAAATTCACCATCAGATCCTCCACACAGCTCACCAGATCGGCTAACACGTCTTGCCTGGTGGTCCCGAGATATACATTTAAAAAATCAGGAGGGAGCAGCTTCCCTGTCATGGCGGCCCAACTGTGGAATACCCTCCAACCTGCCACCAAGACGACCCAGCTATTCACTAACTTCAGGAGAAACGCTATTTCTTAGCTAATCAGTAAGAACCAACCGAGATTATGAGTTTTTAACATTACATTTCCTTACAAGTTTAACTGTTTTTTCTAATACATGCCCATGTCTGTATCAACTGTATTCATGCCCAATGGGTTTCTACAAATGTAACTGTAACTTGACTATTTTGCTTATGTCTGTAACAATTTGCACGTGTGCCCAAATGCGCCCAGGTACCTCAGGGTCAGGTGCGCAATCGAAATAAAGAAACAAAAAAACTGTTTTTTAAAGTTGTGCTTAAAATTAACAAGTAGACCACGTATAGAATAATATTGTATTTTCTTTGCGGTCTAAATGAAGGGTACTCGCCTAGATGATGCGTCTGCCAAAACATCTACTGTTGATGGGTGATCTATTTTTCCAGCAATGTTGCTCTCATTTAAAAGTGTAGCAAGAGTCCATGGCTGTGGCAGAAGAATGGATGATGGGTGTGAAACTATGGGAAATGGGCAGTGGTGAAAAAAAGATGGTTACCTGCTATATTAAGAAAGGTTAGGGTATAAAGAATGCCTTGAAACTACTTCAAAGTGCTATAGGGGAAGACCACAGAAGTAGGTAGGCTAGGAGGCGAAGCAGTCATGTTGCAATATGAACCGTCTACCTAGACAAAGTATGTGTGAGGGCATGAGAATGTAAAGGGAAATCCTGGTATGTGGTAGCGTACCCAAGTATAGGATGACAATATCTAGAAAATGGCTACCTAATGGGGTGAGTTCCTGGACATATATTAACTTCTGGCAAATAGTTGTATGCCGGATGAGTAGATCATGTGCACATGCTGGTTTTGAGAATGTCACAATACCCTCTGACAAGTTTGAAACCCAGCAGGAACCAACTAGGCTCTGCTTAATTCTGAAGGCAATGAATCACCATCAGTGGCTAATGATAACACTGATTAACATCATGTTCCATCTGCATTAATCTCTAAAGAAAATATAATCAACAAATAATTATTATATGATGGCAGTAAAAACTCATATTAAAATACCTAGCAATTTGCACTAGAGGCTGTTGTCTGATGGTAAAAGCTGGCCGTGTGTGTGTATACCTGACAGTAATTGGTTTTATAATAACATATACTGGAAACCCCTATGAAACGATGGTAACGTGGACATGCAATTGTAATGCTACAATAATGTTTTTCTACCTTTGCACATACATTTTTTCACTGTAAATAAAACTCTCACCACGCAAAGGAAGGGCAGCAACAAGCATAATGTGTACAAATATTGCTTTTTCCATGCTTACTGAAACTTTTTACCTCCCAGTAAAAAGCATAGTTTGGCAAAGTGACTGGCAATCACCTGAACACGTGTGTCCAGTCCTGGGCTTTCGTGTAACGGGTGCATGCATTCTGGGAGGTGTAGGCTTTTGTTTCAACTGGATTAACATGCCAAAAAACATTGATTTTCAAAATAGACCCTGCGTGTTCAGATGACATGGAGTCGCTCATTTGATGGTCCTAAAACATCTCACAAACCAAAAAAAAATTGTCTAGTGCCCTGCTAAAAGCCCTGAATGATTACCGATTCCTTGCCTCCTCATATCCACCTTCCTTTGGCCATTTTCTTTGGTCCCCCACACCTGCCCCGACAGCCGCCTACTTCTAAAACTCCCGGCCCTGTTTCATTAGACCAGACCAAAACAAATCCCAAACAGCAGCCCTTTCAGTCCCCCATGAACGCTCAACCCTCCGTTCTGGCATGCCAGGACTATGCAGAAATGATCACACCGTTTAAGCATGGGAAGTTTCACAAAGGGATGCACGTGTCGGTGGTAAACCTCTCGGCAGAGTGTTCAGCCATTGGCTGCATCGTGGGAGGTAGCTGGATCTGGGAAGAGCAGGCTTGTATCCTTTCTTCTGTCCGTGCAGTGTTGAAAGATGGAAACGTGACTGCTCCCTGCTCTCCAGGGTGGGATGTTAACAAGTTTTGCCGACCCCTCCCTGTGCCTCCAACTGTGCCCTGGGCTGTTATCTGGTTTGTCCAACTCTAAAAACGGGCCTGACTACAAAGCACTATCACCAGTGCATGTACCAATTAATGGCAACCTTATCCATTCCATTCGGGAGATATCATAGCAGTCCTGTTTTTAACTTTGTATTCTGGGACTTGTAGACATGGATTTAGCCGTTCTACACCCAGACCTACAAGTCCCAGAATGCCCCGTTAAGATGAGACAAGGCTAGTATCTTTTGAATGGACAGTGTTGGCATGTGTGTGTATGCTACACAAGTGTCGGTGGCATAATCTAACGCATGTATATCCGTGGTCAGTCCCTCCTTTTTTAAAAATGGCAAAGCTCCACGTGCCCCACTTCAGCAGTGTACGCCAAAGCATGTATTCGTTCCTGCAATCCTCTTTCCTGCCCATAAGTGGTAAGTAATTCTGCTGTGCAAGAACGTAACTTTTTTTTGTTCTCTCCCTGTTTTCACTCCCACATGTTTATGTGACATTTATCTGTTTCCTTCTCTGGTTTATTTTATCCCTGCATTCTTGTTTTCATGCAGCGGCGGGAGCTGGAAGAGGTAATGATCCTTCTCGCTGTAGATGCAGTGTGTAGGTAGAGCCCTCCTGCTCAGCAAATGGCGCAACTGGCCGCTTGAGTGCAGTTGGGAGATGTCCACGTGACCCCATGCATTAGACCGGATGTTTGAGAATGGCACTGTCCATGTGAGAGTGATGGATGGAATGTTTTAGACCGAGCCTAACCAGCAGCACTGCTTTGGACATGATTCAAGATCAGCTTTCAGCCTAGTACGCCTCAACAGGAGGGAAACAAATCATAATAAACACAAACAAGAGTTGGTCTCGCTCCCGTGCTCTACAAACTAGTTGGTTTGGAAGATGTCCAGGTAGCCCTGCGATGCTCTTGTAAATTGAAGGACGGCAGACGCGTATAACTGAAAGTATAAGCGGTTGTGGTATTTAGGGTTTGGGGGGGGCAGCAATATTTTTACACAAGGGGAAGCTCGGGTTAGAAAAAGGGACGTCATTTCACCCAGATGCCAGGGCTAGCGGAAGTGACATCACACGAACCGCAACCTCTGATGACATCACAGGAAGCAATGTAATTTTACCCCACCCTGAAGTGTTATCGCGGGTAGCGCTGGAACACGACCTTTCAGCCCTTGACAAAACAGGAAATGTCATCACATAGCATTGTTCCTAAGTACACAACAAAAAATATGGTAACGATATCACTATAATGTGAGATACATTTCATACAAAAATGGATCACCATATGTATCGTTAAGATCAGTGTGTATAGGCCCATATTACCAAATTACTGCGAATACAAGCAGACGTCCATGACAAAATGATAATGATGTGTTATTATATAGCACTTGCGCGCTTTATGTAGAAAAAATATACATACCATATCACCCAACCTGTTTTGGTACTCCTTTATCGAGCTCAGAAGGATGAAAGGATGAGTTGAGGTGTTTAAGAACAGACTAAATCAGTGACGCACCGCCTGAAGTGTGCCTGAAATAGAGTCTAGCAATGAATGTATAGAGTTCCAGAAAGATACATTTTTTCGTATTTCTGTTCTTTCTTATTTAGGGTCACTGCAAAAGTTGTTAGCCTTGTGGAACCCCTGTTCTTTTTTTTTTTTTTTTTTTTAAAGAGGCCTGAACAATAAAGTCTGACAATCCAGAAGCAAAGAGCCACAAGGTGCTAGCCACAGCCCAGGAGCTTGCATAAAAAAAACAGTTTTAGGGGTAGCAAGGGAAACCAGACCATAGGGGTAGCAGGGGAGATCCCTGGCGACTCCTTAATGACGTTCTTGGGTAGAAATTTGGAAACCTACGGTATAAGGGTCCGTACACAACTCAAACTGCTCGGTCGTATCGTTTCTGCACGAGAACACAAGCATCCCTTGACATTTCAGCCTCTTTGGGTGTCATCCGTGAGGTGCAGCCTGTGGGCATAATGAGCCCGGGACCCACATATTTCATGTGTAGTGGCGCGATGACCATTGGGCAGATCGGGCTATGTCCCCCCTGGCCCCAACCTAACGAACATTTGAACTATATCGACTTGGCTGACCTATAAAGCAGTGGCAGGCCAGAGCAGGACACCGACAATAAACGGTGCCCGTGGCTGTGCAGTTACCAAAATCCCGGCAACTCCTAATGTAAAACGTTTTATTGTTAGCACCTGAATATGTATGCATACATTTTTAGACCATTGAAATCGTGATGTGGGGTTAGTGCGTGCATGTCAGGGGAGTGATTGGAAGGGCAGGGGGACAGGAGACTGCTCATTCTCACCACCGTCCTAAAGTGTGCAGTCTTGAATGCCAGAGTTAACTGCTTGTAACATTGAAGCTGCACTAGAATAGTCTCATTAGAAAGTGTTAAAAAAAAGTAAGATGGCTCCACACAAGTACGTTTGCCCCTCCCCCACAGTCTCTGAAGTTGGCATCTCTACAACAGTTGATGGTTTATTTCCCCCCATTTAACCCCCTGAAATGTTACCCTGCTATGGGGCTAGAATTGCGTTGCTTTGGCAGATCTGTGGGTGTATGCGAAGGACGAGAAGTGATGTAGACAAATATTTAGGTATATTGTTGGAGCTGTGTGGATTGCTGTACTGGAATAGCAGAGGGTGCTGCGGGTACACCATTGAGATATATGATGTGATAAGCCATTTATAACGCGCCTGTACACAAGTGAATCTAGGCACAAGACAACGGAGGGAGGGCAAGAAAAAACGATTTTACTAGGCTTTGTGTCATTCAGTGCGAGAACGAGAAGTGCAAGGGGAAAGGAAGGGGGGGAGAGGGGAGGGTAAACCAGGGCAGCAATGCTCTGAGTAAGTGCAGCCAGGGCAGCGGGGCTCTGGGTAGTGCAAGGAGAACAAGGGACTGTAGGGTTACAGTTACATCCCCTAAGTGCGTGGTAGGCCCAGAGGCAGTGCAAGGGTGACTGATCAAGAAAGAGCCTGGTACCCAGTGAGACTCTCAGGGTAGCCAAGTAACCACTCGGTACATAAGATAGGTCAGCAAGGCAGGGAGGGAGGGAGGGAGAGAAAGCCGAGCTGAAGAGGAACGTTTTGAGCTGCTTCTAGAACTTCAGGTGATCTGGCTCAAGTTTGAGAGGGGAAGGGAGGCCATTCCAGAGGGAGGCATCTGCAGAGGAGAGAGATCTACCTCCACTCTCTGCCTGGAGAAGCATCTAACCCTTAAAGAGTTGGAGGTAGCTGAGCAAAGGGCTTGAAAAGGAAGGTATTTTGGAAGAGATGCTAAAGGAGAGTTCTGGGTTAGTTGTGTGTGGGAGGGACTGAAAGAAAGGTCGAGGGGTAACATAGGTGAGGGATGAGGTGCCTTAGCAGAGTTGAGTCTTCATCTCAAGTCTGGAGTATCGGGCAGCGCTGTCTACCAAGCTTGAGGTGCAGTGAACTGAAAGGCCTTTATTTTGTCCCCTGTACTGGAATAGCGGGGGGGGGGGGGGTGCTGCAGGTCAGTTTAGTAGTACACTTTTACGTTTTTGTTTGGCTGTCAGTACTAAATTAGCTGATGTGCTGCAAGTCCGCATTGAGGTGCGTTGCTGGACAGAACGTATATGCACAGATGGAGCTGCGTGTCAGGCTCCAGTTGTGGGATACAGACTTTCCTACCAGTTTGACCATCCCCCAGTCATGACGCTTGTCTGAAGGATAATAATACCTTGGAAGCTTTGGACCGTTCTTTTGCAAATCTCTCTGCTGGCTTACTGCTCTTATGCCCTACACAGGCTTAATTCCCCTCAAGCCCCTCCTCCGGCATGCTCTGCTCTTCGATCCACCCTTTCTTACTCCGATCTATTAAGTGCCTTGAAGCCCCTGCAACTGTGATGGAGCTGTTGGGGGAAGGAAGCTGTTGGGGAGTCCAGAAGGAGAGCTCCTGAAGTTCAGAATGGGAGCTGATTCATGTCAAGGAGGGGGCGCGGCGGTTGCAGGAGGGATCTAGTGTAGGGCCGTGCTGGTAGCAGGTGGGCGAGTGATGGGGCAGTGAACTATCTGCTGCAGTGGGTCCCTGTTCCATTTCAAAGTCGTTTTTTGTAGCTTGATAAAAAACATTCTCAAAATATGAAAAAATCAAAACGTAAAAAAAACTCAAGCACCGTTTAAAAAAAAAAGTCAATTTTTTGACGAGGCCCCCGGCAGCAGAGTTCTACTTGGTGGGGCCGTGGATTTTATTGCACAAACCTAAATCATAAAAACATATTTGTAATTTATTTATAAATCACACTCATAATACGTCTAGCTGAGGTCTTGGGAAGATGTGCTGGGAGGGTAGCTCTCTTTCTGGTGGGGGGGGCGGCGGGCATGCTCAAAGGGGGAGTTAGTGGTGTCCTGAAATAAAGTTCCCATTCCTATTTTATGGGCCTAGCACCCCCTCCCTCGATAGAGCTCCCACACCTGGAGAGTTCCCCTCCCTTGAGTGAGAGCCTCTCTCTCCTCCCTGGATTGGGCACTGGATTGGGCACCTAGCCCTGGGTCCACAGGAAAGGAGTAGCTCATGGGCAAGCAGGGGATTGCAGGTGCTAGTAGACACAGCTGCGGGGGCAAGAAGTGCCCGCCCACAGCCCCTTCCCCCTGCATCTTTCACCCACTATCCTCTCCCCTTTCTCCCGTCCTCTACCTCCTTTTTTATTCTTGCAAATATATGTTCATCTTTTCCCTCCTCCCGTGCCACGCTCGCCCCCCCCCTGTATTCCCCCCGCCCCCCCCCCCCCCGCCCGCACCCTATCGTCTGGACCGAGACTCCAATAATAGTCTTGAGCTTCAGGTGAAGGAAGGATTGAGGTCAGGCAGGAGCTGGCTCAGCACAGGGAGGAGAGACTCGGGGACGCAAAGTGCTCAATGGGGAGAGCCTGTGCAACTGGGTGAGCTAGCGGGGAGCTGTTTGCTACAAACTAACCAAAGGCGTCCCCCCCCCCCCCGGGAATGCAGTCTGGGGGATGGGGGAAGGGGGCATTCACTGAAGCAAGAGCGTCTGTGGGAAAATGAATCCTTGTATCAGACTGTCACGCGGGGGTCCACAGATAATCTGGGCAGTAGAGATGGCAACCAATTGTTCCTCCCCGCAAACCCAACCCCTTTGGGTTTTCCCCACAGATGAATGAGACATTGGATTTAGTGTTGGTGATAAAAGGCCGTGGATTTTATTGCACAAACCTAAATCATAAAAACATATTTGTAATTTATTTATAAACTACACACATTATAAGTCTCATCTATCGTTGCACTTTTGGGCACATGGGCCAGAGGGTGTCCTCCTGGCCGTTGCCGCCATCTTATTCCCACGACTTTGCGAACAACGTTTGTTGTCCTTTCCTTCTCTGCTTCTTCCTTTCTCGTTCTTCTTTCTGGGTGGGTGGGTTCTGGGAAAAGAAATTCAGCCTCCTGCGTTCGCGGGATGACTTTTGGTGCTCCGTTCGGAGTACCAAGAAGGACTGGAGTTGCCTCTCCTTATATTTGCCATACATAGACTGAAGCTATGCCACTTGTAGCTGAAGCTATGCCATTTGTCCTTTGGGTGTTTTTATGCACCCCTGGCACCGAGGGCCCTTCACACTTTGCTGTGACAGGCCTTTCTTCTTTTGTTGCCGTTGTCCCTGCCTCATCCTGTTATTAGGTCTTAGTCACCTAGCTGGTATCAGCGCCCCTGGTGCCTCCCTTTCTGTCTGGTGTTGGTGACATTGAGCCATGTGTGATGGTGGGCGAATGCGGCAGGGAGTGCTGATAATTGTTGCTGCTTATGGCACTGTTATATTCCTTCTGTCCTATGGCATTGCCCCTTAGCCCCCTGCTTATTCCGCGGTGCCCTGTAGCTCCATGTGTCCCTCATTCCATGGCACTGGCCAGAAGGGCACACGCTCACTAGGGTTGACTGTCACTGCATTAGGGAGTGGCCCCTGGATGGATATTGTGACATGGAGATTGCTGTGGGGATTGCTGCAGCGAGCCTGTCGCAGGGAGTGGGGGGTTCTAGTTGGAGACCATCACGGGAAGGGCAGAGACCTTTGACAACCACCACAGCCCCCCCTCCTTTTGTCCACCGATCCACTCTTTTTGCCCCATTTCTCCCCTTTTTTGTACAATCTTTTTCTTGGTCCTCTCCTTTCCGTCCTTCCTCATAGGCCCTCTGCCTTCTTGCACTCCCTTGCACCACTCTTATGTAGCCGCTTCTCTTTGGACATTTGTGTTTCTCTGTTCTCATGCTGCCTCTTGTCTCCTCACTGCATCATTAGTTCAAGAGGAACAAGTTCCGAGATTGGGTTCTCAAATCTGACTCGGACTCGGACTCGGAGCACTTGGACAATCCTGATGTGAAACTAAGACAGGTAAGTCACTCATTAGACACCGTGGTTTGTACCCCACCAGGTAAGGGGGGTTTCATGCACAAGCTTGTTAAGGGGCTGGCACGGCCCGCTTGGCCCCTGCTTCACTATGTTCTGCCTGCCGCGGTTACACGCAGAGGAAGGCACTGTTGAAAATGCACATGCAGTAATCCGATGGACAGGAAGGCACCTTGTGTAAGTGCAGAGGGAATGTCTAAATCGCCCACCACAAGATGAGGAGCTGAACGCTTTAACAAGATTGCAATAACTTGGGTTCGCTTGTTGGCTAGGTAGTGTGTTGTGTTGGGTAGACAGGAGGGCTTGTCGGAACAATATTTATTTATTTTTTATTTTTTTACATTTGTATAGCGGTCAAAGCAGCCCACAGGTATAGTGGCGCTGTTACTTGAGGGGAGCTTAGTTACAGGGATGACAAGAGGGAAATCATATATAGCATTGGGCATTAGAACATTTACATGCGTAACATAGTTGCAGAACATGTAAATCAAGGCATTAGGTACATGTGTGCAAGGTTGTCATAGTTAGGGGTGCACTATGAGGTTATCATGAATTGAGTAGGGGGAGTGTAGGACTCCTTAAGTGAATAATGAGGTCTTCTTGGCTTTTGGGAATGCTAGGAGTGATTATTCTGCACGCAGAGTTGGTGGAAGTGCATTCCAGAGAAGGGGCGCTAAGTAAGGGAAGCTAGCGCACCCTGCTCTCACTCTTTTTACCAAGGGCACCGTTAGCATATTTGAATATAGTGTTGTTGTTGGCCTGGTTGAAGTAGATGGATGAATTCTTTGTGATAAGTAGGCAGGTGCTGAGTGGTGTATGCATTTATGGGGGATTGCGAGCGCTTTGAACATCACCCGTTCTTTTATTGGGAGCCAGCGCGCTAGCTTTCTGGCAGTGAATATGTGCTCCCATTTGGAGATGCCTTGGGCTGCGCAAAGGGCACTATTCTGGATGACTTGCAGTTTTTCCAGGTTTTTAATGGATGTTCCTAGGAAGAGTACATTGCAATAGTCCAGCCTTGAGCCTGTGATGGTCCTGGCTATGTTAGTGCAGATTTCTTTGGAGAGGTACGGCCTTACTGCGTTTAACAGTTTTTCATATGGTCGTGTCTCCTGGGAGACCACGTCAACCAGTAATTATGTTTTTTATTTTGTTTTGTATAGTGCCTGATGCAGGTTCAAACTAAATCGCAGAAAGAACGGGTGTGAGTGGGAGGGTATTCAGTGGCTATTGGTGAAACGAAATGGGGGGGGGGGCTTGAAAGTGTCTTAGAACTCAGGCAGCACAGTAAGAAAGGGGCTATGAAGGCGGGATCCATCGTTTGCTCCATGCATTTCACATAGAGAGCACAAATGTAAGGTGCAGAAGTGGGAAGGAAACCTGGGGCAGTGCCGGGTGCATGGACACATCATTGCTCCGTGTTGTCTTGGCTTCTGGGAGGGCAGAGGTTTCAGTCTTTCTCAGGTTGTCAAGACATGCTGTGACATTCTCATTGGCAAAGAGGACTATGGCTAGACTGCAGAGCTGAAGTTCTATCCAAGGGCTGCTTAGGTGGCTGCACCTTAGCAACACCACTGGATTGATGATTATGTCCAGCAAAGGCTTTGGCTGCACACAGGAGCTGCAAGGACCCACGGAGGATACATGCTGCGGAAATCTTAGTTTTGTTTCAAGAATTTGGCTGTGCAAAGTGAAATTGGGCGAGGCGGTGAAGGAAGCCATATCCAACTCACTAATGTTGACTATGAAGGTAGCAGTGTCGCCACACTGCAGAGCTTCGGTTCGTTGAGGATAATTGGCATCCATCAATAAAAAAAGAAAACTGAAAAATCCCAGCCCTAATCTATTCAGATCCCCTCTATCAGTGGTTTGATGGTGGAATGGGACTTGTTTTTGGACAAGACATGAAGATCAAAAGTAAACTGCGTTAAGTTTTGGGAACGCTATCTTATTAACCAATTTCTTCCAGAATGAGGGAAAAGAACCGACACAGCTCAAAGAGTGTTTTGAAGACAACAGAGCAAACACTGAAGTCGAGAAGGCTGATTACCTTGGAAACATTGATGAAACATTTCTCAGAATGGAGTGAAGGAAATTCCAGGAAAGTAGACCTGGGAAAACGTGAACCGTAGATGTTACATCTAGGGATCAAGGGAAATGTTGCAAGCTAACTTAAGCAAGGGTACTGCACACAACTTGCAAGGCTACCATGTTCTTCAGTTCTGCCACGTACCTGCCCGTCCCTCCAGCATATGTAATGATTCCACTGCTGGTGAAGTTGGTAAGATGCTTGGTTACATTTCCATCTCCATTTTCAATATATTTTTATGCCCTTAAGAGGAACACCTAGACCAGAAGCATAATCTTCCCTTGACACAGGCATATTCGTTGCATTGTCTCTGCACTGGTCTTGCCTCATGCTTGTACAGGTGCCCCCCCCCCCTTGTAAAAAACGAGTCCTACCTGCTGCACCACCCCCTCCCCCTCAACTATGTTATTGTAAATTGCCTCCCCTGTTTTGCCAGTTACTGCCACCAGAGTCCCACAGTACGCACTGCAGTGTTGGTTGCCAAAAACGCTAAGAACGTACCCTTCCCAACTGCTGAGGTGTGGTCTTTTGCGCTAAAATGCATCACTTCAATTGTAACAGATGCTACAAGAATGTGTGTGTCCATCGTCGTTTCAGCACATAGGGCTTACACAGGGAAGTAAGTAAGTCCTGTGCAATTAAAACAGTTGGGCAACCTCTGATGCATGTGTTTGCCGACAGCACTAAGCAACAAGACACTTTCAATGGTACATTTCCTGCCCTACAAAATCATCCATATCTCCCATTGTTGTATAAGGAAGGCATTGTTTTGTCTGGAATCTGTCCTATCTGTCTTTTTCACAGTGCAAATACTGTTATTACATCTTTTAACTCATCCTGTGTATGGCTGCATATTCTCCACTTTAAATGGCGGCACCATATCTGGTAACACCAGTAATTTAACCTTGAATATCCCCAATTATTTGACAACCTGTACTGAGGGTCTCCTCACAGCATACGTATAAGCACATCAATGAAGGTCCCCTATTAAATCGATCTAAACAAAGAGGAATCGTCCCCAAATGAACCATTCTTAGAACTGATTTTACAAACCACACCTTAAATGAAAAAGGTGGCTATAGTGAACTGAGATTAAATCAATGAATCTGATATAAAGTAAACCGGTATATTCCACATATGTTCTCAAGGTTAAGCAAAAAATAAATTTGAATCTCGACGCCCTGTGGCTCCTGCTTTGAAAGGGAGTCCACTCTCGAGGGATCGGTCGACGAAACTCTTCGATCTCAGGTACATTGGGGTGGTTGAACATTTTAACCACGAAACAAGACTATTTATACATTAATTGACTGGGCTTGTTAATACTCTTTTACAGGTTGCCCAGATTTAGGGGAATCCTCACTCAGAATTATACCTTAGTAGCTAAAGAAGCATTCTGCCATTGTTTAACCTAACTTTACCTCCCTTCCTATGATCTATGCTGTTACCCATTGCTGCATGATTTGTATGGCTTTATAAAGTTGATGCATTTTAAGGGAATCGATAGCTAAGTGTGGTACCACATAGACATTGTATATATTTGCCATATTAGAATTGCCAGAGTACAAAGTGTGTTATTAATTGTGTATATACCTTGAACCTTATTTGTATATAAAGCACTGTTAGCACATAACATAGAGTGTGGACATTATTTTGTGGGGGCTTGGGGACTACACTGTACTTAAGAATCAGTCTGCATCACCTCCTGAGCGCTTAAGCCTTGGCTGCTCGTCCATTCTACCATATAGAGAGTCTTAGCTGGTGTGCTCTGTGCTTCTACTCTGCCATATAGAGGGCAGGAGTGCAGATACCCCCCTCCAGTCTTTACAACGATGTCTATGCTTAACGTAATATTGTGCAAACCCTAACTTGCACGCATTTTGCCAGCCCTGAAATGTATTTAATAGGTATATGCACATTATTTAAGAACTCTTTAACAAATTACAGTGCCGTTTGAAATGATGTTACCCATCCCAGAATGCACTGTAAATTTGACAGCGTACTTAAATAAAGCCCATAATACCCAATGAATACCATTTTGAAGGCAGAAAAATGTGCAATTGGGCTTTGCACAATATGTCAAGCATAGATGTAGTAAATAAACTTCAGTTTTCAACAACATAAGTATTTCTACTATGTCTATGCCTAATGTAAGAAATATCATATTCTTAAATGGGCAAATACTGGCATGCTGGGGCAAAGCTATCACAGCTGTACCCTCAGAGATTTGGTTCAACATCTGGTTCGAAAGAGAGAAGGAAACCACAGCAAACTCACTGAGCGCCCTTAAGGAAACACCCCACTTCAAGCAAATAGTGAACGGATCCACCCACAGTCCTGGACACACCTTGGATGCAATCTTCTGCAGAGACCGACTCTCTACTCCTGCCCTACCAGTAGCAATGACATGGAGTGATCACCACCTGATACCATTCTCCGTCAAACTCCCTACCTGCATACTGCCCGAAACAGAATAAAGCATGCTACTAACAAAAGAAACTGGAAGAGTCTTGGCCTGGACTCTTTAACATAATTGATGGAATCAAACCCTGCAGAGCTTAACAGAAAGAGCACTGACTCAATGGAAAAAGATGCTTGGATTACTAAGACCCTAGGCCAACGAGCACCAGCAAAACCTTTCAAAGCCACTGCAAAAAACGTGTTACCAAGGTGGTTCACAGAAGAATTGAGGGAACTCAGAAAAACCACAAATTGGAAAAAATATGGAGAAACTATTACAATCAATCTGACAAAATAAATTAACCACAGCTCAGAGTATATAATGCAGCAGTCCTCATAGCAAAAAAAACATGCTACGCCACAAGATCCAATCGGCAACAAATCCACAAAAATAACTCTTCAAAATCATCAAAGAAAAAAAACACATCCTGCCACAAAGGTGTCATTCCATCACAATCACTGTGACAATATCACAAACTACCTAAGAACAAAAATAGAAGCTAATAAACCATACAACTACGGGACCACCAACAAGCCACGTGCCACCAACCGCAGCAACACTCAACCGATTTGAAACGATCGATGTAGTCTTCTCCATACTAATAAATGACCCCAAACTAGCCAGATCCTCAGCAACCAAAGTCCCCTCAGGCAATTGCAAAGACCTTTTCAACCACAGCACACCAACATCTTACTTCCAGCTACTGATGAACCTCTCCGTAAATACGGATCTATGTGAAAAAAAAATAACAAAAACCATAACAGTGAATCACATCGAAAGTGATTCGATTCTTTTTTATGACTTTTTTTAAAGGCACTTACTACCCTTCCCAACATATTTTAGGACTGGTGCAATTATATAATCAACCTCCAGTCCTAGAATATTTGGGGAAAGTGTTATTAGTGCCTTTAAAAAAAAATATGTAATCACTTTCGATTTGATTTGGTGTTATGGTTTTCGTTAATATCACTGCATACCCCTAAACGCAGGAATAGTACCGAAAACCTTCAAATCGGCTTATTTATTTATTTAAATTTATATAGCGCGCAAGCAGCCCACAGGCATTGAGGCGCTGTTACTTGTGAGAGCTTAGTTACAGAGGTACAGGAATGGTAGCAGTTGTTGGTACATTATAAGTATTACAGACATAATACAATACTTACAGCTTCTGCGATTGATCATTACATTCCAGCTTATGCAGTGGGTCAAATGTATAGTATTCATGCTGATGCGAGGGACCTTATGTGAAGAGGATGGTTTTCATAGCTTTACGGAAGGCGATGAGGGAGGCCTCACCTCGGATAGTGGGAGGTAGGGCATTCCAGTGTGTGGGTGCAAGATATGGGAAGCTGGAACCACCCGCTCTGGCTCTTTTTACTAGTGGCACATAGAGCATGTTGGTATAGGGTGATCTGGTTGGCCTTGTGGAGGAGACAGGGTGGATCCTTTCCGAGAGGTAAACGGGAGCAGTGAGGTGAATGCACTTGTGGGTCAGTGTAAGAGCTTTGATGACGATTCTTTCCTTAATTGGGAGCCAGTGGGCTAGTTTTCTGGCCTCCGAGATGTGTTCTCTTTTAGCAATGCCTTGGGCTGCACGGAGAGCACTGTTCTGTATGACTTGTAGCCTTTCCAAATTTTTGTTGGAGGTTCCTAGAAAGAGTACGTTGCAGTAGTCTAGCCTGGAGCCAGTGATGGCTCTGGCTATGTTTGTGCAGTTCTCTTTGGAGAGAAAGGGCCTGACTGCGTTGATTAGTTTAGCGTGACATGCAGCTGAGGAGGCTATTGCATTGACTTGTCTCTCCATGGATAGGTTGGAATCCAAATAGACTCCAAGGGTTTTGACTGAGTCTGAGACAGGTATTTTGATGGTGTTGATGGTGAAGTGACTGAATTGGGAGTCTAGATTTCTTAGTGTGTCGGTGGAACCTATCAGGAGGAGTTCGGTCTTATCGAAATTGAGGCATAGTCCATTGTCTGCCATCCAGGCTTGAATGGTGTTGTAGAGGTTAAGGGTCAAGGAGTCAGTGTCGTAGTTGCCAGTGAGGGTAAGGAGGATCTGGGTATCGTCAGCATAGTTAGTGTACGAGATACCCATAGCGTCGAGGATGAGGAAGAGGGGCCGTGTGAAGATATTGTACAGGGTGGGAGAGAGGCAGGAGCCTTGGGGCACACCACAGAGTATGAAGGAGGGTGAGGCGGAGGCTAGGTCAGAGAATACTTGCATGGTTCTGTCTTGTTGGAAGGAAGTGATCCATGCAGTGGCGTCAGGGGAGAACCTGGCAGTGGAGGAGAGGTGGTGGCATAGGACGTTGTGATCTACAAGATCGAAAGCCGCGGATTAGTCAAGAAGTAGGAGAAGTGTTGGTTTGCCCATGTCTCTGGCATCGTCCATCTGGTTTTTCAGGTCCAGTAAGGCGATTTCAGTCCCGTGTCTGGGGCGGAAGCCAGATTGACGGAGTCCCAGGAGTTTGTTCTCTTCAATGAAGTGCTGGACCTGCAGGTAGGCTGCTTTCTCCAATATTTTGAGGAGGAAAGGGACAGTGGTGATAGGTCTGTAGTTGTTAGGGGATGTTGGGTCAAGAGTTGTTTTTTTTAAGAGAGGGTGGACCCAGGCTTCCTTGAGGGAAGCGGGGACTTTCCCTGTGGCAAAGGACGCGGCTTACATCAAGCCACTCCTAAAAAATGAAACGGGAAGCGCTGAAGACCCACCCCACCAAATACAGACCTTTATCTAATCTACCCTAACCAGCGAAGCTACTGGAGAACCATGCTTACAAAATCCTACTCAACCACACAGAAACAGAGTACTCGACTGATCGCAAGTCAGCTTCAGACCCATGAAAGTAACAGATGTGGGGGGCTGGTGAAGTTCTAATGGAGAGATCAGAAATGGGGGCAAGGAGCGCGTTAGAAAAGTGCCGATTTAATAAATTGATATGCTTACTAGGTGGACTTGTTGGACTGGAATATAGGAAAGTAAAAGGAAGCCATGATCTACAAATGCGCTGCGAACGATGGCCAATATAGGAGACGCCGGATGTAGACGACCTATCCCCAGTAGGCAGAGTAATTGAAGCGCCAGTAGGGCGACATATCTCTGCTGTGCCCCGAGTACAGGCGAGAGCCAAGAAAAGGGCTAGATGCAGGGGTGCCTGAGATCCAGGGATGGAGCTGGGCACCAGTAGGGGCAAACGTAGGGAGTTGAGGACTAAGTTGGGGTTCGGGTAGGGAGGCGGAGGGGGGAGGTTGGGGAAGTTGCAGTGTTTATAGCAGGGGAAGTTTAAATTGGGGAACGAGCTTACATGCAATTGTAATTGCACTCTGGGTAGGGGCAAGGAAGATACCGAAGGGGGGGCGGGAAGTGGCTGGAATATGGGGGACCTTAAGGTAGTCTCTTCGAATGTCAGGGGGCTCAACAGCTACCTAAAAAGAAATAGTCATGATGTACTTGAGAAGGCAGAACATCGACATAGCCCTCCTGCAGGAGACGCACCTCACAAAAGAAAAATTAGAGGTGATCCAGAAGAAATGGAAGGGGACTGTCATCGGGGCAACCTACTCGGCATATGCCAGGGGGGTGTTTACATGGGTAGCGCTGCAAGTCCCATTTCAATTACTACAGTTCACATTTGATGCGGACGGGAGGATGGTGGCGATACGGGGGCTGGTGGAAAATAAAGAAATTTGCATAATAAACACATACGCCCCGAATCAGGACACCGTGACATACTTCAAGACCCTGTACAATAAATTGAGCTTGTATATGGGGGCGGGTGTGGCGATCTGGGGTGGAGACTTTAATTGCACATTAAACCCGAAAATACAGGTCGGATAATAAACAAGACAGGCCCGCCCCTGCAGCCAAGGCCCTACGGGCTCTGTTGACAGATTTCCGACTGGATGACACATGGAGGGTGCACCACCCACAGGATAGACAATATTCACATTACTCTGCCCAACAAAACTTGTACACGAGATTAGACTACATGTTCACAACACAGGAAATGATAGCAGTAGTAGTACAGACCGAATACAAGGCAAGGGTCCTATCAGACCACTCGCCACTGCTCTTAAAATGGCAATACCGACCCCCAAGAGCCAAGATACCAACTTGGCGACTCAGAGCTGAAGCATTAAAGGATACGATGTTTAGCGAGAACCTGAGGGAAGAGATTGTAAGGTATTTCGAGACCAATACTGGGAGCGTGGAGTCGGCTGGTACATTATGGAAAGCCTTAAAGGTGGTGGTGAGAGGGATAGCGATAGCTAAATCCAAGGGGTTGCAGGGGGGCATACTAAGAGACCTGCTGCAGGAAGAAACCAAACTAGAGATAACCTTGAGTAAGAGAGAGAGTACGAAGCAAGATGCCGAAATTATAAGCCAACTGCAACAGGAATACGCAGAACGGTGGGCGAGACTATGTAATTTGAACTATAAAAAGTATGTAGAAAAGCAACACGTGAGAGGAGACAAACCGGGAAAGGTGCTGGCATTGTTGTACAAAAGGGAGATCCCAAGACCCATGATCAGAGCAATGGGGGAAGATGGGCAGGTAGCAGACACCCAAGAGGGTATTAATCGGGAGTTCTTTGAGTACTATCGGAAATTATATGGGGGGCAATGAAGGGAGGGATATCTGGGAAATAATGATACACTGGAGGACATAGGCCTGCCACGAATAAGTGCGGAGGAGCGAGAGGACCTAGATGCCCCGATCACACTAGAAGAGGTGGTAGTGCAGCTACCCACTAGTAAGACTCCAGGGGCTGATGGGCTCCCCAGTGAATTTTATAAAACGTACAAAAGCAAGGTGCTTCCCCCGCTGCTAACAATGCTAAATGAGGCATACGAGACAGGACGGCTACCAGAGTCCCTAAGAGAAGCAATTATTATCCCACTCCCCAAACCCAACAAGCCAGGTAAGCATTGTGGATCGTTCAGACCGCTATCGATGTTGAATCAAGATAGCAAAATACTCACAGCGGTATTGGCAAATAGAATGAAACGGATCATTAATAAATTAATACATAAAGATCAAACGGGATACGTCCTGCGCAGGAACATATCTGACAACCTTAGACAACTTCACCGGGTTATAGAATACACAAAAGAAGACGCTGGTGAAATGGCTATGGTATCACCAGATGCAATTAAGGCCTTTGACTCAGTCAAATGGCCATGGCTGTTTGCAGCTTTGCCACACTATGGGATAGGACATGGGTACCTCAAATGGGTTAAACTACTGTATAGTGCACCGGTATACAGAGTAAAAACGGGAGCTATCATTTCCGGAAGATTGCAGCTGAGCAGGGGCACTAGTCGGGGATGCCCGTGGTCTCCGATGCTTTACATCCTAGCACTGGAGCCCCTGGCAATATGCCTGCGACAGCAGTACGAGGTAATCGGAATCAGAATAAAAGGGGAGCCGCACTTAATTTCACTATATGCAGATGACATGCTGCTGTATTTAAGATACCCTGAGGAAAATCTCCAATATATCTTGGAGGTGATGGAGAGATTTGCACTGTTATCCGGAATAGCAGTGAATCCCAGAAAATCATGCATATTCCGACTAGGGAGGTATGTAGGAATCCCACACAACCAATTACCGGTCTTACAAATGCCATGGGAGCCAAACACGTTTAGATACCTGGGAATAGATATTTATCACTCGGTAGAAGCGGAACATCCGCACAACACCGACAAAGCGGTACAGAAAATCGAAAATAGTATGAGGTTCTGGTCCAAGCTCCCCTTGGCAATGATGGGAAGAGGGGCTGCTGAAGATGGTGGTATTACTGAGACTATTACATTATTTTGGGAACATGCCATGCCTTATACCGGGGCGTTTCTTTATGAAACTACAGAGCATATGCAGGGGATTTTTATGGCATGGGATTAGGAATAGAATTGCCCTTTGGAAGTTGCGGAATACACATGATAAAGGGGGGATAAAACTGCCAAACTACGAGATCTACTATCTAGCTAGTCAACTACAATATGTGGCCAAATGGTTATCAGAAGACCCCACCTCAGAATCGAGACTGTTGAGATCAGAATGTGCCCCGTTTTGCCTTAAAGAGATTATATGGCTGCCCAAATCAGAGTTGAAAGAGTGCTCAAAGATGCTGGTGCGGGCCCCCGGATGGGAAGTATGGTTAAGAGCATGTCAGGCTATGCAGAACCCAACCCTGTGCTCGCCACAGATACCGCTGGTCGCACTGGCAGGAGGGGATGAGCAACTAATGAAGACAATTAGGAGGCACGGGAAACCAGTGGGTATTGTAACAATGGGAGACATATGGCAAGAAGGGGGAGATAAAGGTATTCGGGGCGTTGGCGGAGGAAACAGGGTTAAATGAGGGACAATATATCACATACAACAGAATGGTATGGCGGATTAAAGAGACCTGGTCGGAAGTAACACTAGACGAGCAACCCGACCCTACCATAGAAACGATATACGATATAGCAGAAGGGGGGCATGAGATATCCAGATTATACAAACTATTGATGTCCAAAGTGGGGAAAGAGGTGCCACAATTAAGACATAACTGGGAAGAAGAGGTGGGCGAGCCCATGAGTGATGGGATGTGGGAGCGGGCCCAAGGGTACCATAAGAAAGTGTCAAGGAACGCAAGGCTACAACGAATACAGCTATATATAACCCACAGGGCATATATGACTCCCCAAAAAGTTGCTAGATTCAAGAACGCAAAAAGGCAGACATGTCCCAAATTTGGGGAAGAGAACAAGGAGATGACGCACATGTTTTGGGCATGCTCAGAAATTGGGGAAATTCTGGGAAGAAGTAGCCCACCGGCTAGATGAAAAGGGGATCAAAATAAATTTAGGATCAGCGTGGGCATGTTTGGTAGGAGGATTCCCTAGGCCACTCCAACTAAAACCTGTGAGCAAATTAAAAGACTTGGCGTACATGCTTGCCAAGCGTAGAATAGCCATGGGATGGAAGGCATGCAATAGACCTAGGATAGAAGTCTGGTGGAGAGACCTCCAAAAATGGACTGAAGCTGAAACAGCAGTATGGCAGGAATCGGGGTGCAGAGGAGGGGAGGAAGAAGCAGAATCCCTGACGGCTTGGAAGCACTTAGTAGCCACATTATACGGGCACACCCCGGACTGGTCGAGCGACCAGGACTCAGATGAGGACATTGAAAAGGAACCCCTGAAGAAGAAACAAATGCAAATTAGGAAGCAGAGTAGGCTTGGATGGCGGTGTGGTAAGGGGTAGGCAGCAGACATGAAAATATAAATGCACATTTTTGAAATATAACGTTATGTACTGTAAGTCTGTTGTATATTGTTTTGGTTGTAATAAAATCAATAAAAATTGTTTAAAAAATGAAAGTAACAGAATTATCTTTATGGAACAACCTAAAAATAAATGCAGACACCAGCTCACAATCTGCCCCCCCCCCCACTACTCAACGTATCAGCCGCATTCGACACAATGAGACACACAACCCTAATAGAGAGACTGGAGGAATGTGGTGTAAAAGACTCCACTTTACAATGGCTAGAATCTTTCCCCACTACGGAACTGAAAGACCTTACATACTACCATTTACCTCTAACATGTCTCCTGTGGCGTACCATAAGAGTCCAGCCTCTCCTCACTCCTCTAAAACATCTACATGTCCCCTTACTGAAAATGATCCCCAACTCCTCAACAAGATAGCCACGACCCAAACAATACCCTCAACAATTGTCTCACCGACATATACAGCTGTATGACAACCTACAACCTCCAGCTAAACGTGAACAAAACAGAAATGATGATCTCACCCCCAGAGGACAACTCAATAGACACACAACTAAACTGGCCAACTGGCATAGGAACCCAACCGGAAGCATACGCTGTGAAAAAAAAACCATGGGAGTACTCGTGGACAATGGACTTTCATTATAAATTACAAGTCAACGCTATAGCAAAGAAATGCTTCTATCTCCTACGACTACTTAGAGGGATCCTCTCCTTCCCACACAGAACTCTCGCAATCTCCCTAATATTATCAAGAATCAACTACGCAAACAGCTTCTACCTTGGAATGCCAGAACGCTCACCAAAAAATTCCATCGTGCCAAAACCACTGCAGCAAGGATACTCCCGAGACTAAACTTAAGAGACCAAATCGCACCAGCCCTGAGAAGCCTACACTGTCTCCCAGTAAAAAAAAATGCATTAATTTCAAAGCCATCTGTATCGCCCACAGATCATTGCACAGACAAGGAGCGGGAATTCCTTCAGGCCAAGATCGATGACTATCAACCGGGAAGAGACCCTAGATCAAGCGACAACCTTCAAAACAAAACAATATGAAAAAAGGAAATCGAAGGAACCGCATTCTCGCATTTAGTTGCCAATCTATGGATTTCAATCCCGAAGGAAATGAGAATGACCGAAGACTATCTTCCCTTCAGAAAATGACTGAAAACCAGATTATTTAACTGTTAGGAAAGATTTCCATTTGTGGATCATGTTCCCTCCAGTTGTGTACCCCCAACCTTTTGCTGTTGTCTGACCACCCTAGCCTAATTCATTTGCCAGTGGAGCCCAGCCTTCTGCTTTACTCAGCTGGGCTTTTGCTCATTTTGTTATGGGGAAACTGACATGCCCTTAAGACAGGCAGTACTGGGAGACTGTTTCCCTTAGTCTTTCACTTTATTGCTATTTCGTAGTAACATTTTATCCGTACACAAAGTACCTTAAAGTACAGTGCGCTGGGGCCTTCTTTTCATTTTTAGACCCTAGACGCCCTTAAAGGATTTTTCGGTGCATGCACAGGTGTTCCTTGGACAGAGCTGGTGGCAGCTGTTATATTTTCAACTATTTTTAAGGGTTCATAACCGCGTTTGACCCAGGACAGTGACCAATGCCTAAAATGGCCATGCCACGAGGACCTTTGTCCTGTCCTTTGGCCATCTTGTCCTTTTGCCTTCCCCAGGTCGAGCAGACCCGGGAAATTCCTTATTTGGTTATGCAGACATCCACGAAAATCAAAGCTTTTGCAGGCTTCTGCATGCCTTGTGTGTGTGTGGCTCCAGTATATGGACTGGAGCTGTCTAGTTTCAATACACAACCTGGGTGCAAGGATTTCTGGTGTGCTGGAATAACTGGGACCACCGTGGTCTGTGATTGGTTCACGTCTGGGATGGCTGCATGTGAGCTGATCTCTCATTGGTTTTTCTTCATTTTGGCGTGAAGGAGATTTTGGATAAGAGGAGGCATTTTACACCCATTCCAGTTTGATCTTCTGAGTTCACACTAAACTTAGCAAAGGAGCCAAGTATCCCCAATCAATGAAGCAGATCTGTGGAACCGCTGGTGACCCTCTGGAAGGTTTGGCACCCTGACCCTGCTATTGTCCCGTCAAACTCCCTGTTTCTGATCAAACCTAGGAGGCCTGCAAGGGCGCTTCGACCCATTGGAATAGTGGGACCAACTATTCTCGGCACCTCCAGCTTAACCTGAAAACAAGCCTCTTCGGAAGTGTTCTTGGACCGCTCAGTGAACTGACCAGCTCGTATGAGACCTTTGCCCTGGAACAACTGCCGTCTCAAGAGTTTACTTGAGTCTTTGGAGACTGTAAACTCTGGGTATAAGGTACTCTCCCGCCGTGTTTCGAGCACTTAGCATTCCTAGGTCTGGAATTAGGAGTGTACGCCTGAACCCGAGCATATGCGGTCACCGGGTTGCCCAGCTGTGGCGACGAACTTCGTGGGTGTCTTGCTGCTGTGCCCCCCTGTGCCCTCAGACACGCAGCAGAACTGACCTGATCCCTTCATCAGGAGCGGAGAAATCCCCACTGTCCCATGACGGAATCATCCCTGGAATGCAGCCTCTGAAAGCCGCAGAGCTGTGCAACTGCAGGATTGAACCCGCGACCGAAGTGGACTTGACTGCCGAAGTTTGGTCCAGAATGCGCCGAGGGTCGATGAGTACTTGCAATCCTTAACGGTGGCCTCTGGCGCATCCATCCATTTTTACGCACAAGCGTCCTCTGAGAGCCACTCTTCATTATCGAGGTAGCCTGTGCTACCGAAAGAATTCCCAATTATTGGATCCTTTTCTGCCCTCTTGGGGAGACACTCCTCTAATAGTGAGAACTTCTTCTTCACTGCCTCACCCACTTTCCTGTGTTGCTACAGCCCCTGAAAAAGACCCCATTTTGACTTAATTGGATGATCGCATGCGCCATTGAGCTCAATGCTCCACTCATTTTAGGGACTAGACTGCCTCTCAAGTTAGGGTTTGAATTGTGAAGGACTGCTTCAGATATTTGCACTGTATAAACTCTTTCTTTACAGGTTGTGGAACTGTACTAAGTAATATCCCTGTTGGCCATTGGTTGATGTATATATGTTTTCTAGATTAGTGTTGTGTTGGTGTTGTTATTACTGCTGAATAATTACTTTGTGTTTTACATAAAAGGCCTTTAATATATACACCTGACTGAGAGTAATTGTGTTATCGTTTACTGTGTGTGCACGCTCATTGTGGGCTTTCGATCAACCTCTCATCTCCTGAGACCTAGTCTTGACCACCGCAAATGCTCCTGTAATTACTCTGGCTTATCCAGAAGGTTACCCTGTTTGAAGAAACTAGGCTGGCCTTCTGAAACTCTGCCTACCGGGTCAGAGTTCAGAAATCCATCTTAACATTAATTCAAAATGATTAGTATAAAAGCGCCCTGCCAGCACTATCACTAGGGACCCAAAATAATCCAATGACAGTACGAACTCTGGAACACCAACACACCGTATCAACCACACACCCATCTCGCTCATTGTTCCTCTCCAGCATACCTCACACGATTTAACAGATCGGTCTCCCCAAACAGTCACACAACACGGACATTCATCATAAAAACAGAACTGCTGCAATCAAACATACCGGTCCCTGGATGTTGCCCTTCCGGACACAATAACTCCAGTGTGCACAATACAAACTCACCTAGAAAGCTGACCCGCACAGACGCCAGTTCCTCCTGTTTCTACAAACACCAACGGAAAAGCACATCCTCTATCGTACTCCCACTTCCCCCACTAACCTACCCAACCCACTTTTTTATAGAACCACGTGAGAGCCTGGAGACCATGCTAATGGTAACGGTGTGCGGTCAACTCAAAGTAGCATAACATAATCCTTACTAGGGGAAATGCAGGCATTGAGGCATATATGTCACAGGTGTAATCCTACAGTGGAATATTCTGGCATTTTGGGTAAAGACATCATTGGTGTGTCCTTAAAGGGGCAAATTCTGGCATTTTGGGGGGCAAAGACATTGAAAGTGTAACCTTACAGTGACGAATGCTGGCATGTCGGGATGTATCCCTCTCCAAGTCTCCTGCTGTGGTAGTAGCAGCTGATGGGCTTTTCTACCATTGAATAGGAGAGGGGAGGAGGGCTATGTTCCCCTTATGCCAGTGTAGCAGCTGAATGGGCTTTTCTACCATTGAATAGGAGAGTGGTGGGGGATGTGTTCCCCTATGCCAGTGTGGAAAGAGTGTGCAGGCAGGCAATTCTGGGAACTGATCCCTTTTCTGTATCATGAGCCTGAGCCCTTAATCAGTGTTTGGGGCTATGTGAGCAGAGTGGTGGGAGCTTGCCATCACGCGATATGAACCTAACATCCAGAGTGGTTGAGGAGGGAGTCTGAGAGTGCTCCGGTATAATAACACTGATAGATTTCCTCCTGCTGGAGTGGGAGGAAGGGGCAGTGGCACGGAGAGGAAAAGGAGAGCTATCTGTTAGCGTAGTGGGGAGGGAGAGCACCCTCTCCTGGCAGGTTCTGTCAACTGTCAGCTGTTTTGGAGGGGGTTTGGAGGGGGCCTCGGATTCCTTGGAGTCGCACCTTGACCATTTTCAGAGGCCTGGAGTGCCTTCGTCATGCAGCCCTAAACAAAGCAACCAGAGCTGGCACATGCGACTTATTCTGCTCTTACGTGACTAATGGGATCAGTCCCATGTCGTACCACGATAGGAATTTGTAAAGACTTATCAAATATGATTTTGCCCTAATTTGAAAAAGGCTATATCTAGCCAAAACATGTTTCATCAGCAGGGGCATAACATGCTATGAGAGCACTATTACATTTTAAAATCTAAAAAGAATTGGCGCTGTTCTCCAGGAGTCTTTTTTTTTTCTCTTTCGGATGTAGCGGTTTCTGGCTTTTATACGCTTACTCCTGTGAGACACGACGCACCACCCAACCAGTACGTTTAACATGACTACACAGATCATTAACTCAATGGGTATCTAAGGAGTCGCCTACAAGACCAGCCTCAAGAAAAGCCAAACCTTGTTTGATTGACTAAACAAGCAACGTTTACCATCACCAAAACATTTTTGTTTTGTTTCTCATGCCCCCCTGTGATGATGATGTTCTCTGCCTGACTCGACGTGCATGTGGAGGGAACCATGAGGGCTCTCTTTGATACAGGGCCCAGAGACAGTGTGAGGATGACCCCCTCCCCCTCCTCGTCACACCTCCAGTCACAGGGGGCAGGAGTTTGTCACATTGCTGGGATAACTACTCATGTCCTTTTTAAGAGACAAACAATTGTTAGTGGCAAAATCCAGCCAGCCCAACAAGGCCGAAATACGTGTCTGTGGTTGCTCTTGTTCAGAGGAGAATTGCTTAGTATTTCGGTGCTGGACTGTCCTTGTGGGTGGGACAAAGACTGATATGCGAAAGGATATTTTTCCTCTGTGAAGGGTGCGGTGAGCTACAACATGGTTGTAGACCCAGAAATTCCATATAACAGGTTATTTGACCCATGCTCGTTCTCAGTAGAGGGGCTCCCACATTCCATTCAAAGTGTTACTCTAACCAATCCTGCAAACGCAATGCGAAATACGTCTACCTGCAAGTCTGTATTAGACGCACAGCACTGGGGGAAGTTGAAGGGCATATATAAAGAGCTCCCAGTAGTGTGGTGAGGTTGGAGGAGACGTGCCGATCTGGTGAAAGCTGGAGAGTAGACAGGCTGGAGGAGGGCAGGAGACGAAAGGAGGCTAGTGCAAGAAGGAGGTGTAGGAGAGAGGTAGATTAGGGAAAAGTCATGGCGTGAACAAAGGAGCCAGCGACATTGCGGGATGTGGTGAAGAGGTACAGAGGAGGGAGAAGACGGAGTAAGCCCTGAGGAGAAGTATGTGTGGAGGGGAGTATAGGAATTGGAGCTAGTGGTAAAGTGGTGAGAAGAGGACGTGGAGGGGAATGCTCACATATGAGTGATAGGAGAATATAAGAGCGAAAGAGCAAGAAGGGCGAATGAGAGGAGTGGGAGCCAGAGACGGAGGGCAACACACAGCCTCGTTGAAGGGGTATATAAGGTGGTGTAAGGAGGTAAGAATACATGGCAAGGCATTGAGGAACTGATGCAGGAGCCAGTGGAGAATCCAGTTCCTAAATAAGGGATTATGAGAGGTCCTGGAGGTATATGGTGCTGTCTGAGCTCTGAGGTGGTGAATGCCAGGGCATTGGGGTAACAGAAAGCCAGGAACCTTGGTCAGTGACCTAGTCAGATGCCCCTGACCTGCCTTTGAACCCTCAATGCCTTTTTCGCCTCTGAAAAGCGATATGGGCCACTTGGAATGTGTTGGCGAACCACTGAATTGGAACTAGGAGCAATCAATGGCCTTTACCAGCAGCTACCATAGAGGAGGCAACGCAGCACTACTGATGTGCTTATCATAGTGGCTGACCTCCATCTCTCCAACATGACGTTGGACTATCACCTGCAGTTGGACTCCGCTCTCTGGTCACACCCTGATTTAATGTGCATAATCTTCCTTCTCACACCAAAGGGAACTTGCGCCTTTTTCCATCCTCCACTCTTAGCGTTACTGCTTTTTCTATTGTCCCCTCTACCTCTGACCACTAGCTCATCACATTCAACCTCTCCATCCTTCTTCCTCCGCCTCATTCTGCAATTATCAAATGGAAATTCAAACATGAATCCAAGAATCTTAATCAGATTGAGTTCCTCCTTCCCTCTAGCCTCCACTTGTCCACACTACTGAGCTTGTCTTCATCAAATTCAAAAATCCTCTGGCTACCTCCTTTGACTGCCAGCATCTTGTTTGCTCCATCACCCCTCTCGCCTCCAATTATGGATCTCCGAAGCCATACAACAGCTAAGGACAGTCATGCGCTTCCACCTACACTGCTGGTGTAAAATGGGCTTTGCTTCTCATATTACCACCTGCAAAGACTCTTCTTCTTTTACCCTCACTACTCTTCTTGACCCCGTCAAATCCACTTACTATACCAATTAAACAAAGTGGGAGCCCCTTTACTGACATTGAACATGGGTCCAATGCTTTGTTCTATGGAATTTCTTCCACTCGGAAGGGTCTGCAACCACGTTTTGGCTCACTGCACCCTTCACAGAGAAGAAATAACCATTTGCATATCAATCTGGTCCCACCCACCAGGGCAGTCCAGCACCGAAATGCTAGGCAATTCTCCTCTGAAGGAGAGTACCATCAGCAACACCAGATGCATGTTTCGCCTTGTTGGTCCTCTTCAGTGAGGTGTAGCTGAGCGTGTATAAGGCACAGTGAGCAGCGGGTTGACGTCTGGATTACCCTGGGTTACTTAGGGTGAAGCCCCAAGTTTTACAAATTAAGCAACAGTGTGGGATCCCAACTTATATGATACTAACTTTTTTTCCTGTCTTCACTTTCTCCCCTGTAAACTATCTTATGACCCACCAGGCCAACACCCCACACCCAAGATTAGCTCCCTTTCCTCCACCCTCTCTGATTGAACCCCTCCTCCTTTAATTCAATAAATAAAACCAAAAATGCGACCAAAACACTGGCGTAACATGGGCCCCCGCAACCCCTGCGGTGCGGGGGGCCCCGCGACCACATGTTGTAGAAGGGTGCCCCACTTGGAGTAAAAAAAAAAAGAAATACATTTTTTTATTTTTTTTTTTAACATTTTCTTTTTGAATTCACTCTGCATTTCTATAGAAATGATTTCTGTAACAGAAATAATTTCTTTATGAAGCCAGAGTGAATACAAAAAGTCCAGTAGCTACCCCCTCCCCATGACAAGAAGACCCTAGGCTGGAGTCCTCCATGTCATGGGGTGGGGGAAGCCCTATGACTTCAAAAATAAATAGTTTATTTTTGAAGTCACTCTGCCTTCATAAAGAAATTATTTCCGTTATGGTTCAGTCCTTAACGGAAATATTTTCTTTATGAAGTAAGAGTGACTTCAAAAAGAAACAATGGGCCTCATTACGAGCATGGCGGTAGCCGTGCCTGTATGGCAGGCACGGCTACCGCCATGCTCGCTACCGGCACCACCTCCCGTGATTGGGCAATAACAAGCCCATTACAAGATGAATGGGCCGGTAATTGCCCATTCGCGGGTGGCGGTATTGTCGGGCTTCCGATCCCCATTCTGCCCTATAGGGCAGAATGGGGGTGGGGAGCATGGTTGCGCCGGCACCGTTGATAACGGTGCCAGCGCAATTACAAGTTATGCTCGCGGGTGCCGCACTGCCCGCCAGGTAAGACCTGGCGAGCTGTCGGGAACCCGCGAGCAGAACTCGTAATGCGACGGGACGGTATGAACGGTGCCAGTGCCTTACCAGCACCGTTCATACCGTCACCACCAGGGTCCTAATGAGGCCCAATGTATTTTTGAGGTATTATGGCTCCCCTCAACCGATGACGTGTGCGTGTGTGAGTGTATGGTGAAAGGATGCACACTGAAATGTATGGGTGGCTGCCTGGGTGTGCCTGTATGGTGAAAATGTCCACACTTAAGTGTATAGGTGACAGCCTGTGTGAGTGTATGGTGAAAGGGTGCACACAAATGTATGGGTGGCTGGGTGTGCGTGTACGGTAAAAGGATGCACACATAAATGTGTGGGTGGCTGCCTGGGTGTGCCTGTATGGTGAAAGGGTGCACACCTAAATGTACGGGTGGCTGCCTGGGTGTGCCTGTATGGTCAAAGGGTGCACACTTAAATATATGGATGGCTGGGTGTCCGTGTGTATATATGGTTGATGGTGTGTGTGCTTGTGTTCAGGGGCGCAACAAAACCTACATTTCAGGGGGGCTAACTTTTCAAATGTTGGGAGAGGTGCTAACTTCACGTGTGGTGGGGAGGAGCAAACTTATTTGTGTGGGGACATCTAACGTCTTTACGCATTTTAATGAGACTATTCTAGTGCAGCTTCAATGATAGAAGCAGTTAACTCTCTCCTATAGGTCTGAAAGCACCCACTTATGGGCTGCTGTGAGAATGACTGGTCTCCTGTTTCCGCTCTACCATTCCAATCACTCCCCTGGCATGCAAGTACTAAACCCACATCAAAATTTCAATTGCTTAAAAAATGTGGCATTTGAATGCAGGTACTAACAGTGAAATGATGTACATTAGTAATTGCTGGGCTGGGCCCTTGTTAATGGCAAAACCCAGGTGCTGTTTAACATCTGTGTCCTTTTCTGTCCGGCAACTGCTCTGAAGGTTAGCCAGGTCAAGTCAACATAGCCCACAATTTCAGTGGGGGGTGGGTGGGACGGAGTGCTGAAGCCCAGTCAGCTCAATGGTGTTCCACCACTACTTGTGTTTAATGCCTTGATTAATTATTGGTAATCTTCTTTACACCTAGCCCTATTCTTCCTCATCCCAGTACTTGTGTATGAGGCAGTACTTGTGTATGAGGCACTATGCCTCATACACAAGTACTGGGATAAGGTAGAGCTACATGAAGGTAATGCTAATGCCTGACTTAGCTACCTGTAATCTTCATTACTCCTAGTCCCACTCTTCCTCCAGCCTCATAAGTAAGGGAGCCTCATAAGTAAGAACTGGGACAAGGAAGAGGGACGTGGCGGTAATTCTGGGCCAATGAGCCGATTTTGGAGGTTTGGGTAGGGGATGGCAGGGAGAAGAGATGGCAGGGAGAAGAGATGTGTGTGTGGGGGGGGGGGGGTTGTGCAATAAATCATAATGGTCATCCATGTCCATGCTAAGCAGGCATGATATGTGGTATTAGTGGCTAGAGAGGCATTCTGGTGCAGCCAGTCTAGTCATTCCTCAGTTTGGTATGACTTTTTTTAACTGGGAATTTCTGATAAAGCAGTCCTGCTAAGTGTAATTACCTGGCTAGACTGGCATTTGGGTTCTGCCAGTCTAGCCGTTTCTTACTGTGGCACTGTATATGGTTCTGGGCATCTGTGATACAATGATATGTTATGATATGATAAGTCATATATAACGCACCTGTACACAAGTGTTTTTAGTCACGACAAGACAAGAGAAGGAAAACTGAGGGAGGACAAGACAAATGACCTTACTAAGCCTTGTGTCATTCAGATCGAGAACAAGAAGTGCAAGGGGAAAGGGAGGGGGGAAGTGCAAGGGAGAGGGGAAGGGAAAACAGGGCAGAAATGCACTGAGTAAGTGCCGCCAGGGCAGCGCGGCTCTGGGTAGTGCAAGGAGAACAAGGGACTGTAGGGTTACAGTTACAGCCCCTAACTGCGTGGTAGACCTGGAGGCAGTGCAAGGGTGACTGATCAAGAAAGAGCCTGGACTCGGTGAGACATAGGGTAGCCAAGCAACCAGTTGCTACAGCAGACAGGTAGGTCAGCAGGGGAGGGAGAGAGAGAAAGCAGAGGAGAAGAGGAACGTTTTGAGCTGCTTCCGGAACCTCAGGTGGTCCGGCTCAAGTTTGGGAGGGTCAAGGAGGCCATTTCAGAGGGAGGCGCCTGCAGGGGGGAAGGATCTACCCCCCCACTCTCTGCCTGGAGAAGTATCTAACCCTTAGGGCTCGAGAAGGAAGGTATTTTGGAAGATAGCGTTGGATGTAGTGCAGATACGAGCCCCAGAAAGCCTTGTGGACAATGAAAAGGGTCTTGAACTTGATCCTTGCAGCCACCGAGAGCCAGTGGAGAGATTTCATGGCTGGAGAGATACAGTCCCTGGGCTTGAGGCCAAGGATAAGTCTCGCAGTCCTGTTCTGGATTAGTTGCAGAGGGTGCAGAGTAGGGGAAGGCAGATTGAGAAAGTGGCTGTTGCAGTAGTCCAGCCTAGAGAGAACCAGAGCTCTGGAGACAGTGAGCCTCTGGGGGAAAGTGAGAAATGGAAGAGTCCCTTTGAGGAGGTGCAGCTGGTAGTGGGATTTTTTCGCGATGTCTGAGATCTGAGGAGAGAAAGAGAGAGTGGAGTTGAAGATGACACCAGGAATGAGCGAGAGAGGAGAGTAGGCTGAGGGGAGCCTAAAGGAAAGCAGAGTGTCATTCGCACAAGACTGTAAGTTAGAGGAGAAGTAGAGATCAGGTGGGTCAAAGGAGCCAAGTAGAGGTTGAAAAACCACGGTGAGAGGATAGAGCCCTGGAGAACGCCACATGTAGAGAGAGGTGGCGGAGTGAACGGGACAAAGTTGGACCTGCGAGGGGCGGTCCAAGAGGAAGGAGGTCAGCCACTCCAGGGCCTGATCCATGATGCCCAGTTTCTCACGAAGTCAATTGATCAGGATGGCGTGGTTGACCGTGTCGAAAGCAGAGGAAAGTTCCAGGATGCTGGGGACAGAAGGAATGCTGGAATCAAGGTTAGAGATCAGATCTTCACAGGTGTTCAGGAGAGCAGTTTCCGTGCCTCTGGTAGCTCTTACGCCAGACTGATGGTCATGGAGACAACCAACAGATTCACTGTGGAGTGTAAGCTGGCAGTTGGCCAGCTTTTCCAAGAATTTGGGAGAGGGGAAGTTCCAGTGCCAAAAGAATGATTACAGAAATCGGACAAGGCTGGATCGTGTCAATGTAGTCCTTGATGGTTCTGGAGGAGCAGGCGAGCACCTGTTTGGACGACACTTCCATGGATGGGCCTTGTCTAGAAACCTTGTCAGCTGTTAGAGAGAAAGAGGAGAAAGGAGGAGGAGAGGGAGAGATGGCCAAAGGGGGACGAGAGAGGAAGAGGAGATAGTGGGCAGGATGTCCTGAGCTTTAGCGGAGAAGCAAGAGGCCAAAGCCGTACAGAGGGCCTGTTGAGGGAACAGGAGAGGTAGAAACCGCAACAGGATTGGCCAGTTCTTTGCAGATTTTAAAGAGTTTGGCTGTGTTGTTAGAGGCCGTAGAGACGCAGACTTGAATGTGTGCTGTGTTCTTGATGAGTCTTATTGCTTCGACTGGCATTTTTGTGCAACCAGTCTAGGTATGTCTAAATGTTACTGTAATGTTATTATGTGTCTACACTAGTCTACATTGTGCAGCCACTTGGACATGTTTTTATTGTGGCATGGCATTTTTAATAGCAAAGCATTAATGTTCATGTGCACTGTTGGTGACTTGCATGTTTTGGATTGCTGTTACCCTACACAACAATAGTAAACACTGTGGCTTTTTAGTCCATTTTTCTCAGAAAGTGTCTGTATATTGCATTAAAACACATATTTATATCTTTCTCCTAGTGCAGTGTGTGGCATACCCCTTCAGCAACACGTTTGTGCGTATTGTGCAAGCGTGGTAATCTAGGGCGGCCCAGAGTGTGGCACGACTCGTGATTTGTTGCCGAGTTGGGGGAGCCCCCTCAGCATGGCTTGCAGGGGGGCCCTCAGAGCTTGTGTTACGCCACTGGACCAAAAAGTTGGTAGACCAGAAGAACATTTTGCGATGGTTCTGTTTCAGAAGTCATCTGGTTTTAGGAATATTTAATTTTAAAATAGACCTGAACTTTATATAATAGGTTTCGTTCTATTTCCTTCTGAAGTGGTTTTAGTCTCCTAAAATGGATGTTCAAGAAATGATAATGGCAAAGTTGTCAAAGTGATACATCAATGACACGATGGCCATTTGTTGGCTTTTCAGGGATGGATTTCTAGGCAACTCATGATTCTTCAGCAATGATCTCGGTGTGATGGACTGTATACTGAACCATAAGAGACCCCCAATTGGATTGGTCTACTTTCCCTTGGAGAGATTACCAGCAGTGACTTGCCTCTGATATTTTAGTACCTTATCCATATAGGCGTTTTCCTAGAAAGATTGATGTGTGAAGAGCAATATTTGGAAATAGTATTTCAGGTGCAAGCACAATAAACAGTGGATTTCAGCTACAATATTATGCCTAATTTGATGACCCTTTCCTCTAGAACACCCCACTTGATGATTAGACTAATTCTGAGTTCCTCCCAGTATTTTTGAAGTGTTTCCATTATGACTCTTTGAATTCTTCTAAAAATGTAAAAATAATCTTCTTAGACACAAATCCAGGCTCAGAAATGTGTTTTAATTGCTCCTTTTCCTCTGCAGAAACTTGGCGAGGTGGTGATTAAGTTCTTGGGGCGAGACCTGCAGCCCTCCTGCCAAGCCGCCTGCCTGGAAACCATCCGAATCCTATCCCGGGATAAACATGGACTGACTCCTTTCACCAGCAGAGCTTCCATGTATACTCTGGCCCGATATGCTGGCGTGGACTACTCTGAGGAGTGTGAAGTGTCCCTAATGCCGGACAGCGAGAGTGTGGTGGAAGCCCTCAAGGGTCTGTGCAATATTGTATACAACAGCCCAGAAGCTCAGCAGGTGGCCACAGAGCTGAGGCTGGTCAATGGCCTATCCCGCCGCCTGAAGCTGTACAATGAGACCAAGTCCTGCCATGAGAGCAAGTTCTTCGACCTTCGTCTGCTTTTCCTGTTGACAGCATTGCGTGTGGATGTGCGTCGTCAACTTGCCCAGGAGCTGCGGGGGGTCAGTCTGCTCACTGATGCCCTGGAGAGCACCTTGGCGCTCAAATGGGCCGATGTTTATGAGGTAGTGACGGACCGCTGCACCCCAGCGCTAGCAAAAGAGGAAACTGAATGGGTGATGGAAATTCTAAAGACCCTCTTCAATATCACCTTTGATCTCAACAGAAGAGAAGTGGATGAGGTGAGTATCAAAGAATAACAATAGAGCAATGGAAGAGTGAGTGAGTGCGACTAGGTATGAAGATTCTTGAGGGGAAAATGTGTATCACCAGGAATTCAATCTTGAAGATGTGGTCATATGCCAAGGGGGTTATTGAGGGATGAGGGTGCAATAAAGATCGGAGGCCATTGCATGGAAAGAGTGCTTTGAAGGCTTGAGGGGCATCCAAGGGTCCGCAAAAAAATGTAAGGGACATTGAAATCTGCAAAGGGTCACTTAACTATGTGACCACAGAAGGATTGGGGTTATTAAACGGTAAGTGGGAAAATTGGTGTGTAGAATATGCTCCTACCAAGGAACATGTTTTGTAGGACATTCCACACATTGTGGAAACCATTTCATGCTTGCGAACTCTAGGATTACAGGGTTCCAATAACCAGAGGGATGGCATTAGTAAAATCACACTTCCCATGGTCACCATGGGTTTAATCAAACAAATGACAGGCAGACTCCCTATCACCAGTTTGAAAGACTGGGCTCATTCTACAATTGTCTGCCCCTGTCCAGTAGTGACCTGTGAGAAAGGCAGGTTATTTTAACCACTTTCAAAACGTGGTGAGGTTACAGGTGCCCGTGAATGTACAGTACTGATGTGTGATTGATTCTGTGTGATATCTCCTCTTTATGAAGACCGCACAACAAAAAGACTGATTTATTTCATCTGTTCTGTGTGCGGCCATCAAAAGCAGAAATTGCACACTACTGGAGTTTGGGGGAGCGGGGAGAAATTACCCAACTACCTCAGGAAGCCAATTCCCTGTCCACCCCACCCCAGACATACTCATCCATACACACAAATATGAATGCACACTGTTTTACCCGCTGTCCCACACCCTCCCTCCCTTCCACACGACACAAACATTCCATCTCCTCCCCCACAGACACACACACACGCGCACATCTGCTTCTTCCAGCGGTCTGAATCTGCTACATATGTAGGCATTTGCTGAGCTTCACAAAAACAGTTCCGGTACAATGATTCTGCATCCTCTGTAAACCATCACTTTGAGTAGAAAGAGAATGCTGTCGTCTATAATATATTCAAACTGACAAGAAGAACGGTTTGTGTTTCTTGTTTTATTGGGCACAAGTATTCCAATTGCCACACCTGGGACGGCAAATTCAAACAGATAATTTCTTTTTTTTTTTTAATGTTTTTGGTTTATATAAACCTTTTATAAAAAAAAAAACTAAAGAAAGCATTACTTTATATTTAAAATACATACAATCGTAAAACAAGTAAAATAATAGTTAAAAGAGAAAAAAAAGAACATCTGTTTCTCAATTCATATTAGATATACATTTCCTAATAGGAGAACATTATAGACATTTCAGGCTACAACCAAAACAACTAAAACAGCATGGATGTTCGTCATCTAAAAAAGAGCACAAACATTCCTCAGATAAGTAACCACTCTGATATTTAGATTATCTTCACAATTGTGTAGCATTCTTGTCCAGATGATGTCCCTATTTACATTGGCAGTATCATGTACATATTTTGCAAAATACTTTACCCTTGCTGACTTTTGTCGGACATACAAGTAAAACATGTTGCAGTGATTCAACCATGCCTTCGACTCTACAAAATCTACACCACCTCCAATCATCTGAGTAGTTATTTCTAATGACATTAATTTGATTTGTTAATACAACGTTAAACCTGAAACGAATATAGTCATTTCTGATCTGTTTACTGGGATATTTGTGCAAATATCTTTCCATAGTTGGGTACCTTTTATAGACCGAGCAGGCTTGCCGGTACAGTGAAGATTCTGCAATTTTTTCCTTAGTATTTAGCCAATCAAAGCCCATAACACACTCTTTCACCCGCAATGGTTTGTTCTTTAAGGAGGCTACAGACATACCCAGCATTTTCAAACAATTGAACGTCTCCACAGTCAAAACTTGAATAAACGGATTTCCAGTATCCTGCCCCGCACATGAATACAATGACTCTTCAATCCCTGCGTTACACTTCCTCCACAGAGCTAATCTTTTCCATTTCACATTTGCAGCCAATGAGTTTAGTCCAAATTCATATCTAACCAATTCCCCTGGTATACATTTTGGAATAAAATAAAGAACTGTTTTCCATATGTATATGTAATTCTCAATGTAAGACAGGTCAGCCTCCCAGCTGATCGGTTGAAATTCAGCACCATAGGCCAAGCGAGGAATCATTTTTTTCAAGTAAAATTCCATGAGTGGAGCCATTGTAAATTTACCATATTTCATCTCTAGTGCTCTCATTTGCCGAATGGCGATGTCCGCCTTCAATTTTAATTGAGACTTAAATAAGGATCTCAAATTCGTACCTGAAATTACGAAGCCCAAGTATTTGAATAAAGGCATTGCTTTTAACTTGTTGTTACCACATATCCATGTGTAGCAGTTCTCCTTTTTATTGACTCTACCATGGCGGACTATCACAGTTTTAGAGGGATTCATTTTTAACGAAATTCCCTTAATAAAATCTTCAAAGGCTTTTAGTAATGTTTGTAGTCCTACCTTGGTAGTGTCAATAAGTAAAAAGTCGTGAACGTAAGCCATCCACGCCGGATGTATGTTCGCAATTCTGGGAGGAAGAAGGCCTTTGTTTGACAAGGCCATACCCGCACCACTTACGTATAATTTAAAAATCGTAGGTGCCAACCTACACCCTTGGTGAACACCATTGTAGATTTTTAATTCTTTCGACAGATTACCTTCTGAATCCAGTCTTACCATAACACCAGTGTCGGTATAGAGGGCCATTATTATGTCTATGAGAAACTATGGCATTTTCAAAGTTATCAATTTCTCCCATAGTGTAGCTCTATCGACAAGGTCAAAAGCGGAGCTTAAGTCCATTGATGCGACAAAAGTCGACCTGGCACCGTTCCTTAAGGATTGAGCTATGAGGCTATGTATCATCAAGCCCACACAGTCATTCCCAGTATGTTTCCTAATGCCAATCTGTCTCAAATCCAACATGTTGTTTTTTTCAATCCATATCTGGATATCTCTTAACACCAATGACGTATATAATTTAGATTCAGGGTCTGAAATCGCGATGGGCCTATAGCTTGAGGGACATTGACGAGAACCCTTCTTGAATATGGGTACAATTATGGACACCCTCCACGATTGAGGGATAGTTTTTGTAATTTGTATATTGTCGAATAAGACGAGCAGTATTTTTGCCCAAATCTCAGGGTCCCTCTTAAATGTTTTATTGGATAGATTGTTAGGATTAGGTGCCCCTAAGTTTTTAGATCTCTTTATTGAGTCAACAATGTCCCTCTCACTATATTCCAAAAGCCAGGGAGAGTTGTTTTTCCAGATTACCACAGGCTCACTGCATTTATTTCCATACAAATTAGCAATGTGACCCAACCACAGACTTTCGTTTATGGGATTCAAGAGTGCATTTTCTTGACTCCTATCCATGTTATTAATTCCACTCCAGAAGTTAGCCATGTTAAATCCTCTCAAAGCTTTTAACATGTCTTCTCCGTCTCTCTGTGATCTTAGACTGCGATGCTGTATGGACCAGTTTTTATATCTCTGTCTTATTTTTTTTTCATAGCTAATATACAAACAGTAGAGTTCCCCACTTTATTGATGTTGCGTATGTCCTTCCTCATATTACGTTTGTGTTCCCAGACTTCTTTGTCAAAACTGTGGATTTTATGACGCATGCCCATCTTTTTCCTACTAAATAACATCTCCAGTGTCTGCAATGTCCTACTGATATAGTCAGTGAACTGGATGGGGGAATATAGCTCAGCACGTTGATAGTGTGTGTAACTTTCATGATCTTTAATCGGTAAGGCATAGAATTTAGCATTTTCTTTCTCAGACCATCTTATTCTGTTACCTGAACAGTTGGTCTCAAGACCGTATTTGTAGGTCCTGTTCTCCATTGATTGAGTAACAGAATGAATTTCAATGGTGAGCATACAATGATCACTAAATTCATTTTCTTTACACTCAAACTTCCCTGAGAGTTTAAAGAGATCACCCGAACAGAAGATGTAATCAGTGGTGGACTTACAACCTCTCGCTTTCCAAGTCAGGAGGTTGTTTATAAACCTTTCTAGCCCCCACACCTCCACAAAATGTGTCCAGATCTTACCCCGCGATTTGGGATTCCCTCCCAAAAGATCAAGGGACGTAGAGTTAGAGATGTAGAAATCGCCCAATAGAGAATCGTCCAGGCAGTCTGCATTTATGTCGCCTGTGATCACAATGTGCCCACCGGGATTTACTTCCAACCAGGTGTCAATTAAGGATCTGAGTTTTAGGAGTTCTTCACCAAGTTGTAGGTCCGAGCTTTCTGATTCCAATAAACATTAATGAACAAAAAGGCTGTATCAATGGTGTTGAACATCAAGTTATATCCCAGTACTAAAAAGTGATGAGGAAAATACCACTCCCCTGTAACTCTGGGCTTATTAATGTTCTTTATGGCGATAATAAGACCCCCCCCTTTGGACGCCCCACTCTGCCTCCCTGTGCACACAAAGAAGAAACCGTAAAACCCTCCCAGCATAAATGCACCCTTGCCCACGATTCTTGGATGAAAACAAAATCACATTTTGACAGTTCCTTCATTAAAATCACATTGTGTAACAGGTTGGTTGAGCCTCTCGAATTCCAACTTAAGAGTGTTCGAGTTTTTGACCAGCTAGAGGGACTTCAATTGTTTTAGTGAGTTGATAGACTCACGTAGAGATAAAGCTAACCATCTCCAATCCTGTTTGTCTAGGTTATCATCACGCTTCAATCTTAAATTGTCCCCCTGCAGTGGAGGTTGTTTCATCACGGAAGTATTATAGATAGATTTCCTGTTTGTAGTAGGCATAGTGTGTACAAATTCAAAGATGTCAAATCCCCTACATTGTAGCTGCTCTGCCTCTTTTAATAATAGATTTCTTACCAGTGGTGATGGAATCACCAACCTTACATAATCTAGTCTGTCCCTGTGAATGTAGTCCACCAACTCTGTATACAGATGAAATCAGATTTAGTTCCTTAATTTGGCTAAATAGGGATAATATGTAGGGCCTATTCAGGGATATATTACCCAAGTCCCTAAATAGGGTCGTTAGAACAAGCCCAGGTAGTTCAGGCCTAACAGGCTCCCTTAGTTCCAGGGCACGCACATCCTGAATTAGTTCAGAACCCCCATGCTCATTTCTCTTCTTCAGCTCGTTAGTTACCACATTACCTCTGCCAGTAGTTGCCAAGTTACCTCTGCCTGTACCCGCACAGTAATCCTCATATGTTCCATCTGTCTTCTTATCGGTTGCCTGTCCCGCCAGAGGTAGCCTTACTTCATTGAGTGCCTTTCATTGAGGACCCGAATTATGGTCTGGTAAAGCTCGTCATCCTTGAGAGCCTGCCCCGTTACTGGACCGTGTACTGTACCTGACAAATTAAGACCTAAGTAATCATTGTCACTTATGGGTTTGATAGCCAATCCATTTAGTCCCATCGGGACCTCTAGTTGAGAAGACCCTTGAACCAAATTTACAGTGTACCCTCCCCATTGACCAGATGTACTATTGGCAGTATGTGTTATATTGGGGAGACTGCCCATCAGACCAGATGGGTCATTACAGTCAAAGATGCCATCAACCTTAGTGACCATGCACCCACCCTGTGAGTCTGATGGATTATTAGTGGTACTTACTGATTTTGAGTTAGCGGCACTTCCGCACTGGCCCATATAAGCCATGCTCCCTAAGTGTTGATTATTATTTGAGTTGGTGGAGTAGTTCACACTACCCATAAATCCTGAGGGGACCTTCCCATCAGTTAATCCTAGGCTCAGATTTTTCTTAAAGCCACCATGTTGGTCCGGTGTATAGCCACTGACAGTACCGACCTTTTCAGCACAAACCTTCCAGTCAGTACTACCCAGACCTGAGTTTACTGTAATGACCACCCGGGACCTCACAGGTAAGGGGAAGCCCCCAAAGTCCTCCCCCGAGATCGTCTTACTCTCTGTCATGACTGACCCCTGACTAAGTGTTTTCATATCGGCATCCCCCCTCGTTTGAATAAAAGGGTCAACTGGATTAGGATTATTTGTTCTTGCATTAAATATTTCAAACATATCACTCTGAATCTGTTTTTTCTTTTTCATGATATCACCTAAAGGCAGATCTCCCACCGTATATACACTCTGTGTGGATTGTTCTTTAGAATTGTTAACATTCAAAAGCAGATCATGTAACATAACTGCATGAAAAGGCGCTGTCAAAGAAATGTCCTTAAGGTTTGCACGTTTATACAATGCAAGTAATTAGTATTTCTGGATCGTGCAACATAAAAATATCTCCCCACACAAATCTGATTGGACTTCTCACTTTGAACCCTTATAGAAGAACATACATTGTGATAAAAAATTGGGTCCACAAACCTTCCCACACCGCCCTCATTTACACCCGGTGACATCACAATCCACCCTGAATTCCCACAGCAGTCATTGAAACATTTGAGACGAACAGCAGTACTTTACTCAACTGCCTTGGTCACCTCATCCTGATTCTCATGGGAATGGCTTTCCACCATGACACCACCAGAGCCTTGAACCACGGACATACTGCTATACAAATGTTGCATATCGGGGACACTCAACCCGTTTCCCAGAGAAAATGTTCTATGGGGCAATTTGAAACCGCTGTGGTTCTTTTCGGCTCCATTAGAAAATTGTATTTCACAAATGATTTTTAATTATAAAATGGTCATATATTGCTTATTCGTTGGTGAAACTGGTGAGCTCTAATCTGTGACCTCGAAAAATAACAACCACTTTGTATTTCTCTCAGCACTGGCCTGGGATCGCAGACTCTACACTAAACCACCAGCCACAGCGGCCTTTGCCGCTCACAAAATGCTAAGGCACGTTTAAAGCAAAAGCAAGCTTTGATGGCTTATTTATGGCGTTTCGTTTTACCACTAAGTTTGATTATACTTACCTGTGTCCCTGTATTTATGGATTCGTTTTTATTAAGGATTTTATTTTACAGGTATCAGAGCCCCCCCACCCCCTTTTACATTGCTACTCTGCCAGCTGATAAGTGCGTTCCTTTATACCGCGTTGAACGTACATCTGTATTAAATTATTTAAACTGCCATGTTATTTTCCTGTATCTGTTCAGCCAATTTTTGAAATTGCAGAGCATCACACCCGTTCCGTTCTGAATTGCTGTACTCTATTTGGGTGATGAGTCAAAGGACCATATGATGAGGCACCTTTTGTCTAACCCCCTGTCTAAATTGGGGTTCGAGGACGCAGTAGTGTTTCATGCCATTTGTGCGTTTTTGTCTGGGGTTGCAGTTCCTGGGGATCAACGTTAAAAGAACGCATTGCGAAAAGCTCGAGTTACAAAATGGCAAAGCCGACTTGCTCGTATTTTGTAACTCGAGCTTTTCGAATGTCTATTTTTGTCCCTGCTTTACATTTAATGTATGCAGAGGACACCGCTGCAGCCCATAATGCTGAACTAGAGGCGCGGGGGACACCCCTGATCCCAAACCTTTCAACCGAAACGGTTCCTGGTGTATGGGTCCATCTCTTCCTTTCTCCTATTGTGACATTGACACCACACCCAGCGGCCCTTTTCATTGGTCAGATGAGATAACTGAAATGTTAATTCTTCCCTGTATTTCTTTTTGTTATTGTTGATTTATATTGCGCGAGCCACAATCCAAGATTGCTTTGCGGCAGTATATGAGGGAGAGCTGTGTCATGTAACATCAGATAACCTGGAAGGTGTGTGCTGACTGATTGGTTTAGTGACCGGTTGTTGAGGCATTTTGACTGTTGGTTCTGACAGGTTTCTGTTCTGAAGGAGAGGAGGGGTTGCTGAAGAATGTGGAGTCTTTGCTTAGGGGGCCCACAACTATGTCCCTGGATTAGAAGTTTCTATTCCTTAGCTCCAGAGACTCCCCTTTCTTAGTTATGAGAGCGGAGTCGCAAACCTACAGATGCTGGGTCTTTTTACAGCTCCACGTTTGTGGCCCGCAAGAGTTTCCCTTCGAGAGGTCGAGTGCTTTAGTGATTGAAACTGAGCATAGCCCCTGGTGAGCTTTGGGTACTTGGGGTTAGAGAGCATGACTGACAAATGGCAGCTGATATTCCATTGAGAATGAAGTAAGTAATGGTGTCTCATTGAGGTGTTGCAAGTTCTTTTTTGCAATTCCAACTTTTCCGAAAGGTGAATTATTTTAGGGAAATAAAGGGGCCTCGGTCTACCGACAGTCCGTAATGAATCGGGATTTTATGAACGCTAGAGTAGGTGTTTTGCATAACTTTCATTGGGGTCAAATGTCTTGTGGTGAGTTGCCTATCGCTTAATTTTTCACATGGTCGTGTTTGGAGTGGGGCAAGGGTTTCCTTTTTAGTTTGGGCTATTATAAGCCGAAACTATTGCATTAGAGTACAGATATAGAGAATGGCATAGCTTGTAGGTGTTATTTGCCCACCCATTGACTGTCCATGCTAATCCTGATGTCCATTCTGACGCAGTTCCTGCCCCTTCACGCCCAAAACACCCAATGGTAACTTTTTGGGCTTACTTTAAACAAGCCTTGCCATCAAACATTGCACTCGAAGTGCTTGCCATTTTTTTTCCAAAACCGTCTTCTGAGAGTTAATGATGTAATTGGAGCTGTAAACCTGTTACTGGCGTAATACAAATGTCTTAACCAGGTCTGCATCAGCCACTCAATTTATAATCACTATGCATGTCCTTCACTTGAAGTCCTGTCATACACAAGCCAAAACTGTTGGCTTTCCCATTGCTTGTTTTTAAGTATTAGGCCTTTGTCAGACACTGTTATTCACACCATTTTTCACCTGCTACCATCAATGGCCAGTTAATACTGTTATGGCTGTGCCTAGCAAGTGCCTTTCCAATGCTTACACAAAAGCCCAAACTTTTGGCGTTGCCATTGTTTGTTCTAAGAGTTCAGTCCACCAGTGAGTGCCCAATAGGTGGCCTCTGTTAGCTCCGAGCTGGTTTGCCTCTTGGCTTGTTTTGAATGTATCACAGGTGTTCCGTTGTTACACAACGTTGCAGTGTGTTCCCAGCGCCGCACTAAAGATTTGGTTGGCGAGTGTTCCAAAAACCAGTCCCTCTGTGCATATTGCTGGAAACCAATGTCAGTGCTGCGCTCATACTAAATGCTATTGTTGTGTTATTGCTGAAGAGGAGAGAAGGTTTGATGGTCTCTCTAGGTGACTGTATCTGATCCATAATGTGAGGTGGTGTGATCCCACCTCCGGAAGAAGAGTATACAAATCCAGCCCTTTTCCCCTGTTTCAGGCCTCCAAAAAAAGTGATGTCGGTCGGTTTTATGGCAACACAGCGAGAAAATCCCTTCTATTTGCCAGGGTCCAGCCAATGTGTTTATTTTTTTTCAATATAACCTTGCTGGATAATTTTGTCTCAACCCGTTTTTCTTTTCTGAAGTTAATCATGTTACCCCAGTTGAGGAATTATGGGGAATATTGGGACATCAGGTCCATATAATTTGGTGTGTCACACATGGATGTATATTTATTGGTCTCCAGTTGGCCAAGCTGGCACTACTTGATGCAATATGTTTTGATATTTTTGTAAATGTTAAATTGCTCATTCTCTATGTATTTCATCCATGAGTCTGTGGGAGTGTATGGGGTAAAGACCTCGAGGCACCTGCCAACTCTTTATTCACTGGCAGGTTTACACTCCGTACTATTGTCCACTTATGAATTCTGGTTATCTGAACACATTTGCCCTCCTTATTTCGGCTCCCTGTTGGGGACGCAGGTATTCCTGTACCCGGTCCTGTTAAATTTAGGTACTTGTGACCCCCTTGTAACTAAAGAGAGCTGCACCTAACTTAGATGCCACTGTAGCAGGGCAAATTGGGTTACAATAATATCACAAAAGTGTTTCCCCCTTTGGGATTCACTGCTCTCGAGGAGCTGTAGGTCAAAAGATAAGGAGCGTGGTATCTGTGAGGGAGGCGCACTCCCTCGAAAAAGAACTTTACTAGGGACGTGCAGAGATGCGGCTTGAGTCATTTGTAATGTTGCTCATGTCAGATAAGCATATGCTAGACCCGCATAAATACTTGGTCACGGGATAGATCTTGGCCATTCCATGACCAAGAAGAAAACAATGTGATTAAAAATGAACGACAATTTCTTTCTGAAGAAAAGCAATAATGACTTTTCAAAATAAGTAAATATGAAGAGAATGGCCTGCAACTTGTCATTTAGCAGCTTCGGCCTTTCCTCGCTCTCATGAGGTCTCCTGCGTTGCTCCAGCTACCCAGCAGGTGGCATTGACGGAGAGCACAAAATAAATGGTGAACAGTCTCTTAAAGGAGGCTGCAGGGCCGCTGCAGACCTGTGCAAAGTCCTTCAAGGCCTGCTAAATACCGCCAGGCACCCTGCGCGAGGACTTAGTGCATCATCTCCTTTGGCCTCCTCTGGGAGCAGAGCTTTCTCGTAACCCTGCATTTGGTTGATGTCTCATGCGATTTCTTCTACTATCATGCATAAGCTGAAGGCTATTTACTCGCTTTCTTTGTACTTTGTCTTTGACCACTGCTAGATGTCTGCCAGGGCACCGGTTGGAAGTGTTTTGGTTACTTGTTCTCGAAAACAGCTGTTCCAGTATGCAAACAAGGTTACCTCTTAAGCTTATTGATATCATTCTGGATGAGAGGCAGGCCGCAAAGTACACTGCGACATAAAACTTGGTACAGTTGGAGGAGTAGAGAGGGAGGCTACACTAGCTCGGTCTCTTTCCTGGGGCTGGAGAGGTCAGCACAGCGGGCGATGACCTCAGTAGTGTGGCAGCAGAGCAGCCTCTATAGAAAGAGGTGCAGGTGGCTGGCCACTCCAGTCAAGACATTGACAGTGGGCAGGCTCCCAGTAAGTGTTATTAGCCTGCAAAGAAGAAGGAGCTCTCTGCCAAACAGTTGTTGCGCACTGTACCCTTTCCAATTCAAGTGCACAACTAGGGCAGGCATGGCTAAAATCGCATGAAGATAATCGAGGCTAACAGGAAAGGAAATTAAAACAGAAAGCCTCACACAACAACGTGCATTGTAAAATTGTATAGAGGCAATACAGGATACATTCCATCTCCCATTTTTACCCAACCAAGGACTAGATTCCCTGAATTTGTCGACATTGTCCTGCTTGCTTTTATCACATGAATGTGTCAATTACTTGGATGAGCTTGGTATGGCGGCTGATTCCCACCCACTCTTAACCACAATGCCACTTCATAAGGGCAAGTGTTGGGATACACGTTCAGGTCCCATGTCCCCCCCAAACGATTTCCATTGAGGAAAATATAATAGTGTGCGAGGGAATGCATGTGCACGACTGCAGGGAGGTGGGGCACGCAACACGGAAATCACAAATGTGTTTTTAAATAGTCATGGAAAAGTAGGTAGTCCCCAGTATAGGGCATGAGTAATACTAGAGTAAAAGATGTGAAATGCAGTGTATAACAACGTAAACGTAGGTCCTGGTCCCTGCCGTGAGAAACACTAAGGTACTGCCATGTTTAAAGCGAGGCCTAGGTTTTGTCGCAAGCCATGGCGAAAGTAGCAGCGTAACATGGCATTGAGATTACAATCACATTCCTAACCCAATCCCCAGTAGAGAAACCACGCTTAGAGGCCGGACACTTAAAATACAATGGTCTCCTGGTGAAGGCCTGCAAAATCAGAAGGGAATGTGAATGGCGGTGCACAGACAGAGCTGCACCGTCCACAAAGGATTAGCCCATGGAAGCCGGGTTTCAAGCTGCCAAAGGTCCGATCTGGCTTTTGGACCCTAGCACACCTCAGAAGACTGACCATCCATTTTGATCTGCCAGATGTCCACAAACAAGAACCCTAAATCCTTCAGAATATGGCTGATTAGTGGGGTCTCCAAAAGGCCTAGGAGGAGCTCCTAGGAGGGGCAGCTGACAAGGGGGAGCCAGGAGTGCAACATCCTGCAATTTGTACTACGAGGAGCGCGAGGTGGGGCCAGCAAATTTAGTCCTGCGACGTGTAGGCATGATGGGGCGCCTGTGTGTCTGAGCCCAAGAGATGCTCTTATTTATATTAAAGGGTCAATTTGACCTCAAGAGTATCCACTGAGCTGATGTTAACGACCAGGTGCGCGCTATGTGACTATGCCCATGGGGAGGGAACCATATCATGCAAGCCTCCAATCATGTACCGGGGAACTAAGCTCATGGCGTAGAAGAGCACGTGTTGGAGGGCCCGGGGATCGTTTTAGATGTGGCCAATTCGTCAAGGGACTATAGGAGACTGGTAGTATGTAAATAGGCGATAGCTAGTGAGTGTGGTGGGATAACAACTGTATACTGGTTGCGTCACGAGTGATGATTATTTGTTATTTAATAATAATTTAGCATTTATATAGCGCTACGAACCCTCAGGTATCTGAGCGTTGCTCATTACCCACAGTGTGTGGGGCTAATTTATTGACCTCAGAAGGATGAAAGGTTGAGTTTGGCCCTGCCGGGATTCGAACCTGCATCAGCAGGCTCTGCTGTGCTATCGGACCGGCATAACTGCTTGTATTCGTTGAACTAACCCAGAGTTCAGTGGCAGTTGGGTTCTACGGCACCCTCTGTCATCTTATTACTTTTTTTGTATACAACATAAATCTAGTTTTCCTGGCAAAGCAGTGCACCAAGCTTTTTTCCCCTAGAGGAGTGTTTCTCTTTGACACGGTTGTCGGGAGGTTTACCTTCCACAAGCTGACGTGTCGTGTATGGAGGAGACCTGACTATAACCAAAAAAGTGGTGGGTGGAAGGTTTTGAATAAATCTGAACCACTGCTACTGCTGGGCAAACTTCCACACTACTGTTTTTTAGCCTGTCTGTGCCATTGCAAAAGGGGCAGTGGCATAGACCGGGTGAGCCTGAGCGGGCAAGGCCCACCCAAACACTGTAAATGCCCACTCAGCACTGCTGTGTGGGTATTTACAGATGTTAATGTCACTGCGGTGGGCCCAGCTATATTAGCTTCAGACCCCACTTGTTAGACAATCCTGGCATTGCTTCTGAAAAGGGGTCCAGCCATATGCAAATCAGTCAGATACTGCCACCAATGGGAGCAGCCCAGCCCGAAATACTAGGCCAGGTCCCCTCTGCATGGGAACACAAGCAGCCCCCAGACATGTTTCGGCCTTGTTGGGCCACATCAGTAAGATGCAGCTTTGTCCCTTGATTCACAGCAAGCATACCCTGTCTCACACAGGGTGACAAACTATAACTAAAGTGATTAATAAAAAAAACAGCTGATTTAAGCCGTTCCTGAGTTTCGCAATGCAGTGAGTTTCCAGGGTTTTGTCGCGTTAAGTTTACTCACCTTAACTGCATTTCAACACAAGTTTTTTTTTTTTTTTTTTTTTTTTAGAATTTCAAGGGGTTTGTTAAACCATCGCTTTTTTTTCATGCCCACTGTCTATTTTCCGGCACCAAAGACCGCGCACCTTAGGCCGTGCCTACTGTATGTTTTTCAGCACCACTGGCCATGGCCATGGCACTATGTTTTAAATCACTACCTGCTCGCTAGCCATGGCCAGCCCACTTTATATTTTACCACACTACTAGACCTTCAGCCGCTTCAAACACTACCAAGCCACTGGCCATGGCCAGTGATTTTTCACCACCGACTTTACCGTAGCTGTCAAAATATATACTTTTTTAAAAATAACTTTTTTTCTAAAGCCGTGGTTACATTGTAATGAACTACATATAACCTTGGTTATTTGTAGTCCTTATACACGCAGTTGTCTGGGGGGGGAAACAGCAAAAAAACTAAATGCTTTTTTTGGCCTTCCAGGCACTCGCCAAGTGTCCCCCTTATCTGTGCCTGCTCACCCCCATTCTCTTCATGGCCTCCTCACCTCCCCTCTGACCCCCGCCCCACAAAATCATTGTTTCTGTGACGCAGTTTCAGTTAAATGTCTGGTAGCTGCCGCTATACCCCATGTTTTATGCAAGGGTATGTGAAAAATGTTTGAGCCTTCTGTTGCAAACTTAGCCCCTAACTCCCCTACCTCCCTACAACTCCCAAATTTCACTGTGTCCTCTTGCCTACCCCCCACCCCTGCCTTCATTCAAACATTCTATTGAGCAAATTGAACCTACAGTAAAATAACAAGATAATTAACACAATGAACTAGATAAAAAATAGTCAAGAATAGGAACATGGAAAAAGAGGAGAAAGGAGAAGCAAGAAAGGGAAAAAGAGAAAATAGAATAAAAATAAAACATATCACATGAATCCATTAACTGTCATGTGCCATCACACACCCAAACCAAAGCCCAGCGGGTCACAAAATAAAAATAATTATCCATATAGATCATTAAAGGTTGACCACACTTCATATATATATCTGTGCAATCTTTATCTTGTGTAACACTTTCTCAAACGTAGACAATATCACCAAGTCATTTATCTAAGAATCAACCGGAGGCTTTTTCCTGAGGTTTTTCTACCTCCAAATGCGTTTATGCGTTCTATTTTTCCGATGCCCTTGTCTATAACTTGGCGTATTACCGCCGCTATCTTTCGCATCGGAAAAAAAATCATTTTATAAACATCCAAATTCTCAATTTAGCCGAGATGCAGCTATTTATTTTGGAGAAGGGGGTCATACCCTTTTTCATAAAATATTTTTAAAGTACTGGACCGAATAACCCTGTACCACAAAAGGATTGAGAGTCAACGCTTGATGCCCAAGTTGTTTGAAACCTGGTGGAATTCTGTCCAGCGGTTTTCAGTGTGCGGGCAGGCCACATTTTTACCTTTTTTGTTTATGGAAAAAAGAATGTGACTAGGCCGAAAATTGCATTTTTGGTTTCTTAATAATCTTTTTATGTTTTAACTAATCTTTCCCACAATGAGCAGTCTGGAGGAGCCCATTGGAACAAAATGAACTCCAAATTCATCAAACGAGTCAAATGTTATTAGCAATTCATTTTTTCGGGTTTCCTATGGAAGTCTGACTGACATTTATTTTATTTATTTATTTATTTGAATTTATAAAGCGTGCAGCGGCACTGAGGCATGGTGGCGCTGTTACAGAAGATACACTTGTATGCAGGTTACATGGCAAGAAAAAACATTGCATGGTTGAAAACATTGTAGCGTGGGTGTGTTCCATGGTTACAGGGGAACACATTACAGTATGATCTAGTTGAATAGCTTTGTTTTCAAGACTTTTCAGAATATGGTGAAGGAAGTTTCATTTCTGAGTTTGAGTGGTAGTGTGTTCCAGTTTTTAGGTGCTAGCACCGCGAAGCTGGCACCACCGGCTTTGACTCTTTTGAAGGCAGGGACTGAAAGCTGGTGTGGGTATTGTGCCCGTTTGGGTCTGTTTGTTGGCGCCTGGTGAATTCTTTCTGAGAGATACAGAGGTGCAGACTGCAAGCGGCATCTGTGTGTGATGGTGAGGGTCTTGAACAGTATGCTCTCGTTGACTGGGAGCCAGTGGGTGTCTCGTCTGGCTTGAAAGATATGCTCTCTCCTAAGAATACTTAGTGCTGCTCTAAGAGCATTGTTTTGTGTGATTTGCAATTTGTTGAGATTTTTAGATGAAGTGCCTAGGAGCAGGACATTGCAATAGTCCAGTTTGGCACAGATGGTGGCTCTGGCAATGTTGAGGCAGTTTTTGGATGAGAGGTGAGGTTTCACTGCATTCATGATTTTGGTTGTGAGAGCTGCTGACGACACAATATAGCTGACTTGCTGCTTCATTGATAGGGTGGAGTCGAGGTACACACCCAGAGTTTTTACTGCAGCAGAGACCGTGATTACAGTATTCTCAATGCTGAAGGTGCTGTATTGACTGTCTAGTTTGTTCAGAATTTCCTTGGGACCTACTAGAAGGATTTCAGTTTTGTCCCTATTGAGACATAAACCGTTTGCCGCCATCCATGCCTGGATGATTGTGTATGTCTCCTTAAGAGTGTTGAGGTCTTGCTCATTGGAACCGGATAGCGGGAAGAGAATTTGCGTATCATCAGCATAGTTGGTGAAAGCAATGCCATGCTCTTCCAAATCAGTAAAGAGGGGTAGTGTGAAGAGATTGTAGAGGGAGGGGGAGGTGCATGAGTCTTGTGGCACTCCGCAATCGATGGGTGATGGGGTGGCCGAGGCCTGGTCAGAGAGGACCCTCGTAGCTCGACCTTCCAGGAAGGATGTTATCCAGGCTGTAGCTTCCTGGGAGAAGTGGGCAACCTCTGTGAGTTGTCTGCAAAGGATTTTGTGGTCAACCAGGTCTAAGGCGGCCGACAAATCCAGGAGAAGGAGCAGCGCAGGCTTGCCCTTGTCCATTGTTTCCAGTAACTGATTCTTTAGGTCTAGCAAAGCCGACTTTGTTCCATGACGTGGACGGAAGCCAAATTGCCTTTTCCCCAGAATGTTGTGCAATTCCAGATAAGCCTGGATCTGCAAGTATGCAGCTTTATCTAGAATTTTTAACAAGAAGGGAACAGTGGTGATTGGCCTGTAATTGTTGGGAGAATCCTTGAGGGGAGGGAGGGAGGGACGAGGCCGGTGACCACCACCCTATTTTTCACTGAAAATACCTTAGTTAAGGTGCAGTTTAGTTGTGCAGATTTAACACAACTAAACCCTTGAAATTCAGCGTATGTGGGAAGTCGTGACCACCTTAACTTGGCGCGCTCTCGTTGATGTCCCTCATAATGCCATTTTGTATGTCATTGTTCATCAATGTTCTAATATGTGTGCTCATGTGCTCTGCAACGAGAACACGCTGAGCTTAAGCTGGTTATGAATTCCCACATCTGCTGAATTTCAGGAGTTTTGTTGCGTAAAATCTGCACAACTTAACCGCACTGCATCTAAGGGTTTTTCAGTGAATTTTAAGGGTTTTGTTATACCATAGTTTTTTTTTTTACGTGCCACTGGCCATGCCTTCAGAGGTGTTCACTCTACATATTCCTCCAATATGTTTATTTTGGACCCATTAGGCGACCGTGACAAATCTGTATGTCTTTCGGGCCCACTAGCCAGGGCCTTTGGCTGCGAGTACAGCCTTCCACCAAGCTCACTCTATATTTTAAAGCACTACCTTTCTTTCTTTCTTAATAGCGATGGCCTTCACCGAGGACCACTGGCCCCAGTCTTTGGCCATGGCCTTTTTACATTTTGCTCCAATAGCTTTCTTCCGGTCCCACTAGCCATGGCCACACCACTATGTTTATTTTGGGCACACAAGCCATGGGCTTCGGCCATGGCCAGTGGCTACGATTTTCAGACTTTTCCACTTTCCATAATGCACCCTTTGACATGTTGCCCCAATAGGGTTTGTGGGGACCAACCGCTCCATTTAGCCCAGGACTCCAGCAGGTTGCATTGTGGTAAATGCCGGCGAACAGAGTGGAACGGAGAAGCCATTGTTAAAGTGACAACGTTAGGCGCACAGAAGAAAGAACAACTCATATCCCCACCAAGCGCCACTCTACACAAGATGGAACCTTGCGTATCCCCACCAGTGAAGCTGGGCAACCAGAACGCCTGAGCTTGGCCTACTGTCGGCCATACACGAAGGAATAGTGAATCATCACCCTATTGAATCAGCACAACCATTTGTCTCCAGAGGTGGAACATACAGAATTTGGTTCATGCCACATCCGGCACCTCCAAGTTTCCCAGAACACCCACAAGAGAGAAACAATCCGAGGCCCAGAAGAAGGTGCACTCATCAAGAGCTGAAACCTCATTGGACGAAGCACCTATGATGCTTAAGAATCCACGACACACCTATGGCGTACCACCCTGACGTAGACCCAAGGATTGGTCACTTTTGTTTGTTACTCAACCTATGTTAGGTTTAAAACAAGGACACATGCGTAGCACTTGCATAATTGTGGCACAGAATCATGAATTGGAGCATGTCTTAGGTAGATGCCTAGCCACTCTTCTAATAAGTTGGTTGTATTATGTTTACAAATGTGAATATTGCAGATAAATCTGAACAGCTTTAATTTGAACTGATGGTCTTCACATTTTTAGCTCATTTTCGCACATGCATCACACTCCACCCTACCGACAATCAATTTCCATATCCCAATGGATGAAAAGCCGGTCTTTGCCACTGACGAAACATACCTAATACAGTCGGGATATAAGAAATACAGCAACAACAAATAATAAGAACCATCAATATAGCAAAAATCCAAACAAAAATATAACGCAATGGCACTGGAATCCATGAAAATATCTGATCCCACCAGCTCCCTCCCTGATCTTGAGTGACTTGGGAAATCAGGTCTTATAAAACACCAATGTTTTTTGATGGAACTGGAACGATCCTCTAAATTAAAATAACACATCCCTTGAACAGCATTGCAACCCAAGTTATGTTTCAAAAACAGATAATCAATGGCCGCTCTGTTTTGCTAAATGGCTTTTCTAAAATGTGCGTTGTCTAGTAGCAGCTCAGTTAAAGCTCAGGAGGTTTCATTAAGTCCTTTCACTACCACACAAGCTAGCCCCCAGCAGCTAACCCAAACACTCCCACCAAAGAAAAGGCTAGTGCTAAAACTTCAAACATCAATCGCACATTAGAATCACAATCGGAAGACAAACCAATATGGTGAAAAGCACGCGTAAAGTGGCAAATAACCGGCTGCAAAGGGAACATCATTAAGCTAAGGCGTGTCAAGGCACAAGGGCCACCAGAAATGTTAGCAGGAATATAAGAATAGGTACGATTACCATAGGAAAATAGCCAACCAGTAGCTTGACATGTCAAAACATGTTATTAGACACATCAGTACACATATAGATAGATCAGGGACATAAACCTTTTTCTAAGTCAGTGCCGCTTTTAGCACCGGTCAGGTCCAGTTGTTGACACTTGCCGGTGCCCTGAGGATCACAAGTCATTAGATAGCACACATCAGCAGGAGCAATATTGTAGGTAATAATGCGAGTCATGTTTCTCCATTTGCGATCAGTGTCAGCACAAAATTGACAGTGCTCATAGACAGAAAAGTAACACTTGACATCCGAATCCTCCATGAGGGAGTCATTAAAATGTACTCTGAAAACGTGCCGCAACACAGGGGCCAGCGTAGGCACAGCCAACGGGCATGTTGAAGTAAAATTTTTAGCATTGTGCACGTCAGCCAAACAGAAATGTGAGATGTTCAGTAGACGACGGGCCAGGAAGACCCATATATTCTCAGGGTGATCCACAATCGCAGCATAGCCATGCCGAACAAAAGACATGGACACTGCAAAAGGGAACAAAACATCATGTCCTCAACGTTTCCTCTAGGAGCCATGATACCCCACAGCGGAACTGCCAGCAGGCGGCGTGGTAACATCAACATTGTCATTCGTAGTCCAGATCGTTGAATTCAGTTGCAATATAGAGACATTTGCCACCGTTTCTCGCATGTCCCCGGACCCGCCCAAATGCACTCCACACACATCCACAAGCGCAAACACCACGACCTGGGTCTGAAAATAAAATGTCAAAAGAGAACAAGATATCAGTGGAGTACATCACTCGCGTAAATAACATTTGTCAGCGGGAATATGACTCAATTTCCTCTTTCCTGGCTCCATCACCAGAACCACCTGGTCCTCTCCCGCTGCAATTACATCCGCCGGAACCGGTAGCCCACTAAGCTTTTCCACCAAGACTTTCGCACCTGGAACCATTCTGCTTGATGAGCCAAAACCTCTGTCCCCACGCGTAGTTACTACAGTGGATGGCTCTCCCTTTTTCACCATGGACAATTTTACACATACAATAATTAACTGCACCACTCTATCCACTTTAGGGATGGGTAACAGGTTCTCCCCACTGCCCGAACCGGGGGACCACTCGGTTTCGCAACCCAGACTTTTGCTTCCGGGACCATTTTATCTGATGAGCCAAAACCTCTGTCCCCATATGTAGTTATCACAGTGGGTGGCTCTCCCTTCTTTACCATACACATTTTTTACAGGTACTACGATTAGCTGCACCACCCTATCACCCTTATGGATAGGTAGCATGTTATCTCCACTATTAATCAAGATTACTTTTATTTCCCCCTAGCATCCACAATCCCTCCCAATACCTGGACTCCTCTTACGGCTAACCCAGATCTAGGGAGAATCAATCCCATATGCTCTGCCGGAATTTGTACTCCGATTCCTGTGTCCATTACACCAATTCCCCTTTGTTCCAGTCTAATTTCTTCCCTTGCATGCAAATCCACCCCTGCAGACTCTAGGATGGCTCGATAAGGAGCTAATGCAATTCCCAATACACCAAGGTTTCAACTACCCTATTCGGTTTCATTTGTAAAGCTGGCGTTAACATACGCATCAAGGGGATCTCTTCATTGGCAATCGGTCTATTATTCAGCACTTGTACTGCATCCAGAAGTCGTTCACGCCACCCTTTCAAACTACCTCCACTGGTTTTTTGCAACTGTTATTTCAGCAAGCCATTTATTCTCTCAATCGCGAAGCCTCAGGATCATAAGGGATGTGAAAAATTAATTCAACCCCCTTCTCTTGACAATAGTCTTGAATCAGTTTTCCTTTGAAATGTGACCCATTGTCACTTTGAATTTGTAAAGGTATTCCATAGTACAATGCCACTTGATCTAAAATGTTATCGTGTTCAATTGGGTAGCTCTCTTGCATGGCATCACCATTAAGTATCTGGAATAAGTGTCCACAATAGTGCACGCATATTGACATCCCTTGCTAATCGGCATGGGACCGATATAATCAATCTGCCAAATTTGTCCAGGTAAATTGCCCCTTTTCAGTGTACCCTGAATGATATGCGGGATAGACCTATGTTTGTGATGTTGGCACACTGGACATTGTAAAATAACAGTTTTTACGATCCCTAACGGAAGGATAATTCCTCGATCTTGTGCCCACCTGATAGCCTTTTCTCGGAGATGCGCACTTTTCAGGTGTGCCCACTTAGCATGCCCTTCCAGATCATCTTCCTCAGACCTCATGTCATTGACTGAAATATTGGCATGGTCATCTACAACAGAATCGAGCCAACACTCCAATGAGTCAGTTGCGCAATGGACATCTACATGATACAGTCACTGTACTATCAGCAATCTCTTTCCACAACTCTTTTCCCTATACCTCTTTAGCATGAAATTTCCATCCATTCTTTTGCCATGTTGGCAACCAAACAGCTAGTCCATTTGCCACTGACCAGGAGTCAGTGTATACATAATAACAACCAGGTGTCTCCTGCTTCAATGCCTGATATACTGCATACAATTCTGTGAATTGACTACTCTTCCCTTTCCCTGCTGTGGTCAATATTTTCTTCATTTTGATAATATTTGCCACAGCTTTCCAGTGCCGCTCAGTCCCCACATATCCCTCACCTCAGCCTCCTCTGAAGGCTCCAAATCAACCAACGGAACACCAGCCACTTGCGCATGTAATTGTGTAACTTCCCCCTTTTCACGTTTTGGCATGATCTTGAATGTACCACTTCCATTTAATGATGCTTGCCTCTTGGGCATGCCCTATTCGGTGTGTTTTAGGAGAGATCAATACCCATTGCATGATCGGAATTTCAGGTCGGATCGATGCATCATGACAGACCGTCATTTGCTCTGTATCCACAAGAGCCCAATAACATGCCAATTACTGTTTTTCAAAAGGAGTATACCGGTCACCAGCATTGAGTAACCTATGACTCCAGAATCCCAAAGGGACATGCTTCCGCTCCAGTTTTGCCACAAACTCCAGTTTGCATGGTTTTCTTGCACTGACACATTTAATTCCACTTCCCTGCCCTCAATGGCCACAAATCCAGCACTCTCTGTATGGTATCTTTTGCTAATGGAAATGCTTTCTCTTGTTCCTCTCCCCACTCGAAATGTAACTTCTTTCGGGTCACCTTGTAGAGAGGCGCTAGAATCTGCCCCAAGTGTTGTATATGCTTTCTCCAAAATCCAAACAGACCTATGAACTGTTGAGCTTGTTTCTTATTCATAGATGTGGAGAACTCGAGGATTCTTTGTTTAGCCTTTGGCACCATCTCGTGATGCCCATTATGCCACTGAATCCCCAGAAAAATCAGTCTCTGCGGGACCTTGGGTTTTCGCCTCATTGATTTCCCATCCCTCCTTTCTCAGTCCCTCTATAATGAGTTCTAGTTGCATCTGCACGCTCTGCTCATCTTTTCCCTGTATCAAAACATCATCGACATAGTGAGAAATGTGCACATCAGGTTTGCACACAATCTTTGTCCTGCCACCAGCCAGTGACAGATGGTCGGACTATGCATGTACCCCTTGGGCAGACATTGAAATGTATACTGCCTCCCATTCCAGGAGAATGCAAACTTCTCTTGGCATTCTTCCGCAATTGGTACTTTGAAAAAAAACGATTTGCCAGATTGATTACCGCATACCAGGTTCCTCAGAACTTTTGCACATTTTCAATTAATGTAACCGCATCTGGAACTGCGGGGACTAACGGAGGAGTGTACTCGACTCACGATAATCCATAGTCATCCTGTAGCTCCCATCTGGCTTCTTAACCGGCCAGAACGGATTGTTCCAAGCCGTAGTCACAGGTCGTAGCACACTTGCCTTCTCATATCCTTTAATCGTGTCTGGAATCTCCTTCTGCCCCCCTGGAATACGATATTGTTTCACAGATACTTGTTTTGTGGCTATCAGAACCTGTATTGGGGCATTTTCAATTTTCCCACCAGGACAGGAGTACACGTCCATGCACTCACCCCACATTGATAGGTTTTACCTTCTAACCCTAGTGTTAACCCTTCCAGAATATCGAAGCCAATAATGTATTCTGGGAACAATCAGTACTTGATATTTGTTCCTCTTCAAATTACCAATATTCATGTCAACTCTGGTTTGGACTGCAGGAGTCTCTTTACCTCCCAATCCCGTAATGGTGAATTGCTTACCATTAAACCTTAAAGGAATCCCCGTGAATCAATGAGGCCTTCCCCCTGGTATCAATGAAGGCGCAAACCTCTTGTCTATTTCCCGATTGCCAAAATAATTTCACATTCACATGAGGTTGTCTGTCTACCTTAAGTTGGGCAGCCGCTACCGGCGTTTGACCACAATCCTATTCGTATTTTGAATCTGTGTATTTGGACTCTCCAACATTGCGCACACAACCTTCCGTAACTCAGCTGATATAGTAAAGGCATCCCCAGGGACTCCTCATTCGCCGCCTCCTCAGGCGGTGCGGAAGGAACCTTTTCCCCATTTGATTTATTCCCATCTTGCCTTTTCACCTGCCTGTACCGATCTTTTCGGATGGATTGTGTCCTCCAACGTATTCCTCATCTTTGACATGTAATGCCCAACTTCAGCTGCTTCGGAAAACCTTTTCAGCAGAGGGCGCCCTGCGTCGAGTCCATGTCCCTCTAAGGCCTCCGCACGCACAGCACCTCGGTTCCATTTTTCCGCAAATGTGTTTGCTTTGTGAGAAACTCAGCGCGCCTCGTACTTGTAAAAGAATATTTCTGTGTGGTTTTTCGAATACTTGATATGTCATCGTCATCTACACTGTCGACTCTGTGGTCCGGTTTAAAAAAATGTAAGGACTGCGGTTCGAAAATGTCACTAACCGTCCTGCATCGAACCTGCCTGTGGTGCCTTGGGGAGGGCCCCGATACAGCAGCATGATCCAAGTGTCAGTCCATGATGGGAAAGGCCTTGAGGGAACAAAAGGGGAAGCTCCAGGTAGGAAAGGTTTCCAAATCCCCCAAGTCCCGAACTGATAGGACTTTGACCGATGAGTCGAGAGACGACTTTCCTCGGAGGAAGAAGGCCAAGCGGTATAGGTCTAGGAGTGGTTCCCGCCACTCATCGTCGTCTTCAAGGAGGTCGAGGAGAAGGCACTGCCGGTCACCTTCACCAAGGTCTTCGTCGGACGGTTTCCCCGTGAGGGTGGCATGCCCATCCAAAAAGTCGACCCCTGCAGAATGAGAAGCTTCCCATGTGGAAATGATGAAAATCTATGAGAAACAGGGTCGTACTCTGACCGAGCCTTCTATGGAAGCCGGGAAGGAGAGGCCTCGGCCGAAAACATGCACGCTCTGAAGCCCGGGTGAACGGCGTGATCCCCATCGAGAGTCCTCTAGTCCTTGATCGGATAAGCAATCAAAGGATCACTCGATATGTGAGGAGAGATCGAGGTAGTTGACGCCTTCGAAGCCCTCAACGTCTATGACGCCCATCGGGTCCTCGACCCCTATTAGGCCATCAATGCCATTGACGCCAGTGTCGACATCCAAGCCAAAATTGTCGACTCCAGCTGTGCTCCTTTTGCCAGCTCCGCCGTTGATACCTAGTGTTCCTCCGAAAAAGGCACTGGCTAAGACGAAGTCGACCACTGTGACACCGTCGAAGCCTCTGGGTTCTAGACCAGAGAAGATGTATACTCCTCTCCTGAAAAAGGATTTTTCAGGTGTCTAACTTCCATCTTTGAGGAGGAAGAGCGTTCGGATGAGGGGGATGCCCCTTTTGGGCTTCAGTACAGTACACCAAATGTGCCTGAGTGCCTTATTTCAGAGAAGAGTAAGATGCAAGATCTTTGTGACAATTTGCACAATGCTAGTGGCATTGACACCTCTCCTGAGTTGGAGTTCGGAAGACCAGAACCAGGAGAGCATGCAGACTCCCCATATCACCTACTCCTGTGTAAGGTTGTGGAATACTTGGGTTGGTCTAGACCTCCATTACCTTATGATCAGGATTACCTGACTGACATTCTGGACAAGGGTCCGCCTAGTGATCCAGTCTTGCCTTTCCATGTGGCACTTCAGAGAAGGGTGGACAGGAATTGAGAAACTCCAGAAACTAATCCGGCAGTTGACAAAACCTCACAAAGAAATACTGCCACTCCAGTAGCGACCCTGGCTACCTTTCCAAACACCCCACTCCCGAGTGCCTGGTGGTCCAGGCAGCTATGGCTACCTCAAAGCAGGCAGCGTACCCTACCATCCCTCCTGATATGGACGATAAGCACGTGGATGAACGGGCGAGAAAGGTGTTTTCTCCAGGGAGCATGGCATTAAAATATGCCAACTCCACTTGTGCCCTTGCAAAATTTTAGAACACTGGGAGAGTGCATTTCTATGGCGGCAGAGCATATTCCCGACGGGGCGGATAGGGACAGCTTCTTGGCTATAGTTAAGGACGGCAAGAAAGCCATATGTGAGTGCCTTCAATATGGATTGGATTCTGCAGATGGCATCAGCAGGCCCATGGCTACCAACACAGTGATGCACAGATTTGCGTGGGTGCGGAAGTTGGGTTTTGTACCTGATGTGCAGACTAGACTTCTCAACATGCCGTTTGACAGGTCTCATCTTTTTGGCAACAAGGCTGACGAGAGCCTTGAAGTTGCAGACCTCGAAGGCGGCATCCAAGTCTTTAGGCGCCGCTGTTGGGCAACCTCAGCCTTTTCGTGCTAGCGGACAACCTTGGAGGGATATTTTCGCTACTACTCCTCATTTGGAAGGGCGACCAGAATGCACCAGTCAAAGACGCCAAAGAAAAATTCCTCGTGGTGGACGAGGCAGAGGTGCCAAGCTAGCTCAAACAGCAGTCTCTTTACCATCGGCCACTGCAACAGCTGCTTCAAAATCACTCTAAGGGCTTGAGTCACAACTCGCCAGTTGGGGGCAGGCTGTCTTAGCATCTGGAAGAATGGCAAGACATTACTTCCTATGCTTGGGCTTTGGAAACCATAGCCCACGGTTATTGCCTTCCTTTTCTAAAGAAGCCCCAGAACAATCTACGGGGAAACACTCTTTGAAGATTCCGGATCTGCTCCTTGTGCAGGAAATGTTAACTCTGCTAGAGAGAGGAACAAGGGTTGGTATTCCCTTTATTTTTCGATTCCCAAAAAGGACAGAGGACTGAGACCCATCTTGGACTTGAGATACTTGAACAAGTTCTTCGGGAAAGACAAATTCAAGATGGTCACCCTTTCTCAGATCCTTCATGCCCTCCAACTCCTGGATTGGTTGGTGTCATTGGACCTTCAGGATGCTTATTTTCATGTGCCAATCCATCTCAAGCACAGAAAATACCTGGGGTTCGCAGTTGGCAACTCGCAATTTCAGTTTCAAGTCCTGCCATTCGGATTGACCTCTGTCCTGAGGGTTTTCACCAGACTGATGGCAGTGGTGGCAGCCAGTCTCAGGAGGGGGGGTGATTTCACGTCTACCCCTACCTAGACGATTGGCTGATCCGGGTGCATTCTCCTGAAAAAGTCCTGGATCATCTCAACGTTACCTGCCGCTTACTTCACAGACTGGGCTTCTCCCTCAATTACAAGCAGTCCCATATGACACCTTCCCAAAATCTCCAATACATCGGAGCTGTGCTAGATAACAACCTTGGGAAAGAGCTCGAAACCCGAGGTGATGACTCAAGTCATTCTTCAGATGGTACCAAAATTTCAAAGTGCCTAGAGTCTTCCGGCCTTCCAATTTTTGAGGTTGCTCGGCCTCATGGCATCCTGCATTTTTCTGGTGCCGGAGGCCCGTCTGAGAATGAGATCCCTTCAATGGGCTCTAAGAATGCAATGGTCGGACAGACTTCAGATTCCAACCAGAGTCTCACAGGATCTACTGTGGTGGGCCTGCGAGGAGAATATTCTGAAGGGAGATCCCTTTTGGCAACCATGGCCGGAGATAACTGTAGTGATGGATGCCTCACTCACTGGGTGGAGAGCTCATGCCAACGATCTGACCATCAGCGGTTGTTGGTCTCCATCGGAGTCCAAACTACACATCAATCATTTGGAGCTGAGAGTAGTCAGACTAGCGTTGAAGGCTTTTCTGACCTCTGTACGGGGAAAGAGTGTCCTGATAATGACGGACAACACCGTGGCCATGCACTACCTCAACACGAGAGGTGGTGTAGGGTCACTACCTCTGTGCAGAGAGGCAATGCAGCTCTGGTACTGGGCTATTCAAGAAGGAATCTTCCTATCGGCGGTTCACCTGGCCGGAGAGGAGAACACAGTGGCGGATGCTCTAAGGAGGCAGAGCACAGTCTCCCACGAGTGGGAACTAGCTCAGGAAGTCCTTCAGGAGATCTTTGCTCTTTGGGGAACCCCTGCGGTGGACCTGTTTGCGACCGGTGCCAACTGTAAGAGCGAGCAGTACTGCTCAAGGGAATCTCCGCCAAGAGGAGCTCTAGTGAGACACGTTCGTGGTGGACTGGGAGTTCCGACTACTGTACACGTTTCCACTAGTCCCCATCATTCCTCATGTTATCAGGAGGTTGCAAAGGTTCGGGAAATGCATGATCCTAATTGCCCCGGATTGGGCCAGGAGAATGTGGTATCCTGACCTTCTGGACATGTCCATCTGTCCTCCGATGTGGCTTCCACAAAGAGAGGACCTTCTCACGCAAGAGGAGGGTCTGGTTCTCCTTCCAAAGGTCAAGAATCTCAACATTCATGCTTGGTTTCTGAAAGGCTGAGATACAAGCATTGGCACCTCCCGGATGACATAATGGAGGTGCTGCTTTCGGCCAGAAGGCCAGCAACAAAATCTCTGTACTGTTGCCTTTGGAATACGTTTTGCGACTGGTGCAGAGAAAAGAATGTTGATCCTTTTCAGTGTAAAACTCTGTATGTTTTATCCTTCGCTTTATTTAGCACATAAAGGTCTTCAGGTTGACACCATTAAGGGCTACTTAGCAGCGCTATCAATCTTTAAGCGCTCAGCAGAAGAATGCTCCTATTTCAAGTTCCCACTGGTGACTCAATTTCTAAAAGGGCTCACTAATGTGTTCCCTCCATCTCCTTTTCAGGTTCCGGTTTGAGACCTCAACCTGGTTTTAAAATGTCAGATGGGTGCCCCATTCGAACATTTGCACACATGTCTGGTAAGGTTTTAAACCTTTACGACAATACTGTTGGTTGCTATAATATCAGCACGTAGAGTGAGCGAGTTGCAGGCACTTTCTTCGAAGCCGCCCTTTACCATATTCCACAAGGACAGGGTTGTGTTAAGGGTAAAACCCTCTTTCTTGCCTAAGGTAGTCTCAGACTTCCATTTAAGTCAGAAGATGGTGCTACCGTCTTTCTATCCTCCACCTTATCCTGGTAAGGAAGCGGAAAGGCTCCATAGCCTGGACCCTTGGAGAGCGTTAAGCTTTTACACATCCAGAATGTCAAAATTTAGAGTGGACGACCAGCTCTTTGTAGGGTACACAGGACACAAACTAGGATAGGCTGTTACCAAACATACATTGTCTAGATGGATCATTCTAGCCATATCTGAATGCTACAGACTGGCAGGCAATAATCCTCCTGAAGCTTTACGTGTTCATTCCACTAGGGGCATGGCTACATCGACAGCCCTTCAAAGTGGTGTCCCTATTAAGAACATATGTGATGCTGCTACGTAGTCCTCAGTACACACGTTTACAAAACATTATTCATATTGGGGTGGATGCTTCCCATGCCACGTTGTTGCTTTTGGTAAGGCGGTACTTTATTCCGCCCTTTAAAATTCTGTATATATAAATTCTACACCCTCCTCCAATCATGGATACTGCTTTGGGAGTATGTCAAAGATGAGGAATACATTGGGGGGCGCAATCCATTTGAAGGACAATTTACTTCCCAACTGGTAACGTTCTTTCGACTGGATGTTCCTCCAACGTATTCCTCATTGCCCTCCCAACCTACCCCTCTGGAGAATTTCCCATGCTATTACAGCTTTCGTTCCAACAAGGCTGAGTACTGTCATGCCTGTATTTATGGGCACTGGTGCTGCACGAGGAGGGGAAAAACAGAACTGAGGCCAACGTGCGCTGTGCGTGCTATATATAACCTCTGATGACGTCACCCTCGACAGAGGCCTTCAAGGGACATGGACTCCATCGACGCAGGGCTCCCTCTGTTGAAAAAGTTTTCTGAAGCAGCCGAAGCTGGACATTACATGTCAAAGACGAGGAATACGTTGGAGGAACATCCAGTCGAAAGAACGTTACCAGTTGGTAAGTAACTTGTTCTTCCTTCTAACCCTCTCTCTTTATAGATCTGATACATTTTTCGTGTTTCGATTTCCATCAATGTCTTCCTGCGGCACTCCATCTATTAGTAGCACCAAAAACACTTCCAGGGGTTCGTCTGTCACTGGGCTCTCTCTCTCTCTCTCTCTCTATATCTCTCTCTCTCTCTCTCTCTCTCTCTCTCTCTCTCTCTCTCTCTCTCTCCCTCCCTCTCTCCCTCTCTCTCTCTCTCTCTCTCTCTCTCTCTCTCTCTCTCTCTCTCTCTCTCTCTCTCTCTCTCTCTCTCTCTCCCTCTCTCCTCCCTCTCTCTCTCTCTCCCTCTCTCCCCTCTCTTTCCTCTCTCTCTCTCTCCCTCTCTCCCCTCTCTTTCCTCTCTCTCTCCCCTCTCTTTCCTCTCTCTCTCCTCTCCCTCTCCCCTCTCTCCTTTTCCCATTCCCCTAGATCTGCCAACTGTGTGATAGCATCCCCTACTTCATTGGTTATCTTACCGGTTATCCCCACTAGCAGAGTCATAGGACCTCATTACAACCTTGCCGGTCTGGAAACAACGGTGCCGGTAGCACTGTACTGACACCGTTTTTCCAGACTGGCACATTCTGACCCACAAGTGCAGAAACACTGTCCGTGCAAAGTGCCCCCCAAGGTGCTACCGCACCCGGGAGCGCTGTGACCGCAAACAGGGGAATGAGTCGCTGGACATCCCTGAATTACTGTCATGCCGGTATTCCGGATACATTAGGAGTACCGCCTACACAGAAACCCTGTCATAACCACCGCAACTGTAATACCGCCACCACGGACCAGGCGTCAAACATTACCAGGTGAGCAGCAACAGGCCCCAGGTGTAGCAACTTAGCTCAGCTGCACACCATTCACCACTGGAAATGTACAAAAGGACCACACCCAACACAACCATGCTGGCAGTCTGTGTAGCAGCAATTGGGCTGGGGAACCTGCAAGTAGCAATTGAGCCAGAAGCAGCACTGAGGCAGAGGAGGAGGCGTAGGAGGAGAATGAGGAACCAGGTGGCCATCCCTAACATTAATGTGCAGCAGGTAGCACCCCGCAGGCAGCCCCCAATACCCTGCATCAGGGTCTCAACTTGGAACCTGACCCCAAGCCAAATCCACACCTTATACCGGCTTGATAGGGAGACCATTATATCAACAGTCACCCTCATCAATGACGACATCTGCAGCATGATAAACATCCGTACTGCAATTCCACGCTTGCTGAAGGTAGTGTTGGTACTGCAATTCCTTGCAACCGGCACATACCAACACACAGTCGGTGAGCTGCACGGGCTGTCCGTGAGTTGCACGGGCTGTCACAAACCTGTTTTTCCAGGATAATGTTCCAGGTACTGGATGCGCTGCTGCGCCATGTGGCAGACCACCTTGCCCTACCACGAACTCCTGCCCAGGTCAATGCCACCAAAGTGGCCTTCCATGCCCTTGCCGGCATGCCCAATTGCATTGGTGCGTTAGATTGTACCCATGTGGAGTTGGTTGCCAGACATGCCATTGCTGTGCACGTTTTCCGGGACTCCACTCCACTCAACTCCATGTTGCCAGGGTATATGGCACATTACATCGGAGAGAGCACCTTGCTGTTGGGTGAGTAGAATGACCAATGCATGACCCCTGTGTAGTGGGGGGGAGGGGAAATAGACACTCACTAGATTTCACCCAGCTTACCACTGCATTAGGTCCATGACAGTTTGCCATGTCAAGGGAATCCTTGTACTGGCTAATGGAAATGCCCCATAACCATGGAGTGGCACACTATGCAATGGTGACATGTAATTGGGAATATTGCCACCGTTGAGAAAGTAGCAGGTGCTCCAATGTGCGCAATGCCTATTTCTCCCGCTGCGCACAGCAGTGTCTTCACTCTTGTGCGCTGTGGGTGCATGACGCAGATTGTCAGCACCATACAAGACATGAGGCTCCTAGTACGCAGAAACACGCCATTGTGTACATTGAAAGGAATAAGAAATGTAGTAGCATTGAAGGCCATATCATGACTGCAGACATTGAGCAGGCCAAACCGTCTCAGTGGGAATGAGTGAGGCAAGTGTGGAATATAGAAAAGTTGTAACAAGCAAATTTAGCAAAATGCATTGTGAAATCTGTGGCATGTACCATGTTGTGTGCTAACAAATGTGTACATGCTTTCATCGCCTACACCAAATTTCCACCATAAACATCCATCACCCTTCTGTCACTCCCATTCAGGTGATGCCGGATACCCCCTCACGCCATGGCTCATGACACCCGTCAGACGACCACGGAACAGGCAAGAGTAGTCCTACAGTGGGCACACATACGTACACAGAGCATCATAGAGCAGACTTTTGGACTGCTCAAGGCCAGGTTGCGCTGCCTCAGCAGATCCAGCGGGGCATTGATGTATAGCCCCATAAAGGTTGACAAAATTGTGCTGGCATGTGCCATGCTGGACAATATGTGTATTCGCCGGAACATTGCACTGCCCCCGGACATGGACCCAGCAGATGATGAGGATCACGACGATGATTGGATGGGTGTGCAACCAGGCCGGGGTGCCTTGGATGGTTAACATGCACGGGAAGCACTTATTCACAATTTATTCTGAACAATCATCACAAGCACAAGGAGCACATTTTCACACATGTCATTTGTAACACTTACATTAAATAATTGATACACACACATAAGAAGATTGTGCACTCGTTATTCATATTAACAATCCAGTGTATTGAGATAAGGACAAAAGATAACCGGTGCAACGACAATAAACACCCAGACTTACCCTCCCAGGCCCCAACTACCTATCCCAACAATGGACCCACCTCCCAGCCCAAAAATAGCAAGTTGTGGAAGAAGTGTCACTTAATCATCACTACTTCCTGCCACGCTTGGCGGCATGTTTGTCCCTCTGAGACGACCCAGACAGGTGCATGGACCTTCTCCTGGGGCTGCCTGCCTGGGAGCTAGTAGGTTTGGTGCTAGTGGAGGGCATTTGGGTGTTATGAGGCAGTAGATGCGTCATGATGGCCTGTTGGGTAAACGCCATTGTTTCGGCAATGTTCAATTGGTCACACCCTCACGGACCCTCTGTGACATCAGGACTTAGGCAGAGGCAGAACGTCCAATGGCACGTGCAAGCTGACGCCCAATAGCCTGGTTGCTTTCCCTCTTTGACCGTGACTCCCCGAGGTGCTGCTGCACCAGTGTGGCCAGCATGTCCTGGTGCTCCTCTATCCATTGGAGACACATTGTGATTTCCTGCATTGATGGGGTCGGCGAGCGCATGGGACTCCTGGGGCTCATGGGGCTGAATGTTTCCAGTACATCTGGGTGTTCTGGTTGACCACGCTGCCGTTTCTGGCGGCCTCAACAGCCACTTCATAAGCACTGCTGTCTGTGCCATGGGACTCAGCCTGGTGGGATGGTGGTGCTGCACGTCCCTGTGGGAAAGCACATGCTGCAGGGTTGATGGCCAGAGGGGCTTGCTGTGTCACAGGGCCAGCAGAGATGATGGCCACAGGGGCTTGCTGTGTCACAGAGGCAGCAGGGATGATGGCCCCAGGGGCTTGCTGTGTCACAGGGCCAGCAGGTATGATGACCACTGGGGCTTGCTGTGTCACAGGGCCAGCAGATATGATGGCCACAGGGGCTTGCTGTGTCACAGGGGCAGCAGGCGTGTCGGTCTCCTCGGCGTGGTGTACCTGAGCTGTTGTGATTTCCCTGATGGATGAGGTGCCTGCAGCAGAGGTAGAGGGACGGTGTGCTGTGTGACGTGCACGTCCGGTCTCCCTTGATGTTCCTGCTTGTCCGTCATCGGTGTCAGATGATGGTCCTGTTGGTGAATGAAGGACATGCTGTTAGTGGACAGACAGGATGAGTATTGAACAATTACATGTAACATGGTCATTGATCTAGATCACATTGTGGGTGCAGGCATTGATGCATGTTATGTCTATCTCATGGATGATTTGCCTTGAGTGATCTGCAGGCACTGTGCAGACGGCACATGTGACATAGCTGTCCTGGGTATGTACACCCACATTGGGCTGTGGGTAGTGCAATGCGTGTCTGCCTATGTGCAGAAATATGGGATGTGTGTCAACGTTGGCGGGGAGGGGGAGGCATGCCTGGAGTTGATGTGTGACCTGGTTGACTGGTCAGGATGTGTGTGGTATGTTCATGGTGGGGCTGCCAGGTTCATATGAGTAACATACACTCCACAATCAGTGTGCACCCATGTCTCTGTGCAGGTGAGGGCGTACCAGTATTGTGATGTGCTGGCAGTGGAAGCATGGCAGACACACTTGCACTACTCATGACCAGGATGCACGTTGTTGCATTCGTAGTTAATGTTTTGTGGTATGGGAATTTGTGCCTGCTGTGGTGTTCTTCTGTGTACGCATGTGTGGATTATCGGGGGTATGTGGAGGGGCTGGGTGTGTGGCCTATGCCATAGCCATGCTGTACATGCAGCTGTATATGGGTGTGCCAGCTTGGGTGTGTGTGCTGTAGTGTGCAAGTGACACTCATTATGGGTCCTGTATTGACCATGCCAGTGCTACTGGCACCTTCCTACTGGAACCATTACCAATGTACATATGCTGACTTAAAAGTTCAACTTGGATGTACCTAGTACAGGGAACAGGCAGTCAGGCGGCAGGATGTTCTTACATTTCTGTTGAGTCCCATACAGTCCCATTTGGGTGGGTAGGCATGTGCAGTGTCAAGGTTGGTGACAGTGGCAGTGATTACATGGCGACTCTGCATGGCAGGAGCACAGCACCCGCCATAGACGGACAGGTTGGCTGCTGCAGACATGGCAGCGGTATTGCCCAAATTTACCTTTTACAATTGGTCTTTTGTCCTAATTGACCTAATTATAGTGGTCCGAATTGACCTTCTGCACAATTGACCTTTATATTATTTTATTTTATATATGTACTGGGTTGGTTTTGGATTATAAATAATATAAGGGGATTGGCTGGGGGTTTGCGGGGGGTTTTGGATTGGGTGGGGGATTGTAGGGAGTTTCATCCCACATATATGTCCTAATTGACCTTTTAAATTGGGTCAATTCTCCCGAGATAAATTCTCCTGAGGTCAATTAGTATACATCCATGACAACCAATATAAGGGCCCATCCTCATGTCTTTGCTGGACCTGTCACATGTGTGATGGTCTATTTACACGAAAGTGTCAGTTTAAAAGCATTCATGTGTAGTGCATTTTCATGTGGTTGTGAATGGGTCATACTTGGGGGCAGAGCATCCGACTGCCTTTGCACTGTATTCTGTGAGGTGGGCATGGGAGTACTGAGTGTGGTTGGGGTGACGTGGACTGTGCTATGGGCATTTATGTGCATTGATGGGGGCAGGATTAGCTTGGTTCAGCTTTATATTTGTGCACTTTGTGTACTCACCAGCCTCGACAGGTGTCCCAGCTCCTGCCTCTGCTGCATCAACTTCCTCGATGCCCTCCAGATGCAGTACACTGCTGCCCTTGTCCTCCCATGGGAGCAGCTTCAGGGGTGAGGGTGGCCCACCACCTGTTGCTGTGCATTTGCACCTGTGGGCAGCCAGAAGGTTCTGCACCCTTAGGCGGAGGTCATCCCAATGCTTGTGGTAGTCCTTTACGTTACGGGCTGTGACACCCACATCTGTCACCTTCTGGACTGCCTCTGCACATATGGACTTGCGCCTGAGCTGCCGCTGGTCGGCAGAGAAAAGTTCCCCTGCATTTGCCACAATATGGTTCAGCAGCATGGTGAGCTCGGCCTCACTGAAGCGTGGCTTCCGCATGCGGTTATGAGGTATAGTTGAAGACATGTGCCTGTGTGTGTGTGTTGGGCCACTCACTGATGCTGGATGGCTTCTGGTACAGGGGGATTGCAGTGGATTGTGATTTTTGTAATGGGCGCCGTCCTCTTTCTGGTTCCGGCGATCACGTTATTTCCGGTTCCGGTATTTCCATCAGAGGCGGATGCACTGCCAACATTGGTGGCAGTAAATCCGTCTTTAACGGTGTTAATGTGATTATGCTGCCACCGGTTCCGCGCATTAGGGATGCGCCCGGCCAGCAAGCCGTAATCCTAGCTTGTTTCAAGCAGCACGCGGTGGCGGACACAGTAGGACCGACATCTCGGTAACAACGGATTTTTAACGCAATACTCGTAATGAGGTCCATAATGAAATTCTTGTATGCTGGCGGAGCAGTTCGAATTATGGTATTTCTCGCTGCTACCAATAATGCCATGATCCCCATATGTGCAGGATCCTCAATATGGATGGCATCCTTCATAGCATGCTCCCTCAGCCTCTGGATTGCCTCCCTCAGTGTGTACCATTTCTTCTTCTCACTAGGCCAATCTGAGGTAATCGGATACTTGCGATTACACCCTTGAGCAGCTAACTGTAATAACTGCAATTTCCTTCCCTGGTCATTGGTAGGGGGCTCTTCAGGCATCACCTCCTGAATATGTTTCATGGGACAAAGGCAGGAACCTTGAGGCATCTGTCGTGTCTACCAAAAGCCCTGCTGCGCCTCCGTCAAATATTCAAACCATCCATGTCAACAGTGACCCACCATTCCTCTGCTTCAATCAGTTAATTATTTCCCTAATCTCTTGTTTGCAAATAATTCTCCAGCATGGTCATATCCACTAGACCACCTCTGGGATTATTGGGATTTGGCCCCGCTTGCTGATGCAGGATCGGCTTCGCGGTCACTTGCTTATTGTCGGGCTCAGGTTTAGTCTGCACCTTCCTATCTGAATCACTCTGAACTAGTGCTGTCAAACCTCTCCTTCCCATTGATCGGGGTCCCAGTCGACCCTGGCGGAGGCAATTACTGTTGCCACCTTTCGGCTATTCACCCTCCCTCTTCTCTTTCGATATTTATATCGAGCAAATCTCAAAGCAGTTTGCTCGGCTACCGCTTGATATTTATCAACCTTCTCATGATAAAACTTCATTTGAAGCTGCTGCATTAACACAATCTGCTTCTCAGCAGCAGCTCCTTTTCCAATCTTAAAATATGCGCCTGCAACTCTACATTCTGTTGTTATATCCTTCTAAATGCATGCAACAAAATCCACCCTTGTCTACCTAGGGCGCAACACTCCTTCCCTTTTTCCACTGGCACCTGTTGCAGGCACCTCGCCACTTCGGCCTGACTTGGCTCTCCTAAACTCGAAACCCAGGTCTCACTCAAACCTGCACCACACGCCCAAGTCTGTGCCAGTTTATCGTATGGACTCTTTGTCCACCTTGGGAACGTAACCTCGGGACAGTCTCCGCCTATGGTGCTTCCTTTTTTCCTGAATAGGGAACTCATAGTGTCAATGAGTGTTTCATGTCCCTATCAACAATACCTCCAAGACACACTCACTCTTCTTCTGACCAAAAAAAAGACCCAAAGAATTGCCTGTCTGAGTCCAAGCTCCAAGTTCATCAGGGTTCTTTGGCATCAACACAAGCACAAAGACACTGCTCACAGTGCCAACATATTTGGCTTTTTCTGTCGTGTGTCGTCCCCCTAGAAACCACTTACCAGACCACATAAAAGTTCTTGGGCTCAGGGAGACAATAACCCACCAATAGTTAGAATTTAATCGGCTCTTTACAGCCCCTTTATTTACATAGAATATAAACATGCACACAACATAAATGAGTTGGTTATATATAAACATATACATCAATAAGAATAGAGAAAATACATCACTGTTGGGGTAGTTGAAGAAGACAACTTCATCTCGGCCACCACAACACTACCCAGTCCCAAGGCAGGTAGGCAGAGTGATCACATGTTCTAACGGGGTCTGGAGCGGAGCGTCCTCTCTCTCAGCGTGACTTCATCACCTGGGGTTCCAAATCTGTTCTACCACCTGGATACCCCTTCTCTTATGGGGAGAAAATCCCTGCCCACCGTAGGTTGCCAACCGTCCCTGGCCAAAGGACAGATAGCAAGCATGGGGACACAGAGTGGAAAAACCCAGCTCGTCTCCCGCACGCTCGCTCCCAACACCCCTTATCACTGCACGTGCACTACTCTGAGTCCGTTATTGGCACGTCCTTGAGTGAACAATGCGCCAACTATCCTCCATAATAAACTCATCTGCTTCCAAATATAAACATTGCAACCGTGCAACATTGGCAGAACTCATGTCTAATTGAGCTCACAGAAACGTAGACTTACATTGCGGTTATGAAAGTGAATGTCCAAAATGGCTGTGCACTGGCGCCATGTTTTTTTAGCTCATTTTTGTACACACATTACATCCACCTGCACAAATGTCATGCAACGGTTTAGGATTTATTTTTATTCTAAAATTTCAGGACATTTCTAGTTATGTCCAAGTCTTGTTTGGCTTTATTCTAGTGATATTGTGCTACTTCCTAGAACAGAACTTAATTTGCCTTACTGTTTGATTTAAACAATTCGGAATGTATGATGACCATAAAGCCTTCTGGCACTCAGTTAGGTCTTCTTCTGGCAAAGAGTTCAAGGGTTTTCCTCTATTATTTGTATACAATCTCAACACATGCATTAATGCTTAATTTCAAAAAGATGTCCACCCCTGAAACAGGCCATGTTGCATCCCCTACTGAAAATGAGCAGTCTCAAACCTTTAGAGCCATTTAATTATAGGCCCATTTCTACCCTTCCTTTTTATAGCTAATTTTATTGGATCTGAAGTTACTGATCAACTTCAGAACCATATAGAAAAAACATATTTTGTTAAATTATGTCCAGTCTTGTTTCCTCCCCCTTGGAGGTATGGAAACGATTGTCATGGACCTACGGGAAAAATGGTTGCTCCTAAACGACAGAGGTCCTCTGACCGCAATTATGCTTTTGGAACCATCTGAGGCTTTTGACACAGGGACCACAATACTCTTCTTTACCATTTGACCAGGTGGGAGCTATACAGGAGTCGGTGCTCTCTTTGCTGTGCTCTTTTCTTAAGGAAAGGGACCAGCAGGTTAAGTTGGGGCATTTTCCGTCTGACTCTTCTCATCTAACGTGGTGTGCCCAGGGGTTGGCACTGACCCGCCACCTTCTTCTCTTGGATGGATATATATATATATATATATATATATGTATATATATATATATATATATATATATACCCACTGGCATGGCTGATCCTGCCATGTGATCTACATTGTTACATGTATCCCGATGACCTTTTGATTTTGCTTGATGTTCACCGTGATGCAGAGGACAGCATAGCTATAGAAAACTGAGACAAGTATGTGGCTGGATTCAAGATAATTGCCTTCACCTTAATGGGTCTAAATTCGAGATTCTCTTGTTGGGTTTTTCCCACAATAGGGGCTCTAGTTTTTCGCAGGCAGTCAAGCTTGGCTCTCTCTAAAGCCTGTCAAATCTGTGCACAATTTGGGTTTTTTTAATTGCGAGTTGTCTTTCAATGATTGGGTTGAGGCAGCTGTTGAGGTTTCTCATTTTAATCTTTTTAATTTGATCCAGAGCTTATCCCTTATTGATTACCCCCCATAGAGAGTTGTTGGCTGAGACAGTCACCCTTTCACAAATGTATTATTCTGCAATTTAGTTTAACCTGTCCAAATAATTTTTTACTAATTCTGTACAACCCCAGTTAATGGTAGAATTTTTGCTCTCAGGAAATCTGAGTATATTTCCGATTTTAGAAAAGGCCAGAGTGATCAACTACATGATGGAAATTATTCATAGACTGACCCCTTGCCATCTAACAAATCTCAGTACCTGTTGCCATATTATTCTCTGGGACAGACCGCAAGCCTCTGGTTGCCAGATTTAACAAAACCTGGCTGGGTGACCAATCTATAGAAGTGGCTGGCATGCCGAACCAAAATGCCCTCTCCGATCCTTTTAGGGCTATAATTGATTGTGGAGTTTTTAAAAGGAAACTTGAAGATTTTCTTTTATTATGCTGTACTTAAATACCTAGTTCTTTCATTGATCTGTATTTCTGCCTGATAACTTATTTCTATTTTATTATGTGATTGGATCATATTTATTGCCTGGTCATTTGTCATAAGTGTTGTCATCTGTGAATTTTGTTGTATATGCTGTCAGCGCCTGGAAGCTGTGTAAGGCACTGTAGTGGTTAACAAAAATAAAGTCAAAATAAATAATCCCCAAAAACCTGTAAATATATTTCTTGAAGATTTGGTGCACATATCATCTGCTGCGCTTTATATGCAAACGAGGGCAAGAGACTTTTTTAATTCCTTGATAGTAGCTCCACGCCTCAAAATGTGCACTCGCTGCTAGCCATTTGCTAGTGATCATTGACTCTAGGCAGGTAAGCTAAACAATGATGATTTATGTGGAGAATTGAGGGGGGGGAGGGTGAGTACCTTTTCTTGCCTGGCTATTACAGCTCTAAGTGAAATGTTTACCTCTGGACTAGTTTACTTTTTTTCGTCCTCATAATAAAGTATATAATATTTTGGCATACATTAATTTAAATCATTTTAAAACTTTAAAGCTAAATATTAATCGTACCAAAACATATTCACAAAAAGAGCTCTTGTATATAATTGTGACTATTGAGAAGTATTATTTAATACAAATTAAACATATAAAATTAATATTGAGTAATAATTTGTATAATAAAAAACATAAAGGTGCAAAATACATGTATTACTTATAGCAACAAAAGCTTCTATTTTGTTGTCACTTCGGTTGGTTTTCCCATGTGTATAATAATATTTGTAATAATGAGTATAAACACAATATTTCAATGAGCCCAAATAAATTAGTAAAATAAATAGGGGCTTGCAGTGTGAAGAGGGCTTTTACTCCACCCCTCCAACCCCCCACCAGATCCTATCACTGAATCGAGGTGGGCATGGACCACTTTGCTGATGATTTGGCTCGCAATGCCCATTATTTGTGCCATCCTCCTGTCCTGTGCTTTAAAATTAGACTAGCTCAGAGACTTTCTTGCTCTGAAGTGGGGTGGGTGATCTGGTGTAGGTGCAGGATTATATCGTGTGGTCTTAATGTTGGCCTTTGGGTACAGTGCCTCTTGTTAGTGGGAGTGTCTGACAGGATGGCACATGGCTCTGAGACTCGTGTGGGGGATTATTTTGACAGAGGACTTAGACTTAGGCTGGGAAAGGGGATCCAATATGGAATCTAGGGCCCATGTCCGATTGCAGTGTTTGAGCAGTTTGGACCGGTCCAGTCTAGTTCGGCCAGTCTTGACGGAAACCAAAAATGATGGCCTTTCTCTTTCCTTTACAGGAAGAGGCAGCTCTATTTCGCCACCTCGCGGCCATCTTGAGGCACTGCCTGCTTATCAAGAGTGACGGGGAAGATCGGACAGAGGAATTCCATGGGTAATGTATCCACATGTCTTGTTGACTCTTTGCCCCAGCCCTAATGGCATTTCAGAGGTACTGGCCTACCCTGAAATATCACTTGTCGACACAATATAGAGACCTGTCACCATACCTTTCTAGTGCTGATTGATGTGTATTGGACAGCTCCCAAACAGAAAGATCTCCCCCTTTCATTGAGGCACAAAGCGGGTTTAATATGAGCCCTGGTTAACATGTCCTGCTTTAAGGGAACACCCGTTTTTTATATGTAATAAAGTCACTATCTGAGTGATCTCACATGGACTACATATTTAATTCAGTAGAGCATTGGTACAATTTGAACTGCAGTCAGACAATGCTCTAGGAACATGTCTCAATGTTACCCCATTTGTCTTGTTTGCGCCTCTTCCGCTGTGACCCTTTCCACTAGCATGTTGTGACTCCAAATCAGGTGACCACCCAGCATTCTCTGACATCAGCGTCGCAAAGTTTATGTTAGTAGGTTATCTGCTGGGGCTTAATACCACAAAACATAATTTAAAGTGTCATGGTAGAATCTTCTTTCATTTTCAAAGTCCATTTAAAAAAAACCTCAGTAAGGCTTCTTGTGACTGAGACCATGGAATGTAACAGTATCTTCCCATTTAATTACATCTTATAAATGGGTGTATGAAACTGCAAACATGAGAACATAAAAAGACCTCCTTTTTAGCGGATTGCATACAATGTTGTATCCTTCCATATATTAACATGTGCAGAATATTTGAATTGTTTTAAGCTGTGGGCAGAAGCATATGTTCTACCAAATAAATGTGCCTTGTAAGTGGCTTGTACATGCAGTGGGCCTACCTGTGGCTTGGAATTTGGTTACATGCCACTGCATGTGGACCCACCAAACTAGCAAACCGGTTATCAAAAATCCCAGTCCATGGCTAACTGCTCCCTTTCTTCACTTCAAGGAACACAGAGAAAGAGAAGCGTAGCTTCCTGAGATTCTGTAGTACCCCTTATCCTTGCTCCCTGGTCTCGACCATGTCTTGGAAAATGAATGGCAAAGATAATGTGGGACTTAAAACACTCCTATACATATAGTTTTGCCTGGGAGGATTTCCTGCAGATTTAGAATTGCCTGATTTTTTGTGTTTTATGACTAAGAATAAAGAAAAGGATTGACGGCTACTGGCAGAATCGTGGGGCATTGATCTTTGAGAGGGGTCTTCTCAAAGATGGGCAGCCACCCTGTCTTTTTTTTCTTTTTCTTACAAGAAAGTGTATCATTTTAAAAAACGAATGTCTTGTTTATTGGTTTCAGTGGTGTGCAGTCAAAAAGTCGAAACAATAAAGTCGAATGTCAAAAATGTCGAAAGAAAATGTCAAAACAAGTCGAATGTTTTATTTTTTTATTTATATGTATTTTTTGGGTTTAGTAAGTAAAAAAAAAGGGGTAAAATAAAAAAAGGGGGGGGGGTTGGGGGAGAACCCCCCCATTTCGTAAAAAAACGTAATAAAAAAGACATTCGACTTTTTTTTCGACATTTTTTCTATATTTTGACTTTCGACATTATTGCTTTCGATTTAATGACTATAAACCGGTTTCAGTTGTTCATATGTTAATTGTTGGATGAATCAGTGGATAAGGGTTGATCCAAAAAGCAAATCTAGACAGTCTTGTGTTCCAGAGGATCCAGAAATTATTCCAGAGTCACTTGTCCCTTCCCCGGACAAATGTTATACAAAGGGGGAGAGATATGGCTTTGCTGGGCATCAGGTAGGATCTGACTTAAGTTGGCTATGCCTGGCATGGGAATCCCCTTTGCATGCAACATGGATCCATTAAACACATGTGTGCATAAAAGCTTGAAAATGCAAAAGAAAATGTAGCAGATCTGATTGAGCAGTTCCTCTGCATCTTTGAAGGCAGCAAACGACTACAATGGTGCCAAAGGCACAGAATGGCTTGGTGAAGCTCAGTGAATTGCTGAATTGAGTGAGAGGTCCCAAACTAAACAGGGAGTAGACTGCAGGACTGTGGAAGACATTTCTAATGACTGAACCACTGTGCAGCCCTGCAGTGCCTGTGCTGTTGGGCACACTGTCAATGGTTGTGGTGCTGGTGCTGGCATTGAGCGGGAGGGGGCTCTGAGGCAAACCAGGATATCCGTTTCGAGGACATTGAAGAGCGCCTGCTTTGCTCAGCCTTGCTGGTTTTGCTGATATGCTTTTTCCAAATAAAGCTGGCAAGCCAATGATCCGGTGATGGTAGTACGCATAATGTTATGAAGGTGATCCGTGGGAGCCTGGATCTTATCTGTAGAGAGTGTGGATCTGCCCGTAGCATCCCGTGCATAGTAGGAGAATTGATCCTGTCCTGCAGCTCACAGCTGGTCTAGATGATTTGTGATACTGCTGCGTGCAGCTGGCCCTGTGTCAAGAATAGCTACTATTGGTGAGATCTTGATACCTTGAGTTGGGGGACAGCACCGATTATAGGTGGGCTTTGTGTCATCAACCGCTGTGCACTCTGTACAATAAGTTGACTCTTGGAATATTAAATATTACCAACTACACTTGATCCTGCTGGACCCGTCCGCGCATTGCCTTTACAAAAGGCATACAGAATGGGAATCTCAAATTGACTGTAACTAACTAGATCTTTCAGCGCTTGGAGGAGCATCCCAAGGTGATCATATTTGTAGGCACCTCGTAGACCTGCAGACCAAGAAACCTATATAGTTGAATTTATCATCTTCTTGACCTACTGTTGCAACTCAAACTGATTTTAGCATTTAGCCCTCCGTTTCTTGAACTGGTGCAGCCCCATGGTTGAGTCGTGCTCTGAACAATTCAAACCTCAGAAAGGGGGAATTCTAATATTCATAATAGGTGCTCCGGAAAGGAACACAAGATCAGAAACTATAACAGAATCAAAGCCCAAGGCTGAACCAGATGCACAAGAAACAAAAAGTGAGTTGCATCACTAAGGATTAAGGTTAAGGAAGAGCTACAGAGAAGGGTGTCCAAGTTGATCCAAAAAGTAAGTAAGATGATCCAAGTTCTTGAAGCAAAAAGACGAATTTGAGAAGTTGAAGCTGCTACCTACGATCAAAGCCATGAACGTAGCGTAACTAATCGACTGCGTCAATATTCTGGAAAAGCAATATGTCAACTCACAGCTTAAGAAAGAAGATGCGGAAAATGGGTCACGACGTACCAATAGTCATTTCTGATGTTTGTTAATCTGCTTAGAATCACATGCTGTGCATAGTCCGACATCCAGTGGTCACTGCAGAGTATTGCATTTTGTTTTTCGTAGTCGAAAAGGGGACATCGACAAGGCGTGTCTGTAACACTATCCCTATAGTGACGTGCGGTGTACCCACAATCCCTCACGTGTCGAGGTCCCTTAGATTGTTTTTTTCCGCCCAGATATTGGTCGTATTTACGCGGAGCTCCTCGAGAGGTATTGCAAATTCATTTACCTGACCTTTGGTCGTTCCTTATTAATATCCATTACATAGATCCCTTCCTCGACGTAGCTGAGAAGCTGTTTCTCGCCGAGCAAGAACTTCGACGGCGGGGACGAGACAGAGGAGATCCTTCGGCGCTGCCGAACACGTGGCCTGGCCTCGCCGGCCAAAAGACAGTAGGGAGAGTGGGGTCGTGGGACATTTCTTGTTTCTCTCTGAGAATGCCTTTCCCTTTCCCTCGGGGTTGTTATCACAGCTAAATATTTCCTCGGCTATGGAGAGGACACCCTTTAGGTTTTGCCCCCGTTGCAAGGGCAAGTTCACCTAGAAAGACAAGCATAAACGGTGTAACCGTTGCTTGCCCCTCGATCACAAGGAAGACGGCTGCGCGGCTTGTCAGCTTCTTAAGCCTAAGACTTTAAAGGACCACAGGGTCAAGAGGTGGGCGGCCTACGCCATGTCGAGGTCCGATTCCGCACCCGCCGCTGCAGAAAGTGATGAGGAATGTGATAACCCGACATCCGTTTCGAAAGTCGTAGTCCTCTCTAAGGAGCGCTCGCGCTCCTCGTCTGTCCCCGGCCCCGACAAGCTCGGCTCACGCCCTGCTTATGGGGATGAACACCCGGTGACACTGACGCACACAAACACTCCCATAAACACATAACCCACGGCTCTTCTTCGTCGAAGACGAAGAAACCATCAGCGCCAACGGAGACGCAGGTTCCACCGGCGTCCTCCTCAGACCGTAAGAGTCTTAAGCCCCCCTCGCAACCGCAAACGCGACCAGCGACTGGGCTTCCCCCAGATAAGGGCGCTACCCCCAAACCACCAGACGAAGCACTCCGTCAGAGAGCGCCCGTCGGCGTAGAACACCCGACGCCCGTAACATCGAGACCAGAGCCCTCCATAGACAAATTAATCGTCGAGAGCCTGGAGAGGATCGTTTCCACCAATAGCCAGAGGCGGACGGCGAAAGGTACGTCGAATACCGCTCAGAAGGCTAGAGAAACGCCGAAAAGGCCAGAAGGAAGGCAGGAACTGCCCCCTTCATCTAGAGGGACTCCTAGCCTGCCAGAAGGCTTTTCAGACGGCAATGGAAACCTTTCTTCGACGTTATGGGAGAGGTCGAAGTGTTTTCAGGCCGAATACCCTATTTCCGACCTCCCCCCAGCCCCCAGACCGCCCAGGGGTACCTCATGAGACCCTGGAGAGACTCCAGTTCTGTATGGAGAAGATGGAGAGGTTTATGGAGACTCAAAACCTACCAACAGCCAAAAGGGCAAGAGAGGGACCTCAGGAGGACCCCAGGGCTAAATTCCCTAGGCTGTTTAATCCCTCCCAAGTGGATGTAGATTTATATGACCTCACTGGAGAGGACCCCCACTTCCAGCAGGAGGACGAATTTTTAGGCAACGAAGAGGAACAAACCCCAGAGGAGAAGGGTTTTGAAGGTAATCCAGATGTAGGTGAGGGGGGCTTCGGAGAAGACCCAGAGGAAGGTGCTTCACAGCCCTGGCAGTCCCCATCAGCGTTTTCGGACCCTGATGCCCTAATCCTGTCCCCTCCCAAGGACTCACCTAATAGGAACACATCACCTATAGATGATCAACCTACATTTAATGCACCACTAGGCAAGGCAGCAGCGCATTTCGAAATAGACACTGGGGAGATTTCTCCTGACATTGACTTTGTGGAAAAGGTAATCAAAGAGAAACCCCCCGTCAGCCAAACCATTCCCCTCCTCGCCTCAATAAGGAGACGAATTATCCCTTCACTATCTCCCCCCCGGGTTGGTCAGAGGGGTCAACCCGAGGATAGAAAAACTATTCAGTCCCTCGCCTTCAGACCTGTTGACCGTCAGGGGCCACTCTGTAGCAGACTCCCTAGTGGTGACAAATACAAGGAAAAGAGCAGGGGTCCCGCTCTCAACCAGCGAAGCACCACCAGATACAGAGGGTAAAAAATTGTATGCCCTAGGGAAGAGGATCACAGCCTCTGCTGCTTTTTCTGCAAGGATTGCAAACAACAACTCCTTGCTAGCAAGTTACGCAGATGCACAATGGAGCAAGCTACGTAAGGACATCGAGGAGGTGCCAGAACCCCTACGTACACGGCTTCTGGCCACGATTACTGAAGGGACCCTAGTCAACCAAAGCATAGTGAAAAACACTCTGGATGCTGTAGAAACGGCTGGCCGTTCCCTAGTCCAAGGAATACTCCTCAAACGCCATGTCTGGCTGCGTAATTCAGGGTTTAAACCTGAAACACAAGCATCTCTAATCAACAAGCCTATAGAAGATGCCAACCTCTTTGGGAAGGCGGTTGATGAGGCACTAGAAACAGCAAAGAAAGAGTTTGACACCATCAAAACCCTAGACCAAATTTCTAGGCCTCCTAACAGACGTGGCTATGGCAATAGGCGCTTTTTTCGAGGCCAACGCCAGCAGCGAAATCAGCAGCAGCAGTACTCTGCAAACAACTGGTCCTCTAACCAAGGTACCAGTGGACAATACAACCAGAGAGGACAACGCCGTGGCAAAGGGAGAGGTCGGGCTTTCACCCCAAAGAGGTTCCCAAGCCACCAACACCAAATGACCCGAAGATTCGGGCCCCGTCCCATGCATCGCCGGTCGGGGGCCGATTAACATCCTTTCTTCCAGCATGGGAGGGAATAACATCAGACCGCTGGGTACTATCAACCATAGCCCGTGGCTACTGTATAGAATTCAACAGTTCCCCAACGTACAGACCCCCAAGGGGACGACGCATGACACCAGAACACCTCGCCATCCTTCTGCAAGAAGTGGACCAGCTACTGGAAAAAGGGGCCATAGAGGTTGTCCCTCTATCTCAGGTAACGAAAGGTATTTATTCAGTGTACTTCCTTGTACCCAAAAAGGACTTAACCATGCGCCCTGTACTAGCGCACAGGAAATACCTCAGGTTCATGATAGAGGGCAAACACTACCAGTTCAGAGTGCTACCCTTCGGCATAGCATCAGCACCGAGGGTATTCACGAAAGTACTGCCAGTGGCAGCGGCCCACCTGCGCAGGTTGTCCATCCCAGTATACCCTTACCTCGACGATTGGCTCATAACGGGATTCTTACGAAACATGCTTCTCAAATACCCAAAAGACTGTAGACCTTTTGTTCCAACTAGGCTTCTCCATCAACGAGAAGAAGTCCAGCTTAGACCCCAGCCAGATCAAACAATTCCTAGGGGCTCTAATTCGAACAAAGGACGGCCTCGTCTTCCCCTCCATCGAGAGGATCCAAAACATGCTGTTTCAGATCCCTCAATATGTGGCAGATCGAGAGGTGACGGTACGCAGAGCAATGTGCTTTCTAGGAATTATGGCGTCATGTATTTATTTGGTACCTCACGCGCGCCTGCCCCCCATGCAAGAATGGCTCAACAGCCAGTGGTGTCAGGCCAGCGGACAATGGGACGATCTAGTGGTGGTCTTGCAGGCCTTGGTTCTCTCGCTACGGTGGTGGTCGAAGGATAACCTGGTGATAGGGAAACCATTCACCACCCCCGCAGTGGAAGCCACTCTAACCACAGACGCATCCCTCACAGGATGGGGGGCTCACCTATCCCATCAGACTGCTCACGGAGTATGGACTCCGAGCTTAGCATCCAAGCACATAAACTTACTGGAGCTATTGGCTGTGTTCAAGGCACTAAAAGCCTTCCAGGCACACCTACAAGGGAAGACAGTGATGGTCCTCACGGACAGTACCACGGCCATGTACTACCTCAACAAGCAAGGGGGCACTCACTCTCCAGGACTGTCCAAGCTGTCCCAGAACATCTGGAAGTGGGCTCTCAAACACAACATGTTCCCACTGTCACAACATATACCAGGGGAACTCAATCTGCTAGCAGACGAACTCAGCAGAGACTTCCCTCTGCCCTCAAGAGCACGAATGGCGGTTACACGAAGACATCGTCTTCGGCATTTTCACACAATGGCGATTCCCAGAAATAGACCTGTTCGCAACTCTGGAGAACTCACAGTGCCAAGATTACGCCTCCAGGTACCCCCAGAACCAATCCAAGGGGAACGGTCTATCGATTCCATGGTCAGGGAAATTATTTTACGCTTGTCCCCCCCCCCCCCGACTCCCCTTCTCAACAAGATTGTGCACAAGATGCACCAGCAACAAGTTACCATGATACTAGTGGCCCCTATGTGAGCCCGGCAGCCATGGTTCGCTCGCTTGATGGAGATGTCTCTATCTCCTCCAGTGAAACTTCCCTGCCCGTACAACATGCTGTCACAGGACAAGGGCATGACTCTGCATCCATGCCCTCAGACTATGAATTTAGTAGCCTGGCTCCTGAGATCATAGAATTTGGACATTTACAGCTCCCGCAGAGATGCATGGACATCCTCAGGGAGGCTAGAAAGCCTAACACTCGTCACTGTTATTCTAGCAAATGGAAGAGATTTGTCATCTGGTGTAGAGGAAGAAGCATCAACCCGGTGGACTGCTCTACCACGCACATTGTTCTGTACCTGACCCATTTACTGGACTGAGGTCTAGTGTTCAATTCTATTAAAGTCCACCTAGCGGCACTTTCTGCATACACCACTTCCCAACTTAGTGTCATGGTGGAAAGTCCCAGTTATCAAAGCCTTCATGGAGGGGGTAAAGAGAATACACCCTCCGATAGCAAACCCAGCTGGGGCCTAAATGTGGTACTTACCAGGCTCATGGGCTCACCCTTTGAACCCATGCACAAGGCAACTCTTAAGGACCTCACTCTTAAGACTGCTTTCCTAATAGCTATCACCTCCATTAGGAGAGTAAGTGAGTAAGTGAACTACAGGCTCTTCCTGTTCTAGACCCCTTTGTAACAGTTCACAAAGATAAAGTGGTTCTACGCACACACGCGTGGTTTGCACCGAAATTCATCTCGAAATTCCATGTCAACCAGTCAATAGAACTACCAACGTTCTTTCAAAACCCTTCAAATTTGGGAGAAAAAAGCCTGCATACACTTGATGTGCGCAGAGCTGTCATGTTTTATATGGAAAGAACTAGACCACTAAGAAAGACTAATCAGTTCTTTGTCTCGGTGGCAGCAGGAAGAGAAGGTCACTATAGGGATAGTGTTACAGACACACCTTGTCGACGTCCCCTTTTCGACTACGAAAAACAAAATGCAATACTCCTCAGTGACCACTGGATGTCGGACTATGCACAGCATGTGAATCTAAGCAGATACAACCATCAGAAATGCTTTTACGGTAAGTAATGCATTGTCATATCTGGGATCCACGAGCAAGTAGCTCGTGCCGACATGAACAAATTAACCCAAGGTTTATTTCGTAATCTGCTCAAGTTTCCAGATGGCTGTGAAACTGAACAAGATGAGACTCGTTGCATCTTTTCCATAAACCGTCAGCAGGAACATTAGCTCCCAGGTGTCTTCCCTGAGGTTTACTGTTTCACTATGGAGGAATGCAAACTGGATGCTGCACCAGACAACCTGAGATCCTGTTTAGAGATGCTCAAATCGAGCTGTTTCAGGACTTTGCGTCCTCAACAGTTTCCGGGAATCTCTTCAGGAATCAACATCCTGCCTTCAATCCCTGGAAATCAAATACAAATGGGGCTTCCCATGCACTTTCAATCTCACATAGGAGGGACAACGGTCGTCCATCATAACAATGAAGTAAGCAGACCCCTTCTTGCATCCAGCCAATCAATATAATGTGACAGACTTGTCTTTGAGGGACACTTGCTGTGAATTAAACGCCTCTCTTCAAAGGCTGCACCAAAGTTGAAAGATTTGGGGAAAGGAAACATTTGGGGGGTTAGAAGTCGAGATTTTCCAGAGGAGCTGAGAAAATCACTTGAACTGAATGAATGAGAATTTCCAAGTTTTGGTTTTTAGTGGATTAGTATCCTGAAAGCCATATGCACTGATGTTATCAGGGAATTTTATTGGCTCAAATTGTTGTTAGATTGCTCTGAAACATGAGCTCGTGTGTACAAAAGCTAGCTCTTTAATCACAATGTCAGTGCAGATTCTGTCTAAATATGCATAAAGTGTATTGCAAATTGTTCTGTGTGAACCGTTTATTTTTTTCTTTCACTTTATAATGTTTGGATGCTTTAGGGCCGTTTGTATAGGCCCCGGAAAGTCCAGATTCTTTTACCTTTTGGTTTTCGCCATCCTGTAGAGGAGCCCTTAAAGGGGAAGCAGGGTTTGAAATTGAGACTAAGAGCAGGTGCTAAAACCAGCTCCTTGGTTTCAGGCATCACCCAATAGGTAGGAACTACTGCTGGGGAGCCAGAAGTGAATACACAGCGCACTGTAAATCTCACTTCCACATGAGATGCACACTTTACGTTTTTTCCAATTATTCATGATCCATTATATTTAAATGTGTCCTAGATGTGTCCTAATTCTTCTTTATTTAAATTCTTTCTCAAACACTCAGAGTAAATGACACATGTACATGCTTGTAAGGAACAAGACCAGGGGTGCTGGGGAGCCAAAGTAGCTGCTGGTAACTCTTGGCTTGAAGCTAAGTAGGCGCAGCTAGTGTAAAAGCAGGACTAAATAGCTCCCAGCAGTTTAAACCATGGGGAAGGGAGGCATGGTTGAAGGTATTGTAAGGTTGAAAGCTTGCACATTTTTACTGTCCGTGATGCCAGGGGTCAACCTAGTTGATGGGCATGGGGTGTCGCCTTTTCCATTTATTTTACATGAATGACCTAGACCTCCTACCTATTGTCTGATAGCGAAATTGTAAATTGTTGTCTTAAATGTTCAAGACCTAAATTTGCCTGTGAAAAGAACTGCGTCCTAAAGCGACTTCAAGACCTTGATGCATCATTGGCGTGCTTCAAGAAACGTGCATGAATCCCCAGGATGCATTTAGATTGCAATATAAAAACTTCCCGATGCAATTTCTTGCTTCCATCAGGCTACTGGGGGGAAAGAAAAGCAGAACGACCATCTGTATTGCAAATGATATCCCCTCAAAATTTTAGATGTTTTCGAAGATGCTAAGGACGATGTGTGTTGAAGGGAGAAGTATTTTCCCATCTAATGACTCTGGTCAATTCATGTCCAAATGAAAAAAGAAAATTGGTTCCTTACTCATCATACCCCTAAGAGTGCCTTATGAATTAATGGAGAGATATTGATTGGGGATTTAAATATGGAACCTGAGCCTACAACAGACTAATCACTCATTCCCTCACCATCAGACGTTTAAGAATGCACTTGCTTTAGCTAGAGTATTGTACATACTATGGCATATTGGGGGCTGGAAATTGCTTCACTCGGGAGAGGGGGACTACGCTTTTTCCATGTTTCCAAAGGCTTTTCAGAATCGATTTGTTGTTAATATTCAGAAAATCCTCCCATACATATCCAAAGCTGAGATGGAACTTCGAGTACTAGCTGACCACGCCCCGGTAAACGCTATATTAAAGGTAATTCGGGTATTCGGGTGGTTAATCCTCAGTGACCGCCCTGCAAATGAAATGCCCGCATTTTCAGGGATCTGGTATTATGCAAAGAAGTGACTTTGATGAGCACTAATTACTTACACCAATTAGCCGTTGAACATCATGCATCAAACATAGGGAATCCCAAAGACTGTAATTAGAAAAAGAAGTCCAAAACCAAGGAACAGGAATGCAGAAAAATTGTGTGTTGTGAGGAGTTTATAATTGCCAGAACTAAAGTTGAAATTTGTCTGTTATACAAAACTTACCAAACCTTACTGAGACAAGGAAAACCTATTATGTCGAGAGAATAAATGGCAATCATGTGGTAGCTGTTTCGAGGCACCCTTTAAGATGCTGGGTGAGCTGCGCTGTGAAGAGAGAGTGAGCTGGGGATAGTGGGTGGAAGTGGGAATTGTGGTATATTTATTTCGGTGCTAGGGTGGTGGTGTGTCAGAGGCTGCTGCTCCTCTATCTTCATTATGCAGTGCCACATTGGTGCTAGTAATCACTTGTATGACCACATATCAGTTGTTGTATGTTTTTTTTCTCCTTTTGATTTGTTTGTCTGAAATCTCATAAGCCCCTGGCTTGTTTGCGCTTTGCTTTTATGGTCAGGTGGGGGGAGTTGGGACAGGAACCTAAATTGCCTATACCTTCCAAATTGCCTGCTATATTTATATATCTTTTTGAGCCTTTAAACATGGCAGTGGATGGCCTGTTCAAATAAACTTCGACTCCGTTTTTGCAACATGGAATTCTTATTCTGCCTGCTTCCAGCCAGTTGGTGCTGGGTATCCATAGCAGAAGCAGCAAGGACTGTTTTGGGATATGGAGGTGATTTGGGGGCGGGGGGCTCTTTAACTTTTCTTTTGCCATTTCAATTTTGGACCTTGTGCCCATGACATTTAGCTCTTGTCCTTCCTGTAGCTGTACAGTGAGGCTATAGTGGTAGCATCAGGGGTCATTTTGGGAATTGCAGATGGGAGGGTGCAGACGCTTTTCAAGAGGAGTGCTCCATTATGGGAATTTTGGCCTGGGATGGGGTAGTCAGTGTGGTCATATTGCATTTCTTTCTGGTTTTGCTCAGGGGAATTTTGGTGACTGGCGGGGGGATTGGGTGCTGTTCAGGTGGTACCATGTAGGTATAGCGTGCCAGGAACCGTGGGGGAGGGAGGGGCTAAGGGGTGGGGTCAGAGGCTGAAGGGCCTTTGATTGGATTTCCTTTCTCTTGTCAGCCTAAGGTCAACTCAAGGGCTTGCTGTCTTGATGCTGAATGGGCTCCAACAGGAAGGACGAGTATGCCGGGGATCCTTGGTGGTGGCAGTGTTTGGATGTTTTTTGGTACTAAGGGTAGGGATGTTTTGTGGATTAGGGCCACGTGCCTGCTGCTTCACCCCATTTGGTTTGCAGTACTGCATGGTTTCTAGCTTGTGCTATATATTTGTCTTGGATCATAGGCGTTCATGGTACTTCCTTTTGGACTATATAAGGCCAAGAATTTGTTCTGGTTGATTTTATGTAGGGTGGTTCGGGGATACTCCAAGAATGCATGTTTGGGTCCTAGCCAGACATAGATGTTCATGGAATTTTGAAAAAACAGAGGAGGAGAGCCTCATTGCCTCAAAGCGCTAACTTCCCAGATAGTTAATAATTGATTAAATAGTTCCATGTGTGGCCTTTAAAGATAATTAACTGCCCAGTTAGTTATCATTACAAAGAAAAAACAATCCTTGAAGAATTGTTGCACCAAAAAACATTGAAAAGATACATTTATTGGAATGTGCTACAAGTGATTCATGTTCCAAGCGCTTAATACACAATCCTTGATAAACATCTCAAGATTCTCGTCTTAACACATTCATGTGTTCCTAAGCATTAGCCAATGAAGGTTTTCGTAAAATAAAAGTATCCTTAATTATTCCTCTAGTATTCCCCATATATACATTTCTTGGCATTATATCGTCCTCCAATGTTCCTTCTGTGGCCCAATTAAAGATTCCTTAAGTGTTCCTCAAATTTTCCTCAAGGTTTCCTTGGATATTCCTCAAATTATTTTCTTGCCAAATAAAAGTATTTTGCATATTCCTCAAATGTTCCTCGACACGTTTATCTCCAAATTTGGCTCTTCAGGAGGAATAATTCTTCGATAACAAAATGTGATATGTGCTCAATTAACTCATACAAATAAATTGTGTTTCACATATTATAATTATGTAGTGAAATTTAGTAGAGTACTAACCTCTGATGTCTTTCTTATTTCATGTCTTGTGATTAAGATATTAAAGTTGTATATCTTGAAGTCTCTTTTTTTGTTTATAAATCCTTGTTGTGGGCTAAAACAACTGCAAAAAAAGAAAAAAATAAGTAAGTTGAATATTGACCTGTAAGCCTCCAACGTGGGAAAGTTAAACTAGTTTTAATCTTGAACTCTAGTCAATTTGATCAGGTTTCTGTCTAAAGGGTGACCTTATTGATCATTTCAATTTTGGGTTGCAGAATTCAAAATCCAAGTGACAGTAAAAATAGAACATGCATAATTGAATACTGCATTCTATAGTTCTTAACTGTACATCTCTCATGGGGACTAGATTGATATCTCTAGTTTACCCTGCAGATTTGGTGTGAAAATCGCACCTACGTATATTGTATCAAATGACATCATCGCGTTACATCTAATACAATGATATCATGACAACACAGTGCCGCCACCTTGGATATACCCTATGCGGAGGAGACGGACAAGATGTCATTTTAGGTTCAGTATTTCTTTATTGTAATACTTGTGCCTAAGCCATCCCTGTGTTTCTCTGCCCTACTCTTGGAGGAATGAAAAGCAGCGTAAAAGAGTGCTTGCCAGGATGTCCTACAAAATAATTAATAATTAAAGTCTGCCATCCAGAAAACAGTTCTGGCATGATTTCTGTCCCTACCACTATAAATGGAAAAAGAGCCTAACTTTAACACAGGTACATACAATAAGGGTCTGTGCACAACAAAGGAATGGTGGCTGGTTTCTGACAGGGTTTGGTTTTTCTCACCCCATCTTGGGGTTCTGGGTTTCTCTCACCACGCCTTCGGGTCTGGTTTGGCCTTTCCGCCCTCCTCCCGGCTCCCTGGATCATCTGCACACCTTCCGTCTCCTTGCGGTGCTCCTCCGGACAGGTGTTCACACAGCTCCTCGCTCTCCTGGCCTTTGCCGTGGCTGTGGACACAGTGCATGGCCGAAGGCTGTGGCTGGTTAGTGTTGTACAATATACAGTGGGCGCAGCTGAAGGCCAGGGCCGAAGTTAAGATGGCTTTAGCTGAATTTTTTTTTTGTAAGCTCTCACCTTAACTTCCCTACACCTAAAGTTTGTTCGCTGTGGGTGTGTGTATGTGTTTTGTTAGTTGAGGCTATCATTCTGCTGGAGCCTTTTGATATTTTTTCTGAATCCTACTTTGTTTTGGATGGCTTTTGGGTGAGATGCTTGAGGATTCACAGTTAGCTACATTTTGGGCCAGGGCTAGTGCTAGCAGGCAGGAGTATTTACTTTTATTTCTTCGACTCGTAGAACTATTAAACATTATACATTTTAAATCATGAATGATGTTCCTTCTAGGGGTCCTGAGAGGTAAATATCTTACTCTACCTTTACATTCCACTGCACCAGCAGCTTCCGCTCCATACTGAATGAGACTCTACACCAAATGCACCCCTCGGTTTTGGAAATAGAAACCTCTTATGATTTCAAACCTTATGGTTCACTTACGTTTTAATCACTGAGTTATATTGCATCAATGTTGAATCACTCGTTCAGGAATAACAAGCATTAGCCCCCTGGCAGAGGGAGCCAGCCAAGTAGGTGGCTAGGAACACGTGCTTGAACTGCCGGTGAAGGCCTGCGTGCCATCCCACCTGACAGCTGGCTCCCCCGCCGCCATCTTCCCCCACCCTTCGTCCAGTTATTTATACATTTTCTTTGTCCCTTCCCACCCCTCACTTGCCTAAATTCTGCGGTCTCCCACTGCTGCTGCTCCTTCCTCTCTGCTCCTGCATGCCGCCATTGGGGCTATATGGAAAAGCATTTTACTTCGTTGAACCGGATGCTGCTCGCGTCCCGTTCAACAAAGAAAAATACTTTTTTTGTTGTTTTTTTAGCACTTCAGGTTACCGCTTTTGTAGCCCAGGGTGCTAATGGCTGTTAACTTGGACTGCCGAGCCGTTACCCCCCGTTCCAGCCCGTGGAACGGGTGCTTAACGCCACATTCTTGTGTATATTATTCCTGTTAATTGTTTGCCCTTCCATTCTCAAACGATGATCTGACGACTTGTTGACATTGTAAAAGGTGTTGTGTTTATATCCATAGCTATGTGTACCCTCTTTTCAATGCTCAATTGCCAGTCTTATTTTGTATCGACATTTCAGGATAAACCTCATACTTTCTTCCTCTGGCAAGACATATCTGCTTATTATGCTCTTATCTATCTCTTTTAAGAAGCTGTGGAAAACTTGAATCATGCCTCCTTTTTTCCTCCCGATCTTATTCTTCTCTGCTTACTCCTTACCTTATTCAGTCGGTTACATCGGCAACATATAGACATGAGACTTTACTGTCCTTGGCCTTTGTGCAGTTTACCTATGTCGATCATTTGAAAGATGCGCTCTATACAAGGGGGACCCCATTAACCTGGCTCACATGATACTTGGGATAGCCCGAGCACATATCCAGTCCCTCATGCACCAAGACTATACGTCTATATTTACAATGCATGAATTCTAGATTTTCAATCACTCATTCATGCACCTTTCATTCACACTGCACTGCCTTTCTTAGCGTGTTTTTTTTTATCCCCCTAATTTCCTGCATTTTTGATCCTTTTTCATTTTATACCAGACTATTTTCAGCTCGTTGCCCTCCAGCAGACAAAGGTTCTGCGATTCCCTGTGACAGGGACTCAGTACGCCCAAAATCTGACAAGTTTACGCGCTTTGAGACAACTATGGTGGTGAACTGGTGAATTCTAAAAACGTAATAACAATAATTTAGCTGCATTTCTAAGGCACCTGACACTGCAAAGCTTTTCATACACACATACCTGTTTGGCCTAGAGTGAAATAGGAGATTGCCCAGTCAGCTACTGTCTGTAATCTGCCTGTTTTCTCTTCTTGTGCAGGCACACGGTTAACCTGCTTGTGAACTTGCCCCTGATGTGCCTGGATGTGCTGCTGACGCCCAGGGTGGAGCATGGTTCTGTTGAGTACATGGGCATGAACATGGACACCGTGGAAGCCCTTCTGCACTTCCTTGACCGACGACTAGACCGGGTCAGTGAACCTGGCGGGCAGCAACATGATCCACACTGGCATGTGAAGACTAAGAATTGACCTTAGGGACACACAAGGCCCTCTGTTGTACACATGCACATACACAGGCACTCACTTAATGTCCTTTTGGGGATAAATCTAGCTTCTCCAGGGACACTGATAGGGCATGTTATATATATATATATTTCTGAGACTTGTGAATCTGCTTAGATTGACATGCTTTGCATGTGCTGCCATCTAGTTGTCCAGAGTTTTACACATTTCGAAAAGTGGCATACTTGTTGTACTATCCTTACTCTATGTGTACTGGTACCCATGAGCCCACAACATTCTCAATCCTTTTTTTTCCCCAATACCATTACGTTGGACATAAAACGTAGAGTTTTTGTAATCCGAACAGGGAATGTTCGAGTTTCCTTTGAGGCCGAAATTGATATTGATATGAACGGCAGAGGTGGAAATCAGCAACTCGCCAGAAAGGCATGATCAGTAGGAGGAGTGGGGGAGGGCAAAAAAAGGAAGATTTTATTCGCTTCATTTATATAATATCTTTAATCCCCCTTAGTAATGCCCCATTAGCGTGTTTGTTTTCAGTGTGGCCTATGCCGAATACCCTGTTTAAATTCTGCTTGTCGTGCAATAAGAAATTTCCTGGGAAGGACACTGACCTGGTTTGCAACATTTGTATTCCAAGGAACCAGGACAACGCTCTTTGTCGCGCGTGTAAGCTGTTTAAACTGAAAACGCTTAAAGAACGAAGGACCAAGAACTGGGAAGCCTACTCTATGCAGGCAGAAACATTGTTGGGTGAGTCAAAATGCTACAGCAGAAGAACTCGAAGCCGAGGAAACGATATGCAGTGATTGTAATGAATAGGAGCCCCAATATTTTATTCGTTAAATATTTTTAGATAAAATAGTTGTTCATTATTTTCTATTCGTTATGATCACATGTAACCTGAGGAAACCGGCTTAGGCTTCGAAAGCGACACCAAAGAGCAAAGTAGGTCGAAAACATCAAATTGTTCCTCGCTGACGGCCCTCGGCTTTGTAGGCCCAACGTTAAGTTGTGCTGTGGAGGTACCCTCTGACGTTGTAAGGGCTGCACAAGAAAAGAAAATCTGATGATGCAAACCTTAAACAAATGTCTGAGAAATGAATTTCAACACCAAGGACTAAACCAATGGTCGAACACTCGATGCATGCTTCAAAAACAGAACAAATATATACAAACAAGTTTGACACCGAAAATATAACTAGTAGGGATATTTCTGCACTGAAAACAAAACACAAGACCTCATCAATGGCTGTAGAAGAGAAAGGAACCATTCCAGCTGCAATGCATAACATGGGTGGTATTCATTTGTCAGATTCGGAAGAGGAGCCGCACAAGGAAACAACCCCTTCTGAGAAAGGGGACCAAAAAGGCAAAACATGATCATAAGACTGTTTTACCTCCGTTTTAGGTAAAATGGAGTCCTTTATGGATTCGTATGAACACCTTCCAAAAAGAGAAAGGGGGGACGCCACTGCATCAAAAAAGAGAGAAAACGCATGTATAGCAGCCTATAGCAAAAAAAAGTATTTTTGAGGGAAAGTTTTATAGGGAAAGTTTTATATTGAGGAGTAGGTCGTCTTAGAGAATACTGATGAGATTGACCCAAGCAAATACCCAATATCTTCACCGGATATTGTACAGCCTTCCATAACTTCACTACTACAGATGAACAGTGTCTTTAAACAGATCTCCTTAAAAGGGCAGCTAATAGGCTCAATAGACAATGAGTCTGAAGATGAAACGGTTAATAATGGATATTTAGATGAGCAAATGTCATTTTCACCATCCATTTCCTTCCTCAAAAGCGTGCATAATAGGGTAACACTATCTCTCATCAATCCTGTACAGACTAAACCTGTCAACCCGAGAATAGAGAAAAAATACAAACCAGCTTCAAATGACCCACTTTACGTTACGACATTTTAAGGCAGACTCCCAAGTAGTCCTTACTGCTTTTAGCAGAAATATAGCCACCTCAGTAGCTTTTCATCCACATCCACAAATCCCTAATGCCACAGCGCTAATGGCACGGAATAATAGAGACCTATGCAGTGGTGGCAAGTGGCCATGTGTGGCTCAAGGATTCAGGCTTCAAATCTGAAACTCAAGCTAGCCTACTAGACAAACCAACTGATGGTTTCGGTTTATTTGGTGCAGATGTGGATGAGGTTCTGGAAAAAGCAAAAAAGAGCACAAAACAAAAAAAGTTTAGGACAAATTGCTGGAAAGACTGGTGTCCTGCATTTTTTCGAAAGTAAAAGTTTCGAATGGCCAACTTTAGAATTTTTTTGGTCGAAATGCCATTCTTTCGAATGACAATTTCTTTGAAAGAAATTCGAAAGTACCGTCGACATGGGGTTAGGGTTGGGGCTTGGGTTAGGGTTGGGGGGTGGGAGGGTGGCGTGGGGCTTGGGGGGGGGATAGGGAGGAACCCCCCAATATACACTAATACCTTGAAACGTTACATGGAGCTGTCCAGTGCTGAAATTACAGAACTGGACAGCTCCATGTAACGTTTCAAAGTTTCTGTGTATATTGGCATTTTAATTATTATTTTTTTTGTAACTTTAAAACGTTACATGAAGCTGTCCAGTGCTGATAGCACTGGACAGCTGCATCTAACGTTGCAAAGTTACAAAAAAAGCATTGAAATGCTACTTTTAACATGTAAAAGTGCATTTCAATTAAAACCAGTCCATGACTATTGTCGACGGATTGGTTTCGAAAGAAATGCACTTTAAATATAGGCTGTCACAGCTTTGTTTTTCGAAACTTTGTTTTCGACACTTTTGTTTGTCATTTTATTTTTCGAAATTATCACTATGAGCCAAAAGACTTGCCATCAAAGCGGTACTTCCTCTGGTAGGCAATCCTTTTGGGGCTAATCTTTTAGTCAGATGTCAAGTCGCATCAGTTATCCATCAGACAACATAGAGTACCAGGCAGGAGGTTTTGGAGACACGTGGCAGAGGCCAGGTCCCAGAGGGCAGTCACAGTTGAACAATGAATCTGGTCTTGGTTCCCTAGCATTCGGACCGGGAGGATAGCTCAGGGGCAACACACTCTTATTTGAAGCAATATAATGCAGAGCAACACAGGTTCGAAACCCGGCCACGCTTAGGAACTGGTTCTCCGGTATTAGGCGCGTTATAAATAAAATATTATATTATTATTTATGATTATGTAACCCCGATATGGGGCTGTGTAGCATATGCCCATGTATGGGAGGGGATAACGTCAGACAAGACGTTTTTAAGTACAGTTGGAGGGTTATTGCATCGAGCTGCTCTTAAAGACGCATGATCATCCGCCAAAGTCAAGAAGAGTACCCCAGGAACATCTAAGTGTGCTACAGTGGAAATCGAAGCACTCCCTTTAAAGGGAGCAATAGAGCACGTTGCACCAATGCAGGGAAGTACAGGAATGCACACTAGTATCCACCGAGAGGCCGGTGGTAGACTGAAGGCCAGCTAAGAGCTATTTAAAACCACAAAAATGTGCCTACTAAAGAAGGGGCACGTGATCACAATGGATGTGAAAGTGGCATGCTTTCATATTCCAATGTCATTGCAAGAATATCTGATTCAAAATAGATGACATTTCCAATTCAAAGTCCTTTGACATTGCGTGTTTTCACCAAAGCGCTCAGTCATGGCAGTGCACCTGCGCCTCAAAGCAATTCCAGTATGACCTTATCTAGACCACTGGCTGGTAACAAGGGAACGTGTGGAAGAGTGTCTACTTTACACACACAAACGCGACAAACGTGCTCCACAGTTTGGGATTCTGTCAATGAAAAGAAATCTAGCCTTTTCCCAAGCAAAACAAAAAAAATTCTAGGATTCTAGATGCTGTTCTAAACACACAGATGGCAATAGCTTAACGAACTCTAGAAAGAGTGCAAGCACAAATCGCATGTTGCTCAGTGAGTCGGCAGATAACAGTCAGAAAAGTAATGGAACGTTTAGTTATGATGGCATAGTGCTTTTCTCATTCCCCATGCCCATCTCCACATGCGCCCAAACCAGAAGTGGCTGGCAGAACAATCCTCTCAAAAGACATGCACTGGTGGTCTCGCCAAAAGTCCTAAAAAGTCTTCAGTGTTGGTCAGTAAAAAAGCATGTTAAGGCAATACCTTTTGTAACACCGCCAGTGACTATCACGTTGGACGCATCTCTGGTAGGTTGGGGGGCACATTGTCCATGCCTCGCCGCTCAGGGAAGACAGACCGACCAACAAGCAAAACATCACATAAACTTATTAGAACTACTAGCAATCGTGATGGCACTCTGCTCTTTTCAAAAGATACTAGCAAGGACACGCAGCCTCATAAAAAGACAAAACCACATCCATGTTTTACATCAACAAACGAGGCGGGCCACACGCAAAAGCAAAAGTATAGACACCCGGTTAGCAAAGGGCAATGTACTTCTCTGGTTCCCAAAGGAATCTGTGTTTACTGCTGTCACACATTAGCAGTATGGAGCTTTGGTTCTTGCTACAGTATATGCCTCAGGCCCACCAGACAGTGTGCACCACAAGGCACCAAAGACAGTATGAACCTCAGCCATTAGTAGGAAATTATGGAGCTTGGGCACACAACAGGACTGTATGGTCATCCGGCTCAGAGAGATGACAATATGGAGAGGCTTATTGGAGACTATATGGGCCGCGGGCTCGCATCAGTGCCCTTTCAGTGTTTTGATGTGTTTCCTTATTTTTTCCCAGGGCCACAAGCTGAGAGAAACACTGACACCAGTGCTGAACCTGCTTACAGAGAGCTCACGTGTCCACAGGGAGACCAGAAAGTTCCTACGAACAAAGGTGAGTGCATCTTAGAATCACCGTCCTGCTGCCCATCATGCTACCGGAGATACTGTGGCACCCTTAAGACTGGATTAAGCAAGTTATACATTACTTAATTTATATTCACTAATCTGCAGCTCCTGCAGAATGCAGGTGCTGTCTTTTGTAGGATTTGGCATTCAGATCTGTCTCTGTCTCATACATGTGATCATTCTCCAGCATGGGGTCTGGCATGGATTCACATGCTCATGAATATTCCCTGTCGTCAGGCTGGGAATCCTCGGTAAAGAAAAAATCAGTATCAGTTTCGTTTCTGATCTGTCTTTCTTAGTAGTAACCAATCACTGATCTCTGGGTCATACTGCCCCCAGCCAATGACTGCCTTCTCCCTAGGCCCCTCCCCTGGCAGCCATCCTAAGATTTTTACCGCACGTTCAAGTGTTGGGAGTCCTCGTGCTCTTGCTCTCGAGCTTTTACTGAGTTTTGCGCTTTTTCAAAGAGATTTTCTCATTTTCCGGTTAAATCGAGCCTCAGCTCCACCGTTTCTTCTTCCGATCAACGGGGACCCGTTTCAGAATTTTCTACGCCCCTCAAGGGTGATGTTTTCGTCGAGTTACACTTCTTGGAGGATTCCAGAAGATCTGAGGCCTACCATGGACACGGCCCAGCACAAGGGAAGCTCGACGCTCGGATCCAAGCTGTTCAGGAACTGCCCTGGATGCGGGTTGCAGAATGTTTTCAAGGAGGACAAGCATTCGAGATGTCTCTACTGCCTTCACGAGGACAAGACGCACATGGAGAAGGACTGTGCGTTCTGCAGGAACCTATCGGAACTGACCATGAGGGATCGTTGTTGCTACCTCGCCAGCTGGCTGGAGAAGGGCCCAGCAGGTGAGAAGAAGAAAAGGTCTGAGTGGTCTTCTAAGTCCTGTGAGGGCGCCCCGGCGACGGGGGCCCAACAGAAGGCTAAGCACCGCGAGTCCGCGGGCACTGGGAGCGCCGAACGGTCGGGCTCTTCAGCTGCCAGGCAGGAGGGCGCGTCTTCCCCGGCACCATCAATCGCGAGCCAACGCTCTGGTTCAGGGAAGAGGAAATCCAAGAACCCGGGTAAGCTTCTGGAGAGGCCCCGGTCGGTCTCGAAGGATTCAGCCGAGGGGGAGCGGCGGCCCAAGGTGGTGAAGGCCTTGATTCACCCGGCTAAGGCCTCTATCGAGGGAGTCGCAGCTGCCCTGGCGAAGCCTGGGGAGGCTACACCAGTGGAGGCGACCTCGGGGCCCAGGGTTTCTCCGCCACCGCACAGGGAATCCTCTTTCCAGCCCATCGACAAGACCCCCGTGAAGACCCTGGTGGAAAAGAGGGGGGCGGTGTCCATTACGGACAGGCATTCTGTCTCGGAGGAGGAGCTGGTGGAAGCCGTGAAGAGCCTCAACGAGAGGTTCGAGAAGGTACGATCCCACGGGAGAGATCTCAAAGAGGTGGTCGAATAAAGCAACGGTGGCGCCGACGAGGCCCCAGTGGAGGGGCGGCCATCCCTCCCGTCGCAGCCATTGCCCGAGCCTCAGGACAACTCGGCGGCCATTTTGGTGGCAATCCAAACCTTATGCACAGAGATAAGGACAAGATTACCACGAACCCCAGCGGACGATCTAGAGCCGGGCCCGTCGGAAGCCCTCCGAGCAAGTGGAATGGAAGAGAGTTCACCCCCCCTCCCTTCATGCTTCACGGCTCGTGGAGCCTTCATCCCCCTCTCTGGATCCTAGGGATGACACGGCGACGGATACGACGGGGGGGGGGGCGACGGTGGTGCCGACGGGACGGACCTTCCATCACCACCCCCTCGGGCTTCCCCGCCCGACGAAATTGGCTCCTTTCACACCATGATCGCCAGGGCATCCAAGCTCTTCCAGCTCTGCCCCGAGGCACAGAAGAAGGAAGGTTTCCTCGATCAACGGCGAGAGGCCAAGAGGAAGACGCTCCTCGCGGTACCGTTACTCGATGATATTTGGGACGAGGGACTTGCGGTCCTGAAGAACCCGTCCATGACGCCTGCCAAGAGGGACCGGTACGAGAAGAAGTACCGGGTCCCCGACGCCACCCCCTTGTGCCTCAGGGCCCCGCCGATGCGGGATTCTGTCGTCTCAGAAGGCGGCGGGGGCGACAGCTTCAACCTCTACTTCCCCACCTGACGGCAAGATAGCTCCCCTACTGGACTTCCTACCAGACGACAAAAGGGCAGAGGCCCTGGAGATTCTGCAGGAAGGTGAGGTGGCATCGGACCACGCCATAACGGTGGCAACGGACATTGCCGACACCGGGTTTCGCCAGTTAGGCAACGGTGTTTGCCTTCGACGACAAGGCTGGCTCAAGGCGACAGACTTCCGTCAGGACGTGCAGACCAGGGTGTTGGAGATGCCGTTCGACGGCAACAACCTGTTTGGGAAAACGGTGGATGAGTCGCCGCAGGCCATCAAGGCCGACACAGAGACAGCCTGAGCCCTGGGAGTCCTTCAGCAACGACGGCCCTTTCGGAGCGCCAGACACAGACAGGGGGCCTCCAAGGGATCAGGCGGTGGCTCTCGTCCCAGGAGGCTTACAGAGGTCGCAACAAGCAAGGAGGATCTCGTCGTCGCCAAGGTGCCAAGGCCGCCTCCAAGCAAGATTGAACCGGCCGTAGCGTCGGGCCCCCACCGAAGCACCCCGGTGGGAGGCCGGCTGGCGAAGTTCGTCAGCGTGTGGGAGTCCATCTCCACTGACCGTTGGGTGCTGGATGCCCTGGCCCACGGACACACCCTCAAATTCCAGAAGAAGTGTCCCCGCATTCCTTCCGTGGCCAGGAAGGAAAATCACATCCCTCAACTGCTGTTGGAGGTAAAGGCAATGCTCAAGAAAGGTGCCATCGAGCTCGTCCCCAAGAGGCTCCGGGGCTCTTGAGTATACTCAAGGTACTTACTCATCAGAAAAGAAGACAGGCGGTTGGCGCCCCATCCTGGACCTACGTCGGTTGAACAAATACATCAAGGCACAGAAGTTCAGGATGGTCACCCTCCAGCACGTGCTGGGACAGCTGGAGGAGGGCGATTTCCTGTCGTCATTGGATTTGGAGGATGCCTACTTCCACATCCCCATCCTAAAAGGACACCGAAAGTTCCTCAGATTCGTAGTTCAAGGACGCCACTACCAATTCAGAGCTCTGCCATTCGGATTGGAGTCGGCACCCAGGGTGTTCACCAAGTGCCTAGCACCAGTGGTGGCGCGGCTGCACGTGCAGGGGATCCACCTGGACGACTGGCTCATACGTGCAAGGACAACTCGAACTCGCCGTCGAGCACACCGCGGAGACCGTCCGCTTACTCACGGAGCTGGGATTCTCCATCAACTACCCAAAATCCAATTTGGTTCTGTCGCAGGTGGCACTGTTTCTGGGAGTGAAGCTCGATACAGTGGAGCGATTGGTGTCTCCGTCGGAGGAAAGGACGAAGGCCATCTTAGGCAAGGTGTAGCGCCTGCTAGCCACGGCCGTGGCCAGGGTGAGATCCATCAAGTCCCTCCTCGGAATGATGTCCTCATGCATCTACCTAGTGCCCCTGTGCAGATTACGGATGCGTCCTCTACAGGAGTTCCTTGACGCCCGCTGGATGCAAACGGCGGGCAGCTTCGAAGGCAAAATCCCACTCAACAAGGTTTTCCGTCGGGCGATTCAGTGGTGGGGCACCCGTGCACACCTCACGGCGGTCAGACTTTCAGACCCCGGCACATCAGTAGAAAGTGACGACGGATGCCTCCCTGGAGGGATGGGGCGCGCACACCGGAGATCTCCACGCAAGAGGCCTTTGGCTCCCAGAGGAGAGGTCTCTCCACATCAACATCTTGGAGCTCCGAGCCGTGTTCTGGGCGCTCAAGTTGTTGTTCCCGTCCCTCAAGGGCAAAGTCGTGAGGATCTTCACCGACAACACCACCACAATGTTTTACATCCGGAAGCAGGGAGGCACCAGATCCCCAGCCCTATCCAAGGAGGCCCAAGATCTGTGGCACTGGGCCGTCGCCCAGGGGATGTTTCTGGTTCCCTTCCATCTGGCAGGAATAAAGAACACCATCGCCGACTCACTCAGCAGGGAGCTACGCTCGTGCCATGAGTGGGAACTACGCCAGGATCAAGTGGATGGGCTCTTCCGACGATGGGGCAAACCCCAGATCGACCTGTTGGCGACAAACTCCAAGTGCCAGAGGTTTGCCAGCAGGTTTCCCCAGCCGAGGAGCATGGGCGATGCTTTCTCGTTCCCCTGGGACGGCCTGTTCCTTTATTCCTTTCCTCCGTTGTCGCTGCTGCTTCGACCCATCAGCCAGCTCAAGAGGTCCCGGTGCAGGATGATCCTTGTCTCACCGGCGTGGCCGAGACAGATCTGGTTCCCGGACCTTCTGGAACTCTCAGCGTCCCCACCAGTCAGGCTGTCGACGGACGCAGATCTTCTCTCCAGAGAAGGAGGCGCCATTCTTCATCACGACCCTGAGTCGCTGAACTTGCAGGCCTGACTCATGCAGCACTAGAGTTTGGAGGGTACGATATCCCGGTTGACTGCAGAGAGGTTCTTGCAAAGGCCAGGGTGTCCTCAATTAAGTCCTACGGACATAAGTGGAAGAGCTTCTGTATGGTGCCGCACACAGAAGATCAACCCTCTACGGATTACGGCACCTCAAGTGCTACCATACCTACTGTCGCTGGCCAAGGCTGGACTAGCTCACGCTTCCATCAAGATACATCTGGCAGCGATTTCCCGATACACCAGGACTACAGGACGGCCATCCTTGTGGTCTCATCGACTGATGAAGGAATTTATGAAGGGACTGTTCCGATCGTTCCCGCCGGTGAAGGCTCCAGCCCCGGCGTGGGAGCTCAACGTGGTGCTGACCAGGCTCATGGGGCTGCCATTGGAGCCTTTGCATTCGGCTCCGTTTAAGTTCCTGTCGTAGAAGACAACGTTCCTTGTGGCCATCACCTCCGCACGACGCGTCAGAGAGATTCAGGCCCTATCCTGCAAGCCCCCATACTTGACTTTTCACAATACGAGGGTGGTGCTGAGGACGCACCCCTCCTTCATGCCCAAGGTGCCGTCGGACTTCCATCTTAACGAGCCCTTGGTGTTACCAGTTTTCTTCCCGTCGCCTTTGTCGCCGGCCGAGAGGACTTTGCACTTGCTGAATGTAGCTAGAGCGCTTAAGTTCTACGTGGACCGAATGAAGAGTTTTCGGAAAACATCACAGCTGTGAACTTTCGACCTGTGAACCAAGGGAAGGCTCTCTCGAAGGCTTCCATTTCCAGATGGCTCTCCAGTTGCATCATGCACTGTCATCGGTTGGCTAACCGACCGTTGCCCGGCCGTCCGAGAGCCCATTCGACCAGAGTGATCTCTGCTACTACGGCGTTCTTGTCTGGTGTGCCCCTGCTGGACATCTGCAGGGCTGCTACGTGGAGGTCGACGTACACATTCACAAGATCCTACTGCGTCGACCGGGATTCCAGGGAGGAGTCCAGAGTCGGCCAAGCAGTGCTGCGCAACCTGTTCGCCTGAAGGTGGGCCTGGTGAGGAGGTAAGAGTTGCTTAATGTTGAGTGTATGTAATGCTTAATGTTGAGCCTTTTGCCACCTCCCGTGGTTGTGCATGTGTGTACTGCTATGTATTCTTATATTCATGACCATGTGAATCCATGCCAGACCCCATGCTGGAGAAGGAAAAAGTTACTTACCTGTAACTGTTGTTCTCCAGCATGGGTCTGGCATGGATTCACATGCGAACCCTCCCTCCTTCCCCTCTGCGGCTCTTCACTTGGTCATACTGCCACTTTACGTGCTACCAAATCTGAAGATGGCTGCCAGGGGCGGGGCTTAGGGAGAGGGCAGTCATTGGCTGGGGGCAGTATGACCCAGAGATCAGTGATTGGTTACTACTAAGAAAGACAGATCAGAAACGAAACTGATGCTGATTTTTTCTTTACCGAGGATTATCAGCCTGACGACGGGGAATATTCATGAGCATGTGAATGCATGCCAGACCCATGCTGGAGAACAACAGTTACAGGTAAGTAACTTGTTCCTTCATGAAGGCCACTGGATCCTGTTGTCCAGTGCATTGATTTGCAGCTACTGCAGAAGTCGGAAATTCACTCAATGTAAATATATTGCTGTCCCTGTTGGATAGATAAAGTAGACCGTAGATTGGTGTTATCCTGAGGGCCACAGTAAACTGGAGCTCAGCTGGTAACTCTGAGTTGATCATGGCCCCTTGTGGGTTCTCTTAGCTCACAAAGCTACTCCAGAAGATGCCAATAGTGTAGGGTGTATACAATGGACTAGAAACAAGCCACAATATTCAAGAGATAAACTGTCACAAAAAAACAGGAATCTCCTAATATTTAGATTCTATAAGCAACACCATTATGAGTTGAGGGTTGCCGTAAAATAGGCAATGCCTTAATGCCAGTAGCTCGATTGTGTCTTGGATTATTTGCGGACAGTTCAGAATTATCCATGCGATCTACAGTTAAAAAAAGGCACCACGACCGCATGTTCATGCTCTAAAGCTCTGTAGGATCCATCCCACATCGCCAATACTGTTTGTCTGTATGCCTGTTCCAGAGAACTACACTGGGTCTCTTCCCATGTTAATAAGAGGATCCAGTGGCCTGGACGTTTGTTTTGTAGATTTGGGACTTGTTCTGCATAGGGAGTCAGTCAGGGTAATGGATGTGCATTCTCCTCTGTGTTGCGTGTGTATGTGTGTCTACAGTCATGGTACTCATTTCTCGTTATGGCTAAGGGTGGGGGGCAAACCTTGACATTGGTTGTACTTTTTACCCGCTCTAACCCATCAGTAGTTTCATCCATTTGTGTTCCTGTCGCCATGCACTTGTTGTTATTCTCTCAGCTAGGTACAGTCTTTGGTGCTTGTGGAGAAGGTGCTGGAATCACATTGTGCTGGGACACCCTAATGTCCACATTGCTCTGATCATTCTGTCTTTGTCCCGATCCCCCATCTGTAGGGCATGCACTAATGACATTGATATTTGCCTTGGCTCGTGCAATACGCCGATGCTACCTCATTTGGGATTTTTGGCTGTATGTGGTATTTTAATGTGCATTTGTACAGTGGGTCATGAGTTGGGGTGAAACATTTTGTTTGAAATTGCTCTAATTCCTGCTGCTTAGCATGTGCCAGTGTTCTTATGTATGGAATACCCGTAAATGCCATTCCATGTACAGCTCAGGCAAAAAGGCAATACTAATAGGTCAAAATGTTAGCTAGTGGCCTGCACGCACATAGGCTTGTGTTGCATCTTCATCACACATTTCCATATCAATGTGTTCATAAAAATGTCTCATAACGAAATTATGGTATTAGTATAATGTTGAAATGAAGCAATCCCATTGGGAGGAAACACTTTTAATCCAAATGCAAGAAGTGGATTCTTGGTCACCTGCGAGTAAGCCCAGTGTTGGAGGTTTACTTGTTGCTTGGCCCTCGTGGGGTTCTGGATAGTGCTTTCTGCTAAATGGCGACTTAAATCAAAGTGCAGCAGAAACGGGCCACTGGCTTTTTGCACGATAACCAGATAATGTGATGTCCAAGAGAAGGATCCTCGGTGACAGTTGCTCACCTAAAGTGCCAATAAAATCTGTTTTCTTGACATCATTTATGTTGTCAAATGCCATTGTAGGTCTTGATTCAAAGGTAGAGTCTCCATCTGGGAGTTCATAGGCGACCTTTATATTGCTGCAGGTTTCAAGCCCTTTGATGGTCCAATCAGGACTTCCCAATTTGAGCAAATTATTTCGGCACAGAGTAGGGTGGCTAGGGAATGTGTTGCCGAAAAGGTGCCATCCACCACTAAATTTTCTAATTTAAAAATTTCCCTGACCTTTAAAAGGGAATTTTTGAGAGGTTAATGCACTTTCAAGTGTGAACATCTCTCCTACGGTAAAAGGATTGTGCAGATCCATGGTGAAGATGGACACAGTGGAGTGCTGAAGCTGGTGATTTCCAGCATTGCTAAAAAATAAACAAGCATTGGCAATGTGACAGTTTTGGCGTTTTTGTAGGCATGGAAAAGGCATTTGCCAGTAGTAATAACTGACCATTGATGGTAGCAGCTGCAAAATGGGCATAATACATAAACACAAGCCAAGGGTTTGTCAATGCTTATTTTTAACATGACTTCAGTGAAGGACATGCATACTGCTTATACATAGAGTGGCTAACCGGGGAGGTAAATCAGGCACCACCGGCAAAGAACTGCTGGTATTACTGGTGCCGTTAATACCGGCAATCCCCTCCATGGAGTTCCATAAGACTCCATGCAATGGGGAAGGACTGCTGTTGCCGGAACCCGGAATATCGGGCACCGGCAAAAGTAGGTCCGTTTGTCGGTATGCCTCCGGAATTACCGGTGGGATACCGGCAAACTCATATTACCCCTATTAACCCTCAGAACACTGCTTTAAACAAAAACAATGGCAGGCACTTGGATCTTGAAGTTTGATGTTAAACCTTGGTAAAGCTAGCTCAAAGAGGTCCCAGGAGGATGTGTTTTGGGCAGGAAGGCACAGGAAGTGGGAGGTAATGGCATAGGGATAAGCATGGCCAGGGGCAGTCAATGGGTGGGTAAATAATCAAACACCACCTACAAGCTATGTAGCCCTCCTTATCTGCCATTCTCCCTAACTGTACACTAATGCAATATTGTTTAGGCATCTAGGTGGTGGAGCTGTAGTGCCACCTAATAGTAAACACTCAAAAATAGGATCATCAGGGAGCAAGGAAATGCAGCATTAATGTACTCCTGCTAATGGGAGGGCATGCCTGCCATAAATGCAGTTGATGGGGCCAAGAACCCTATTTGCAGGGGAAGTCGCCACAGTAATGGAAGTTACAGCAGTTGATGAGAAGAGACTGCATTTTGAGGTTGAATTGCTAACCTTATTTTTGGGAAGTGACAGCATTTGATGGGGTAGGGACAGCTTTTGGTGGGTATGAATTTAGTGGGGGAAGTCGCTGAGTTTGAGGGCAGTGATTGATGGATGATTTGGAGGGACGCAATGGGTAGTCTTGTAGATGTTAAAGTGGACAGTCAACATGTCTTTGTCTTGCAGGTCCTTCCACCTCTGCGTGACGTGCGGAACCGCCCAGAAGTGGGGAACACCATACGGAACAAGCTGGTACGCCTGATGACGCATGTAGACACAGATGTGAAGCATTGTGCGGCGGATTTCCTCTTTGTGCTATGCAAGGAGAACGGTGAGGCTTTACCTCTGGTCAACTTTCCTTTAGTAGCAACCTAGGTTTAAGATGCAGATCTCACTTTACAGTAAGGGACATGGATGTGAGGAGCATGGATGTTATCTGAATCTGTGTAGGAATCAGGAGTCGGACCAGGTGGTTAGTTGCTGAAATTGTGCTTTATTCTTGTAACTTAACCAAATGAAATTATAGTCAATTGTTTAGTTGCTGAGAGTTACTTCACTTCTCTGGCCGCTTTCCAGGAATATAACCTTCCTTCCTAAGCCTCTTGGGTGTCCGGATAGGCCCACCAGTCGTTCCTTCGCTCTTCGTCCTCTCCGTATGACTAGAAAAGGAAACAACAACACGTTGACCAGTTCCCGGTCTTTTATGTGTTGTGAGTGACTTGTTTCCCCTCCAATAGGGACCTTCCCCGTCTATCTGGCTTTCTATTGGCTGATCCTGCCACATCCCGCCTCCTTTAAAGGCTGCCGTCTGGGTCTGTGTTTCCTGATTCTCCCGCCTGCCATGGGAGTCCCGTCCACTTTCCTGTCTGTGCCCTGAGGCCCCTCCCCCTCTGGAAGACCTCGGCGTCCCTCCTTCCTCCTGCATTGGTGTCCATGCTCGCCCGCTCCTGCCGAGCGAACTGCACCCGCAGATCGGCCCGCCCCGTCTAGCAAGCCGCCTCTTTCTTCTTGCCTGTTCCGGCGGCGAGAGGAACACGCCGGGGTGCCCGTTTTTCTGCTGCGCGGCGGGCCGCGGTTCCCGCGTCCTCACTGTCTCCAGCCCCGAGCCCCGGTCACCACCCGCGATGGCCGCCACTGCGAACCAAGGTAAGGGCTGGCAGAATGAACGGGCAGCTTCCTCGTCGTGGTCCACTGCCACGACCCCAGGTTCTCCCATTTCCCTTCGCCTGACGGGACCCACCTCACATCTCCCCATCACAAACCCTGGCCGATTGGGCAAGGGAGTATTCCTGGACAGATAGTCAGCCACCAGTTGGAATCCGGCTGGCTTGTGTATGGTAAGGAAATCGAATGGTTGCAGTGACAGGAACCAGCGAAGGACACGCTGGTTGGTATCCTTATGCTTGGCGAGCCATTGTAGGGGTGCGTGGTCAGTATATAACGTAAAGCAGCGACCCAAGAGATAATACTTGAGAGATTCTACGGCCCATTTGATGGCCAGACACTCTTTCTCAACAGTCGAATAGGCCTCCTCGGAGGAACGAGTTTCCTGCTTACGAAACAGACCGGTTGAAGTTCACCATCATGTTCCTGCGAAAGTACCGCACCAAGACCATGGTTCGAAGCGTCTGTCTGCAGAAAAAAATGGTTACGGAAGTCGGGGCACCGGAGTACCGGATTCGAGGTAATCCTTTGTTTTAGGACCTCGATAGCTCCCAAAGCCGCAACATTCTTGGATAGATCAGGAGACCCTTTATTTCTTAAAGCGTCGGTTAAGGGGGCTGCCACCGTGGAGAAATCGGGGATAAATCTTCGGTAATAGCCGATGAAGCCTAAGAAGGCTCGGATTTGTTTTTTTGTAGTGGGTGTCCGAATCTCATGAATGGCTTTGATTTTTGATGTTTGAGGTCGTAAGGTGCCTCTACCAACCAGGTGTCCAAGATACTTAGTTTTGTGCGCACCCATCACCGTCTTCTTCGGATTGATGTGTAAGCCTGCCTTGTCTAACTTGGCCACCACCTGTTCCAAGTGGTATAGATGGTCCTTCCAGGTCGTGCTGTACACGACAATGTCATCTAAGTAAGCCGCAGCATACTTCTCATGGGGGCGTAGTACGACATCCATCAATCTTTGGAAGGTGGCTGCAGCCCCGTGTAGGCCAAAAGGTAGAACCTTAAATTGATATAGACCTTGGGGGGTTGCAAAGGCGGTTTTTTCCCGGTCTGTGGTTTTCAAGGGAATTTGCCAATATCCTTTGGTTAGGTCCAGCGTACTCAGGAAGTTGGCGGATCCTAGGCTCTCCAACAACTCGTCCATCTTTGGCATTTGATAGGCTTTGTATCTGGAAATGGTATTCAACTGTCGATAATCCATACAAAACCTAATCGTACCGTCCGGCTTCGGTACCAGTACTATCGGGGAGGACCATGAGCTGTTGGACGGTTCTATTATATCCATGCGGAGCATGTCTTCCACCTCGTTTTTGATGATTTAGCCTTCTTGCTTCTGGAATCCGATAAGGTCTTAGCCGGACAGTCTGTCCGGGGTCAGTTCTGATCTCATGTTCGATTAGATCGGTTCTTCCTGGTAAGGCCGAGAAGGCCCCGGCATAGGGTGACAATCTGGCTAAAAGTTCTGATTTCATGGAAGGTGTCAATATATTTCCCCATTGAACGTCTTCCAGCTTGCCCTGTTGGCGATACACATTTTGTTCTGAACCATCGTCGCCGATCTCCATCCTTGCCGCTAATATGGGTGCGGTCCATGCCTTTAGTAGATTCACATGATATACCTGGTCTGGTTTGGTCCGGTCGGGTTGGTGGATTCGATATGTCACCAGGCTAAGGACCTCCTTAACTTCATAAGGACCTCTCCATCTGGCCAGGAGTTTGTTCGTACTGGTAGGTAGGAGGATCAATACTTGGTCCCCTACCTTGAACGTTCTCATCCGACTTCCCTTGTTGTATGTTTTCTCCTGAGTTAATTGGGCTTGTCCTAGATTTGTCTCGACCATTGAACGGAGTGTTGTCAGATGTTCTTTTAGCTCTTCGGTGTACTCCGTTAAAGAAATCTCATCTGAGGTCTCCCATTCCTCCTTTACGAGATCCAATATGGTTCGGGGTTGTCTTCCGAAAAGGAGCTCAAAGGGAGAGAAGCCTGTAGACGATTGCAGGGTGTCCCGTAATACCATCAAGACCAAGGGTATTACTCGTTCCCAGTTTTTCCCATCGGGTCCTGTTACTCTTCGTATCATCTTCTTGATTGTTTTGTTATACCTTTCGACTAGGCCGTCTGTCTGTGGATGATACACTGAGGTGCGTAGCTGATGGATCTGTAGTCTCTCGCATACTTGCCGAAGTAGGGTGGACATGAAATTGGTCCCTTGGTCGGTAATGACTTCCGAAGGTAACCCCAGCCTCGCGAAGAAGGGTATGAGCTGGCCGCATAACTGTCGGGCTGAGGTTCCCTTCATGGGGAACGCCTCGGGATATCGCGTAGCATAGTCAACGATGACTAGTAGATACCTGTACCCTCGGGATGCAGGTTCTATAGGTCCCACGATGTCCATGCCTATCCGCTGGAAGGATACGTTAATGAGGGGCATCTTCTGTAATGGGGCCTTTGCTGGTAAAACCCCACTGGTTAACTGGCAAGTGGGGCACGCCTTGCAGAACCGAGCTACTTCCCCATATATGCCTGGCCAATAGAACCGTCTCAAGATGTTCTGCTGGGTTTTTAGGGAGGTCATGTGCCCACCACAGGGGTGGTTATGAGCCAACTGCATTTTGAACATCCTATTTGTTTTTGGTAATACCAGTTGTTCCTTTACGTTCCCATCGTCCGCTTTGTATTTACGATATAAGAGACCATGATGAAACAAGAAGCCAGGTCCCTTTGTTACGTCTGGTTCCATCTCGTTAGTCGCTCTGTCTCAGGCTACCCGAAGGGTTGGATCAGTCAGGGTTTCCCCTCTCAGGGAATCTTCATGATCTTCGGGGTTCCAATTGATTGGCCGAGTCATGTAACTGGCTTGACACCACTCCAATCTAGTCCGTCTTTTATGTCCGGGAGGGTTTCTGGGGTTCCCTTACTTCGTGGCTTTGTGGTTGCCCCTGCTCCCTCCTTCCTCCTCTAGGGCCTTTAGTGCTTTATCAAAGTGAGGCAGGTCTGTCCCTATGACTACTGGGGTAGGTAGGGTAGGAAGGACGGCAGCCTTTAACTGAGTGGTTTTGTGGTTCATCTCTAACTGTATCTCCTTCACCGGGTATGATTTTACATCCCCATGAATGCACCTTATCGGTATAGAAATGTTAGACAAGTTAGGTGTGGCGCTCACGGTTGGAGACATGGCTGTTTGTCTACTTCCACTATCCAGCGGCGCCCGAGTTGGCCGACCATCCACCCTTATATCCACAACGTAGGGTCCAGGGCTGCGTTCTTCTGGCAGGGGATTCATATAGCCAATTTTCATGGGCTCTGTCGTCTTCCTTCTGGGGCAGAACCGGGCAATGTGGCCCCATTCACTGCACTCAAAGCATTGGGGCTGTCGAAACCCCTGGGCCATAGGGGACTGCTTCTCCTCATATCCCAATTTCCTTTCTTCATGTTTTTTTGTGGCTTCCTCTGGTTGCCTCCATCTGGTGGGGGTCCCTCTTGGTCACTTTTGTACTGGGTGTTCTATGCTGGATACGGTCATCCTTCCTATGGTACTGGTTATGGGAAAACGGCTATACCCGGCCTTTTGATAAGCCGACGCGATGTCCACGGCCTCTGCCAATGTAGGCCTGTGGTGTTGCCGGACCCATCTTTGCATTGGGCCTGGCAAAGCCTCGATGAACTGTTCCAGTATTATTTTGTCCAGTAGCGGCTGGTTAGCTGGTGTAGGTGCCTGGATCCACTTGTCCGCCAGATCTTTGATGCGGTAATATAACTGCCGGGGGCTTTCCCCACTCCTTAGCTTTGTGTCCCTTAACTGGATACGGTAGGCCTCCTCATCCAGGCCTAAACGGTCCATTACGGCTGCCTTGATTTCACCATATGGAGTGTTACCATTAGGGTTCACCGCCTGATATGCTCCCTGCATCACTCCGGATAACAGGGGAGCCACATATTGTCCCCAACGTTCAGGTGGCCATTGCGCATTTCTCGCTATTCTTTCAAAGCTGGTGAAAAAAAAGGCTGGATCTTCCCCTTCCTTATACTTCTGAAGCAGGGTGGACGGCACCATGGGCTGGTTCCTGGAGCTGGCTACCGCATCCGTAAGCCTAGTGATGTTCTCGTGTTGTTTGTCTTGCGCCGTAGTTTGCAAAGTGCCCTGCAACTGGATGGCTTGCTGGAATGCCTGGCGATCAGCCGCCGCTTGCTGTGTTTGCAGCTGTATTAATTGCTGCAACTGTTGTTGGCCGCCCGTCAGCGCCTTAATTAGGGTCTCCATCACGTTGTCGCTAGATCCCGCCTTCGTCGCCAATGTAGGAATCAAGAGTCGGACCAGGTGGTTAGTTGCTGAAATTGTGCTTTATTCTTGTAACTTAACCAAATGAAATTATAGTCAATTGTTTAGTTGCTGAGAGTTACTTCACTTCTCTGGCCGCTTTCCAGGAATATAACCTTCCTTCCTAAGCCTCTTGGGTGTCCGGATAGGCCCACCAGTCGTTCCTTCGCTCTTCGTCCTCTCCGTATGACTAGAAAAGGAAACAACAACACGTTGATCAGTTCCCGGTCTTTTATGTGTTGTGAGTGACTTGTTTCCCCTCCAATAGGGACCTTCCCCCGTCTATCTGGTTTTCTATTGGCTGATCCTGCCACATCCCGCCTCCTTTAAAGGCTGCCGTCTGGGTCCGTGTTTCCTGATTCTCCCGCCTGCCAGGGGAGACCCGTCCACTTTCCCGTCTGTGCCCCGAGGCCCCTCCCCCTCTGGAAGACCTCAGCGTCCCTCCTTCCTCCTGCATTGGTGTCCACGCTCGCCCGCTCCTGCCGAGCGAACTGTACCCGCAGAGCGGCCCGCCCCGTCTAGCAAGCCGCCTCTCTCTTCTTGCCTGTTCCGGCGGCGAGAGGAACACGCCATGGTGTGCGTTTTTCTGCTGCGCGGCGGGCAGCGGTTCCCGCGTCCTCACCGTCTCCAGCCCTGAGCCCCGGTCACCAACCGCGACGGCCGCCACGGCGAACCAAGGTAAGGGCTGGCAGAATGAACGGGCAGCTTCCTCGTCGTGGTCCACTGCCACGACCCCAGGTTCTCCCATTTCCCCTCGCCTGACGGGACCCACCTCACAGAACCATACCAACTTCTTCCTCAGAGACCTACATGACTGAGCAATGGGCACTTTCCAGTTTCTAATAGCTTCCCAATGGCATTTTATAGTATGTGTATAAGTGGGAAGGTTTGTCTTTCTCTCAGTACATCACTTGTTCTTGGTGAGTTGACATTTCTTTAACAGATCTCTCTGCTGTGCTGCTTGACCCAAGCTAAAGTGATCTTGTGGTCAGGGCTTTAGGATGAAAATGGTTCTTCTCATGACATGTACTGCTGGAATAAGCGAGATTTTCTCTCTGTTCTGTAGAAATCTAGCAACCCTCTGCTTCTTGGCCCAAGTTCTGCAGATCCTCTAGTGGCCTGTTATTTTTTTTAATTTTATTTTTTATTGGCTTTATCTGGTTACACAATACAGTTAACCTTTTGCCATCCTATTAACAATTAAAATTGTGTTTCTAGTCCTGACATAGCAGAACTAAGCTCTACTTTCACTTCATCCAGAGGCTTATTCTTTAAGTTCAATGCCGAAATCTCTTATTTTTTTAAATATTTTATCCAGCAGTTTCACCAAGGCCAATGTCAAAGGGATTCGGTTACCTACTAACAGTTCCCTCCACCACTCTTTCAGTGACCGTTCTCCATAGTTCTTGGTTACTTCTGTCCTTAAGTTCAATCTAGTTTCCCGCATAGCAGAACACACTCGTTCCAGATGTTTTATTGTTTCAAATGCAGTTTCCTCCTTGCACAATCTGCACAATGTCCAGTTTTGCTACCTTTTCTTTCACTTAGGATTTCTCTGGTCGGAAATAGATTTAGGCGAAACTTCATGAATTGAGCCCTGAAGTACCAGTTTGGGAAGAGTTCAAGATATCTAGGTAACATATATAGCTTTCTCGCTTCCTGAATTGGTTTCCCATAGCGTTTCATTGTCTGACGTTCTTCCTGGGTAGTAATCCAGTCACGGAGGAATACCTTCTTTTTCACTTTATCCCGGTTGTTCCACAGTGTTAATTCCGATTTTGTCTAGGTCTAAAATAATCGCTTGTCATATGTTTTTCCATTCTGTCAATGTGATATCGTTGCTCTTTATCAGGGCTTCTTTTAGTACCGGAAAGCCCCCTGTCTTAGTGTTGTCTACACATTTCCTGTAAAAAGCAAGACTTTTTCAGACAACTATTATTTTCATGGCCGTTAGGGCTAGTTCCATGCGTATAGCTTGAATCGGGGTGCTCCTTGATAATCTAAGGACAGTCTTCCAGAAAAGCCCTTCGATCTTTGGCTAGTTTTCCAGGTGGAATGTAAATGAGGTTTCCGCTCCGTATGTCAATATGGGTAACACCTTCATACGGTAGAAGATTAATGGTACCATTGAAAAGCCGCAGAACCTCTTCAACAATATCCTCCCTTGGCTTGCCAGGTTTTTTTGTTTTAGTTCGTAATGCCTCTAGTGTGGGGACGTCTCTGGTGCTTATGTTCAAGCATACTCCCAGGTATGTCAATGATTTTACTTCCTAGATCCTTTTTCCCAATAAATGCCACCTGTTGACTTTTTTGGTCGCTCTCTTCGTTCCACCTCTGATGACCAAAACCATTGATTTTGCTGGGTTTATGTGCAAGTTGTTTGCGTCTACATATTTATGCAGAGCGTCAATCTGTCTCTGAAGTCCTATCGGGGTTTGGTCCAGTAGGACTACGTCATCTTCGTACAGAAGTCGACTGATCAGGTGTTGACCAATCTTTGGTGGAAAACATCTTGTATTGCGAAGCTCCTCCTCCACATCTGAGATGTACAAGTTAAAGAGTTACAGCGCCAACGGGCATCCCTGTTTAAGCCCTTTGTTTGTTTTGATTTCCTTTGTTAGGAGGCCTGATCTATCCAGTCTGATGTTTATTGAAGTCGCTGAGTATAGGTCTTGGATGTCTTCAGTGATTTTGTTGGGACATGCTGTAGTTTTCTGCAGAGTCTTGAGCGGTTAAAGGTGTCAAAGGCCTGTGAAAAGTCTATAAAGGCCATGTAAAGCTTTCTTTGCCGTTATCGAATCCAGTTTGCCATGTATCCCTATGGCCCGATTCAGTGCGACCGTTACTTGCCTACGTTCCCCTCTGAGCGCTCCAGTCTTCCTGTGCCCTCTCACACTCACTGGTGCTTCGTGTCTCCCCAGCGGCGGCTCCTGCTCACTTTCTCTGTAGTGGGGAAGCAGACCTCTACTTTCGTCGGGCATGTCCTGACTGCCCTTCTTGGTTTCTTGCTTCACAATAGACACGGACCGCGTTGCCCCAGCTCCTGACTGCCTTTGTAGCTCAAACTGCCTCTAGGTCTCAAAGTGACGGTCTCCCTCCCCCTCTCCTCTCCCTCTCCTTCCACTCCCCCTCTCCTCTACCTCTCCTCCCCCTCTCCTCACCCTCTCCTCCCCCTCTCCTCCCTCTCTTCTTTCCCTCTCCTCCCACTCCTCCCCCTCTCTCCTTCTCTCCCTTTCTCTCCCTCTCTCCCTCTCTCTCTCTCCCTCCTCAGTTTGGCAGCCCCAGCTGCCTGCCTTCCAATTTGAAGGTTCCCGGTCCTACATCCACCGGCTGTAGGTACTCCGGGATCGAGGCCAGCTTTTAGACTTCTGAGTCTCTTACTAACATGGCGGCTCACCTCTCCTCTCTTTGTTTGCTTGGGTCTCCTTACTTTATGCGCCTGAGCCCTATCAGGATGCCTCAGGTGTGAGTTGTTAGCCTGTCCTGCCCGGCCATACTGAACACAGTTAATGGAACATGCCTGACCTTCAGTAATGGATGTTTCCATACCCCTGTTCTTCATCTCAGTCCTAGAGTGCTGTTTGAAATAGGAAGTGTGCATTACTCCTAGTTGCTTCTCCCTCTTCTCAGTACTCGGTGGGTATTTACAGGGAAGAATAGGACAGGAATGGAAATAGCCCATGACGGCTGAGGGAAGGGAGGGTAACTTGGTGTTGGGAAAGGGGGGATACCATGTCTCGTCGTCTGGCCCCCTTTCCTAAATACCCAAGGACCCTCTAACCAGGTGATCCTCCCTCGCTTGTCCTCCCCCATGTCTGGTAACCAAAAGCGAGGGCCCTTCCCATGCCACCTGAATCAAAGATACATGGGGAGCTGTTGTGAGAGTGCCTTCAGGTTTCTCACACAGGACAGAATCAGGACACTGACACTTTGTTTTAAGGTTGTAGTTATTTGTTCAACTTCACCTAATCTTTCCATAAATCAGGCTCCAGCCCTATTCTATAAAAGGAAGTCAAAAGGGTGCTTGTTTGGGTGTCTGTAAATAACAAAGTCCTTTGTCCAGAATCCTTCTCTAACCTAACCACTTTCCCTATCTTCCATAAGAAAACAGAAGAAACAAAGAAAGACTTTGTAGAACTATTAACTGGAAAAGATGACTGCTGACCTCTAACCCCAAGCTTATCCCCTTTTAGTAAAGACCTTTGCCCAAAGTTCAAGAAGGGCAGTTCTTTGTGTTCTGGAATGCTCTCATGGTTCCAGCCTAGGTCTCTGTCTCTTCCCACTTTGAGATTCGTTGCACCTTGTTCCCTTCTCTGATTCTTTCAGTCTTTCTTCCGCCCCGCTCTGGGTGCTCTGTCTTTCCCCGTTCTGGGGCTCTTCTTCCACCCCACTCTGGGCGTATCTGTCTTTCCCTACTCTGGGGTTCTCTAGTCTCTCTATCTTCTGTGGCTTTTCCTATTCTCTCTCCCCTGCCCTGGGTTACGCTTCCTCTTTTCCACTCAGGATACTTTTCACTCTTTGTCTCCACTCTCGGGTTCTCCCAGTTTCTCTTCACTCTGGGGCTCTTCTCCTTCTCACTTCCCTTCTCTGGTATGTTCTCTGTCTTTTGTCGATCTTGGCTTTTTTTCTCTCTTCCTCTCTCCTTCACCAGCCTCAATCCACACTGGAGCCATTGCATACCTAAATGTCTTGAGCGGTGTTCCTCAGGCCATTTAGTCTTGCGAGTGCTCCAGTCATTGGGGGGCCACTTGCTCATCTCTTCTGCCGGAATCAACTCATTAATCCTGGCCACTTTATCAACATGGGGTTGCTTATGTGACTTTTCTGCTGGGTGCCACGTCAGCCCTCAGATTCTCCTCTTTCTTGTTCTATTTGTACTTAGCAGTCCCAATCCCGCAATCATTTTGTCATTTCTTGACCTTGTCTAAGTTTCAATTTCAAGATCTAGTTTACTTTCGAGAAATAGATGAAAATCACCAGGTGCCACCCGGTACATACACAAGGCCAATCTGTGTGATGACTCTAGAGATGGAGCTTTTTCTTGGCCTCTTCCTCTACCACTTTTCAGTGTGCTTCTGAAGGCGTTCGGGCCGGAGCCAAACTGACTTTTCGAGGTGGCATTTCAATTTGGTTGACAAGGCAATGGGCCTGTCCAGTTCACTCAACGTCTGAAAAGTGCTGTACGTAGGCTCTTGGATCTTGTTTTTTTTTTATCAACAGGAAGGTTGCAAGTGGTTAAATCAATCAAACCAGGGGTGCTAGTCAGAGTCATCAAGTAGGCCATCAGAGTGGGCTGGTCTGGTTGTCAACATGTCTTTAGCCAGCTGATGTGTTAAGTTTACCTTGCCCTTCATACATCATCCTGTTGAACCCAGTATTTGTGGTTGCTAAGCACGTGGGTCATTTTTTAGGGTTCATGCCACTGGTCCTTTAGCTTCTTTTCTGACATGTGCAGTAAGACGAGCAGCAGGTCCCCTACCTTGAACTTTTTCACTTTGATGTCTCAGTTGTATAGCCTCTTGTTCCTCTTGGCTGTCTTGCAACTGTTGTTGGTCAAGGTGATTGACTCGCAGCCAGTTTGGGAAACTTGGAAAAATGTGCCAGTCCACATCTCTTTACGCTGTTTTTTTTATTTCTTTTTTAAACTTTATTTAAAGCTGTCAAGTGCAATACATGTACATAGATAAAGGAGCAATGTCAACAAAGAAAAAGGGGGAAACAAAGAACTTAAATGCTTCCAATAGTACAAGGCGTCACCATGGATGTGATGTCGGTTTTATCCTTCATAGTTCACTCTGAGCATTCGCTTATCCTTTATTTTTTTTAGTCCTCCCTCCTGAATGTCCCGAAAATCATGGAGCTCCCTTCTGTGAACCAGCAGCAAGGGAGGATAAACTCTGTTTTCCTGGGAGAAAACGAGGCCCAGAGTTGCAGCCCATCACAGGGTTTGGCATTCTCCAATGCCAAATTACTGAATATTTGTATTTGTATTTCTTTATTTATATAGCGCACCGGGTCCGGAGGCCTGTTAAATAAATTGGTTATTTAAAGTCTTTTAGAGCATCCCAATAGTCAGGAGGCCAGGGGTGTTAAGTGGCGGTGAGAAATGTGTAGATTTGTTTTGGCTTGTTAGGACATGAAGGGGTACTCCTGGCCAGACAAATGTACTACAGAAAAATACTACTTATCACATGTTTGTAGTTGTTTCTGAGCCCCTGTACTCTGCTGTGACATGGGAATGTGCCAGGTAGAGGGCATCTCTTCAAAACTGGGGAATGGCTAGAAATTGATATCTGGTCTGACCACCCTCCTTTATTTTTGCCATTATTGGCAAACCAATACTTTCTTGGGAGAAGGGGATTGTTGTAAGGCCCCACTAATGTTTGTTGTCCTCCTCGGAGACCACAGTATCAATGTCTGACTTGAAGGAGGGCCTGTGGAGAATTCCTTCCTGGACATGTTGAAATGTTGCCTCTGGGGGCCAGATAAAGGTGTGAAGCGAGGTCTGGGGAGCTGGGCCTCCCTGGACATCCTGTCCTCTTCTTCCGAACATCAGGATGTGCAAAGGCTTGCACTTCCCCTTTAAGTCTTATCTGAGTCAGAGCTCTCCTCTTCATTAGGGATGGTGTATTGTTCACAGATCAACTAAGCAAAAAAGACCCCAACGTGTGCTAAGAACCTCTCAGTACTGTGATTACAAAGGAGAACCGTAATCAAGCTCTATAGTTCAGGATAATGATTCCGGCCCAGTCTATGCCAGATCTGACAGCCATCCCAGATTTTATAGTAAGGCATCCATAGGTCTCTTCATTGGCGATGAGGGCACGTTGCCTGGGGGTATCTTCCTTCTCTCTGTGCATACTACAGAAGACCCCACCTGAGCCAATTTATGCTCCGCTGGATGGAAGTCAAGCCATGGGGTTGGTCCGTACCAGTCTTAGTTAATGGGATGGGTGGACTTCCATTACAGCCTTTGCACATTTCTCTTCTGAACCAACCCGTCGAGGTCATCGCAGGCTACCCAAAATATTGGACTCTAGTAGGATAGTTCACAGGTGTAACTGAGACAGGACTTAACCATATGAAATTAAAAGCAAAACATTGTATTTTTTTTTTTTTGTAACTTTATTTTTCGTTTATATTTTCACTGACAGTTACAACATGTTAATGCACTTTGCATTCAACCAATTACAGAGTGACTTACAACGGTTTACAAACACAGTATCGTGGGTGATATAATTGGCTTATATCAAGCGCATCGACCCCTGTCATTGCCAGGGGGTCTTCGTGGATGTCCGCTAGATAGCGGCGGAATGGGGCCCATATGTCTTTTGGCCTACTCGTGGGCCCTACTCGCAAGACATAACTTTCTTCACACTCATAGACATACATCGTCTTTAAGCCATGCCTGGACCATGGGCGCCACTCTCGCCTTCCAGCTTCTGAGGATATTTTGTTTAGGTAGCGCCCCAGCCACAGAGAAGAGCCTGCGTATCGGTACTTTTCCTATATCCCCTAGTACATATTTCAGTGGGGTGGCAGGAATGTGGGTATGCAGTATCTCACTAAGTGTGTCGGCCACCTGTTCCCAGAATTGACGGATGGCAGGGCAGTACCAATACATATGTATTGAGTTGGCGTCCAGGGTGTTACACTTGGCGCAAAGTACCTGCTTAGGTTTAATTTAAATGAATTTAAATTTGGCGACTTTCCCAGGGGTGATGTGTAGATGGCTTAAGATTTTGAATTGTACTAATCGGAAATTAGTGTTGAGGGAGATTGATTTAGTGAGCTGGCAATATTTAGCCCATTGCGTATCGTCTATTATCATATCTAGGTCCCTTTCCCATTTTGTTTTCATTGTGATGGTGGAGGGGGAGTGGGATTGTACCATACTGTATATCATGGATATGCCCCCCTTGAACCATTCTTTTGTCATGATGCTAAGTGTGAGCGGATGGGGGGCCGGTTCGGCCGGGAATGAGGGCCATCTGCGCCTGCATGCTGCTTTAAGGCAGTGATATTGTAGTGTTATGGTGAGTCCAGACCCAACCTTTCCTTGTACCTCCTCCAGTTTTACAAACGTACCACCCGGAAACATATTGCCCACAGTCAGTTCCTTCATAGGATCTCAAACTCTTTGCAGCAGTGTATCCAATGTGGGGGCGATATCAGGGTAGTGCCAGAGAGGGGAACTGGTACTATATGGTTCTATACATTCTACCTTACGGAACAGCTCAGCCCAGGCCTGTACCATGCAGACCACTAGGACGACCTCCCCAGCGCCCCTACACGTCTTTGTAAATATCATAGAGCATAAGTCAATGGGGGTGGCGGCGTATTTCTCAACCTGTATGTGGGCATAGTTTTCTTGAACCAGTATTTTGCAAATTGTGCTTGTGTGGCATGGTAATAAAGTTCAAAATCTGAGGCCGCTCAGCCGCCTGTGTCGTATTTTTCGCATATTTTAGGGGAGTTCATTCTTACTCCCTCCCTCGCCCCCCATACAAAATTCAAGGCGAGCCTCTTTACCCTGGCAGAGAACGTTTGTCCGGACCATATACTAAACAGGTATTGGAGTTTTGGTACTATGATCAACTTCAACAGGGCAATGCAGCCATACATTGAAATCGGGAGTTTGTTCCATAGTTTTAGTTTGGTCTCAAGCTGTATTATGTATGGTTCGTAATTGATGGTATACAGAGTATGTCTGTCTGTGGCCACTATAACCCCCAGGTATCGGGCTGAGCATGGGGACCACCGAAAGTCCGCTGTGACGTCTGGCTGTACAGTCCCTTGTGTCAGTGTGATGATTTCAGACTTAGCCTGGTTGAATTTGTACTCGCAGTATTTAGCAAATTCTGTTACATGTCGCATTACCGGGGCCAGGTTAATTTCAGGGTTTCTAATGTATATTAGGGTGGCATCTGCATAAAGTGAGATTAATTGGGGGGACCGTGAATCCGGACCCCCCGGCATGTGTATCCGTCTGTCTTAGGAACGCTGCAATACCCTCGAAGATGAGGGGGGGGACAGTGGAAAACCCTGTCGTGTGCCTCTGTTTAGTGCGAACCCTGGTGATATAGTGTGATTTGTTCTTATTCTAGCACTGGGGTCTTTGGATATTAAACAAATGAAGCCCAGGAACCCTGGCCCGAAACCTTGTCGCCCCAGTATCGCATACATATATTTCCAGGAAACCGAATCAAATGCTTTTTCAGCATCGAGTGAAATCACCATCACCTTTGCTTAGGGGTCTAGCTGGGATATGGCAAACAACCTGCATACATTTAGGGAGGTGGATCTCGGGATGAAACCAGATTCATCGGGGTGTACCAGTTAATTCATGTGGGGTAACAATCTGTTCACAATGGCTTTCGCAAATATTTTGGTGTCTGTGTTTATCAGAGATAAGGGTCGGGATGATGTGGGTATGTGCAGGGGTTTATGTGGCTTGAGCAGGACTGTAATAATCGCTTCCCTCATGGACATGGGTAGTGTGCCGACTGATAATGCCTCCTCCCAATCCTCCCTTAATCTAGGGGTCAGTTCTGCCATATGGCATTTATGTAAATCTAACGGGAGGCCATCAGGTCCGGGAGCGTTCCCTGCTACCAGGTCCTTTATTGCCTGTCCAATTTCCTCTAGTATGAGGGGGAGATCCAATATTTCTTTCTTCTCGTTCTAGTGTGGGGAGCGGGAATGAATCCATGTACTGCTCTAGCTCGCTTATTGACACGTGGTCTGAATTTGCGTATAGTGCTGTGTAGAAGTCTAACGATCTTTTCGGCGTCTGTATAAACAGTCCCGTCTGTTCCCACAATACTCTATAATGGTCTACAACCGTGTTCTGCCTTAGAGTGGCCAAGGTCTTGCTTGCCTTATTACCCTCTCCATACCGCCTTGTCCTCATTGGGCGTGTAATGTATAACATTTCTCGGTCAGCAAGGTCCCTGTATTTCTCTCTGCTCTTGTAGCGGCTTGACCCTGGTGATTGTGTGTTTTCGAGGGAGCATAGGGTAAGTTCTGTGTGATGTATTTCATTTCTAATAGCCGTAGTGTGGAGTGTGTCCGTGACAATAGATGCTCTCATAGCCCGACCTTAAAAGATTCCCATACGGTGGCCACAGATCCCACTGAACCCATGTTGCGGTCAAAGTATTCTGTGATATCCACCCTCGGGGTTCATGGCCTCTTAGCGCAGTAAGGCTGTCCGCATTCGCCACAGCCGTGGGCCCTGTTCTGTGTCAGCCATAGCTAGTTCCAACAGTACTGGTGAATGGTCCGACAGTGTTCGTGGGAGGATGGTGCATTCCTTCACCTGGGGTATGTATTCTGGGGAGCATAACAAGTAATCTATACGTGAGCTATAATTATGCACCGGGAGTGGAAAGAGTACTCCTCCAGGTTGGGATGTAGTTCTCTCCATGCGTCCATGAGAGGCAATACGGACATACCCTGCAGTATTGTCATTGCCGCTTTGGTGTGCGCCCTGGGGCTTCTGGTTGTTCTGTCTATCTGTGGGTTCAGGATAATGTTCACTCCTCCCCAGCCCCCCCATATAACTTTGGCATCACCCACTGGTGGTATCTGTGTGATGATGTGGAGATAGAAGTCAGGTTTGTCTGTATTTGGGCCATATGTATTGACTAGTATTACCTCTTGGTTCCACAGTGAGCCCCATATAATTATGTAGATTTCCCCCCCCCCCCCGCTTCCCCCGAGTCCACCATAGATCTAGTGGGTTGGAATCCTATACGTTGTTGTATGAGGGTCAACACTCCCCTGGACTGTCTATATTCTGTACCCACTTGTAAAGGACCCCATTCCCAAGCAAATGCTTCTACTACACTCCGTATGGCATGCGTTTCCTGTAGCAACAGGATACCAATCTTATGTCTCTTAGCATACAACAGAATTTTCTGTGCTTTAATAGGATTGGTCAGCCCTCTAATGTTCCAGGTGAGGAGCTTAAACGTACGGTTCAACCCGGCCGCCGCCATCTAATGAATGTAGGTGCATATTTATTCATCCTGTTAAAACCTTTGCACGTTTTGTATTCTTCCCAACTGTTAGCTTTTTCAATTAACCCCCCAAACCTCCTCCCACCCTCACCATCCCCCCCCAACAAGACAGTGTATCCCCATACCCCAACTTCCTTGTCTGAAACAGTGGGTGGCTTTGTGTGGCCACAAAAGGTAACATCAAAACTTTCCGCCTGCAGGAGCCGCATCATATGGCTCAAGCGGAATGGAAAACTTCATGTTGCGCCTCTCCCAAGGGCTACGCGAGTTTAAGCTCACGGTTCGTATAGCAGTTAGAAGCAATAATCAGCCGTTATTCGGTGAAGCCGGAATGTTCTGTTCGATGTACGACATGGCCTCCTTCGGTGTTTCAAAGAAATGGGCCCGCCCTCTTGTTGCAAATAGAGTTTAGCTGGAAACAGCATGGTGTAAGGTACCTTTCTATCTCTGAGCACCACCTTTTTTCTTTTTAAACTTTGTTCATTAAATGGTCATGTCACTAAGCACATTACATAGCAGTGAACATTTACAGTGTACAGCATTAATGATAGCAAACAGTCATTCAGAAATGTTGGCATTAGGGCTTAATGGTTGGGGAAGTGTCATTGTCAGATATCGGCTCACATAAATAACTTCTGAAAGGGGCCCAGATATATTTAGGGCAGTTTGTTACAGACATAGACAGTACAAATTGTTCTTCACATTTGTTTACATATGTTAGATCTTGAAGAAACTCATCTATTTTGGGTGCGTGTTTGGCCTTCCAGCATTTCAATATACATCTCTTAGCCACAGCACATGCCACATTGAAAAGTCTTCTCGTGGTTTCTGCAGATTTACCAATGTCTCTGAGTAAGTATTTAAGGGGAGCAAGAAAGACTGGCATTTGTGTAATGTATTCAATTATGTCAGCAACATTGCCCCAGAAAACAGCGATTAATGGACAAGACCAATACATGTGAAATGCATTTGCCTGCAGGCTACCGCACTTTAAGCATTCGCCAGTACATTTTTCAACAAATGTAGCCATCTTTACAGGGGTATAGTGCAGCTGATTTAGGATTTTAAATTGGATTAGGTGTAATCCAGCATTTAAAGACAGTTTTCATCAATTGACGGCCCTTGCGCAATTGTTCCTCACCTATTGTACCTCCCACATTTGCCTCCCATGTCGGTTTAATGGTGTTTTGAGATTGGATATGTGATTGTATTAGATCATACAATTTTGATATACCTACTTTTGTACCCTTGTAGGACATTACAGGCCGTATACACTCGTGTGTGTCTGGTTCTCGCGGGAATGTCGGCCATCTCCCGCTAAATGCAGCCCTCATGCGATGATACTATAAGAGTTTCAGCTGTCCGCCCTCAATGGTATTAACAAAGTATTCTCGACTAACGTACTTGCCTTCCGGTACATGTCTCCATTTACAAATGTTTGTCTTGGTCCCAGGTTTTTTTGTAATGCTTCATCAAAGGTGGGGGCGACTCTGGGCAAGCGCCATAATGGGGCTTTGGGGTCGTATGGTGTCTCTATATTTATTCTCTCGTAGATTTCCGCCCGTGTGTGGACATTGACACTGACTGGGTCATATTTATAGGGGTCTTTGTGGCGCACGTCGACTATAACGTAGTGTAGCTCAGTGGGGGAAGCTGCATATCTCTCCAGTGTTATGTGTGTGACGGTGTCCTCTGGGTGATACCAATGTTTAGCAAATTGGCCTTGGGCTGCTAAATAATAGAGCTCATAATCTGGTGCGGTGAGACCTCCACTTGTGTATGGCTCTGTCCATTTTTGCCATTTCATTCTTGCGACACCAGATCCCCACACGAATGTAGTGACCAAGGATTGAAGCTTGGAAAAGAATACTCTGCCTGGCCATAAGGGGACATTACAAAAGAAATATAAGAGTTTGGGAAGGACCATCATTTTTAAAAGTGATATCCGCCAGTAAAGGGAAATGGGGAGTTTAGCCCACAGTTGTAATTTCACGGCCAGCTGTTGTAAGTAAGTTTCATGGTCGTCAGCATATAGTGTTTGTCGTGAGCGGGAATAGCTCTGATTTAGAGTAGTTTATTTTGTAGCCAGAGTATTGCGAAAAGTCATGAATATCTCACATGATGAGCTCTAGGTTCTGATCAGGGTCTTGGACATAGAACAGTGTATCATCCGCGTACAGAGATATTATTTGTGGAGGGCCGGTCATACTGATCCCCCTGTGTCCGTGGAATTTGCGCACACAAGCGGCCATCGGTTCGATTGTTAGGGCAAGAAGTATTGGGAAGAAGAGGCAACCCTGTCTGGTTCCCCTACCAAGGGATAATAATGTGGATAACGCATGATTTGTGAGGACTCTTGCTCCCGGGCTGGTGTCGGACACATTGTAGGAAGTATGGACCTATCCTGAAACAGCTGAGGACCAAGAACAGATATTCCCAGGACACAGTCAAATACCTTTTCGGCATCTTAAGGCAGCCACTGTTTCACCTGTGCCATTAGCCTGAATAAACGACGGAGATTAAGGGCAGTAGATTTTATGGGGACGAATCCAGATTGGTCTGGGTGTACCAGTTTGGGCATGTTGGGGAGAAGCCCTGTCGCTAGGATTTTGGCGAATATTTTCACGTCTGTGTTAATCAAGTATAAGGGCCTGTAAGAGGCCATGTCGTGTGGGGGGTGGTGTGGTTTTAGTAGTACTGTTATGATAGCTTCTCGCATTGATTCAGGGAGTATACCTCGCTCCATAGCCTCCTCCCACACATAAATAGGATAGGGGCCAATTCCCCATGGTATTCTTTCTATAATTCAATTCCCAGGCCATCGGATCCCAACGCTTTCCCGGATGCCAATGCCTTAATGGCGTCTACGATTTCTTCTCGTGTTATGGGTAAGCCTAAAGTGAGTTTAGCTTCAGGCGGTACCACGGGGAGATCCAGTCTACTTAGGTATTCCAATGTCTTGTCTGCCATCATCTCGCCCTGATTGGAATATAACCTAGAGTAGAACTGTGTGAATTCCTCATTTATATCTTTATCTTGGGTCACCATGGTGCCTCATGCTGTTTGGATCCAAGCGATGGGGTTACGGTAGTTTTCTGTTTTTAACATGTTGGCTAAGGAATTGCTGGCTTTGTGTCCCCCACTATAGCTATGAGCTCTTACCGGGGTGGCCACGTATAACACTTTTCTATCTGCTAGCTTGTGAAATTCACATAATAGTTCATTCATGTTAGCCAGGGGCTCTCTGCTGTGTGTACTACTGTAGCTGTTTTCGTTGTCCTGTAGCTGAGATTCAACCTGGCCTAGTTCTTTTCTAGTATTTTTAAGCAGTCCAGTGGTTTTGGCCATGAGAATGCCTCTGACCCAGACATTAAAGGTTTCCCAGAGTGTAGATTGGGAGCTAACGGAGCCGTTATTTATAGTGAAGAATTCTGCAATCTCTATGTGCAGGGATTCAGTCACATTGAGGTATCTAAGGATTGCAGAGGGCATCCTCTATAGTTTCGCAGGTGGAGGGGGGGGAGTCGTATAATTCAATGTATAGTGAGACCGGGCAATGATCGGAGAGTGTGCGTGGGAGGATGTCACAACTTTGCACCATGTTGGTGAGTGAGGTGGATAATAGACAGTAATCTATGCAGGATTCTGAATCGGGTAGTATGTATATTGCTTGTCTTGCGGGTGGGGAGTCCTTCATACATCGTTCAGTGATAATTGCAATAGCATCTGGTGTAGGGTGTTAGCTTTTGTAAGCACCCGGCGGGCATCAGATGACCTATCAAGTACAGTGTTTAGTATTGTTAGACTCCCCCACCCCCTGTTGACCACACCCGCCCTCCAGAACACCCATGTGTCATCTGGGGGAAGAAGCTTATCCATTATGGTTTGATAAGTCTGGGTCGTCTATGTTTGGGCCGTAAGGTTCACCAGTACAACTGGGTGACATGCTATTTCACCGCACACCAGCACATAGCGTCCCACCGGGTCAACTTTGCTTTCCGTATAACGGAACCCTAGTGAAGGGTGGATAAGTGTGAGGAACCCCCTGGCTTGTGTGGAATATTCTGTGTAATGCCTTAGTGGTCCCCAGCTAGAGAGGAAGTCCGCATGTACTTTCTTCAGTCCTTGAGTTTCTTGTAGCATCAGGATTTGCGGTTTAAGCCGCGACACATATGTGCCCACTTTTTTAGCCTCGCCGGGTTGTTAAGGCCCCTAGCATTACAACTTAAAAGCTTAATTGGCAACCCTTTTCCCATGGATTCTTTATGCGCCATTTTATGTTTGCCCTGTTCACTTTATCCGTTATCTGTACTCTCATTTCTCACACCATTCCTAGTAACATGACCATTGTTTTCAAACTTTTTAACTTCCCGAACTTTGCTAGTCTCTCTAAACCGGAGCTCCCGCACTTCAGGTTCATCAAGAGTTAGCTGTTGAACACCCATCTCCCTCCCACCACTCACACCATCAACCCCAACCAGATGATGTTTCCTCCATAACTTTTGGAACCTTCCAGAGGTGTTTGTATGTTGCAGCTTCCTGACTGCCACAACTGTTTGCCACCGTCCAGTTATTAACTCACAATTATGCTTCAATGCCACCCACTTACATTTCTTATCAACACATATAAAGGATATGGCAGTCTACAGCATTCAGTCTGCTGGGTCTCTCCTCTCTGCGTTGGGTCATGGGCTCATGTTCTGGTCCACACCACAGTCTCGGGCGGTAGCGGAATCGAGGCTTCAATGTAGTCCATGGTTGCCGTGGGGTTCCCAAAAAACTGCGCCCTGCCACTGTGTTGTATCTGCAGTTTGGCCGGGAATATCAGTGCGCAGGGGATTTGGGGTATACAGCGTTGTCTTTTCACCTGTTCATAGGATCTTCTTTGGGCCTGCACTCCTGCGGCAAAGTCTGGATAAATGTGGATGTTGTTTCCCTCGTAGTGTAGTGTTCCCATCTCTCTGGACATTTTGAGGCTTGAGTCTCTGTCTCTATAATTGAGCAGCTTTGCGATGATGGTGCGGGGTGGAGCCCATGGCTTAGGTGTCGAGGCCAGAGTGCGATGCGCCCTTTCCACAAAGAAATGATCAGAAAAGGATTCAGTGTCAAACAGGGATTTGAGAAGGGCCTTGACGCTGACTTCCATGGGGCCTTTGCACAAGGCTTCTAAAACACCAACACTATTCGGATGTTGTTCCTTCTGGATCTAGACTCTAAAGGCCTCATCACGAGTTGGGCGGTATCCCCGGCGGTATTACCGCTGCGGCTATTAGCGTTACCGCCAAACCCCCCAGCGCTATTGGCGCCGGATCACAGGTGTGGCGGAACGGTACGTATTAGCGTGGCGGTAATGGCGCTGAAAATTGCCAAAATCGCGGCAGATTTGCCAACAGCTCTGAGCTGGCGGTTAATCCTGACACACCCATGATTTGGCAAGCCCTTACATGCAGCGGTAATAGCGTTACCAACAACGCATTTAAGGGTTAACGCCAAACTCGTGATGAGGCAGTAGATCCTCACACTTGCTGTGCATTTTGGAGAGTTCTCCTTTTGGTTGTGTTATATCACGGTTATGTTGGCCGATTGTATGCTCGGCCACGCTTATCCTGGATTCGGTTTCTGTTATACAGGAACTTTCTTTTTCTGCTTTCGACCTTGAGTGACCCAATATTGGCCACAATGTCATCCAACTTTTAATTGACGGATAAAAAAACAGACTGATCGTCCCTGGGGTTCCGCGAGGATGTGGAAGGGGCTTCACTAGCTGATAATGATGTTGTAGCTGTCGCTACTGGGAGCTTGCGAATGAGTCCATTGGGCCCGTCTTTTTGGTACCTGTGCCTTTTGTCATTATCGTTGAATCCGATCACTTTGCATCTGGTGCTGTGTGAGCCACGCGGATTGGGAAGTGGATCTCAGCAAGGGGTACAGTGGATCCAAAAAGGCAGCTGTCTAGTAAATGGGGCGGTATCTGTACGTAGTGGTGTATTCACCGCAGTACGTTTGCTGCGCTCGTTCCTTTGTGCTCGGAACGTGTAATTTGGTTGGTGACCAAGCTGTTCCACTCTGTCTGACAAGTGATGATGTATCCAGCGCACACCTGGCTCCCAGCAGGCTCGAGATAGCCCTTTTTCGCCTCGATGGTAGTTGTGTCTGTCCTACCCAGGGAGATGTGTGCTGCGGGATTTAGGTTGAATCGTGTCGTCTAGTATTGCGGTAGCGACCTCCCTTGACCGGGTTACATCGGGTGATTCGCCCTCATAGAAGATCTTCCAGATGCAACGTCTTGGGAGTTCAGCACTGGTGGACTAATAAACCACAGTGATAGGGAGTAAGTCACAAGGCCCTCTTAACCAGGTTCTGCGGAGAACTAAGTGTTGTCAGCTAGGTACTTGTGACCACAGCTCAATCTGTTTCTGTGTTTATGGCCTGTACCAAATGTTCTCTCGTCAGCCTCACATAGGAGTTCTGTACACACCTCACAGCATACAGCAGGATAAATTGTGTTCTCCCACGTTGTTAAATGGTCTTTTGCAGTTATTTAGGATCACGTGATGGTATCTTCGTTATGCGTTACAGTCCTTTTGTTGGCTGTATTTTTAAGTGGTTCCAGGACTTCGAAGTCTCTGGTTATTTTCTTTGTTTAGGCTGTATTGGGTGCCCTTGCAGTACTTGCGTATTGGAGCTTTGCGTATTGTTTTCTACGTATATTTGGATTGGATGTATTCACCCACGTGGAGCAGGAGCTTCGCTGGGCACGCTGGTCCTGCTGTTCGCCTTCCCGGTACTTGTTCCTGTTCGCGAGGTTGTCTATGATTTTGGCATGTTATGTGGCAGGATATAGTTCTGATGGACTTGTGCACCTGTCCCTGCGTGTTGTCGCACGTGCAGGGGCTACTTGGGCCCATGCAGGTGTCAAGCATCTTTCTGGTCTGTTGGTGTCTTTTCACCTCGTCCCCTTGCAGTTAGGATGTTAATTAGGGCCCTGGGTTCACTCTGCTGGCCTTATGAGGGAATGGTAAGGCAACTCTGCGCATCCCTGACTGTCTGTGTTGTTGCCATCCATTTAGGCAGTATGAGGTGACCTCACTGTGCCTCCAGCAGGGCTGAAAGATCCACTTCACGGATCGGTGCACGTCGTGACGTCGTCCGGAGACGCAAAGGTATCTCCCCCTGGTTGGGCAGTATCTGGTGGTACCCATTCGTGGGATATTCTTCAAATTAATTATCCTGGGGTTCCATCTCTGTGGGACGCAGTAGAAGGAGTAGGTCACAAAGCCCATTCGACTGTTTATATGAGAACCCTACTGCCACCCCACCAGTTACCTGCATCCGCAGCGCAACACAGTGCATATATCTCCTTAGCTTGTGCTGAATGTCCACACATCCGCTTCATATGGGAGTTTTGTATGCACTTTACCACATGCAATGGGGTGGATTGTGTCTCCCCACATTGTCAGGGGGACCTTTACTGAAACTCGGGATCCGGTGTTGGCCCTTCTGTTGAGCGTTCCAGCTATTGCATTGGCTATGTCGTTAGGTACTTACAGCCCCCTGCAGCGTAGAGCGGACCTCCACTTCACCGTACCTCAGCAGCTTCTGATTTTACGGATTGGAATGGCACCACTCCATGTGCGCTGGGATATATTACACACACCCCCAAGTGAGCAGTGTGCCACGGGCCTGTGGGGTAGAGCCCATGTGGAGGTGGCGCGCGCTGCCTATTAGGGTGCTGGCAGTCTCGCCGTATGTCCGGGCAAACAGGGGAGAGGGAACTGGGTTGCAGGTTACCAGCATTTAATTTCCGTAAAGCCGGACAGTATCCGTAGCAGGTCTTCCTCGTAGGGCTATAGGCCGCTATCACGAGGAAAGGCGCCTCCGAGCTTGATGCTCAGCTCCAGAAGGCAGGCAGAGCGGGAAAGCAATATTGTGGCCGTGTACAGCATACGTTGTAGTTGGTGCTGTGTGGAGGTTCCTTATATCCCACGTCCGGTGGTCTGTGGGCACCAGCTGTGGCGTTGCAGCCCAGACCTCTCACCTGCGGACCCAAACGTGTGTAGGCGGGCAAGATTGTCCTCGGGCTTGCATTGGGCTGAGTAGGTTTGGGAGGCAGCAGAGGGCAGGGGAGGAGTTCACTACACCTCGGCGGTCGGGGCACTAAACTGAGGAAAGCATAGATTTCAATCCTTGCGGCGTGCATGGTTCTTCCCTATCAGCAGGTCTTCTGTAGGAGCAGTGGGTATCGCAGTGATCCGCAGCGGGGTGAATCACGCAGAGGATGTGTAGCACGGTGTATGAGCCGCCATTGTGTGGCCCCTCCTCGGCTCACGCGGCCCCGCTCACTGCCGCACCAAAGCCTCACCGTCAGGCTGTAGCAGGGGGCTTGTCCTCATCGCCGTCCCCGCTCGTTCTACCCGAGTCGATTTCTCACCCGTGCCAAGTCGGATTTCCACCAGTGTTGGATTAGATATTCTTTGACCCTTTACAAACCAGAATTTCTGTTTGTATCTGAGGGTGGCTCTAATGCAGATATATTTGTCACAAGATTTGGCCCAGATTGGAGCTCCTCAATCAGGCAGCCATTAGACAGCTGCACGACAGCACCCCTCCCTCTGAGCACCTTCTTGACGTGGTCATATTTGTGTCTGTTACGATTCCGGGTACGCACACCTGTTCCAGCCTCAACGGTCTACCCCCAAGGTGCCTCTTTCATTGCGCAGACTTAATATTGCTGCTCCCTTATTTTGGCATTGGCGGTTGCCCTGGAGACTGGCATCCAACGTTCTACACTCTGCGAAACACCGCACCACGTTCTGTGCTCATGTGACCGGATCAGCTGTTGTGCGTAGGAAGAAACACCTCTGCGGATGTATAAGTGATGTTCTCGCCCGGAGCCTGCTGCTTCTGATTGACTGTTCTATCTCATAGCGTTTTACAGCTTATCCTTGGATTTACTTCATAACCAGACGAAACCGGCCTGTTTTCCCGGACTCCCTTGTCTGCTGATTCTTTGTCGGATTACCACGCCCGTTGCTGAACTCTGCCTGCTTACCTGACTGTCTTCTGTTTTTCATTTGGATCTTGATTACCACAAACCGTTGCCGAACCCCGCCTGCTTAACGGACTGTCTTCTGCTTACCATTGGGTCCTTGCTTGCGCCTCTCAATTCCGAGTCGCTTTTGCCAACGGGCTTTGCAGGTCTTGCCACGTTCCACACTGCGTCTGTTCCACTTATCATTCTGGGGTTTACAGACTTCTCTCCTCTGCATCAGGTACTACTTTCTTGTTTCCAAACTCTGGACAGTATTGCTTACAACCCAGACCACAAGTTACTTAGCATACAAGAACTTGCATTCCCTCATATCAATAAACACTACCAGTGATTCACTTCTGGATTCAGTGCCCTCATATGGACGCCTTGCTGATCGTGTTGGTGCACCAGCCCGAATCTAGAGCGACCCTCGTTCTGTCCGGTTTAACTCACCTACTAACATTCCCGTTTATTATTTTATACCTTCCGTTTTGTCCTTGCTTACTGGACTCCAATTCCCATATTGTACCTCATTCAGCTGCAGTGGCCTTCACCTGTAATACTCTGCTAAGAAAAGTCCTGTTCACTGTAACCACATTTCCTTAGGCGTGGGCTCCGTTTTTTTGTGTCTTAAATAAGGTACCTGAATCCTGCTCAGTTGCCTCCTAATTCCTTCCTTCACCAGGCTAAATAGATCAGGTTAATATTCTGTTCTCTGAGAATATTATCTATCTTATCATAGGCTTATATTAGCCGCGTTTTTTTTTCTTTACAGCTTGAGACCATAGCGGTGTGTGCTCCCCGCTCTTTCGCTTGAACCGCGGCCTTAATTGGAATTCAGCAGAGGGGTGTATCAAGAGGAAGAGCTCCCTCTGGTGAGGAGGCCTGGGTTAAGGAATAACCTAGGCTCTTCGATCAAGTTGACCAGGAGAAATTCATACTCCCCTTCTCTTGGCTCCACCTCGATCCTAGTCGGTGAGTAACAGCGCCGGGCCGCCTGTACCCCATTTGAGAAGTCAGGGTAGATGTGGATTTGCGTTGAATTATAAGACAAGGATCCCTTTTTTTGTGACAAATTGAGTATCCGATCCCAGTCGCAGTAATTTAGTAGGCGAGCGATGATGGTGCACGGAGGGGCGCCCGGTTTGGGGGGTGGGGCCAGAGATCTGGGGGCTCTCTCCACAAGGAATTGCTGCAAAAATTGCACATCTAGGAACATCGTGTGGAGTGCCTCCTCAAGGAACACCTCCATTGGAACGTTTATGGGCCTTTCGGCCATGCCCACAACTCGGATGTTGTTGCGGCGTGACATGGATTCTAGGTCCTCGCATTTGACTCGCACCGCTTTTAGACTCTTTTTAATGTCCTCAATGTCTTTGCTGTGTGTGACTGCTGTGTCCTCCAGCGCGCTCACCCTTGTCTCTGCCTTTGTGACCCTGGCATTCACCTTCTGCAAGTCAGAGACAATGTTGCTGCCAATGTTATCAAGTTTGTTATTTACTGCTGAAAAGCCTGACGGTAGTGCCGCCATGTATGGATCCATGTTCATTTATGTGTGGGCTTGGCTAGTCGTCGTGGTGGTTGATTGGGTCCCCTCAGTTCCTGTAGTGGCAAAAGCCTGCTGAGCTATCCATATTTGCATATTAGGGCCTTAGATGGCTGCATTAACAGCTAAAACTAATAGCTTATTCAAAGTATGTGCTAAATGCTGAAACAGATCTTTATAGATGAATTTAGTAATGTGTTGTGATAGTAGCGCCTACATTAATAGGGTACTTTGAATGTGTAGGCCTCAAAGGAAAGGAAGGTTGCATTGTGCATAGATAGGCAGGGCAAAGGCCCAAGTTTAGTAGCTAATAGAGACCTGTATTTGAGTGCTTAAAGCATTATAGCGCTTGGGTAGCCAGGCTTTGTAGTCAAGGCACTACGACACCAGCTGGTGAAGCACAGGGCCGGTAAAGCTTGCTCACTAGGGGTTAATTGGGATGCATATTATTTCAGCTCCTCTTTTCGCTGCAGTGGCTGTGCATGCTAGGTAAACAAAGCCTCTTTCGCATGAAAAGGAAGGGTATGACCTCGTACGCACTAATAAGAACATTCCTGTGCTTTCGCAGATGGGCTCCAAGGGAGGGAGGAAAGGATCGTCTTGGAGAGTTAGCAAGTTGGGATTTTCCATCAGTGGACATGTTTTTGCACTAAAAGTGCTGGAACCGTGCGTCACGTTGACTGACAGCACGAGATTACAAAATGCACATGCACCCATGACTCAGTGGGAGATTCATCCGCGGACTGCTATGGAGCAGCATGATGATGACCTAGGCGGCTCCTTGTGGTGCTGTCATCTACTGAGCTAGCTGAGCAAGCAGTTCGTTTTAGATGAACGGGATCTCCCAGCGCTATTAATATAACATCCAAGGGACGTAAGACTGCGTTTCTCTAATGAGCTTTGTGATTTTCTCTAACTTGTCTATCCAAATTGCTGCTGTATGTACTATTTTGTTATATACTTTGTCTAATAAATGCTAAATTTATGCTGAAGGTGTGATTTTCTCTAGCATGAGTTAATTGCTTGGCACGAGCGACCTGTAAGTGGGTGACATTGGGTCATTTATGCTAATAAGAGCTGGTCCATGGGGAGAAATACCCCTTTTCAATACAGTTCCCTCCTGGGTATTCGTACTTGTGTAGGCATCCATGGGGCCCTTCTCGTTTCCCTTTGTACCTCGTGTCATGTCCCCACCAGTTAACCCGGCTGTCCTTTATGGTAGTATATAGTGCGCGCCTGCTTGCTGCTGCTCTTCTGCCACTTACCAGGGTGCGTTGGGTGGGGGTGATCTGTGTGGGGGTGATCTTTGTTCCCCAAGTGGGAGCTTATGTTGCTATGGAAGCAGCCCTCCCTCCGCCTCCCAATAGTGGCAGTACCCTAATGTGTTAAATGTTCCTGCGCACTTGCTGCTTGGCTCTGCGTCTACCCAGTGCAGGCGTGTGACTCCGGTCCTGCAGTGATGTATTGCTGCTCGTGCTAATGTCAGCTGTGCCTGCCTGGTGTCCCCGTGCAAGCCCCTTATGCCGTCTCTGTCCTGCTCCCAGTCCAGGTGCCTATATGTTGTGGGGCCAGCCCCTTACTGTGCCGAGCTGTTACCAGTATATTTTTTAAGGCGGGTTCCTCCTCACAGTTAATGCTGTGCCCCGCGCATTTGTTGGGCGAGTCTTTCACTGTGGTGACTTTGGGGCGAGCTGCTTTGCACACCAGTGTCGGTCTTGCACTACCAGCAGTCTCTCTGCTGCACTGCCCCAGGCCTTGCGTGGTCCCTGTGAGGACCTGACTTAGTATTGTGAGAGGCAAGTGTTTTCGGCTTTGGTTTTCTCCCAAGCAGCGCGGATTAGTGTTTCAAATGGGCAGGCCACAGCTCTGTTTGGTAAGTGTCCCTCCTAGTTAGCCTTGCCTGCCCGCGTATTGTAACTGTGGGGGCTCCCGCTCCATGTTTCTGGGTGTTTATGTTGTTGAATTATGCTCTGCAGCCCCTGCCCGTCTGTCTCCGCTCTGTGGGTGAGTTCTCCCGTCCCGATTATCCCACAAAGTGGCCAGTTGCTTCGGACGGGGCTGGGGCTGCCATGTACCTTTTGCAGCTGGAGTCTGGGTGTTGCTTCGCCTGCTGCCTCGTATCTCAGCTCGTAGTCTCTCGTTTCTTGGGGCGGAGGTGTGCGTTTCTGATGTTTGTTAATCTGCTTAGGATCACATGCTGTGCATAGTCCGACATCCAGTGGTCACTGCAGAGTATTGCATCTTGTTTTTCGAAAGTCGAAAAGGGGACGTCAACATGGGTGTGTCTGTAATACTATCCCTATAGTGACGTGTAGTGTACCCAAAATCCCTCACGCGTCGAGGTCCCTCAGATTGTTTTTTTTCGCCCGGTATACTGGTCGCCTTATGCGAAGCTCGTAAGAGACATTGCCATTTACCATTTATTCGACCCTTGGTCGATTTGTTTAATTCAACTGCCTCCAGCCCTCTTTCGATGGCCATTCAACTTCCCCGCCGAGTCAAGATCTTCGGCGGTGGTTTCGACAGAGGCGATCCTATTTGCGCTGCCGAACACGTGGCCCGGCCTCACCGGCCTACACAGTAGGGAGAGTGGGTGTTGTTGTGGACATTTCTGTTTCTTCTAGAATGCCTTTCCCTTTCTCCCCCCTTTCCTTCGGGGTTGTTATCACTTATTACATCCTCAGCTATGGAGAGGACTCCTTTTAGATTTTGCCCTCGTAACGGCAATTTCCGTGGAAGGACAAGCATAAGCGGTGTAACCGCTGCTTAACCCTCGACCACAGCGAGGCCGGCTGTGCGGCCTGTAAACTCCTTCGCCCAAAAACCTTGAAGGAACGCAGGGTCAAAAGGTGGGCAGCCTACGGCGTGTCGAAGGCTGATTCCTCACCCGCGGCGGCTGCCGCCGAGTGTGACGAGGGGGATAGTGATAACACTACCTCCGCGACTGTCCCCGGCCCCAAAAAGCTCGGCTCCGGCCCTACTTATGGGGATGTACACCCCGGCGACACTGACGCACACGAAAAAATCACTACAACGCACGCCCATTCCTTGCCAAAACGAAGAAGGCCTCAGCGCCAACAGACCCGCCAAATCAACCGGCAGCCTCCGCCGACTGTAAGGTTCGCCAGCCTTCCCCGCAGCCGCATACGCGCCTAGCGACCGGGCCATCTTCAACTAGGGGCGCTACCACCAAACGTCTGTCGAAACACCTCGTAAGAGGGCGTTCGTCGACGGTAAGGTTCCGGCTCCACCGAAAACTATTCACGACCAGCCCTCGACAGACAAACTAGTTCTGGAAAGCTTAGCTAGAATAGTCTCCAAGGACACTCAGAGACGGGTGGTGAAAGAGTCATCGAAGCCCGCTCACAAGGTCAGAGAGACGTCGAAATCTACAGAGGGTACACCAGAAACTCCCCCCACGTCGAAGGGAAAACCCAGAGATACGTCCACAGTGCCGGCCCCACGAGAAGGGTTCTCAGAGGGCAAAGGGGGTATATCCTCCACGCTATGGAAGAGATCTCAACGCCTAGAGGCGGAGGAGCAGGCCTTTCCGCCACTAGACCGTTCAGGGATATCCCAGTGAACTAGGGAAAGATTTTAATCATGTATGGACAGGCAAGATAGGTTTGTGTCCACCTCTGAACACATTACACCCAGGAGGCCAAGGGAGGTGCTCCCTGAAGACCCTAGGGCCAAATTTCCAAGACTTTTCGACCCACTTGAGGAAGAAATTGATACATATGACTTCACTGAAGAGGATCCACATTTTCAGGAAGATGAAGAATTCCTAAATACTGAGGATTTACAAGACCCTGTAAGGTACTTTGAGGAAGACCCAGGCATATGTGAACCACAGCCCTGGCAGTCACCAGGGGTGTCTACAGACCCTGATGTTTTAGATCTGCCCTCTCCTCAGACCACACCGGTCAGAGACCCGTCACCTGTGGATGATCAACCCACTTTCAATGCAATGCTACGAAAGGCGGCAGCATATTTTGAAATTGACACAGGGGAAACTACCCCAGAAGTAGATTTTGTTGAGAAAATAATTAAGGAAAAGCTGCCTACTAGCCAAGCCATACCCCTTCTTGCCTCAGTCAAGAGATGCCTCGTTCCCTCTATCTACACCTGCATTGGTTAGAGGGGTCAATCCAAGGATAGAGAAGCTTTTTAGCCCCTCACCTTCTGATCCCTTATATATTAGGCGGTCACTATGTACCCGATTCCCTGGTAGTAACCACCACGAGGAAAAGGGTGGGGGATCTGCTATCTACTAGCAAAGCACCCCCAGACAAAGAGGGGAAGAAGCTTTATGCCTTAGGAAAGAGGATTACATCCTCGGCAGCTTTTGCCACGCGGATTGCCAACAACACAACTTTGTTAGCTAGCTATGCTTATGCCCAATGGGGATTGTTGCGCAAAGGCCTACAAGAAGCCCCTGAGCCCTTGCAAACCCGCGTGTTAGTCTTTGTGACGGAAGGTAGTCGGGTAAACCAAAACATCAAGAACATCTTAGATGCTGCGGAAACATCTGGCCGTTCACTAGTCCAGGGTGTACTTCTTAAGAGTCATGCTTGGCTCAGAAACTCAGGTTTCAAGCGAGAAACACAGGCGTCCCTCATCAACAAACCCCTTGAAGACTCAAACTTGTTTGGTAAGGCGGCTGATGATGCGCTGGAAACAGCTAAGAAGGAACACGAAACTCTAAAGACTCTGGACCAAATCACAAGACCTCCTAATAAGCGAGGTTATGGCAAAAGGCGCTTTTTTCGTGGCCAATGACAAAATCAACAACAACAATACTCCTCATCCGGCAACTGGTCCTCCCCTCAGGGAACCAGTGGACAATATGCTCGGAGAGGACAACGTCGTGGCAAGGGAAGAGGTCGGGGATCCACTCCCAGAGGCTCCACGGCTACCAACACCAAATGACCCAAAAGTTCGGGTCCCCTCCCATGCATCTCCGGTCAGGGGCCGGTTAACATTCCTACAAGCATGGGAGGGAATTACCACCGACCGCTGGGTACTGTCAACAATAGCCCACGGTTACTGCATCGAATTCAGTCGGCCCCCAACATTCAGACCCCCAAGGGGAAGAAGCCTTTCACCGGAACACCTCTACATCCTTCTTCAGGAAGTCGAACTGCTACTGGAAAAAGGACCAATAGAGTTTGTGCCTCTATCACAGGTAAAGGAGGGGATTTATTCAGTGTACTTCTTTGTACCCAAAAAGGATTTAACCATGCGCCCTGTACTAGATCTGCGCCCAGCGAACAAATTTGTAAAACCTCAGAAATTTCGTATGGTGACTTTGCAACAGGTAATCACCCTGCTCACACAGGGGGATTACATGGCAACATTGGACATGAAAGATGCATACTTTCATATTTCAATGTTGCCAACGCACAGGAAATATCTCAGGTTCATGATAGAAGGCAAACACTATCAGTTCAAAGTGCTACCCTTCGGCATAGCCTCAGCGCCAAGGGTATTCACGAAGGTACTGGCAGAGGCAGCGGCACACCTGCGCAGATTGTCCATTCCAGTCTGCCCTTACCTCGACGGCTGACTCATAACAGGGGATTCTTACGAAACATGCTTCTCAAATACCCAAAAGACTGTAGACTTTTTGTTCCGCCTGGGCTTCTCCATCAACGAGAAGAAGTCCATTCTAGACCCCAGCCAAGTCAAGCAATTCCTAGGGGCTCTAAGTCGAACAAAGGACGGCCTCGTCTTCCCCTCCAACGAGAGAGTCCAAAACATGCTGTTTCAGATCCCTCAATATGTAGCCGGTCGGGAGGTGATGGTACGCAAGGCCATGCGATTGCTAGGAATGATGGCGTCATGTATTGGAAGCCACTCTAACCACAGATGCATCCCTCACAGGATGGGGGGGGGGCTCACCTATCCCATCAACTGCACACGGAGTTTGGACTTGCTGGAACTACTGGCGGTCTTCAAAGCACTGAAGGCTTTCCAGACACACCTACAAGGGAAAACAGTGCTGGTCCTCACAGACAGCACCACGGCCATGTACTACCTGAACAAGCAAGGGGGCACTCGCTCTCCAGGACTGTCCAAGCTGTCCTAGAACATCTGGAAGTGGGCTCTCAAACACATGTTCCTGTTATCTCAACATGTACCAGGGGAACTCCATCTCCTGGCAGACGAACTCAGCAGAGACTTCCCTCTGCCCGCAGAGTACCAATGGCGACTACACAAAGACATCGTCTCCAACGTTTTAGCAGAATGGGGCTTCCCAGAGATCGACCTGTTCGCAACTCTGGAGAACACCCAATGCCAAGATTACGCCTCCAGGTACCCCCAGAACCGCTCCAAGGGGAACAGTCTCTGGATAACATGGTCAGGGAAATTTGTCTACGCTTTTCCCCCCCGGCCCCCGTTCTCAACAAGATAGTGCACAAGATGCACCAGGAACCAGTTACCATGATACTGGTGGCCCCCATGTGGGCCCGCCAACCCTGGTTCGCTCACCTGATGGAGATGTCACTGTCTCCTCCAGTGAAACTAAACTGCCCATACAACATGATGTCACAGGACAGGGGCCAAACACTGCACCCATGCCCACAGACCCTGAACTTGGCAGCCTGGCTCCTGAGGTCATAGAATTTGGTCATTTGCAGCTATCTCAGAGATGCATGGACATTCTCAGAGAAGCAAGGAAACCGAACACTCGTTACTGCTACTCTAGCAAGTGGAAACGGTTCGTCATCTGGTGTAAGTCAAAGATCATCAACCCTGTTGACTGCTCTCTCACACAGATTGTTCTATACCTGACTCACTTGTTGGACTCAGGTTTAGTTTTTAATTCTACTAAAGTTCACCTAGCTGCACTCTCCGCCTACATTACGTCTCAACATAAGGTGTCCTGGTGGAAAGTTCCAGTTATTAAAGCCTTCATGGAGGGAGTGAAAAGGATTTACCCCCCTATATCTAACCCAGCTCCCGGATGGGACCTGAATGTTGTACTAACCAGGCTAATGGGCTCCCCCTTCGAACCCATGCATAAAGCAACCCTTAAGTACCTCACTCTTAAGACTGCTTTCTTGATAGCCATCACCTCCATTAGGAGAGTGAGTGAACTACAAGCGCTCTCTATTCTAGATCCCTTTGTAACAGTTCACAAAGATAAGGTGGTTCTACGCACACACCCTAGGTTTGCACCGAACTTCATTTCAAAATTACATGTCAACCAGTCTATAGAACTACCAACGTTCTTTCAAAGCCCATTAAACTTGGGAGAAAAGAGCCTACACACACTTGATGTGCGCAGAGCGGTCATGTTTTATATGGAAAGAACTAGACCACTGAGAAAGACTAATCAGTTATTTGTCTCAGCGGCGGCAGGAAGAGAAGGAGATGCAGTTTCCAAATCCACTATATCTAGATGGATTGTCCAATGCATCACTCTCTGTTACACTCTTGCCAAGAGAGAGCTGCCCTTCAAGCCTAGAGCACATTCTACTCGAGGCACTGGGGCATCCATAGCATGCTTTGCAAATGTTCCCCTTGAGTCCATTTGCAAAGCAGCAACCTGGAGTTCTGTACACAACTTTACAAAACACTATTGTCTCGATACCCATTCTAGATCGGATTCCCAGGTGGGACAAGCAGTACTAAGACATCTTCTCTCTACTGTTCCTTCTCACAACCCACCTCCAACTCCGGGTACTGCTCGCTAGTCAATGCACATCATGTGATTCTAAGCAGATTAACAAACATCAGAAGACATGCATTACTTACCCTAAAAGCATTTCTGATGGTTGTATCTGTTTAGATTCACATGCGGCCGCCCTATGTCCCCGCTCGGATGGAAGGAACACAGACATCTTATTACTCCTCTCTCTCTTTTCTGTACTCACTCACGTTAATCATAAGGCTCCCTCATGGCAGAAAAAATACAAACTGAGGGACCTCGACGCGTGAGGGATTTTGGGTACACTACACGTCACTATAGGTATAGTATTAGACACGCCTATGTCGACGTCCCCTTTTTGACTTTCGAAAAACAAGATGCAATACTCTGCAGTGACCACTAGATGTCAGACTATGCACAGCATGTGCATCTAAGCAGATAGAACCATCAGAAATGCTTTTATGGTAAGTAATGCATGTCTTATCCAGCCATCAGCTTCTCTCTACTTGGGTCAGGACCTTAGCGCACCCTGTGTCACCCTGCCTGACACTTTGGTTTGTATGGCGAACCACGGTTTTGGCTCGCTGACAGCACAACACTCCAGGGACCGTTCAGCTGTCGTTTCGTGTGGCAGTCAGTGCGGTTCAGCACCAAACTTCCTCTGCTAATGCCCACAGTGTTCTTTATTCATATTCTGTGCTTCAGTTCTGCCTAGGCTCATTCATTCCACAGGATATTGCTGGAATGATTTATGAGATGCGGAGCTCTGCACTTAAGCGACCATCTTTGTCGGCGTACCACAGCGCCCCCAAAAGCAACACATTTATGATGAAAAGAAAAAAAAACAAGTCTTGCGCAACCTCTCACCTCTGGTTTTCTGGGAGGTTCCCAAACCCATTTGCCAGTCCTGATTCTGCCAAGATTCTCTGGCTAAGTCTGTCCGTCATGTGGATTTAAAGATTGAACTTCCTGGGTTAAGAGTCATTAATAGCCCTCTCCACCTCGCAACCCCTTGCTTGAACTCTGGCATTACTGAAGAGTCCTACCCCCACCTATTGATTACCGTGGCTGTACTTTTAAAAAAATATATAAAATATGCGTATTTGAGCCAAAAACAACCAAAATGGTTAAGTGTATAATTAGACACTTTCAGGATGTTGTACAGTAGATTAAATAATAAATGCAGGTCAAGCATCGGGGTGGGATTTCGGAGCGTTCTAGTGGAGGGTTTCATAATGAAACCAAGGACCATCCCCTCTTTGCTGCATTAAACAACGTACTTCCAACTGCACCAACCGGAGCTCAGCTTTTTCCCCCTTCAATATTGACAGTGGCCCCCAATTTCTCATATTCCTTCTCCGGAAAATTGTAGATGTATTGAACAATCCATCATGCCACAGGATGCTTGTAGTACTCCCAGTGCTCTGGCCCAGTACCACTGCCGGTATAGCAGTCAGCAATTTGTAGAATTTCAGCAAATTCAGAAATCTTTTGTCGTAGAATTCCGCCAGTCTCTTCCCATGACTCTTGTGTCAAACTGGGGCGATGGGTATCTTCATTCCACTCCGATTTAGCAAACTCCCTTTTGGAAAAGCCGCCCTTCAAAGGGTTCAACCTGACAGCAACTCCAAAAGCTCTTTTTCTAGCCTCCTTTCCGCCTGGAGCTCCTGCCTAGGGCAGACATGGCCCACTGGAAACTATCTGTTTTTTTTTTTTTAAATTTAAAACTCTTTTTATTAGCATTTTCAAACACAACCGGTAGCTATGCCACCATTAACACCCCAAACCCCACAGGTGAATCCAGTACATCACATCACATCATAGTTGCACATTTTGCTTATAGTCTTTTGAGCTACTTCTATCCATTTGTCTGGTATCACAATTTGTTTCCTTGACAGAACATGGGTCCATTTCTGTCGTCTTGAGTATGAGCACTTTGCTTGTTGTAGGGGATGAATTTCCCTTGTGTTCTTTTAAAGTCTCTAATTTTCTGGTGCCGTTAAGGTATTATCATGCGTCTCGTGGGAATGTACCATCAGATGGTTGTTAGGGAGAATTCACATAAATGTGCTAATTCCCTTCACCTTAGATACCCCCAGCAACGTTGCTGGATTTCTGAGGACTTGATTTTTTACCTGGAAAGAGTGGGAGCCTTTTCTCCCCCTCTTTCATTTATTTTGATGTGTGTTTTACATGTGTGTTCTTTGACTTTGGAGTTTTAAGATGGCTCCATGAGGCATCTTTTCATGTGTGTTACATAGCACCCTCCGTGCAGTGACACAGGGTTGTCTTTTTAGACTCCTCAAAGGTTTAAACACCTTCTCTGGGATAAACTACTGTTTCCCATAGAATGTAAAGTGAATTTGACTTTACCTGTCTTTCCAAATGTATAGACCCAGCACACCCCATCTTACAATGGAGTGCTGGAGGGGTTACATAGTATCCCATGTGTCTAAATACTCATGTAGCAGTCAAATGCTACCCTTTCCTATTGAAAAGTCTGGTGGCAGTGGTTTTAAAACAAACTACCATGATTTTTCCCGACCGCGAACACAGGTAGCTAAAAATCACATGAGCCATGTTTTTCAAGATGGCGCCTTTAAACCACTTTCTTTAAAGAGGTTCCGGTCTTCTTTTTTCACCATTTCTTTTAGGAAAGGTCCTTCTAGTGTTTGTCTCTGTGCTCCAAACCAGGTTTGGTTTCTTTGTTCGTGTGCCTTTGGCGGGCTTCAGGTCTGAAGACCACCTCTGGCGTCTAAGTGTCTGGGGTGGGCAGGAAGTGAGGGAGGTGCCCGAAACTCCCTGTGCTAGGAGGACCCAAATGCATTCTGGTGTGATTGGCTGGCTGACTGTCTGGCAAGGACAGCCACCCTGCTGGGTGAGTAACAGCTAGGCTGGAATGAATGGGAGAAAACTGTTTAAAAAGCGAGTCTCCAGGACTGGAAGGCAGAGTCGACCACTGGAACGAAAGAACCGAAGAAGAGCTGGAAGAGGACGGCTGCTACAACTCCTGAACCAACGTTAAGCCCTGCTGCAGGTCCGAAATTGCCAAACTCCATTCGACAGAGAAGCACCTTCAAGGATGGCTTCTTCCTTAAAGTTGGTGGGACCAGTCAACTTGTAAGACACCTGGATACCATTCTCAAGGCTGGTTAGTATTAACCAGGGAGAGGGAAACCATTTTGTGTTCTTGAATTTACAGCTACTGGAACTGAAGTATCTCCATTTTGTTTGCTTTCGTCAACGATCCCGTGTAGTGCAGGAGTCCCCAGACGTCCTCCTTCTTGTCCCCACGACTGAGGCTCAGGAACAGCGAGATCTGCAGGACCTGCCAGGAACAGCGACTTCAGCAGCATTTGTTTCTTCATACAAAGGTACTGTGCCAACCCGATTGAGAGAACGCCACTCTCCCGGTGAAAGTTCGGAAACTTTCCCAACTTGCAGGCCTAATCAACTTGTGACCCGATATGATTCTTTTTCGCATAAACCACTTCCAAGAACTTTCGCAATGACTTTACCGTTTGATACTAGAACTGCTCTTTCCTATATAGAACACTAGCCCATTGACTTTGGCCTGGCCTTTTGACTTGAATTGAACTCCTCTGGTGAACTGAAACTATTTGCACTGTCTAAAAAGTATATATGATCTATTTTACTTACCTTGTGCCTTTTGATCCTTCCTAAGTACTGAACTGCTATTTGGCTCCTATTTCGGGGGAGCTCAAACTGTCTCAAAACCTTAGAATCTTGTAATGAAGTGTATTGGTTTATAATATTAAGTTGCCTTCTCCTAGTGAAATGTTTTCTAAATGATTGTGTAATAAATGAATGAGTACTTTTACCAAGAAACCTTGAGTAGAAGTGTTTACTTGAACCACTGTGATTGAAAGTCCTTTGTTTAACTACTTGTTCACTCTTGAGATAAGCGTGGCTGCTCAGCTCGCTACCAAAAACTGTGCGGTACAGACTTATACCAAAGGTTGGTTTGGCTAACACCTGTAGTCCTAATTGTGTGTAGTGGTCCCAGAGGGTACTGCCGCAATTCTGCCTAACAATGATTGACATATGTACCCCATATGTGTCTAGATCTAGCTCGGTTATTCATTAGGCACTGTATTTTGTGTCTGCTTCGTTACAGTATAGACTATCCGCCCTCAATTGATCCATCTTTGGGGATTGTGCCCCTCCCCCACACCATCGCCATCCGTCGCTTTGCCAATAGCAGAAGTAGCGCAATTAATTTCCTCAAGCCGTTAGGCATGAGCTTTGTGTACCCTAGCAGTGCTACCAGCAGGTTCCGTTCCAATCTGTCACCTATTATCTCTCCCAAAGTGTCAAAAACTTGTTCCAGAATCCATAGATTGGAGGGCATTCCCATGCTGCATGCAAAAAGTTCACTGTACTGTTATTACATCTTACACAGCCCCTAGGGGTGTCCCGGAAACAACCTCTGGAGTTGATCAGGTATGTAATAAAATTGGTGTAGGTATTTAAAGTGGATTAGTTTAAATTTAACATTAAAAGCCACTTTCCTTGTTCCTTCGCAACAGTACCTCCATGTCTCGCCTGGTATCTCACACCCCAGTGATAGTTTCCATTTTTCCTTGGAGGAGGACGACTGCTCCACTCTGCCGTTGATGCACATGGGGTATATAGCTGAGACCACTCTATCATAACCCCACCGGATCACTTTATCGAGCATGTCGTAGGGAAGGTCGGGAATATTTGCAGTACAGAATTTGTCAATCTGTAGTACGTGAACACATCCAGGGCATTGAGTGCCCCTCTTGCTCTGAGTTCCTCTAGCTTTATGAATTGCCCACCCGGGAAGAGATCCCTGTAACAGGTTATCTGTAAACTTTTCATAAGAGGGACAAAACTTTGTTCGCTATTAAGGGGGATCACAGCTGTGTACTTCACCCTTAGATTTATGTTTGATACGTGACCATGCCCTACAAGTCAGTTCCACCATGTTCCTTACGCGTGATGCTCTGTCAGGTGCTGTGAGAATGGTCGACCGCAGCAGAAACGGTGCCGCGATCACCCGTTCCACCTCCACATGCATTCTGCCGCGTTTTAGTAGGTTTCAAACTCTGGTAGAACTAGGCTTACCCCATGTATTGGTGCTGTCAGTTTGTCCCATGATATTCTGGCCTGTTTCCCTGCCCAAATAAACATTAGTGTTGCTGATCGTAAATCACAGAATTAATCTCCAGGTAATGTCAGCGGGACATTAAGTAAAATATATAGGAACTGGGGTAATAGCACCATTTTAATCAGGGCAATTCTACCATAGAGGTTGAGGGGCAGGTTTTCCCACCGGACCATTGTGGATTTGGCATGCTCTACTACCTTGTGCTGGTTGTGTTTGTGCAGGATGGCTGCAGGATGTCTGATCCATATGCCATTGAAATCCCCACCCGTCCGCATACTGGTCTGCCATTCCTGTTAGTGGAAATATGACTGATTTAGCTGCGTTCACCCTGAGCCCAGAGAAGTTTCCGAATAGGAGGACATCCTGCATTACTTGGTCTGGGTTGCACTTGGGGTCGGTGATAAACAGTACCATGTCGTTGTCATAGAGAGAGATTACCACTCTGTGTCTGTACAACTGAATTCCTCTGTGTAGGTGACTCTCCCTTAATATTTTCGCCAGCGGTTCTATTGCCAGCGTGAATAACAGTGGCAACAAAGGGCAGCCCTGATGTGTGCCTCTCTCCAGTTTTATGTTCATTGTGAGTTTATCAGTCACCCGTATTTTAGCCATTGGTAGTGAGTATAGTAGTGACACCATTGAGATGAGCGGTTCCCCAATCCCCATCCTACGGAGTACTGTGAACAGGAAGGGCCATTCCACCGAATCAAACGCTTTAGTGGCGTCCAGTAAGGCTGCTATTATTGGCTTTCCCTGCTGTACCACAGCCATCAGCCTAAACATCCTCGGTATGCTGTGCTAGGTGGAGCACCCGGGAACAAACGCTGCTTGATCTACCCATACCATCTTTTGCATCAGGGGTGCTAACCTAGATGCCAATATCTTAGCCAGGATTTTATCATCTAGGTTGTTGAGGCTGATGGGCCTATATGATGAACAGTCATTTGGGGCTTTATCCGGCTTCAGTATCACCACTACCACTGCTTCCCTAAGAGACTCTGGTAACTTGCTGTCTCACAGACTCTGATGAAGCATCTGTAGTAAATACGGGGCACGTTTCTCAGCAGAGTGCTTGTAGAACTCTGTTGTGAAACCATCCGGTCCGGGGGATTTCCCGGCTGGAAGAGACCTAATAGCTCCTGCCACCTCTTCCAGAGACACCAGACAACCCAACCATACTTTCTTCTCAATTGCACCAATATAAGGCCACCTGATCTGGATAGGTGCTTACTTCCTGTTGGGAAGAGTTGAATGTGGGAAGAGTATAGATGTCTGTAGAACCACCAGAATTCCTGCACTATCTCTATATCCGCAATCCTTTCCACCCCTTGGGTGTCGTTTATGGATCGAACCAGACAATCCTTGAGATTGTCTGGTTTCACGGCCCTTGCTAGTAGCCTGCCCGCTTTCTGTCCTTGTTGGTAGCGGTTGATTTTAGTTTGGAGGAATTTGGTTCCTTGTCCATGTACAGCTTTGTGGGTGATGCAGGGGGCTTTAAAGTGAAGTTAATGTGTTTTTTTTACTGGTAGCCACATGGCTCGAAATTACCTGGCTAGCTTGAAACCAGTAGCTACCAGGAGCTGCTTTTGGCTCTCCCAGGCCAACTAATGCAGTACGTACACACCTATGTGAATTTGACTCTGAGTTTAGGACAATCTTTAAACAAAAGTTAGGACACATCTATATGACATTTAAAGCATAAAGGGTCAAATAATGGACAAAAGTATATGTTTGCATGTTATTTGGAAGCAAGATTTATGAAACGCTGTGTACTAGCTCCTCGTTGCCCAATGGTAGCTCCTTGTCGCGGGTTAATTATGAATCCCCAGGAGCTGCTTTTAACTCCTGCTTACACAATCCTAATTTCGATCCCTGTCCAGTGTACACTTCCCAGGGGTGATGTGATGTGGTCTCTTCTATGTAGTCTCAGGACTAGTCGTGCTGCAGTATTTTGGATGTGCTGTAGTTTTTTGTTGAGGTGTTCTGGCATTCCAAGAGGCCGTTTGCATAGTGTAGTCTCGATAGTACCAAGGAGATGATTGCAAGGGCTCCGAGTGGGAAATGGAGGTAGGGGAGTATCTCTCCTATTAATCGCAGGAGATGGAAGCATTTTTTTGCTATTGCACTGACTTGACTTGTGGTTCCCGTAAATGCCTGTTTATGAGAATTCCCCGTTTTTTTTTCATCATTGTCGATGTCTCTGGTTGGGTTCCCATGCACAGCATGCAGTTCAGGTATGTCTGTGCTGCATGGTCTTCTGGAGGAGAGACGATTGATTCAGCTTTGGTCTGATTTAGTATGAGATTGTGGTTTGTCTTCCAGGTGTATATGTCCATAAGGCATTTGTTGAGGGTGGTGTTTGGGTCTTGGTTGGAGGTTATCTTGAAAATGAGTTTGGTGTCGTCTGCGTAGTTGTAGGCGGTCAGTCCATGGGTTTGAATGAGTTTCATTAGGGGGGCATTTAGATGTTGGAGAGGCTTGATCCTTGTGGTATGCCACAGGTCAGGTGATGTTTTTGGTGTTAGATGTAAATGGTGATAATTGTGTTCTTCTTAAAAAGAATTGCCAACAGAACATTTTGTCCTTTCTTTTAGAAGTCTGCGTTAGAGAAAAAAAAATGAAAGCATCTTCGGTGCTGTATGTGACTGTCTTACTCTAGATAGTTGAACAGCTGAAGTACTAATGGTGACCAGAAGACGTAAGGTGGAATATATGTCGGAAATGGAGGTGGGAAAAGATGCATTGAGAACAAACCTAACCATGAAATCAAACAGTGATAAATAGTGAAGCAGGACTTCTATTGAGAGTAAATCCAAGTTCTCCAGCATGGGGTCTGGCAGGGATTCACATGCTCATGAATATTTCCCGTCGTCAGGCTGGGAATCCTCGGTAAAGGAAAAATCAGTATCAGTTTTGTTTCTGATCTGTCTTTCTCAGTAGTAACCAATCACTGTTCTCTGGGTCATACTGCCCCCAGCCAATGACTGCCCTCGCCCTAAGCCCCGCCTCTGGCAGCCATCTTCAGATTTTTACCGCACGCTCAAGTGTTGGGAGTCCTCGTGTTTAGCTCTCGAGCTTTTGCTGCGTTTACGTGCTTTTTCAAAGAGAATTTCTCATTTTTCGGTCAAATAGAGCCTCAAGCTCCACCGTCTCTACATCCGATTAACGGGGATCCGTGTCGGTTTTTGTACGCCCCACATGGGTGAAGATTTTGTCGAGTTACGCTTCTTGGAGGATTCCAGAAGTTTCTGCGGCCTACCCGAACATGGCCCAGGAGAAAGGAAGCTCGACGCCCGGAAAAATATTCAGGGTCTGCCCGGGAAGCCAGCTACAGAATGTGTTCAAGGAAGACGAGCATTCGAAATGTCTCTACTGCCTTCATGAGGACAAAACGCATGTGGGGAAGGACTGTGCGTTTTGCAGGAACATGTCGGAACAGACCATCAGGGACCGACACATTTGTCTCTCCAACTGGCTGGAAGGAAGGAGTCCGTCAGGTGAGTAGAAGAAGAAGAAGTCCAAGCGGTCTTCTAAGTCCTGTGAGGGTGCCCCGGCGACGGGGGCCCAACAGAAGGCAAAGCACCGCGAGTCCGCGGGCACCGGGAGTGCCGAACGGTCGGGCTCTTCGGCTGCCAGGCAGGGCGCGCCTTCCCCGGCACCATCAAACACGAGCCAATGCTCTGGTTCAGGGAAGAGGAAATCCGAGAACCCGGGCAAGCCTCTGGAGAGGCCCCGGTCGATCTCGAAGGATTCGGCTGAGGGGGAGCGAGGCGGTGACCCTCCCCCTAAGGTGAAGGCCTCAAGCGCCCCTAAGGCGGTGAAGGCCTTGATTCACCCGGTCAAGGCCTCTATCGAGGGAGTCGCGGCGGCCCTGGCGCAGCCTGTGAAGGCTACACCAGTGGAGGCGACCTCGGGGCCCAGAGTCTCCCTGCCTCCGCGGAGGGAAGCCTCTTTCACTCTTTCAGACCCATCGAAAAGACCCCCATGAAGACCCCAGCAGAAAAAGAGGGGGGGGCGGTGGCCATTGTGGACACGGACACAACATCTGAGCAGGAGCTGGCAGAAGTCCTAGAGGGCCTCGACGAGGACGTCGAAGAGGCCCGTCCCCACGGGAGGGATCCCGATGAGGGTGACGATGAGAGTGCCGGCGGCACCGGCGAGGGTCCTAGTCAGCCGTCGCAATACAATCCTTATGTTCAGGGATAAGGACGAGATTGCCCTTACCACTGACAGAGGACCCGGTAACAGGTCCAACGGAGGAACCAGAGCCGGTCCCGGCGGGTAGCCCCCGAACAAGAGAAGACGGATCCACCCAGCCCCGCCTTCTCAGCCCTCGCGGCCTGCTCAGCCTTTACCCACGTCCCCCGTCCCTGGGGATGACAAGAGAACAGACACGGCCACGACGGGTACCGACGACGGCGGTGACGACGGGATGGAGCTCCCATCACCAGCCCGGGCATCCCCATCCGATGAGATCGGATCTTTCCATGCAATGATCGCCAGGGCATCCGAGCTTTTTCAGCTCTGCCCCGAAGAAAAGAAGGAAGGTTTCCTTTACCAACGGCGCGAGGCCAGGAGGAAGTCAGTCCTCGCCGTGCCTCTGCTGGATGACATCTGGGATGAGGGTCTCACCCTTCTCAAGAACCCGTCTACGAAGCCTGCCAAGAAGAATCGGTACGAGAAGAAGTACCGGGTCCCCGACGCGGCCCCTTTGTGCCTTAGGGCACAACCTACCCCGGACTCGGTCGTCTCAGCGGTGGCCAAGAAGAAAGCAGGGGGGGGGGCATCGGTCTCAACGTCAACTTCCCCGCCGGACGGCGAAGGGAAGAAGCTGGACGCAATGGGACAATGAGTTATCTCGTCGGCGGCAACAACGATTAAGGCGGCCAACGCCCTCGCGATCATGGCCCGCTACGACAGGGAGTTATGGTACAAGATCGCCCCCCTGTTGGACTTCCTTCTGGATGACAAGAGGTCCGAGGCCCTGGAGATCTTGCAAGAAGGCGAAGTGGCGTCGGACCACGCCATTACGGTGGCAACGGACATTGCCGACACCGGTTTCCGCCAGCTAGGCAACAGCGTTTGCCTTGGACAACGAGGTTGGCTCAAGGCGACGGATTTCCGCCAGGATGTACAAGCCAAGGTGCTGGACATGCCGTTCGACGGGAACAACCTGTTTGGGAAACGTCCGCCAAGCAAGATTGAACCGACAGCAGGGTCGGGCCCCCACCGAAGCACCCCGGTGGGAGGCCGGCTGGCGAAGTTCGTCAGCGTGTGGGAGTCCATCTCCACCAACCGTTGGGTGCTGGACGCCCTGGCCCAGGGGCACGCCCTTGAATTTCTAAAAAAGTACCCCTGCATTCCACCCGTGGTCAGGAAGGAAAATCGCGTCCCTCAACTACTTTTGGAGGTGAGGGCGTTGCTCAGAAAAGGTGCCATCAAGCTCGTCCCGAAGAGGCTCCAGGGCTGCGGAGTATACTCAAGGTACTTCCTAGTAAAAAAGAAAACGGGAGGATGGCGCCCTATCCTGGACCTGCGACGGCTGAACAAGTACATCAAGGCACAGAAGTTCCGGATGGTCACCCTCCAGCACGTGCTGGGACAACTGGAGGAGGGCGATTTCCTGTCGTCATTGGATTTGGAGGATGCGTACTTCCACATCCCCATTCTGAAAGGTCACCGTAAGTTCCTCAGGTTCGTGGTCCAAGGACGGCACTACCAGTTCAAGGCCCTCCCGTTCGGATTGAAGTCGGCACCCAGGGTGTTCACCAAGTGCCTCGCACCGGTGGTGGCGCGGCTGCGCCTGCAGGGGATCCACGTCTACCCCTACCTGGACGACTGGCTCATACGAGCAGGGACAAGGGAGCTTGCCGTGGATCACACAGAAAAGACCGTCCAGCTGCTCACGGACCTGGATTTCTCCATCAGCTTTCCCAAATCCCACCTGGTCCCGTCGCAAGTCGCACTGTTTCTGGGAGCAAAGCTCTACACAGTGGCGCGCCTGGCCTCACCGTCGGAAGAAAGGACGAAGGCCATCCTGGGCAAGGTGCAGTGCCTGCTGGCCACAGACGTGGCCAGGGTGAGGTCCATCAAGTCCCTCCTCGGGATGATGTCCTCCTGCATATATCTTGTGCGCCTGTGCAGGCTTCGGATGCGCCCTCTGCAAGAGTTCCTCGACTCCCACTGGATTCAAGCGACGGGCAGCTTCGAGGACGGGATTCCGCTCGACGAGACCTTCCGACGAGCGATCTGGTGGTGGGGCACCCGCGCTCATCTGACGGCGGGCACAGACTTTCAGTCCCCATCCCACTAGATAACGGTGACGACGGATGCCTCCCTGGAAGGGTGGGGAGCACACACCGGAGATCTTCACGCAAGAGGCCTTTGGCTCCCGGAGGAGAAGAAGCTCCACATCAACATCCTGGAGCTCCGTGCAGTGTTCTGGGCCCTCAGGTCCTTTCTCCCGTCCCTCAAGGGCAAGGTGGTGAGAATTGTCACTGACAACACCACCACGATGTTCTACATCCGGAAGCAGGGAGGAACCAGATCCCCAGCCCTCTCCAAGGAAGCCCAGGATCTGTGGCATTGGGCCGTCGCCCAAGGGATGTTTCTGGTGCCTTTTCATCTGGCAGGGATAAAAAAACACCATTGCTGACTCACTCAGCAGGGAGCTGCGCTCGTGCCACAAGTGGGAACTACGTCAGGATCAAGTGGATCGACTCTTCCGACGATGGGGGGGAAACCCCAGATCGACCCGTTGGCGACGAACTCCAAGTGCCAGAGGTTCGCCAGCAGGTTTCCCTAGCCGAGGAGTATGGGCGATGCTTTCTCGTTCCCCTGGGAAGGCCTGTTCCTTTATGCGTTCCCTCCGTTGCCGTTGCTGCTCCGACTCGTCAACCAGCTCAAGAGGTCCCGGTGCAGGATGATCCTGGTCGCACCGGCATGGCCGAGGCAGATCTGGTTCCCGGACCTTCTGGACTTGTCAGTGTCCCCACCAGTCAAGCTGCCGACGGACGCGGATCTTCTCTCCAGAGAAAGAGGCGCCATACTTCATCACGACCCGGAGTCGCTGAACTTGCAGGCCTGGCTCCTGCAGCGCTAGAGTTTGGAGGGTACGATATCCCGGCTGACTGCAGAGAGGTCCTTGCAAAAGCCAGGGCGTCCTCAACTCTCAAGTGCTACGTACATAAGTGGAAGAGGTTCTCTGTCTGGTGCCGTGCACAGAAGATTAACCCTCTACGGATTATGGCCCCTCAAGTGCTGCCGTACCTACTGTCGCTGGCCAAGGCTGGACTGGCTCACGCCTCCATCAAGATACATCTAGCTGCGATCTCCCGATACACCAGAACCACAGGTCGGGCATCCTTGTGGTCCCATCGCCTGGTGAAGGAATTCATGAAGGGACTGTTCCGATCGTTCCCGCCGGGGAAGGCCCCTGCCCCGGCGTGGGAACTCAACGTGGTGCTGACCAGGCTCATGGGGGCGCCATTCGAGCCCCTGCATTCGGCGCCGCTGAAATTCCTGTCGTGGAAGACTGCGTTTCTTGTGGCCATCACCTCCGCACGGCGAGTGGGGGAGATCCAGGCCCTATCCTGCACGCCTCCATACTTAACTTTCCACGACACGAGGGTGGTGCTGAGGACGCACCCCTCATTTATGCCCAAGGTGCCGTCGGACTTCCACCTCAACGAGCCCTTGGTGTTACCTGTTTTCTTCCTGTCGCCTTCGTCTCCGGCCGAGAGGACTTTGCACTCGCTGGATGTGGCTAGAGCGCTGAAGTTCTACGTGGACCGAACGAAGAGTTTTCGGAAGACATCACAGCTGTTTGTGAACTTTGGACCTGTGAACCAAGGGAAGGCTCTCTCGAAGACTTCCATTTCCAGATGGCTCTCCGGCTGCATCATGCATTGTCATCGATTGGCAAACCGACCGTTGCCGGCCGTCCGAGAGCCCACTCGACCAGAGCGATCGCTGCTACCACGGCGTTCCTGTCTGGTGTGCCCCTGCTAGACATCTGCAGGGCTGCTACGTGGAGGTCAATGCACACCTTTACGAGATTCTACTGCGTCGACCGGGATTCCAGGAAGGAGTCCAGAGTCGGCTAGGCAGTGCTGCGCAACCTATTCGCTTAAGGTGAGCCTGGTGAGGAGGTAAGAGATGCTTAATGTTGAGTTTTATGTAATGCTTAATGTTGAGCCTTGCCACCTCCCGTGGTTGTGCATGTGTACTGCTATGTATTTTTATATTCATGAGCATGTGAATCCATGCCAGACCCCATGCTGGAGAAGGAACAAGTTACTTACCTGTAACTGTTGTTCTCCAGCATGGGTCTGGCATGGATTCACATGCGAACCCTCCCTCCTGCCCCTCTACGGCTCTTCACTTGGTCATACTGCCACTTTGCGTGCTACCAAATCTGAAGATGGCTGTCGGAGGCGGGGTTTAGGGAGAGGGCAGTCATTGGCTGGGGACAGTATGACCCAGAGACCAGTGATTGGTTACTACTGAGAAAGACAGGTCAGAAACGAAACTGATACTGATTTTTTCTTTACCGAGGATTCCCAGCCTGACGACGGGGAATATACATGAGCATGTGAATCCATGCCAGACCCATGCTGGAGAACAACAGTTACATGTAAGTAACTTGTTCCGTAGACAACAACAACAAAGGTAGATGAGCAGTAAGTACCAAAATTCACCCTGCTGCCCATGTCCACCCAAGAATTCTGAAGGCACAGGAGGCAGGCAAAAGGTGCATTCCTCAGATATTACATGCATTTTCATGAAGTCTGATAGAGTGTGAAAATGGTGAATTAGTGAGGGCGGACATGCATCTTAATAGGTTGAAGGGCAAAAGCCCCTCTTGCAGGAGTTATTCAATGACTTTTGTAGCTGTGGCTTTTAACTCAGGCTGGTCCATAAATAAGTAAAAGGCAAAATAGCAATGCAAGCATGAGTGTGGCAGAATGGAACTCAAGCTTGCAAGTGCCACTGAGGACCTCTTTGCTCACTATCTAGAGATTAAGCACAACCTCATGGTCAGGACCTGCGTGCATGCAGATGTGCATCACTATGTCTGGGAAAGGTTTATTTTTGCATCTAGAAGTCAGAAATCTGGACCCGGTTCAGGAATGGAGTTAATTTCAGTTTTATATTCAGCAGGCTCGTGGTCCTGCAGATCACACACTGTCACCAGTGCAGGAATTAGGCTGGATTTCAAAATTTCAAAATTGTCTACTGAGATCCAGGGAAGCCAAAGTCATGTCTGAGCCAGTGGTCCGCTATTTCCACAGCTGTGAGCCATTTTGAATTAGAAGAGCTCTGCTGCTTCTTTTGTTTTGCGTCCAAGCACATTAAACTGCAATTATCAGTATATGGCTGCAGCCAGAACTAGCAAGTGGATCATTTCAAGTGGCTATAGTCGCTTATTTTTATTAACCCGCCATTCAAGGTACGAGTGGCAAGTTAATAATGACAGGAATGCATAACGTCACCTCCTGTGTGTTGCAATAACTAAAAACAGGGGATAAACTCATGCATTTTCTTTCACTGTTTTATTTCCAGAGATTCTTGCTGGTTAGAAATTGTAGACTTCCATTCACGATGGGGAAACTACTCAAAAATATTGTGTGGTGGATTGTGTGGACTCTCCACCCTAGTATTCCAGGGGTTGAGCCTCTAGGAACTGGATTGATCTAGCCGCTACTCAATGTATTTCCTAGAAGGTGGAATAAGTGGGATTCTGCACCCCCACCAAGACGCAGTAACACATACCAAGGGGTATTGCAGATCCGTTCCCGAAGGCCATTCACTAAGTTTACCTCAGAGTCCCTGGAGACCTCTGGTTCAAAACCGTAATATATACTCGTGTGTGAGTTTTGACTTTGATATCCAGAGTGGAGCATATCCGGGACAGACTCTGAAATAGATTCCCCACAGTGAAACCTTTCTGGGTAGTGTGCATGCCTGGCCCGGGCAGAACCCGACAGGATTTAGAAGGCAAAGCATGAAGCACGTGTAGCAGGAGAACAGTTCCTGAACCCAGAGAGAGGAGCAATCGCGATCCCCACTGTTGATTGGAAAAGCTGTGAGAGACAGAAGGTTACTTTCCCGTGGCTCTGAGCCTTGTGAATGCCTGAACTCTGCCAGAAAGGTTCCAAGATAGTGGTGGTGTTCATAGCTGCATATAAAGTTGTGTACTAAACGGGTAAGATAAATCACCTCATTGGACAATGCAGAGGGCCACAATTGAACAGATTAAAAAATTTGGGGCAACCGCAAACCCTGAGCGAATCCAAAGTTTCAAAATACACAGTGGCCCAAGCCAATCCCACTAGTCAAGGGATAGACATTTCCCTCATTTAGGAGTTTGGTCCAACACCTTCACTAATGGAATACAGAATAAAAATGACATGTTTTTGAACCACATTTATTAGGTATCAAGTGTCATTGCTCAGCATTATTTATTTGTTTGTTAGTAATGAACCATAGCCCGTGGACATCAGGGTGCCACATTAACACATGGACAGTTCAGTCTAGACAAGACATAACCTCTTAATATTAAAGGGAGTGGTAGAAAAGCTTTTCGAAAAGTAAACTTTTTAAACATTTCCTGAAAATGGGATGCTTTCTTTCCTGATGTAGATTACTGGAAGATCTTTCCATGCCTGGGCTGCCAACACAGGAAATGATCTTCCCTTTCCCCTTGTCCTTTTTACCCGGGAGATTGAAAGGCACTGTGCTGTGCTCAAGCGTAGAGCTCTACTCAGTTTATTATACGATATATGGGATTTATAATGCACCTATACACAAGTGTTTTAAGGCGTGACGAGGCAAGGGAGGGGGACAAAGGGAAGACGGAGACTGCGATCTTACTAGGCCAAGTGACCTTGAGATTGCGCAAGTACAGGGGAGAGGGGTCGGGAAAAGTACGAGGGGTAAGGGGAGGGGGCAGTGCAGAACATGGGGGCAAACAATGACAAGCAGTGCCACCAACGGGTGGCAAGTGCAAGGGTAAGTGCAGACAGCAGGTGTCCAAAGTGCCGGAAGGGGGACTGTAGGGTTACAGATTCAGACCCAAATGCAGGGGTTGCTGGGGGCGCAATGCAGGTGTGCAACTGGGCGGAAAGGGGACCTGGCCCCGAGATCAGAGGGTAGTCAGGTGACCAGTGCAGTTTCAGCCAGGAATTCAGCAGGGGAGAGGAAGAGAGAAGGCAGAAGCAAAGAGGAAAGTCTTAAGGTGCTTCCGGAACCAGAGATGGTTCTCCTCAAGTTTCAGAGTGGCAGGGAGGCTATTCCAGAGGGAACCCTCAGCCGATGAAAGAGATCTACCACCAACTCGTTGCTTGGAGAAGCGGCTGACCCCGATGGGGTTGGAGGCGGAGGAGCGAAGAGCTCAAGTAGGAATGTATTTACGAAGAGAGTTGGCAGTATTGAGGCCCCAGGCTCCAGAAGGGCCTTGTGGACAATGCAGAGGGTCTTCAACTTAATCCTTGCAGCCACTGGGACCCAGTGCAGAGATTTCCGTGTTTGAGGCCAAGGACAAGTCTTGCAGTCCTGTTCTGGATGAGTTGCAGAGGGCGGAGAGTAGAAGCAGGCAGATTTAGAAATAGGCTGCTGCAGTAGTCGAGCCTAGAGAGAACCAGAGCTCTGGAGACAGTGATCTTCTGGGGGAAGGAGAGGAAAGGAAGAATTACTCTAAAGAGGTATTGTTTTGTATTTACTTTTTACCAAAGCGCTTCACAAAGAGAATATCACAGTACATTAAAATCAGTATAAACAATTGTGTTCACAATTAGCCAATAGGAATCGGACAGGAGACAGGTAACATTTTAGGGAGGAGCGAAACAGAGAGTAAGAGGTGATAGATCGGAGGGATAATGGAAGAAGGTTCCAGTGGAGATGGGCCAACAACTGAAAAGATCGAAAACGAGATTGTGCACAGGGGGCACGTGGAACAGTAAGTAAGAAGAGTCCAGCAGAACTGAGAGAACGGGACAGAGAGTAAAATGAAAGAAGAGAGGCAAGATTATCAGGGGCAAGGCCATATAAAGATTTGAATACTAGACAAAGGAAATAGAATCTCAGCTTAGAGTAATAGGAAAGCCATCCAAGGGAGTCAGGAGAGGAGATAGAATCACGATAGGATAATAAGCAAAGCGAGTGGTTAGAGGACTAATGCATTGATTTGAGGGGGCTAGACGAGAGCGAGGGGGGCCAAAGAGTTGAACAGAACAGTAGAAAAGTCGAGAGAAAATTAGAGAAGAGACCATGAGCTTAGTAGCATGAAACGTGAGAAAGGGGCGAATTGTATGAGTATTAAAGAGGTGATAACGACAAGCGCGAGAGGTAAGTCAGATGTGATGACTAAAGGAGAAGTTAGAGTCAAGATAGAAACCAAGATTACGGGCAGTAGGAGAGAACCACAGGGTAGAGGGCTGAAAGAGAATGAAGGGAGGAGGAGAAGGAGGAAGAAGACTAGTAGCAGGAAAGAAAAGAACTTCAGTTTTTCCGTTATTTAAGGTGAGGCAATGAGAAGTCATCCATGACTTGATGGCAGTGAGACGGGAAGAGAGAGTGGAATGGATGTCAGGTGTGAAAGACGAAAAAGAAAGGAAGAGCTGGGTGTATTTGCATAGAAGTGGTGCGACACTCCAAAAGCAGAGATAACAGGGGCAAGAAAAGAGGTATATAAAGAAAAAAGAAAAGGACCAAGAACAGACGCTTGAGGAACTCCATGATCAAGAGGAAAAGGAGAAGTTTTGCCGCCCCAGGATACGGCAAATGTGCGGTTAGATAGATGTTAAGAGAACCAGGAAAGGACAGAACCGCGAAAACCAAGTGAATAAAGTGAGTTAAGCAAGGAATGGTCCACTGTGTCAAAAGCAGCCGAGAGGTCAAGAAGAATAAATACCGAAGTGTTTCGAGTAGCGAGCAGTAAGAAAAGAGTTAAGCAGTGAAGTCAGGGCAGTTTCTGTGGAGTGATGTGGACGAAAGTCAGATTGAGTAGGAGGAAGAAGAGATGGATCAGAAACAAAGAATGAAATTTGTGAGTAGACAATACGTTTCAAGAGTTGAGAGAAAAGGTAAAAGAGCAATAGGGTGGAAATTAGAGGCAAGAGAAGGATTAGCCATGGGTTTCTTAAGAATAGGTATAATAATTGCATGTTTGAAGTCTGATGGAAAAGTTGAGATGGTAAGCCAAATATTGAAGAAAGAGGTGAGAAAAGAAACCAGAAGTGGGTAGACTTTAGGAATGAGTAACGAGGGAAGAGGATCAGTAGGTGCAGCAGTAGGGTGAGTTCTAGCGAGAAGAAGAGCTACGTCAGAGTCAGATAGAAGAGTGAACTTAAAAACAGTAGTAGAGGGAGAAGGAAAGGATAGAGAGGAGGGTTAAATAAAGGGGATGACAAAATATCCTGACGCACACTATGTACTCTAGAAGTGAAAAAGTTTGCAAGATCTAATCAGAGATGATATAATGGAGGGATCAGGTTTAGGAGGAGAAAGTAAACAAGTCAAAGTTTGAAAAATACGGCGAGGATGAGAAGATTGGGTATTAAGAAGATCGGAAAAGTAGGTGCACTTAGCAGATTTAAGGCAGGTGTCATAGAGTGTGTGATATGAAAAGTATGTGGACTGATTAGTCGGAGAACGATCTTCAGGAACAGGGCCAAGGGAGGACGGCCAGAGAGTGACAGGAAACGAGGGTGCAGGTGTGCCAATGAGGAGAATCTCTGTCTTACTGGCATTAAGGCAGAGATTGTTGGCGGCACACCACTCTTGGATAGCAGACAGTCAAAGATGAGAGAAGGAGAAGAGGTGACCGAAGGGAGCCTGTAAATGAGTGGAGGGTCATCCGCATAGCACTGAAAGTTGGGGCAGAGAGCAGCAATGCTGTGGGAAAGAGGTGCCAGGTATTGGTTGAACAACCAGGGAGAGAGGTTAGACCCCTGAGGAACACCACAGGTAGCCAGTGAGATGGAGGAGAGGAATGACCCAAGTTGGACCTGGGAGGGTCGATAGGAGAGGAAAAAGGTCAGCCAGGCCAAGGCCTGATCGGTGATACCCAGGTTATCAGAGTCGGTTGAGCAGGATGCCATGGTTGACCGTGTAAAAGGCAGAAGAGAGATAGAGTAGGATGCGGACAGAGGGGAGATTAGATTTTAGGTTGGACAGCAGGTCTTCACGGATGTTCAGGAGAACAGTTTCCTTGCTTCTGGCTGCTCTGAAGCCAGACTAATGGTCATGGAGACAACCAACAGATTCAGTATGAAGATGGAGCTGGGAGATGGCCAGCTTTTCCAGGAGTTTGCCCAGGAAAGGAGTGATAGAGATTGAGCGATAGTTAGCCGGTCAGGAGGGGTCAGCTGAGGGTTTCTTCAGAAGAGGGTGTATAAGAGAGTGCTTCAGGGGGGAAGGGAAGGCGCCATTGGCAAAGGAGTGGTTGCAGAAGTCAGCCAGGGCAGGAGCAAGGGTGTCAATTTGATCCTTGATGGTTTTGGAAGAACAGGGGAGAACCTGTTTTGAGACTTTCATAGATCAGACTTGTCTAGAAACCTAGTCAGGGGAGAAAAGAGGAAAGGCAGAGAAGGAGGGAGGAGAGGTGGCCAAAGGCGGGCCAGAGGTAGAGCAGAAAGTAGAGGAATGAGGAGGAGAGGGCGAGAGAGTGGACAGGATGTCCTGCGTTTTAGAGATGAAATGAGAATCCATGGCCGTGCAGAGGGCCTGGGAGGGGACAGAAGAGGTAGAGACTGCAGCAGGATTGGCCAGCTCCTTGCAGATTTGAAAGAGCTTGGCTGAGTTGTTGGATGCCGCAGAGACGTGGGCTTGGATGTGGGCTCTCGGTGAGGACAGAGAGCTGTTATTGTCTTTGGAGCCGGCGGCAGGCCAGTTTGTCAGAGGATGCACAAGAAGCAAGCCATTTCCTCTCAGCCACCCTGCACTTGAGTTTAAGGGTCCGAGATCTAAGTCGTACCAGGAGTTGCACTTGGCTTTGGGCTTCAAGCGGATCCTCATGACAGGGGCAAGAACATCGAGAATAGCAGAGATAGCAGAGTGGAGCATCCAAAAGGATGTGTCAAGATGTGAGTAAGCCAGAGGAGGGGGAGAGAAAGTGGCAGTGAAAGCCTCAACTGACACACGCTTCATAGTTCGGATAACCGAGAAGGTAGGTGGCAATGCTGGATTTGGTTTGGCCTGAGGGGTAGAGAGGGAGAGATGGGAGGAAAGGAGAAAGTGATCACTCCAGGAGAGAGGACTGGTGAGAGGGATAGAGAGGGGAAGGGTGTGAGGAGATCAGAACATCCAGAGTGTGCCCTGCAGAGTGAGTCGGGCCAGAGGGGAGAATAGAAACGAAAGAGTCCACAGGAAGAACAGGAGGCATCCAGTGGATGTTAAAGTCTCCAAGAAGGAGGAGTTGAGTGGTCGAGGCTAGGAAGGAGGAGGAGTGGTCCACCCACTCAGAGAGGAAGGAGGTGATCTGACCTGGAGGCCGATAGATAGTAGCCACAGTAAGACAGTGACCAGGAGAAAAAGAAAGCCTGAAGACCAGGCATTCGAAAGAGTAGGCCTGCATAGGAATCCACTCCGGGAAGATCAGGGATACACCCCCCGCAGAACGGTTGGGTCTGGGCGCGGAGAGATCTTGTAGCCATCGGGGAGGAGAGTGTCAAAGTTTGACAGAGCTGGCCGTGAACCATGTCTTGGTGAGACCCAGGACATTGAGGTCAAGTTCTTCCAGGTGGCAGCGGATGTCAGAGGAGTGTTTGACAGCTGAGCGAGAGTTGAGAGTGGCAATATGGAGAAGGTTAAGGCTAGCCTTGGTCTTTTTTCTCTGTTACATATTGTGCCCGACACAGAGGCACAGATTAGTGGGCTGCACCACACGAATATCTCAATAATTGTTCTGTTTATAACATAAGGATTGATACGATAACAAAAAGTAAGCAGTGCCCGCTCAACCTCTATTTTGATATGCAGAAGGTTGCCATCCTTGAAAGACTTCCGGGGAGGGGTACAAATCAGAGGTATGCCCTGCGGAGGTGTAGAGGGAATACGAGGGGGGGCAGAAGAGGAAGGAGGAGAAGGCAAGGTAGCCAAGGAAGAGACAGAGGTGGGAGGCAAGGAAGCTGAGGATGGGAGAGAAGGCACAGCAGGAGAAGAAAGGAAATTGATGAGGTGCGGGAAGCATCTATCAAAGAGGAGAAGGTTGGCCTGAGGACTTTGGACCAAGACTGTGCCATTCAGGTACATTAATGTTGACCTTCGAGGAGTGGAAGTGGGCCAGGAGGGCCTCCCAGTGGGTGCCACCATTAATGGGAAAAGAGGAGAAAGGATAAATCACAGAGACCATATGAAGAGTCCATAGGTCTGGCGAGGGAACGACAAAGAGGATGTCGGTGAGGGTTTGTCTGGAGGAAGCACTGGTATAGGTGTCAGCGATAGGGAGGCCTAGGTTGGAGACCAAGATGTCCCTTTTTAAACGTCTTCCTACCAGACTTCATAAGGAGAGCAGGATAGTCGATAGAGAAGCAGTTAGAAAAGATAGGAAAAACGGAGCGCACCATAGAGTAGGTGGGGGAAGAGACAAGATGGAGAGGGGTTGCGGGGGGGAGACACAAGGGGAGGGGTGCAAGCAGACGAGACAGAGAGCGACGAGACAATAGTAGACAATTTACCAAGAAGACAAGCACTCGGACATTAGTAGAGTAGTTTACTAAGAGGAACAATTTACTAAGAAGACAGGAACCAAAGACAAAAGGACAAAGTAGTTGGCAAATGTAAACCTGGAGGAAGAAAGAATGCAGCAGAACACACGGCAGTTCAATGCAAGACAGGGCAGTGAGTGAGGCGAAACACAAAACCAATCCAAGAGCAGAGAATTCGACAAATGATGGCCTAGCAGAGGGAGAAATACAACTGGACAACACAAGGCAGTATGATGCACAACAGGGCAATAGGTGCAGTATACAAGAAAGCAATGTACAAGAGCAGAGAAGTTGACAAGTGGTAGCCTAAAGGAGGAAACAATACGGCAGAACACGGAATAGTAGCATAATCAAATGAACTGAGCAGACAGTGAGGAAGAACAGAAGGGGGCGCGTGGGAGCAGGAGGAGGGAAGAGAGAGGGGAACACTCAATCCGGGAGAAGCGAGGGACAAGCGGTCGGGGAGTAGCCAGGAAGTTGCGAGGAACTTGTGTTGGGTGCAGGAGGGAGAAGGGGAGGGCGTGAGGCAAATGCACGTGACACATGGTCCGGGAGTAGCTGGGAAGTTGCGAGGAAAACACGATCAGGATGTAGCGAGGGACACGCAAAGGGTGCATGAGGGAGAAGGGGGGCACGAGCAAGATGCACGGAACATGCGGTCCATGAGTAGCGAGGAAGTTGCGAGGAACACGAGATTGGGCAGTTACGAGGAACCAGGCGATATGGGGCGCGCCGCTGCAAGCGAAACCAGGGTGGCAGTGTGAGGAACCCCGCAATCCAGGATTGCGAGGGACCATGCGGGCTATGGTGCGCAGGCGCGAGCGAGGCCCAGAAGGGAAGGGCGCCAAGACGCATGACAATTGCAGACGTTCAGGGAATGCACCAACCAAGCATGGCCAAGGATGGAGGGTGCGCTAGAGCACACATGACCCCGGGATTGCGAGGGACCACCCAAGTCGGGCTGAGTTGGGAGGCAGAGAAGGCGAGGACGTGGAGGCATGCGTAGTCGAAGATTGCAAGGGATCACGCGGTCAGGGGATGCGCAGCACGCGCGGAGGCTGCGCAGGGGAGGAGCGTGAGGGGCCACGTAGGTAAGGGAGGCAAGGCATGTGTGAAGCAAGGGTGGAGGTGGCTGGGGCGCGGGCTTGCAAGCAGGGGTAGAAGTGCAGAGCAGCAAGCTTACAGTGAATCAACTTTTGTTTCAGATAGCGGGGGGGCTTCCCCATGGATACATCTATGGGTTAAGGTAAGAATTTGAAAGTGCACCCTCGCAGCCACTGGGAGCCAATGAAGTTCTTTCCAGGCATTTGTTATATTTTTCCCTCTAGGGATATTGCACACAATTCTCTTATTTGTTTATTGCTCATTTATATAGCGCTTATACATTTGACAAACGTTTCAAAGCTCTCCAACGCAGGGAGGGTGAGAGGAAGATTAACATTCTTAATAGACAATGGTATATTCAGAATGGGCAAGTGCTATGCGTTTAATGGTGCAGCATAGGACGGGAGGAAGACAAACTTAATACATATGACAAAAAGTATTGCACGTTACAATAAGGCAAGAGCTATACATGAAGAAGGAAGAGAGAGGGGGTTGTAGGGTAAGACAAACAGAGCAACGTAAATGAAAGGGACACAAAGAAGGAGAGGAGGGGGAGGCACACTATGCACAACCTATCGAAGTGGTTGCAGGTGTTAAAAAACGCCTACATTAGATTTTTATGCAAGGCACACTAAACACATGCACAAAAGTGGCAGTAGATAGAAAAAATACCTAAATTCAATTTTTATGCAAGGCACACTAAACACATGAACCAAAAGTGTCAGTAGATGGAAAGTCACGGGTAACAGAATTAGTATTAGTATTAGAATTAGCTGTCTACTCACAAGTGTGACTGCATGTGTACTTTGATTACACATGCATGGTGACATTCTGGATTATTTGTAAACTTTGTAGGTATTCTTTACTGGCACCGCCGAGCAAGGAATTACGCCAGTCCCATCTCGGTATTATGATAGCTCGCACCATGGCTTCACAATTTTTACGATTTTCCAGTGGTTGGATGCGACGCAATACCCTGAGCTGGTAATGTGATTTTTTTTGTTTTTTTTGTTAATCCATTACATGGGCCTCATCCCCCAAGGAGACTTCCATATAGACTCCTATGGTCTTTACTTTGTCAGATACAGGAATTAGACACCCTTCTACTTCAAAGTTGGTATATTTGGGTCCGAATTTAGCCCTGGCCTGCTTGGATCCGTAAATCATAAGCTCTGTTTTAGAGCTATTCAAACACATCCAATTATTCGCCATCCAACTTTTAATAGATCTATATGTATTTTTAAGATTTGCCGTATCCTTAACATGGTTACCACTCAGTTCCATCACCAACTGAATATCATTTGTGTAATTTGTAAAGAAAAGACCCTTCCATTCCATTTGATCAAATAAAGGTTTGATATAGATGTTAAGAGCGGGGGATAGGCAAGCGCCCTGCAGCACGCCATATTCGTTCTGGGATGGCTCTGAAGTACCACTACCCCAACAAATCCTTGATTTTCTGTTACTCCGAAAGGAATTAAGCCACTCTGACATTACTGGAATAGTTACCTTAATCTGATGGTGTTTGCACTAGGTGCCTGTAGTCCAGTAAATCAAACGCAGCAGATACTTAAAAGAATCAACATCCCAAACATTTACAGATCCAAAAGAGCAGTCTTCATCCCATGTTTACACCTAAAACCCAATTGTTTCATCCGCAAGAATTCTGATGCTTCTAAGTAATCCTGCAGTTGTGCAGCCGTGATTTTATCAACTGTCTTAAAGGAATAGTTTACTCAAAAATGTTCTTGTCCCAAGAGATGGGCAATAATCAAAAACATACATTAAACATATTTTTTAAGAAAGTTCCTATGTAAAGTTTTGAGCAAACGAGGCTCAAAGCATTTACATGGGAGCATCCATTTTGACATTTCAGACAGCCTCCTCAGCTCATGTTAAGCTCTGCCCTGGCGACATTAAAAAAGCAGCAAAAGCCCCCTACTGGGAGATTTTGCTTACTGCAGCCAGAGCTGAGATGTACATGAAGGAGGCTGTCTTCATTTTCATTTTACGTTTTCGGTGCTCCCCAAGCCCAGGGAAGCACAGAAAACATAAAATGAAAGGCAAAAATGAAAGGCGCAGCAATTATAAATACAACATTGTTGTATTTGTGATTGCTGTGGTTGGAGCTCAGGAGACTCGAAGCAAAAGCCGCCACAGTCGGAAATACAACGTTGTATTTGTAAATGCTACAGTTTTCTTTCTATGAAAACCGCAGCATTTACAAATACAACAACGTTGTATTTCTGACTGCGGCTGCTTCAGCTTTGAGTCTCCTGGGCTCCCCTGACCCGGGAGAGCCCAGGAGACTCAAAGCTGAAGCCGGCACAGTCAGAAATACAACTTTGTTATATTTGTAAATACTGCTGTTTTCTTTCTACGTTTCTCGGCCTCCTTTCTCGGCATGTTTTTTAGTGCAATTTCCATTTCTAAAATGGAGACTGGTTTAAAATCAAATGGAGGCTGTTCCTTTCCCTGCCCCTTGATTTTTACAGCTTTGTCCTCTAAAGGGGTTCCTCATTATTTGAGCCATTTTATTTTGTGCTAACATGGATCTTATCTGAAAAAGCTTGTTGTACCCTGGTACAGTCATCATTGTCTGGTAAGAATGGTAGGTCTAGGGCCGTGGGTTTTTCCAACTGCCTAAAAATATCAAAAAGTGTCCACGTACCATTGTCTGCATTTTCTATTTGCTTGTTATAAAAGCTTTTTTGTCTCATAGATTTTCTTTTTATATTCTTTCTCAAGTAATTTCCACGTATGTTTATTTTCCTTAGCCCTATTTTTTTCCCACTCTCTTTCGGCCTGCCTCTTTAAATCTTTGAGGGTAGTCAGGGTTGTTGTAAATCAGTTTTTGTTCTCCAATTTATCTCGTAGAAGAAAGACTTTATGAAAGAGCCATAAACTTCCACCAATTTTCTTGGGCGGTCCTGCTCTAGAGAGAACTTCATGATCATATTGAGGCAGATTAAGTCTTCTGATTTTGTTTTTCAGGTTTCTACTAGCCACTTTCTTAGGCAGACTAGGAGTTCATTGTAATTTTCCTGGTAGTTGTAAACTACATTTTCCAACCAGGTGCAAGGTGTTGTTTTGATCATCCCTATATCAATATTCCTTGATGAAACCCATTCCAAGATTTGACCTTTCACTTGGGTGGGCTCTTAGTTTTGTATTTGTATTCCTGAGCCATTTAGTTGTTGTTCCAAAGTCATGGCTTCCTTATCCGGCGTGACCCCTGTTGACCTGTTCAAATCCCCCAGCATAATATTAGCGCTGTTGGGTTTATTCAAGGGGTCCAAGAGAGGGACTAAATTCTCATTAAAAGTAGGCATATATATAGGTGGCTGATAATTAAGTACAAGATTAACACATTTATTGTCATTTGGAGTACATTTTGTATGGATAATTTCACATACCTCACAATCGATATTGGATTCATATGTCCCGATCTCTTTTTTACTCAATATGGCAACCCCCCCTTTCCGATACCCTTTAGCCAATTCATACCCAGGAGGCTTTGACAACTCTATTTTTGGGCCACAAGATGCCTGCAGCCAAGTTTCCGTCACACACATGAGGTCAATGTTATTACAAGATGTAATTATGTATGTCTACTGCATGCTTGGGAAGTGAACGTGTATTTAACAATGATAGTTAGGGATTGAGAATCTGTAGTTATGTTTCCTATCCTCCAGCCAGTAAGGTCCTTCAAGCATCGTGTGACATTCATATTAGGAGGATGAGTTGACATAGTAATATTTTTAGATGCATTAATGCATTCAGAATTTCTTTTGTTCTCTCCCATGATTTCGGGATGTAATGGCCATAAATGGCAAGACAGTAACCTGCCCATCAATTACCTTCTCTCTCCCATTGCTCATGCTTTTAGCCTGCGGGCTCGGTGTTGTAGGGGGATCTGACCGATCCTGCTCAGTCCCTGAGTTAGTAATATTCTCAGATGGCAGTGTGGGGGCAAAGGACTTGGTCCGTCTTAGTATTACATCTTATTGTTATTAGAGGGGACGTTGTACATTCAGCATGCAACTCTTCGACATAGCTTTGCACTAGCGGTTAATAAAAAACGAATAATGAAACTATCTCTGGATGTAGCCCCATGATAGGCCGTACGATCTATAAATATTTGAAAGTATAATAAATACATATGGCCAACCTCTAGCTGAAACGAAGCAAGAAATGCAGCACCGGCAGACTAGCTAATTGCTTGTCCTTGATGCGCCTGGCAACAAATGAATATGGTGCGAGGACTCCAAAAGTCAAGGGACTTGTAGTAGTGTGAGTGCTAGCTTGAACGGGGGCTTGCCTTGAAGGTGCTTATAAGTTAGCACAGAGCGTAAATTAATAAATTAACTGGGCTAAAAACGAGTACAGCGGTGAAACCAAACAAGGGCAAGTTTTGAAGATAAAAAGTCCTCCTAAAATTGAAACATGCTAAAAACTATTCTCCCAAGAAAATACAATGATAAAAGCAATAATCACTAAAATCAAATAAGAAAGGTTTGTTGTAAAGAAGCAGTGTGCTAATGTAATATTGGCTGGGTAAAAGAGCCTGCCATAATTGGGTTGATTTAATTATGTGATTTGTGCCAGTTCAAGTTAGTCCTGTTTTTTCAACACTTTTTACAAGCCCATCAGTTGGCTGCCATGACTCTGCCCATACTGCTTGCCCCTCCCCTCTCACCCCTGCCCTGCCCCAGGTGGGATATCAGAGTTTGTTTCCCCTCCATTCCAGAACTAACTGTCTTGTACTGCAAGACGCACTATTATCAGACAGTGTATTTTAGCTTTGGCAAGTAGCGGGTACCTTTGCTCCTTTCCTAGCCCAGATATGCCTTTTTGTGACGGGCCTGCCTTCACTCCCTTGTGGTGACATTGCCTCTCTCTGCAATCACTGTGCCTCCTGATAGCAAACTCTTTTCCTTCTCCTTTGCAGTGTCTCGCTTTGTGAAATATACCGGTTATGGCAATGCAGCTGGCCTGTTGGCTGCCCGTGGGCTGTTGACTGGAGGACGTGAGCAGGGTCATTACTCAGAAGATGAGGACACAGACACCGAGGAATACCGGGAAGCCAAAGCAGAGTATGTAAAGGGGGAGTGATTATGATCGATGGTGCAAGCAGGGGTCAGGTGGGAATAGTAAGCCAGTTTGGGTATAATGATGATTCCTACTGGCAGTGGTGAGCGTAACCGGTGGTAATTGTGACCTCAGCAGGTGATAATGGAAATCACGTCTTCTGGTAATTGTGCGCCCAGTTGGTGGTGTTATGAGCCCAGCTGATGGCTGGCAGCATCAAGAAACAGAATAGGTATAATGTGACTGCAGTGGCACAAGATGGCATTCGGGTGCTGACCGAGAGCAGGGAAGGAGACATGAACTAAGGTGCATGAATCTGTGCATGATGGCAAACCAAACCCCAGATCATACAACATTAGACAGTCCTAGAAGGTACAGGGAAGAAGTAAACTAAATTGCGCGTTGAGTCCTTCATCGTTACTGTATGGAATCACAGAAACAACCAGAAATTCTTACAGGGAAGCATTGCCAAAGTAGCTCTGTACTATAACCTCAAGGGCACTTTACACTAACATAAGAAAGATGCAGAATGTACATGTGCACCAAAGTGCAGGATCGCAGGAGACAGTTCAGTGCAGTGCAAAAAGAGTGCATTGTTAGGATTCCCAAATCCAGGCTGGGTAGTACCAGCCATTAATAGTCTAGCACAGGAAGTTTCCAAGCGCTAGCTACCGCTCAAAGCGGAGTTCTCAGGGCGTGCTGGCTACAAGGGGAGACACAAAAGAACTTCTGATGAGATCGGGGCTGAAGAAGTGGCAACAGAGACAGCCACGGAGGCTAGTGAACGAACAGCCAACATTATAATAGTGGTACTTACTTTAATAATTTGAATTTGTAAAGCGCACTAGCAGCCCACGGGCATCGAAGCGCTGTTGCAAGAGATTGTCTTAGTTACATAGGGATACTTGGCTCATGGTTACAGTGAGCATGTTACAATGCAGTCTACAAAACAGTCAAACTGGCAAATGCAATAGGGCAATAGTGCAAAAGATACTTAGTTAGATGAACAGCATGGTTTTAATTGTTTTCCTGAAGGCTAAATGTGACTCATAATTTCTAACATAGGGGGGTAAAGAGTTCCAATGTGTAGCTGCCAGAACTGGGACACTGGATCCTCCTGCACGCATTCTCAAGGTCCTGAGAACAGATATCCTATTCGTATAGGCTATTCTTGTGGGTCTGGTAGAGACCAGCTTGAAAACTCTTTGAGCCGGTACAGTGGTGCCCAGTTATGGACACATTTATGTGTTAAGGCGAGAGCTTTAAACACTATACTCTCTTTAATTTTGAAATGTTATGGTTGCAGTGCGCTGGTAGTAAGGATGGACTTGATTTATGGTAATGGGTGAGCTGGGCTGAGGTCAACAGTGAGCTAGGCTGGCGATGATGACTTCAACTGGTAATGATGGGCTGGGCTGGTGAGAACGGTCAGCTGGGTTGTAAATACAAGAGAGCCGAGCTTGTGATAATGCTGATCTGCATTCTTTTTGTGTTTAATGGTAGGGCGGACTGTGTTTTATTAGTACCCACTGAGGAGCAGGACAGGCTCTGCAAGAGCAGCTTAGCTAGCTTAGTGCTAGCAGAGAGCAACCCATTAGCCCAACCACATTACCCTAACCTGGGGTGCAGACACTGCACATGGTATCTTGGAGTGAAGCCCCTTTGATGTCTGAAGCGGAAAGAGGTCAAAGCTCATCTATCAGTGCTATGTTTTCCTGGTCAATCCTTCAAAGTGGTGTGTAATCCAATATTGGATACCATTAGCATCAGAGTACTGAGTTGTAAGGGCATACCCCTTTTGGGAGCTTGGTTTGCAACCTGGAATATCTGGTTTTCCTTACCTGTACACTGCGTGCACCCTGTGTGAGCCTGACTGAAGATCATATGACATTACTCAGTTCAGCTTGTTTCTGATCTGCCTCTGGGAGTTGGGCTTTCTTTCTCACTTCCTTCCTTTCTTCTTCCGCTTCTGTCTTTTCTTCCGTTAGCCTCTGACTTGCTTAGTTCCTTGTTGCCTTCTTTCTCCTCTTCCAAACATAAGTTATTATACATGAATTACATCATAGCTGGTTCTTAGTAGCTATGTGGTGGTTATGCCCGTGTTTCTGGTGGCTGCAGGGGAGAGATTTGGGGGGTATGCAAGTAATTTAATATATCATACAAGCATATATCACTTGCCATTTGTCCCCCTTTTTCTACCTTCTCCCTACCACACGCTGGCATGGTTTGCAGCCTTTCAGAGTAAATGGAATGTGAGCTCTACTTGAGGAAGGCATGTCACTTTTTCTGGACTTTTTTGTCCTAACAGTTCTCCTGTCCATTCATGCCCTTCTGACCCTCATGGAACCCCTCTAATGTGTGCCACTTTTCCTCCAGTATTAATCCTGTGACTGGGCGTGTGGAGGAGAAGCAACCAAACCCCATGGATGACATGACGGAGGAGCAGAAGGAGTATGAGGCCATGAAGTTAGTCAATATGTTTGACAAACTCTCCAGGTAGGTGATAACACTGAGGGGGCAGAACTAATGAGCTTATCGCGTTTATGAGAGAGGAGCTTTTGGGTGTAGAAGCGATAATGAGCCATGCATGGCATTTAGGTGCTGAGAGAGGACTGTACGCTTTATTTTACTGTTGTCACTGGATGTGAAGTCATATGACCTGTGAAGCTCATATTGTTGCTGGTAGTGACATCACAGAAAGACATCAATGAAAAATACTAAATGTGCCTGAACAAAGTAGCGTCAATAAAATAGATTGCGCACAAAGTGCATGTGTAATGCTGAACATACTTTGCCCTTAATGGGCAAAAACGACCCATCAAGCCATAGAAGCAATAGTTCATCCAAATAGTAGCGTTAATACTAGGGACAAGTTTACTTTGGTATACACCATAAACACAACTAGTATTTGAGCTGAGTGGAGACTACATAATAGATACTGACCTTATCATGTCTGTATTTGAAAGATACGAATCTGGATGACTGAAAATGGGATGTGTCTCAACAGTGAGAAGACGGAGCTACTTATGATTGGATCATCCCAAGCTATGGGAAAAACTAGGAACCGCTTATGCTACTTTTTGTATTGATCAGCATCCCATAAATAAGGCTAGCAAAGTAAAAACCGTTGGTGTTATAATTGAGGCATCTCTCAATGCAGATGTCCAAGTTACCAGTGTTACAAAAAGTGTACAATATTATTGAAGACTTTTGCTCTTGATAAAGCCTTACATCTCAGACAAAAACTGGTGGAAGCCAGAATAGAGTTCAAAATCAATACCATGACTCCAAGTGCTTGTTTGGAGATGCACCTAGATACTTGAAAACACACATCACCGTCCAGAATTCAGTCAGGACCACCAGATCCAGGGACTCCATGCGATTGATCTGCCCTATATTTAAACAAGCCAAAGGAAAAGAACAGTCCTACCCTGTAAAGGCTGTTGTAGCATGGAATAAATAACTGAAAAACCTCTGTTGTGAAGGAAATCTATCTGTCTTCAGAAAAGCACTGAAAACCTTCCTACTTTCTTAAGCTTCCCCAATGCACGTTGATCTCCTCTTCCTTTATTTTCCCCTTTTTTTCGACCTGTCCTCTCTGTGTCCGGATGCCTGTGGGCTGTGGCGCGTAAGAAACAGACAAATACAAATGCAAGGCACAAATAAAAGCACATGTATTCGGAATAAAGGATCAAATCTCAATCTATGACATATATATTGGTAGCCTGGCTAAACTGCCACCTATGTTCATTTGTCTCTGTTTAAAAAATGCACAGTGTGTCAGGCTGCAATTTCTACCTGGTTATAATCAAATACTTTTCACTTGGGGGATGGCAGCAAGCTCACCACTTGTTTGGTGTGGGCACCGCTTAAAACAGTTTTTGGAGGTATCTCACTGCCTACAGAACTGGAAATAATCCTAGTTATCCCTTTCCCTGCCCAATACTATAAAGAAGTACAGTTTAATTTGTCTTGCTTCTTTGTAAATGTACTAAAATATCTTATATTTTGACCGCATCTGCTTTTAGTCTTCAACTGGGCCCCAAGTTAAGTTCTCTTCATTTATTTTCCTGTGATTGATAATTTAGGTCTTCTACATTGACGTTTTGCTCCCTGAGTTTCCGAGACATCCAGTGTCTTCTGGTATGAAGGAACGCAGAAATGTCAGATTGCCAAGAGTGTATCCATTTCTTTCAAGCATTTCTAGCCCTTGAGTTTGTCATCTTATTTGACTTTTCTCAAAGGACTGGATGTGGACAATTATGAACTTTAGAGTGCTAATAATGTCAAATCTTTCCACGCCTGTTGACACTCGTACCCACTTGGCTGCACAAGGATATACACAAAGCTCCTCCTTGGCATCACAGGAGGCTAGATTCTCAGAAGAAAGCTGGAGGTCAGTGCATGATGGCAGCAGCTTGCTGGTATAACCCATGTAGCTAGTAGCAGAGTAAGAGTGATGTCCTGCGCTGCAAGGGTGTAGAGGAGGTCCCAAACACGATTCACACCCCCACCGCCCATTTTGAGGTGCCAGGAACGTTCACGCCGAAATATGTGACATATGATGAGCAAATAAACCAGCAGAGAGCAGCAGCAGGGCTCTGCCCAGTACCTATCAGACTGACGGCACCTATTGAAGTAACTGCACCTAAGAAACCTTGGACAATAAGGTACCCATTGAGGAAACCATATCGACAAGGTATCAGGTAATATAATTGCGGCAAAAATGTCGCAGTAAAAGTGGGCCCCATTATACCATTTAAGGGGAGCGGGGGTGTCCCCGCTCCTCTTAAATGGTATAATGGGTCCAGGGTTTGCGGGGGTGTCCCCCCGCATGTTCTACATGGACTGCAGCGAAAAAACAGCTGCATTTTTGCTGCTATATTTTGTTACCACAGCAATTTTTGCCGCGATTATATCACATGGAACCACCGACAAGTGAGACAAAATGACGATTGTCAAACTGCAATACTGGAAGAAGCCAAGGAAGTCCTAAAAGAAGACGAATGGTGACGTCACAAGAACCTGGACTGACTCACATATAAAAGATATGGCAATCTATGAATGATGAAAAGAGACGAAACACCATGGATAAGTGACATCCTGAGTTTAAAGTGAAATAACGATGTCAAATGTTAGATGCTTATGCCATGAACGTGATGCAAATATTCAGCCAGTTTACACGTGTACATATACAAAGAACCGAAAGAAGCTAAGAAAATCGTGAGGCTTGCTAAAATAATAGTAAAATAGAGTGCGGCAAGCGCCACCTATACATATCTACCTCAAGAAAAGAACTGTATATAAGTATACTTCCACTATGCACAAAAGCAGAACTGACCAAAAGTTACTTAAGGTCTCACGAGGAGAGCTTCGCAGCAGGAAAATCGAGAATTAAGGACAGACAAACTCAGATGAAGGCAAGTCATGCCAAGAAGCCAAGGTCGTACCAGCTGAAACAGGCCAACAGTATATAAGTTTAATGAAGAGAAGGACAGAGTATCCTATTCCGAAAGGTCAAGATAAGCCACAGGAGGCAGATGGCTGATGAAATTAAATCAAATGCACGAATTACATAAGATAATAAGACGACTTTCACGTGACCGAGCCAGCAGAAGAGATGCAACCTTCACACCTACGCATGGAATTTTGCCATGCCCAGGCGCCATCACTTTTCCAGACCAAGAAGCAGTCTCGAGGCCAAGATACAAAGAAATAATTGACACATGACCACTGAAGTGATGACTGATTGTTGCAATAATTGGAGGAGACTGGGGGAGCGGACAAGCTTCCTGCACCTGGTCGGCTATTCTGCACGCTGCTAGGCTGGTGGAAAAGTATGAGTGGGGTTGATGCCAACCCAATCATAGTGAACCAAGTAATCTAGGGTCCTATAGTTAATGGAGCCAATGAGACGTCATACTTTTAGTGACGTCTACGGCAGCCATTTTGAAGGAAGGGCTCAGATGCCCCACCTGACACCGTTTATCCAATCCCCTCACTTCGTTACCATATACAGATATAGTACCTATATTAAAGATACTTTCCTATAACCAATAGAATTGCATGCAACATTTTAAGCGTTGCACGTCAGTAATGACGAATTTTCAGTATAAAAGATGTGTTTTTATGTAGTTTGTTGTGAAGCGAGAAGGAAGATCAAGCAACAGCTGATGTTCATGAACACCCCGTTTTTTGAACTGGTCATTAAACAGACTCCCTTTGCCAAACTATTGAGTTGTCATTATTGATTTGATGCAAGAGTATTAATCTGCATCCCCATCCATCTCACGGGTGCTGCTACTCTTCTTAAAGTGCTATTGGGCAACCCCAGCTTTATGGGCCGGTTGGGGTCCTAGTGCACAAGGGAAATAGCCCAATAATGGGTGCTTTGTCACGCTTTAGGCTCTTACCCCTGGAAAGGGCACAGAGGTACTACCCTACGGTGTCTCCTTCATTCTGCTTGTTCAGAAGGCGAGGTCTGCCAGATGATTCCTCCTTCCAAGATTCCCAGCGTCATTGTCGGCTTAAAACGGTCATGAAGGCTTAAGCATTGGTTTTTTTCATGCATGCAAAGAGATGACGCAAGAGAACAAGGTCTCCTTCTCGCACCATAGTCCTTAAAGGGGGGCTTGGAAGAGTGAACAGCGTATGGGAGGTCTCGGTGGCACCCCACCTGCAAATAAGGTCCATGTTGCTGACGATTCTTAAATCCCCCCACCCTCATGGACTCGGACTGGCACAGGACTTGTGGGATGCACAGATGGCCAACCTCTACCAACTTCAGACATGCATTTACACATCCTCAGGGTATAAGACCTTTTCTGGGACTGTATACATGTGTCCCGATTGCAGTCAATGGATTGTTTGGTTTCCTCTTTTCTCATGGTCAAGGGGGAGGAAACCATGTGCCTAATCAAGTCCGATTTAGTATCCCCTTCTAATAGTTCAGGCTAGGTTGTAACCAAGGAAAATCGCCACATGCTAATGACAAGAAATGCCCTTGGAGTTGGCAGATACTGTTCCCTTAGGGGCAAGATAAAGACTAAAAAGAAGCCTTTGTGTTTCATTCATATGCCCCCTGCAACACCTAGCAGGAAGGAAACGGGAACCAGTGAAGTCTAATTTACAAAGCAGCTTGCTGGTTCTAGCAGTACATATTACAATGTGGTCCTAAGCTTGCACCTCTTCGATCTTGCCCAACGAGGGCGAAATGTTTCTGGTTACTTGTGATCTCATGAGAAAGGGATGTGACCTAGCAGTTTGGCCTGAACTGCCTCTTTTTGTAACAAACATAATTTGCATGTGGTTTTAAATCCCCTTAGATGGTATGGAGGGTTGCCAAGGCCAACACCAGTGCTCCTGATTTAATCAAAGCCTTCCATCCATCGTGCTTTAGTTTTGTATTCTGTTTTTCTTCTTCGAAACAATTATTACAGGTTTCCATTGTACAGATTTAAACATGCAAATTATTTTATTTAGTAGTCCCTGCTTATTAGTGCATGTTATTACAGTATAGTAACTTGGCTTCAGTTTTAATGACTCACTTTCACATTGAAGATCATATTTGCTGCCAAACAGCACACATGTTTAGTTCCTTTTTGAATATTAGGTTTAACGCCAATGGTTACAAGGACAAGTCATTCATGAATGTGGGTGGACATGTATGTCGTGTAATTTGCATCTCATCAGGGCTTGTTGCACCATTATCAGAGTACCCATGCAGGATGGAGTGATATTCTGTTAATCGTGTTACGATTCCAGCATCTACTCACTCTCGTGATGACTGACTTGTTCTTATTATTGTATATTTGTGTGTGAAAGAAACAACTAAAAACTAAAAAAATTGAAATATTGAATATGATAATCTGGGCAATGTTGAAGCAGGAGTAATGTTCAATTTGGAATTGAAATGTTGAAACTGAAAATTGAAAGCCAAGTTACAATGATAGGCTTTCCTGATCACGCTCTGATCTTTCTGGAGTGGGTCCCTGCTTCTGTCATTACCACATAGGCTTGCTCCTCCTTTGAATACCTGGTCTGCAGACTCTCTATCTCTCGTGGTCTCCCTCAGACCGTTGCCACCATCTACAAGCCTCCTGGCGCAGGTTGCCCTCTTCCTCCCAGAGTGTGCTGACCTCACCTTCTCTCTCCTTGCCTCTACCTCTCAACTTCTCCTGGGAGACCTCAACATCCACCTGGATGCTTCTAATCCCTCCGCTGGACTCTTCCGCAACCTCTGCGACACTCTCTTTCCATTCTACCCTCTGGTCTGACTCACTCTGCTGAACACACCTTGGATGTTCTCATCTCCTCAGACATCCCCCCTCGCTAAGCCTCCCACCACTCCTCTCTTGAACTGACCACTTTCCTCGCACCTGAAATTCTGTCCCTCCAGCAAAGCCCGCCACAGCTTGCCACCTACCTTCTCAGTCATTCAGCCCATGAAGCGTGCGTCAGTGGGTGCCTTTGCCTCTACTTTCTCTGCTCCTCCTACTCCTGTGGCTGACTCGCACTCTGACACAGCCCTCTCCGACCTGTATCTTTCTATCTCCAACGCTCTGGACATCCTTGCTCCTGTCATGAGAATCCGTCTGAAGCCTACCTCCAAGTGTAACTCTTTGTACGACTCCGACCTCGCCGCCCTGAAACGCAAATGCAGGGTGGCCGAGAGGAAGTGGGGGGCCTTCGGGTGCACCCTGTGACAAACTGGCCTGCTGTCTGCTCCAAAGGCAATACAGACTCTCCTGGCCAAGAAGAGAGTCCACATCCAAGTCTGCGTCTCTGTGGCCTCTAACAGCTGGGCCGAACTCTTAAACATCTGCAAGGAGCAGTCCAATCCTTCTGCAGTCTGTACCTCTCTTGTTCCCTACTAGGCCATCTGTACGGCTCTGGCTTCTCATTTCACCACCAAAACCCAGGACATCCTGTCCTTGCTATCCTCTCCCTCCTCTTTCTGTCTGGCAGCACCTGACAATGAAAGTGTCATCCAAACAGGTTCTCCCCTGCTTCTCCAGAACCATCAAGGACCACATTTACACCCTTGCTCCAGTCTTGGCTGATTTCTGCAATCACTCTTTCGCCACTGGATCCTTCCCCGCTCTCCTCAAGCACTCCCTTGTGCTCCCCCCTCCTTAAAAAATACCTTCTGCTGAACCTACCTATCTGGCAGACTATCACCCGAGCTTTATCACTCCTTTCCTGGGCAAACTCCTGGAAAAGCTGGCCATCTCCCAGCTTACTCTCCACACAGAATCTGTTGATTGTCTCCATGACCATCAGTCTGGCTTCAGAGCAGCCAGAGGCATGGAAACCGCTCTCCTGAACACCGGTGAAGATCTGCTCTGTAATCTTGATTCCAGCCTTCATTCTATCCTCCTTCTCCTTGACCTTTCCTCTGCTTTTTACACAGTCAATCACGCCACCCTGATGAGTTGACTTCACGAGAACCTGGGCATCACGGATCAGGCCCTGGAGTGGTTGACCTCCTTCCTCCTCGGCTGACCCTCCCAGGTCCAACTTGGGTCCTTTCTCTCCACCACCTCTCTCTCCACATGTGGTGTTCCACAGGACTCTAGCCTCTCACCCTGGCTCTTCAATGGCTACGTGGCCCCTTTGGCCGACTTGATCTCTACCTTCTCTTCTAACTTTCAGTTTTATGCAGATGACACTCGGCTCTTTCAGGCTCCCCTCGGCCTCCTTTCCTCTCTCACTCATTCCTGACTGTCTATCCGCGATTCAGGATTGACGCGCCTGCAACGATCTCTGCCTTAACGCCAGTAAGACAGTGATCCTTATCATTGGGACCAAAGCATCTGCTTTCCCTCTCTCACTTTGGCCACCTTCCTCGGGCCTTCTTGCTTCTTCTTCCTGTGAGGCAAAAAACCTTGGTGTCCTCTTCAATTTCACTCTCTCATTCTCTCCTCACATCACTGACCTTACCAAGAAGGCCCACTACCAGCTGCACCTTATCAGAGGTATTCTTTTGTTTCTTACTTTCCCCCAGAAGCTCACTGTCTCCAGAGACCTGGTTCTCTCTAGGCTGGACTACTGCAACAGCCTCTTTCTCAATCTGCGTTCCTCTACTCTCCGCAACTAATCCAGAACAGGACTGCAGGGCTTATCCTTGGCCTCAAGCCCAGGGACCGCACCTCCCCATCCATTCAATTTCTCCACTGGCTCCCGGTGGCTGCACAGAGTTCAAGACCCTCTGCATTGTCCACAAGACTTTCTGGGGACCGGGGCCCGGACTACAGCTCTCTTTCAAAGTACCTTCCTTCTCGAGCCCTTCGCTCAGCTACCTCCAACTCTGAGGTCCAAACGCTTCTCCAGGCAGAGAGTGGGGGGTAAATCACTCTCCTCTGCAGGTGCCTCCCTCTGGAATGGCCACCCTGCCCTTTCAAACTTGAGCCAGATCACCTGAAATTCCGGAAGCTGCCTGCTGAACAAGTCTCTCTCCCTCTACCTCGTCCTCCCCCCCCCCGTACCTGTCTTCTGTGCCGACTGGTTGCTTTGCTACTCCCAGAGTCTCACTGGGTACCAGGCTCCTCCATGATTAGTCTCCCTTGCACTGCCTCCGGGCCTTCCGGCACTTAAGGACTGTAACCTCTTCAGCCCCCATACCTCCATGTGCTTACCCAGAGCTTCACTGCCCTTGCTGCACTCACTCAGAGCAAAGCTGCCCTGATTGCACTTCCCCTTCCCTCTAGCCGGCACTTCCCCCTGCACTTTTGCGCCGTCGCACTTGCACAATCTGAATGATACAAGGCCTAGTTAGATTGTTTGTATTGTCCTTCCTCTCTCTTCCCCACCTTGTCTTGTCGCACCTAGAAACACTTGTGTTCAGGCGCGTTATAAATGACATTTCATATCGGACTTAACCACGCATATAGTACTAATAATTATAAAATAATTAAATAAAAGCATGTGTATGCTTCAATCTTTTCCTCAGATTTCCAGCTTTTTCTTATTGAGAATGCAAATATTGAAACTCTAGAGCAGATATCTTTTGTAATCCATCCTTTGCTCCTAAAGCAAATTAAGATGTATGCTTTTCAGATCGGGCAGTACAAATATTAGCGCTTGTTACTACGACACTGCCCTGCCGGTAACGCTCTGTGGGTGGAATCAGGGGGAAAGCACATATGTCTGTTTTGTACAATTTGTTTTGTGGGAGGCGTTATTTTTTACTCTATTTTTATTTTGTTGGGAATGAATGCCTGTTTCAGTGAGTAAAAGTGGCTGTAGATCTGCCTCCTGTCATAAAGCAGTCGTGGACCTCAAATGCTATGACTATTATTGCCCTAGACACCAAAACATGAATGACCCCTGGAACTATAAGCATCATTGGCCAAGAGTGATGAGGAATGGGTGTGATAGAGGACAGTTCCTGCTGCTCCCTTCCTACTTCCGGGTGGTCAGCAGAGAGCAGCAGTGTTTTGGAACCTCTCTTGCAGCATAGTGTTAATCTGGTGTTGGTAGTAACAGCAACTGCTGAGTGAGGCTATCTTTACCCCCTTCTACATGCCCTTGGGCACATGGATAGTGCTAGTGGCATACTTGCCAAGAAGTTGGGAACGATAGTTCCTACCATGACTGTACCAGAAAGGCTTTGCAGTGTGACCCATCCTATTCAGTTAGAGGGGCTGCTGGAGGGCTTACTCAGTGGTGGAATATGTTCCTGTACCCTCTTCAATTGAGGAGGAGCCATGCTGCATAAACAAAAGCTAGGTGCAGAAGGCTCATCTGGAGGTCATGTTATGCTCTTATATGTAGGTTAACGTTTCGCACTGGATGTGGGAGCCGTCAAAGTTTAAGATCTGTCAGCTGTGAATAGTAAGTTGGGACATGCCAGCTTTCCAATGTTGGAGAGATCTAGAATGTGAAGGAGATGAGGTGTACAAGCTCTGAAGTGGATTTGCGATCAGAGAATGCTGCACGTCTTAATGTTAAGGTTCACCATGCTCTAGCAAATTATCTTTACAATATTTTCTTTTTTTGCTTTGTTCCTTAGGGAGCAGATTATCCAGCCAATGGGTGTAACAGCAGACGGGCGGCTGGCGCCATTGGATGAGGCAGCTCAGAAGATGCTGCAGCAACAAGAGTCATCCGACCTGGACTCGGACTCTGACTGACCGCAGTGGTTGAAAAGGAAGAGTAGCTGGGACTCCGAACCCAGCAGAGGCAAAATCTGGCCCCACCAGAGACTCTACCGGACTCTGAGACCAGCTGTTGTAGATATCGTAGGGGAGAAACAGAGGCTACAAGCTTTAGAGCTTAGCGTAAATAACTTGTAGAACCATGGAGATGTAAAATGTCCAAAGGCAAAGGTAGACCAACCCCATGGCAATCTTGGCCCATTGCCTCTGCCTGAAGGAACCGTGGCTGACCAGTGCTCTTAGCTAGATGTCCTTCCACCTGCTCGTCCAGAGTGAGCCTGTCCAATGCCGTTCTCGGAGCAAGGTCTAGTCCGAGACTTGTACTAAGCTGCTGGAATGGTGGTGCTAATAGCATGAGCTTTGCAGAAGAAAAATCAGCCCTCTATATGGATTATACACGTGAGCAACCTACGACAGTTGAATGCACTCACGCATAGACACACAGACACTCTCACGTGTGAACAAAAAGCAAAGCACACATGACGCACATTACAACGGAGTCCTAGGATTAGATATGCGCACAAACAGTTGATTAGTCCAGAGTTTTTCTGCATTGCCAGTCCAATAGAGTGTTAAGGTGTATCACATCCCTGTGTACCAACAGTCTGGTGTGGCTTTTGCGCAAGGACTTCAAGTGGCACAAGTGTGTATGGAGAGCAACTCGCCAAGATATAGAGATTTACCTAGTTGCGATACATTTACAGATGTTCATTTGTACCGATTTGCATAATGTTACGCATGGAAATTGAGAATCGGCGGCAGGCTAACACATGTACAGAGAGACTTGTTTACACTCCTACATTTGTGTGACACTGGCAGACGGACATGAATGTATACTTAGTATATGCTCATGTACGCTAGACATGTGTACTGTGCAGTATTTACACACAAACGTATGTACATTGAGAAGCATTTGTACGGTAATACACTGCAAAAACCTTTTTCATATAGGGGATAGCGAGAATCATTTTCAGATGCATACATGAACCCTGAGCAAGGTGTACACCCAGGTATTTACTGAGGGGTATTTTCATAGTCATGTACACCAAGTAGCCTTTGCACAAAATGTTATGTACACTGAAAGCATTTGCGTGCAGACATAACATTGGGGTAGGGTTTTCAAGCATAGGTATGGATAGACCTTTGGGGATGTACAGTGTGAATACACAGATGTTAGCTCACAGACACACAAGCTTGTGTTGTTGCTCGTGTCCGACATACACCTGGTATGCCTAGTAACAAGGTGTAGAAAAATTGGGGCTCAGCGCTCCTCTACCATTCGCCCCTTTGTCACCCCTTATCTTTGAGCCAAATATTGCTCTAGAAGAGATAACTGACCTGCAGTTTTAACAGAACTACCAGGAGCTTCATAAGCATTTACTGTGTACAATCTAAAAATTCAACTTGGTACAAACACCCACACTCAGAGTGAGCTCATCATCTGCCACCAACACATATTCCCTACTTTTTGCAAACCCACTGTATGTAACATTTGCTTCCCATATGACCCATCCCCATGCCACAAACTCCTTATTCCAATTACAACAGGTTTTGCACTTACCGCAATCACTTCATGTGCCCTCCCACCGCCCCTCCCCCCCACGCCAATGTAATGTTGTACATTCACCTAGCTCTTGAATTGGATAGGAATTGTCCATATCAGGGATTCAGCACAAAATGTCTCCCCTTATTTCCGATCTGGGAAAATCCATTTGTGCCCTTCAATTGGTTTAGTGTGTTCAGATTACTTAAGCAACGCCAGTATTGGAACGCAAGTCATTGGGACCAGAGGCAAGACATTTTCCCAAAAGAGCATGTGAACTTCTTCTCACAATACCTGAGAAATCGCTCATTGGGTTTGTACTATGCAGGAAATATTTAAATATAGCTTTTTAGGTTTAAAAGGTGTGCACTTTTTAAAATATGTTTGGCAGCAACAATTATGTTATTGGAAACTATCCTCTCGTGTTATTTTCCAGGTGTTCATGATTATGGGACAAGGGGTTAAGAATAATCCCTGTCCTCCAATCTCCCCGCAGATGCTGGTGGGTTCCCACAGGAAATAATTTCCATTTCCAGCACTGCATACACCCCATACTCAAATTGGGCTTCCTTTGCCACCTACACTTGCTTCTTTTACAATACAACCAAAACTGCACCCTGCCAACCACAACCATTCACCATGTCATCCAATCCATCCCTACTTATCACACCAACCTTGTCTGCTCCCAGGGCTACCTGCATCCATCATCTGCCATTCACAATCACTTTGTTCTTCAGCATGGGGTCATACATGGATTTACATGCTCATGAATTTTTCCCGGTCGTCAGGCTGGTAGACCTCGGTAATATAAAGTGGTTTAGCTTTAAGCTAAAACTGCATGTCGCTTGTATAACCTATTGCTGTCACTTTGGGTCATACTGCCCATCCAATGGCATCCGTCCTCCTTAGCTCCACCCCTGGTGGCCAACTTCAGATCTTTACCACACATTCTCATGTTGGGAGACCTCGAGTTTTGTGTCAATGCGGATGGCTGCTGGATCTGCCAGTCTTTCTCCTCGAAGACGCAGACGGACCACCATAGAAGGTTGGTGGCATGGATCGACGAGGCTAGGGCCTCTGACTCGTCTGTACGCAGTCCTGCCTCGATCAGGGCCAGCAGATCGAAAGAGCGTACTCCCTCTGAGATGAGGTTAAGGTCCATTTAGGACACTTGCAAGGGGAAGATGCCAAAAAAAGCAAAGTCGTCCCACGCTCTTACTTATGCATCGACGAGCTGCGGAGTTGTGGTGTCTCCATATTACGGGTTGTCTACGACCACAAAGATGATCCCTTCATCTGAGGGCCAGCGATCGTCAACATCTTCACCATCGACTGGTTAGGCACCGTCCGCAAAACATAAGATTCAGCAAAGTCTTCCACCAGTGGCTCCCGTCTAGAGCCGGCTACAAGTCCTCCAAGACTGCACCCGTCTCGCCAGACACCACCCCATACGGCTCCTGCTGTTCCACAGCACCTGTTCCACACACTCCTATCCTAGGGGAACCTGATCTTACAGGTACAGATACCACTACTGACACCAACCTGGGCACGGATGGTATTCTGGGGACGGATGAATATAACAACTACGTCCCAGCAGATGCTGAGCTCCCAGACACAGACTTGCCAGCTAGAGACTCTCTTCTGGATTAGATTGGATCTTTCCAAGGCATGATCTCCTGGGCTGCAAAGCTGTTTAACCTCGAAGGAACATTTTCTTCTGTTCCTCTGCTGGATGACGTCTGGGAAGACGGCCTGGTGGTGATGAGAAACCCTTACTCTGCATCTCCCAAAAGGGGGCTTTTTGAAAAGAGGTACAGGGAACCAGGCACAGCACCTAAATGCTTCCGGACCAATCCAACACCAGACGCGGTGTTCTCTGCGGTAGCAAGAAAAAGGTCAGAGAACCCTTTTTCGTCCTATAAAATCCCGCCAGACCATGAGCGAAAGGAGTAAGATGCTACTGGGAAGCGCATCACTACAACTGGCATCCATGATCAAGGTCGCCAACGCCTTAGCCATTCTCTCTTGTTACGATAGAGGGCTTTGGTACAAGCTGGGACCCTTGCTTGAATTCCTCCCAGATAACAAGAAGGCAGATGCTCAAGCCATCTTCATTTACCTCCTGCATCGTACCCTCCAATACCAAAGAAGCCTGGGTGACCCCTCTTCTCAAGAAACCCTCGCTCAACCCCACCCTCCAAACTAACTACCGCCCCATCACGACTGCACCATTCCTACTCAAAATATTGTATCGCACAGACAACTTACAAATTCAGTCCTACCTGGAACACCACTACCTACTTGAGGCCCACCAATCTGGCTTTAGACCACACCACAGCGCTGAATCACCCCTCCTAGCCTAAAAATTCAACTTGACTGCATCTGCAACACTGACAACCTTGCCCTTTTCTTCCGCGACCACTCGACTGCCTTCAACCTTGTTGACCACAATATCCTATGTGAGCACCTCAGCACTAAATTTCAGTTCACCCCAGAAGCAACAAGTTGGGTAAAATCCTTCCTTAACAACCGCTTCTCCAGAATTTCCATTGGCATCAAGGCTGCTGACCCCATCCTAGTACATTTTGGCATCCCCCAAGACTCATGCAATTCCCCTACCCTCTACAACATTTACATCAAACCATTGTTTGATCACCTAGATAACTTGAGCATCTCGTACACCAACTTCGCGGACAAGGCTGATGACACTCCTATCCTCTTAAATTTCTCAGGCAACTAATTCCAAGATGCTGCCCTGATTAAGCAGAGGTATGTCATCATTCAGAGCTGGATGGCTAACCTCGACCTCTGACTCAATAGTGACAAAACCGAAATACTTATCGTTGGTTCCCTGTACAGCCTTCAGCACCTTTTTCCCACTTACACCTCCTTCACCATAGATAGTAACCCCATTTTGGTTTCAAAACATTTACAAACCCTGGGTGTCTTCCTTCATGCTGAACTTAATATGTATAGACACATCAGCTCTCTTGCTTCCTCGACTGCTTAAACCACCAAGCTCATCAACCGCAGTTGAAAAATCCTTTTGTCTGACAATTGCCTAACTCTCACCCGATCCCTCATAGGCAACACATTGGATTAGTGTAATGCCTTGCAGGCACCTTGTGTAAGAACACATCTAAACTCTGTTTGTAAAACAACGCCCTCAGAGCTGCCTGGGTCCTGAAACGCACACAAGCCAGAAGAGATGCACACTGGCTCCCCATCAGTGAGTGCATTGACTTTAAGATCCTTACTATCGCCCACCTCTGAATCCACAAGACTGCCCCAACCTACCTAAATTCCCACCTACGTTAAAAAAACAACAACCTACGCTCATCCTCCTTTCTCTCCCTTCTGACTCCCAGATTTGTTTTAAATCGTGCTGCTGGATTCCGTTTTTAGGTCACTGCCCCCTTACTTTGGAACACTTCCGCCCCACCGCCCACCCCACTTTCATTAGAAATGAATCTTCCTATTTATTCTTCCAAAAACTCCTAAAATCCTGACTCGTCAACAAATACGACTGAGTTGTACTGAGACATCAAGACTCCCTTTACTTTCATATTATACTGAACTATTATGTACATTGACCTTTTTAAGCTGCTATATTGTATTGTATTTTCACCTGTCAACCAATATTTTGACTATAAAACTTTACCTGTGTAATTGGTACCAGTGCCTTGATACTTCAGGGTCACCAAATTCAATAAATAAATAAAAAATCAATGAGGTAGACATTGCAGACTCTGGTTTACAGCAAATGTGGAATGGAGTAGGTTTACACGCCAAGGTTGGCTTTAGGCCACTAGTTCCCACCTAGATGTGCAGGCTAGGGTGGTGGACATGCCGTGCTAGGGTGGTGGACATGCCGTTTGATGGGGAGAACCTCTTCTGTAAGGCACAAGACTAGTCTCTCCTGGTCATCAAAATGGACACTGAGACGGAAAATTAATTGGGCACGCTTCTGATGAGGAAGCAGTCCTTTGCCTCCACTAAGGGAAAGGTTTCCAGAACCTCTAAGTTTCTCACTCCTGCCTACCGTCAGCCCTCTCGTTCCACCATGCACAAGGTGTATAGAGGACGTTCACAAGCCTACATGGAAGGTGCCCAACATTGTCACACCCCATCAGCCAGGACGCCAACAGTCAAAGAAGCCTGACATGGCACAGGGCCTGTGCCCCACTTTCGCACCCCGGTGGAACGCCAGCTGTCTCAATTTGTCTGCCAGTGGCGCAACATCTCCATTGAAAAATGAGTGCTCAATATCTTTCAACATGATCACACCTTGGAGTTTCAAAGCAAATGCCCCTGCTTCCCTCCCATCACGAGGAAGAAGCAGCATGAGCCTCAACTCCTCAAGGAAGTCCAAGCCATATTAGCAATAGAGCCAGTCCCTCTAAGACTTCGGGGCTCCCGAGTATACGCCAGATACTTTCTGGTTCAGAACGTCTAGCGTGTGAAGACCCATCCTGAAATCCCAGAAGTTCAGGATGATCACGTTGCAACACGTGCTCGAGCAGCTGGAAAGAGATTTCCTGGCATCAATGGATGCGTATTTTCACATCCCCATTCATCCAAAACACTGAATGTTCCTCTGGTTCGTCGTCCAAGGAAGACACTAACGATTCAAGGCACTGCCTTTGGCCTGAAATTGGCCCCAAGGATCCACACCAAGTGCCTGGCTACAGTTGCAGCCTACCAGCTCTCTAATGACTAGCGAATCCAGTCCAGTTCTCACGACCTGGTAGTACGGCATACAACAGACCCTATCTAGACCCTAACCTCCCTGGGATTCTCCATAAATTATCCCAAATTCTGTGTAGTACCCTCTCAGAACTATTTCTGGGTTCACGCCTCAACACTGTCACGTGTCTGGACAACGTCGGAAGACGGGATAAAGGCCATCTTGGGGAAGGTTCAGTGACTGTCGGCGGCCAAGATTGTGACAGTCCGGTCTATCAAGTCCCTCTCGGGGATGATGTCCTCTTGTGTTCATCTGGTTCCTCATGCAGGCTGCAGATGAGAGCACTTCAGGAATTCCGGGACGCCAAATGGAAACAGGTCACAGGCTCATGGACCGACAAGATCCCCCTCAATCGTGCATTCAGTCAGGCCCTGCACTGGTGGTCCATTCACCCTAATCTCTTGCAGGGTGTTCCCTATCAGATCCCTACGTATCAGGAACTGGACACGATCAACACCTCTCTGGAAGGTTGGTGGCCCACATCGGCCAATCCTATGCTAGTGGCCCCTGACTCCCAGAATAAAAGGAGTTGCACATCAACATCCTGGAACTACAGGTAGCCTTCTGGGCTCTGAAGTATTTTCAGCCTCCGCTGCAGGGTAAGGTGGTACGAGTCGTCACAGACAACGGCATCACCACCACCATGTTTTACATCAAGAAGCAGGGCGGGACGCGCTTCCCGGCTCTCTCTGGAGGCGTAGAATCTGTTACTGGGCCATAGCTTAACGGATGCTTCTCCCATTTCATCGGGCAGGCGTAAAAGTCATTGCCGACTCTCAGCAGGGAGCTGCGGTCGTGCCCTGAGTGGGAGTTCCAGCAAGCACAAGTGTCTCGTCTCTTCAAAGAGTGGGGTCACCCCCAAATTGACCTCTGCGCGACAGCAGCCAACACCAAGTGCCAAGGTTTGCCAATAAGTAACCTGAGGCCAGGAGTGGGGGACGACTTCTCATTCCCTTGGGATGGGCTCTTCCAGTAGGGATTTGTGCAGATTCCACTGTTGCTACGAGTGATCAACACACTATTTTATGCATGATTTTCCAAATTAGAGAGTAAATGCAAAAACAAGAGAGTAAAAATGGGCTTTCTCCTCTGCAAGAGAGTAAAACGTATCCAACACATATACCCAATGCATACATAACATCAGACCCGTAGACCAAAAGAGTTGTGGATCAAAGTTGTCTGGTTTGCGCAGAGCCCTTCACATCACATGCAAACGGCGCATCCCGTCTGAGCACATAGTAACAGCACATCACTCCACTTGATAATGGCCTACATCCTCCCTGAACATGCTAGCTACACATCTCCTCTTGACACATACTAACGAGTATGACACGTACTCTGTGCACATGGTAAAGGAACATCTCCTTTCAGCATTTTCAGAGATGTGCTGTTAGCATTTGAAGAGCAAATTTGTGTCATTTGCATGTGTAAATTGCACCTTTACACTGTGCGCATGCTAACAAGCACATCTCTATGCATATGCTAATTGCAGACATTGTTTTCACGTATTGATAGAACACGTTCTGTTTAGCAAGCCTGATATTTGCACACATTGACAGGACATATTCTCTACCCATAGTGACCTCAAATTTCTTCTCTGCGCATGCTATTGGCACATCTCTTCTCATCTGCTAATGGGGCATCTTCTCTGCGCACATACTAGTGGGACAGCTCTCCATACATTCAAGCTAATTGTGCGCATGTGCACAGAGGAGATGTGCATGCTAACGACACGCCTTCTCTATGCACATCCTAATGGGACATACCCTCTCTGCACAAGCTAACTGTACATCCCATCCCTGCATGTACTAACTGCACATCCTGTGCAGCGACGGGATATGCAGTTAGCATGTGCAAACTCCACATCTTGTCTCTGAACATGCTAACGGCTTTGCAAGTACGTACTAGGGGATATTTCTTCTCTGCAAGGTCTAACGAAGCATCTCCTCTGCCCATGCTATAATGGCACATCTCCTCTCTGCCAGTCTTAATGGCAAGGCTCCCTTCTGCACAGGCTAATGTTGGCAAAGCACATGCTAACATTGCATCCAAAGAAAGGCTGGAAAGCTACCGGGCAGGAGGGCGGCCTGCACTTCCCAAGTTCCAATTACGTGGAGGGCTAGCGCAGCCTTGATGGGTGTGGCACAGAGGGAAGACCACAGAAGAGTCGCTTCTTTCTTACAAGACATGCAATAATGAAGATTAACCGTTCACACAAGTTACTATCGGTGCTGGAAATGGACAAAATGTACTGGGGCCAAATGTACCCGATTTCCCCCTCCCCTTTCCTTATTCAGCCTGACTAACACGTCCTCGCCCGCCCCCACCACAATGGGCTGAAGGAATTTTGCTAAAAACGTTATGTAAGAACACATACTCCCTTTCCACATGTTATTGGCATAGCCTCCGTACACATGCAGCAGCACATCTCCTCTCTGCACATGCTAACTGAGCATCTGTTTTCTGCATGTGCCAGTGGCACATGGCCTCCCTGCATGTGCTAATGGCAAATATATTCAGTTCCCGGGCTGCCCCGCATCTCTGGTGCAGGGTAACAGAACCGTTCATCCCTGCATGGGGTAATGGCCCGTCTCTCGTGGTATAGCCCACCAGCAAGCGCACGTCTTACTACAGCCAGCATAATTTTATAAATTATACATGACAGAGCAGGTTTGCAACGGGCCATGGTGCAGCAAGTAAAGGAATTATTGCAGATGTGTTGGCTCCCGACCATTTATTTCAGCACTGTGAGGGGAGCGGTGGGGGTGGCTGGTGGTTTGTGAGAGTGAGCCAACCTACCTGACCTCCCTCCCATGCAGGGCCGCAACAAAACCTACATTTCGGGGGATGTGGAGGGATTAAGTCGTGATGGGAGGGGCCACTAAAATAGGCAGGGCAAACTAGGAGGCTCTGCCCGCATTGTTCTACCCACCTGCCCCCATGGTCTGGTGTGGGGACCAACTATCGATTAGTATATTTTAAAGCGCAATATGCAGAGAGGTGATGGAGGACTTTCTTGAAAGTAACAGCTTTAAAGTTTTACTGCGTTTGTTCAAATACATTTTTCTGAACACACACAGTAAAACTTTAACGCTGCCAGTTTCGGGGAAAGGCTCACCTCTCTGCCAAACAAAATGCAAGTGCACCCATCCAGGATTGCACCTAGGCTAAAATGTAGGGGAGAGACACTAACTTCAGAGACTGTGGAGGAGTGGCAAACTTACTTGTGTAGGGGCATCTACCTTCATTAACTGTTGTAATAAGACTATTTTAGTGCAGCTTCAATGTTACAATCAGTTAACTGCTCTCTCCTTTGAGTTTGAAACACCCACTTCTTGCAGATCCTGAAGGTCCTAGAAAGTATGAAAATGGCAGATGGTGTGTAATGAAAGACTCAATATCATAGCAAAACAGGACATTGCAGAGTGTGGGGCAGTACTCTGCATGGCCCAAGCAACTTCAGTGGCTGGGAGCAACAGGGGAGAAAATGTAATGTTGGTTCTACCACTGTCTGCTATAGTAGAATCTCTGGTGCACTGATTGGCTGGTGAGACTATGTCAGCCTGCCAGATACAGTGTTACAAGACTGGGGGAGGGCTAGTGCAGCAATAATGCAATTCTATGCAGCAGTATTGGAGCCACTTGCAGAGGAACACCAGGATACACCAATGTGTCCCTACACTTATTAAAACGGTCCTATTATAAGGGTGTAAACTTTATCATTTATAAGTACTCCAATTGCAAAAATTGAAGTCTGGGTGAGATTACATTATTTGCCCAGGATCACACAGTTACGCTAAACAGCAAAGCTTTGATTTTAACCCACTCTTTCAATTTGGGAACAGCCACCTTCTTCCTCGTTATACTTGGAACAAAAATGTAAGTTTTGGGTGTCAAGACCTCCAATAATACTATCCTATAGAGTTTACTTGCAAAATAAACAAATTCCATAGTAAAGCATCATGACAACATGTAAATCCTTATAGCAGCATGTTTGCCGAAATAATATCACTGTACCTTTATTTTCCACATCCTGAATGGAAAACGATAAGATGCAAAAGGCAAAACATCCATATTTACCCACTTTATTTTAAGCGCTTTAAAAACACAAAAAAATACATTCTGCCATAAACTCACTTAGGTTTGTCGATTTGTCACAAACCTCCACCGTGTTGTTATGTATGGTTAAAGAACATTCAACTAAAGACATTGAAGTAAACTTTACTTTTTAGCATATGGAGCTATTAGACGGTATGTATGAACACATTTTAAAAGGGTGCATGCTTTATTGTGTTGCTCTTTAACTGTCACACATTTGCAAGGGGACTCGTGGTCTTTCAGTTGGAAATTATCATGCATAAGAAAGGCTATGACAAAAGAAATGATACAGTGCCATCTAGTGGTGGAAAGTATGTTTTTTAAATGAATAAATACAGCGTACACGGTACGGAGTACAAAATGAAATAATCCGTATTGGCTACAATTAGATGCGTAAAAAGGCATGATACGTGCCTTATCTTGAGGGCTGCTCATGGTGCCGGTGTGGCCCAGGCAGATCTGGTACTCGGACATTCTCCATCTGTCGGTGGCAGTGGTTGAAGTCTACGAAAATAAGTAGTTCCCTGCTGGCCTGCCCCTGCTCCACCCAAGTCCCTTCGCCAAGCCCCCTCCCGCGCACTTTGCACACCCAAACCAATGCGCCTTCAATTTAAGGTAATGTTCAGTGCAGTGCACTGAAGTCCACGTTCAACTTCTTCCTACACTTTTACTTTAATTTTAAAACAAAACCATCCCAGGCATTCAGTAATGTTCAAGGCTTTGGATTTCTCATAATTTATGTGGAACCTGGATACCCCTGCAAAATCCCATAATTTTTGCATTGTCTTTGGTAAAGTGTCCCTGCTGTTGGAAATGAAGAGCATAAGGTCATCTGCGTATAACGCAATTTTATGTTGTATGTCGTCACATCTAAACCACCCCCCCCCCCGATAAAGTCATCCTGCCTAATTTGTGCTGCAAATGGTTCTATTGCCATGGCAAATATTAGTGGGGAGAGGGGGCAGCCCTGTCGGGTGCCTCTTTATATCCTAATTTGTTCAGAGGTTTGCCCATTAACCAGTAGATTCGTCGAGGGGTTCTGAAAATTTGCCATTAGCATAGTAATAAATTGGGGCCCACGTCCGAACTTCTCCAATACCAGTCTCGGGTAGTTCCAGTCTAAGCTGTCATATGCTCTCCTGGCATCTAAGGCTGCCAATGAGAAGTGTTGGTTTGTTCGGGTACCTAGCTCAATGATATCTATAGCGCGGCACACGTTATCTTGGGTGCTTCTGCCTATTATAAATCCGGTCTGATCCGAATATATGATACGTGGGAGGACCTTCCCCAATCTAATTGCTACAATTTTGGCATAAAGCTTAGCATCTGAGTTTAACAATGCTATGGGACGATAGTTAGAGCATTCTAAGGGGTCCTTTCCTGGTTTTGAAATTAGTAAGGTTAAGGATCTACCCATATCCGGGGTTACTATACCTTTCACCCTAATTAAATTAAAGAGTTTTACCAGTAGGGCCAGCAATTGTGCACGGAACATCTTATAGAACCCTCCTCCAAGAACATCCGGGCCTGGGGTTTTATTCGAAGGTAGAGTGGAGATTGCATCATTAATCTCCTGTGCAGTTATCTCCGACTCCAATATCTGGTTTTCCTCTGCTGTAAGTCGGGGGAGGGCTATCCCGGCCAGATACCGTTGTTGGGTTTGGGGAACAAGATCCTCTTGTTTTAATAGCTTTGTATGATAATTTGTCATTATTTGCATTTTTCCGTGTTCCCCGAACACAGTTCTCCCCTTAGCTTTGCTATATAATTGCGGGACTTGGCGGCTAAGAATTTATTTGCTTTTCCCCCATGGACATAATAGGACTGTCTGGTACGTAGGAGGGATTGTGCCACTCTCTGCTGTATGGGCCTCCCATTGGGCTCTAATTTTTTTAAGCGCACTCAGCGATTTTTGTGACTGTTTTTGTGTTGGGCTTCCACCTCTCGCAGGTCATTTTCTAATCTTTGTGTTATTAGTGCCCGGTCCTTCTTGTATAATGCTGCATGTGAGATAAATTCCCCCCCTTATAACCGCCTTTCCAGCCTCCCAAACTGTTCCAAAGTCTGTCTCCTCCCTTTTTCCCGGAAATAATTGAGGATCGACACCTATGTGGGCTCTAAGGGCAATGTCTTTCAAAATGAATTCATTTAGGGTCCAGTGCTTTACCTTCTGCGTTTTAGCTTCCCCCCATATCGATGTGGATTATTACTGGTGCGTGATCTGTTAGATATTGTACTCCTATCTCGACTTTCGTTATCTGCCGGATCAAAGTGGAAGATACTAAGATCGGTGCACTGGCGAGAAGTGGGTGTATTCCCTATCGGTTTCATGGAAGAATCTCTAGGTCTCGATCACATCTAGATCTCGGAAAAGCTTGCCTAATGCCTGTCTATTCTTCCCATCTGCCAATGTTGGTGGTAAAGCTTTATCTAGCAAAGGGTCCATCACACAGTTGAAGTCCCCTCCAATTATCGTTTGCCCCTCACACCAGCCACCAAATTTTTCCAGTACCCCCTGAATGAATTTATCCTGATTGTCATTAGGCAGGTATAATGCTATTATTGTATACCTCCGTTCCTTGATCTGCCCCTTAACTGCAATAAACCTGCTTTCTGGATCTGCAAGTGTGCAATCTTTCCGAAACCCCAGTTCCCTGCTCAAAAGGATTGCAACTCCCTTTGATTTTCTTCCCGCTGAAGCAAAAAATTGTTGTGGGAACAACCTATGGGACATCCTCTTTTGGACTACCGGGAGGAGATAAGTCTCCTGTAGGATCGCCACTGATACCCTCAACTGTTCCAACCTCCCCATGATAGCACAACGTTTTGCTGGAGAATTTAATCCCTGCACATTGAAGGATAATATTACCAATTCATTCATTGATCATGCCCTGTAAATTCTGCCGCTCAGCCATGTTTTCCGTATCCCCTGGATTCTCATTTTCCCATATAAACTCACCAGTCTCCCTAGTTCAGCACTGCAGTTGGGACCAGAATGAGATTTTATCCCCTCTAACATTCCCAGGTTTCCACAGTCCCACCCAAATCCCCTCTCCCCACTCCTATACTCTTTCCCCATCCCTTCCTCCCCTCCCCACTGTTCGGTTAGAATCCCATCGGCCTGTGCTTGATTCTTGATTCTAGATCTAGCTTGTGGGCCTTCCTCCTTCCAAACATTCTTTTTCACCTGGACTCAAACTCGTCCAGCATAAAGATCCAAAACTGCCTCTCCGTCGCTCTTCATCCTTTCTTGTAGATATATTTTATGCAGAATTACTCTAGCTCCTCCACTCACAGTTCCAAGAGATATAGCCGTCAGATCTGTCGGTTCCTGTAGTTCAGATTGTGCTTGGACGAGAAGCCAGCGTGGAGCCATTCCCTCGGATCTTTCTCGCCGACTTCTCCATGAACCATTCCCATTCATTGTTTCTGGGGGAATGACATGAGGCCATTGCTGGCTGCTCAGAATTCTCTTCCAACTGCAATAAAGACATTCCCTCCTCACATGTGGTAATACGGTGGGATCTTCCTCCCAACTCAAAGATAAGACCAAAGGGATATGCCCATTGATATCTTAAGTGTCTGGCTGTCAGTTATTTCGTCACCGGTCTCATCAGTCTTCTCTTATGTAGGGTCGAGAGGGCCAGATCCTGATAGTTGCACCCTGGTGCCATTACTTGTAAGTTCAGTTTGTGTTCTGGCATTTTTCAGAATTTCTTCTTTCTGGGGAAAACTAGTGCAGGCGACTAGTACATCGCTAGGCCTGAGTCCCGGTTCTTTCTCTGCGGGCCAATTCAGTGTATTCTGTCCAAGTGAATCTCTTCCGGGGGGGTATCCTTCAAGAGACTGCTGAAGCATTGTTGAAGCGTGGTGTGGAGGTCCACATCAAGAACTGTCTCAGACAGGCCTTTAACTCTGTTTGATCTGCAGGATCTATTTTCTAAGTCCTCCGCCTGTATTTCCAGATTGGTTGTGGCTCTAGCCAATTGTTCCAGCAATACACTATTCTGTTTAGTATCCTCTGCTACGGAAGAGAGGCCATTTTCAACCGTATTTACTCTCTCCCCGAGATCATTCATTTCCTTCTTGATGTCTTGTAATGCCAGCTTCAGCTCCTCTTTCAGTTGGCCAATCTGATTCTGGAAAGTGATCGTCATTCTTGATTCCATTCCCTTCAGGGATCCCAATAGTTCCTCCTTATCCGAGGCCATGTCTATCGGCGCTCCTACTTTTTCGGTATCCGTCTTCTTCTGAGGTGTCGTAGGCACTAGGACCGATTACACTTGGTTATTTTTCCAGCACCTCTCAATCTGGAATTCCCCTTGGGCCTGTACCACTTTAGACTTCCTTGGGGCCCTTTTGGAATTTGCACCTGGCATCAGCCCCTCCCAGAATGCACCAGTTTAACACTTGAGTAAGGCAGCAGTTGTGCGGGTTGGTTTAGCTTTGGATGCTTCAGGCAGATACCCCCTTTTGTTTCCTTTGTAAATGTCCTGATTAGGGATATCCAGCGAAAATCCCTAGCTTGATGTGCTCAATATGCCTTCTGCTTCCGTGTTCTAATTACCAAGCGCCACTCGCAGTTAACCCCCAGTTCACTTAGGTGAGTTGCAATATCCCCAGGGTCAGGTCAGAGCAATGCCAGATGTTCTCAAAGTGGGGTGAAATGACAAAGGCTCAATTGTGATCCTTAAGACGTGTTGTTTAATGCAGTGCACTTATATATTCAGGGGGCTACAATCCTCACTCCCTGGGTGGCAACACACCACGCACGTCAGCTCCGATCGTGCACCTTGAATGGGGAGGGGAGGGAGAATGAACCCCCAAGGACCACAGGGCCTCGCACCTCACCCCCCGGCCCCGACAACCAGGTCTTGTAGCACGGATGTGCCCCCTTATTGAACTGACTATAGCGCCATGAGCTTTAATGACGAGGACCCCCAGACTTCAGAGCCCTCCCCCTTGATGGTGCTGGCAAGTCAACTCTGTGCCCCTCCAAAGATCGCCCCCTCCCCCGGGAGGCTCTGTACCTTTGTCGCAGCACCCCTCCAGGTCCGATGGGCAGCAGGCGCAGGAGGAGGCGTTCGTGCTTGCTCTCCAGAGCCCCCCAGCGCTGCCGCCGCCCGTCTCTCAGCCTCTGGGCGGAGGGCCACCCTGAGCACGGACGCACCTGCAATTGCCTTTCCTCCAGTTCAGGGGGTGGGAGGGGCCGGGGGGGCCGTCGCCAGCAGATGGGGGGGCCCGCTCTGTCCCAACTCAACCACCGCAAAGTCTTTAATGGGCCCGGGTCTGCACGCGGGACAGGCCGCAGTCGTGTCCGGAGGGAATCAAACGAAAGAGGAAGCGTCTGTGCTCCGTCACCGGAAGCCTCCCAGTGCCCCCACCGTCCACCCCCCAGCATGGCCGCACCCGCGATTGAGATTCCTCATATTCGGGGGGTGGGAGGGCAGGAGGGAGGGCCTCCACCAGCAGATGTGTGCCCGCACTGTCCCTGCTGATCCACTGCGGGCCTCAGAATGAGCACGACCAGCTGGGTCAGCGCGCAGGACAGGCCGCAGATTTCAGATTGCTCGCACTGTTCACCAAATGGCCCTTCACAGCTCTAGAGGTGCACGATGCATATATTATGTGCTCCGGGCTCCTTCTGAAGGGGACAAGGACTTCCGCATGTACTTTTTCTAGATTTCAGAGCATTTTACTCGGACGGAGCGACAGAGAGTACGTCTCTACTACACGGCGGCCATCTTGGATCTCCACTTCTTTTACATTTTTAAGGGTGGTTGTAGCCCTCCAAATATTTTTAGAAGCGGGATTGTGAGTTTTAGTTTTACTAGAGACTGATGGTATAACAAAGGTAGCACTTCCTTCATTCCTTTTGGTGTAACCTTGGCATTGGGGACGCTGTTAATTTTTAGGGATACAGAAGCCCTGCTTTGTGGATGTAGTAGGTTGAAGATGTACAGCCTTGTAGCTTACCATCTCGGACTTACTAGGAGGTTGGGTTATATTAAAGTGGCACTAAGCCAAAACCTCTTCTGACCTACTGGCAAAAGTAACCCCTGCCTCATCGCACAGACTCTCTGCTCTACTCTGGGCCTTGTCTCCACCCAGATGATCCTCCTGTAGTCCACCACCCCCAGGATTGGTATCAGGAAGCTTCTGCCCTTTACTGGCCACGTGGGAGGAGAATTTAGGCAGGATTTTTTTGAGGGATCTGCAGGATTCCCCACAGTTCCCTCCGGAGAAGGCTCCTGCCTCTGTTTCGGAGTTGAATGTGGTGCTGTTGAAACTGATGGAGGCCCCGTTTGAACCTATGCATTGGGCACACTTGAAGTTCCTTTCTTGGAAGATTGCTCTCCTGGTGGCATTCACCTCTGCCAGGCAGGTTGGGGAATCGCAGGCTCTCTAATGTAAGCTTCCATATTTATCATTCCACTCAGCTAAAGTGGTTCTACTAACTCACCCTTCCTTTATGCTAACGGCCCCGGCAGACTTTCATTTAAACAAACCTTTGGTTCTACCAGTTTTCTTTGCAAACCCTTTTTCACCTGCTGAAAGCTCTTTCGATTCACTGGACGTTGCACATGCCTTGAAGTTCTATGTTGCACGCACAAAGGACTTTCAAAAGACTTCAAAGCTTTTCATCAATTTTGGACTTTTGGTGCATGGGAAGGCCCTCTCCACGGCTTCCATCTTCAAATGCCTCTCTGGTTGTATCATGCATTACCAACAAACCATTGCTAGACCGACCCAGAGTCCACTCCACCAGAGCCATTGTATCAACGACAGCGTTCCTCTCTGGTGTTCCCCTCCTGGATATCTGTGTGGCGGCTACGTGGAGGTCTACCCACACCTTCACGAAATTCTACTGTGTCGACAGGGATTACAGGGAGGAGTCTTTTGTCGGACAAGCAGTGCTTCACCACCTGTTGGCATGGGGTGAGACTTGCAGGGCTAAGTGTATTGTTTCTGTTGAGCCTTGCCACCTCTCATGGTTGTGTAAGTGTACTGCTGTGTAATCTTATTCATGAGCAAGTAAATCCATGTTAGACACCATGCTGGAGAAGGAACAAGTTACTTAACTAACTCTTGTCCTCCAACATGGGTCTTGCATGGATTCACATGCAAACCCTCCTGCCTTCCCCTCTTGGTTCTCCTTGGTTCCTACTGCCACTTTACATGTGCAACCAAATCTGAAGAAAGCCACCAGGGGTGGGGCTAAGATATCATTGGATGGGTCAGATGACCCAAAGTGACATCAATAGGCTTGTGATATGCAGTTTTATATTGAAGCTAAACTGCTTTATATTACAGAGGATTCACAGCCTGATGGGGAATATACATGAGCATGTGAAACCATGTAAGACCCATGCTGGAGGACAAGAGTTATAGGTAATTAACTTGTTCCTTATCATTATTATAATTATTAGGATAGCTATTGAGCGCTGGCTTGGCTTTGGGAAGCAATGGGGTGCTTTACAATCATAGGGGGAAGAACACAGTGAGGGAAGAAGAGAAAAAATGAGAGGGGAGCTAACGGGAGGGTGGGCAATTGGTTGCATGGGGGAAAACAGTGGGGAGCTGATCAAAGTCTCAGGTAGGGTGCGGAGTGCAGGGTGTGTGGACCTGGGTGTTGAGGAGGAACCATTCATTGAAGAAGGTATTGCTCTGTCTTGAACAGTAGAAGTGGTGGGTCAAGTTTGATGTTGACGGGGTGGAGGTTGCAGAGTCTTGGAGTGTATACAGAGAAGGCATGGGTTATATTTCTTTCCTTCCTGCACTGTCCTAATTCAAGTATGCACATTTCTTTAATTCTGGTGGATCACAGCCCTCCGGAGATGCTGAGTTTCTCAGTAAGGTAGCCTGGGGACTTCAGGATGATAGCCTTGTAGATGATGCAACAGCATTTGAAGATGATAGCGTCTTGCAGTGGGATCCAGTGCAGTACAGTGAAGGTCGGGGTGATGTGATCACATTTGCGTAGTCCTTTAATGAGTCTTGCTACGGCATTCCGGACGCATTTCAAGGGTTCCCGGGGTAGTCGCTGGAAGACCTTCCAAAAGGGCATTGCCACCATCCAGGTAGGATAGGAACAATGCTTGGACAGTGGATCTGAAATTGTTTTCTGGGATGAAGGACTTGATTTTCCACAGGAGAGAAAGTTGCTACCAGGGAGTTCCTTGCTATGTGCTGTTTGAATGCGAGGTATCTGTCGAACCCAAGGGACATGACACAAGGGGCCAACTGGGGTGTGAATCACTTGATGTTCATATCAGAGAGCCAGGTCTGGATGTCCGCATGTTTGGTGGTGTTGGTCAGCAGTAGGAATTCAGTATTGGAGGAGTTGAGCTTTAGGTAAGCAGTAGACATCCAGAACTGGATCAATGTAAGGCAGGCCTTGAGATTGTGGATGTCTTGAGTTAGATCTGCGTGTCATCTGTGTATGTGGATGTTGTGTGGAGAGGAGGGTACAGAGTGGTTCCATGTAAAGATTGAAGATCACAGGGAGCAGGATGGATCCTTGCGGGACTCCACAGGTGATGGGCAGCGTTGGTAATCTAGAAGAATCCATTTGTACGAACTGTTGGCAGTTCGCAAGGTAGAATTTGAACCAGCTGAGGACGATCTCGCTGACCCCCTTGCAGCAATGTAGATTGTCAGCGAGTTTGTCTGGTGCTCTACTGTGTCAAAATGCTGCTGAGAGGTCAAGGAGATCTAGGAGGCAAGGATGGCCATCATGGAGGATTTTAAGGGCATCATCGATTACCTTGATGAAAGCTCTTTCTGTGCTGCATCTGGGTCTGAAACCAAATTGGTAGGACTGAAGGAGGTTATTGACTTCGATGTGTTGGAGGAATTTTGTGGCTACTGCTTTCACAAGGACCTTGTCTGCTACCCACAGTCATTCCCATTTTCACCCAAATATGTTCACTATACCAGCCACAGCTACTTCTTGGCTGTCTCGCCCACCTCCATACATTTTTCTCCTCATGCTAGCTGTACCACCCATCAAAGCTCCTTGTGCATCCCAGCACATAACACCATTTCCCCCACCTTTCCAAACATGTGCAATTCAAGCCAGTTCTGCCACATGAACTTGGTGTCACTCACACCCATGCAACTTACTCATTGCACATGCCACACGCTGCTTGTTTTAGCCATTGCCAGTCTCGCCCACTCTGCATGCTTGTCTTTCCTGATCTTGGAGAAAGCCATAGTTGTTCCTTGTTCCACGGGCACCCTATGAAACCCACTTTGGCATTTGTCCCTAATGCTCTGACGCACACTAATCCTTTAAATAATCTATCTTCACCTCTTCTGGCCCGCTACAAGTGTGCTTCTATCTCTGCACTCCCCTTTGTTCCAAGGTAGTGTGCCATGTTTTCCGCCCTGTTTGTGGGTGACATTTGGCTCTTTGGCATTATTCCTTGCTTTCTGGTGCACACTTACTCTAGCCTTGTTAATGGTAGGCAACTTGGAGTGTGTGCTGCCCTTTAGAACATGGCCCCCTATGTAGCAATGTGTACTTTCTCTGTGGTGGTTTGTTATATGGCTTGCTGTGCTGCATACTCTGACAGCACACCTGATCCGTGCCACTGTGCCCTCCTCTTTGGCAGCACAACGTGCTCCCTTCAGCAATGTGTCTGCTCACTGGTGAATTGTTCTTACTCTCTGGAAGTGTGCCCCGCTTACCTTTCACATGGTGTTCCCAAGTACAAAAACAAATGGAGCCTGGTCCGATCTGGGTAGACCTCGGCATCTTTATTTGTAAGTCACTCTAGACAACATAGCCGCATCCTCATTTTCCGCATCATTATATGCACGACTACACCCATGTTGTCACTTGGAAAAGTTAATGCCAAATGACTTGCTGGTCTGCTTGCCCTCTGACACCAGCCAACAAATCGTTGTGGTGCCTTTGCATGGTTTACCTTCTACCTTTCGAGGTACCTGTGCTATTGTTCGTGAGCCCATACCTTAGCAAAATGCTCAATTTCTATTGCCTCAGAACTACAACAGTCCCTAATCCCAGATCTGACGTCTGCAGTGTGTACAGCTACCAAGTGTAGGCATTTTCGAAATAGGAGCATCACACAGGGTTTCCTTCAATAACTTAAATGCAGTTCTATCTAAATCATATTCAACAGAAGATTGTTGTTGATCTGCGCAAGCGTCCAGAAAGTCTAAAAAGTTAAAGTTCGAAATAATAATTCCAAAGTGACAGTTCAGTTGCACGGTGTGAACCTTAATCGAAGAGTTTTGTGTGCATAACAGCCAACACGTGTTGCGACCTACAGGTCGTCCTCAAGGCAAAATAACTTATTTCAGTCTAGCCAGATAGTAAAGAAGACTCTAGTCTTTATGTAAAAGACATTACTCGATACTGCATTGCTCTTATTATTAGACCAAATTCAGACCGTGTTTGTTAATTCACATATGGTCGCCAAATGAATGGTACAAATACATCATATAGAGGAACCAAGGATCTGGGCAAAATTCCCTGCTTGTGGATACCGACTGAATGACCTTGGGGACCTAGCGCGCCATTACCTGGTTCTTTTCCTACCTTACCCGTCTTCCTATCTAAATCATAGTGTTACGTATAGATCAATATCTTCAATTTTGCCGGAGCAGTCCTGACCGGGCTACTGCTAAAGGGGTAAGGCCATTGTAAATTTTCAGTAGTTCACCACTAAACCAAAGGAAACCTTCCCTTGGGCATGCGTCTTACGGGATGGGATATTGTCAATGACCTAACTTTGACCTTTAAGGTATTTACCACACCCTGACCCACAGCACTGCCAAGATACTCCAACTTCCGTGACTTACCTATCAAATCCATCTTTGATATGAAGGCCACCGTTCAAGATCCCCTGGAAGACTTCAGTCCAGTGTTCAAAATCTGAAGGACAGCAGTGGCTGATTATGGCAATGTTGGACAGATATACCAAACAAAATAGTTTAATCCCCTGCAGGTCCTATCCTGTCAGCAGCTGGAAGGCTGGTAGCACAATATGTGTTCCAAAGAACAGGACTGTGAACTGTCCATTCCACACAACTGCGAATGACATCAATAGTTATGGTGCAGCAGCCCCAATTGAGTCTGAAAACTCTCCTGCTCTGTGAGAAATGTGCTTTATAGCCCTAGATGCATCAACTTTATGACACTAATGCACACAGATTCGGCTCAAATAGAATGCATTATACCAGAGCAAGGAGCAAGACTTCTTAACCCCATGAATAACGTGGCCGTTGACCGATCATAGCAGAGCTAATTCTCGTTTCCAGTGCCTTCAGTTGATCATTGTTCAACATATGAAAATGAGCGGAAAGCAGGAGAATTAGGATGTACGGTGAAAGGTGTATTCTCTGGTCTAAATGAAGGCATGCACAGCCAGCCTGGACTCGGTTGAGCCTCTTTCGGACCCTTCTATCCAGTAGTTCCAAAGTGGAGGATCTCCAGGCAGAAAAGGGATTTTTTTGAAAAATACCCTCTCTCTCTGTATTCTTTCTGCAGTGTGAGTGATACCCATCCGCCTACCTGGTGCAGTCTCTTGTGCCAAGACAAATGATTACTTTGAGCTCTCGTGGAACACACCAAGTTCAGAACAGGGTTGTCTTGTTGAAGAGCGGACCTGAAGTGAGAATAAAGCAAGTGCAGAACACAAAAAAGACCCCTGTAAGAGATATTATGCAGCAAGTACTCCTTACCGCCAGTCTTAGTTATATTCAGGCCCAAGTTTGTCTCTTCAATGCTGCTAGTGTCCCCTGTTTTTTGTTTTTTATGCAACACTCACTCCGTTCATGTGGGACCCAACATACACTGAAATTCTCACTCTTGAGGATCTGAGCAGGGTCCACCAGCATGGGATGCACAGGGGAGTGATGGCAGTGCCTCGCAAGGCCTCCCATTTACAGGGACTGGCATCATCCACTTACCTGCATACCTTTATCTACGCAGACACTCCTACAGTTTCCTCTGCATTCATTGAACTCTGCACTCGCTTCAGGGGCACTGACAGTGTGTCTTTAGCACTTTCCTCACTGGAGAAACATAAGTGGGTGATGGTGTGGGTTTAAGGAAGGGCTGGCACTAGGGACTCGCTAGACGGTCCACTGCTTCTTCTGCTCCTTTACTGTAGCCTTGCTTTGGAGAGGGCCCTCTCCCCTACCTAGTTACCTTTTCACTGTTCGAGATCCCTTGGAACTGCAAGGCCTCCCTTTTGGTTGATACTATTCTGCATCAGCCATTTCTCCTGCCATTATTCTTGAATCCAAAACTTTGACATGAATCTCAACTGTGCATTCCCATAGACATTGTTTATAAGCCACAAGTTAAGCCCTTGAAAATATTTGACACTGTCCTTGGCACGTACAATTTCCTCCGCTCTTTCCAAAATTTTAAGCAGAAGAAATTTGGGGGAGCGGTGATCTGAGGGAAACTCAAAGTGAAGCAACAGGGTTTTCTTGAGGATCGAGCATCATAGCATGATTCCAAGAGATCTTGCAACCAACCTTTATTTCTCAGGTTCTTGCAACCTGCACTCGTCAACACAACTGCAAAGCTAACTGCATTTTCCCTCTGTCCTTAGTAACAAGTCCATCCCGCCTCTTGAATACCCCATGGTGCCAAGAAACCATATAAATGGCATTTGAATTTGGTTTAAAACTCAATAACGCTTTATAGAACTCAACCGAGGCTCGCACTGGAAATTATGGGCCTTGATGACCAAGTTAAAGGCCTGAGTGCAGCAAGGGCGTTTAAGGTCTTCAGGGCCCATAACACCCGTTACTACCTGAGGGCATGGCCAATAGATCTATTTTCCTTAGAAAGAGAAGGATACATATGCCTGTAATTGTTGGGATGTACTGGTTGGTCCCTTGCAGCCATATAAGTACATAAGTGGACTGAGGGGCAAGGCTTAGAAAATCCTGGGCAAAGTCTGCCAGATAGAGCTCAGCGAGGCGAAGACTGCAGCTAGTAAAAGGAGGGAGGGTGATGGATGGCCAGCCCCACCCTAACAAGGACAGGAGTTGGGGAGGAGCGGGTGATTTCATGTGCTAGCAGCGTCTGTTGGGTGTGGCCCAGGTGAGGTAGTGAGTGGTGCTGGCAGGGGGCTGACACCTACCCACCCTAAGCAAGTAAGGAGCTGGGTGCGGGGGTGGGTGATTTTAGGTGACTGGGCTGTGTCGGGTGCAGCCCAAGCAAGTCAGTGGGGCACTCCTGTGAAGAGAGGGAGTACCGTGCTGAGAGCCAGGACTGCATGACATGGCTCTCAGCGCAGCGCTCCCTCTCATCACGGTAGTGCTGCACTGAGAAATATGCAGTACTGTCTGCATTGTGCTTCAATAATGAGAGGGGGCATTGCACTGACATCCATGTCACCAGTCAACCTGGGGTAATGGCAGGTTTTCCCATTTGGCAAATGTCTGGGCTATACAGGTTTTCAGAGCCATACTGACTCATATAGCATGGAAATTGGCCAATGGGAGAGACACATCGCTTCCCTGGGCCATATTTAAAAATAACATTCAAATGGATTGTGTCCCACCACGTATTCCTCATCGTTTGGTAACTCCTTCAAGTGTAAGTTGCTTTAGGATTTTTTTTTCCGTAGGTGGTCCCTAGACTACCTCCTTCTGATCTCGAAGCTGGCGTCACCCATGGTATATATAGCACGCACCGCGCCCATTACTTAAATTCAGTTTTTCTGCTGGCTTCACTTTGCAGACTGTGCGGTTCTTCTGTCGACTTTTACTGGTTATTGCTGATAAGTCGACCCCTAAAACGGGGTTTAAGAAGTGTGTTGGGTGCGGGTTGAAGATCTCTATCAATGACCCCCACCACGTTCGCTTATGGTGCCTCGGGATCGAGCATAAAATGGCAGACTTGCAGGTCCTGTCAATCTATGACAGGAAAGGCAAGGGGAAACCCGCAACGGGTAGACCCCCTCATAAATCCTCTCCGACGATGCCCTAAAAAAAAAGTTCAGACGAAAGAAGTTTGGTGGGTGAGTCACCGCAGAGAAAACGTACTAAAAAGCTTGCTTGATCCCGGAGCGGTTCTCGTCACTCCTCACCGTTGAGGAAAAGATAAAAAAAAATAGGCATCACAGATCACAATCTTCCTCCTCTGATTCCTCTCCCGACCGCAGAGTCGCCTGCCCACATAGGTCAACCTCAAAAGCTGAATGCAAGATGCTCCGTCTTCAAATGATGAAGATTTTCAAAAAGGCGGCTACAGGCCCTTCAAAGGAACTAGTGAAGGGTCACGACCCCGGCGCACCTACCAAGGCCTATAAAATGAGCCAAACTGGTTAAAGCTTGCACGCCCTCGAGCCCGGCTTCAAACTGTTGACCCCTCGAGAGGCCTCTTGTCAAGGAGAGGCCCGTTCCTCTACTCTCAAAGACTCGGCGTTGTGCATCAAACTTGTCGAGGGAAATACCATTGGTGTCAAAAGCGGCAAAGCCATCAACGTCTTCGAAGGAGATGGAGAGAAGACTTAAGCCCTTGCCCAAGAAAGACTTTATTAAATGAAGTCTTCTATTTTTGAGGATGCAGAACCCTCAGACTAAGACGCTCCACATTTTGGCCTGAAAATGTGGAACACCTAATGCATTAGTGTCTGAAGAGTCCAGGATTGAAAATCTATGTGAGTATCTATAGAGCGCAAGTGGCCTGGACACCTCCCTTGAGATTGACTTTGTTACAGCTGTCCCTACTGAGCACACTGAAGTGTCATACAGACTGAACAGGGTCACAGAATACCTTGGAAGGGGGAGATCTGCTACTGCCTATGAGAAGGACCTAGACAAAGGTCCACATGAGTGATGGCGAACTGGGAGTCCCCTGACACCAATTCAGCTGTCAGTAAAAATCTGACAAGGAAATACAAGCCATCCAGCATTGACCCTGACTTGCTCTCAAGGCATCCTACTCCGGAGAACCGAGTTGTGCAGGCTGCCACTACAACCTCTAGGACAGCAGCTTACCCTACCATCCATCCCGATAGGGCTGACAAACACTTTGACACTCTAACAAAAAGGGGGGTTTTGGCCAGTAGTATGGCCCTTAAGTCAACACTTTCGCTCTGGTCAAATTCCCCCACACTTTGTGAGATGTGATTTTGATGGCAGCTGATCAGATCCCTGAAAGGGAGAGCTTCCTTAATATCATAGGATGTTAAGGACGCAATGTGCGAGTCCCTCCAATCAGGGTGGGACTCGGCTGATAGTGTTAGCAGAGCCCTGGCGGCTAGCACAGTAACGTGCAGATTTGCATGGTTACGGAAATTTTGGTTTGCACTGGATGTTCATTCCAGACTTCTTAACATGCCCTTTGATGGCATACGCCTTTTTGGCAACAAGGCTGATGAAAGTCTTGAATATGTAGACCTCCAATGCGGCAGCCAAGTCTCTCAATGCCGCTATGGAGGGGATGCATAGGGATTGAGGGGTTGGTCCTTTCGCTACAGTTCCTAATTTGGAAGAGCTAGGGCTCAGACCAGTCAAATAGGCCAAAGAAAATGCCCATGTTGTGGATGCGGGAGCGGTGCAAAGTCTACCCAGGCAGCAGCTGCTTTGCCTTCAGCCGCCACAAAACCACTCTGAGGCCTTTGTCCATAGGACTATGTGGGGGGCAGGCTCAGACAGCATTTGGAAGAATGGCGGGGCATTACTTCTTTTTTTTTTTTTTTAAAACTCTTTTTATTACTGAAGGTCAACACAGATTACACGCATTGCACCTGCATATGCCGGTACATACAATTCAACAGTTGTTAAAGACATAGCTCAGGTATCACAAAACAATTTACACAGACATTTCCTCATCAGAGGCCATTTCACATAAGTACATTCTAAACGGGGCCCATATGTCCTTGGGGCGTCATCTCATTGTCACAGTCATAGTATATTGTTCCTCGCATTCGTTTACGTGGGCCAGATCTCGAATAAAATGTTCAGTTTTTGGCGGAGAGGTACTTGTCCAACATCTCAGTATACACCTTTTGGCTAGAACACATGCACCATTGAACAGCCGTCTGATCTTTTCACCTTGTTTTCCTATGTCTCCGAACAAATATTTCGGTGGATGCATGTCCGCAGGGATTTGTGTAATGTCTTCAAGCATCTCCGCCACTTCTCTCCAGAATGCAGCAACAGGGGGGCATTCCCAATACATGTGATATGCTCCCGCTTGGCTAGCCTTGCATTTAGGGCACTCCCCAGAGTGAGTCGTTGAGAACTTGGCCATCTTTGCAGGAGTGTAGTGTAACCTATTTAGGATTTTGAACTGAATGACTCTTAGCCCTGCGTTCATGGATACCGCTTTGGTAAGCATACAATATTTCGCCCATTTTTCATCCGGGATATTTAAGTTCAGGTCTTTTTCCCATTCTGCTTTTACCTGAATTGTGGTGGGGGTGTGTAGTTGTACCAGTGCATAAAGTTTAGAGACTCCCAGCCCCGTACCAGATGTGGCGGCTTGTATACAAGGATGGGATGGTGGCTCGTCGAGTTCCTCAAGCGTTACAAATCTGCCATTCGGGAACATGTCTTGCATTTGGATTTCCCTGTCTGGGTCCCAGTGCCTTTGCATTGTCTTATCCAATGTGGGTGGTATACCGGGGTATTTCCAAAGGGGTACATCTGGGTCGTATGGGGTATCTATCTTCAGTTTTTTATACTATGCCTTCCATGCGCGTACAGTGGTCCCAACTGGGTCAAAGGGACAAAGATCTTTGTATTCAGAATAAAATATTATAGAACGGAGGTCTATGGGATGTGCCGCAAACTTCTCAAGCCATATATGAGGCGATCAATCCTCGGGGTCATACCAGTGCTTCGCGAACTGCGCTTGTGCTGTAAGATAGTATAGCTCGAAGTCTGGTGCAGTTAGCCCCCCTGTACAGTAAGGTTCAGTTTTTCCCATTTCATTCTAGGGGTTTTCCCGTCCCACACAAAGGAGACCGCCATTGTTCTTATTTTCTCAAAAAAGGTTTTGCCTGGCCAGATTGGTATATTAGTAAATAAAGTAACTTAGGGAGTACGACCATTTTAAGGATCGCAACCCTGCCATTCAGGGATATGGGTAACTTGGCCCACGTTTGCAATTTTGCCTTCAAAGTCTGCATTTTTGCTTCATAGTTGTCTGCAAAGAGTGTTTTTTTTGTCTCGGGACACCAGCACGCCTAAATATCGAATGTGTCCGGTTGCCCACTTAAGGTTTCCAGTGGATCCCGGGCATGTGGTTTGAGGTGTCAGCGGTAGTATTTCGGATTTTTCGTTATTTATTTTATATCCCGAATATTTAGCAAATTTATTTATATCTTGCATTACAGGAATCCGGTTAGTCTCAGGGTTCCTAAGGTACAGTAAAGTATCATCCGCATATACAGAGATCGATTGGGGCGGGCCGGACATTCTTATTCCTTTATCCCCATGTTTTAGCCTAATCATTATGGCCATTGGTTCAATAGTCAGTGCAAATAATATTGGTGAGAATGGGCAACCCTGCCTGGTACCTCTGCCCAGTGCAAAGAACTCAGAGACCACAGTGTTTGTAAGGACCCTCGCCCCGGTTTTTCTGTACAGTAATTTAACATAGCTAATGAAATTGGGGCCCATTCCAAACCTTCCTAATACTTCAAAGAGGTACACCCAGGACACCGAATCAAATGCTTTCTCGGCGTCCAGTGACACCGCTACAGCTTGAACCTCTGGGTCGATCTGCGCCATTATTGCAAACAGTCTGCGCAAATTGAACGCAGTGGACCTTGTAGGGATAAATCCGTTCTGATCCGGATGAATCAGAGACAGCATGTTTGGTAATAATCTATTTGCCAGGACTTTGGCGAATATTTTAGCGTCGGTGTTAATGAGTGATAGTGGCCTGTACGATGACATATCCTGTGGGGGACGGCGGGGCTTTGGTAGTACTGTTATTACAGCTTCTCGCATGGTTCCGGGGAGCACCCCAAGTTCCAGCGCTTCCTCCCATACTTTTAACAAGATTGGGGCAAGTTCTTTTTCAAATTCTTTGTATAGTTCCACCCCCAACCCACCAAATCCCGGGGCCTTTCCTGAATGCAATGCTTTTATGGCTTCTATGATTTCTTCCTCCGTGATTGGGCTATCAAGGGCCAGTTTTGTGTCTGGTGGGAGGGTCGGGAATTCCAGGTCATTCAAGTATGCTTGTATTTCAGGTACAGTTTTCTCGTCTGCATTTGAATACAGTTTCTGGTAAAATTTCAGGAATTCAAGATTAATGATTCTACCCCCGGTCATCATTCCAGTCACCATTCCACTCTCCGTGCTTTCAATGCATGTTATCGGAGTGTGTTGGCGGTCCGCCCTGATGATGTTGGCCAGAGCTCTTCCCGCCTTGTTCCCCTCCCCGTATCTGCGCGCCCTGGCTGGGGCTGCTATATATTGCAGTTCTCTTGTGGCCAGCTTATTAAATTCCTTTAGGAGGTGATTTATTTCAGCTAAAGTATCCTTATTTCTGGTCTCGCTATAAGAGTTCTCTAATTGCCGAAGTCGCGTCTCCGTTTCAGTTAGTTCCTGTCTCACCGCTTTAAGCAGCCCCGAGGATTTGGAGATCAGAGTTCCCCTTACCCAGACCTTGAAAGCCTCCCATACTGTTGAATATTTATCCACTGTTCCCATATTGTTAAAGAATTCTTCCATTTCTATATGTAATGCTTCTGTAACATTAGGGTTGTTGAGTATATGTGTGGGCATTCTCCATCTCTTCTGTGGTTTCGGGACATCCCCAAACATTAAGTCCAGGGATACTGGGGAATGATCTGATAATGTTTGTGGGTTTATTTCACAACTTTCTAGCCCTTCCAGCATGTCTTCCGACACCCACCAATAATCTATACAAGATTCTGAGTCATGTATGCTCGAGTAGTACGTGTATTCCTTCGCACCTGAATGCAGTGCCCTGCAGGCATCTCGTAGCATCAGCTGTGGCATAACCTGATCTAGGACTATAGATGCTTTAGACCGCATCCGCTTGGCTCTGGAGGATCTGTCTAGATTTGGGTCTAGTATTAAATTGAAATCTCCCCCCCAGATAATGCTAGTAGTATCAAGTGTAATCAGTAATTCCAGTATATTGAGATAAAAGTCCGGGTCATCTATATTGGGCCCATAAGTGTTAACCAAGGCAATCGATTTTCCCACAACCTCTCCCCAAACCAGTAGATATCTCCCCAGGGGGTCCTCTTTATGTCCTTTGGTCTGGAATCCCAGTGATGGATGTAGTATGGTCATGACTCCTCGTGCCTGAGTGGAATATTCTGTGTGGTATCTTTGCTTGCCCCAATGCGGCCAGTATACTTGCGTTGCTGGGGCCCTGTGTATGTGTTTCCTGTAACATGGCTATATGGGGCGAGTGTCTGTTAATGTAAGTTCCTATTTTCCTAGTTTTGGAGGGATTGTTCAGCCCCCTGACGTTCCATGACAGCAGTCTAATTTTCATCCCTTTGCCATTGTCAGCGCCACCCGCCATCGTATCTGTTCACCATTGCAGTGTTATCCAAATACCGTTCAACATGCATAGCGCAATTATCTGTTCGACCTTCAACAAAGCAACTTTTCAACTGTTCAACAAAAGGTCCATCCTCTCCCCTTCCCCCCAACTCCTACCCCGATCATCCGCCCCAACTGGAAACCTTACAAACTATTGGAGATTTCCTGGGGTTGCCATGTTGTCGCTGTATGGCCGCCCGCTCGAGCTCGCAGTCCGACTTCCACATTTTCCTGTGGTGCACCACTGCTTGTTTTGTTTTATTCCTGTTCCGTTTTTTGTGGTAGGCATGTGCTTTGGTTCTTCTTACATCAGAGTATCATCAGTCCGCCTCGGGGTGGGGTCCGTCATTTTGATCCGGGCCTCAGCCTACTGGGGGCAGAGGTATATGTGACTCGATATAGGCCATTGCAGCTGCCGGATTCTCAAAGAAATGTGCTCTTCCTCTGTGCTGAATATGCATTTTGGCAGGGAATATTAATGCATAACTGGACCTGACGTGCTCGTAACAGTCTTTTCACTGGTTCGTAGGATCGTCGGTTGGCCTGTACGCCTGCGAAAAATCTGGATATATGTGGATATGGATCTCCTCATAGTGTAGTGTACCTTGCTCACAAGCTTTTTTAAGAATCGCATCTCTGTCCCTGTAATTTAGGAGGCGCGCTATGATCGTGCGGGGTGGCGCCCCTGGTTTTGGTGTTGGAGCAAGTGTGCGATGTGCCCTTTCTATCAGAAAGTGTTCAGAGAAAATTTCAGGACCGAAGAGGGTCTGTAGGAGAGCTTCTACTTGTTGTTCCATTGCTCCTTTGCAGAACTTTTAGGATACCCCAACAATTCTCATGTTATTTCTTCTAGAACGAGATTCAAGATCCTCGCATTTAGACTGTATTCTGAGAAAGTCGTTTTTTAATTGCGTTATGTCTCGAGCATGACTTGTGATAGTGTCCTCATTGTTACTAATTCTGCCTTCGGCTTCTGTTATTCTGGAGCTTTCTTTATCCACTCTGGCCTTTAATGACCCAATAGTTGAGACAATGTCATCCAGTTCACATTTATCGCAAGGAAGCCATTTTGTACAATCGTGGTTAGCTTGTCGACCTCACTTACTACTTCAGTTCCGACATTGGGGGCAGCGGATGTTTCTGCCATCGAGTCCGTACCTTGGCTGTTGGTGAACGAGTCCATTGGGCCCCTTTTCCTAGCCCCCGCTCCTTTTGTCGCTTTATCAGGCATTAGTGCTTGTCCTCGTGGCTAGGGCCAGCAGTCTATTCAGCACCACCTCCTCCTCGCAGCACTCACAACACGTGGCTTAATGGCGGTTTCGGTATGTGCCGCTTGACCGTCTCACAGGGTTAATGTGCCGTCCACACTCCTCTCCCGTTCCTGCTGTACCTTCGCTGTTCTCCTTCCCACCACAGACACGTCGGCCGCCTCAGCTTGTATGAAGCGTCCTTCGGTTCACTCGCTTGTTGGTATCGGATCACCGGACCTCTATGATCTGCTGACTAGAGCGTCTGCGGTTGCCTCCAATATCCGCGTGGATCTGGGAGGCGGCCCGCATCCCCCACTCTCACCGCCAACAGTTGCATGCGCTCTATTTCCGTCCTACAACAGCGTTTTTCTTCCGGATTTCTGCCGTTGAATGCAGGATTGTTCCGCTACAGCCTCCACTCTTCAAAATCATCCGCGGGGCGCTCCAAGTTAGGATCGTTTTATTAAGGATATTTGTCGGAGCGGAGCTCGCGCTCTAGGCAGCCATTTTGTATCGCGCTCAACAGCGCCCCCGGCGGGGCATTACTTCTGATGCTTGGGCCTTGCAAACATTAGCCCGGGGTTACTGCCTCCCATTCTTAAAAAGGCCCCCGATCATCCACCAGGGAGCATTTCCAGCAGAACTCTGGATCCGTTCCTCTGAAAGGAACGCTAGATTGCTAGATTAAGGTGCCATAGAACTGGTATCTGTGACGGCGAGGAACGGGAGAGTTCCTCCCCTTCATTTTTTATTTTATTTAAGGGTGAGAATTGAGACCCATTTTGGACTTGAGATACTTCAACAAGTTCCTCAGGAAGGACAAGTTCAAAATGGTTACTCTTTTGCAGATCCTTCAGGCCCTCCAGCTCCAGGATTGGATGGTATTGTTGGACCTTCAGGATGCTTACTTCCATGTGCCTATTCATCACAAGCACAGGAAGTACCTGAGGTTCACCATGTTGGTGGTTCTCATCAGTTTCGAGTTCAGCCATTCGGGCTCACCACTGCCCTGAGGATTTTCATCAAGTTGATGACGGTGGTGGCAGGGTTCCATGTTATAATGTCCCCACAAAAATGTCTCCTGACAAAAATGTTGCCGTTTTCTGCAGAGACATTATTACATTGAACATGCGGGGGACACCCCTGCTACCCCCGATTGAATTTTTTTTTTTGATTTTCTTTTTTTTTGTTGTTGTGATTTTTAATTTTTTTACAGGGGGAGCAGGGGACATCCCTGCAACCTGTCCCCATATATAATATTGCCAATGGCTTTACCCAGCAACATGTATGGGGACATTATTGCCTGATACCGGTGGCAGCAAGTCTCAGCAGGGCGGGGTAATTCACATTTGCCCCTACCTGGATGATTGGCTGATCAGGGCCCATTCTCCCGAACAGGTCCTAGAACATCTCCGCATCACCTGCCACTCTCTCCACAGACTGGGCTTTTCCCTCAATTTCAAGAAGTCCTGCATGATACCTTCTCAAAAGCTCCAATTCATCAGAGCTGTCCTGGATGCTTCCTCTGGGAAAGCCTCGCCACCCGCGGTGAGGGCTCAACACATTCAGCAGATGGTCATCAAATTCCAATTGCCCAGCGTCTTCCGACCTTCGATTTTCTGCGGTTGCTCGGCTTCATGGCATCCTGCATTTTTATGATGCCAGAGGCTCGTTTGAGGATGAGTTCCATCCAGTGGGCTCTCAGCAGGTCCCAACTGGTCTCAGTTTCCGGGCAAGCTGTTAAACCTAATTCAAGTGCAGAGCAGGGTTGCACAGGTTCTTTTGAAAGGGGAACCTTTTTGGCAACCATAGCCAGAGATAACGGTAGTTACGGACACCTCTCTTCCGGGTTGGGGAGCCAACGATCTGTCAGCAGTCGTTGGTCTCCATTGGAGTCAAAACTACAACCTTTTGGACCTGAGGGCAATCGGACTTGCGCTGAAGGCCTTCCTACCCTCTGTACCGGGCAAGAATGTCCTGATAATGATGGACAGCACAGTGGCCATGTACTATCTCAATAAAAGAGGTGTAGGGTCATTACCACTGTGCAGAGAGGCAATGCAGCTCTGGTTCTGGGCACTTCAAGAAGAAATCTCACTATTGCCAGTTCACCTAGCCGGAGAGGAGAGCACAGCAGTGGATGCTCTGAGCTGGCAGAGAATAGTTTCCCACGAGTGGGAACTAACTCAGGAAGTCCTTCAGGAGATCTTCACAATTTGGGGAACCCCTCAAGAAGATATCTTTGTGTCCAGTGTCAACAGGAAGTGTGAGGTGTTCTGCTCCAAGGAATTTCCTCTGAGAGGTGCTCTAGAGGACGTGTTTGTGGTGTACCGGGAGTTTCCACTTCTGTACGTGTTTCCTCCAGTTCTCAGTCGTGTCATCAGGAGTTTGAGGATGTTCGTGAAATCCATGCTCCTGATTGCTCCAGGAAGACGTGTTATCCGGACCTTCTGGACATGTCTATCTGTCCTCCAATAGGTCTTCCGTAAAGAGATGGCCTTCTCTCGCAAGAATGGGGTCTGGTTCTCCATCCAGAGGTCAAGACTCAACCTTCTCGACTGGTTTCTGAGAGGTCGCGATATAAGGATTGGGACCACACAGAAGACGTGAGCGAACTTTTGCTTACGGCCAGAGGGGCAGCAACTAAATCTCTGTATCGCTTCCGTTGGAATAGGTTCTGAAGCTGGTGCAGAGACAAGAATGTGGACCCTTTTCTGTGCAACACACCTATCGTGTTATCCTTCTTGCTATACCTAGCCAATCTGGGGCTCTAGGTTGTATGAAAAACCAAAAGGTTTCTCACCTGCTAGTACCTGGGGATCTGTCATCCAGGTGGCCAGGACACAGCCATCACTTTTGGATCCTGTTCCTGGGGGTGGACCAGTGCGGGAGGATCACCTGGATGAGGGGTCTTCGGGGAGTGGAAGTGGGACACCGGAAGGTGAAACGCGGTATCCCCTTCCCATTAACATCTTTTCCCCATCCTACCAGGTAGGATACCTAGGAATTCAACCTCCCCAACCCCCTTTCTCTGACACAAACACTTTCTCACCGACAGTTCACTCTAAGCGACAACGGACTAATACCAGAGCCGTATACCTGACATGTCCCAAAACCATGGACAGGCAAGGTCAGGCAATTACAGATTATTACACACACCTGACTTCCATCACACTTCCCCACATGGAAAAAAAGGCGGAGCACAAAAGCACACTCTGAGTGAGGCAAACCACACAAGGAAACAGTTCCAAGATGGCAGTTTGGTACAAGGCGAAAGACGGCGAGACCAGAGAGTCGCAAGGAGGGAAGTACCCATGACCTTGTTGGGCCTCATCAGTGAGGTGAAGCTGCGCCTCTCTCAGCACAGTGAGCAGGGAGTCCACATCTGGTTGCCCCCAGGTAACTTAGGGTGACCAACCCCAAGTTCCTTGCAAATATTTCAAAAAAAGGTAGCAGGCGCTCCATTGCTCAGGCCCAACAAGGCTGAAACACGTGTATGGGGTTGCTTTTGGTACTCTTGTTCAGAGAGGAATTGCCATAGCATTTCAGTGCTGGACTGCCCATGTGGGCGGGACAAAGACTGATATGCAAATGGATATTTCCCATCTGTGAAAGGTACAGTGAGCAAAAAGCGTGTGCTGCAAACTCTCATCTCAGAACAGGTTGTCATGCCATGTTCTTTCTGGAGAGGAGCGCCTGCTACCTTTTTTAAAATAGTTCCCCAGTATTGTATCATATGAATTCAATGATGCGCAATGGAGAATGGACAGTTTGACAGAACTGGTCCTGAATCTAAATCTTATTGCATTTAAGACAGAATGGACTGCTTACCAGTTACAAAACAGAAATAATGCACACCTGACAAAATAATGTAATTACTTGCAAACAACCATGCAAAAGTGCGAGAATGGTGTGAAACACGTGTCGGCTGTCACAGGTGTATGAAACGAGAAACCAAAGAATAAGGAGTCAAAACTGTATATATAATACAGATTTTTTTATTTGAGTACAGCCAATCTCCTGCACATTACCAATCTTTCAAATAACCAAGCACAACTTTTAATGGCTGGCCAGTGCACCAGTCCATAGCTGACTGACTCATTTATGGAAAGAAATACTATTATGAACAGTTTAATCCACAAAGCAGCCAGCCACCTACGCCCACCCTCTCACATTTTCCAATCAAAGTATTGTTTAGAGATCTTGTTGAGGTGGGCGACAAGCCCACACTAAATCATGTTATCAAAATGACACCTGTTTTTTTGCCTTTCGACCGAAATGAATTCAGGTACTGAAATGCCACAGCGATGCTACAGTCCTTTACCACCCCATTGAAATATGTGAAGCAATTCAGTGGATATGTAAGTGCTTGGGATCTCTCTAGCACAGCCTCATAAAGCTACAACTTCTCTTGCTTATTGAGGAGATTGCTGATACACCTAGATGGGCACATGGCTCTGTAGGGAGTGTAATGCCCTGCCCATCATGAGATGTTTCAGAGGGCAAGAATTTGATCATATAAGTGATATCCTAGCCATGGCTCAAAGGCTACTCTGGGCCACCGCAGACAAGAAACGATGGTTTACATTAGGACATGGTCCCTCAACCCTTAATAAAGCCCGGGTCACCTTGAACCATGACCAGCTCTGACCCCAAAATACAAGGTTACTTAAATCGGGTCTTGGGCATGTCCTGGATGGGCCAGCCACCTCAAACTGCTCAAATAAGTGGCAGTTCGGTTTGTGATCTACGAAAGGAGGCTACTAGACACAGTTTTTTTTGAAGTGTAAAATGAAAGATGGAGGCATGACGAACAAGGGAAGCAACAGAAGAGTGGAACCCACACATCATGTGTGAAGTTGTGCACAGTATGCCCAGTCTGGCACATTCGTGCTTGGCAGTAGTCCAACTCTGCAACAGATTCATAAAGCACACAGTAACTCTCCAATGGCCACAGATGATGGAGGCTGCTGTAGAACCCTTGCTCTGTGGGGATATTTGGCCATTGTGTCCTTTCTATAGAGGACAGGTGTACGTTCCCAGTCTCCTGTCACTGTGGTGATGCACAGAAACAATTCCTAACTGAGAAGCCTCCTGTTGGGATTGGAGTTATACACCATTAAATATTCTGTGCATACTTGAATTAATAGTGCTGCTCTATTTTCACAACAAGCTAGTTTCCCATGCAGTCACTGTGCTGCCATATGATATGGTGGACATGCTTGCTGTTACCTATACATGGGCATGGTCGAGTACACATAAGTGCTGGGTGCGCCTCGACCTTTTCGATGAGTACCATAGATTAGAAGAGGGAAGACGGTGGAGTGATTACATCTTTTTTTTCCACTTAGGTATATATTTATTGGTTGGTATAATTCAAAGTCCTTGAAGTTATTTTCTTCAGCACATTTCTTCAAATATGTTAGTGGTTCTTGTATCTACCCCTCTGCTCTATCACTTCTTGTGTCGATTTCTTTTTCGTCTGTTATGTTTTGACATATCTTTTGTTTGTTTTAATGTAGTTTTAATTTCTTGACTTTGCTTCTCTGCCTTTTTCTTATTACTTGTTTTGGCTGTGTCTGTGGTGCTGTTGGTCTTTGATTGGTGTATTGTTAATTTTGGTTCCTTTTTATACAGTGTTACTCTGGCTGTCTTCCATTTTCTCCCATCTACATTTTTTATGGTGTTCATGATTACGCCCTTGATCGGAAAGAAAAATCCCATCAAGGACTGTCTTTATGCTCGTTATGCATTTCCGAATCTCCTCTGCATATAGTGTTTTCATTTGTTGCTTGTTGACCATTGTATTTCTTTGCTTTTAACTCTAGTTCTCTTTTAATTTTCTGATTTGTTTCTTTTACTTTCTACTTGTTGGATGTTCTGAATGTTGATTCACCCTGATTTAATGTTGCTGTTTCTGGATGGCCTTTCATTAATTGGAATGGACTTGCTTCTGTTACATGTAAATGGTGGCATGGTGTGTGGCAATCACTGCTTGTGCCGTGCATCTGATGTTAATGTTAAAGGATATTTGTACTGCGCACTATCACCACCGGAGTGGTCCCCTGGCGCTCCGGTGGCTCTGAAAAAGGGAGGGAGTGAGTTAGTGGGAGTAAGCTGGAAAGGTGCAAGAGAGCAGTGATGTGGTGTTGGCGGTCTCAACCTGGAATTCCGTTGGCTGGGCTTGGGGTGTTTTCTGGTCGGTAGTCGTTGTGTGCTGTTCTGCGAGTCTGTGTGGTTTGTTTTGTTGTTGCACTGTAGTGAAGTTTGTGCGGATTGTTGTGTTATAGGTTTGTGGTTGTGGTTGGTTAGAGTTTGAGAGGTATATGCAGAGGGGTGAAATCGGTAGTGGATGTTGTTAGCATTGACTAGAATATTAGAATACAGTCAACATTTCCAATACTGGCATGGATAAATTCAGGTTGGTGGTCACAAATCTTTCTAAGTATGCATGGTCTGAGTCTATGGCAGTCTATGTTATGGAAAGGTAAGGTAGAGTGGCAGGGGCTTTCTGGTGTGAAGTAATTGCTCTACACCCCACCCATGCCGCACTTACAGTTTTTGTTGGTGTCTGTTAACTGCTGGCTTGACTGGCTTCACCTGCAGACACTCTCTGGAGCCACCCTTTGCCGCCCTTTGCCTTGGACCCTTAGCCGCAGGGCTGCATGGGCAGAGGGCTGCCCTGGGATCGTCACTTATGACCAGGTGGGTTTGCCTATCGGGGGAGGGGGGATGAGGAAGTGGGAGAGATGGGGAGAGAATGGGTTAAGGGGCTCAGAGGGCCGGAAAAATAATCAAACAGGCCCAGGAGGGTCCTGTGCTGGAACTTACTCACCCGGGTCACCAGAGCTAAAGGCAGTGAATGGGGAGCATAGGTTTCCTGTAGGCCGTGGGCAACGTTGGTGTGGAACCAATCACAGCGCAGGGGAGTACTGGGAGGCGGGATGAGGAGGCAGGAGAGATGGGGAGAGAACAAGTTTGCCGGGAGTGGGTTAGGGGGCTCGGAAGGCCGCAAAAATAATTAAACGGGTACAAGAGGGTCCTGTGCTGGATCTTACTCATCCGGGTTAACATGCTTTGTTGGTGGGGTATGCCAGTTGAATAATTTCTTCAATGCATGTATTTCCTTTTTGACTTGTTCATTCCATTCAGGATGAAATGGGGATGAACTATGGAGTGTGGTGTCAAATTTATTTTGGTAGAATTGCATATCTTTAGTGCCTAACTGCACCCCATTGTCCAGGATCAGAAACGTCAGATACCATTCTCTCTGGCACCCAACTTAACTTGTGGAGCTTGTAGATTTGCCATGATTTTTTAAGTGTAATTGCCCCGTTTTGAGTTGTAGTTGATCAGATCTACATAATACTTCTATTCATATGGCATCCTTGTTAGTGGCCTTCTAAAACCTCACTGCTCTTCTCCCAGATGACACCAGTTGACCTTTTTAGGGTCTCTAAATGAACATACCAGTTGCTCTGTGGGTTTGATCACAGCAGTAACTCCCCCAATATACGCCATGATGTGCCGCAATGAAGTGATGTACGGTATGGGGACGATCATGGACATGAGACAGGCGATTGATGTAGCATCCGTGACCTTTGCTGCCTGACTTTCACCAGACAAAATGCATCGCACAATTCAAGCAGTCACAGAATTCCCCAACTCTAACTCTACATATGTCAGCTCATCCCTATATTAATTCGGCTGCAGGCGCCCGTTTGCTGAAGACCAGCACTCGGCAAAACTCAACTGCATTTAGGGAGTGGTGAAACACAGCTGGCCTTGAACCGACTAACGAATATCAATATCGCCTCTGCTCCTACTACCCACCTATATCTCCACCTTTTTACTTCATGACTTAACGTGCTATGAGGCTTGCAAATGACATAAACCACAAGATACCAAGACTCTTAACACTCCATAAATCGTCTCTCACATTGCATGGCAATGATTAACTGCTGGATACACATAAACAGACGAAAACTAAATCCTGATAAATTGAGGTTCATATTCTGTGATGCCTCTTCCTCTGTGGAGAGCTTTTGAATGGGACTGTCAAAAACGGAAAGTGGTAAGAAATTTGGAGGTTCTCCTAGCGGCAGATTTCACGATTTCAATTTTATTGTTCTCCACGTTCCAATTCTCTTTTCCTGCTGTTCGAGTTGTTGTTTCGAAGGCCATGATCTTGGTTTTGCTCTTATTTAGTTCAAGATGTTTTTTTTCCAGGTATACGAGCAAGCTGCTCAGCTGTCTTTGGAGCCCTACTGCTGTCTGGTCTAACAGGATGATGTCATCCGTGTGAAGGAGTCTGTATTTTTTCTCCTCCTAGCGATGGGGGAAAGCACCTAGTTGTGACGAACTCGTCTTCCAGGTCTGCTATGTAGGCGTTATACAGGGCTGGAGCTAGTGGACAGCCCTGCTTTACTCCTCGGGCAGTGCAAATTTCCTTCGATAGAGTCCCTGCACCGTTCAAACAGACTCTCATGGTGGTGTCTTCATAAAGGGCCCTGATTGGGGCTAGGATTTTTACCGGGCAATTCCTGCCAGTTAGTTTAGCCCACAGGCGTTCTCGATTCACTCGGTTGAAAGCCTGCACAAGATCGACAAAGGCCATGAATATTTGCGGTGCTCCTTGTTGAACTTTTGATTTGAGGGAGCATAGTAGAGGAATGTTCGCTGTGGTGCTGATGTTTCTCACAAACCCCGTCTGGAATTGGTCCCTATAATTGGATTCTTTTAGCCAGGTGTTCAGGCCATCCAAGGCGCAAGATCCAAAAACCTTCCCGATGACATCCAGGAGCGCTATGGGGCGGTAATTTCTTGGATCTTCTTTAGCTCCTTTTTTAAAAATCGGGACCACGTTCGAAGTCTTCCAGGAGGGGGGCACAGTTTTGCTGATGTTACAATTCTGAAAGATCTGACCAATAAGTGAGGCCCAGGTATCAACATTGTTCTTCAGATCTATGTTAGAGATGTCATCCGGCCCTGGCGCTCTAGAGTTTTTTAGATTATTGATTTTTGATGTGATTGATTCACAGTCACAAGGTATTTCCCAGTTTGTTGCTTGGAGCCCACAGATGGTCGGTGTCTGGCTCTCCTCCTTATTATACAGTGACTCGAAAAAATCCACCCATTTCTCTTCGCTGACGTTGTTCTATATGTTGGTCTGCATGTTTGAAGTTTTCGAGTGAATTAGCGACCAAAATTCTTTGCTGCTTTTCTTTGTGAGTGTTCGTAGCATTTGTTCCGCGTCATGTTGAAGGAGATTTGCGCGATGGTGTCTCACCCAGTTTTTATACTGGCGTTGAGCTAGGTGGTATTTCATGTGCAGCTTAGTTGAGTTGATATTTTTTGCCATTCGTTGGATTTTTCTCAAAGACACTCTTTGCTTTACCAATTCCTTGTTATAGCTGTGTTTATGAGCTATGTGCGTAGGGCCCGCTTGTTGCTTTATTGTGCGGTATGTTTCCAGGAGCGGCACATAGTCAACGGTTGCAGCGTCAGTTGGCTTATCTCTAAAGTTTTTGCTGGTGTTTTTGTAGGCCTTTGTCATTTCACTGATGGCTTTCACCCTTAGCCTTAAGCGGTTGCCTCTTGGACCTGCTTCCAAACCTTGCAACATGTGTTCTTGCATTGGCCTATCAAGGTGCCAGGTCGTTTTTAATATGTTATGGTCACTGTTGTCTGTTTTGACCACTTTGAAAGACTTGATCATACTCAGCAGTTCCCTCGATACGATTGTGTGGTCGATGGTCCCCTTTTGATCACTTCTTTGCCACGTGGGAATCTCCTTGTTCTTTTTAGAGCGTAACCAGTGCAAATTATGCAAGCCCCATTTATCCATCAGGTTTTCCCATCGTTTTGCTCTGTCCCCATCGGTTGTAGATCTCGTGCAGGTCACGTCGTCTTCCATCGTGCAATTAAGGTCTCCATTTATTATAATGTGGTTGAGTTGTTGACTTTCGCTTTCCTCCTCCAGAAGGTTGTCGATAGACTCCAGGTAATGATCAGTGGCAATCTCTGCTGGGTTCCAGTATGTATTAATAACTAGGAGTTTTTGTTGAGGGTTTTCCTTCCCCATTTCTCTGCTGTCGGGTTTCCACCCTAGTCTGGTAGCCTGAATAAGCGGAGAGAGATGTAGTTCATACAGAAGCACTAGGCCACTTCCCGATCTTACTGCCGTCAGAAGACCTGCTCTAGGCCTTCCGGCGGCTCCCTTCTCTGCCGGGTTAAAGTCGGGGTGTATCGGTTGAGGTATGGCTTCGCCAACAGCCATGTTTCCTGTAAACACAGGATGTCAAATGCTCCTAAGTTGACATCGGAACTTGCCGTCAGGTGGGAAAACCCTTGTGTGTTCCATGAACACATTGTCAGATGGGTCAACTTTGCTAGTTGGCTCAACAAGGGTTTTCTGTCCACTAATTGCTAGATTTTGTTTGCGCATTGTCGCGTTTTTGATATCCACCTCCAGTTATGCTGTGGGGCTGGGCGCCTTACTTCAATACCTCGCTCCGCTCTGAAGAATTTCAGAGGGCTTCGAGCTATTGTGATTCTTATTTTTTCTCCAGGGCCTTTTGGCCATCTTTCCGGATTTGTTGGTCGATTGTCCTCTGAGGGTTTTTTGCTGTCTTGATGGGGCAACTCTTCCCTCCTCTTCCTTTCCTTCGATCCATGAGAGCCAAATGGGCATCGATTGTCTTGTGCAGTTTGAGACTTTTGACTCAGCCACCCGTTGTCTTTGTCTATATTGTGGCGATTTTTTTCAAACGCTGATTTCTACTTCCTAGTTGAGGATCTCATCTTTGGACTTCTATGCGTCTCATGTCGCCTCCATTTTGGAATGTCCTGAATTTCTTTCAGATCATATCCCAAGTACCGGAGATTGTGTGTTTCTGTCTTTAAGATGTTGCTTATTAGTGGAGATGATTTGTGTAGGTAGGCCCGATCACTCTGTCCTTTCTCGCAGGGTTCGACGGTTTTTAAGTCTTGGGAGGTCAGGTGCCGTAGGTTTGGGACTTGGTCAAAGATACGCAGCGTTGTGTTCATGCTTAGCCTAAAGCCATCTGGCTTTTCTATCGTTCTCTCCATTTTGAAGATGTAGCAGTCCGTCTTGATGCGTTTGTTCGTACCACTCCTTGGCCGTTCCATGCTCCTGGCGTGGGTTGATCGGCCCCTGCTTCGTTCTCTCACTTTATTTTGATGATTGTTGCTAGGGAGGGTCTCTGGATTCCTCTTGTCTTTGGTCTCTTTCTGCAGAGGCCTCGTGCATCCGTTGCTTGGGACGTAACTGCGTTTATCATAGGGAGAGTTGCTCTCTTTTCTTGTCTTTGAGGCCTTGGGTGGAAGAGGCATCTGTGCCCTCCTTTTTTCTTCCATGGTTCTAAATTGTTCCTCATTGTGGTTTCGCCCCCTTTGGTTCCCTGAATGAGGGTCCGGTGCTTCGGCACATCTAGACAAGCTTCCGTTTCGTGATCTCGGCTTGGGAAATGCAATGTCCGCTTCAGAATCTTCAACTGTATATGTGCTTAGGTTCAATAAAGCCTCCATGGAGTTGACCTCTTCCTCCACTTTCTCTTCCTCCGGGAATTTTCTTTTTCTCGACTCTCTATTACTCGCTGGTGTTGCCTTAGAGGTGTCGCTGGCCCCAGTTCTTCTTCTCGCTGTTACAGTGCGTCTTGCCAATTTTGGTGGGGTCAGTATCTTTAGGACTACTTTCTTGGCTTCTGCTTTGTCAGGACTTAGTACTGCTTTTGAATTTGGTTTGTCCACTGGTTTAAGTTTCTTATTGAAGAAGTTTTCGAGTTCTTTCTGTTTTGTGTTTAAGGGTTTGGATAGGGGTTTGATCTCCGTCACCTTTTCCACTGCAATCGGAGTTATTCCCGAGCAGTCCAAATTGATGCAGCCATTGTCCTGCGTGTTCGCCACCTTCTTTCCACCGGTTGTCAAGTCGCTAGTTTATTCCGGCAATTGTCACTTATCTGGGTTCCTTGTGTTTTTCTCTCCAGGTCCAGTGTCAAATCACTGTTTTTATTCCAGCAGTTATCTCTGGTCTGGGTTCCTTGTGTTTTCCTCTCTAAGTCAAGTAAGCACGATGATCCTTGTTCTCTGGTATTCTCTTGTCTCAATTCTTTAATCATTATATGCTTTTGAAGTATAATAACTTAGTGTGCATAAGGGCCATGATTGCTGCTTGATCTCTCACAGAATCATTAAGGGTTTCATACAGTTTGCTGAAGGGAGCGAGTGCGATTGTCACTGTGGACATTATTCCCATTAAGTCTATTTTCTTTTGTGGTGTTTCCTTTGCGCCTCCCTATAGTGAATCTCTTCCCACCCTCGGTGTGCTTTGAGTGGGGCACGCCTCAAGTGCCAATATTGATTTGCCAAGGGTACCACATGGCGGTGTCTTTACCAAGCTTTTTTTGGGTAAATTTGAGGCCTCCTTACACCTCGGGGGGCTTCCTAGTTCACTCCGATGGTCATGATGAATATGGAATGAAACTTCCCCTTGCGGGTGTCCACATGGAAGCCCCTCATTCAGATCCACTGTCTCCTCCAACGGCTGGGGTGTACACTTTGGTTTTTCCATGATCAGTTTTGGCTTCAGTGGTACCGAGCCTGCCGACAAAGCGGGTAGATGGGGGAATAGGCGAGGCTGGAGGGAGTTTCCCAAAGTGCCATTTTAAGGGCGTTTCAAGTTGTGTTGTTTTATCTGCAGTCCTCAGTTTAACAGCTCCCCCCACCTCCGGGCTGTTTGGTATTTGTTCTATCATGATAGATTCTTCGACCGCCACCCACCCCTCCAGAAGCTCTCCATCCGAGATTTCTTTTTGTGGTATCGGTTACTTTTTCCCTTTTTCTTAAATAAGTTTGCGACCAGATTATGGGAGAAAGCTTTGATTGTCTTACTTTTTTGACTTGATCCTCTATAATATGGTTTTGTTGTGAGTTTCACCCCATTCAATTTTTTTTTGTTTCAGTGCTGTTATAGCACGCTCCTTTCTTTTCACTTGTCTGACCTCGCCAGTGTCCTCGGGCCGCCAGCAGGGTTCAGCAGCCCCACCTGCCGGGTGATGCGCTGCGGGTTCCTCCCCATTCTCAGCCACAGCCCGACAGGCCATGCTCCTCTCCCCCATCCTCGATGGGTCCTCCCCACACGCCGCCGGCCAGGCTGACTGGGGACCTCCCCCCTCCTCCTCCTGGGCTCCACTGCCCAAACCAGCTGCGGTGGCAGCCCCCGAGAGCAAGGCTCCACCCAAAACCGCAGCACGGGGGGCACAGCGAGAGGCGTTGGCTCCCTGCTGGGGCTCCCCCCCCGCGAAGACAGTCCAAGTTCGATCCCGCCCGGTGCCCCCAACACGGCCCGACCCGCTCCCTCCTTGGGCGCGTGGACGTCCACTGCCACCGCAACCCCCCCAAAAGGGGGGGCGCCACCGCGGCCGGCAGAGCTCTGCCTGCGGGATCCACCACTGCGGCAGGCCCGTCCGACGGCCCCAGAGCTGCTCCGGCCCCGCGTTCCAGCGGCGGCTCCAGAGGCAGAGCGTCCCTCGGCAGCTCCACAGGAGGCACAGTGAGTGGGGCTGGAAAGTGGCTGTTGTTACTAGCCGCGGGTTGAATTACATTGTTTGAAGGCGTGGTAATGTCATTAGAGTCAGTGTTAAGGTCCACTTTTTTGATCAGGCACAGAGTCTACATCAAATGGCACGGTGGTGTCGTTAGAGTCAAAGTTTAGGTCTTTGATTCCAGTTTTTGGGTCAAGCTCAGTGTCTACATTGGGAAGTTCATCGTGTATTGCTCCCACCGGCGTCACCTTCACCCCCCTCTGCACTGGGGTCCCTAAGACTTGCCTGAAGTCCAATACAGGACGTACCAGGGATTCTGTGTTCCAGGTGTTAAAAAGAATCGGGGGGGGGGGGGCACTAGCAGGTGGGTTATTAGGAGAATACACCAAATCAGTAGGGGTGTTGATAATATTAAAAATGATGGAGGGGGGCTTTAGTACAGGAATGCGCAGTAATCTTGATCTTGATGTTGTGGAAGGCAGCACAAGACCTGTGCCCATCTTCCTATTACCTCTTGTCTCTGTGGGTTCCTCAGGTCCAGCCAGGGGCTCATTCTGCTTATTCTCCTTATCTTGTGAAGGCGCGCCGTCTCGTCTGAGTCTGGTACTTCTGAGGTGACGCTCCTCAAAGTCCTCCACCGCCGTCTTGCCTGTCATGACTGCAGGACTGCACCACTCAGCAACCAATCCGCGGCCGCTGCGCGGTCAAACTGGGTTTTCATCAGCAGCTCCTCCCAGTCAACCAGCAGGGTAGACAGAACAGAAGGACTCTGCTCAAAACAGGATAAGATAGAGTGACTGCAGGACTGCACCACTCAGCAACCACTCCTTATCATAACCATTGCCAGTGATGTTGCATTGTGCGCACATACGATAGCCATTCGCGAGTACCAAATAACATAATCCGGAGTGGTGGAGAAAGTGTGGAGCGCGAGGTACGTACCTCCACATGTGGTGGAACTGCCCAATAGCCGGAAAGTTCTGGGAGGAGGTGCTCCGGCCCATCGAAACCATCATGCACCGCAAACTGCCGTTGGACCCAGAGGGGGATCCTACTGCGAGCCCCAGTAGCAGACAGCTACCCAAGAAACGGTTGAACAGCGAGACTTGTAACCCAGAACCTCCTGGCGGCGAAAATCACCATAGCCCGGAGATGGAAATCACGTGAGGGCCCACTAATGACACTGTGGTAGTTAAAAGTCTGGGACATCTTGGTGGCGGAAAAGATCACAGCTGCGAAAGAGGGAGCGCTACATCGCTTCACAGACTGTTCGTCCCCCGTACTGGAACGGGAGTACCCAGCACTCTTCTTTAAACCAAAGCTGGCGGAGCAGACCTTACAAACCTTGCGGAGGAGAAGCTTGAACCACAGAGTAATGGGGGAACCGTTAAGGGGAATGGGATGTCAAGTCTAAAATCCTGTTTTATCACAAATTGCTGTAAACATTATGTTGCAACCGAATTTAAATAAAGTTGTTTAAAAAAAAATTGAAATCATAAATATATCATAAATATTAATTGTGAAACAAAAAAATGTTTAATTCAAGTGATAACCCCACATCACAATGTTCAATATATCTTAGTCCAAGGATTGGACGGCTTGCTGAAACTTAATCATAATTACCTTTCATTATAAATTCCTTGTGGTGAACTGTCTGATACCATAATATATATAAACGTATACATTTTGGGAACAACAATAGCCCAAGGAAGACACTAGTTTGACGTATTTTAGAATTTTAATATTTTTCTAGATGTTTGATGTTATGCTAAATAAACCATGCCCACGCTATATTTTGGAAAATATTTACCTTAAATTCTGTTCCAAGTCTCTTACTTTTTCAATGATTTCTCATAAGTGCAAATTTAGGACTTCCCTTCCTTTTACATGCTTATGTCGAATTTCTGAAATAAAAAACACATATTCTATGTCTATTATATATGAGTTTTCTATGCTGAACATGCTATAGTTGTATTTGTGTTTATAACACGCCGAAAGCCCGCAGGCATCAGGGCGCATTTCAAAACTAAACACAAAACATAAAGAAAGAGGCAACACAGGAGGATAGAGAAGTAGAGTATAATATGATTTATTTGAAGAGAGTCTTCAGGCGTTTACGGAAATGGAGTGGATTAACTTACTGCGGAAGAGTCAAAAGGCAGGGTGTTCCATGCTTTCGTGGCCAATGTGACAAAGGATCTTCCATTGCCCAGAACATGTCTGGTTTAAAAACACATAATCAGTCAATTACCGGTGGATTTTTAATTTGTTTGATTTCGTATTTACTCAGTCTGTCCGAGAGATAGGTAGGTGCAATAGCATGAATACACTTGTGGCCAAGAATATCTTGAACTGCACACGAGGTGCTACAGGTAGCCAGTGTAGTTCCTTCCTTTTCTCAGAAATGTGTGAATTATGAGGTAGATTTTTTATGATTCGAATGGCATAATTTTGTATGACTTGTAACTTCTTTATGCAACTCTTGCTCGTGCCCCGAACAGGGCATTACAATAATCAATTCTGGGAAGAACGATAGCTCGAGCAAGGGAGGTACAATTTTGTTCTGGAAGAAAAGGCCTCATCTGTCTAACAATTTAAGATGATAGTGTGCAAAAATGAATGATCCCAGCAGATGGCCTTCTCTGAGCAGTGACCCACAGCGGATAAAGTGGTTAAAAGACAGTTGTGATCCAGGATGCCAAAAGCCACCGAGAGACCCAGCAAAACCAGTAGAGCTGATTTCCCTCTGTCCATGATTTTAAGCATATTGGACTGTAAATCTAGCAGTGCGCTCTCAGTCCCATGATGCAGACGGAAACTGGACCGCTTGGGATGTAAAAGAGAAGCGTTTTCCAGATGATTTTGAAATTGCATACAGGCAATCTTGTCAATTACCTTCAGTAGGCAGTGTGTGTTTGTAATAGACCTGAGATTTACAGGGTCCCTTGGATTGAGTCCTCATTTTTTCACCAAAGGAGTCACTGTGACTTCCTTGATGGCAGGCACACTATTGTGTAAAAATAAAGAGTTGACAAATTTCGTAAGAAATAGAGAAAATGTATGACTGTTATCCAAAATTAATTTTGTCAGGATGAGATCTCCAGAACACGAGGTGGGGTGTAATTTCCTCAGTACATCTTCTATCTCAATCATAGTGATTGGATAAAAGGAACATTTAGTGGTGGAATGAAAAAGGTGTTTCTCTGTGATCAGTTCATCTGTGTGTAAAAGTGGACTAAAGGACTGATCCTTCTTTATTTTTCCTGATGTGTTGATTATCTTTTCTGCATGGGCCTGTTGGGCTCTTGTGCAATCTGCAATGGACGGAAAGAAAGGCTGGAACTGTGGTTTGAGTTTCTCTAATGATCTGATAATTTCAAAGAGTTTCTTTGAATTATTCGCCACAGTCATTATTTGGACATTTTCTTTTGCTTTCTATGTGGCTAAACTGTAGGTTTTGGCAGGACCCTTCCATAGTATTTTCTTAGCCTCTGTTTTAGATTTTAGCCAGGACCCTACGGCCTGCCGTTTCCTTTTTTAAAGAGCACCCAAGTCTGGTGCAAACCAGCTATTGTGACAGATAACACCCCTAATGTTCTTCCATCTCAAAGGAGCTAACTGAACTAGGTGATGGATCAGCATCTTTCGATAGGTGGTTGCAAGGATATCTGAGAGGTCCAAGTCCTTCATGGCTTCCAGGAGAACCCCAATACATTGTGAAAGTTTATTTAAATGTTTTTAAAGTTCCTATTAAGGCTCTTTCTTGTTGGATTACATTTTCTCTCTGGTTTACCTGGACACTAAAAACAAAATTCCACAAATAGGTGATCTGACCATACACATGATCTGGTATTGGTAATGGTAATATCTAAATTATGGGATGCAACCCAGTCCAGTATCTTACCTTCAGAATGGGTGGTGTGATGAATCCTGTGGAGTCCTCACAAAGACCCTTCCTAAAGTCTCCTCCCGGTTGGCCTGGGGAAGGCAGCCACTTCCTGATCCTGACCCTGGGGTGGTATTAGACAGGAGGATCCCCTGGGAGGACAAGGGCACCAGGGGAACAGGAGGACTCAGTTGGTTGAGACGTGGTATTTGTCTTCCTCAAAGAAGGAAATATCTGTGATACCGGAATATGCAACGACTTGTTTTCAGAAGGGGCTTTTATTTCCCAAAGCTAACTATAGTAATGTGGGTGAAAAGAATCCTAACCAGTGATGCATTTGTAGTAAGAAACCCCCTTTTAAAGTCACTGACATTCATAGAGGGAAAGCTCTAGAGAGCAGTAGCAGGAGGTGCAGTAGTCCTGGTACCTTCACGTTGCAGTGGAAGTAGAAGCTGGAGGAGAACAGCAACGCACGGACCATCGTTGATTGTCAGACAGATGCCAGTCTTGAGAGGGTCTCTTCTTTCGGAGACCTTGATTGCAGAGGTTGCCCAGTGGGAAGCGTTGGGTGTGAAGGCTTTCGCCCTGAAGACTGTAGCTGCAGAGGTTGCGCAGAGGGAAGCATGAAGTTTAAAAGCTTCATCCATAGTAAGTCGGGCTCCAGTGGCAGGCGAGTACTGAAGAGCCTACGGAGCATGGAGAGCTCCATTTCCAAATGTTGTGGGCCACGGAAAACCGAGAGAAGCAGTTTGCCGGGCCGCGCAGAACAGCAAAAGCAAAAGACACGGAGGCAGCATGCCGAATGGATGTGCACATCAGGCCCGGTGAGTTCACTAGTGTATTATGACACCGCAGCTCTCCATGACCGCCCACTCACCAAGCCTGGGTGCATTAAGAACAGACTTAATATAAAGAGAGGGAAGTGGTAAAACAAACCAGTATTTTGAATACCGAACTGATGTAAAGCAGATTCATAATCCTTTTGAAAACCAAGCTGACTCGAAGAGGAGAAGATGGCAGAATAAGAATTTAACAAGCAGACCCGAAGCGTGTGATTGTGTTTATGTGGGCCCGAATAATAATTGCCAGCAAGAAGAGAGGGTAATATTATGAGAGACCAATACAAACAACTATTGTCAAAGCCAAAATAGAATTTCAAGGTTAGTTAAAAAAGAGAGAGTGCAATTAAGAATCCAATCGTTTGTAAATCTTATTGCCAGTGTGCAAAGGAGGCTATGTGAGGAACTGGCTTAAACCCACATTGCCAGAGCCAACGGAGAGTAAGAGACAACAGTGTCAGCATTTGTTAAATGTGGAAGTGGGGAAACAAGAGTGGCAGGAAGGCTCTCGTTCTAACAGAAGATATTCAGGACAAGTGGAGCATGACCTGCATGCATGCGGCAATTCCAAGTGTGTAACAAACAGCGCAAATGTGTTTCTTGTCTTCCAAAAGAAGTAGTCAAATCTGATGTTTTGAAGCAAAATACATTACTAAATTGTTGAAAGCCACCCTTTACCACAGAAGTACTTGTAGTAGTTAGTAGTTTCATCTGCCCTGCAGGAGAGTGCACCAGGGCAGAGGAACTTGTAGTGGTAGACCTAGCAGGTGAGTGGACCAGCTGGGAGTCATTGAAGTACTGTGGTGTGGTGCAAAGTGTTGTAGAAGAAGTGGCAGAACCAATGTTGTATTTTATGAACTATTGCAGAAACATCCTGTCAAAAAACATTGTTAATCCTAATGAACTATGGATCTATTCTTGCTTCATGAGAAGAAGTGGCATTGAACTATTTGTCACAAGTGGAAAGAGGAAAAACTTGTGAATTGTTGGAGAAGCTCAAGTTGGAACAAAAATAACTTTATTGGAAATGTGTTGCAAACTCTGTTGCAAGACTGGATTGCCTTATCCTTTTGGAACTGTTGAATAAGAACCTGCTTGAATCTGAGGAAGAGGGCTCACCCAGGTTATACAAGACAACAGTTGCCAGGTTGTGAACATAACTGTTTTGTTATATTGGAATTTGCATGTGTTGCCTTGTTAAGTTTGTTATATGTGTACATGTGAGGGACAGAAACCTTTTGTCAGAGTTTCCTTTTTTCACACGCCAAAGGAACTGGCGTGTATGGAGCAAGTGGCGCTTGGGCGGCCATTGATCTTTCCAACAAGTTCCTCATGTTAGTATGTGTGACGGTCCAGCTCTCTGCAGCCGTACGACCACGAGAAGCCTTTTCCGTACGCCGAACCCGGAAGCCTGCACGTTGCAACCCATTCACGTCAGGCTTCGAGTGAAACGCTGCCGGAGTTTTCCTCGCTCCGTTGCTTTCCTTCCGAAGGACTTAAAAGTGCCTCCCTATTTTTGTCTCCTCTCCTCCTCCTCCTCTCTTTGCTTACCACCTTTCCCCCTTGTTTACTATTACTCACAGTTTTTGGCTTTCTTTCCTTCCCTCCCTGCTTTCTTTTACTTCCTTAGTTATTCTGTTGTGGTTTTTGCCTTAGCCATTATTTTTTCCTCTCTTAGTGTATTTATTTTGTTTTTCTACAGTCCCTCGTTCCAGTATCCAGTTTCTTTGTTTGGGACCTCTTCCTCTCTTTACTTAGCCACCTCCTCTTGGACACTAGTCCTAGAGTGACCTGGCCTTTCCATCTTCACGGATACCAGACAGCCTCTGGAAACCTTATCAACCATTGCCCAGAGAGGGGTTTTTTGTGCCGTCAGGCTTTTTCCGCAAATTGTTTGTTCCGGAAGAGGGCCCCCCCCCCCAGACTTCTCTGACTTACGGTCAGGGTGACTTCCTTCCGAGGCAGACCATACCTTCTAACCAAAAAAAAAGGCTCTGTGGAAGAAGAAATTGGTGCACCCGGTGGACTCTGAGACTTCAGGTGAGGAGGAGGGGGAGGGGAGTGACCAAGAACCGGGAACCCCTACTGTGAACAGTGGCACCTTTAGTTTGTTTTAGGCAGGGAAAGCCTCATCAGGGTAGGAATAGTGCGACTTTTATCCAACCTTTTGAGTTAATAAAATTACATCTTTTGAAAAGCCTTCATAAAGTTGCCTGCCTCACATTTCTGACCCCTCACAACGGCTTCAGTGTTGTGGACTAAAAAAAAAAATCAATATTGTTCAAATTTGATTCCAATTATAGGGCTTCCCCATCAGTGGTATCTCCTCACCATTGAGTTAAGTCACTCAGTAAGATGGTTGAACAAATAGGCATATTTAGCGGAATAATATCGTCATTGGAAGTAGACATGTCCTCGAGGGGATAATAGCGCAAAATAAAATTTATACAGGTATTATGGTTTGGGGTACTTCTGAGATGTATGATTTTGCAGCCGTTAGGTGCATGGCACCTCAAGCAGGTGAAAATCCTGTATGTACAACATGTATTATGGATACAGAGTCTCCATATGAATTATGTAGTCTTTTACCTTGCATTCAAAATCACATGTCATCTGCACGGTAATCATCTCACTCTGAATTATTTTTATTTTGTTTATGTACGCAAACGTATAAACATCAAATGTGGACTTTTTCACTCTGTGTAGGATTCCACAATCTTGGAATGCTAATACTTGTGTCTTAGTGATTTTGTGGCGTATTTGTATTGATACAACTCTGTTGCTAATTAGTTGCAATACTATCAATTGACAATGTATTATATGTGTGGTTGTTAAACCTCCATAATATCCAAACCACAATTTGTGCTAATAAATTACGCTCTAATCGAAATCCATAGACCTTAGAAAGGGACAAATTCTTGGAAAATAAACATTTGTTTTCTTTAACCTATTCTGTGTATAAATGAGTTATACCCATTTCGTGTCATGGTGTTTCTTCTATTTGTTACAACCATAAACATTAGTAACTATTATTACATGAAATTGAATACATAACTTTACGCTTCACTTCAGACTTTCACTTTAAATATAAACATTTTGTTCCCTTTCCTTATTCCTTAAAATGTTGTCTTATACTTAAAAATCATTCATCTGTCATGCCTCTTCAGAGACGTTGGTCTTTGTGGCATCGTTGGTCCCACGGACGACGAATTTCGGCCATTTTTCCTTCCAAGAGGGCCGCCGCAACGGACGGTGTGGGTCTAGACAATGTACAACCCAGCACCAAGGAAGCTCCACCCTCCTACCCGAGATTCAGTTTATCTGTCCCTGCTGACAACGCACGGATGCATTGCTACTCTTCACAGACAACGCTACGTAAGTTCGTATCTAGGGATACCTTTCCAATACGTCTTTCCTGCATCCAAAACTTTATAGCACCTAAATCTGTCCCTCGTTCTTTCCGGCTTTCAGACTCTGCATCTCTGCTCGTCTCCTCTCTGACCACAGAGACTCCAGCCTCCTCTCGCACACACCTGATCATCGGCTCTGTCGAGGAATCCGGTGCGCAGACTGTTAGGGTTCATCGGTATGAAGGATAGATGTAGACAGACACCCCCTGATTCAACAGCAACCCTTAGTTGACACATTTCTTTCCCTTATTCAATATCTAGGGATTCCGAGTTCGGTCTGCAGACCCGCCCGTTCAACACCTGCTATTGCTATTGTACACCCAAGCTCCTCTCCCACAACTTGCCAGGTAAAGTCCCCTTATTTTCACTTCTTGATCACTCTATACCCTGTACTGTGCTAACGAATTTCCGTACTCCATCAGGTGATTACCAGAAGTCTCCTCTTCCAGCATGATACACCTTCAAATCCTTTTAAGGGTAACTTGAGAAATACTTACCTTAGATTTCTATCACTCACTTACCCTCATATACTTACCACTGGGCACGTATCGACATCCACCACCACCCCCTCTAGCCCTATCCATAGGACCTCAACGAGTTCTCCCAACTCTAACGAGCACCCGCCAGACATCCCACTCCCAGAAACACCGAACTTTGACACACACACACACCGCTTCAATCAGGAGAAAAGGGCTGGAGGGGGTGGTGGTGGATGTCGATACGTGCCCAGTGACAGTCTTACAGGATCTCCCTCCCACCATCGCTCAAGTGGGGGCAGTAACCCCTACCCCTCAGTGGTGTTGTCTGTGGTGGCACAGATGCACAGGGAGCCGCGGGCTGACCAGGAAGTAACATCAGAACACTTACTTCCTCTGGTGGATGGCACTCACGAACCATATGACTGTGCAGATTCACCTGCCACATCTCTGAGCAGGAAAATAAGTGACTTGTGTGAGGTAGCCCACTGCCTTGACCCGGGCAAGAAGGATAACCTCTGTCTTCTAATAAGAATGCAATGCAATCTGCATATTTCGTGCCTTTTAGACGCATTGGCAACACGAATTTGCTAACTAGAGAAGTGCCAATAACGGCGGCTAAATCACACCCCTACCGCAATTTGCTCTCGAGAGGCACCTGCCCCAGCTCCAGAGTGCCTTCATTGTTTACGACAAGGTCAGCCTCATCAATGAGTGCTCTGGCGCTGGGGGATCTGTCTGACCCTGAAATGCTGGAGGGCATGGAGTCTTGTGGAAATCAACCCAAAGAACTCCCCGGAAGGTCAAACGAAATTGACCGAACGGGTAAAACAGGTGGCCCATACAACTTCTCTCCATTTGTTAAGATAAACCCACGTAAGAATAACCGATGCTAAACATAAATCAGAATAGCACCAACCAGCCCTTTGGCCCAGAGTGCCGCACTAACACCACAGAGGAAACCAAGGCAAACTCGAGTCAAGGTTCACGAAAAGTCCTTAGGTATTGGACAGACCCTCGGATAGGGCTATTGGCAGACCTCAATATTGGGCGGGCTGCCCAGTGTGGTTGTTGGCTGTCTCCTATGAGCAGGTCAGCCCTGGCGACTAACAGTAATTCGAGCGCACACAGTTAAAGAACAGTCATAGCCTTATTTCATTTGAACGAGCTTGACAACCTTCTTTATCTAACAGACAATGTAAAACCAGATACTCTGTATACACCATTAACATAACACATGTACGCCCCTAACTGGGGCGCTCGCGACAGGGATCCAATAAGTGAATTTGTACCGGTCCTCCTTACTTTACCTCCTGCATTAAATGAGTTCACATTTGATACTTAAATAATAACATAGCATCACTTGGGACACCTATCTACCTCTGAGCGGGCATCTCCTTTTCTAGGGTTTATTGCAATACAAAATAGTCCCAGTTGGCCAAGTGGTCCCACGTCCCGTGACGTGTGTCTAACAGACCTCGGGGGATGCAAGAGAGTACGAGACGTACATCAGTTACATGTATACAAACGGAGCATCTTACAATCAGTAATCACACATTTGATGCCGGCCCCAATTCATTTCCCTTTGAATTAGAGGCGATGATTGACCATCGTGACAAATATGACACCTTAGACCACCATATTTAGTAACACTTTGCAATCTCCAGTTTTACAGACACCATTCTTTGTTTTCAAGGACACAGCATTTCTGTTTTCCATGGGCAAGCTGCGCGTAGGAGACTGGCACATACCAGGCCTCACTATCTCTAAGTTTCGATTCCCGCTCTAGAAGTCAGCCTGCTCTCCGGGGCCTAACTGGGCTCAGAAAGGGGGGCCGTAAAGAAGATCATAATTCAACTCTTTAAATGCTAGTATCGTACATTGCTATTCTTTCAGGAGACTCGCTGGCATTCGTGTACTGATTAAATGCCTTGCTCCCTGCCTTCAAGGATATGTGAGGGAGGGAATCGGGCATTTCTGTCTGGCTCTCCAGTGTAATGTTTCAACATGTTTCTTAGCCTTGGACCATTGAAGCGAAATAATATCTACAGCAAAGCGGTTTTACATGAGGCAAAGTGGCAACGTTAGAGAGAGCAGAGAGAGAAAACAAAATGGCGATTCTGGTCATCTTAAAATGGCTTCACACTAGTTAAACTAATAGCTACGTAATAACTAATGAATAATGAATATATATTCTTACACTGTAAATGAGGCGGTTGGTCTTCGGCCAACCAATTATCATTCATTTCCGGACCCTCAAGGGGTGTTTGGTTTTTCTGGACTGACAAACCCTCCTCTTGGCCATAAGCCAAACGTCTCATCCATACATTGCATCCTCCTCCGGATTAGATTCGGAATCTGATTCAAATTGTACACTTGTTGTCTCCTCGTTATTATTATGAATATCAATTGCCATTAATTATTTAATGGTTTCAGATTTGTTACTATGGTGAGTGCTTGGTTTAGTAATGTTTTTTCATTTCATCATTTGTACACACTCTTCGCTAATTTCAGTACATATTATAGGGAGACAATGTATGCAACAACAACATGTCACGAATATTCCTAGGATTGCTACTAGGATAGCAAATAGTTTCCATCCCCAGGATCGCAACACTTCCCAGAACCAGGAGCTTATGTTCAATTGCCAACCGCCTTCAGGGGGATGAAGATCAGAACTTAACACATGCAATTTTCTTATCGCCTCAAAGATCGTGGGGGAGGAGCCACTTATAAATACGCAGCACGCTGATCCCACGATTTTGCAAACACCGCCGCGATCAACTAAGAATATATCAAGGGCCATTCTATTTTGTAGTGACATTAATCTAATTCCTTTTTCTTCAAGAGTCATATTATATAGTATATCAGTGGTTCCATTTATTGTTTCTTCTAATATCCTAGACAGTCGTCTTATGTTATGAGAGTTTATCGCCTGGCCCCAAAATGGTATGACTGATTTTGCTATGTCCTCTACAATCAACCCATCTTCAATATTACGGCGAGGTCGTGACCTGGTCAATTTGGTTATGTCTGATGTTTTTAAAAGAAACACCCCAGGAAACAGAAATCCTAAATAACACGTACCTCCCCAGTTCCTAGGTAACCAAGGATATGCTTTTTCTCTACATATGAAATACACAGGATCTCCCACATTTATTGCTTCCACTTCTTTATCAAGGAATGCTATATTCCTGCATCTGGTAAATGTTCCTACCTGGAAAGAACCCTTTTTCTTTAGACCGAATGGGACAGAATGAGGGTTATAATTCACTGTATATGAAGGGGGTTCTGCATCCTTATTCCCATGTGGGTTCATGTGGAACGTGATCACAGAAGTTTTATAAGGTACAGAAAATCTATCCTGTGGCATTATTGCTAGTGTAATTAATCGTCTTTTTTGGAACACAGAGCTACCCACTTGTTTCATAATCACTTCCTCGAATTCATTCATATTCGTTTTATCTAGTTGACCAGTTTCACTTTCGTTCCATTTCCCAGAATATAGGGCACTCAGAGAAGCATAACATGCAGAGGTTAAGGGCAGGGGCTGTACATACCATCCTATTCCCTGACCACCATGCTGCGGCAGTTGGGCACAAACCCAACAATTATTTTTTCTTAGGATTGAGTGTGTCCTATTCATTATTAACAGTAATGTGTTGTTCCCATATCCTTCCCTATGTTTCTCTTCCATTGGAGACAAGGTATAGGAAATCACATGGACTGGGCTTTCAGTTGTGGAAATGTTCATCACAGGCAAAAGTACCTCAAGTGGGTGCATTTCCTCTAGGTACCATAACACTGTTATGGTCAATACTGGGGCTAATATACTCATTATGCACATTACTATGGTTAGACCCAACATACAATTCTTTCGACCATGTGTCACGGAGTTCCCCCCTTCTCACCTGAGACCGATCCTTGCTGGACTCCGTGGGCGGTGTCTTCTTGCGGACAGACCTCGACTTGAATAAGGCTGAGCGAGTCTCTTCCGACTCCAGCGTGCGTTTTTTAGATTCCGGGATGCAGCAATCCGGGGATCCGGGAAACGAAGATGACGTGCTGATGGTGCACGAGTCCAGGAAGCAAGAGGAAAGGGAAAGGGGCAAGGAATGGAAGTAGAAAAGCTAGGAACCAGGAAAGCAATACAGCGAACTACGGACCACACGTCTGATCGCTACTTGGCAATAGCATTGAGATGCTCGGAGCCGCGGGGTGCGGTCTATTAGTAGAATACATTATGTCCAACGTATAGACCGCGGAAGGCATGTCACGCTTGACGGCCATGTTGGGAGTATCAGGGAATGCAAGGCCTGTTGCGATAAGGACCAGGAAGACCAAAAGGGCCGCGTCCTGTGGGTCATGACAGCATGGCTCCTCCGAAAACCTGTTCCTCCAGGTTTGCCTGGGTGTATGAGGTGGTATCTTCTGAGCAGTCGAGGGGTATTCAGATTAGAAAGTGGTTCCCCAGTTCTTTCACTGGAGGGTTATCCTTTCCATTCAACCAGGTATTGAAGCTGACCCCGTTTATACCTGGAGTTGCATATCCGGGACACTTCATATTCCAGTTGATTGTCCACCACCACAGGAATGGGTCTGCAGGATTTCCGGGAGGATTGAATGTCAAGTTTTAATAAGGAGGTGTGAAAAACTAGGTGAATTTTTTTCCAGGATTCTGGTAGCTTGAGCCGGTATGAGACTGGGTTTATAATTTCCTTGATGGAAAACGGACCATAATACCGGGGGGCCAATTTGTTTGGCTGTAGATGTCGGGGTAGTAATTTCGAGGACAACCAGACTTGATCTCCAACTGAATAAGAAGGCCCAAGTCTTCTTTTGGAATCCGCATATCTCTTGGTCTGGGTTCTGGCCTTCTCTAAGCGCTCTTTGGTCTCCTTATGTATGTTGATGAGTGTTTCAATCCAGGAGTCGACAGTAGGTACCGGTGTGGGTTGTGGAAGAACAGAGGGCAGAACTGATGGATGGAATCCTTGGCTGCAATAAAAGGGACTGGTCTTAACTGCTGAATGATCGGAATTGTTATAGGCAAATTCAGCCACGGGTATCAGGAGCGACCAGTCATCCTGAACCTTAGTTGCAAAACATCGAAGATATTGTTCCAGAGTCTGATTAGCACGTTCTGTGGCCCTGTTGGTTTGAGGGTGATAACCTGATGAAAGAGCGTGTTGGATTCCTAATATTTGACAGAGGTGTTTCCAGAATTGTGAGACGTATTGAGGTCCTTGATCGGAAATTATCTTGGAAGGAAGTCCATGAAGGTGGAATATGTGCTCTGGGAAGATTCCAGCCAGTTCAGATGAGGATGGTAGCTTACTGAGGGGTGTGAAATGAGCCATATGAGTGAACAAGTCAATGGTGACCATGATGTTGGTGTACCCTCTGGAAGGCGATAATTCCACAATGAAGTCTGTAGCGATAAATTCCCATGGCCTTGTTGGCAGTGCGGGTTGTAGCAGAAGACCCGCTGGCCTCTTGTTTGTCATGTTTATTCTGACTACAGATTGCACAGGCTCTGACGTATAGTTGTACGTCAGTCTTCATTTTAGGCCACCAAAATTGTCTTTGTATGAGGTGGAGGGTGTTGGTTATGGTTTATTATTCTTTGTTGTAATTTTTGTGTAGGAATGAGCAGAGTGTTGTCCTTGAACAAATATCCTTCCTTGACTCTCAGGTTCCATTGATTCTTTCTTGAAATATTCTTCCAGAGTTCAGAGGATTGGGATTGTACTCGGATTTCTTCCAGGAGATTGACTGCTTGAGCTACAAAAATCGTGTGGGGAAACATTTTAGGATAGGCCTTATCTTCGGTAGTTTCATAGTCAGGCCGTCGAGATAAGGCGCCAGCAATCAAGTTTTGTGATCCAGGAACATGAGTGATGTGGAACTGGTACTGGGCAAAGAAGAAGGCCCAACGAGCCTGACGACTGTTCCGACACTCTAATGACTGTAGAATTTGAAGATTTCGGTGGTCCGTGCGGACCTGGACTGGATATCTAGCTTCCAGGAGTAGATGTCGCCACTCAGTAAAGGGTTGGTGGATGGCTAAAAGTTCTTTTTCCAGGACGGAGTAGTGTGTCTCACTGGGAGTCAGGGTTCGTGAAAGGTAAGCAATGGGGTGTTCTAGTTTATCCTCAAATTCTTGCTTCAACACCGCTCCAATGGCGTAGTTGGAGGCATCCGTTTCCACAATGAATGGTCGATCAATGTCGGGTTGGGCCAGAATGGGGGCTTGAGTAAATCTTGTCTTCAAGAGTTGGAATGCCTTATTTTGCGGAATAGACCAGACCAAGGGGGTGTCTTTCTTCAGGAGAGCAACAATCGGTTGAACAATCTCAGAGAAGTTGGGTATAAACTTCCGTTAGAAATTGGCAAGCCCCAGGAAGGATTGAACTTGTTTCACGGACGTGTGAGCAGGCCAGCACAATATAGCCTTTACCTTTGAAGGGTCCATGCCAATTCCCTCTGGAGTAAGGATAAATCCTAGGTAATGAACAGAAGCAACGTGAAACAGACATTTCTCGGGTTTGGCCAAGAGTTTGTTCACAGAGTCGTTGTAGTACTGCCTTTACATGCTCTTCATGCTTTAGAAGGTCCTTGAGTAGATCAAAATGTCATCCAGGTAGACGATGACGAAGAGGAATAGCATGTCGGTGAACACCCTGTCCATAAAATGTTGAAAGACTGCTGGGGCATTAGCTAATCCAAAGGGCATGACCAGATATTCAAAGAGTCCGAAGGGTGTTCGGAATGCTGTTTTCATGTGTCTCCTTCCCGGATACGAATCAAATGATAGGCACCCCGGAGGTCCAGTTTCGTGATAATCACAGCGCCTCTGACCGCTTCCAGGATATCCGAGATTAAGGGTAAAGGGTACCGGTCCTTGAGGGTGCATTGATTTAATCCACGATAATCAAGGCAGGGTCTGAGTTCCTTAGTGTCCTTCTTAGGAAAAAAGAACAATGAAGCTCCGGCTGGAGATTTTGAAGGTCTTATGGTGCCATTCTCAAGGTTGGTATCTAGGTATTCTCGGAGGGCCTTTTTCTCAGGTTCGGAAAGGATGAACATCCTGCCAAAGGGAATCACTGCTGAGGGATCCGTGTCTATGGCGCAGTCTTCAGGCCTGTGAGGGGGTAAGGCCTGGACTATGGCAGTTGAGAACACATCAACAAATCCCTGATAGGCCTTAGGAACCTGCACGATATTGGAAACCATGAGAGGTGCTTGATGGTCTATTGGTGGTTCTTTGGAAGGGGTCAAAGAGGGATCCAGGATTAGACAGTGAGACATGCAAAACTCTGAGCCAAGGAATAGTGATCCTGTAACGCTCACCTAATTCCCATGGAGGCGCGGGTCTTGGCAGGAGGGTGTCTGTGACTCGAAAAGTGATGTGCAGGACTCGATTGGCTTCTGGGGTCGAACCTCTTCGCACTGTGTGTCGAACTCGAAGAGTGAGGTTTCTGCAGGTGAAACAATATGGGGGTTAATGGCCTGGGTTGTTGAATGTCCCCCTCTCTCTCTCTCTCTCTCTCTCTTCCCAGCTTTTCTGTAGAGCCCCCCCAGGTCAACGTGCTCACCTTGGATAGGTGAATGCTGGGCTCTCCATCTGCTCTGGTGCAGGGTGCCGTTGCCAGTTCCTTCACTGGTGAAACATTGGCCTCTTGAATTCAGAGGATGGTTACCGTCGTTATCTGCGTGAGCGGTGAGTTTCTGGACACCTTTTGTCTTTATAGTCTTTAAATGCGTGGCACGTTAATATAGAAGACTCTGTATAATGCTTTTCCCTTAAGTATTGCAGGACTCTTGGGATGGAAGATGGAGTGAAGCGCCTGGAAATTCGTAAGTATGGCAAGCGCTCTAACTGTCTCTTTCCTTGCAGCTTAGTTCGTGTTAAAGAGACGCCGGAGTATTCGCAGGCGTTTGATTGCGATGAGCGCGATGGGCGTGAGTAAATACCTGCTTAATGTCTTTTTCTTTTGTCTTTCAGATGCTGGTTTGCAGCGCCGGAGTCAGCGGAATGTTAGTAAGTTTTAACTAAACTTTGTCTTCACAGGCGGCGATGCAGAATGAAGAAATCCGGAATTCACGGCGTGCCGGTAAGTATAACAATGCTTTTGTCTTTGCAGGCGAAGTTGCAGCGTGAAGACACAGCCGCTGCTGATGGATCAGGTGAGAAAGCACTGTGTGTAAAGTTTGTCTTGCTAACCTGTTGTTTCTTGTCTTTTGCAGGTGCTGATGTTGACTGGATACAGGAATGGTAAGTATAATTCTTGCAGGTTCAGGATCGAAAGAGGAAAGACTGGAACAGACTCGGTGAGCGTTCTGCTGCAGATGCAGAATAACGCGAAGCACGTTTCATATATCGGGTGTGGTTTAAATAGCCTTGGAGTGATGAGGCGTCTTCTTCCACGGCCCCGCCTAGGTAAGAAAAGAGTTCCAGTTTCCAGAAGAGTTCCACTGCTGTATCCAGGGAGTGGACCTGCCCCACCCAGGTAAGAAAGTAGTTCCTGTTCACAGAGGGCTTCTAAGTGGCTGGTAAGTAAGCAGCATGGTCTGCCGCAGGTAAGTCCACCCAAGCACCTTCACACCAATTATGAGCCCGGCTTTTCCAGTGCCGGGACCGATGGTTTTGATAAGCCTGGTGCCACCGGCGCCAGGACAGGGTCCAAAAGGTCCCAGTAGGGACCGGCTGGTGCCCAGGATTAGGGTTAGGGGCCTGCTTCCAAGGACGTTGGGCTGGTCCTAGCTTCTTGGAAACAGTGATCATGACAGATCCTGCAGTCCAATTGATATACAGATTGTGTTTCTATAACCAGGGCATGCCCAGTACCATGGGGTAATGAGCTGACTTAATAATGTCGAATCGAATCCGCTCTTGGTGGTGGTTCATTGAAAGCTGGATCTCTTTGGTCTGCAGGCTTATGGGCCCCGAAGTGAGGGGTCTTCCATCGATCGCTTCCACCGGCTGCATGATGCTTCGTGTTTCGTATGGGATGTGGTGACTAAAAACCCAATCTTGATCAATGAATGTTCCCATAGCCCCGCAGTCTACCAAGGCCAAAACAGGATAGGTCTTATTCCCGGACGTTGATAGGAAGGCCTGAAGTATCACTAGATTGGTTTGTCCAGGAGAGTTCAAGGATGGAATTGATGTGGAGCAAACATCTCTCTCCCGAAGCCCTGCTCCATCTAGGATCGGGAGTTGGCATTTCCCGAACGCCGAGGAGGGGCCAGAGGGCATTCTCTAACCAAGTGTTTGTCTGAGGCACAATACATGCACAACCCCGTATTAATCCTCCTCATCCTTTCTTGCGGGGATATGGGCCCACGGAAGGCTCCTATCTGCATGGGTTCTGGTTCGGTGGCTGATCCTGGGTTTGTGTCAGATTTGGAGGTAGTCTCAAAGGACACCTTCGGAGGGTTTCCTCTAGATTTTTTCTTCTCTGCCTTCCTTTCCTGTATGCGAAAGTCTATTTGCATGGCATGGTCCATAAGAGCCTGGAATGAGTTTGGTCGGGCCACTCTGGCTAACTCATCTTTAATCTCCTCAGTTAGTCCTCTCCTGAAAAGGGTAAAACTTGCCTCCGGAGACCAATCAGCTTCCTTGACTAATTGCTTGAATTGGGTTACATACGTGAGCACATCCTTGGATCCCTGCTGAAAGTCTAAGAGGCGTTCCTGGGCACTAAAGACCTGCTCTGGGCGATCAAACATGGTCTTTAGGGTCCGTATGAAACCATCGTAGTCATCTAGGAGAGCGCCGCCGGAGTTAACTAGGGGTGTAGCCCAGGTTAAAGCATTTACGGAAAGGTGAGAGATTATGAAACCCACCTTAGCCCTGGGAGTGGAAAAGTAATGGGGCTTAAATGTAAAGTGAACCAAACATGAGTCCAGGAATCCACGAGGGGTTTTTGCCGACCCATCGTATTTGTCAACAATGCTGCCCAGTAACACACTTTCTTTTGCGGCTGAATCATGGGTTAGAACTAATTGCTTGAGAGCAGCGTTTTCCGCCTTTAAATTCTGCACCTCGGTGGTTAATTCTTGCATACTTCGCATCAGGTCCTGGACGGCCGCTTCCATGTCGATTTCGAGTGTGGTCGGTAGGCGTCTCAAACTGTCACGGAGTTCCCCCCTTTTCACCTGAGACCGATCCTTGCTGGACTCCGTGGACGGTGTCTTCTTGCGGACAGACCTGGACTTGAATAAGGCTGAGCGACTCTCTTCCGACTCCAGCATGCGTTTAAGATTCCGGGATGCAGCAATCCGGGGATCCAGGAAACGAAGAAGACGTGCTGATGGCGCACGAGTCCAGGAAGCAAGAGGAAAGGGAAAGGGGCAAAGAATGGAAGTAGAAAAGCTAGGAACCAGGAAAGCAATACAGCGAACTACGGAGCACACGTCTGATCGCTACTTGGCAATAGCATTGAGACGCGCAGAGCAGCGGGGGTGCGGTCTATTAGTAGAATACGTTACGCTCAACGTATAGACCGCGCAAGGCGTGTCACGCTGGACGGCCATGTTGGGAGTGTCAGGGAATGCAAGGCCCGTTGCCATAAGGACCAGGAAGACAAAAAAGGGGCACGTCCTGTGGGTCATGACAGCATGTCCTTTTTTCACCTTATTATATACTGCGTTTAACTCGCTATCAGCATTGGTGCAAGAGGGGGCATTTGCTGGTTCCACCATTTCTTCTCTCGTCCTTCTTCTTCTGCTGTGTTCGTCGTGAATATCTCTTGTTCATGTGCTTCCCAGGATGTTGAAAAAGTTCAAACAATGTCTACAATCTTTTATGCCAGTTTTCTGTCTGCCTGGATTGCCTATTCATCTGGCAAGGCCTCCGTGCATTTTGCAAATTGCTCTAGAATTTCAGAGCAGCTTCCTTTGTACCACGTGTGCCCCGCTTGTTCACTCGGGTTCCTGACACATGGATTTAGCACCGAAGAGTTGCGTTTCGTGAGCTTGTCTAATTTGCACAACTCTTACGCCACCCTCCTCTAGGCATCCGGTTCCCACTTCATCCGAAAATAGGAAACAGAGGCAAGAAATTCACCAAGAGATGAAAAATGTGATCACTCCTTCTTTCTGCTCCGTAGGTTGTACCGGTTTGCTCCTGGTACCGTGTGATCAACAAATAGTGCGGGTGCAACTTCCGGTCTCGAGCTTGGAGTGAGCCTGGGGCACAATGGCAGATGATGATGGGTGCCCAGGCGACAATGCAGGCTGTGGCGCAACAGAAGATGCTGGGCGCCACAGAGGTATGCACTTGATGTCGGCCAGCAGAGATGCAGCATCTGATAGACATCGTTGAGGCACTCTTTGCTCTTCCGTTTTTATGGCAATCTCATCAGGCTTTGTTTCAGGATCAGGCAGTTTCTGTGGCAAGGGACTGGCAATGGCATTTTTCGTTTCTGGAACTGCTGCTATCTCTTTCTTGTCTTTGTCCCGATCAGTTGACGTGTCGAATGGCGATGGGACTTTCTTGGCGTGCATGGCATGAATCCACGCATAATGCTGTCTGCTTGGTTAAAAGTACCTGGTAGGGTCCACGCCACCTGGGTGCTAGCGAAGTTTTCTGCTCATAATTTCTGATGAGCACCCAGGCTCCGGGCCCTAATGCATATCCTGAGCCAGTCTGCCGCACCGGTAATGCCTCCTGCACCTTCTGATGAATGAAACGCAGTTTTTTTACTAGCGAATTACAATAAATGCTGAGTACAGGGTATTCTACCTCGCACATTTTTCTAGGCTTAGGTGCGCACCACACATTCGCCGGTCTCCCCATTATGATCTCATAGGGGGAGAGCCCAGTTCTGGCCTGCACTGACGTCCGCATGCACAGTAAGGCTATTGGTAATGCATCTACCCAGCTTAATTTGCTACCTGCACAGATCTTACTGATTTTGGATTTCAAAATTCCATTATGGCGTTCTATAAGACCGGCCGAACTCGGATGTCTCGAACAATGGAATCGCTTATCGATCTGCAATGCTGCACAAATCTGCATTATCACTGCACCTACAAAGTGCGGACCATTGTTCGACCATATGACCAAAGCGAGACCAAAGCGAGAGAAATACTCTTTTAGCATTACCTTCGCCATGCTCATGGCTGTGCAATCTTTCAAAGGATATGCTTCTACCCATTTGCTGAATGCACATATGATCACGAGAACGTATTTCAGATTTTGGCATCTCTCCATCTCTATGAAGTCAAAGTGAATCACTTCGAATGGCATAGAGGGAGGTCCAAAACTTCCTGTTGGAGTCACTGTTCCTTTTCGCACATTATGCTGTAGGCACGTGATGCAGTTTTGCACCAGCCTCTCGGCATTCTTTTTTATGAGTGGATTTTCCCAGACCGTGGCTAAATGTTGGACTATTTTCTTCACACAGATGTGTGTGGGACTATGAGCCATTGTAACCATTGCGTTTACATACGCATTTGGCAACATCCAATTCCCATTTTTTTTGTCCACCCAGCAACCCTCCAAATCCAGTTCTCCAGAGCCCTTGGCCCATCCCTGTATTTCGTCGGCGGTAGCTTCCGCCTGCATTTCTTTCAGTCACAATTCTATTTTCTATCATGCAGGGCACTTCCTCCGATTGTACTGTCAACATTTTTGTACTCAAATCAGTAGCAGTCTGTTTCGCAAATGCGTTTCCTTCTCCCACTTTACGTGTTACTTTTTTATGCGCCTCGCATTTCACTATTGCCAGGTGCTTTGGACACGCAAGTGCAGACAGTAATCGCACAATCAGAGGGCCATGTTGAATTCTAGCCCCATGGGATGTTAAGAAACCTCTCTCGGCCCATAATCGGCCAAAATTATGAACTACGCCAAAGGCGTACTGGCTATCAGTATAGATATTTACGCTCAAGTTCTCCGAAATTTCACAAGCTCTTGTTAAAGCAATTATCTCTGCTGCTTGGGCGGAGTTATAAGGAATTATTTTACTCTCCACAACACTTTTTAATGTCGTAACAGCATATGCGGCAGTTGATGTGCCGTCAGGTAGGTTTAAAACGGGAGCCGTCACAAAACCGTTCCCCATCTGGTTCTTTTAGTGGTGTGTCACTCAAATCAATTCTCCCTTTTGTTTCTTCCTCAGTAACCATTAGGCAATCATGGGGAGGCAATTCAGTCCCACCACTGTTTTCCCCGGGCATTGGCATTAATTCTGCTGGATTCAAAGTGCTACACCTCATAATTTGGATGTTGGGCGCGAACAATACAATTTCATATCTAGTCAATCTAGCAGAGGTGAGGTGTTGCGTCTGTGTTCTATTGAGTAGAACATCTATGGCATGTGGCACCATCAAAATTAAGGTGTGCCCCAAAACCATCCCTTCTGTTTGTTTCACTGACGCAGCAGCCGCTGCAACAGCTCGCAAACATCGTGGTAGTGCGCGGGCTACAGGGTCCAGCGCAGAATAAAAATTGCTGCACGGCCTATTTCTTCCACCTTGTTCCTGTGTTAAGACAGACAACGCGCATCCTTCGTTCTCATGCACAAATAGCCTAAAAACCTTTTCATAATTCGGTGTGCCCAAAACTGGAGCTCAAAATGTTTTTTAGCAAATCAAATGCTTTCTGACATTCTTCATTCCACTGCAAAGGCATCACAGCATCCTTTTTTGTTAATTCCACCATTGGTTTCACAATTAAAGCGAAGTTCATAACCCATTGACGACAATAAGAAGCCATCCCCTTTATCGCTCTCGCACCTTTCTGTGTTGTTGGAGTAGGCATACCAGAAATACTCTTTATTCTCTCTGGTGTTAATCTTCTTCCTTCCTTTGAGAGTAGGTAAACCAAATAAGCTACTTCTTTCTGACGGTACTGGAATTTCTTTAGGTTTGCTTTATGGCCATGTGTGGCTAGATGAGTTAATAATAGAACAGTACCTTTTTTACATATCTCCTCCGTGTCAGCAGCGATTAGTAAATCGTCAATGTATTGTAACAATACACAGTCTGCTGGTAATTCTAACATGTCCAACTGCTCTTTCAACGCTCTACTGTATATGCTCGGACTTTCAGTATAGCCTTGTGGAATGCGTGTGAATGTGAATGATCGTCCTCCTAAAGTGAAGGCAAATAAATACCTGCTTTCTTTGTGTACTGGAATGCTGAAGAAAGCGTTTTTCAAATCAATACCATTAAAGTATTCTGCCGAAGCAGGGATCATTGTCAAGATCGTAGTGACGTCTGGCACTAACGGGAATTGGGGATCTACTACTTTGTTCAGTGCACGGAGATCAATTATGAAACGGTACGGTACCTCATTACCCTCTTTCTTGTACACAGGAAGAATGGGGCTGTTACATACACTACCTGTAATCTCTTCAATCGCTCCCAATTTCGCCAAATCAGAAACGATACTTTTCAATCCTTTTTCTCCTTCTGCTGAAATTTTATACTGTGGAATATGCGGTAGCGTTATTCCTTCTTTCAATGTAATTTTCACTGGCTCTATTTTCACACATCCCACATCATTGTCATTCACGGCCCAAATGCAAGTTGGTACTATACTCAATTCCCCTGTTAAGGGTTCCGCCATAAATTCAGACGTCGGCATACTCTGGGGAGAAATAGTCAAAAATACCCCATCTGGTGTACAATGAATAACTGTGCTTAGTTTTTTCAATAGATTCAATCCTAAAAGATTCTCCCCACAATGCTCTGTTAAATGAAATGGACAATGTTCAGTAAAAGGCCCTATTGTCACTGCCACTGATTTGGACTCGGGGTTTATTACTGGGGTACCTGCGAACCCTACTGAGATATTCTGTCGCCCTGGCAGAGGTATGTCTGGAACCAAGTGATGATCCATCAAGCACTTTTGTGCCCCCGTATCTACAAGGAATCTATGTTCATCATTCCCGATTTTCATCTCTACGTAGGGTCCTTTCTGATTCACAGGAATTGACACTGATTCCGACCCCTGTCCTGGGCTGTCCTATTGGGGTAACAACACGTCATCCGATGTGTAGTCACCACTGTTATTATAGTATGCACCTGTCTGGTTATCAAAAATGTTCCCCCCACTCCCTCTATTTCCCATTTGTGCACCCTGGCCTTGATTCTGTGCACCATTCCCTTGATCATTCTGATCCTGCTGCATATGATTTCTGTTGTGACCATTTGTTCCCATGTGCCCTCTGTGAGGCCTTCTCTGACTATATCCGCCTCTATTTTGCAAATGCGGACATTGTACCCGCCAGTGTCCTTCCTCTCTGCAGTATGGACATTGATTTAATCCCAAAGGCCTGCAATGCATATTCGAATTTCCCCTACTCTGTGCATTTCCCCTTCCCCTGTGGTGTCCTGCTATCTGCTGGAGTAAGACCCCTACTATCGTCCGCAGAGCTTCTATTCTTATTTGCAAAGGATACTCATTACATATGTCATTTATCTCCCCTACCGAAGTCCTAGGGCTTGACATCCATCTCATCGTTTCCCGCACACACACCTGCAATCTTTGTCTATCACCTATCTGTCCGGGTGGCAGCAAGGATTTCTGCACAGAGTCTTGACGCTCTTTTCCTGCCCCTCTCAATATTCCTTCTCCTATTCCCTGGTGTGGCGAGTACTTCAGAATACTCTTCATCCAATTCATTCTTTATTTCAAACAGTCGCTTCACATGCTCTTCTATTCCTTCATCTCTCCCTCGACAACGCGCTAATGCATTTAAATCCAACAATCGTTGTGGTGGTTACTTCCCAATTAACTTTTTCCACTGTCCTGACAAATATTCCCCCATGCATTCCAACAATACCTGTCTTTCGTTGTTTCTTCTGAAGTCATATAGGGACGCTAGCGTGGATACCTCATCATTATCGTCCATATACTTTTCCGCCTGTTCTTGCAGCTCACGCTTTCTCTCCTTACTGATCGCGCTGCGAGTTACTCTCGTACATTCATTCTGCTCAATTCCACTCATGGGAGGGGCAGTCGGGAAAGTAGCACCCTCTTGATCAGGAGGTGCAGAGGGGGCAGTGAGAGTGGGATCCGTCTGCTGGGGCTGTGGTAATTGTGAAACACTCGGGGCTGGCTGGCTAGTGGGCAGTGCAGTGTCTGATGTAGCCTGTGGCTGTGCTGGTGTTGGGAGGGGCTGAGCAACAGGAGGGGGTTGAGCGGCAGCTACTGCCGTAGTCTTTTTAGTTTCACTGCTCGGGCCCTGTTTTGTTTCAGTTAAGATTCTGTTTATTAATTCGTCCGATGAGTGTAACTCTCTTTGTGGATATATTTTTTTTTCTATGTTTAATTCATCGCGCCGTCTTGTCTGTCTCAAGCTATTACTCCACTCCTCCTCCTCCTTCTCCTTAGCTTTCTCCGTCTTTAACTTATGCCTGCGCGCATGTTTCTCTCTACTTCTAAATCAGAGTATTGCTTCCCTCCTCCAGTCCCTAAGGATATCAAGTGCTCCAGGGCGTGCTCTTTTACTTATCAACACCTTTTCCAGGTTATCTATACGTTCCATCTCAAGGTTTGCTTATGCCAAGTTTCACAAAACATTATCGCTCCCATACCATACTTTATGTACATATCATAAACCGGCATTCCTCCCGGAGGTGCTTCCTGGCCAGTTTCCAAAGATTGTTCACCGCAGCAGAAAAATCCCACTAAGGTGGACAATACCCCAGGCATGTTTTAACCTTACCCTTGGCTAATCAAACTTATTCTGGGTGTTTGATTTTGCAAAATCAACTCTCAACCAATATCACGATTACTTACGAATCGGGGCACGACTCACCTGATCAATCAATTTGTCTTTTCAAGACACAATTTGTCTGTATACTGACGCAACCAATGACGTTGTGTCTGCGTGTCTCGGCTCTGCCTCGTTTCGGGACCCTCGCCTCCTTGTTCACTGGCCAGGGACGTTGATCAGGGACCAGCGGTGTGCAGATCTGCAAAGGAGTTTCATCGCTTTCGCAGGGGCGCCCCGAACACCTCTAGATTCCGGCTCGATTGCTCCTGTCCTCGCCGTTCTTACCGCCTTCCTTATTTTGCAACGTACACGATGGAACAAGTGGGGGAGGGTCCCTATTCAGGCGCCATCTTGAAGGGGCCCCTGAGGGACCCTCAGATGTGGAAATAAGGCACAGTCAGCACACACGAATAGATACGCCAAACAAGAGGTTCTGTTCCCAAAATGTAGGGTTTATTGCAATACAAAAAAGTCCCAGTTGGCCAAGTTGTCCCACGCCCCGCGACGTGTATCTAACAGTCCTCGGGGGACGCAAGAGAGTGCGAGACGTACATCAGTTACATATATACAAACGGAGCATTTTACAATCAGTAATGACACATTTGATGCCGCCCCCAATTCATTTCCCTTTGAATTAGAGGCGATGATTGACCATTGTGACAAATATGACACCTTAGACCACCATATTTAGTAACAGTTTGCAATCTCCAGTTTTACAGACACCATTCTTTGTTTGCGAGAACACAGCGTTTCGGTTTTTCATGGGCAAGCTGCGCGTAGGAGATTGGCACATACCAGGCCTCACTATCTCTAAATTTCCGATTCCCGCTCTAGAAGTCAGCCCGCTCTCCACGGGGCCTCACTGGGCTCAGAAAGGGGGGCCGTAAAGAAGATCATAATTCAACTCTTTAAATGCTAGTTTTGTACATTGCTATTCTTTCAGGAGACTCGCTGGCATTCGTGTACTGATTAAATGCCTTGCTCCCTGCCTTCAAGGATATGTGAGGGAGGGAATCGGGCATTTCTGTCTGACTCTCCAGTGTAATGTTTCAACATGTTTCTTAGCCTTGGACCATTAAAGCAAAATAATATCTACAACAAAGCTGTTTTACATGAGGCAAAGTGGCAACGTTAGAGAGAGCAGAGAGAGAAAACAAAATGGCGATTCTGGTCATCTTAAAATGGCTTCACTCTAGTTAAACTAATAGCTACGTACTAACTAATGACTAATGAATATATATTCTTACACTGTAAATGAGGCGGTTGGTCTTCGGCCAACCAATTATCATTCATTTGCGGACTCTCAAGGGGTGTTTGGTTTTTCTGGACTGACAACACAAGAGCATCCCCATCTCAGCACTATAAGCAAGAAACAGCAAAGATTCTGGTCTGCTCTTCGAGATCCACGCAGACGGCGAGTGCTACTCAGTCAGTGGACCTAACAGGAGAACTAATAGGTCAAATTTGAGAAAGCTCTAAAGCATCACTGGTGGCTGGGATACCCAAACCGACAGGGGTTAAAAAGCAGGCCCTGCATTTGCTCAGACCAAGTATCAGAAGAAATCCAAATGATGGAAGAACCCTACGGAGTTACAAAAAAACTATTGTTTGCAATTATTGCGCAGAATAAGACTAACGTGAGTTGTAGGAACAAGCTGACGGAAAAACAGTCACGTATAGCTACCCTCCATTGAAATTCCAAGCCACCACCTCCCCCTCCCCCCACAAAAACAGAACGCCATGAGGGGTGTTCCTAAACCGGCCCCAAGGAAGGCAAGACCAAAATCCAGCTCTCAGACCTTTGCCATCAGCGGCCGCCTCCGGTCATCTTGGAAGAGTCGCCCTTACGTGATTCCACTTTGAGGGTGAAGAGTCCATCCTTCCAAATTGCATTGGCTCTTTCCACCTATTCGATGGACGAAACAACTTGCAGTCAGCCAATGGTGATGGCCCCAGCAGGATCCCCCGCAACCTTGACAGTAGCGTCTTCTCCCTCGGTTTCACCTGTCGGGGCTCCTGCTACACCACCCTTTCTGCTTCCTATTAAACCTAGATCAGAACAATTAATTTGGGAAGTTGACCTCTGGTTCCAATGTCAGACACACCCCGATCTTTGTGTCGCCATCAAATGAATTGGGTGCGTCTGAGGGAATACCCTATCAGCCTAACTCTCACGACCCCACCGCCTTTCCTGTGTGAGAACAGGATCAGGAAAGAACCTTTTGAGATGTGAAGTGGATCAGACACACTCCAGACATCAATATAACAGTGGACCCAGGAGGGCTGGAAATCAAAACCTGAACCAACGTTCCCTGCAACTAGAGAGAATCCTGCACAGGGACGGCGATCTCATCCTTAACAGCAGAACAGTGCTGGAATTACTGCACTGCATCCCCATTCTGAGGCAACTAACATCTGCAGATTTGAAGATCGTGGAGTTTGGAGATGAGCGCCGGATGGACTCGATCTATCTCCACATCATCTCTCTGGTCGTAAAAAACATGTTGACTGAAGCGACGGAAAGACTCTTGATGCTGGGTTTTCACCGGACCCCAATCAGGGTGCCGGAAGCCAAATTGGCATGTTTGCCAAAATCGGTGTTGCAAAAGAATAATCTAAGCACTGCAGCTACAGGAACAGAGCAACTGAAGGAGAAGTATGGAGTGTAATCCCTGCCGTAAGATATCTTGATCCACTATCAACAGGTAGGGTACCCGTTGGCTTGGGGTCTAAGTTGAAGATTACATTCCAACCGGAGTTGTCATCTCGCCAAGTAGGAAGCACTAAAGTGTTGCCAGCTCAACAATCAACGACCAGCAAAACATCAAATTGGTTATGGTTGCCAAGAGCACTGCTACTCCAGGACAAACTCTAGGCACTCAGCCAAAACCAAGCTTTTTTATCCTGGCCAACACAGACAGTGAAGAACACCCAGAGGACCACCTACTTAAAAATGGCCTCTTGGAATACCTGAGGCTTCATCCATTTGACTAAACCAAGTGGGACAAATTTGGGGGATTATGACCTGCTCAGTCTACAAGAAACCTGGCTTCGAAAGACTCCCATTCTCGACGGTTTCGTAATTGCGCTTAGCCCAGCCACTAAAGGAAGAAAAGGGCATCCATCTGCCAGTCTCCTAACAGCTGTAAAAACTAGCAACTCACTAAATCTAATAGAGACTGCCTCACCAGGTCTCTTGTCTCAAGAACCTTTCATCTGCTGGGAGGTCACAAACCAGATACAGAGTGCAGGAAATTCAGCCAACCTGGTCGTAATCTATATCTACTGGAATCCAGTACTTGTCTCCAATGAGGCCTTCATAGATCAGATCGCCGAACTGATTGATGACACGTATATAAACCAACAGACCAAATACATAGTCTTATGTGGCGACCTAATCACACCAGTATTGGTCGGTAAGTTGCATGGGCATGTTATGTCCCTTGAGAACTCTGGTACACCAGAGGTGCCATGTGGAGTGCTTTGATGGAGTCAAGGGACATGCACATGCTGAACGGTAACATCAGAGGTGACATACCCCTGCGGCCGACCAGGGAAAGCATGGGGTGCTCATCTCTGATTGACTACATCTTCGTCTCCAGCAATTTCCTTCCACTGGTGAAGTCGTTTAAAGTGGTCAAAACAACGAATAGCGATCACCATCTACTACTTTTAGAATGGATGGCCTCTAAACGTAACATCCGGGAAAGGATGTACGTGGCAGTCGCTGTTTGTAACGGTGGTTCTCGTTTGAAATTATCAAACTATAGTATAAAGACATTTCTTGTCTTTGTGGTCAAAACTTGAAGCCAAAAATTGCCCTGCAGCCTTACTAGAGCCTATAAAGGCAGTGCACCTCGATACAACACTAAGAGTGCGGCTGAACAAATCTGGCCTTCTGTCAAACAAAATCACCACCTCAAAGGGCATCAAACAGGGGTGTCCAATGGACCTGGCTCTATTCAATTTGTTCTTGGCAGACATGAAAGAGTCCAACTTGTCAATAAGAACTTTTCCTCCAAAGGTAGGGGGAGTCCGGTTATCCCGCCTACTGTACACGGAGGATGTGGTCTTGATCGACCCAACCACCGTGGGTTTGCAAAGACAACTGCACTCATTTCATAGCTGTATCAAATCTAACAGCCTTGAAATTAACAAAGAGAAAACCAAAATCCTGAGTTTTGGAAACTCGAATAGAGGGAAAAAACGTTTCTCATGGTCTTTGAATGAAGAGGGGATCGACCAAGTGCACTCTAATAAATACTTGGCTGTTTGGTTAAGCGACAAAAAAATCTGAAGCTCCAATGGTGTCCCAACTTGGGGCAAAAAACTAAAGCCCTTGCAAGCCAAGCATGCACCCTAAATTGTAAGTTGGGATGCTTTTCGATAATGCCGATACTACTATTTTACAAATCAAAAGTGGTTCCAGCCTTAACATGTGGAGCAGAGGCAATGACCAAGGTCCCAGACTCAGTATGGCTACAGCTAGAAAACATATTCTGGAAAAAGGTATTCCTCCCCCCTCCCCCCCGTCCACACCGATTCAAATCATCCGGAGGGAGCTGGGGCTCTCGTCATTAAAAAATGACCGTG